>NC_080195.1:94970533-96220533 GCF_030028045.1 Hippopotamus amphibius kiboko | reverse complement strand
ACAAATGGTTACATATACCTTAAACATAAGTGCACAGTGGCAACATTTTACAGTTAAAACTTTGTATTGGTGAGCACCAAAAAGTGAGAAAAAATTTTTTTAAATTATTTCTCAATAGTCTGCCAGTGGAAGAGGGTCAGTGAAGATAATCCAAACTAGATGATGATCTCATGTTCCTCATTGTCAGTTCAGGCAGAAGTAGGGAGTAATTCCAGAACATTACAGTAAAAAACCTGCCCACTTAGATGTTGAGGATTTCTTTGTCACTCATGGGCACCAAAAAACTGTTTCTTCTTTTATCTCATTCCCCTCAACCCTTTTCATTATAGCACTAAATCCTATTCAGTACACATGCTAATTTCCAATGGGCTGGCTGCATTCTAACCCATCCTTCATTTTATCAAGAAGCTCTGAATTACAAAGGAATAAAGAGTAAAGAATTACCTTATTTTGTTAACATATGCTTTAGATTTCTACCTACTCATTTTTTAGAAAAAAATTTTTTTTAATTGAGGTATAGTTGATGTACAACACTATATAATAAGCTTCGGATATAAAGCATAGTGATTCCTAATTTTTAAAGGTTATTTTCCATTTATAGTTAATATAAAATATTGACTCTATTCCCTGTATTGTACTATATACCCTTTAGCTTGTTTATTTTATGCATAGTAGCTTGTACCTCTTAATTCCCTACCCTTATATTGCTCCTCCCTCCTTCCCTCTCCCCACTGGGAACGACTAGTTTGTTCTCTGTATCTGTGAGTCTGTTTCATGTTTATTATATTCACTAGTTTATTTTTTAGACTCCATATAAAAGTGATATCATACAATATTTGTCTTTCTGTGTCTACCTTATTTCACTAGCATATACCCTCCAAGCCTACCCATGTTTGTTGTAAATGGCAAAATTTCATTCTTTCTATGCCTGAATAGTATTCCATTGTACATATGTACCACATCTTGTTTATCCATTCATCTGTTGATGGACCCTTAGGTTGCTTCCATCTCTTTACAATTGTAAACAATGCTGTTAAGAACAGTGAGGTGCATGTATATTTTCAAATTACTGTATTTGTTTTTATCAGTTATATATTTAGGAGTGGAATGCTGTGTCATATGGTGATTCTACTTTTCATTTTTTGAGAAACCTTCGTACTGTTTTCAATAGTGGCTGCACCAATGTATATTCCTACCAAGAGTATACAAGGGTTTCCTATTCTCCAAATCCTCACCAACATTTGTTATTTGCAGCGTTTTGGGTCATAGCTACTTTGACAGGTGTGAGGTGATATCTCATTGTGGTTTTAAGTTGCATTTCTCTAATAATTAATGATGCTGAGGATCTTTTCATGGGAGATATTGGCATGTGACTCCTGAATTTGAGGAAAGGTTTTAAACAAAGAAACTGGTGCGTGCTTCTTCCCAAGATGCAAGGTTTGAAGAAATAACCCATTCACTCTTCCTCTGGTGGGGCTTTAAAACCTTGGGTAGGTCAGCCACCCCTACCTCTTATGACTGAGCTTTCTTCCCAGTATGGACACCTTGCACCTCACTGGGGCTCTAACACACAGGGTCAGAACCTGGATGTCCTCTCTCTGAGTTACCAGGGCTTCTCAAACCAATTTATACTACCTTCCAAAGAACAAAGAGCTCTTCTTTCTATATGTTTTGTTTATACTATATATTGATGACATTTTCATCATGTGACTATGATAAGTGAATACTGGTGTCTCTTCATGTTTTAAGTTGTACTTCTTAATTAAGAAATAGTTTTCCTGTATTAATTGAATGTTTGATTTATTTTGTATGAAATGTTAATTCATGTATGTGCCTTTTTTTCTGTAGAGATGTGTATTCTTTTTTACTATGTTGATTTCTAACTGCTATTTATCTTTTAAATTTAATTAGCCTTTATCTGTCAGATGTGATACATTTTTGAAGCATATCTTTTAGTGTTTATATTTCATATTTTTTTAACCACAGAACTATTTCATTATTATGTATACAAATATATCTTTCTAGATTTTCTGGAATGCTTAGAAATACCTTTCAAACCAAATCTATGAGGATAGTTATGCCTAAGTTGGAGTACAATGTCTGCATAATCTAGCATTATGATAAAAGTAGTGATAAAACATTATTTTTATTATTGTTTCCACATAGCTAATAACTTTTCCCAACATCATTTATTGGACAGTAAAACTTACCTCTACTAATATCAATTTCATCTCTATAATAAATTATTTCATGTGTTTATAATTATTTTAAATATTTTAATTATTTTTATTGACATCTATCCTCAGTAATATTATAAGGTTTTAATTACCGTACTCCTATATCATGCTTTATTTTCTAGTAGTATAACTTGTTGTTAATCTTTTTTTCCTTGAATTTTCATGGTTATGTGCATTTATTTATTGCTCAATTAGATGAAATTTTTACAAATTTTTTTATTTTTTATTTTTATTTTTGTAATAAATTTATTTAATTATTTATTTATTGGCTGCATTGGGTTTTCATTGCTGCATACAGGCTTTCTCTAGTTGTGGAGAGTGGAGGCCGCTCTGTTGTGGTGCGTGGGCTTCTCATTGTGGTGGCTTCTCTTGTTGCAGAGCATGAGCTCTAGGCACACAGGCTTCAGTAGTTGTGGCATGTGGGCTCAGTAATTGTGGCTCTTGGGCTCTAGCACACAGGCTCAGTAGTTGTGGCACATGGGCTTAGATGCTCTGTGGCATGTGGGATCTTTCCAGACCAGGGATCTTCCCAGACCAGGGATCTTCCCAGGCCAGGGATCAAACCCGTGTCCCCTTCATTGACAGGCAGATTCTTAACCACTGAACCACCAGGGAAGCCCTAAATGAACGTTAGAATCATCTTGTTAATTGCTTCCTCTCCCAATATATACATTGATCTTTACATTTTGATTGCTTTGCATCATAAAGTAATTCAAAGGGAATTTACAAGTTTACAACTGCATTATCATTCCTAAGGACATGTAATGCCTGCTCATTTATTCATGTTACTTATATTTCCATCCCATTTACATTTTTGTTCATATTTTTTCTTTTTTGTTTCTTAAAATATATATAAGATACATATATATTATATATAAACTATGTATATATATATAATTTTATTTATTTTTAATTATTTACATATATAATGTATGTATGCAAGACACCATAGAGGAAGCTTGGCTATAATTAAACAAACTCTTTTTGGTTGTTTTTCTTTTTTTTTCATTTTTTTAGCTTTATTGAAGTATAATTGGCAAATAAAAATTATATATCACTATGTATACAACTTGATGTTTTCATATAAACATACATTTGGAAGTGATCATAACATCAAGCTAATCAACACATCCATTATCACCATGACCCTCCTTCCTTGCTTCCTTCCTTCCATCCTTTCTCTCTCTCTCTCTTAACTTCCTTGTTTTGTGGTGGGAATGCTTAAGATCTACGCTCTTAGCAACTTCGGAGGATACAATACACATTGGTAATGACAGTCCTCATGCTGTACATTAGATCTCCAAAACTTATTCATCTTGCATAACTCAAAATATATACCCTTTGAAATATCTTCATTTTCCCCCCTAGACCTTAACAACCGCCATTCTACTCTCTGCTTCTGAGTTTAACTATTTTAGATTCTACGTATGGATCAGATCATGTAGTATTTGTTTTTATGTATCTGATTTATTTCACTTAGCATAATGTCCTCCAGGTTCGTCAATGGTGTCCCAAATAGCAGGATTTCCATTCTTTTTAATGCTAAATAATATTGTTTTCCATTTATATGTATATATAAAATTTATTCATTTATTTTAAACAAGTTAATTCAAAGTTTTCTCTGGAAAGAAAGCAAAGGCAATGGGAGGCTATGTTCATATCCTTTAATAAGTGAGGAAGAACTCAGATATCCAAGAAAGAATCAAACCTACAAAGAGAAATTTGAAAACTCATAAAATATATTCACAGAAGAACAATAACAGCAATTAAATTTACCGATAAAACTGCATTGTTTATTTCACTTGCAATTCAAAGAATGCAAATTAAATTAAAATATAAAATATTATATTTACCCTATAGAAGTTGACAGCTTAAAAAATATTAATACTCTGTGATGGTAAAATACCTAGAATTGCTCACAATAACAATTTTTTATTTAAAGAAAATTTCTAACTGCAAGAGCCAAGTTAAATAAATTATAGTTTGGGCATATAATGTAATATTGAAAGATTTTAAACAAACATGACTAGTTTTAACTCTCCAGGCTCAGGATTCCATCTGCCTAGCTTCAAATTCTCACTTCTACATTTTTGTGAGTACAAGGTCAAGCTCTTAATGTGTCTGTGACTTTATGTCTTCAACAGTAAGAGGCAATATGCTGACAATTATCATGCCCAATGATCTCATAAGGTGACTGTAAAGATTAATTTTCATAACACAACTCACAGCTGAGAACAGTTTTTGACTTATCCTTAACATTCATTTTATGATATCTATTGTTGAAAGGATGCTAGAGAAATCCCTTTATTAAAAGGAAAACACGTTATTTCTAAGTTTTCAGTGGAAAAAAACAGCATAAAAAGAGATTTATAGCCCTTATTTAATACCAAAAGGAACAAAAATATTATAGATGGTTATCTCTAAGATATGGAATCATAAGCCATTTTTATTATTTTTCTCCTTTATAAAGTAAATTTGCAGTAAGTGTATAATCTAATGAAGTAAACATGAATCTTTTCTAAATAAGAGATAATCTTCAATTACTTTAAAATAACAATTTCAATTGTTGTTTTGATAAACATGAAAAATAAAGTATAAATGTAAACTAAAAACTCAAGTTGTAATAAAGCCCTTTTTAAAAAAATCTAGACTTACATGTGTAAAATAATTAACCAGATTGTAATATTCCAATTATACATGTCATTATATCAGAACCATTTGGTACAACTATCAGTAATAAACAGAATGTGTTTTTCTCTATCAATCTTTGCAACCTAGACTTGGGAAGGAAAAATAGAAAAAGGATCTGAATAGGAGAAAAAAATAACTTGTTAGCTACTCAGACGCAAAGCCTGAGTTCCAAAAGATTGCAAAAAACACCTTTTTGTATGCTTCACATGTCCGTTTCTTAATGTCTCATTCTTTTCAGTAAATAATGACCAGAATTATTCACAATATAATGGAAACAAAATGCAAATTACTGTGGTGCTTGACAATTCTCAGGACCATCGAGTGAGATGAAAATGTGTGTTATCTTATGTTCACACTATTCTCTGTAGAATAACTCAAGGTAGCTCGCAAATGAAAGACAAGGAGGGAAAATAATGCAACGGGCAACAAATTTCTTGAGAGGTGATTATCGGCATTCAGCTAAAGATAGTGGCACGCGGTCAGGATGAAGAAAGTGGAAAACTATTCAAAACACTTCTGTTCACGTAAATGGTCAGCATAAAGAAAATATTAATAAGCTGGCATGCAATGTACTATAATTGCCTTTCCAAAATTTGTTACCACATTAAATACAGTTTTGAATTATTTCTCAAGATGGCATTTAAATATGTTCTCTATTTAAAATACACACGTTTATAATATTTCTTTTATTTTCTCCGCTGTGGCTCTTTTCCATCTAGCTTTCTCATGTAAATTGCCGGCTGCCTATTATTTGTTGTTTCAGCTATTTCCCTTCTTACTTGCTTCTGCCTATTATTTTGTTGCATCTCTCTAGAGAAAGGAATTTTAATAACTTTTATTTTAACCCTATTCTTCATTTTTATTTCTGTGCTAGGAACTTGCATGTTTTTATATATTATCGTAGTTTATGCTGGAAGCTTTTAATTTTTAATAAGGATTTTTTTGTGTATAATTTATTTCTACAGAACTTCATATTTAGAGATAAGATACTTTCCCCAGAAGTTGTCATCCTTTTTAATTTGACTGATTTTAATCTTGCCACTCTACTATACAACATGGTTCAAAATTAAGGTTAGATCAAAGTTTTACAAACAGCTACATTGTTTTCTTTTTCTTGAAAGACTACAATGAACATTTTTAGATGATTTTGGTTTCCTCTTAAGAGAAAAAATAATTTAAAATTCATGGAAAACATATATACCTACCTACATATATATACACATGCACACTACTTTCCAACAATGATAATGAATTATTTAAAATTTAAAAATAGGTATATTTTTTCATTAAAAATATGGTACCACGATGATAATATATATACTGTACACTGCTTACCGAGTGCTTTAAATATATTGATTCTTTTTACCTCACACAACTCTAAAAGTTAAGCACTCACTATTATTTACCCTATTTTACATAAAGAAAACTGAGGCTTAGAGAGGCTGAGTAACCAATGTGAGGGCACCCACCTCATGAGTGGCAGATACCAGGTGGTGTAGCTCCAGAGCACCTAATTTATCACTGTCATTATTATTGTTGCATTCCTTAATAATTTCATAAGGAAAGAAAATCCTTAGAATTGGATATATTCAGAATGAACCCTCTTTAAGAGATAATAAAAGCAGCTAATATTTATTGAGTATTTTCACTGCTAGCATTGTCTTACTTGCATTACATTGAATAACATTACATGAATTAAATAACAACCTTCATAACTCATAGGTGTTATTTTTATCCCTATTTTGGAGATAAGGCACCTGTGTGTTAATGAGATTAAGTGATCAACCTAAGATCACACAAATGATTTTGCAAGTGGTGATGCCAGGAAGGATTCTAACTCAGAAAATCTGGCTCCAGAAGTCACAGCTGTGAGCTAGAGATACAAATTAACCTTTCCCACTCACCTGGTTGTTCACTGGTCCAGATATGAATGAGCAATATCTAATTGTTTGAACCCAGATTTAAATTGCTCTTTCAGGCTGTGTAGACTTGTCCTTAACAAAGACTTTTCCATGTGACAAGGTGTGATTCATTTACTACTGGATTTCTTGAAGGTCCTGTGCCAAATTAGTGGAAGTAATCCTAGAATTAAAAGCAACAATGAACAAATTTCAAATAATAAATATTAGATGGATACTGTAAGTACAAAATTACAGTGGGTCTTGCTAAGAAAATAAAAAGTTTTATGCAAATACCAATTTTTGTAAACAAATGCAAACACACAAAAATATAATGCTTCATAAATGGAACTTCTGTGTATCTAGGCATTACATGCACACAGGGGGATGACATTGTAGAACTAGGAAATCCACACAGTGCTTTAATTGCTGATGCCGAGGTATGTCTGCCTGTATTATTCCTTGCTTTGGACTCTCTTATTCCTTTTTTAACAGAATTTAGATTCTTATTTTTTACCTTAGGAGTCTGACATTACAATGCTATGAAATTATCAAGAGCCAAAAATAACAGTTTTGAATGTAACCTGTATTTAATTTGAGCAATGTGTCAGATTCTTCCCAAGTAAATATAATTAAACATCTCTACTTTGAATATATCTTCTGCTTTTTTTGCTATCAATAATTAAAAATAGTATTAACCCTATAAAATATTAAGCAAAATTGCCTGTATGATGACTTAAATCTAAATCCTAAAACTACAATTAAAACCTTGTTTCTCTTGGGAGATTGGGATACCAAATTGTACACTCTAAATATACACAGTTTAATGTATGTTAACTGTATCTCAATAAAAGTTCTTTAAAAAAAAAAAAACCCTGTTTCTCTATCATTCTTACATATCTGTACATATCTATAGTACCTATTCATCCTGCCTTTAAAAAATGATTTTTTTGTTTAAATTCACTAAATTAAGTAATTTTTAAAATTGTCCCTTTTAATCATATGAAACATTTTTTAAAAGATTGAGAGATGTATAAAGATATTTCTCAATACGAAATACCAGATGTTAAAATGGTCAGCCATATTTATTTTCACATAAGCACATAATATTATCCACTACACAAACTTACCAGGGCAAACTCCTTCTTTTAAAGTTTAAAAATATGTATTTCAATGATTTTATAACTTTTTTTCCTCCTAGAGGAATTGATCACTCTCTGTGAACGTCTTTGAGTGTGTCTGTGAAGACAGCAAAAAATCTAATTATAGAATATATTTTACAAGGAAGATGGTTTAAATATATTTGTATTTAGTGATTGAGTTTATAACAGTAACATTTTATTCCATTTCTTTTAGTCATTAACAAGTATATGTCAAGTGTCTCTTGTAGTACATTGGTCTGTTCTAGGCATTTGGAAGTGCATGAAATAGTTACAAACACTGTAACTTCTCTGAAAGAATTTGTAGAAATCTTTTTTCCTGATTTTTCATCTAAAATATCCCTAGTTAAGATCCCTTCAAACACAAGTTTCTATGAAAAAATTGTATAATTACATTAGTATACGATTATGTAGATGTTTTTTAAATGAAATTCATTTATTAAAACATCTAACATGGGATTCAAATTTTGATTACATTCAAATAAAAATGTTTTGTTGTATTCCCTATTAAAAGATTTTTTAAACCCCTCTTTCATGAATTAAAAAAAATACTGCATAGTTATATTTTGTGTAGTAATGTTTATGTGCTCATCTATTTTCAAACATGTTTTGTGAAATACAAATTCTGGGTATTAAACTATCTTATATATAATTTTTAATGAAATTAATAGATATGTATATTTATGTAAAATAAATTGATATCATAATGAAAATCATTATCCAAGACTATTTAACTCATGTTTAGGACCCTACCATTATTAAAATTGTATGCATTCTCTTTACTGTGGCAAAGCTATGAGGTTAAGTAAACCAAAAACATTTTATCCCATAAACTTGCTACAGTGGAAAATATTTCAAAGAATCTCATCAATGTTTTGTCCTGTGGAAGGCCAAAACTTCCATATTTACATAATTTTTCTATATCGCTGCCCTAAGCAAATCACCATTATAACACCTCACATCTGTGAGTTTTGCTACAAACCATTTTGAAATTCAGTTTCAGTGTTGTAAATCTGTTGACCTTGAAAATGTAACAGAAAAATTCTGTTTTATCAAGATGAGAATCTTAAGGGTGCTTCTATTCCACTTAGACTGAAACTAGAGAAGCTAGAATTTTACTTTATTATGCTTTTCTTTATCTATGTTTAAGAACCAAATTTCAACCTGAATATCAGGGCTATTTTTCTTTTAACTTTCAGTACATCTAGAAAGAATCTGTTTCATGAATTTCTTACCCTGCTTACCACTTTAAATCACCTGCTGTGATATTTTTTCATTTTTGTGTGTATTTGTATTTATTTATGGAAAACAAAACAGCATTAGATCCCTGGAACATGCATTTATTAAATCTAGAGTGAGAAACATTTAAAATAATTGAAAACTATCTTCTCCTAGAATTTTAGATTGAAATAGAAATATAACATATTTTGTTTATACATCTTTATACTTCAAAAAAGAAAATGCCAATTATGTTCATATTCAAAACCAAGTCAATAAATATATCAGTTCTATACAATAGGCAGAAGAAAAATAGAAAAAAAAGGAATTAGGAGGAAAACAGAGGGACCATAAAAGCAGAGAAAAATGAGAGGCATACATATGTTTTGGAACACATAAACACACATCCAACACACAAAAGCACCCAAGAGTAAGGTGAATAATGAGAAATGCTGTGGTTTTAATGATGCTCTAATAAGAGTTGTTGATTTCTGTTGAAAAATTGTTTCTTGTTCTTTGTTTAGAAATTTAGAATCTCCAAATAAGAGTATTTATATGGTTATCACTTATATCATTTATCATTAATATAGTTATAACAGTTGCATTTATATGGTTATAACAGTATTTATATGGTTAGCACTGCCCCTATAAAAATTAATAAACAGAAATTTCAATTAAAATAAAGTTGGGAGACCTGAAGGGAAAGATCCACAACCTAGGAGGATAGCAGAGCCCAACATGAAGAAGAAAGACTTCCTCTTCTTGCCTGGCAAGAGCACAGCCAATGAGACTGTCTCAACTCAACCAATGAAAACCCACTGCACTTCAAACCCTCAATTCCTCCAGTGGGCTCTTTGTTCACTCCAGCCCTCCCAACTTCCTTTTCCTTTCTTCTAAACAATTCTTCTCTCTTGTTGAAGGGGGATTTGCAAGTGGTACGCCATCATTGCAGACGCTCAACTGAAATTCTTTGCTGATCTTGAAAAAAAAAAACCCTATTTTTGAGAAATAATTAGCGGTCTATTTGTTTAGCTGAATATCCCACTGTGGCACTGTCTGGATAAGAGAACATTTATTTGCTTTCATCACCCACATGTTTTGACCTGTTCTATTAATGCCATTTCCTTCTACCATGCTAAGCTATGACCCCCTAAGCTTCAAATAATTTCTCTTCTTATCTTCATTATTCAGAGAAAATTGGTAGTTTTTACAACCAAAGACATAAAGAAATATTTGTGGTTTTCTTTTCCATCAGTGCTTTGGTGTTCACCATATATTTTTGCCTTCAGATTTTCCAAATAAACGTTCCATTTGCACATAGTGGCTATATTTACTTTCTTCCAGAACATTTAATTTAGTAAGTGTCTAAAATAAACTCTGCTAAATTTGAAGTTAGGGGTTTTTTATTGGCTTTTCTTTAAAATAATATTTCATAGTAATGAGTCCAACATTTCACAACAGTTTTTCAAATTAAATCAGTACAACATTTGGGCTGGCACCGTTTGATTACTAATGGAGATGTATGTGGCAGATCCATTTAGAACACCATCAAGCAGTCCTTTCTCCATTCTCATTTAGTTTTCAGAACTCTGATTTTATTTCTCAGCCAAGTGCCTACACCAGGCATATCTTTATAATTGTGTTTCCTTTTGTTAATCATTGGTCCAGAAAGGGTTATGAATACTTCTGGTCAATGAGATGAAAGTGGAACTTTGTAGCTATGCTTTGGCAGAAGATTTTGTTCTCTAATTTAAAGATTTAAGCACATGAGGGCAAATAAACTGTATCATTCCTCTTTTCTGCTTTCAGCCATGATGTAGTGAGTGGTGAGATCATTAGATCTGCTTCAGCTACCCAGAGGGTATACATAGTGAGGATGGTATTAGGCCAGAAAGATGAGAAGGAGTTGAGTTTGCTCTGCTGTTTTTAAGCAGTTGAAATTTGCATCTGCCTAGTTGCAGAATATTAAGTAAGATTTCTTTGTTTGGTTGTGCACTTTGGCACTGTGCAAACCTAGCGAGTACATTCTTAATAAAGTCTGTATGTGGCTGCTGTCAACCACAATGTAAATGCATTACCAGCACCATGCAGGGTGCCGCACCTGCTTGTGGTAGTGCATGTGCTGGCCCAAATAAGAGAGATGAAAATACCTTCATCATATAAGCTACTCTTACTAGGTACTCATATTTTCAGGAAAAACCATACTGATATTTTAAAACATCTGAAAAATCAATGTTAGTTGTTTTCCTTTGGTGTGAGCCCACTGTAAATGAATGATATAAATTAGAAATATATGATATGAATTGTCATGAACAATTAGTATCATTCATGATTAAAGAGGCAATATTAAAAAACAAAGTAAGCTAACAATAAGTTTTAACTATATTATACATTTCAATAATTTTTCAGTATGGTGATAATATCTAAGTTTAGAGCTACTTTGATATAGTATTTTAATTATATTTTAAATTGGTATTAAATAACTTATGTCATTATTCTGTGTATTAGGAAGGAACTAATTGGCTATGCCATAGTTGACCCAAAATAATGTAAGAGAGTTTGTAAGAATGCTATTCTGGTAACAATATTTATATAAAAGAATGCATAACATCTCTTATGACAAAGGGATGCAGGGTATTAAATGAAAATTCAAATGAATCCAGGAATTATAAATACTAGATATAAATACTTTTACCAGATAAAATATGAAATATGAAATAAAATATGAAGTCCTCACCTCCTGGTTTAACTGATATATATATATATATATATATATATATATATATATATATATCAGTTTTTAATTTGAAAAAAATGTAATCCTTTAGAATGTTTTAAATTGTACACCAACATATTCTTAATTTAATTTTGTAAATAAATTTGTAGTATATCTGAAAGAAGTTAACCTGTCGATTGGTGAGGACATGGCCTTACCTTTAGCGCTGATGAAGTGTTTTATGCTAAAGTACTTAAGGTCTCCAAAACACAATGGTGTTAAGTATACCAGCTCTATTGAAAATAATGTGGAGCAGAGTAGTTAAAAAAAAAAGCCATGCTGTTAAATAGAAAATGCTTCTGCCCAGTCAGCCTTAATTAAATATGAAAAAGTTTTAAGGCTTAATAATCAAGGGCACAATATATTAAAGATATTTAAGGAGATGGATTATTGTTTTATTTGGGTTCTACTTTTACCCCCTAGAGAAATTAAATACTGACATGATTGCCTTCATTAGGATACTTTTTATTCCTCTCAAAACATTTCATTTCTCCTAATGATGTTATGAATAGGGTGCAGTGCAAAGGTAATTAATCCATTGTGTAACAAGAGAGAAATATATTGTGCTTACCTTAGCTTCTTTTATTGTGAATTAGTTCCCATACAGAGCTATTGGAAATCACAGTTTTACACATTAATCTTGTGAAATACAAGTCTGTATACTGAGATTCTTGAATATATGGCAAGGTGTATATTAATGTACAAAATATAAAAGAATGACATTGTTAAGGAAATTTTGTTAGATGTGCTTATTTAGGCTACATTTGCATTGCAGCCCATGACTTCTCACTGTTCACAGACATAATGTAAGCATGCAGTTGATTATAAGTTTATTTCACCTAGGATTAAGATGATTACTTTACAAAATAAGTATTTGCTATATAATGTCATCACATGAAAGAAATAAGATATTTTCTAACAATACATTTACTAACAAATATAAGCAAGTGTTCCTTGTCTTAAAATATTTGCATATTGGAACATTTTTCTCATATGAAGTGTCATCTTGTTAACATAAATTTTTGCTGAACTCCAAATGATGCAAAGCAATGTTAACCATTTTCAACTATTCAGGATGCATGAAAATTTTCAATCCAGCCCTCATAAAGAAAGTGGCCCTTTTTTGTGTGGCAGGATGAAAATATGTTTTCATCTTTCAATAACTTGTCAAAAGTTTATTAACATGGTAGTTTCACTATTGCTTTTGTGGTTTGAGAGAATGTGTTCTAAATAAAAAGTAATTTATGTGAACAGATGAGAGTACAGAATACTAGAGGAGACAGAGATAAGGAGAAAACTTTAGAAGGATATTCCATTAGAAATATTAAAGATATTGAGTTTATTTTGTGATTTACATTTTTTCCTTGAGAGTACAGAAAAGAAATCATGACAAAGTGTGCTAAAATCCCTGCCTATATCTTTTTCTCTCTCTCTTTTTATGACAAGATGTTATGGCCCTACAGATTTATACTTTTTGGGGAGGATCTCCTCATACTTTTATCAGCACCTCCTCAGAACTGTTGGGGACTAGAGGGGCTCATTGTCAGGGCTGATCATTTCTAGAAACTATTTCTGCATCTCAGGTCTTGTAATCAATTGACTTGTAACAAGAGTCAATATGTTTTTTTCTTTTCTTTTCTTTTCTTTTTTTCTTTTGAGAGTGAATTTTTTCACTAGCAAGAGGTGAAGACATTGAAGGATTTTGAAAATATCTCACTGAAGATCGAGGCTGAACTAGTGTGAGACTAGTAGGCATGGTGAGAAGTGATTGAATTGTTGATATATTTTAAAGTAAGGCAGACAGGATTTACTGAAGGACCAAAGGCAGAGAGTGAGGAAAAGAATCAAGGATGACTCCAGTAAGTTTGGCTTAAATAAATTAAAAGATGAAATTTTTATTCATTAGAATAGAGAAGAACACGGGAGAAGGTTTCTGAAAAAAAAAAAAAATCAGGAGTTCTGTTTCTGACTTGTTCATTTGCAAAGATCTAAGAAATATCTGTATGTCAGATCAGATTAGTTGAATGGTTTAGTTCAACAGATTGACTGCACAGTAGAAGTCCAGGATTGAGATATAAATTTGGGAGTCATTTGCCTATAAATTATATTTAAAGCTATGATGTTGAATGAGATTGCCCGGGAAGTGTGAGGATATGGAGAGAAGAGAATCGATGACTGAGCCCAGGGATATAGCAAGATTTAGATGTCCAGGTAGTGGGTAGAAATCAGCTAAAAATGGTAGACCAGAATTTCTCAGTATCAGCACTACTGACATTTCAGGCCAGATAATTCTTTCTTGTGGAGAGATGGTCCTGTACATTATAGAACATTTACCAGAATCATTGGTGTTTATCCACTAAATGCCAGTAGCACATCCTTTCCCCAGGTGTGACAACCAAAGGTTTGTCCAGATATTGCCAATATTCTTGTCTGGGAGAGGATGAGGCAGCAAAATAGCCCTAAGTTGAGAACTAATATGCTAGATGTTTAGGGAAAAAAACAGGTAAATGTGGTGGCCTAGAGGCTAAGTTAAAAAATTTTAAGTTCCATGGAGGAGTGAGTGATTAACTGTGGGAAAAAAGTGAAGTAAGAGGATGACTAAACATGAATTAACATGATAGTGGGCACTGATATCACTGTATCTCTCTTCCAGGACTATTGCAACAGTGATTAAATATTTCTGTACATTTCAAAATCATCACCATGATAAGTCGAATTGCCATCTGTCACATACAAAGATATTACATAAATATTGAGTGTATTTCCCACACTGTACACTTCATACCTGTGACTCACGTATTTTGTAACCAAAAGTTTGTACCTCTTAACTTTCTTTACCTATTTCTGTCCTCCCTCCACCCTCCTCTCCACTGGCAACTATCTGTTTGTTCTCTATATCTATGACTCTCTTTCTCTTTTGTTATGTTAGTTTACTTTTTGCTTTTTTGAACTTTACATATAAAAGAAATCATACAGTATTTTTCCTTGTCTGGCTTATTAATCTTAGCATAATACCCTCTTGGTTCATCTGTGTTGTTGCAAATTTTATTTTTTTATGTCTAAGTAATATTCAGTTATTTTTATATGGCACATCCATTTATTTATAGATGGGCATTTAGTTTGCTTCTATATCTTAGCTATTGTAAATAATGCTGCAGAGAACGTAGGGGTACATATATCTTTTCAAGAAGTGTTTTCATTTTCTTCATATAAATATCAGGAAATGGAATTGCTAGATCATGTGGTAGTTCTACTTTTAATTTTTTCAGGAACCTCTATAGCATTTTCCATAGTGGCTGTACCAATTTACATTCCCACCAAAAGTGCACAAGGTTTACCTTTTCTCCACATCCTCACCAACACTTTTTACCTCTTGTCTTTTTAATGATAAAAAAAAAAAAATCTGACAGGTATGAGGTAATATCCCATTGTGGTTTTGATTTGCATTTCCCTGATGATTAGTGATACTGAGAAACTTTTCATGTGCCTTTTGGCCATCTTTATGTATTATTTGGAAAAATCTCTATTCATGTCCTTGGCTCATTTTTTATCAGGTTGTTTGTGCAATGTTGAGTTGTATGAATTCTTTGTGTATTTTCAATGTTAATCCCTTATCACACATATCATTTGCAAATATCTTCTGCCATTCAATATGCTATATTTTGTTTTGTTGACAATTTCTTTCCTTGTGCAAATGTACTTCCATTTGTTTATTTTTACTTTTGTTTGAAGTGTAATTATTTTTAATGGTCACTTATTAATACACATCACCAAAGCATTGGTCAAATGCCAAATCTTCCCTGAATTCTATCCATAGCTCCACCATCTTCTCCCCTAGAGAACTTTGAATGTAATTTTAATACTGCTTACTATGCTTTGCCTGTTTGGTATCATGAGACCGTTTTTCAAAATTAAGAAACACTTCTAATTCATTGTTGCATTTCCAAATGCAACTGGTGTAATACTTCAAAAAATCTGAAATTCCATTGAACTTTGTTTTTAAAGCACCAAATCTTATAGAAGATCAATGCATAAAACAGATGCTCTGGCTAATGGCAAGTAGATAATTATAAATCTTTGACCTCTTTTTCAGACCCCACTTCACTGTGTTTCATTCACATTAGTTGCATCTTCATGTTAAGATTCAGCCCCAGAAATTCTGATCCAGTACACCTCAAATTTATCTTTCAGTAAGAGCCTCAAATGAATCCAATCCTGCTCCAGTATCAGACTGTTATGTTGAGGACTCAGTTCAAGTGCTCTTTCTTAATCTTAAATCTATAAATCCACAGAATGTTCTGTTTTTCTAAATATCTTGGTATTTAAATTTATCAATGCATTTTCTTCCTCCCACTCTCTCTCCCCTGAATGTATCTGTATATGAAAATCTTCTGGATTGTGTATGCATATATCAATATGTAAACATATATTTAATATTCTAATACATAAAAATCCATTCAAAAATTTTGAAACTTTATTCAGAAAAGTAGAATACATTTGGATAATTTTATAATCTGTCTTACACTAAAGGTATTTATTATGAACAATGCTACAAATTTATTATCAAGGAGATGTAAAATTGTAAAAATTCAATATATTTGAAACTTAATCTTTGTCAGCCTTTATTTTTGTATTTTAGATATAGGTATTTTCACTTGGATTATCTAAATTTTTTCCCACTTCATTTTGCATGGTCATGAATTAGAAAAAGTAAACTAGGTATTTGAGAGGGAAATTAGTATTATTAATATTAGATTGCTTAGAATGTGATTTAACTTGAGTGACTTGTGATCTGAAAAGTAACAGTTTTGGTTAAATATGTGTGAAAAGCAAATTTTAAGCATGTGTAAATTCATAAGCATGATGAATTAACAAAGTATGAAATAGTTCACTTGTCACTCATCTTTGACTCTCTCTCCAATGGAGCATCATCACTGATGTTTTCTATTGAGCTATTTTTGTTTCATCTGACAGTATATCCTATAAGACTGTTATATATTTGCATAAAATTGTATGTATTACACATCAGAGTGATTTTTCAAATATGTCACTTTCCAAAAGAGTTATGAATCAGTGGATATATGTGATTTTGCTCCATTATTCAAACATAATGGGAACACTGGAATATGTTAATACATTTAGGTGAAACGTGATTTATAGCCTTTTGATAAAAACCTACTGATATTGCCATTACCATATTGTACTTCTTCATCTGTGTTATTTATTTTAAAACACGCATATTTCAGAGCGAAGTAGTATATTGTAACTTCAGTGATAGAACATTGATTGTACATTCATGCATGAAATGTGGCCTTACAAAATATCACCTGCAGAATTTCATGTATACATTTGTTTTCCCTATCTGAATAGTGATCCTCAATAAGGTAGTGTACAGTCTTATCACTGAAAAATTAAAGAGTATAAATACAAATCACAGAGCCATTTTTCATGCTTTATAAACAGAAAGATACTTTAAAAAATTAAGAAGCTTAGCAAAAGTAATTTTAGCAACTGTCCTGGGAGAAATATGCTATTAGACATTTTCTCCAAATTTATGAATTGTTGGAGGAGAAATATTTTGTTTTCTAAATAATTTCTGGCCTCACATGATTTCTTCTAAGTTCCCACTCCTATTTTTTCAAAGCCATTCACCGTAGAGGATATCAGAATCAAATAGCCCATGAACATTACAGATCACATAAC
The DNA here is from genome assembly GCF_030028045.1 of Hippopotamus amphibius kiboko. Lineage (NCBI taxonomy): Eukaryota > Metazoa > Chordata > Mammalia > Artiodactyla > Hippopotamidae > Hippopotamus > Hippopotamus amphibius. The sequence continues at coordinate 96,202,850 of NC_080195.1, read as the reverse complement.
CTAATTAAGAGGCAAGGAAAAAAATAAAGCAGTTTCTAAATTTCTTTGGATAGTTTGTTGTTTGGAATAGAGTTTAGTTAAAATCAGTTGTTCTTGAACAAAAGTGTGTAGGTTGGAATATTATTCCAGAACCTCTAACTCTGTACCTTGAACAAATTTAAGTACAAGAAGAGTACTTGCATCTTAAGTTTCTTGTGAGGACTAAATAAATTTGTACATGTGACATATGAAAAATAGTGCTTGAAATATAGCATTTATTAAAAAAAGGAAGTTAAAATTAGTTTTACCTGGCTCCTTAGGTATATGGAACTCACCACTACTTTTTTAAATACATATCTAGTAACATAGTTTTTCATGTATATTTAGTATATTTCGTGTATATGATCTGTCTTTTACAGGGAATAAGATATTTGTTCTATTAAAAGTTTCATTAATTGCTACTGTTTTCTCCTGTAGAAATGTGGTATTGTAGTGGTCAAGAGAAACTCTACCCAATGTCATTTACTCTCAGGTAGGAGAAATACATAATTCAAGGGAGAGCATTTTTTTTTTCTTAAACAATACTTTATTTTTATTTTTTTAATAGAAATGTAGTTGTAGACTATTATGTTAGTTTCAGGAGTAGTGTGTAATCTGATTTGCATATACTGTGAAATGTTCACCATGATAAATCTAACAACCATCTGTCCCCATACAAAGTTATTATACTATATTGACTATATTCCTTACCTGTGTATTATATCTCTGTGAATTATTTATTACCTATATAGCTGAAGCTTTGTACCTCTTAATTTCCATCATCTCTTTTGCCTACTTCCCCAACCCCTCCCTTTGGTCAACTATTCATTTGTTCTCTGTTTCTATGAGTCTGTTTTCATCTTGCTTTATCTGTCCATTTTGTTTTTTTTGATTCTACATATAAGTGAGCTCATGCAGGATTTTTCTGACTTATTTTGCTCGTAAAATACACTCTAAATCTATCCATGTTGCTGCAAATGGCAAGATTTCACTTTTTTATGGCTGAGCAGTGTTCCATTGTATGTATATACTACATCTTCTTTATCCGTTCCTCTATGGATGGACACTTAGATTGCTTTAATATCTTGATTATTGTAAATAATACTGCAATGAACATTGAAGTGAATATATCATTTCAAATTTTGTTTTCTTTAGATAAATACACAGAAGTGGAACAGCTCAATCATAAGACAGTTCTATTTTTAAATTTTTGAGGAAATTTCATATGGTGTTCCATAGTGGTTGCACCAATTTATATTCCTATCAATAGTGTACAGGATTCCCTTTTCTCTGCATTCTCACTAACACTTGTTATCTGTCTTTTTGATAATTAAAAATTCTGACAGGTGTGAGATTATATCTCATTGTGGTTTTGACTTGCATTTCCCTGATAATAGTGATATTGAGCATCTTTTCATGTGCCCTTTGCCATGGGTATATCTTCTTTGGAAAAATATCTGTTCAGATCCTCTGCCCATTTTTTTTTCAGGTTGCTTGTGCAATGTTGAGTTGTATGAGTTCTTCATATATTTTTGGTATTAATCACTTATCGGACATATCTTTTGCAAATAACTTCTACCATTCAATAGGCTGTCTTTTTGTTTGGTTGAAAGAGTCCTTCTCTGTGCAAAAGCTTTTTAGTTCAATGCAGTCCCATTGTTTATTTCTGCATTGTTTGCCTTGCCTCAGGAAAAATATTCCAAAAAATGACCTGTGTCAAAGAGCATACTGCCTATGTTTTCTCCTAGAAATTTTCTGTTTTCAGGCCTTACATTTAAAACTTTAATCCATTTTAAGTTTTTTTTGTAGATGCTGTGAGAAAGTCCAATTTGATTATTTTGCATGCATCTGTCCAGTTTTAAACACTATTTATTGAAGAGGCAGTCTTTTCCTTATTGTTTAAGTATTTTTGCCTCCCTTATCATAGATATTTGATCATATAAGTGTAGGGTTATTTCTGGACTTAATATTCTGTTCCATTGATGTATGCATCTGTTTTTGTGCCAGTACCATAATGTTTTGATCACTCTAGCTTTGTAGTATAGTTTGAAGTCAAGAAGTATGATACCTCCAACTTTGTTCTTTCTCAAGAATATTTTGGCTATCTAGGGTCATTTGTTTTTCCATACAAATTCTAGAAGTATTTGTTCTAATTCTGTGAAAAATACCAGGGTGTTTTGATAGTGATTGCATTAAATCTGTAGATTGCCTTAGGGAGTACTCATTTAAAAAATATTAATTCTTCCAATCCGTGAGCTTGGTATATCTTTCTGTTTGCTTGTATTGTTCAAACTCTTTCATCAGTGTGTTCTGTTTTTTGTGTACAAGGTTTTTCCCTCCTTGGTTAATTTATTTCTAGGTACTTTATTCTTTTTGATGCAATTACAAATGGGATTGTTATAATTTCTCTTTCTGATAGTTCATTGTTTATGAATAAAATACAACAGACTTCTGTATAGTAATTTTGTATCCTGCAACTTTACTGAGTTCAATTATTCTAATGGTTTTATGGTGGTGTCTTTAGGATTTTCCCTATATAGTATTATGTCATTGGCAAAAAGTGACAGTTTTACTTCTTCCATTCAAACTTTGGATTATTGTTATTTCTTTCTCTTTTCTGATTACTGTGGCTAAAACTTGTACTATGTACTATTCAACAATACTATGTTGAATAACAGTGGTGAGAGTTGGCACCCTTTTCTTTCTCCTGAACTTAGAGAAAATGCTTTTATGTTTTCACCATTGAGTCTGATGTTGGCTGTAGGTTTGTCAAATATGACCTTTATTATGTTGAGGTATGTTCCTTCAATAGCCATTTTGTTGAGAGTTTTTATCATAAATGATGTCGAATTTTGTCAAAAGCTTTTTCTGCACCATTTAGTCACATAATTTTTATTCTTCAATTTGTCAATGTAGTACATCACATTGACTGATTTGTGGATATTGAATCATCCTTGTATTCCTGGGATAGATCCCACTCGATCGTGGTGTATGACCCTTTTAATGTATTATTGAATTCCGTTGGTAATAATTTGCTAAGGATTTTTGCATCTATATTTATCCATGTTATTGGCCTGTAAATGTGTGTGTATGTGTCATGTTTTTGTCTTCTTTTGGTATCAGCATGATGCTGAACTTACAAAATGAATTCAGAAGCTTTCCTTCCTATTCAGTTTTTTGGTATAGTTTGAAAAGGATGGGTGTTAACTTGTCTTTAAAGGTTTGGTAGTATTCACCTGTAAAGCCATTTAATCCTGGAGTTTTGTTTCTTGGGAGTTTTATATTGTTGACTCAATTTCACCATTGGTAATTGTTCTGTTCATATTTTTCATTTTTCCTGATTCAGTCTTGGGTTATTGTATTTTTCTGGGAATTAATCCAGTTTCTTCTAGGTTGTCTGTTTTATTGGCATATAATTGTTTCTATTAATCTCTTACAATCCTTTGCATTTCCATGGCATTGGTTGTAACTTCTCTTTCATTTCTGATTTTATTTATTTGGGCCCACTATCTTTTTTTCCTGATGAGTGTGTCTAAATGTTTATCAATTGTGTTTATCTTTTCAAAGATGTAGCTCAGTTTCATTGATATTTTTAATTGATTTTAGTCTCTAATTCATTTATTTCTGCTCTGATCTTTATGATTTTTTCCCTTTACTAACTTTGGGTTTTGTTTGTTCTTAATCTAGTTCCTTTTGGTGTAAGTTTAGATTGTTTGTTTGAGGGTTTTTTGTTTGTTTGTTTGTTTTGTTTTTTTTGTTCCTGAGGTTGGCTTATATCACTATACAACTTTGCTTTTAGAACTGTTTTGCTGTGACCAGTAGATTCTGGATCATCATGTTTCCATTTTCGTTGTCTCCAATTTTTTTATTTCCTCTTTGATTTTTTCAGAGATTCATTTGATGTTTTTTTGTATGTGTCTTTTGCAGTTTTTTCCATGTAGTTGATTTCTACTCATACTCTTGTGGTCAGAAAATATGTTTGATATGATTTCAATCTTCTTAAATTTATTGAGACTTTTTTGCGGCCTACCACATGATCTGCTATAGAGAATTTCTATATACACTTGAAAATAATGTATATTCTGCTGCTTTTGGATAGCATGGTCTGTACAGTTGACCCTTGAACAACCTGGGAGTTAGGGATGTTAACATCTCATGCAGTTAAAAGTCATGTATAATTTTTGACTTTCCAAAACATAGCTACTGCTAACCTACCATGACTTGAAGCCTTACTGATAACAGTCAATTAACATATATTTTGTATGTTATATATATCATATACTGTATTCTTATAATAAAGTAAGCTAAAGAAAAGAAAATGTTATTAAGAAAATCATAAGAAAGAGAAAATATATTGGCATTACTGTACTGTATTATGGATAACATAAGTTTACATTGTCTGTTTACAAGATAAATTGTCTTTAGTACCTACATCAATATTGTCTTATAAGATACAAAACACTATAGATGTTATGTGCATTGCTAACACTAGACATGAAAAATGAAAAGATGATGTGAGAAAGAAATTCATATTTATTTACAGGTATAATGATTCATGCATTGATACTGAAGAACCAGCAATATGATTACTTTATTATAGCCCAGTGAAATCAATACAATTTCTACATGTTATCTTAGCCTATAATGGATGAATTGTTAAATTTTTTATGGCATACAGTGTTACATTAATATTCATAATACCGTGTTGGAAACATTATAACATTAAAAAAGTTACCTGTGATAATAGGCTAATATTGCAGTTTCTCTGATTATGATAGTATGATAATGTAATCTTTGAAAGCATACTTTTAAAACAGTAAGAAAATGAACACATCATTAAATTTATATTAAATATTACTCATCTTATGCTTTTATAAGGATAGGTTTATATGTAGATAGACTAGAATTTACATATATTTTGTGTATCCATGACATATCTACTTTTTCTTAATGTTTTCAAAATTTCTAGGATACATGATTCATTTTTGAGTTTTTTAAAAAATTCTCAAAAATCTCCAAAAATTTTTTCAGTATATATATTGAAATAAATTCATAAAAATGGATAGGCAGGTTTCAAACCTGTGTTATTCAAGGGTCCAATGTGTATATCTATTAAGTCCATATAATCTAATGTGTTAAGGCCAATGTTTTCTTATTGATTTTGTCTTTGAGTGATTTATTCATTGATGTAAGTGTGGTGTTAAAGTCCCCTACTATTGTTGTATTACTGTCAATTTCTCCCTCTATGTTTGTTAACATTTGCTTCCTGTATTTAGGTGCTCCTTTGTTGATTGCATATATAATTACAGTTATATTATTTTGTTGGCTTGATCCCTTTATTTTATATAATGTTCTTCTTGGACTCTTGTTACAGTATTTGTTTTAAAATCTATTTTGTCTTATGCAAGTATTGCTACTCCAGCTTTCTTTTTATTTCCATTTGAATGGAATATATTTTTCCATCTGCTTACCTTTAGTCTTAGTGTATGTTTAGATCTGAAGTGAGTCTCTTGTAGGCAGCATATACATGGGTCTTGTTTTCTTTTATTCATTTAGCCAGTGTCTTTTGATTGGAGTATTTTGTCCATTTACATTTAAAGTAATTGTTCATAGGCATATACTTACTTCCATTTTGTTAATTATTTTCCAGTTGCTCCTGTAGTTTTGTTGGTGTTGATGTTAGTGTTGTTCCTTTCTTCTTCTTTTGCTCTCTTCCCTTGTGATTTGATGACTATCTTCAATGTTTTATTTGGATTCCTTTTTCTTTATGTGTGTGTATATGTCTGTTTTAGGCTTGTGGTTACCATGAGGTTCTTGTGCAATGATGTATGTATGTTTATTTAAAGTTGATGATCTGTTAAAATCAAACCAGTTCTAACCATCCTACATTTTTATTCCCCGTTGCCACTTTTAATGTTTTTGTTGCCATATTTTATATTTTTTGTTTTCTATATCCCATAACTATTTATTGAAGATATGGTTGATTTTACTACTTTTGTATTTTAAGCTTCTTAGTTGCATCATAACTTGTTGATCCACTCCCCTTACTATATGTTTGACTTTAGCAATGAGATTTTTTTTATTTTGTAACTGTCATATTTTTCACTGTGGTCTTTTCTGCTTTGAGAAGTCCCTTTAATGTTTCTTGTATAGTCAGTTTAGTGGTGTTGAATTCTTTTTCTTGGATAATATAGTAGAGGACTATTTTTTCTTAAACCTATATAAAAGTTATTTATTAAAAATTGTAAATTATTTTTAACTTTTTTTTGTGAGTTTAATAAATTATAATGCTAATGGTGAACAATTAGTCTTATTCTATTAATAACTCATACACTTGGGGAAAATATCCAATAGTATATTTCTCCCAGGATCTTTGCCAAATCACTTTTGCTAAGCTTACTAATTAAAAAATGTTTTTTTTTTTGTCTATAAATCTTTTTTAAAATTTTATTTATTTATTGGCTTCATTGGGTCTTTGTTGCTGCACAGGGGCTTTCTCTAGTTGTGGCGATCAGGGGCGACTCTACATTGTGGTGCATGGGCTCCTCACTGAGGTGGCTTCTCTTCTTGTAGAGCACAGGATCTAGGTGAGCAGGCCTCAGTAGTTGTGGCATGTGGGCTCAATAGTTGTGGCTCCTGGGCTCTAGAGCACAGGCTTAGTAGTTGCGGTGCACAGGCTTAGTTGCTCTTCAGCATGTGGTATCTTCCTGGGGTAGGGATCAAACTTGTGTCCCCTGCATTGGTACGCAGATTCTGAACCACTGCACCACCTAGGAAGTCCCTATAAATCATTTTTTAAAGCAATTCTGTAATAATTTTTTTTTCTTTTTTTAGAACTTTTATTGAGATACAGTTAACAGACAATAAACAGCATATATTTAGAGTGTACCATTTGGTATCCCAATCTCCCAATTCATCCTCCCCCAACCCTCCCCTCTTTCCCCACTTGGTGTCCATGTGTTTGTTCTCTACACCTGTGTCTCTATTTCTGCCTTGCATTTCCTCTTTCATAGCTGTTAGCATTTGCCTTATGTATTGAGGGGCTCCTATATTGGGTGCATATATATTTATAATTGTTATCTCCTCTTCTTGGATGGATCCCTTGATTGTTATGTAATGTCCTTTCTTGTCTCTTGTAACATTTTTTATTTTAAAGTCTATTTTATCTGATATGAGCATTGCTATTCCAGCTTTCTTTTGATTTTCATTCGCATGGAATATCTTTTTCCATCCCCTCACTTTCCATGTGTATGTGTCCCTAGGTCTGAAGTGGGTCTCTTTTAGACAGCATATATAAGGGTCTTGTTTTTGTATCCATTCAGCCAGTCTGTGTCTTTTGGTTGGTGCATTTAGTCCATTTACATTCAAGGTAATTATTGATATGTATGTTCCTGTTACCATTTTCTTAATTGTTTTGTTGTTGTTTCTGTAGCTCTTTTTCTTTTCTTATGTTTCCTGCTTAGAGAAGTTCCTTTAGCATTTGTTGTAGGGCTGGTTTGTGGTGCTGAATTCTCTTAGCTGTTTCTTGTCTGTAAAGCTTTTGATTTCCCCATCGAATCTGAATGAGATCCTTGCTGGATAGAGTATTCTTGGTTGTAGGTTCTTTCCTTTCATCACTTTCAATATATTGTGCCACTCCTTTCTGGCTTGCAGAGTTTCTGCTGAGAAATCAGCTGTTAACCTTATGGGCATTCCCTTGTATGTTATTTGTCGTTTTTCCCTTGTTGCTTTTAATAACATTTCTCTATCTTTAATTTTTGTCAATTTGACTACCATATGTCTTGGCATGTTTCTCCTTGGTTTGACCCTGCATGGGACTCTCTGCACTTCCTGGACTTGGGTAGCTATTTCCTTTCCCATGTTAGGGAAGTTTTCAACTAGAATCTCTTCCAGAATTTTCTCAGGTCCTTTCTCTCTCTCTTCTCCTTCTGGGACCCCTATGATGCGAATGTTGGTGTGTTTAATGTTGTCCCAGAGGTCTCTAAGGCTGTCTTCAGTTCTTTTCATTCTTTTTTCTTTATTCTTTTCAGCATCAGTGATTATCACCATTCTGTCTTCCAGGTCACTTCTTCACCCTTCTGCCTCAGTTAATCTGCTATTGGTTCCTTCTAGTGTATTTTTCATGTCAGTTATTGTGTTGCATATCTCTGTTTGTTTGCTCTTTAATTCTTCTAGGTCTTTGGTAAACTTTTCGATCTATGCATCCAGTCTTTTTTCAAAGTCCTGGATCATCTTCACTATCATTATTCTGAATTCTTTTTCTGGAAGGGTGCCTATTTCATCTTCTTTTAGTTGTTTTTCTGGGGTTTTATTCTGTCCCTTCATCTGGTACAAAGCCCTCTGCTTTTTCATTTTCTCTATCTTTCAGTGGCTGTGGTTTTCAGTTCCACATGACAAAATACTGCTGTTACTGCTTGCTACTGCTGTCTGCCCTCTTGTGGAGGAAGCTATCTAGGCGGCTCATGTTTGCTTCCTGATGGGAGGGACTGATGATGTGTAGGGATGGGTGGGCAGAGGTCAGTAAAACTTTAATCTGCTTGTCTAACAATGGGTGGGGCTGTGTTCCTGCCTTGTTTGATGTTTGGCCTGAGGCTGCCCCACACTGCAGCTTACAGGCTCTTTGGTGTGGCTAATGGTGGATTCTGGGAGGGTTCACGCCAATGAGCACATCCCAGAAACCCTGCTGCCAGTGCCCCTGTCTCCTTGGTGAGCCACAGCTGCCCCCCACCTCCGCAGGCAACCCTCCAGCACCAGCAGGTAGGTCTGGTTCAGTCTCCTATGGGGTCACTGCTCCTTCTCCCTGGGTCCTGGTGAGCACACTTTTTTGTGTGCCCTCCAAGAGTGGAGTCTCCGTTTCCCCCAGTCCTGTGGAGGTCCTGCAATCAACTCTGCTGCCTTTCAAAGTCTGATTCTCTGGGGATTCCTCCTCTTGTTTCTGGACTCCCAGGTTGGAAAGCCTGACGTGGGGCTCAGAACCCTCACTTTAGTGAGTGGACTTCTGCAGCATAACTGTTCTCCAGTTTGTGAGTCACCCACCCAGCATTTATGGGATTTTATTTTAACACAATTGTGCCCCTCCTACCATCTCATTGTGGCCTCTCCTTTGTCTCTAGATGTGGGGTGTCTTTTTTGGTGACTTCCAGTGTCTTTCTGTCGATGATTGTTCAGCATTTAGTTGTATTTCCGGTGCTCTTGCAAGAAGGAGTGAGCGTGCATCCTCTTACTCTGCCATCTTCTGCACGGCTTTTCTTCTTGTAATACTTTTTTATAATCTTTAATTTTACCAGTGCTGAGATTATATACTCTCTTATTAAGGATTGCTATCACCAATTTTATTACTTGTGAAATATTTTGAATATATATTTTGCAGTAGAGAAAAAGATGATCAGGGAAGTAGCTGAGAATATTACAATTGTTAAATCTAAACCTAACTACCTTTATTTTTTTACTTCTAATGCTATTTTAAGTTTCTATCTTTAATTATCCATCACTGCCCACATGCAATTATTATTTATCTCTTTATTATAAAACCAGAGTTATACATCCCTTTGGCTTCCTTAATAAAAATATGTAAACACATATAAACAAAAATTCTATAAATAATTAACATGTGAAAATTTACATGCTTAGGATTATGGAAAATTTTAAATCAATACACTAATGAGCCATATCCTCTAAACAGTATCCATGCTCAGATATTCACTAGAGCCTCCTTAGGCACTTCTGGAACCTAGTTTGCAGTGTTGAGGCCACTTATGAACCACTTAGTACCCTGAAGCCTTAGTTAAATGATGCCCTTGGGGCCTAAAATAGTTAAGCAGCTCTAAACAATTTTCCAACATTTCAAAAATAATTTTAAGATTATTAATAATAAAAAGATAATACAAAGTTTTAATTGTTTTTATTAGTTATGCTACAAAGTGACAAAGGACTAGAAAGAGATCTTTTGAGGGTTTCTAATTACATTTTTTTAAGTAAAGATATTTTTGCTCAATTGATCCATAGAAGAAAAAATGCCAAATCCTCTATGATTTCAAATTTCAATAGAGTTTTTTTTCAAATAGTTTTCAGGAAAATTTGTTGTTGGTCAGTTTAACTTCTTTCCTTATTTCAGGGAAATGAAGATGAACTGGTAATACTCTTTGTCATTATGGTGTTGTATATTTAAATCAAAGTGCAGAATTCACTTTTTCCCTAAGAATAATTCTAATCATCTTAAAAATCTTTTGATTTGATTAATACTTTAATAATCCTCCTTGCTTTCCTGGAATCCATTACAAAGTTGTTCTGGATCAGAACCTAACCATGACTAAAGTGATGATGTGCATAAAATATCACATAAATTAAATTGTATGTGATTGATAAATGTCTGTTTAGCAGCTGAATGATTGAATGAAATGATTATACACTTTGGCCATTAAGGGCAGATGCAAGCAGAATGAGCTTGAACCTCAGCCTTCATTTCTTCATCTATAAAATGGCTTTTCTAATTATAAATACTCAAAGGGCTTTATGAAGAATAAATCAATTACTAGGTGTATAGCACCTAGAATAGTGACTGATCAATAGTAATCATTCTAGAATCATCTGCTTTTGGAAATATTAAGATTTAAATAAACAATAAAAAACAGGAATTAATGGTTTGAAAATAAATGTGCATCTCTACAAGAGAGGGCTCCAAAACAAGTAAACAAACAAAAACCACTTTAGGCTTTAAAATACCAGAATTCTGATTTGGATGGGTATTAAAAACCTTCTCTTATATGCTTATGTAATCTCAGTCAATAGAAGTATATTATCAAGCTTACTATAAAAAATTCCTTAAAAAGATAAAAAAAGTATTTGGATATATAATTTCATATGCAATCTCCTATGTTATGCAGAATGATTATGTAGGTCAGAGATCTACAAACACAGCCCCTCACTCAAATTCATTTCACTGCTTGTTTTGTAAGTAAAATATTATTGGAAAAAGGTCATGCCCATTTCTTTACATACTGTCTATGGCTGCTTTCATACTATTGTGTTAGAGTGGAGCAGTTGCAGAAGAAACATTATAGCCCACAATACTGAAATGATTTAGTCTGGCCCGTTACAAAAAATGTTTACAGATACCTAGTGTAGATAATAAAGAAGAGAAATATGCAGGGATTGATGACATTACTGAATATATTTGAATTATGTAAAAATAATATACTTTTACTATTTTGAATAAAAATGCATATTCCATTAAAGACATTTGCATCTAGAACTAAGAACTGAACAAACGATTGCTCTTCTTTAACATTGATCAGGCTTACTCTAGAATGTTAATGTGCTTAATATATTCAGGGATTTTTGCAAGTAAAAGAGTAGATGTTAAAGCTAGAGAATATTTAGGTATACATACATAATGTTGAATACTACATTTTGAAGTGTATGTAATAATGTATAGTAAAATCATTTTAAAACAAAAAAGAGGGAATATGCAATCATCTGAAAAGCAAGATTAATTATGTGTTATGTAATGAAGTAAACCTCAACATATTCCATGGAGTAGAAGCCACAGATTTTGTGCAAACTCCCTACCCCAACCCCAGTAAATAAAAACAGTGAAAGCAAAAGCAAAACAATGATAGATATTTCAAATTAAACTTTAAAATTCTAAGTTATCTACTCAAATATTAGTTTAGGACAAATATTACAAATTCTATTAAAATTTGCAGTAATCACAGCATATCAAAATAAGCCAAAAACATAATCACAGAAAATGTATGCTCTTGAAAACTTTTTCTTAAAAAAGAATAAAATTAAAATTATTAGGCATTAACTGATGGGAAAAATACAAGAGTAATTATAATAAAATAAACAAATATGTACATGCCAAAATTAATTAGTATTCACTTAAAAGCCACAGAGATGATAATAGAATTTAAGACCATTAGCTGATTTAATTTGATACAACTTACTACATGGAAATAAACCAGGTAAATCAGCAAAAAGAAGAGGTCAATGCATAGTTAATAATTAATCAGTACCATGGATGGGTAGTTTTACAGCAGTCTAAGTTATTTTAGGATGGGGAATAAATTAAGATTGAAGAATAGAAAGCAGTTGTTAGAAAATGGGATGCTTAACAGCAGTGTTTCCAAACGTGTTGCAGCAGCTTTTGATGAAGCTTAACAAAGCAAATATGACAATTCTCCCTGAGTTGATTCCAGTTTTAATGCAATTCTTACCAAAATTCCAGTAAGGATTTTTGTTGACATAAAAATACATTATCTATTATTTATATGCAAAGGCATGGGCCCTAGAATAGAAAAAAACACCCTAAAAATTTTGACAAAGAAGACTAAAACAACAGGAATCATTGTGTTTGATACTGTCTTCTTATATACTTGCGAGACAGCATAGTACCAGCAGAGGGATAGATGTATATAGATGGAACAGAATACAGAACTCAGAAATACACCCACACAAATATTTTTTAAATGTTTTAAAACAATATAACAAAATAGTGGAAGTAAATCAGCCATACATACATATGTATATACATATGTGCATATACACTGGCATCTAACAAGGCTGTTCTGTGAATCAAATATGTGACCTTAGGAAGTGTAAAGCGTTACATTTTTTTTTAGCAAATTAGGATTTATTGGAATAGATCATGTCTTAGGAAATGCCACATGTTTTCCTTTAAATCAAATGAAATCTGCTTCTCATTCATAGAACCCCTCCAGTCATCAGATTCTATTAATTGCTACAGTGATTCACATTACCCCAGTTGACAGGATTCTTTCAGCAGTGCAACCAAGGGCTAAAGTTTAATTTCAAGGTCTGAAGACAAGAAAACTGTCATGGAGCTTCCAGTCTTGCTACCTCTCTTGGTGCTGCCATAGAGCAGGTTTGGGGACATCGCACTTCATAAGAAAGGCCAGCCTCATTTTCCCACTTCTGGCCATTTGTGTTTACGCTCTCCACCTCCACATCATACTCTTCTCTATGTGATTTATTTTAGGATAACAAAAGCCAAGCATATAAGTATCTTTAGACAAATCCAATATTTACTTCTGCAACATCATCTGACTTTGAAGAAGTGGAACACAGACACGACTGACCACATTTGTATGAGGTTCCAGCCATATTGCTAATGGGTACTCTTCATGGAGTCAACTTGGCCACTTTTTATACCCTGAAAATAGGTTTTTTTAAAAAAATAATCCCATTAAAATCTAACAGCTGTCAATCCAGCAAAAATGAGTATTATCTGGGAATTAGAATTATTTTAATATTAGTTGTCTATTTCAGCTTTTATGTGCCATTATCCTATTTACTAAAGAAAAAAATGACAAGTTTCTGGCATTATATTAATTACTAAAAACATAAGCAGGATGCTAGAGAAGAACATAAGTGAGGGCTAGAAAGAAGGGAAGATCACAGGCATTCCAGTTACTCTACGTTGATCTACCAAACGCAAGTGCCTGTGTTGATGCCATGCATCTGGACAGGCACAAGCGTGACCCATCTAAGATGGAGCTGCCAGCCTGGAGGGAAAATAAGCACTTTCGAATGTGGAAGTGTTAAGGCATCTTTCCAGTTGATCTTCAACTGTGGTAGAAGGAAAATCTGCTACAATTCCAAACTGCAACAGTAATGAACAAGATAATTATCCTCTTTGCATAACCTATACATAATTTAATTGAGCCTAATTCTCCTTTCAAATTCCCAAAGGGAGATCATTCTTGATGTCAGAAGATTTACCCTTGGGAATCTCTTTTTCCCACTCTGCATATTTCCTTTATGGTGGGAGAAATTACTTTGTGCAAATCCTATTTATTTCCCAAAGGTCATTTAAAAATGTTCAATCAAAAATTATTCTACCCGCTTCTGTTTGAATTTGTTATTCTGCCAGAATTGAGGTAAAGAAATTCAAATTTTCCTTTTAAATTTGTTTTAATCTTAAATAATAAAACAGATTAAAACACATATGTGCACCTGTGTGTATACACACACACACACACACACACACACAAACATGTAAAACAAACAAAAGTTTTGCCACCAGTCATTTTAAGAAGGAGCTCTAGGGAAAATAATCAACTGCTTATTTCCTCAGTTTATTTTTACCATATTAAAAAAAATGCATGGCCCTTCCCATGAAAGTCTTCTTCCAGGAATACACTAGAGGAACAACTCCCACAAGATTTAGGGTGTGGATTAAGTTATAGCAGTATTTGACAAGTGTTGTTACACCTTACTTATAGCTTCTTTTATTGGTCTTTAAAACATTTGAGCAAGCCTCTGACAGTGATGTGGGGGGGATTCTTTATAAAAACACATAAATGGTTTGAAGTTCAAACTCCATATATGTATTTTAATTCTAAATTTTTGAAGATATGGATAAAAGCAAAGGAAAACCCTGCAAATTAATTATATGTCCATTTTGTAGATTATATGCATTTATCTTTTGCAAAATAAATACTAATATTTTTTGTTTTCCAAAAACTTTGTGTTTAAAAGTGATCTTGAGGTCATCCTTTGGAGAATGCAAATAACTGGCAATTTCAAAATTGTTAAAGAAAAGCTGTCCCATCTACTGTATTTATATGTTTATTGGCTAGGAAACTAGCTTTTACTCCCACTTTTTTTTTACTGTCACTGCAATAATATGGTTAATGTATAAAATTTGAAAAATACAGTACAGTATAAAGAAGCAGCTCCTTATTCCAAAATTTGCTCAGTGAGCAGATATTTATTATTGTCTATATATAATTCTATCTTAATGTATTTTTAAATTTTAAAAATTTTTTATTTTTATACAGTTTTTGAAAGTTACTTTCCATTTCCAGTTATTAAAAAGTTCTGGCTATATTCACCATGTTGTACAATACATCCTTGAGCCTATCTTACACCCAGCAGTTTGTACCTGTTGCTCCTCCCCTTCTATGCTGCCTTTTGCCCAACTTAATGGTAATCAGTAATTTGTTCTCTATATCTGTGAGTCTACCTTTTTTGTTATATTAAGTAGTTTGTTGTATTTTTTAGACTCCACATATAAGTGATATCATAAGTATGTCTTTCTCTGTCTGACATTTCACTTGGCATAATGCCCTCCAAGTTCATCCATGTTGCTGTAAATAGCAAAATTTCATTCTTTTTTATGGCTGAGAAGTATTCCATTGTGTATATATATACATACCACATCTTCTTTATCCATTCATCTGTTTATGGACACTTAGGTTGCTTCTCTATGTTGGCAATTGTAAATAATGCTACAATGCATTGTGAATAATGCTACTGTGATGGCCTATTGACCATCTGCATTTCCTCTTTGGAAAAATGTCTATTCAGTTCTTCTGCCCATGTTTTAATGTATTTTTTGAAAAAATATTTTTCCAGGAAAAAGAGCTGTGATAATTCAGCCACATTCCTTGATTGTGTTACAAGGGGAACTACTTGACAAAACTCCTACTCTCTGGGGAAAGTTCCTACTAGAGAATGTTAACCCTTTTCTTCCCCTTTTCACCTTCCACCCTAAGGAATGTGAGTGATTTAACAAATGGTGGGGTGAGAGTGCCGTTTTCATTGACTGTATTTTCTTTGGGCAGGATGAAGGTGACACACATAAACTGCAATAAAGATTTTCCATTGTATGTCCAGGACCAGTAGATACTTTACTTATTATTTCCATGGAGAAAGTAAATAAAAAGCAGGATTTGCTTACCAAGATATCATATTCCAGTCTCTTTGTTCATGATTTAGTGACTGTTATGAGTGGTAAATGACAAAGAGATCTGAATTTATTAGGGATAGTTGGTCAATTGCCTTCCCACATTAAAATCTATTACTTTATTATTTATTGGCTGGCATACCTTGTGCAAATTCTTGAGGAGAACATCCTGTAATGATGGGAAGATCAGTTACAACTCCTAACATATCATTAAAAATGAACATCAGGTAAAATTTGCTTCAGGTGTTGTATCACATTACAAAACATTAACAAGCAGAAACCTCAATTAAGTAGTTGGGAGGCAGGAATGGGGAGCTCTCAAGCCCTGGAAAGATAGCAGAGCCTAACAGGAAGAAGAAAGACTTCTCTTTTTTCCTGGCAAACAACTCAGCTAACAAAAACCCATGGACTCTGTTATTTGCCATAGCCTTCCCAACTTCCTCTTCCCCTCTATAAAAGGGTTCTCCTTTTGTTGTGCAGGGACTTGCATCATGGTTTCAGACACAGAACTGCTGTTCTTGGCTGATGCTGAATATACTTATTCTTTGGGGAGAAATAACTGACAGCCTATTTGTTTCAGGTCAACAATATAATATGTACCATCAGCAATTATCCATGTTATTAAAGTATATTAATGAATTTCATTTTATGGATTATTTAGCACACCATTTCAAGCTAACATTTTCCCCATTTTTTTCTCTATTATCAAATACTCTGTGATAAACTGTCTATATTCCACTTGTCCGAATAACAGAGTCCTATCTATGGCCTTTGTTGAAGAATGTGATAGAACCATATAGTTTCATTCACACATTGCTTTTCAGTGTTTATTAATTTGCACAACAATGGCAAAGTTGTCAGTTATTTTAAATTGCCTTTTTCAACATATTCTTACCAGCACTGAGAATTCCATTATAACACATATATACATAATATATATACACATATATATGCACACACATATATATACACATATATATGCATATACATATGTTTATGTTTATATATATATTTAGTAACCTGAAATACAGAGGTAGTAATTCTTTAAAAATTAATTCTTTAAAAAATGAAGTTATATGCATTTCCTCTTTTTTGAACATAAGGTTTAGGCCCTTGGTTGTTTATCTTTTGGGGGAGAAAAGGAGCACAGAAGAAAAGAAAGACCACTGGCATGCTAATTACTTTGAGTTGATCAATCCAAAGGTATGTGCTTGTGCTGATCAAGCTGCTTGATTGAATGAGTACAAGCATTGCCCATCTAAAGTAGAACTGCCAGCAAAGCATGTTGACATGAATACTGTAGTTTTTCCAAACATGTTACAAATATAGATTTTCTTTTAATAAATGTTATCTCTTCCTTCATATACAAATCATGTATTTTTTATCCCTGATTCTGAATTTCTTAATGTTTTTCTTAGTTTTTACAGTGAATGCAATTTTCTCTACTGTATTTTTTAAATGTTTACTGCTATTCTAAATGATTATTAACTTCTGTTTTTGTATTCTGCTAGTACTCAGTGACTTGTAATTGATTTTTAAGGTTTTTCATTTGATCAGAGTAGATGTTTAAATGTCCTCATTCAAATAAAAAGTATAAATTTCTATCCAATTTTAAATTATTGTTTGTTATAAACAATATTGTTTCTGTTGTTCCTTTGATAGGGTGAAAGAATAAGGAGAAAATGTAACAGAAACATTCTGGCAAATTATGCAGCTTAAAGTACCATGCATTTCATAAACCAGAGGTGGAGAAAAATTTCTAGCCCTAGGATTACAATAAGCTTTCATTTAATAAGAAGATGTAACCATATGTGCTGGAAACTGAAAAGAATACTGTGTGCTCAGCAAATATTTATTGAGGACTTACTATGTGTCAATGAAAAAATTAATCAGTTGATCTGAGAAATAAATAGAAAATTTTATTCAAGCCAAATAGAGAATTATAACCTGGGAGTAGCCTCTCAGAAAGCTCCAAGAACTGTTCCACCCATTAGAGGTCAAAGCACAGTTATTTAAATTTTTGAGACAGAGGGCTGTACATTAAACAACATATTATTGACAGTTTACATAATCTAGATCTGTATGTACAAAGTGGGAAGTGAGTCCTGGGTGATTTTGGCCACTTAAAAGATTATGAAGGAAGGGTTATCTCCTTAGGATTTGCCTCATTGGTACTAAGAGAATGTTGCTCTTTATGGTTGAGTGGGTATTTCTACCATTGAGGAGGTTTGGCCAATATGTTATGCAGATACACATGAATAGCAGAGGAGGCTGGAAGGCAGAGAAAAAATTTTATGTTAATTTTCCTTGACTTGGGACTTCCCCAGTGGTCCAGTGGTTAGGAGTCTACGCTTCCACTGCAGGGAGCAAAGGCTCGATCCATGGTCAGGGAACTAAGCTCCCGCATGCCACGCCATGCAGCCAAAAAATAAGTAAATAAATAAAATAATTTTCCTTGACTTGCTCTAGAATGTAAATTTTTATTTCAACATATGTATCTGGAAATGTTCTAGCTTCTAGGTTTTTATTAGTTTACAGACTATTTTTGAAAAGCCACAGGCATCATACAGTTTATAACCTAGGCGGAATTACTAAATTAATTTAGATTAAAGTTAATTTACACTAATTGTTCCAACTCTTCACCCAGAATTAGAAAGATGTTCCATATTAAAAATAGTGTAAACTCTCAAAATGTTCACAAAATAAATAGTATTTAAAATACATTCAATAAAAACATTCTTAAATTATATCTTTGTTTCTGAAAAGAATGGGTTTATTTCCACCAACTACTTGAGTATAATTTTATAAATGAGTTATGACTTTTTATCTCTTAGGTAAAAGTGATTTTTGTTGAGATGAAATATTTTGCCTCCTTTTCTCTATCTTTTTCTTGTTTACAGACTGCAATATAAAACTGAAGAATAATTTGTATGGTTGCATTTTATTAATTTTATTTTCCATGATCTTGTGTGTTTTGAGTGAATTAATGATATAGTTTATATTAGCCAACAAGGATAAAAAAACTAATCAATTTTCCCTGTGACACTCAATTATATTTTTAATTTAGTTTTATTTTCTTGTAGGTATTTGGACAGCTAATTAAAAAAATACTTATATTTGTTTTAAAAACACAGAGCCTACAAAGAAAATTTCCATGAATGCATATTATAGGTGAAGGTCAAAAAATATACATGTGAAAAAAGCTGGCAAATTCTTAAGCTATTTAGTATGGTAAATTATATAGTGTGTAAAACAAAGAATGTTGCCCATCATCCAATCCTATAAGGATCAAGTCATTAGCCACTGCAATCCCTGAGTGACAGTACACCCTGAAAGGAATTCAAGATGAAAAACACTCTGTGCTTTGGAAAAACAGGTCCTTTAGATAGTTAAATATATCTCAGGAAGAATTTTAATGAATACAGTTTCTTGCATCTTCTCATACATAGAAAAAGCATAAATCATCAACTGAGATATCTGTTCCTTGTGACTCATATATTCCTTAGCTAAAATCATACATATACTGCTTTTTTCCCTACCTCTTCAGAGCAGTTCCTCACAGGTGAGGAGCTATTTCCCAGACTGTAGTCCTCAGTAAGGTCTCGGAAGAAAACTAAAACTCAGAAGTCTTACATTATGCATTTTTTTTTCTTTTAGTCCACAAGTAAAATCCCTTCAGTTCTGATAAACATTTGATAAACATTTTTTTTTTAATTTATTTTTTTTGGGGGGGTACACCAGGTTCAATCAACTGTTTTTATACACATATCCCCATATTCTCTCCCTTCCTTGACTCCCCCCCTTCGAGTCCCCCCCACCCTCCCTGCCCCAGTCCTCTAAGGCATCTTCCATCCTCGAGTTGGACTCCCTTTGTTATACAACAACTTCCCACTGACTATTTTACAGTTGGTAGTATATATATGTCTGTGCTACTCTCTCGCTTCTTCTCAGTTTCCCCTTCACCCCCCGCCCCCTCCCATACCTCGAGTTCTCCAGTCCATTCTCTGTATCTGCTTCCTTGTTCTTGTCACTGAGTTCATCAGTACCATTTTTAGATTCCGTATATGTGAGTTAGCATACAATATTTGTCCTTCTCTTTCTGACTTACTTCACTCTGTATGACAGACTGTAGTTCTATCCACCTCATTACATATAGCTCCATCTCATCCCTTTTTATAGCTGAGTAATATTCCATTGTATATATATGCCACATCTTCTGTATCCATTCATTTGTTGATGGGCATTTAGGTTGCTTCCATGTCCTGGCTATTGTAAAGAGTGCTGCAATAAACATTATGGTAAAAGTTTCTTTTGGGATTATGGTTTTCTTTGGGTACATGCCCAGGAGTGGGATGACTGGATCATATGGTAGTTCTATTTGTAGTTTTTGAAGGAACCTCCAAATTGTTTTCCATAGTGGCTGTACCAACTTACATTCCCACCAACAGTGCAGGAGAGTTCCTTTTTCTCCACACCCTCTCCAGCATTTGTGGTTTCCAGACTTTGTGATGATGGCCATTCTGATTGGTGTGAGGTGATACCTCATTGTGGCTTTGACTTGCATTTCTCTGATGATGAGTGATGTTGAGCATCTTTTCATGTGTTTGTTGGCCATCTGTATGTCTTCTTTGGAGAAATGTCTATTTAGGTCTTCTGCCCATTTGTGGATTGGGTTATTTGCTTTTTTGGTATGAAGCTGCATGAGCTGCTTGTATATTTTGGAGGTTAATCCTTTGTCCGTTGTTTCATAGGCAATTATTTTTTCCCATTCTGAGGGTTGCCTTTTAGTCTTGTTTATGGTTTCTTTTGCTGTGCAAAAGCTTTTAAGTTTCATGAGGTCCCATTCGTTTATTCTTGATTTTATTTCCCTGATTCTAGGAGGTGGGTCAAAAAGGATGTTGCTTTGATGGATGTCAAAGAGTGTTCTGCCTATGTTTTCCTCTAGGAGTTTGATAGTGTCTGGCCTTACATGTAGGTCTTGAATCCATTTGGAGTTTATTTTTGTGTATGGTGTTAGGAAGTGTTCTAATTTCATTCTTTTACATGTTGCTGTCCAATTTTCCCAGCACCACTTATTGAAGAGGCTGTCTTTTTTCCATTGTATACTCGTGCCTCCTTTGTCAAAGATAAGGTACCCATATGTGTTTGGGCTTACTTCTGAGTTCTCTATTCTATTCCATTGATCTTCCTTTCTATTTTTGTGCCAGTACCATACTGTCTTGATCACTATGGCCTTGTAGTATAGTTTGAAGTCAGGAAGCCTGATTCCACCAACTCCATTTTTCCTTCTCAAGATTGCTTTGGTTATTCGGGGTCTTTTGCATTTCCACACAAATCGTAAGATTTCTTGCTCTAGTTCTGTGAAAAATGCCATTGGTAATTTGATCGGGATTGCATTGAATCTGTAAATTGCTTTGGGTAGTACAGACATTTTCACGATGTTGATTCTTCCAATCCAGGACAATGGTATGTCCCTCCATCTGTTTGTGTCATCTTTGATTTCTTTCATCAATGTCTTAAAGTTTTCTGCATACAGATCTTTTGCCTCCTTAGGCAGGTTTATTCCTAGGTATTTTATTCTTTTTGTTGCAATGGTGAATGGCAGAGTTTCCTTAACTTCTCTTTCTGCTCTTCCGTTGTTAGCGTATAGAAATGCAAGAGATTTCTGTGCATTCATTTTGTATCCTGCTACTTTACTAAACTCATCAATGAGTGCTAGCAGTTTTCTGGTAGAGTCTTTAGGGTTTTCTATATATAGTATCATGTCATCTGCAAAGAGTGACAATTTTACTTCTTCTTTTCCAATTTGGATTCCTTTAATTTCTTTTTCTTCTCTGATTGCTGTGGCTAACACTTCCAAAACTATGTTGAATAACAGTGGTGAGAGTGGACACCCTTGTCTTGTTCCTGTTCTTAGAGGGAATTCTTCCAGTTTTTCTCCATTGAGAACAATGTTGGCTTTTGGTTTCTCATATATGGCTTTGATTATGTTGAGGTAATGTCCTTCTATGCTCATTTTCTGGAGAGCTTTTATCATAAATGGATGTTGAACTTTGTCAAAAGCTTTTTCTGCATCTATTGAAATGATCATATGGTTTTTATCCTTCAATTTGTTGATATGATGTATCACATTGATTGATTTGCGTATATTGAAGAATCCTTGCATCCCAGGGATAAACCCCACTTGATCGTGGTGTATGATTTTTTTAATGTGCTGTTGGAGTCTGTTAGCTAGTATTTTGTTGAGGATTTTTGCATCTATATTCATCAGTGATATTGGTCTGTAGTTTTCTTTTTTTGTGACATCTTTGCCTGGTTTTGGTATCAGGGTGATGGTAGCCTCGTAGAATGAGTTTGGGAGTGCTCCGCCTTCTGCAATATTTTGGAAGAGTTTGAGAAGGATAGGTGTTAACTCTTCTTGAAATGTGTGATAGAATTCGCCTGTGAATCCATCTGGTCCTGGGCTTTTGTGTGTTGGGAGATTTTTAATCACTGCCTCAATTTCTGTACTTGTGATTGGTCTGTTCATGGTTTCTATTTCTTCCTGGTTCAGTCTTGGAAGATTGTATTTTTCTAAGAATGTATCCATTTCTTCCAGGCTATCCAATTGATTGGCATATAGTTGCTTGTAGTAGTCTCTCATGATCTTTTGTATTTCTGAGGTGTCCGTTGTGACTTCTCCTTTTTCATTTCTAATTCTGTTGATTTGCATCTTCTCCCTTTGTTTCTTGATGAGTCTGGCTAATGGTTTATCAATTTTGTTAATCTTCTCAAAGAACCAGCTTTTAGTTTCATTTATTTTTCTTATGGTTTCTTTCCTTTCTTTTTCATTTATTTCTGCTCTGATCTTTATGATTTCTTTCCTTCTGCTCCCTTTGGGGTTTCTTTGTTCTTCTTTCTCTAGTTGTTTTAGGTGTAAGGTTAGGTTGTTTATTCGATCATTTTCTTGTTTCTTAAGGTAGGACTGTATTGCTATAAACTTCCCCCTTAGAACTGCTTTTGCTGCGTCCCATAGGTTTTGGGTTGTTGTGTTTTCGTTGTCATTTGTTTCTAGATATTTTTTGATTTCCTCTTTGATTTCTGTAGTGATTCCTTGGTTGTTTAAGACTGAATTGTTTAGCCTCCATGTGTTTGTATTTTTTGCAGTTTTTTTCCTGTAGTTGATATCTAGTCTCATGGTGTTGTGGTCTGAGAAGATGCTTGATATGATTTCAATTTTCTTGAATTTGCTGAGGTTTGATTTGTGACCCAAGATGTGATCTATCCTGGAAAATGTTCCGTGTGCACTTGAGAAGAAAGTGTAGTCTGTCGTTTTTGGATGGAATGTCCTATAAATATCAATTAAGTCGAGATGGTCTAATGTGTCATTTAAAGCTTGTGTGTCTTTATTTATTTTCTGTTTGGATGATCTGTCCATTGATGTAAGTGGGGTGTTCAAGTCTCCCACTATTATTGTGTTACTGTCGGTGTCCCCTTTTATAGCTGTTAGCATTTGCCTTATGTATTGAGGTGCTCCTATGTTGGGGGCATAGATATTTACCATTGTGATATGTTCTTCTTGGATGGATCCCTTGATCATTATGTAGTGTCCTTCCTTGTCTCTTTTAATAGTCTTTACTTTCAAGTCTAATTTGTCTGATATGAGTATTGCTACTCCAGCTTTCTTTTGACTTCCATTTGCATGGAATATCTTTTTCCATCCCTTCACTTTCAGTCTATATGTATCCCTTGGTCTGAAGTGGGTTTCTTGTAGGCAGCATATAGAAGGGTCTTGTTTTTGTATCCATTCAGCCAGTCTGTGTCTTTTGGTTGGAGCATTTAATCCATTGACATTTAAAGTGATTATTGACATGTGTGTTCCAATTACCATTTTCTTAATTGTTTTGGGTTTGTATTTGTAGCTGTTTTCCTTTTTATGTGTGTCCTCCTTAGAGAAGTTCCTTTAGCACTTGTTGTAAGGATGGTTTGGTGGTGCTGAATTCTCTTCACTTTTGCTTGTCTGGAAAGCTTTTGATTTCTCCCTCAAATCTGAATGAGATTCTTGCTGGGTAGAGTATTCTTGGCTGTAGGTTTCTCTCTTTCAGGACTTTCAGTATATCCTGCCATTCCCTTCTGGCCTGCAGAGTTTCTGTAGAAAGGTCAGCTGTTATCCTGATGGGTTTTCCCTTATATGTTGTTTGTTGCTTTTCTCTTGCTGCTTTTAATATTTTTTCTTTGTGTTTAATTGTCGTTAGTGTGATTAATATGTGTCTTAGTGTATTTCTCCTTGGGTTTATTCTGTATGGGACTCTCTGTGCTTCTTGGACTTGGTGAATTATTTCCTTTCCCATGTTGGGGAAGTTTTCCACTAGAACCTCTTCAAATATTTTCTCAGACCCTTTCTTGTTTTCTTCTTCTTCTGGGATGCCTATAATTCGAATGTTGGTACGTTTAAGGTTATCACTGAGGTCTCTGAGGCTGTCTTCTAGTCTTTTTATTTTTTTTTCTTTTTCCTGCTCTGTGGCATTTATTTCTCCCATTCTATCTTCCAACTCACTTATTCGTTCTTCTGCCTCAGTCATTCTGCTGGTTATAGCATCTAGAGTATTTTTAATTTCAGTTATTTTGTTATCCATTGCTGTTTGTTTTTCTGAGTTCTTATGAACTGTTTCTTGTACTTTCTCTATTTTGTTTTCAAGATTTTGTATCATTTTTACTATCATTACTCTAAATTCTTTTTCAGGCATTTTTCCTATTTCCTCCTCATTTATTTGGTCTTGTGGTCTTGTGCTCCTTTGCCTGCATGGTGTTTCTTTGTTTCCTCATGGTTGTCCAAGCTTTTGGGGTTGCTTGTCCTGGTGATAGAGGTGTTTATAGAAGACTGTCCAAGCCTCAGACTAATGTCCAAGTATTGGATTAAACGAATATTCAGTCTAGGAAACACATACATGTATAAGACACACAATTATTGAATCTGTTAGGACATAAGGCTCTAGAAAGACCTGACAGAACCCCAGTGTGCTATCAGATATTCAAAGAGAAACCCAGCAGAAATTGACAACTGAAACAGAACAAATCAGAGACAAAAGCAAAAGCAAACAAACAACAAATAACACCCTACACATACAAACATCAATCCAGGGAGATTTTGTAAGCTAGGATCAAATATAGAAATGAGCTGGAGTACCACCAGAGAGAATGGAGATTCTCAGAATGTAATTAGACAACTGTACTAAGAACTAAGATAAAGACAAAAGCCTAATATTAATACCAAGGCAGTGCATCATCTGGAGAATAGAGCAAGGAGTCTGAGCAGACTGATAGTGTTGCTTATAAGTATGTTAAGATAAAATACACTTAAAATGGCTGGAAGAAAGGGGAACAGAAGAGTGTAATGTGGTTGGAAATATGCAAAGAAAAAGAAAGGAATAGAAGTGTATAAAAGAAAGGGATGAAAGGAAAGTATGAAAGATATTTTGTCCATACTACCAAAAACTTAGCTAGATATAGAAGTATATAAAAAGGCAAAAAAAAAAAAATCCTTAAAAAATTATGTTGTAAACTTGTAGATCCCTTAGGGCTAAGATCGTATTTAATAAATCAAAAAAAAAAAAAAAAAAAAAAAAGAGAGAGAGAGAAAGAAAAAAAAAAAAAATCCAGAACTGATCCCAGAATGGACCAGTTCAATAGGTATTGATACTACTATTTCTGTTTCCTTAGCGTCTCAGCTGTAAGTGTCCTTCTCCTTGCCTTGGGTTTTTTTTTTTTTTGCGTTATTCTGTGACCAGCAGAGGTTCCTTTATTGTTCGTCTGTAAGTGTCGGTGTGTGGGGAGGGAGAGGGTACAATAGTGGCTCCTTCTCCTGGGAGTGAGTGAGCAGTGGCGCACTGTTGTTTCAGTCAGGCTTGG
This sequence comes from Hippopotamus amphibius kiboko, assembly GCF_030028045.1. Lineage (NCBI taxonomy): Eukaryota > Metazoa > Chordata > Mammalia > Artiodactyla > Hippopotamidae > Hippopotamus > Hippopotamus amphibius. Next base: position 96,177,232 of record NC_080195.1, on the reverse strand, counting down.
AGGTGCCTGTTGCAGAGGGCGCTGGTGGCTCAGGCGTACACAGAAAGTCTTAGAGTTGGGCCTCTCTCGGGGGTTTTTTCTTTTTGATGCTGGTTTTTTTTTTTCTCTTGGCAGCCTCCCTGCTGCTGGCATTGCAAGGAGTTTTAATCTAGCCCCGCCCGAGCGCCTGAGGGTGCCTGTTATCCCTGAGCGCCTTAGGTGGCCTGCAGGGCGTCTCTCCACTGCCTGTTGCAGAGGAGCCGAAAGAGAGGGAGAGGCTCTGCGCACGGCTCCTCCCCCCCGCCCGGGAGCCTGCAGCCTCCAGCAGCCATCATGGCCGGGCAGCTCTCAGGGACCGGCACTCCTCTCCGCGGACCTCCTCCCTCCTGTCCTCTTGGTCCGTCACCCTATTGGCAACAATGTTTCTCCCCCGAACCAGCTCTCCGGTTCCCACGCTCCCGCTCCTGGACCCTCCGTTCAGCCGCGGATCGATGTCTCGGTCCGGGAACGCTGAGCTGCGCTGCGGACCCTCCGTATGTTTCTCACTCCCTCCTGTCTGCCACAGCTCCGCCGCTTCACCCTCTTTGAGCCCTCGTAGATGCCTCCCTACCGGCTATGTCGGGCTCCCCGCAGCCCTTTCTGGTGTCCGAGGCCGTCTGCTGGTGTTCAGCTGGTTCTCTGTGGGAATGACTGCGTCCTTCCGTGCATTCCCAATGCATCTGTGGAGAGGGATGCACTCCACGTCTCTCTACTTCACCGCCATCTTTTTCTCCCGATAAACATTTTTTTAATTAGATATTTTGGTTGCCTCAGATAATAAGTGGTGTATTTCATTGTTGTCCTTGGAAACACAGTGTTGACTTAAAAAACACACAACATGAAAGTTGTGAGTCCAGTTTATTCAATGTCTTACTGAGGACTATAGCCTGGGAGACACTCTGACACAGCTCTGAGAAATTGTTCTGAAGAGGTCAGGTGGGAGGCCAGTATATATGTGATTTTAGTGAAGGGGGTAAGTGCAACTAAGTGTGTATCTTGGTAGAGGTTTGCTGTTAGTCACAAGGAACAGACATCTTTGTTAATGGTTGTAGTGCTTTTCTAAATATGGGAAGATGCAAGAATTGGAGTTCACAAAATTTTCTCCTGAAAATATCTATGTGAAGACCTGTTCTGCCAGTTTTCCCAGAGCACAGAGTGTCTCATTCCTAATCTCCTCCCTGAATTCCTTTCAGGGTGTGTTAAAGGTCAGCTGCTACAATGGCCATGGACTTAATCCTTGTAGAACTGAATAGCAAGCAACACTCTTTAACTGGCAACAGAAAACATGAATCTGTTGTTGTGGATGATAGGAAATGAGGAAAAATATACCTAGTGTTATATACATTAAGAAATGTAGATTTGGCTTTCATCCCAGTTTCTGGCACAGAGATCCTGAAACTCTTGGAATTTCCTTAAGTGAATGAGAGGTGTCTTTTGCTCTAATGATGAGGTGACTTTAAGAAGACATTTAAAGATGGGGGCTGCTTTTCAGTGGAGCCAAACATGTAATTATAGAGTTGGAGCTTTCAGTCTTACCCCCTAACCTCCAGGGGAAGAAGGGAGCTCTAAATTGAATTCAGTCACCAATGGCTAATGACTTAGTCAATCATACTTGTGTAATGAAGCCTCCATAGAATCCCATGAAGGACAGGGTTGGTGAACAGGTGGAGATTTGGGAAGAGTGTCAGGCCTAGAGAGGGCATGGATGCTCCACTCCCTCTCCCCATGCCTTGTCCCATGCATCTCTTCCATACGGTCTTTCCTGAGTTAGTATTTTATAATAAACTGGTGATCTAGTAAGTGATATGTTTCTGTGAGTTCTGAAAGCCATCCTAATTTTGGAACCTTTGATGTATAGCTAGTCAGTCAGAAGTACAGTTAACAATGTGGACTTGGGATTGGGGTCTAAACTGGGATTTAGGGGAAGATAGTCTTGTAGGACTGAGCCTTTAACCTGTGAGATCTGACACAATCTTCTGGTAGATAGTGTCAGAATTAAATTGAATTGTAGACCATTGAGCTGGTGTCTGAGAATTACTTGGGGGTGGGGGAAACATGGAGGGGAATGACCCATGCACATTGGAAATTGATCCCAGAACCTTACTAATGTCAAAGGATAGGAAAGACATAATGGAGAAAAGAGGGAAATGGTGACTCAAAGAATAGAAACACGTGAATTTGGAACCAGAAGTCTAATTAAATAAGAAAGAAGTTCTGTAAGTAGGAAATACACTATGAGTGAAGCTCAGCTGCTTTCTGTCTCTATCCTATCTACCAGAGGTCAAGTGCAAAAGTAATACAATTAAGTACCAAGTTTGATGTCTTTTATTTAAGGGAAAACCATCCATGGATGGGTGAGTACAGTGCCTCACAAGCAGTGAAGCACTATTCCTGAGGGATTTTCAGCAAGAGCAGTTGTTTTCTGTGTTAGAAGAGGCAACTGGGAAATAGCACATGATTGGCTAGGAAGTCAGGGTTTCCTTATGAGGCCAGCAGTTACTAGGTTCTAGGGTCAGGTAATCTAGCTAAAGCTGAGTTTGAGGATAGTGACTGGTATATGTTAAGATTCCTTGACAGGTGTTTCCTGTACATTCTGGCTGACTTAGGTTTAGATTTGTGATGTAGACAAGGTTACTGGGGTGGCCTCTGTTTTGTGGATCCCAACATGTAAATTAACTTTATCACAGCCAATGACAGCATTTACAATTCCAATCCCATGGGAGAATTTCAATGACCTACTCATTAACTATTATTCCTATTAGGGCCGTGTCCTCATAGAAAGCCGCCACAGAGTTAGTGACTGGCCTGATGTTGGTTGACATTGTTTCAGTTAGTTAAGAATTTTGGAAAAGCACTGGCAGTAAATGGGCAACTATGAAAGAGGCTTTATGTAGGTTTGTATCTGTCTGCAAATAATAGGGGTGAAACCCTTAGAGAATTGTGGGGAAGCTTCTAGGTGTACCATAGCTCCCGAACCACACAATTACAAGTCCAAAGTACACAGCCCCTACCAGTATTCAGCATTATTTCAAAATACATCAGTCTCAGGATTCACAAATTTCAGGTGCTATTCTCTAAATGAATTTTGATCTCATGCAAGTGTATTTCTTTTCATTTTACAAATTATTAGAGCAATAGTTGAATTATCCCAAAACAAGAGAAAAATTTGATAGTGTATATTACGATATATTTTAAAAGAGTAGAAAAGTCAAACTTTGAAGACATAAATAGCAAGAGAAGAGAGAAAATAAATAACACTAAAATTGACTAGACTCTAGTCTGATGGCTAGAACACAAGACTTTTCTGCAACTCTTTATGCCAGCAAGGCCACTTTTCATCACGTTCTTCCTTTAACTTTTTTGTTTAATCTTTAATTCACTAACAGCTAAATGAGTTTTTGGTTGCTGGTTGGTTGACTTTTTAAAAAAAGTTTTGGTGGGTGGGGCTAGTAGTGAGGAATAAGCCTTCACTGCTCGATGGCTTGAGTTTTCAGACATGTTTCATCAATGTGTATCACTGGGCTAATTACATTTAAAAGTAAAGCTTAAGTTGTATGGGAAGATTATCACACACCACTTTACAGATGCTTGGAATAGAGACCCTTCTAAATTTTGAGGGAATAGGGAGAGATATGGTCTTGGAACCTCAAGTGTATTTCTCCAAAGATACATTGTTGTAAGTTGTGGATGAAATACATGGTATCACTATAAAATAACATGGTTACAAATATTTTAGCTGCGTGTGTCACAATCATATAATATTGAGTGTTACAAAAAGTAAATGCCTTTTTTTAATTGTTAGGCTATACTAAGGGATATATCATTAGGTAAAATGTATCTTTAGACAAAAATTATTTTGTCTAATGATAATGTTTACTCCCTTACTAAAATCCCCACGTTTTCACCCCGCAACGCTCCTTGCTAACCTCACCTAGAACAGACCTCATCTGTCTACAAATGTACTAAAACCTGTCAGCTTACAGAAGGCTTTTTTGACAACTCTGAACCCAAGAATAGCCTGCATTCTTTACTAACTCACTCTACCCCAGCTCTGTCAGCCTGAGACTAGAAACATTCTGCCTCAGATTTATCCAGTGCTGGCATCAAAGTGTTTTCTTTAATAGTTTTTAAGGCTACTGACTGCAAACTTGTCTGAAAACTAAAGGCAGACCTGCACCCACAGTTAATCTTACCCATCAGCCTACTGCTTTACATTTTTACCAGACACCTCCCAATCAGATTTTTCTTGAGGATCTTTCCTCTGTACCGCACTCTATGGAATTCTTATTGCATTATTATCTGTCTCAACATCCTAAATAGTTTTACCCCATATTAGATTTTTTTTTAAGATTTGTTTAATTAATTAATTTATTTATTTATGCAGTGTGATGTTTCTCATTGTGGTGGCTTCTCTTGTTTCGGAGAACTGGCTCTAGGCGTGTGGGCTTCAGTAGTTGCAGCACATGGGCTCGATAGTTGTGGCTCAGAGACTCTAGAGCACAGGCTCAGTAGTTGTGGTGCATGGGCTTAGTTGCTCTGCGGCATGTGGGATCTTCCCGACCGAGCGGTAGAACCCGTGTCCCCTGCATTGGCAGGTGGATTCTTAGCCACTGCACCACCAGGGAAGCCCCCGTATTAGCTTTTTGAGGACATAGTGTGGAACCAAGTAAAATATACTTCAGAAATGTCTGCCCAATAGGCAGAAAGGGGAAATATTTATCCATCGGCTCGCTGACTCTAATGCTCAAACTTTAACTCAAGGAGTTTTAATTTGCTATTCAGGTTTACACAGAAGGCCAGAGTAGTCTTATCATCATCCTTACTGTAGAGACCCTGGGGAAGAAAGCAGGAGATACTCAGTGCAGAGGCCGTAGGCATTGTCACTTTACTCAGGCATGCCACTGACTGCTCCAGCAGCAATTACAATTTAAAAACAAGCCAAGTGAATGTGAGGCAGGACCCAAGATGAGTCAGATACACTACATGTAGAACTACTACTGTTTTAAAAAGGAGTTTTTATAAAATAGTAGTTTTAGGTTCACAGCAAAATTGAAGGGAAGGTACATAGATTTTGCATCTACATCTTGCCCCCACACGTGCATGGCCTCCCCACTATCAATGTGCTCCACCAGAATAGTACGTTAGCTACAACTGATGGACTTACATTGGCATCATTGTACCCAGAGTACATAGTTTACTTACATAGTTCACTCTTCATGTTGTGTATTCTATGGGTTTGGTCAAATGTATAATAACATCTATTCATCATTATTCTATCATACATAGTAATTTCACTCCTAAAAATTCTCAGTGCTCCCACTATTCATCCTTCCCTCCCCCTAATACCTGGTAACCACTGATCGTTATATCATTTCCATAATTTTGCCTTTTCCAGAGTGTCATATATTGGAATCACAAAATAGATAGCCTTTTCACGTTGATTTCTTTCACTTAGTAATATGTATTTAAGCTTCCTCCATGTCTCTTTTCATGGCCTGATAGCTCATTTTTTTAGTGCTGAAAAATATTCTATTGCCCAAATGTAGCACAATTTATTTATCCATTCACCTACTGAAAGACATCTTATTTGCTTCCAAGTTTTGGCAATTAAACTAAGCTGCTATAAACATCCATGCGTATGTTTTTCTGTGCACATAAGTTTTTAACTTCATTGAGTAATAACAAGGATCGTGATTGCTTAAACATACGGAAAGATATGTTTTGTTTGTAAGAAAAAGCCAAATTATTTTCCAAAGTGGCTCTACCAGTTTGCGTTCTTGCCACCAGTAAATGAGAGTTCCTATTGCTTCACATTCTTGCCAACATTTTATGTCATCAATGTTGTATATTTGGCCATTTTAACAGGTGTATAGAGTTAGCTGTTGTCTTAATTTTCATTTCCCTAATGACGCGTGATTTTTTGATATGCTTATTTGCCATCTGTATATCTTCTTTGGTGAAGTATCTGTTAAGATCTTTTGCCAATTTTTAGTCAGGTTGTTTGCTTATTGTTTCATTTTAAGAATTCTTTGGATATTTTGGAGAACATTCCTTTATCACAAGCGTCTTTTGCAAATATTTTCTCCCAATCTGTGGCTTATCCTCTCATTCTCTTGGCAATTTCTTTCACAGAGCAGAAATTTTTAGTTTTATAATGAAGTTAGGCTTACAATTATGCCTTTGGTGTTATATTTAAGAAGTTGTCACTTATGACAAGAACATCTAGGTTTTTTTCCTATGTTATCTTCAAGGAGATTTATAGTTTTATATTTCATATTTAGTTTGTGATCCATGTTGAGTTACCTTTTGTGAAGAGTGTAAGGTCTACCAAGATTCACTTTTTTTGCATTTGGGTGTCCATTTATTCAACAGCAGTTTTTAAGGACTATCTTTGCTACACTGCATCACTTTTCTCCTTTGTCAAAAATCAGTTGATTATATTTATGTGGGTCTACTTTTGGGCTCTTTGTTTTATTCCATTGGTCTGTTTTTCTACACTTTTCCAACACCACACTGACCTGATTACTGTAGAACTACTTCTTCATTTCAGATCCTTGTTCTCACTTTGATGGGAGACCAATTTGGTATTATTTTTTAAAATGTACATTTATCCCTATTTAATCTTTATTTTCTTTCTCATCCACTCTTAAAAAGAAAGGACTGCATTCTATGCATGTAATATGTCTACCTCCTCCCCTCCCATTTATTTTTCATTCAGAGTCAAAGCTCTTCAATAGTATTAGGAATTGCCTCTATCCCTGCCCACCTAATTGCGGCCCTTCTTTGCTTTTGAAACATCAGACTTCTCTAAATCTGCTCATTTCTCTAGTGATCCCTATTCTCTCTTTCTCTCTCTCTCTTTCCCTTTCTGTCTCTGCTTTTGCTGACAACCTAGTAATATTCATGCTGATTAGGATTTCATTCAGAACTCTGCACTCTTTCTACTCTACTGAATTTACAACAATACTGACCAATGAATGAATCAGAAAGTAAATTTGCTAAGGCTTCCTTCATGATGTTAAACTTTCAAATATGTTATCTTATGTAGCCCTCAAAATAACCCAAGTTTCTCTTAAATATTTTTGAATTAAAACACAGTGAACAAATTTCACTTTTTATTTCTTATGATTTTGTGAGTTAGATATTTGTGCTGTGCAATTCTTTTGTGCCACCTGACATAACTAGGTAATATTCAGCTGATGGCTGGTCTTATATGGAGCTTCCCAAAGGCTTTATTCCCATGACTGACCTGTCATTGGGTAGAGGGAGGGAACGACTCATCTGGACCCCCTTCCCTCTTCATGCACTTACAGAGCCTCTCTGACTGGATAGTTGAACTTCCTATGTGGTGACTCAGCTGTGCAGTCACAGTTTATACACAGTCACTCAGGGCTTCTAAGGAGCAAATTGCTGCTGCCAGTTCTCTGGAATTGGAACTGACATGGCCTCAGTTCATTTCAGCTGCACTGTTTTGGTCAAAGGCAGCCCAGATCCAAGGTGACAGAAAAATCCCCTCTTGTCAATGGGGGGGAATCTTAATGTATTTGTGGCCTATTTATATTATCTTTAGTTTAAAGTATTGAGTCTTAGCTAAGTAAATGTCTTGCATAAATTCACAAAAGTAACAAATCATAAACCAGGTTTGTCATTCATGTACATTTTTTCTCCTAAAACCATATTTCATTTCAGACATGTCCCTGGAATTTACACGCATGTTTCCAACTACTAACTGAGTATAATTTCTGAATTATTCAGAAGTTCTTCAAACTGTATATGCTGACAAGCAGGAAGTGAAAATAATCTAGTAAACAAACACCTAACTTAACATTTCCCTACTTCATGGCTTTGTTGCATTTTACAATATTGCATTGTCTTCTGGTGCAGACAATGCAGAAGATTCCTAAATTTTATCTTCCTCTGAAATACTGACTTGTTTTAATAATAATTTGCTTATAAAACTGTCCCTGACATTAAAGAATAAGCTCCTTGAGAATAGGTACTTCATTGTATTCCTCTTGGAGTCTATAGCTCTAAGCACAGTGTTTGGAACAGTATATGTGGTCTCATTTATAGAAAGAAGAAATGACTTAATATATGTGGAACTGTCTTACTTATTTCAAGTTAATCTGTCAGAGTGAGAGATTATTTAATATAACAGTTGACCCTTGAACAACATGGCTTTGAACTGTGTGGCTCCATTTACACATGGATTTTTTTCAATAAATATGTACTATATGATCCGAGATTGATTGAATCTAGGGATGCAGAACTGAGGATGCAGTCGGCCAATTGTAAAGTTAAACATGAATTAATGTGGGGTGGTCAGTGCCCCTAACCACCACATCGTTTAAGGGTCAACTTTATTTTTTTTCAGATCTTTATTGGAGTATAATTGCTTTACACGGTTGTGCCAGTTTCTACTGTACAAAAAAGTGAATCAGCTGTATTTATACATATGTCCCCATATCCCCTTCCTCCTGTGACTCCCTCCCACCTTCCTATCCCACCCTTCTAGGTTATCACCCATCATTGAGTTCACCTCCCTGTGTTATGCAGCAGCTTCCCACTAGCTATCTATTTCACATTTGGTAGTGCATATATGTTAATGCTACTCTCGCACGTCGTCCCAGCTTCCCCTCCCCATCCCCTCCAACCCCCCTGCCCCTGCACCTTGTCCTCAAGTCCGTTCTCTACATTTGCATCTTTATTCTTGACCCGCCACTGGGTTCATCAGTACCATCTTTTTAGATTCCATATATATGAGTTAGCATGCGGTATTTGTTTTTCTCTTTCTGGCTTACTTCACTCTGTATGACACACTCTAGGTCCATCCACCTCACTACAATAACTCAATTTCACTCCTTTTATACCAGAGTAATATTCCATTGTATATATGTGCTACATCTTCTTTATCTATTCATCTGTTGATGGACATTTAGGTTGCTTCTGTGTCCTGGCTGTTGTAAATAGTGCTGCAATGAACATTGTAGTATATGTATCTTTTTGAATTATGGTTTTCTCAGGGTATATGCCCAGTAGTGGGATTGCTGGGTCATATGGTAGTTCTATTTTTAGTTTTTTAAGGAACTGTTTTCCTTAGTGGCTGTACCAATTTGCATTCCCACCAACAGTGCAGGAGGGTTTCCTTTTCTCCACACCCTCTCCAGCATTTATTGTTTCTACATGTTTTGATGATAACCATTCTGACTGGTGTGAGGTGATACCTCATTGTGACTTTGACTTACATTTCTCTAATGATTAGTGATGTTGAGCATCTTTTCATGTGTTTGTTGGCCATCTGTATGTCTTCTTTGGAGAAATGTCTATTTAGGTCTTCTGCTCATTTTTGGATTGGGATTTTTTTTTTTTTTTCGATATTAAGCTGCATGAGCTGCTTGTATATTGTGATTAATCCTTTGTCAGTTGCTTCATTGGCAAATATTTTCTCCCATTCTGAAGGTTGCCTTCTTGTCTTATTTATGGTTTCCTTTGCTGTGCAAATGCTGTAGAGTTTCATTAGGTCCCATTTGTCTATTTTTTGTTTTATTTCCATGATTCTAGGAGGTGGGTCAAAAAGGATCTTGTTTTGTTGTATGTCATACAGTGTCCTGCCTATGTTTTCCTGTAGGAGTTTTATAGTATCTGACCTTACATTTAGATCTTCAATACATTTTGAGTTTACTTTTGTGTATGGTGTTAGGAAGTGTTCTAATTTCATTCTTTTACATGTAGCTGTCCACTTTTCCCAGCACCACTTATTGAAGAGTTTGTCTTTTTCCCACTGTATATTCTTGCCTCCTTTGTCAAAGATAAGGTGACCAAATTTGCAAGGGTCAACTCTATTTAATACACTCTTCAGTTTCTGTGAACTTGCAAAATAGTGTACCGACACTTTACTAGAAATTCTTGATTATAAAATAGTAGTAAATTTCAGATTCTACCAGCTTCTGAACTTAATTATATTTTAACATTCTTAATGTTACTTCTCAAGCAAAACCAGCTTATTTTCAGGATAATAGCAATTTAGTCATACCTAGGAGATAATTAACTGCTTTAAGCAGGAATGATAAATGATGATTTAAGAAAACAAAAGCAACAGTGATATCTTTGTGTATACAGATTGGAAATGAAAAAAGCTTGCTCCCATATATGTGTATATAACTTCAAAAATCATCTCTTCTAACTGACAAAGTAATATCTATGAAAGGATTTTAGAATGAAGTGTACATCAAAAACTTACTGGCTTTTCAGATATGTTTCCCTTCAGAACAACAATATAATATTTGATACAAGTCTGTGTTTTCATATATTATCATTTAAGAAATTTATTGAAGCTATAAATAATGTCAGATAATTTTAAAGTAATAAAGTTATGAGTTCTCTGCCTTAGTTCTCAATGTATTGTTTTCTCATACAAGTGCCTTTGAGGTAACAACAAAGTGATTAATTTCATTTCAAATTCTTCTCATGTTGCATAATTATGTCATTAGAGAAATTTTCTTCATATTTGAACACGTTCAGTAACTCCACCATATTGTTTAGCTTAACATTCTGAGAAGGGAAGGTCTGAAAATGTTATATGAATTGTTAACTGATTGCACTTGATCTAAAATTGCCTTCTCATTACCATCCAAATCATTGGCAGTTTATCAAGTCAACCCCAGTGATGAAAATAAAGCACATGTCTCCATATTGTACATGTAGATGTACTTTGACAAATATAGCATTTTTACACATAAGCTGTTAAGGGAGTACTTTTAAATTGTAGTTTAGAAAATTAAGTTTAGTGTTAATGTTCTATAATTCACTAAATTTAGCTGTCTTTTTTCACTAGTCTGTGATTTGAGTGTTTCTTTAAGGCACATAGATATTTCTGCTTTTCCAACTATGTTAATTTTTAAAGTATTTGATAATAATTCAATTGTATTCCCCAATAACAGCAGATGCACATATAATATAATGCCCAACTGAATTAAAGTAGATAGTGTAAAGGAGGCTCATAAATTGTAGTAAAAGTTGATCAAAAAAAGATCTACATTAAACTTTATAACACTAACAAAATAACATAAATGAAATAAACAATATATGCTGTAGTGTGATAAAACAACAAAGTATATCAAGAAAATTTGATTTGATATCATGTTATTTTGACACGTGACATTGCACAGTAATGCAATGCTTTGTGCATCAATGGTAATCGAGTTGTTCAGAGAGTTTTGTAATTTGTTGTTGGGCAGATAAGAACTTTTGTGGCTCAGAAAAATATATACGTTGGAGGAAGGGATCACTGAATAACCAAAGCAAATAAATCATTGTTTTCTCTAAATAATTAATATATTCTGAATCTAACGAACACCTTATTTGATAAAATGACACAACTCGAAGAGTTTGGTTTCCAGAATATTGTGTTGTTAGTACTATTCAAGAAGAAAAAGTTTGAATCTGAGTGATTTGCCCCATCTCTAGATTCATTTGTCTCTGATTGTAGTGTAAAGAAAAAAAAATAAAGTAGGCAAATGAGTAAGGTTTGATTTTTCCAGAAGGCTGAAGGGCCAAGACTGGAAATATTTTGTGTTACCATGCTGTTGTCAGAGATGTCTGTGGCAACTGTTTACTGTAATACATTATGCAGTTCAAGCTCTGATTTGCAGATGTGTATTTAAACAGAAAGAAAATGGCATCATACTTTGGAATTTTGCTCCAAAAGTAGTGAATTAGTTATTTTGTAGGCATATTCAGGTGAACTGAAATTGTTTATCTTTGAAAATACATCATAGAAAACATTTTCAGTGAAGATTCTAGGCTGGATCAAGGACTCCGTGAAATGATTTAGGCTTACTGGTATTAACTACTTCTCAAGCATAGAGAAATTAATGATCTATATGACTAGATTTTACCATTTACAGATATGAATCTGAGGCTGTTCAGAAGGCAGTAAGTCAAAAACCTTTATACTCAACAGTTCTTTAGGTTGAATAACTATAAATCTATACATTTTTATATAGAAGAGTTCTAAGAGGAAACTGGCAAGCAATTATTTTTGTGACCCTGAAGTCGCAGAGAATGCGAACTCTCTTAAAATGTTGTGTATTTTACATAGATTGAGAAGAATACTGCTCTTCAATTTGAGAATGATGAAAGACATTGCACTCACTTAACTAGGAAATCATCAGGAGGATGATTAGGAGAATCTCTGAAGAGTTTGCATTTTAATGAGACCATAATTATTCATCCAAGTTTCTCCAAACAAAAGTTTTTGCTTATGATATCCAAAGCTTATTAAAGAAACATGGTATTTTGAGGAAAATGCAGTGATTTTAAATTAAAGGTTAAGTGTTACAGTGAAAATAAGACTCAACTTTGAAAATCTTAAGTAATTGTCTTCGTTTTATGATTGGGAAAATAGTATTTATAATATATATGGAGTGATTGTAAAATAGTGGTTTCGAGAAAATAAATTTATCACAAAACCACTTAGTAAATGTGAAAGTCAGTATCACACAAACTCAGTCTCTTAACATGCATATTCCTTATGAATAATTATTTAGAAAATAATTGCACAGGCCCCAAACTCTGGTATTAACCGTCTTATCACAACCATGGTAATAAACTTCAATTACTTTTGATAGAAATATTTATGGCAACAATGCAGTCTATTTTAAAGTAAATTATTCATTTTCAATAAGGTTTCTTTTTACTGTTATTTCTGAAAGAGGAGTGTAAAATTATTAAACAACTGTGGAAATTAGCATATATGCCTTCCCAGGATCAAAAAGAACCTAGGGCCTAAAGCAGAAACCCTTTTTCTAAATTTCTAAAGGAGAAATTTCACATACTTGACCATTTTTTCTTAGTTTAATGGAAAAAAAAAACACCTGAGAGGAATCGGTCTGGCTTGAACTCACGTCTTTCCACAAAATTTGAATTCTTAAGGTAGAATCTATAAGAAGATTGTCTTTATAGAAAAAAAATCTATCAAGGCAGCTTTAAACGATAAAAACAGATATTAGAAGTTCAATAAAAATGCCATTTAGCTCATATATATACCACCTGAGTAGAACCTGTATTTGCTGCCTTCTCTGTAAGTATTTTTAAAGTTTGTTATAAAGGCTACACGTGGAGACACAGTCCCTTTTCTCACGGAGCTCCACAGTCACCAAATTTGGTCAATCCTGTGTTTTCATACATTTGCTCATTTAATCTTCATAATAAAACTAAGTAGGTAGGTAAAAATATCCCCATTTTAGAAATGAGAAACCAAGTATTAGATAAATAACTGGCCCAAGGTCATACAGCTATCAGTTTACCTGTCCGATGCCTAATTTAACTGTTATGATATACGGTCCTTTTGTCTACTGCTGGTATCTGTCCTGAATTCCTTCCTTCATCTCCATTTCTGTTGCTGCTTACCCTAAACTTCATTTAACCTTTATAATTTATCATTTGAATTTCTGCCATGGATTTCCTCTCTGGTCCATTCTCTACTAGAGTTATCTTTATAAAAGGGAAGTATAAAGGCTGCAGGTAGAGTAGGAAAGGTGACTGGGATTAATTAAGAGTATCATTGGACTATAGCTCAGATACCCCTCTCTCTTGAGTTCTGTAGACAGCTGGGAAGGAGAATTTGGGAAGAACTGAGATCCTTTCTTATAAAGGAATTTTTAATCATTAAAATAAACCAATTAAGTAATATATGCATGTTTTTAATAAACCTCCTTTGTTGTGATCTCATTATGATGTGACAGAAAATGAACATTAATGTAATTTAACATACATGAAATGCTAAAAGATGGCAACTATTTTGTTAAATTTCCAATCACCATTCCCTTTCACACTAGGCTCTTTAACAGCTGTTTTACATAATGCTTGCAAGACCTTGTTTGTTTTGCTATATATTAATATAACAATTATGTGACAAATATATAGATGCTACAAAGAGAGAGAGAGAGAAATACAAATATTGCTTTCCTGTATCTAAACTGGATCAAAATGGAGTTCTGTTGCTTTCTTCTGTTAATACTTTTTGTTATTGACTTTTGCTTCCCAGATCTGTGTACATTCAACAAAGCTAAACTACAACATAAATGTACTTCTCTTTTTCATTTCCCTTCCTTTTTTGTGACCAATTGCCCATCAAAATTTTCTTTAAACATTATATACAATTACATAGGGATTAGCATTTTTGGCTGCATATTCTCATACCAAATTTTACACTGAAAAATGACCTATGTGGAAAGTGTTCAGGGAAAGGAGTGTGTAAGCATAATATTCCCCTTTAATTATCAATTTATCTATGGCAACATGGCTAAGAAACAAAGGTTTTCTGGCACATTATTTTGTAACCATCACCTATGAGATTACAGCAATTAATTTATTTCTAAGGATAAGCAGAGTAATGCAATTTATACAAAAATTATTAATGAAACAACATTAAAATTTTCCAAATAATGTTACTTTGTTTTCTGATTCATTTTTATTAAATGGAAGTGGTATTCACTGGGAATTTGACAGCAATCAACATGTACCTTTTTGCTATTATAGCTATACAGAGTGCTAGAAAATACAGTATATAGATTTGTGTACTATGAAATTCTACAGTGATTTGTTTTTCTGACATAATCTTAGCTTGCACACAAGAGTGTGCTTTGTATCTGAACCTCACAATCCCAGTTAGAGGAAAAGAAATGAGACTCACTGGGCTTGTGTTATCAGTCTTATTTTCAGCTGTCTCTTATGTGTGTTCATGGGCTGGTTTTCTGAATATTTATTTGAGAATTTTCACAGCTCCCTGTTGTACCTGTGAAATTTGTGCATCAAAATAGCTATAAATTGCCTGAACTGGCGATTGTATCTCTAGTTTAAATAATTATTTAGTACAAATGAATTTATTAAATCAGTGTGGGAGACACATCAACATTTTTCAAACATAGTAAATAGAGAGTAAAAAGACAAAATTTCTGATTAACTGATTATAAAGAAATCAGAGTTCAGGTCTTAACATTCTTAATCTAGTTGGTCAATGGGGAGTACCTGAACTTCATGTGTTACATTTATAATAAATTTAAGTAAATGAAAATAATGTGAATAAGGTATTGGGGGAAAAGGCATCCTATTCAACACAAACATATTGTCACTTACTTTGTGCAGATAATTACCCAGGAGCTAGTGAGCAAGCAGTTTCCCATCTCTTATGGAGTTTATGACACTGAATAAATCATTTTGAGTGTGATTTGTATTATATCAGTCTCCTCTTATTTACACATGTATTTTAGAAGATCTCAAGCAAAAAGTACTTGAAATGAATGTGATTGGAGGAAAACAGAAAAGGTGTCTTCTAGGCAGATGGGACAGCATTTCTGCAGCCCTTGTCTGAGAGACGGCACAGTACACTTAATGACTGGGCAAGAGGGAGAATGAAGGATGATGAGACAGAAAGATGGACAGGAGCTGAACTGGAGTCTAACTCAAGTCATACTAAGGAGTTTGGAGGGTATTCTATGGGCAGTGGGAATCCATGGGAGGATTATATGTAAACATATTATTATTATTGATTTGGAAAGAAAGATTTTGACTACATCTGTGCATCTCACAGACAGACAAGGGTGAAACAAGTGAATCAATTTTAAAGGAGGAGATGCTAATGACTTCAGATTAGAATGATGGTAGGTTGATTTGATAGAAGTGTCCAGATTACATAGCTATTTAGAGAGATCATCGGACTGGGATTTTAGATTTTAGGGATGAGAAGAATGAGAAATCGTGTGGTATTTATTATTCTACATAAATGTATCAAATACTGCTGAAAAGCCAAGCCATTCATGGACAGGAAAATTCATTGAATTTAGAAACAGCAAAGTTTCTGGCAACCTTAGTACTTTCAAGTACACACACACACACAATGCATGTATACACAAGCATACAAAAAGCATAAACCGAAACAGAACAAAAATCTACTATACATGTGGACGAGTCATGTGTTTTCCTGTCCAGTATGTCTATCAGGTCAGATCTAGTTTTGATGACATGAGAATCTCAGGGAGTATGGTTTGGAAAAGACTTAATTGAAACAAACTTTAAGTTCAGTGGGGATAGGAACATGCTAATATGGTGATCCTGGTTGGGAGCATTTAACCACCTGAACCTGGATTGGCTTCATTATGGTTAATATACTTAATAGTAAAGCAAGCATAATAATCAGTTATCTATAAATGGTCTTCTCTGTTCTTTCCAAAGTTCTCATAATCATTACACATGACTCTTTTGACAAAATTCACATATCTTAATTTTACCATAGAGATGCTAAATCAATATTACATAATGAACCTGGGTAGACACGTATTTTCCCCAGAAGTTCTTTGATTAGGCAAATTTGGAATATATTGGTATATTTCATCAAGCTACCTTGCTTTGTGGTCATTAGGTACCAGACAGTAAACTGATAGTAGCAGTAAAATATTATTTAGCTAATATAAAGAAAATCTATATTGTTAAGGGAAGTAGAATTCCAGCTAACTATTCAGCACAGAGGTTACTAAAATTATTCTGTACAGGACTGAATAGTGAATATTTTAGACTATGTGGGTCATATGACCTCTGTTACAATTATTTCATTCTGCCATTGTAGTGTAAAAGCAACCATAGACCTTTTGTAACCAATTGAGTGTTTTCACTAAAACTTTATTTGCAAACAGGTATCAAGTTGGATTTGGCCCCTCAGCTACAGTTTTTGAATATCTGATTTAGAGCACAATGACCTTTGACCAATTTTCCAAATATGAGTCAGTTCTAATCTTCAGTGTCCCTTAAAAATGCAGTATTGGAGAATAACTCTACTGTATCATTCTAAGTACATAATGGGAACATTTTTGCACTTCTTCCAACCTCTAACTTTTGGGTATTTACTTGTGTAACTATGCTTTTAAAAAAGCATAGTTATTGGTGCCTCTTGAAAATAATCTTGAAAAGTAACTATAAATTATGCCAATTTTATGGGCCCAAGATGCTTACCTGGGATATCACACAGAAAAGCATGTAAGCGTCTGGTGATAAACCCACTTTTTACTAAAATGACCCTTCATATTAGGCCCTGGGTTTATTATCCCAGATCATGAACCACGAAGTAAGGTCTAACTATTTTTATTATATAAGAGTCAGTAGAAATTATGGAAATTCCTCCTTCCTAACAAGAGTAAAGTATAAACAATACTGGATCCCTATGTGTGTGTGTGTGTGTGTGTGTGTGTACATGCGTTTTTGTGGTGGTGTCAGTATATTGCCAAAGATTAGAAGGATGCAGGGATGGTGATACCTCTGTGACTCAAGTAGTTTTCTTCTTGGTATCTTCTTCTAACTGGATCAAGTCAATTCACTGGTACTGGTATCACATATACAGCAGTTAATCTCGAATGCCTCTTTTCCCCTATTCTGATAAACAGAATATCAGAAGTTTGATTTCACATGATGGGGACAAAATCATATCACCTCAGATATATGGCAATTCTCTATATTTGTGCCATAATGTAGTCTACAAGGACTTCAACTTTCTGAATACAACAGAGAATATTATTTTCATTACATTCACATCATGTTGAAAAGACCTGGAGAACAAAGGATTGTGGGTAACCATGAAGCAGTTCATTTGAAACATGGGCATTGAGTTGAACTCTGAGTATACATCTTTCTCTGTCATTTACCCTCTGTGACTCAATAGAGTAGCTGAAACATCTGTGGCATATCTATGTCTTTTATGGAGGCTAAGTAATTGCTAATAGGAGATTTTTGGAGCAAAGCCAAGATAACCTCAGGTAATCACTCGAGGAAAATTTATTTTTAATGCCATAGGGCTCCAGTTGAGACATCTGGCTATGAGGCTTTCAGTGACTTTGGGCACATGGTGTTCATAAGCAAGCCGATGCTATTTAATCTTTCTCATCACATTCTTCACTTCCTCCAGCATTCTGTTCTAAATTGGGTGTAGTTCAGATGTAGTAAGTATTGAGAATGTACTAAAGTTCTAAGAACGAATCTTACACTCTTAGTGTTCCTTCTCAATCACTACGAGTTCTCTCCCAATTCAAAACTGATTCTCTCAAGGTTTACTATGTTGACTAGAAATGAAAGAAAAATACAAAATGAACCTGAATTACAGATGGTTCTGAGTAACATACTGGCTTTAGTTGGAAGTGGATGATTCTGGAATTGCACTGAAAAATAGAAATTCTACATTGGTCTAATTTTGTGTCCTTTTTCTGGAGCTGTTGCATATTTTTCCATCAAATTAACTTTGTTGCAACTCCCTGTCAAATAATATAGAAAAGTATCTTTCTAAATTGTACAATGGCGAGTCAAAAATTATCCACACTCCGGTCATATTAAAACTTCTATTGGTACACTGTCTTATCAGCGTTTTCCATTCAAGGCTACTGTTCATTTGTAACTGTGATGTGAGCAAAAATGGGTGCCCCACTTGTGATTTGCACAAAAGAACAGCAGCATGCAGTGATGCATTTTTTGTGGTCCGAGGGTGTCGCTGGTGCTGTTATTTATCAAATATTTTGTGTGCAGTATGGAGAAAGTGTTTTGTCATGAAGAAGTGTGTATGAGTGGATAGAGAAGTTCAAGGAAGGTCGCACAAGTGTTAGCCATCAAGAAGGAGCCAGACGCCTGTTCATGTCCAAGACTAATGACAACATTGGGCATACACGTGAAATGATTCCATTGAATAGACAAGTGACAGTAGATTATGTGCCAAATCATTTGCAAATCAGCCATGACTGTGCCTATGAAATAATCCATGACAGACTTAGGTTTCAAAAAGTTTGTGCTGAAGCCTAAACTTTGGATTAAATGCAGAGGACTGCTATCCAAGGGTGTTTTGATCTTGCATGACAATGAACGTCCCCACACTTCTGCCCACACTGTTGACACTCTGCAAAACTTCCTTTCGAGGTGTTAAAGCATCCTCCCTAGAGTCCTGATCTTGCTCCATTAGACTTTCACCTGTTTGGTCCCTTGAAAGCAGTCCGATGAGGATGAAGATTCACTTCAGATGAAGAAGTGAAGACAGAGATGCATTCGTGGCTCTCAGCTCAGCCTTAAACATTTTTTTAATGAGGGAATATGAAAGCTTGTTGACAGATGGAAAAATGTATTGAAAACCAAGGAGATTATGTTGAAAAATTATTTGTTTGTCTTTTCTAAAAGTTAATTAAAATAAATTTTATAGCCAGAGTGTGGATAATTTTTGACTCAGTCGTATATACTGGTTCAGTGTATAATAATAACATCCTCTAATTAAAATTCCAACTAGGACATAAAAATAAAGCCAAGAAAAATATATTCAGACCTCTGGAGCAATACTTTTCAAAGTTTTTGTTTATGTGTCTTTTTTTTGCTTGTTTTGTTTTTTGTTTTTTTAATGAATGCAGGGAGTGAAGGTGGAGGGGAAGAAAACAGTAAGTACTGTAGTGTTTCTAATTCTTCCCCAGATAGTAAAATATATAAATATTTATGTGTTCTTTTACTCTTCATTGCCTGTTGTTAGGAGTTCTTGCTCTTGTTGATAATGTAGGTAAATTAGGAAGAATTGAAGTAAGCTATCTATAAATTATTCAATGTAACTTAGAAGTCTTTGAGCTAAACAAGTTATTTTTGCAGGAAAGATGCTTCATTTGAGATGTTGTTTTCACCTCTGTTCTGGTCATTTTGTAAGTGCTTTTGAGTTGCCGATGGCTAACTTCACATTTTTTCCTCCAAAAGATGCACAAATATTGTTTGAAGAAATTGGTTGTGGAATAGTCACTGCATTTTATACACTGACAGAGTTACAGACTAAATGATATCCTAGATACCTGACAGGAAATAATTGTTAGCAAAATCACGTAGTGTAATACTCTTTATGTTCCTATTTCTAGTGTATTAGTTATGGTCCAATTTATTCTAGAATAAATGCATTTGAGGTGCCTCATAAGAACTAGCACAGTTTTTATAAAACTACAAATTTTCTGATAAAGACACAAATAATCAAGAGAAAAAAAAGAGGGGGAGAAAAAATACATAGCATAGAAAATAACAGAGAAAAATAACAGTTTAATAAAACAAATTAATTATTGTCTATTATAATTAAAAGAAAACACATGTGCTCTATATATCTCATAATAAAAAATGATGACTTTTAACTTGAAAAATATAAAATTGTAGAGCCTGCCTTTTTTTCTCACTCTAATTGCTGGTCTTGCATATTTGCAAGGAGATAGGCTAAAGCATTCACTATGGGTAAGGCCAGAATGTTTCTCAGAGAATTCCTCTAAAACTATTCCCCAAATTCAATAATCTTGTAAATATACTAGTGAAATTTGTTATATGAGTTTAATTCTGTTTTCAGCTTTAGCATTGTATTAGATTGTGTTCAGAAAGGGTACCTGATGCAAGAATTGTCATGTATGCAGTTTGATTGGGAGGTGAATTCAGGAATGATACAGGGGGATGCCAGGAGAAGGGGGAGTGAGACATCAAAAGGAAAGACCAATAAAGAGGCATTGATGAACAATTTATTGCTGTGGCTGACTGGACCTTTATCCCAGTGAAAACCTTTGGAAGACATCACAGAGTTGTCTTACCCAGAGTCCAGAAGGCAGAGGTATTTACCTGCCAACTCGAATGCATCCTTGGCTGAGTGCAATACCCAGGGGCGTTAATTACTGGCATTGCTCACCTATCCCACCTCTGTTCCTAATAATTGTACGGAAATCTATTTGAGTCTGATTCTACAATTTTAAATTGTTTTTTTCCAGTACTTCAAAAATTATCAATCTTATATGTGAACGTAATTTTTTTTTTCCATTTGGAATCTGATTTCTAAGAAATTCCATTTGATCCATGATACCTTGGGTTGCAATATGTGGCATCCTATTTCTTCAAATTTTATATTGCAAGATGGAGCTGGAATGTATTAGCCATAAAATTATTTTTAAAAAATGTGTCATGTCAAGGCATGATCAAATAAATGTAGAAGAAGAATGAGTTAGAGACATGAAGGAAATGTTATGGAATTAATCCATAATAATTATTGTATCAATTAAACATTTACTTTATATAAAATTATTTATAACAGACATTTCATATCACAATGTTTTTTAATTTTTAAAAATTTATATTAAGTAAAATTGAAGTTAAATATACATTGCAGTTAAGTGTACATAAAGAAAATTTTATATGTAGTAAATTGTACAGCTGGTTGCATTACTACAAACCAAACACATCATGCAGTGAATGGTCAGACCAAGAGACAGAACACTAACATTACCAGAACCACAGACACTCTCATGTCTAACTCCATTCACTACTTTACCATGATTTGTAGCATAGGTCATTCTATGACCGCTTCTAAGAGCATAGGTGATTATTGCTGTTTTTGAAATTCATATAAATATAGAACTAATATATATATTCTTTTGCAGCTTCTTTCTCTCAAATAATATTTTTAAGATTCATGTTCTTGTGTGGCTGTATGTATACCTTTCACTGTTATCGTTGATTAGTATTTCATGGTATAAGTTTTTATTTAACCATTCATTTTATTTAACCATTCATTTTATTTAACCATTCAGTTTGAAGGATAAGGATACTTGTGCATATTTTTGTTCACACACTTATGAATAGTGCTGCTTCAGCTCATATGATACATTTGTTTTGGCGAATATATTCTCATCTGTGTAGAGATTATACCTAGAAGTGAAATTGCTGAGTCATAGGTTATGCTAATATTAAGTAGATACTGCCAAACAATTTTCTAAAGTGGTCATAGCAATTTATACACCAACCAGCAATAGATGTGAATCCTGGGTGCTCTCTAACTTAGCTAACACTAAGTACTGTCAGTCTTTTTCATTTTAAACTTTTTGATAAGCATTCCAGGGAATTGCATTCATAAGGATTTATGAAGTAAAGCAACTTTTTAAATATGCCTCTTGGTCTTTGAGATATCCATTTTTGCAAAGTGCTTATGAAGTCTTTTGCCTATTATTTCAAATTAGGTCATATATTTCTATTTCTGTGTAATACTCCTTTAAATATATTACATACACATACTTTTTCAGATATGTATTTCACAAATATATTCTTTCACTGTGTTCTTACCTTTTTACTTCCATAATGGTATCCTTTCATGAACATAATTTCTTAAATTTAATGTAGTATGATTTACCATTTTTTTCTCTATGGCAAACATTTTTCTTTTGCTAAATAAGAAATTTTCACCTACTATAATATCGTGAACACATTATTTTTAAATTTTCAAGTAAAAAGCTTAATATTTTAAAGTGTACATTTATAATGATTTTCCCTAAATTGATTTTTATTACAGTATTATGTAATGGGTAAGAATCATTTTTGGTCCATATGTAATTAATTAAGCATTACTTATTGGAGCCTGTCCTTTCTCTGTTGCACAGAAGAGCTGGCCATAGTTGTTGTAAATCAGGTGACCATGCATGTGTGGATCTATTGCTGAACTCATTTTTTATGTTCTATTGGTTGACTTGTATATCTCTGATGATACCCAATAATAATCCTTTAATGCCATCCCCAATTCATCTATCATCTCCATATATACCTCTTCTACCTAATACAAATTTTTAACTTTATACTCTAACAATATGACCACAATAAGCTCAAAAAAGTAATGGTGATGTACGTATGTACGTATGACTCAATAAGATCAAGAACCAAATTAGTCAAGGGCTTCCCTGGTGACACAGTGGTTAAGAATCTGCCTGCCATTGCAGGGATCATGGGTTAGAGCCCTGGGCCGGGGAGATCCCACATGCCACGGAGCAACTAAACCATGCACCGCAACAACTGAACCTGCACTCTAGAGCCTGCAAACCACAACTACTGAGCCCACGCACTGCAACTACTGAAGCCTACACGCCTAGAGCCTGTGCTCTGCAACAAGAGTAGCCCCCGTTTGTGACAACTAGAGAAAGCCCATGTGCAGTAACAAAGACCCAATGCAGCCCAAAAAATAAATAAAATAAATCTTTAAATAAAAAGAACCAAATCAGTCAAAACACCACAAAATTTTATTAAAATTTAAGTTGAATATATTTTACAGCAGCAAGTTTAAGAATATTAATGAGCTGAGACAATATCAATAAATATTATATTAAATATATAAACTTAGACATCATAAAGTCCCCAAAGTGGTAAGGAAATAGGCAAAAATACACTCACTAGAAATTTAATAATAGTGAATATAAATTAGGAAAAATAACATTTTTTGAGATAATTGAATGCTGAGAAAAGTATATATATTGATTTTTAATATAAAAAACTTTTCATACAAGTGCAGAACCAGAACCATATTCTTGGATATAATAATGAATTCAGAACATTGAATATATATGTACACACCTGTATACCCGCAGCATATTACAAATAAATAAAATGAAAAATATTATAATAAAATAATACATTGATAATAAAGCCAAGTTAAGAGCTATTTTTAAAAATCACATACATTTTCTTTGTACCTTGGAGTAAATCTAGACCTTTGTAGCAGAATATTTTCCAAACATCAGGAATATATACACACCATATAAAAATTCACAGGGTAGTATACAGAAGAGGGTTAACTCAGCAGGGTTGGATTGCTCTAAAACTATGCTTTCCCAAGAAAGGCTTATTTTCAGGACTAGCCTTTGGTCAGCTCTTACTAATAAAACTTTTGTAATAATCACTCTGATAAGTGTTTTTGTACACCTGAGGGCTTGGGCCACACCTTACCAGTATGACCAGGTGCTTTATGCTAACAGTGTTATTAATGGTGACTACCTGCTTTTGCTCTGGTCTGGAATCTGAAAATCTGAGGTCAGTGAAGCAAACACTGTATGCTTCCATGAGTCACCACCCCCTAATAAAAATCCTAAAAACCCTGGACAAGGCTCAGTTTAGCTTCCATTGTTTGCAACACTTTGCACATGTTGTCGCACATCGTTCTTAGCAGAAATAACCATATCCTATGAGAATCCACAGAAAGGGCATATGAGTGTCTTGCATCTAATTTCTCCCAGACTTCCTTCATGCATCTCAGCTCTTCTCTTTGCTGATTTTAACTGGTGTCATTTTCCTGTAATAAGTTGTAACCATGAGTATCACACTCCCGAATCCTATGTGTCTTTAAAGTGAATCATTGTGCCTGATGAGTGTCTTGGAGCTATCCTATATAGAGACTGACAAAGCATTTGTCACAAAAACTACCTGCTCCAATTGCCCATAATAATAAAAATCATAAAAATCAGATTGAAGGTATATATCACTACTGTAGAATATTCAAAGGAAAACAATGAAAAGTTGATCTTATACAATACATTCAAACTTCCCATTTCTGAGAACTGACTCAAGTCAATATATATTTCTGATTTAATCATCTGCTAGTCATACATGCCTTGATTTATGCTTACATGATATCTATATTGACATGCTTGTCTATATTCCTCTTGCCAGTTGTTTGTCTGTATCCAATGCAGTCTCAATCAATATAACAATTTCTGTATTTTTGTATATATGGTCATATAAAAATTGGAAATTCCAGTTAGTACAAGAAAGACAATAGAAAGAAATAAAAGTTAAAGGGATAAGAAAACAATAAGTAAAACTATCATTTCCAGATGACATAATTGAATACATAAAAAAATCAAAGAAACTACAGATGTACTATTAGAATTAATAAGGGAATCGAGAAAGATGATGGCATACAAATAGATTTAAAAAAATTATTTCCATATATTAGCAAAAACACTTAGAAATTTAAATTTCCAAAATAATACAACTTGTAATAGCATTACCCTTTAAATTCATCTTATTAAATACAAATGTAAAAAAAAAATAAAAAGTTTATACAATTTCAATACATTACTGAGAATAATAAAATAAATTCTCAAAAAAATTTGGAACATGCTTTGGTCATGGATTGACTGACTCAATATTGTAAAAACTGTACTTTCTACCCAGTTGTTTGTCCGTATCCAATGTAGTCTCAATCAATACTTCAGCAGGGTCTGATTGTAAAATTTAACAGAGATTATATATCTCAAATGGAAATGAAAAAGATCAGTAATAGAAAGGAAATCTTAAATAAGAAGGGAAACAAAGTTGGAGAATATAGAGTACCAAATATCATGCCTTGTTAAAAA
Organism: Hippopotamus amphibius kiboko; assembly: GCF_030028045.1. Classification (NCBI taxonomy): domain Eukaryota; kingdom Metazoa; phylum Chordata; class Mammalia; order Artiodactyla; family Hippopotamidae; genus Hippopotamus; species Hippopotamus amphibius. The sequence goes on along the minus strand of NC_080195.1, from coordinate 96,152,021 downwards.
TCTACAATAATTACAGCACTGTTATCACACTAACCCTGTGTAGCACTATCTAATGCACTGTCTGGCAAGGATAGATGAAGGAAAAAAAATGCATAAGAGACTGAAATAGAGGTACAAACAGAAATCCAGAAGTATATGTTCAACAAGTTTATGACAAAGGTGATACTGCAGCACAGGTTGACAATTATAATTCTTTAATACATATACTATTGGGTCAAGTGGATATTGATAATGAAAAAATTAATCATGACCCCACTGTACACCATATAGAAAAATCAATTCTGCATGAATTATAGATCTTAACCTGAAAGTAAAAAATAAAACTATTGTCAAAAAATGCCAACAAGAAGGTAACAAAAAAATTTAAAAGTTAGACAAGATATTCTAAATATGTATTAAAGAAAGGACTTATTTCAAAATTATATGTATAATATATTGAAAATCAATAAGAGAGGGGCCTGTAATCCGGTAGACAAATGGCAAGAGATTTAATGATCACATCACAAAAGTGTGTAATTGAATAGTCAATAAAAATATCAAAAGGTATTTATATTATGCATTAGAGTTTATATAAATTAAGGCCACAATAAGATACCACTACACATATACTGGAAGGACTATGCTAAGTGAAATAAACCAGGGACAGAAGAATAAATACTTACACTGTTCCACTTCTGTAAGGAACCTAAAATTGTCAAACTCGTATAAGAAGCAAATATTGATAGAATAGTGGTTACCAGAGGACAGGGGGAGAGAGAAATGGGGGTTGTTCAATTGGTATATAGTTCATCAGTTACTTAAGATGAACTAGCTCTAAAGCTATAATGTTCAGCACAGTGCCTATAGTCAACAGTACTGGATTATACCCTTAACAATTTGTGGAAAGTAGATCTCTTTATTTTTCTCCATAATATATTAGTTACAGAATTTTTTTCTTATGATGAGAACTTTCAAATCTAGTTTCTTAGCAACTTTCAAATATGCAATATATACAGTATTTTAAACTATTTTGACATGTGGTACATTATATCTCCGTGACTTATTTTATAGCTGGAAGTTTGTACATTTTGACTCCCTTCACCATTTCACCCTTTGTCACTGTTTCCACTGACCCCTTGCCTCTGGCAATCACCAATCTGTTTAAGCTTAGGTTGTTTCCTTGTTTGTTGTTTAGATTTCACATGTAAGTGAGATTATATGGTATTTGTCTTTCTCTTTTTGACATTTCATTTAGCATAATGCCCTCCACGTCTATACATGTTGACACAAATGACGATTTCATTATCTTTATGACTTAATAGTATATAAAAATATATCAATATATGCCATATTTTTTCATTCATTCATCTGTGGATGGACACTTAGGTTGTTTCCATATCTTGACTATTGTATATAATGCTGCAATGAACATGGGAGTGCAAATAACTTTTCAAGTTAGTGTTTTTATTTTTATTTTTTGGATGAATACCCCAAAGTAGAATTTCTGGATCATATGGTACTTCTATTTCTAATTTTCTGAGGAAGAGCCATACTGTTTTATACAGCGGCTGCATCAATTTACATTCCCATCAAGAGTGCACAAGGATTCCTTTTTCCACATCCAAGCCAAAATTATTTCTTTTCTTTCTGATAATAGGTATTCCAACAGGTATGAGGTGATATCTTATTGTGGTTTTGATTTGCATTTCCCTGATAATTAGGAATGTTGAGCATCTTTTCATGTATCTGTTGGCCATCTGTATGTCTTCTTTGGGAAAAAAATGTGTGTTCAGATTCTCTACCCATTTTGAATTTGATTGTATTTTGCTATCAAATTATAAAAGTTCTTTATATATTTTGAATATTAACTGCTTATCAGATATATGATTTGCAAATATGTTCTCCCATTCAGTAAATTTTGTTGATGATTAGATCTCATGTTAAGCGTTTGTACAAAACAAGCAAGGCCAAAAATAGAGACACAAGGATTGATTGCAGTGATGGTTACATGGGTGTTTGCATATATCCAAACTAATCAAATTGTGTACACTTCCTTGTTGTTGTGTGAACTCACTGTATGTAAATTGCAGTCTTCATGACACATCCTCCTCAAATAATTCATCATGATTTTTCCAACAATGAGAATAGTCTCCTATACCATTTTCACCTTGAGGAAATTTTTTGTTAATTACACATATCAAATATTCAGTCCATATTTATATTTCCAAAATGTCTCAGTGTCACCTATATTTTCTTTGATTTTAATTTAGCATCCAACAAGGTTCATGTATTGCAACTGGTATACACTTGTCATTGATTTCTTTTAAATCAGAATAAACCCCTTTCCCCACTCCCATGACTTAGTTGCTTTGATTTTTCTTTTATGTGACATAGACTCTTTCTACATGCCCAGGTCAGTTTCACTGTAGATGAATGTACATTATGGATTTTTTTGATCAGTCAAATTATGGATTTTTTAAAATCCTGCAGAATAAACATTTTTGAGGGGTGGGTGAGTGGGTGGGGAGTGGGGTGTAAAATGTCACTCAAGTGACTGGTATTGTATGTTTTTATTTGTATCATATTAGAAGACACTTAATATGAGATTGTCTCACTAAAGGCTTACCTTGGAGATGTTGCAGAGTTGGCTCCAGACCACTGCAATAGTGTGGATCACATGGATTTTTTGGTTTCCTAGTGCATACAGAACTATGTTTACACTATATTGTATACTATTAGGTGTACAATAACATTATATCTAAATGATGTATGTACCTTAATTTTAAAACATTCTAAAAATGTTAACCATCGTCTGAGACTTCAGCGAGTTGTAGTAGTAAATCAAATATCACTGATCACAGATCACCATAATGAGTATCATAATCATGACAAAGTTTGAACTATTTTGAAAATTACTGAAATGTGACTCAGAGACAAGACATGAGCAAAAGCTGGTGGAAAAATGGAACCAATAGACTTGCGGGGTGGCCACAAACCTTCAATTTGTAAAAAATGCAATTATCTGCACAGCACAGTAAAGTGAAGTGCAGTAAAGCAGAGTGTGCCTGTACCTAGGATGATAAATTCATCACTTGATTAAGGTGGTCCCTAACAGATCTGTTCATTGTAAAGGAATATCTACACTTCTTCACACTAATTAGACTGTAGAGTGTTGTTTGGAAATTAATAGAGATGGTGTTTTTATTTTGTATACAACTTCCTAAGCCTCTTTAAGATGAAATTGTAACAGAAAAATGGTCTTTTTTATTTGGAGGCTATAACTGCTAAAGTGAAATCACCTAATGTCCATTTCACTCATTATCCCTTTGCTTAATATAATGTACATAGACAACCTCGATCTCAACCTACCCACACTGAATTTGTTTTCTTCCCTCCTTCCACCCAAATATGCTCCCCTTTCTATATTTCTTTTTTAAAATTTTGTTTTGTCATCATTATAAACACAGAAATTTTAAAAACAATCCTTCAAAGAAAATGTAAACTTTGTATCTGGGCTGTATGGTCCTGCAGATTCTGGTCCCTGCTTCTTTCTTCTCATTAAGTTCTTATCCTCTTGGTGTTTGCTCACTCACCTATGCTGCGCTTCTCTCTTGCCAGTACCTGAAGCATAGCAAACCCTATTTATTTTTTTGAACTTGCATGCTTTCTTGATGTCTACAATCCATGTTGCCTGGCTATTTCATGATTATCTCTTTTCCCAAGATCAAGTCTTTCCATTTTTAATCTTACATTTTTCTTATGCGTGACTATGGTTTCCAAAAAGAAGTAATTCCTTAAGAACAGAGATTGTGCCAGTTAAATTCAGTTTTTCACTGCAGTGTCCCCATGTTTTAACACATTGGATGGCCCTTAAAATGTAGTCATCATGCATTTAGTGAATTAATGAAAAAAAAATGAGGGAATGTGTCTTAGACTTCTTGTTTTCTTATACTAATGCCGTGGTACTGATTATAAACGCTATAGTTTGCTAAAGAAAAAGACTCCTGTATTGCAGGGTTTTGTAGCACAATATTGATTCTTGATAAAAATAGTTATTTTATAAAGGATTCTTTATCAAAAAACTTTATCATCTCTCACCTGTAGTATTATATGATTCAAATATAATAATCATAATTATGGATAACTGAATGGAGCCCATGACTAAATGGTAAAAGTGTAATTTAAATATTTAGTTAAATTAATAATTTTAGTTAAAAATATTAATTTGATTTTAAAAAGGATAATCACTCAGCATATATTACTTACATATATGGCCTAGAAATTTTGAACTGAAGTCATCTTATGATAAAATACTTATGTTCCTTATTATAGAAAACCAAATGAACACTTTCAAACACATACACACACTCACACACAAGCACTAACACGGATAAAAGAGAAGGTGGAAAAGATCCGTAATTTATTAGAGAACCAATATAGATGTAAATCAATTCCTTGAAAGCGTTTCCCTATTTGTTTCTTTTTTCCCCAAGTATTTTGTCCTTAATGGTCTTTAAAATATTTTCCTTTAAAGGATTAATTGAATTTTTAATATTCGATTTGATTATTATTATTATATAGCTATTTTCAATTTCTAGCAATATGTAATACAATTTTTCTTTTAAAAATTTTATTGGAGTATCGTTGCTTTACAATGTTGTGTTAGTTTCCGCTGTACAGCTAAGTGAATCAGCTATACGTATACATATATCTCCTCTTTTGGGGGTTTTCTTCCCACTTAGGTCACCACAGAGCATTGAGTAGGGTTCCCTGTGCTGTACAGTAGGTTCTCATTAGTTATCTATTCTACTTCTTTACTCAAAATAATAGTCTAGCATTTGTAAATTTAATGGTCTCTAAAAATTAGTCACTACATTCTCTACAGAAGTATTCATTTCCTCTTCACTGGCTTCTTAAGTAATTAAGATATTGAGATATTATTTTATTATTTTGTACAGCCATATCGTCGCTCTTCACCATTCATATTCTTGCTACAAAAATGCTCAAAGTTTTAAGGTGAGAGAAATAAAATATAAAATGGTTACTGATATGTTTAATAATCAACTACTTTTTGATAAATATAAGTTGTTTAACTGTAAGATGTTCGGCCACCAGCTTCCCTTGAGCCATAGTTTCTGAGAATACATGTAGGTGAAATATTACCCTTGAGTAATCTCATTAACCACTAGGTGGCAGTATATCCTTTCTTATTTTATAACAATCGTTATGATTTCAATTTATTCTTTTAAATTTTGAGTTGGAAAGAATAAAATACTTTACTTGCAAAACAAGTTTAGTGCTGTTATATATTTGTATTATCTTATTTTTTATTTTGAGTTTTTTTATAAGATTTTTCAAATTTTCTATTTTATGTTTCCTGGTTATGAGAGAAACTATTGATAACACAATTTTATTGTTCAGGATTTTATTGTTCAGATAATACAACTATATAGAGATATATGTAGATATATAGATATTTAATGTGTGTGATAACTCTCATTTGTTATAACTCTACTAAAAAAGGCAAGATTAATCACATGTTGTTTTTGATGTTTTCAATATTTATGGAAATGAATCCAATGGAAAATAATACATATTTCAGCATATATAAACATCTGCTTGAAACTGCTATTTCTTACAATTGCTAGATTTATCTATCAAATCAGATGACTTTATTATGAAGTGTTACAAGGAAATAAGGTATTAGAACATTTCAAATGCTATTGCTGCTGGTTGAAGTTGGGATAACATTTTTGGAAGGATATTTTAAAGCACATTGTAATAAAGATAACCATTACCATAGAGTCAAATTTCCAGAAATGTATTCCAATGTATATTTATGAAAGTGTGCAACAATTTAACTATAAAGATGTTCATTACAACAGTGTCCATAATAGTGAAGAATTTGATGCTGCCTGGATATACAACAGTATGGAATTTTAAAAATCATTAATGATTTCTATTAATGGAATTTCCATGAAATGGAAAATAACCATTAAGCACGCTTCTATAAGCATTCACATAAAAATTTATAGAACATTAATTCACATGGAAAAAAGCAATAATATAGTCTTTAGTCAAACCCCCAAAATATTATTAGATTATAGGCACATTACATAAGAAGACATCATAATCACTGTTATTCTATATAGATTTCTATATATTTTTATGTATACTCTATAACCCATTTTAGTTATATTTTTTTCTTAAAAAATAAAAGCATTGTACAAAAGCAAAATAATGCATATTTCTGCAGAGTTGTAATGGGTCTACCTTCATGATTCTATATTTACTGATTTATTTACACTAAACATAAACTTGTATAAAAGACTAACAATATATTAAAATTGTACTTTGATTAAAATGTCTACAAATAGATATTATTCACTATGAAAATAGGTGAACATTTCTTATTATTCACTATGAAATGTAAGTTTCAGAGTTTATTGCCATTTATTTACCATAGAACAAATTTAACTATATAAATAACAAATGTCCTTTGAATACTAGTTGTAGAAATATTTATAAAGACTTTTTATGTCAATTTAATCATATAAATGTGCAAAGCATGGCATGTATAATTGTGAAAACTTGTCAGGCCCTTCAGGACCTCATGAGGTAGTGAGTAGGAATTGGCTATCCTGGGAATTATATATAGAGGAATTTGACTCCACATTAATTGACATAATAAAGTATTGAGCAAGAACCTTACTTGAATAAATATAGTAATAATGAAAATTCTCCTATAATAGATCAAATGTATATGCATTTTAATTTAATTAATACTACATATGAAATAATGTATTTCTTCAGATCATTATCAATGCCAACATGCATTTTAAATTATCCAATAAATGTTAGGTTTTTAATCAATATAGCATGGAATAAATCAGAACTCCAACATGTATCCATTAAACCCATTACATAAATAAGCAATTGTTTAAATATGTGTATTTTTGTGTTTCAGTTGGCTTCCTTTTAATCAGATCATTGAGTTCTTATTGAACTCCTTTTCATTATAAAACATGGAACAAAATTCTAATAATTATCCATTTATTGTATTTTCCATACAAAGCTCTCAAATTTTAGTTTTTTGTAGTTCCCCTGGAAGTCACGGGAAGAAGGCCATAGCTCAAGGTAGTGCCCAAAATTTGAATTTTTGTGTTTACAAGAGGAGAAGAAAGCAGAAAGAAAGAGAAAATAATAGTTCCTATTCATATTTTCATTAGAAAAGTTTTACTTATTAAATCTGATTTTATATTCACTAACATATATTATAGATGTATATTCACTTATTTCCTTAGTAACACAAATTATATTTAATGAAATTAAACCCTCCTTCTCTCCATCTCTCTTCTTTCTTTTTCCTTCCTTTCTTTGTGCCTTCCTTCCTTCCTTCTTTCATTCTTTCCCTCCTTTTCCCCTTCCTTGCTTCCTCCCTTCCTTCCTTCCTGTAAGAGCACTTAACATGAGATCTACCCTCTTAAATTTTTAAGTGCACAGTGGATCCTTACTGACCATAGGCATAATAGTATACAGCAGATCTCCTGAAATTATTTGCTATAGAATGAATGTGTTCACACAAAATTCATAAATTGAGGTCTTAATCCCCCCACCATGTGATAGTATTTCGAAGTAGGGCCTTTTGCAAGTAATTAGGTCATGAGGTTGGAGCCCTTACTATAGGAGAAGTGAGAGAGATTACCTCTCTCTACCATGTGAGCACATGGAAAAAAGGTAGCTTTCTGCAAGCCAGCATGAGAGCTCTCATCAAACACTGATTGGCCAACACCTTGATCTTTACTTCCCAAGCTTCAGAACTGTGAGAAAAAAATTTTCCATTGTTTAAGCCACCTAGTCTATAGTACTTTGTTAACAGCAGCTAGAGCCGACTAAGACACTATTCTTGTATATCTGAAACTTTATACCTATTGTACAGCAAGTCCACATTTCCCCCTCATCCAGCTCCTGACAATCACCATTCTATTTTGGGTTTTAGTTTATCTCATCAGTGCTTTATTAATGTTTGTATTTTAGTTGAAATATCTTGCTAATTTTACCTCTATGTAGTTCATATTTTTAGTTTGAATCATAAATAACATATACTTTTCAATTTTTAAATGTTCAATCATTTGCTGTTGAAATATAGAAATATAACTGATGTGAATTATTAAGCTTGTATTTTGCAAAATACTAAACATTACTTCTGGTAGTGTTTTTGTAGTTTTATTGGATTTTTTAAAATGTAAAACAATCCTGCTCTCTGCAAATGAAAGCAGTTTTGTTTCTTTTCAATCACTTTCTCTTTTACTTCTTTTTCTTGCTTCATGGTACTGGCTGGGAAATCTAGTACAATGCTGAACAGAATGGACATTCTGGTCATCTTCCCAGTGGTAGGGAAAGTGATCTATCACTCATGATTAATGATAATTTGTGCTCATATAGGTCTGCTGGCAATATATGTTCTCCATTTTATCTGTCTGAAAAATTTTTACTGCTTATATTTTTGAAAGATCTTTGGGTACAGAGTTAGGTATTGACAGTGGTTTTCTTTGGCATTATAAAAGCATCATTGCATTCTCTTCTCGCCCACATCATTTCAGATAAGAAACATGCTTTCATTCTTATGCTTATTTCTCTGTACATAATTCATTTTTCACTTCTGGCTGTTTTAAGAGTTTCTTTTTAGTGTTGGCGTTCAGTAATTTAATTGTGTATGCTTTGGTGTGGTGTTCTGTATGTTTATCTTGGTCTGGGTTTGTTGAGATTCTTGGCTCTCTGCATTTAGACTTTTCATCAAATTTGAAAAATGTTCAGTGATTATTTGCTTCACTATTTTGTATGTCCCCTTCTCTTTCTTGTATTCAAGTAATGTATATATTTGATTGCTTGATATTATCCCACCTGTTAAAGAGGGTCTGGTTAATTTTTCAGCCTTTTTTTCTCTCTTTCTCTTGTACTTCATTTTATACATTTTATGTTTTCTGTTTAACAAATCTTTTCTTCAGTAGTTTCTAAAGTGCTCTTAAATTTTAGGTGTACTGTTTACTTCCAGAATTTATATTTGGAGCTTTTTTATATCTTTCTTTTCTCTTTTCATTAAATTTATGTATTTTTTACACATTGAGTAAATATACATGAATATATGTAGCATATATGGACACACACACACACACATATATGTAACAGCTGTTTTAACATAGTTATCTGCTTTCTTTATCATTTCTGTTTATGTTCCTATTGACTTTCTTTCTCCTGATTAAGTGTCATAGTTTTCTGCTTGTTTATTTTGGGTATAAGTTGTTGTCAGCTGTACAGTGTTGAGTGCTGGATTTTATCATGTTCTTTTAAAGAATATTGAAATTTATTCTGATAGATTAGAATAAATCAGTTTGAAGATCAGTTTGAACCTTTAAATGCTTATCTGTAAGCTCTCTTAGAATAGGTGTAAAACAGCTTTTACTCTCAAGTTAATTAACCACACTTCTTAAGTATGGCTGTTTGGGAATCTCTGATAAATGCTCTATGTATTTATAAGGAGTCTTTCCTTAGACTATCTTTTTGTGACTTCTTGGAATTTTTTGACTCGAAGCTCCCTAGTAATTTTTCTCTCCCTGGAAGATGTTCTTTCCAGGCCTCACAGTGTATACTCAGATAGGTAGTCAACTAAAAACACCAATGGGATCCATTCATATTTCTGGAATTCCTTGCAAGGAATTCCCTCAACCAAGTAGCTCTGCTCCATAAAGTATAGTTCCATTTGCCTTTTCAACTCTGATACCTGTTTCATCAATTGAGTGAAATTGCTGGACCCTGTTTTGCTGTCTCTCTTCCTGAACTGGAGTCCATATATTACATACAGCCAGAAAGCCTGGGTGATGATAGGAGTCACCTGATTTGTTTTCTTTCTCTACCTGCTGCCTTCTGTTCAAGATCAAAAACGTTTTCTACCTTTTGTCTATCTTTCTACTTGTTTATTTTGTGTGGGTAACGTTAGGACAATGTTACTCTCTCATGCATAAAAGCAGTGCCAGGAAGCAACATTCTGTGACTAGTTTTATGCTTCTTTCATGGTCTGAACTTTCTAAGCAAAAATCTCTGGCAACCAAGAGATGGGTAAGTAACTTGGAAGTTAGAGATGATGTAGTTCTCTCTAGTGGTTTGCAGTTTTATCTCCACTGGAGCCACAGGTTTACATTCAAAAGGGGAATGAATTTAGAGATTTTCACCTCTTATCCACAGAAAGGATTTGTTTATCTTTAAAAGATAAGGTCCCTTTCCTCCTGAAGGGAAGAGAGAAGTTGTGCGAGTCTGCCTTAAATAAGCTTTGAGATTCATGATTTCAGAGTTTCTCCACCATGAGGCAAACCCACATTTTGAATGAACAAGTGACATTTGAATCACACTGTGTTCTCCCATAAGGAAATTGGAGCATGTAGAACTGTCACTAAGATCATATGCAAGTAAACAATTGGTCTGCTTTTGATCCAGAAACCTCATATTTACTGTCAGGATAAAATAAATAAAATATTTAACACATCAAGCAAATATCACAATAACGTTTATTAAATGATGTCCTTATCTTCAAACTATAGATGTGATAAAGGTAATATAGTTAAGATAACATCATTAAGAAAATACAGTTAGCTATATTTAAAGGAGAAATTATACATTTGAAGATCAGATACAATACAAAAGATTTCAAAATATATTTCAAAGTGGTAGTTGCTACAATTTAGAATCCATGGTTCTATATGTTATAGCAATTACTAATTTATTTTCTTACTTTGATTCATGTGCTTTTTTCAAAAACTTTTACTTCTCTTTATTAATTATTAAATAAATTCTGTGATCATGGATTATATATGAACAGTACACAGTCATTAGCAAAGGAAGTAATTAGATTTTTAAAATTTATATTTTCGAGTAAATTTTATAATTTCTTGAATTACTATCTGTTTGTGATGTATGTGAAAGAATATTTAAATTTTTAAAAAATGATGCATTATTTTTGAAATAGGCTTTGCTGCCCCAGGAAGGATACTATCACTTCCAGCTTTATTTAGGTATAATTGGTATAACATCAACTGCACATAATTAATATACACAATTTGGTGATTTTGGAAATACATATATACATGTTATCATCACCAAAATCTATGTAATAAACATATCTGTTACCTCCAAAAGTTTCCCTTTGTCCTTTTGTGTTTATTTTTCTTCCTCCATCCAACTCCCAAGAAAGATATTTTGAATATAACAAGTAGCTATGACTTGTTATATTTAAGAAATATTTCCCAAAATAAGTGCTCTAGAGGTGACACTGGATCGTAGCATGGCTGTGATTAATGAAGTTGCTAAAAGCTGTTTCTTATGAGATTTTTGCCCAGTGTTGATTTTTTTAATCCAGATTCTCATGTATGTTGAAGGGCCCTGGTTAATTAGAAGTCTTTTCTTATATAAATGAGATTTTCATTCTCTAATATTTTAATACTCACAAATATTTTAAAGAAGAATTTAGATATAATATCCCCCAGTTAAAAAAAAAATTGTAAAACCGCAAAGAAGTATACAAACTGTTTAAACCCCAATTGTTTGGAAGGTAAGATAATTTGTATATTTCTACCTTATTAAGATGTTTACATTCTAGAAGTTAGTTTAAAACTCAATCTATTATGTCCTTGCCAAATTAAAATCACAGCTCCACCCCTCATGTATCACTGTCAAATGCTAAATTGTGGAGGGGCAAAAGACCTTTAGATATGACCAGCCTGCCTCTCACAGAAGTTTTGCACATATCAAAAATTTATTATAATTCATTTATTCATTGAATGAGAAACAATCCTGATATTTTCTAGGTATGTAACACTAGAACATGCCACAATTTTTTATTTGTGCTTGAATTGTCCGCACTGATGTTACTCTGAGATTGGTGCCCTTGCTATAGTGATGGATCACCAGAACGGTCATGGCCAGGCATCCTAATCTCCAAGGGTAAAACAGTCACAATGTGTCTTCAAGGACATCACTGATTTTCAGGAATGAATGTCACCTGTAGCCTCACCAATTCTCCTTCCTGAACCACCTAACCTTTCAATATCTAATAGCCTGCCTTCTATCACTGACAGTTTTCTTATAGCCTTCATTCATTTAAAGCTTCCTCAAGCTCTTTACATGTCTGTTTTTCAAAGGCATCTGATCACCTGCTTTAAGACTTCATTCTTTTTCTGTCATGTCTTGTCTTATTGCTAAAAGTGCTGAGTTTGTTAGCAATTCGTAGTCAAATATGTGAGGAAACAAGATGAGTATTGTATGGCAAAATTCATTTGATGAAAACTTGTTTTGTAAATTCATTATATGTTGTATCTTACTAAGGTCTAAAGGAAAAGCATAAAGCATCATAGAATTTAACAATGGAGTAAGGAATATATTGATACTTAAATACTCATTTAATTACCCTTAACTCCTTTTACATGAGTTCACCTAATAAGTAATTTTTTAACAGACTTGGGCTTCCTATCACAAAGTAGGATTACTTATAATAAAATTCTACTGAAGAACAGATTATTCTATGGCCATAATTTATCTGTTTTTATGACAGCTGTGAAAATTTAAATAAAATGGTTCTTTATTTCTCTTGCTCCCTCTTTTTTCTCAAAATGACTTCTAATAACTCAGCAATCGATCAGGTTACTATAGTTATTCAATCAGCGCTGAAACATACCTTACTGAAGGATTAGAGACACTGATGACCTAAGAGTATTTAGGATATTTTGCTTTGTCTTGCTACTGTAAAACTCATTCCAGTCTTTTGTTATAGCAACTTGTGTAGAGGATAACATATATGTGAAGGAAACATTGATAGCGTTTAGAAAAATGTTTAATAAGATGTTGAATATATTATATTGTAGCTAGATAATTTTTATATATAGATTTCTGGCACAGAAACATTTCTTGCATACAAAGTTAAGTTAAGGCATTTCCACATATTAGGATATAGAGAGATTTAGGAGATAATTTTTTCCTGATAACAAAGGGGAAATAATAAATGAACTCCTTTCTAAGAAAGAGGAGACCCAAGGTTGTGTTCAACTCTAAGGTCATGATGAAGGAACAAACTGCCATTAAAGAGAATAAGAAGAAAACAGTTGGATTGTCAATGAATTTTAATCTTTAACTTTGGAACTTTGGTGTGAAACAGTATACAGTTGTCCCTCCATATCCATGGGTGATTGGTTTCAGGGTCCCTTGTGGGTATCAAAACGTGTGGATGCTTAAGTCCCTTAAGTAAAAAGTATATGGGTACATCCTCCCATATACTTTAAGTTCATCTCTAGATTACCTATAATGTCTAATATAATGTAAACGTTGCTGGCGTGCAGGTAATTCAAGTTTTGCTTTTTGGAACTTTCTGAAATTATTTTGATGGGGCGGGGGAACACTTTTGATTTGTGGTTGGCTTTATCTTAGGATGTGGAAACTGCTGATCCAGAGAGCCAACTGTAATTCCAATGTCCCTAGGTCATGGCCTTTCCTATCCCATGGGGCCTTTACTAGGTACATATCAACAGCATACTGAAGGCTCTAGGCAGTTGAACAAGACAAGAGGAATCCCAAGATATGCATAGCAAAGACAAGGCTGTTGCAGAGAAAAAGAGGTCAGGAACATCACCATGTGGTGCATGGGTTTTTTTTTTTTGTTAGTATGTTATGGTACCCCACAGAAGACTGGGCATAAGGCAGTAGGATAAAGAGTTAATTTTCTACATGGGGAAAGTGGAAGGTGAAGATGGAAAGAATAGTGAACACCACAGTGAAAACAAAATCTTATAGGTTTGCTGTAAACCAGACAAACATCTCTTACAGATTAAAAAGCTGGTATTTGTATTGTAAAATATACAGATGTCGACAATTGTTGTTCATATGCCAAGCCTTACTAAAAAGAAAGCCTGAACCTGACTTGAAAATATTTGAAGCCAGCGGTAAATTGAACTTAAGCTGTGATGGAGTCTAACTCCAGGTCAAAAATAGATAAACAACACACAGACTGGAAACAGAAGTAACTGTGTAGGCTTTTCATGAAAAAGCAGGAAAATGTGAGCAAAATTCAAGAGATAATGCCATTAACAGACACTGACCTACAAGTAAAAATTTTCCTTAAGATATTTGTGGCAATTCAAACAGTGTCACATAAGTACAATTTGAGTCCCATAAGGAGTGAAAATAGAGAACATAGCAGAAGAGTTATTTGAGGGACTAGTGCCTAAAAATTGTCAAATTAAGTGAAAGACAATAGTACACATCCAAGAAGCTCAGCAAAACACAAAGCTGAGGATAAATAATGATGGTAAACACAAACACCTAGATAAAATAGAATACTAAAAAGTGGGAAAGACTTTGTAATATCCTACTTACTTATCCTAACTCAAAGAAGACATAAAAGGAGAAAAAGATGGAAAAAGAATAGATATAATAAATACAAAAACCAATAAAAAAGATGGTTGACTTAAATTGTACCATGCCAATAATTATATTAATACAAAGAAATTAAAACTTTTGCTTAAGTGATAGAAATTTTTAAACATCAATGTTATATACAAATATGCATTGTTTACAAAAACACAATTTAAATAAAGTTTGAAACAGAGAAAGGGTGAAAATAAAAAATAAAAGTTGAATGAGATAAAAGGAAAACAGCTTGAGAAAGGTATATTAATATATTAGGCTATTAAGATATCTTAAGATCAAAATAAATATCAAGAGTAGAGTATTACCAGAGTTATTTTTATGTGTTTACATTTAATATAAATAGAAAACTGGATAATCTCCCACTTAAATGTAGACTCAAAAGTCAAAAAATATTGATAGAACTAAAGTGAGAAACATAGATAAATCCAATCATATTTGGATACGTTAACACCAGACTCTCAGTAATTGATAGGGCAAGAATAAATTAGCACAAAATTTAGAATATTTAAATAACACTGCAACTCAGCTTGTCCTAATTAACATTCTTTTCACATTTACATGGGATATTCACCAATATAATCAATGTACCTTGTATTATGAGTGATAACATTGCTCAGTAAATTTCACAGGATTGAAATCATGTGTAGTTTGTTCTCCTACTCTAATAGTATTTACACATTAGTTACATTAAACTATGTGAACAATCTCAATATTTAGAAATTAAGCAACATACTACTAATACATTTTCATGGCAGTAAAGAAGAAAACAAAGAAAATTGGGACATGTTAACAATGTAATTAAAGATAACAAGAAAGTATCTCAAAACTTGAGGATGCTACTAAAGTAATGTTTATGTGGATAATTAGATCTTTAAATAACTGTAATACAAAAGAAGAAATATATATCAATACTCTATTTTTCACATTAAGAAACTAAAAAATGTAATCACAGAGTGGGAAGATAGGAAATAGTAAAACTAAAAGTGGAAAGCAATAAGAGAGAAAGCAAATGGAAAAAAATTAACAAAAATAAAAAATTTTTTCTTTAGAATACAGACATTAAAGAAACAGAAAATATTAAATACTAATATCGGTATGTGGAAAGGCACAGAAAAAATAATAAAATAATATTATAAACTATTTAATGGAAATAATTTTAACATACAGATGAGATAAAAAAAACTTTGTAATATCCTACTTACTTAAACTAGCAGAAGAAAAATTAGAAACTTTGAATAGTTCTCTATTTACTACAAAACGAACTTATAATTCGAAACAACCTTCTTTCAAAGAAATCTCCAGGCCCAGTTTGCTTCACTGCTAAATTCGGTCAAACATAGTAGGGAGAAATAATAGAATAATATACAATCTCAGGAAACCAATAATGAGGATAATTCCCAACTCGTTTTATGAAACCAGAAAAACTCCAATAGGTAAAACCTCACAAAGATATTACAAAGCAAACAAAAACTGAACACCACTGTACTTGAACATAAGTGTAAAAATCTTCTAATAAATTTTAGGACATTCATTCAAAAATATATAAAAAATTATAATACCTCATGACCAAGTAAATCTTATTTAAGGAATTCAATGTTGGTTTAAAATTAGAAAATCAAACAATAATATTCACCACATTAAAAACACAAAGAGGAAGATTCATGTTTTATCTCAATAGAAGCAGAAAATAAAAATAAATAAATAGGTATTCATGATTTTTTAAAAGAAGTCTCTGAAAACTAGGAATATAAATCATACTAATTTCCCAGGGCTGTTGTAACAAAAGCACCACAAACTAAGAGACTTAGAACAACAGAAATTTATTGCCTCCCAGTGTTGTTGGCCAGAAATCTGGTATCAAAATATCAACTGGGCCATGCTCCCTCTGAAGGTGTCAGGGGAAGTTCTGGTCCAGGTCTCTCATTTAGCTTCTGGTGGTTCTTTGGCTTATGGTACCATAACTTCAGTCTTCATAAGGTGTTTTCCCTATCTATCTCCAAATTTCCCTTTTTATAAAGACATGAGTTATATTGGATTAGATGCCTACCCTACTCTAGTATCACCTCATCTTAATGACTAATTATGTCTGCAATGATCTTATCCCAAGTAAGGTCACATTCTGAGGTACTGGGATTTAGGACTTAAACCTACACATTCTGGGGAATACAATTCAATCCCTAACAGAAGTGAATTTCATCATTTGGGTAAAAAGTACTCATAAAAATTGCTATTTCAATTATAGTTAATATTTGAAATATTAAACAGCCTGTTCTTATGAATGGAAGAAAAGCAAAGATATCCATTATCACTATTTCTACTCAATATTGTACTATAAACCCTAACCAGTAAAGAAAGTCAAGAAAAAAATGTCATAACACTGAAAGACAGGTTAATATCTTCATTCATTCACAGATATAATTATTTATTTTTAAATTGCTAAGGAATCCTCAAAAACAAGTAAACTCATGAGGATAATATAGCAGGGTCACAAAGTAAGGCAGACCTCTGGCTGTTTATTATACCTCAAATGAGCAAACTGAGAGAAAGATGATGGTTAGTACTAATATAATGTATTCTCAAAGGGGACACAAAATAAACTAGACTTAATATACAAGGCAGAATATAGCATCATGTTAGGTCCCCAAAGATGTGGTTCAAATACTGATTCTTTAAATCACACTAAGGAGAATGGGCTCCCTACCCAAGTACATATTGCTTTACATGACAAGAGATTAGTGTTATTATTTATTAATCATTTTGCAAAATGCTATAGATAATTCAGTGCTTTGATCATGATGTATAATACACTTATCTACAAAGGGGAAGAAAACAGGGAAATGAGAATGGGTGTTCAGATCAATATTTCATTACTATTTTCAACTACAGGGAAGAGGTTCAGTCAACTCCATTAGAACTGTGGTTTGCTGACATCTTCCTGGAGTGATCTTCTTTAATATTATTCATGCTCTGCTGTAGCATAAAGGAATAACTCAGGGTGAATATCAGACAAAAATTAAGTAGATGAACCATTACTCTGGCTTGTTTATCCCTATAGAACTTGGGAAATGGTGAACAAATCCTAATGGCATCACAGTAATTGTTTACATGGTGAGGGAGATTATTGGACAATATTAATTATAAGAAATTATAACAGGAGGAAATTTATTATAAGAAAAATTTCCTAATCTTTATATAAGGTGACATCTTATAAAATCACAACATTTTATTTTGGTTAATAAAAATGCACAATATTGTTTTAGTTAAACTATTTCATAGATGTGTTTAATGTTTTACAAGCTTCTCTGATTCTTCCCCATTACAGAAATAGTCCCAATGTCTCAGACAATTTTAAGGTATTAAATAAGCCTAACTTATGTAGTTAAGTACATTTCTTACAAACCTTCAACACACCATGTGATCGCTACCATTTCCAAGCTACCATGAGTCCCTGTAACTGCAATGTTCCTCTCTAAATCTCTATATTGCTTCATGAAGTGATGCCTGGAGCAAATGCTCTCTGATTATTTTCCTCAAAAAGTCCTGCTCATCCTACAAAACAGCTTAAATGGAAATTTTACTCTTTGAAACTTTGAGACTATTACTTACCTTATTATTACTGTCTCTAACCTCTGCTGAAAGTGTTGGTATATTTAACACTACCTAACTGTAATGCAAATTAGGCAAGTAATTTCCAGGTAGCTAGAGGTTTGTTTGTTTGTTTGTTTGCTTGTTTTGTCTATGAGGATTATAATTTTGAGTGGGGAATAAAACTAGCCTACATGAACAGATTTTTAGGTAAATATTTTAGTAGGTAACATATGGTGTGGCATTTTACACAGCACATATACAACATTTATGATCTGGGTGATTATTTGAATGATAATAATGGAAGCAAAAAGATATTTGTGTCTCAATAGCTCAATCACAAAACTGAAAAAACCTGCAAGTTCAATTCCTTTTATCCTTCTTTCCTGTGTTTATTAAAATATTTCTCATACACCCATGAAATTAGTGTACTTGGCTTCTTCTCTGCCACTTTCACTTTCCATAACACCACTAGACCTTGTATCCAAATTCCAGCCACTTACGATTTTACCATCATTTTCCTGTGGTTGTCTCCTATAACTGACATTAACCATATGGCTGTCTGCTTCTCAATATTTTGAGCCACCTTGCTGAAGGAGAAAACTATCAATCACCCCAATTTGTGTTATATCATGTCTCTATTCATCCTTTGGGGCTTCTCTAACAAACTACCACAGGCTGAGTAGCTTATAAACAACAAACTTAATTCTCACAATTCTAGAGGCTAGAAGACTGAGATGAGGGTGCAGGCATGGTGGGGTGAGGGTTCTCTTCTGGATCACAGAGTTCTTGTGTCCTCATGTGGTAGATGGAGCTAGGGATCTTTCTGGAGTCTCTTTCATAAGGCACTCATCCTATAACACTCTCATGACATAAGCATCTCCCAAATGTTCCACCTACTAATATCATCATTTTGAGGGGTTAGGATTTCAACATATGAATTTTGGGGAGACATAAAACTTGAAACCATAGCAATGCCAATTGCTGGAACTAATTTGTTTTTCCAAGCACTGCCATTTATTCCTAAGTATTTTTATTAAAGCACAGTGGTTAAAGGTATAGACTTTATAGTCAGACTATAGAAATCCTTGGCTCTGACACTTGACTCTGAATCACAGCTTCTAACACCTTTGAAGAGTCATAATGACATGCTGTTCATTGGGCAGTGAAGGCCATTCAGATGGTGTAAAATGATATAAAGTTTTTATCTGAATGCTGGTAAATAGCAAGCTTTCAATGAAGTGTGGGTAATGGTATTGCATTATTATTTATATTAAATAATAGTATACATTATTTGTGCATTTATAGAGTAGCCTCTAGAAATTAAATGATAGTTGAACACTTAGATACAAAGAAGAACTGGAGACCTAAAACTACCATAAATAAAAGGACCTAGGGTCTGTTGAGTTCCCCTTTATAAAATGCATCAAGAGAGCACCAACAGATACTCAGCTCTTATATTAGACATGGTTAAATATAATTTAATCTCATATACCTTTGTTTATGGAGAATCTCTAATAATTCCAAAAGGTCAAGTATTATAATGACTGCATCAAAAGACAAAGGAATAGGAAAACTATTTTCATAGTATTAGAAATATATATAGTTTCTTGGAGAGATCTTCAAAACAGTATGAGTGAATGTTCATGTGTGAATATTTGTGTGTTCATAATATGTCACAGTAGCTTTTTAAAACTACACACATTGTGCTCGTTGTTGTTTCTAACCCTAAAAGTTTGGTACCACTGATAATGATTGAAATTGCTAGATGCTGGGAAACACAGACTGCAGGCAGAAAATGGGAGACTTAGGAGGGATGATAGAATGGAGATATGGAGAAGAGATGAGTAACACTTTTGTAATCCTAATTAAATCATTATACTTAATGATTTAATTACATTCATGAGAGATCTGTCCTACAGCTCAACTGCAGTTAATAAAGATGCCAACCTCCACCCTGAACCTAGTTTAAAGTAAGAAATGATGACAATTTTGGTTCAGATAATTTTGGTTCAGATAATAATTACAAAAACTTTCCCCTCAACCTGTAAACCTCTCCACAAAGGTAGAAGAGAAAAAAAAAAAAAACTGTATAATTACTGAGTAAGCATTAAACCAGAATCTAATGTTCATCCTAGGTAAAAATCTAAGAGATTGCAAAGTCAGAAAGAAATCTCACTCTCTCATATAGCCAAATGGATACAACCTGTCTGGTAAATGGTCTCAAGATAATAACTAGTCTTCAAGTAAGAGGACTTGACAGCATGATTAGTCGTGTGCAGTTTATCCAAAATTGCCTAGGTAATTGGACTCTTTTTCTGTGTTAGATTTTATTTATTCAAAGGGAAAAGAAAACATATACTTTATGATAAGAAGTAGTTTTGCAATTTGGAGTAAAGTGCCTACCTAAGTTAGACCCCTACCCTCCCTCAGAAACTGGGAGATTACTTAAAGAAATTATAGAAACAAACAAACAAACAAAAAAAAACAAAGATGTTACTTTAATATTTTGTGTTTCTAATTTAGTTTGATTTGAAAACATTTCTTCAGAAATCATAGTTGGGAGTTCAAGCATTAAGCATTTTTAAAACCTTATACCATTTAAATTCCTACACTTTCACATCATTCAAGGAAATTCTTCAATTAAGACAGAGGAGAAAGCAGATGAAAAGGCAGCAAATATGTGTAACAGATTGATTGCTTTAATGGCCACAAACTTACAAAATAGGAAGTCAGTAATTGATAGATTCTTTGTAACTAAAAAGCCTGAATGGAAAAGGGCACCAAAAAAAAAAAAAAAGGTGCCAGTGCACAGATTAATTTCTTGATGAATTTCTGATTACCATGCTCTTCTCTGAAGCAATAGTTGTGCTATATTTTGTTACAGAAGTAACTGTCTTTTTAATATCTCACAGCTTTGGCATACCTCCACTTATTTCAAAATAAAATGTACCATTTCTTACCCTGGGAAAAGAATTTAAACCACTTACATAGTACTAATGTTAATAATCTCTGTTATATAGCTTCCTTGTGCCAGAATTTCTACCCTGGTTTTAAAAGCTTCTCTTTAGAATCTATTAGCATCTCTTCTGAACCCTGGCACCTCCCTTTTGTGCTTCTTTTCTAATTTATTTTCCCCCCACCCAGTCTCAATCTTCTGCCTGTTATAGTCTTCTGAATGCACTTTCATTGTTAAAGCATTTTGAGCCATTTGAAATGCACATATAGATATTTCCTAACCCATTTCCAGTCTAAGCTATCAGCTATCCCCTTTGTATCATTGTCACATTTTCTATTATGACTGGGATTGTCCTACAAATGGCATAAAGTGGCATGACTTACACTGGCATCTTTTCCTTTCAACAAAATTCTCTTAATTTGACTCTGTACTTCAGTGGCTTTATCATTCTTCAATCCCTGTAGCTGAAAACTTCAAGCAAACTTAATTCCATTCCTTTCTATGGCGCTTGGAGCTAACCAATCACCAAATCCTAAATTTCATTTAAAAATTATTACTATATAGTTA
The DNA here is from genome assembly GCF_030028045.1 of Hippopotamus amphibius kiboko. Lineage (NCBI taxonomy): Eukaryota > Metazoa > Chordata > Mammalia > Artiodactyla > Hippopotamidae > Hippopotamus > Hippopotamus amphibius. Next base: position 96,130,462 of record NC_080195.1, on the reverse strand, counting down.
TTTCCTTGTATTACATACTGCTATCACCTCACATTAGATCCTTCACATCTCAAAATCATGTCAATCTATAAATTTTATTTCTCAAATTCTTCTCCCCCCTCTTGTTTCTGCCTGCCAGATTTCTACCATTTTTACCACCAATTACTGCCAATTTCTCCCACCAGATTAACTTTATTTAAACATTACTTTCAATGCAATATTGAAAACTCAAAATCCTCTTTAAGGACTAAAGCCTAATTTCAGGAGTCTGACCTCTGTGGGCTTCTGCAATGTGGCTTCCCCCTTAGTTTCCAAAGCTTGCTCTCCTAAATATCGTATGTATAAATATGCATTGACATGTTAAATGCAAAATAAATAAGGAATACATTCCCCTCTCACTGTTTTCAATAACTCAGTATAATTTATATTTCAATATTTCAAATTTTAATTCATATTCCATCAGAGCGTGGAAACAATCTGAGTTGGTTTGAAATTTCCCAAATCTAGCACCTTCCTCAGATTTGGGTTTAATTCTAAGATAATATATTGCCAATGAAAGACTGCAGGAATGGGGGTGGGTGTAATACTTCATAACATCTGTCAAGACAGATATTTCTGTTCCTGCCCAATTCTCAGTTCTTAACCTGTTCAGATTGCTGCTAAAATCCCACTGGTTTCCATGAAATCACCCATTCTGTCTGATTGTCATCATATGTCCCACTGTTTGATGCCACTAAATCACCAATTGAGAGCTGTGGTAGTACATGAGGATCTCTGAGGCTAGTGTGAAAGTCCAGCCTGCCTAGACTAACTATGTAATCTTTTTCCTCTGGCTTCTTCCTGTACACACTCTAGGATCTACCTCATTTCTCAGTACACAAAACTCACTGGGATATTGATGCTATCCTGAAGCCAAGGACAAAACAAAAACATAAGTTCCCTCCATTTTAAGCAATGGTGTTTAGAATCTCAGGCCTTGCTTTCCTCATTTCCTCCCACCTGAGGACAGAAAATCTTTAATTTTTTTCTTAATGGATGAGGGAGAACTTCTAACTTAATTAAATCCACTGACAACAAGAATTTTCATTGATTTTCTTTATTTTCTTGAATACCACCTGTTTTTGGAACACAGAGATGTAGGAAGAGATTTCCTTTTACCTCTGCTTTTCTCTCATGAATCCTCCTTTGTGATGAACACAGAATAGGCTTCCTCCATGAAGAGGGAAAGGAGAGGGTCAAAGAAAGTGATATGTATCTGAGAAAATAGCAATCATTTTAAATATAGTTCCAAATTTATTTACACTGATTTATTTTACATAGTTTTTTGTTTGTTTGTTTGTTTTTGTTTTTTTTCTTACCATGTCAGGAAACTTTACTGGACACAGTGCCTACTTTGAACCTCACTTAATCCTCACTTGCACTCATGAATATTCTTTTCCTTTTTAAAATCACCTTCAAATTTTGTTCCTTTGGTTTAGTCTTCTATGAGTACTCCAGATAAAAGTGGCCACCTTTTTCAAGTTTCCTATATCACAGACAGCTTAAATAATCTCACCTATTTGCCTTTACACCTTTGGCTTTCTGATACTGCTTGTAGGTGTGCCTCTGTACAAGTAACAGGACTGTGTTTCATACATCCTAAACCCGAACCCATGGGCACCAGAAGACAACAGGATTAACACACAGATAAAGCAGATATGAAGCCTGCAATAACATACATGTCTTCATCAGTGGGAATATGTATCTCTCCCAGGTATATTTACATGGACTTTATTTGTAAGTCTTGTTCATAAAATTCATCAGATCTTGTGGCTGGAAAATTTCCTCCATGGGCTATAGATCCAACTGCTATTAGTATTTTTCTTATTGCCTAATTTTCTGCTACATATTTAAGTTGTACCAAGGAAACAATTAAAACAATAAAGGTGGAGCTTATTTCTGAGAGGATAAATGGTTACGAGTAAAGATTAACTACAACAGCTCCAGACTTAGTTATTAGAATATAAAATGACTCAAAATTATGGTACATTTGTGTTACACTTATTATCAGGTTAAAATTGTGTTCCCAAGTAGATGCTTATTTTCTTTCTTTAATGGGTGCAAACTGTGTAGGTCAGGTGGTCAGGTAAAATCTGCACAGCAGAAAATACAAATTTAAACCTTTCAAAAGGCATTCTTTTTTATTCCCTGTAATTAGGCAATTAATTCTAGTGGGGTTTATAGACTACATGCAGTGAGGGAGAGAGAAGTAAAGAAAAGTTGTAAAATCAAATATTTCAATTTTATTTTAAAGGTCACTGAATCATACGACTTTCCTCAGAAAGTGTTTCACTGGGAATAAAGAATTCAGGAAACACATAAGTGGAGTAACTCTAATTATAAACTTAGCTACTTTAATCAGTATGTAGAAGGTTTTCTCTTTAAAGGCACACTAGTGTGTTTGAATAAATAATTTGGACTATTTTGCAAATATTTTATACCATATCTTATTTATCCTTCACTGTTTTCAGAAACATATATGATATATATAGGATTTGAATTCTCTTTTACCATGAAAAATAAAGAGAGAGAATAATTGATCATTTTTTCTCTCATTTTATTACAATGAAATATATGTTGAAAAGTATGAACCAAATATTAAGTTTTGGACAACAGGATCTTGGCTGCAGAACTTGATTTAACTACTAAAATATTAACCTTATTCATTGGAAAATGTATTTATGAAATTTCTGTGCAAATTAGTATTTTATAAAATAAAATATGATTATAACCTAATTTGCTCCTTGTTTATGATGATAGGGATAAGAATAATGTTTTTATATTAATAATAAATGATAAAATGCATCTTAAAACATGTACAGTTTCAACAAATACAGTACCCAATATGTTCCAGATACAAATATCAATCTTTGATTTATTCAATCATACGTATTGAATGTTGTATTTAATAATTACATGTGAATCACATTTTCTATAAAGAGACGATATACCTTTCATTCAAATACCCACAGTACACAGACCTTTAGTATACATTTAGTATATATTAGGGCATAAATAAAGCCTGAGTAAACTTTTATATGCAAAAGTTAAACAGACATCATCATCAATAGAAACTACCACAGCTCACATTCTCTGACTATGAATGCATAAAATCAAAGTGCTAAGCAAATATACTATGCTATGTTTAGAATATAATTACAATTAGACAGAAAATTATTATTATTAGAAAATCGTACTGAGTCTGTAATATGACAGGAACTGGTAACTATTTTGCAGTGTATGTTATCCCCATTTTCTTTATTTTGTAAGTTTCCAATTGGTCCCTGGGCCCCTACGTAGATCTACTTTTCTCAGCCCTCTCTGCAGGTATTGTCATTGATGTAGATCCTGACCTCATGTAGATTAGAGTAGAAGCAATGGGTACTGCCCAAATTATTGGCCTAAAATGGACAAAGTGTACCATTCTTTTTAGCAACTGCAGTGACCTTCGATGGTAAGAGTAAGAACAGCTATTTGGGACTATCTGTAGAGTAGTGGAGAGCAACGGGGAAAAGAAAAGAATCTTGGGTGCATATGCCTGGGAACTTCTTTTTTCAGTGTTGGACAAGCTTCCTGGACAGATACCTGAGAGAGAAATAAATGGTTTAAACCATCCTAACTAACGCATCCTTACTTTTTATTCATGCCACACCTGGGTGATATACTTACTGAATATTAATCATAGTAGCTCATAGTACCATTTTTTCCTGCCCCAAATGTGGGAGACTAAATAGAGTCCATCTTAACCCCAATGAATCTTCATCCTAAGATTTCCTCTATCTGAAATTCTCTCCCTTGGATATCTAACTTATTTGTGTGCTCACTTGTTTTAAGCCTGTGTTTATATTTGAGTTTTTCTTTTAGCTTTCCCTTGATCACCCTTTACTAAAATCAAAAATCTCCTTGCTCCCCATGTTTATAGATCTTACCCAGATTTATTTTCCTCATAATATTTATCAAGTTATGATATTTATTAGCATATTTTTAATTATCTGTCTTCCCCACACTCGTGCTGGCAGAAACATTCTACATTTTCATCATTGCTGTATCTTATACACTTAGAATAGGTAGTAAAATGGTCACTCAGTACTTAATGGATCAGTGAAAGAAGGATGGAGGAAAGGAAGAAATACAGGAAATGAGAATAAAAGTAAAAAGAAGCAAAGAAAAAACAAGGAAAAGCAAGAATATTAGGTTTGGGATTCAAGAATAAATATTTATTTGAAATCACATCTGGGAATTCCCTGGCAATCCAGTGGTTAGGACTCTGCACTTTCACTGCTGAGGGCCTAGGTTCAGTCCCTGGTTGGGGCATTAAATTCCTGCAAGTCTTGTGGTGTGGCTGGAAAAAAAATGACATCTAAGTATAGAGAAAAAAAGGACATTAAAATGTGGAATATAAAAAATAGCAGTTAATTCAGATTGACAGAAACACAAGGTCTAGTAATGGATAATAGTGGTGAGTTGGAACCATAACTTGACCAGAATATATCTTTATTTTCTTCTGATCATGTTGATTTTGTTTTGTTCATTGAGTGGTTTTGTTCGTGTTTGTTTTTTTGTTTGTTGGTATTGGTGTGGTGGTCAGTACTTGTAAATGTGGAATTAAATATGTAGATTCTGCAGCACCCATAAGTAGATACTTTTGTCAAAGATTGAAGAATGTATATAATCATTAAAGGAGAAATAATGGCAGAAAATCAGGAAAACTGATTGGAGGAAATCTTTGTAGACTTTTCCCACTGGCATTTTTTCAAAACTGAGCAAAGAGGTAGGCAATAAGAAGAAACTTCAGTTTAAATAAACAAAAAGAGTAAGTAGGTAGGTTAAAACCAATAAAACATGATTCATGGTAATTTGAAAGGAAAACAATGTAAATGAAATCACAGCAGTAGATGAACATATATTTTCAAGAAGATAAGAAGCAAGGGGGTTGGATTGGTATAAATCCTTTGAAGAATGATTCTGAAGACTGGTGAGCAAATCATGCAGTGTGTTCAAAGGCCCTAATTCTATATTTGTCATAGTTGACAGACTAGCAGAAGTGACAGCATGGAAAATATGAGGCTTTGTATGGCAAATGATCAAAATTAATTCATCAATTTTTATTATTGTATTGTTACTTCATGGAAAACCTCATGAATTATTTGTTCTATAAGTGCATATGAAGCAGTATTAAAGTGTTTTAAAGTTAAGCCCTAATGGTTCTTTGGAGACAATGCCTTTTAAATCTTCTGGACAGCAAACAGTGTGTTCAGGGAATGGGTGATTCTCACAGCTGTGCAGGAATTTCCTAGGACACAGCAAGTGAGCTTCACGTGGGGAATTTACCTGTCTCATAGACTTTCAGTGCAATGAGGATGCCTTCAACTTTAATAAAACAATGTTTGAGATTGATAGCAATGTGGCAAGACCTTTTCTATATTTAAGGCTGACAAGGACTAATTGCTTCTTCACTGTAGTACAGATACATCCAAGTCCTGCAGGCCTCAGGTGCTTTTTCCTGTTCAGGTTTTAGGAAAAATGGACTTATGTTATAGGCTTTTGCCATCTAACATGTTCTGATACAGTATATCCATGACATTTTTAGAAATTTTTAGTCTTGTAACTAAAACACCAACGAAGTTCAATTTTAAAAAGTTGTTTCATTTTCTTTGTCAGTTCTTGCTTTTAAAATTTCTTCCAATAATTCAGTTTTAAAAGTAATTCTGTCTAGGGCCTTCGCTGGCAGTCCAGGGGTTAAGATTTCATACTTCCACTGCAGGGGGCACAGGTTTGATCCCTGGTTGGGGAACTAAGATCCTGCATGCCTTGTGCAACCTGGCCAAAAAAATTTTCTTTTAATTAAAAACAAAATTCTGTCTAGAGCACTCTTGTCATCTCATGATAGAACACCTTTATCATCTGGAATGAATATTTTACTATTTTTCAATAAACATAAGCAATAGAAAATGTAGAATAATTGGAGGAAAAATTTGGGGCAGCCAATAAAATAGAGAGGTGACCTTGATTTTTTTTCAATTAAATGTATATGGTGATATGAAAGACTGGGAATGAGAAGGAGTAAGTAGGCTAATAGGTGTGAGACTAGGGAATATAATGGAGTCTGAAGAGAAGATGCACAAAGTAATTAGCATTTAGCAAGAAAGCTCTGCTGAGTCTAAGGTGTGTGGCACTCTATAAGGCACAGGCAGTGCAATCTGGTCAACTAGAGGAAGGCTAGAAAGAATTTCAAACAATTGTGACAGAAAGTCAAGGGTGATCACATTTGGGTGACGTTAAATGTCACTGAACTTTTTAAGTGCTTCCATAAATGTGTAAGACACATAAGTAAACAAACTGCATATTTCTGAGGGGCACATTCATATCTTTAAATTTTCTATCAGGAAGAAAAATGTCTGCATCTCTAATACTCATGTTAAACATCATGGCCATATGATTGATGATTTTTGTTTGTTTGTTTTAAGTGAACTCTGATTCTTTGGAAGAACTTACTGATTTGAATTAATTCCACATTTCAGCTTCTGAAAAATCAAAAGCTCAAAAGTGGTCAATGTATTAAAAAACATGGAGTTGTTATCAAAGTCCAAGTTCTGATTTTCTCCCTCTGAGCCTGTGTGTGCATGCACAAGTTGTGTGTGTGTGTGTGTGTGTGTGTATTTAACTTTATTTAGTAAACAGGAGATGGCAGTATCTGACCATTATTTCAAATGTGAAATAATGAAATTACCTAGCACTTTAATATGTGTGTATGATACTGAAAATGTATCATACCACATCCACAGTGCTGTCTATTATTTTGCAAGTTAGAATAAAACATCATATATTTAATTTGATGAAGGTGTTAGAAAGGAAAACAATAATCTCATTTGCTTTTGTTCATTGATATGAGACATTGTGAACCAAAACCGATGTATTTTTATAAAGTCAGGTAATGAGTAAATTAAAATATTTAGAAAATAATAAAAACTGAAAGACTTATAAAAGCCTGCACTTTCAGGAAATTTGTGCTCTTTATGCCTTGTATGTATTTGTAATTATGATGGATAAAATTCTATTTATTTACTGCTATAGAAGCCATTTAACAATGATTTTTTAAATATATAAATACTTAAATCTAGGGATAGTGGTTATCAACTGGAAAATAGGAAAGTAAACTGAAAGAAGCTGTGAATATCACCAGCCAACTTGCTATTTAATCCCTGTAAGTTAATAGATATTCACAGTGTGGCATACACTGTTGCTAGTTTCTCAAAATAATTTGTCCTTGCTTTTTTCTTGCTCTCAGTGTCTCTCTATAGAAATTAACAGTGCCAGGCCCTCAAACTATTGTCCTCCTATTCACAAGAACATGAATCACCTTCTGCGAGCAGGGGGTGGAAGACTAGGAGACTTCTGCAATTGTTTTCCTCCTGATAAAAGAGAAAGTCATATGTGAAGAAGGTAGCTTTCTTTTCCTATGTTTTGCCAATTCTGAATGAGAACATAATCTTGGCGCTTCCATGGTCATATTACAAACATGGGGGAGAAGGAGGTCACATGGTTCACAAGAAAGCTGATCGAGATATTGTATATTTTTGTAGCTGTTGTAAGAGCCGGCTACGAAATTTTGGAAGCCTAGTGCATAATTTTAAAAAATAAAATAAAAATTGAGGCCCCTTCATAAAATAGGAAAAAGTATTGTTAAAAGTATTAAAACATAAAGCTTTTCCTTTTTTCCCATGGTCTTTCTCTTAATTTATCTTGTTTTCTATTTGTAATTTAATGTAATGAAAAACTTTAAAATTTTTAGCATGAACTTTCTCATTTATTCTTATACAACCCAGTTTTAATTGCAAATATAAAAGCATTTAACATGCATTTGTAATCATGAAAATGACACAATTCACATCCTATAGCTGGTACCTGCATCTATATTTTGCTCTTACCAAAACAGTGAAAACCTTGCACAAAATGAACTCAATCATTTTGATTTCACTTCTTGATATGTGCTCACTCTACCAGCACTCTCTCCCTTTATCTTACTTATGAGTAAGAAAGAACTGAAAGAAAAAAAAACAACTATGGTTCACTCTGTCTTTCCCTTTCCTTCTATGTCATCATTTTTAGTGTACATAGTTGGCTAGTCATGGATGTGACATGTGAGTGAGAAAAGATATGATAGGTTTCCCTGGGCATATATGTTTCGTAGGTGCTATTGCTTTCCTTTTGATTTTGAAGCAAATTCTTGCTTGAACAGGAACCTCTTGGGGCTATCAGTATTTGTACTTAATTGTAGACATCACATGCCTGTGTTATGCTTGCTTTGTCCTGATGACTCCCACACACTGTGGATCCACTGGAATTCCATATTTTGGGGAGCGTCACCAATGTCTGTGGAAATGGGTGACAAGGAACAGCCAAATGTAGTGGCAAGGAATGGCAGACAGACATATTATATGTGCTTTCACCACTCACTTTGTATGTGCCATGCCTCATAGAACTTCACCTTCAAAGCACAAGTTTTAAGAAAAAAAATATTAAGAACTATAAGCTGATGACAGCATAGTATTAAACCTAAGCCTTGTCCCCTTCTGATTGTGGTGACTTACGTGACTTCACTGATCACAAACTCATGAAAACAGGTCTGCCATTGAATATTCTGAAGTTGTACATAGGTGAAAAGATCAACATCTTTGTTTGAGCCTCTTAGACTGTTGGATATTCTCTGTTTACCCTCCAGGTCCAATCTCCACAATCTCTAACTTGTCCAAACTTTTGTGTGTCCCAGATAATTAATGATTTACATACAGAATTGGCAATAGCTTCTTGCCTTTGTCTCCCCTTGGGTTTGGCCAAAGAAAAGTACTGATAGTGATTACAGTGTATGAGAGAAGAGAATTCAGGGTATTTTTACCCTTCTCCTTTATCACCTAACAATGTTTTAGCAATGAAGACTACACCTTTGGATAGGCAGTTCGTATATCCTTGGCACAAGGGACCAGAAATAGCTTCCTCAGCCCTTTCAAGTCTAGAGGTCATAAATGCTTTCTGATGCTACTATGCCTGGGTGCCTTGCAGTTCTTTGTTTGTTCTCTTTACTCTTCCCATCCACAAGTAAGTGATCCTTTCATTAACTTTTTCTAATCCTTTGCTTTCAGAATCCTTGGTGATGCAGTTGGTGATACCATGCACTTCATGAAACCAAAAACATTCTAACCACTATAGTAATATTACCCAGCTGCTCCCAATGTCTTCTGGAAAAAAAGAATGCTGGAACAGTGCCTATACTCAAAGTGAGCTGTAGCAGCTCACTGCAAGAGAGACCCTGCACCACAAGGAATTATGGGGAATCTAGTGAATATGTTGTTAGAAACACTTATAGAATTTGGGCTTGTGTTAGATGACTTTGGGATGGTTCACAAAGCAGAATTTGCCCTGGGTGTGTGCTGTCAGGAAGAGGGGGAGAGGATAAGGAGAGGCAAGAGGCAGATGTTTGGTATCGTCGTGTGTTTGAACAGTGACTTTGTTTCCGTCTGAGGCCTTAGCTTTTGTCTCACTTCATCACGTTGCACATTGTGAATTTGTTGACACTGTTCTGTGAGATTGTCCACACTCAACAAGAGAACACCAAAGCCTAGCTGTGAGTCCAGGTACCTTCTAACAACACCAAGGTTTAGCAGTTATGGTCAGATCAGTTCCAGATATAAGGAGCTACTCTTTTTTTCTCTCTCACTACTTACTTCTTTAACCACATCCTATTCATTTTTGTGTTCAACTCAAATATTGCCAACCCTATTAAGACATTTACAATTGATTATTACTCTTTTTCTCAGACATTATATTTTCTCTCTAACATAACTACTTATACCCCAAATTTATTTTGTTTTCTTTTAATTTATTTATTTTATTAACTTCAATTTTTCATAGATTGAAAAGTCATAGAAGTTAGTAAATCATCATGTCTTTATTTTAGTCTTCCAAAATGCAGTGTTTTATATGCAGTGTGTGTGTTACTCTTAATGAATGCTTTTTAAATGAATGCTGATCTCAAACAGATTGCAGATAGCTTCAAAAAGAAGGGACACTGCCCTTTGGCAATATACATATTTTGACAAAATTTATCTTGGTAATCAGAAATGTACATGTTCATATATCTCACAAACTACATTTCTTAGTAAAGTTAGAGAATTAAAAAAACTTTTTTATTTGACTACTATATGTTTGTTATAAATCTGTCAAATTAACGCTTGTTAAGTGGAGCAATAGAGTACAGGATGGTGAGGCACTGTTCAACTAAAGGTCAGAAGTAAAGTTGAAATAGAGATGTTTATCATTCACAAGTTCTTGGGAAGTACCCATGTGCCTTGAGGGGCCACATGGGGAGGTCAAGGCAAAGTGCAGACAGAGAAAGGGGCAGGACCTGAAACACATGCCTTTATTGGGGTTCTTGGGTAGGTCTGGGGTCCTAGTACGGCCTGGTTGTCAATTCAAACCAAAATGGTGTTTTGGTAGGTCCCACAGGGGTCTTATCTAAGGAGAGCATGGGGGAAGGCACTGGGAGGTAGAGGAGACTGTTGATTACAAAGGCTGTTGAGAAAGTCACAAAAGGAATTTGTTTCTGACTCTGCAGGCTATTAGCTAGGGCATGTGCTTGCACAAGGGGGCTCATGTGAGCTTAAGGTCCTGCAGCCTGCTTGGTCAAATAAAATGGTTGCCAAGGCAGCAGTACCATGGAGTAGCTTAGCTAAACCCTCAACACTGTTCCATTATATATGTAATTTCTGAGGGTATGATTATCAACAGGAAAGATAAACATAAATATCTGGAGCGGTGCTACTCAGCCAGTATGTTAAAATCTTCAAGGTTTTGATTTTAATAGGATGTGGGCTCATAGCATCTCATGGAGAATATTGTTCTCTGAGAAATTGTTAAGATAATGAGCCTGAACTAATAAAAATTATACTTAACATTATGGTGATACTTTCTGCAAAGCAAGTAAGTTAATGTTTGCTATTTATAAATATGTACATATGGTTCACAGCATCAGCTCCCTATTAAAACCCAAAGGGAAGATACAAATGCATTGACACTCAGGTCTAAATAAGTGCTTAATTATATTTCATGGGTTTCTTATAATGAAAGATATACCATTCATTCCTTTACATTTTCATGTTCAAACCATTGTTTGTAGTTGTTTGTTTTTACTAAGATTTTCCTTGAGTCAGGTGTTTCCAATCTGTATTACATTATTTGGCTTCAAATATTTTATCCTTCTCCATATTGCTAAATGTTAGAGATAATAAGTATTTATATTGTTATAAATTTAAGTGTTGAGACTTTTTCCTTTTTTTATATATAAACTAAATCTATATGTAATGTCAACAAAAGCAGAAAGGCCTTTATACCTTCTAATGGTATAAAGTGACTCCTTTACCTCAGAGAGCACTGTGCTGAGTTGTGAAAGTCACTCTGTTACAGGAGATTTAATAAGATTTTTTAAAAGAGAAAATAGAACCCTATTTGTAAATAACATCTGCAGATACTTCCCAATGAGTTCTTCCCAATCTCATTCCCACCCCTAAGAAACAGAAAAATTAAAAACCAATGTTATTCCCTAAAATGTGTAGCTCTGAATGTGGGTAAATAAAATAGTTATACATTGGAAATGTTAGTACACCAATGCTATATTAAATAGTATATCTGGGCATATTCTATTAATATTTCTGGATTAGACATGAATAGGCTGGAAATAAATAATATGGCAAATATAGATGTTTACTATAAAAATATATTAATTTGCAAAAGAAGGACTAAGAATATATTTTTGAAGGGTCAAGTGACAGAAAAATTCCCTGAAGTGCTTCTTATGATAAAATTAGAAATGTATGCTAACAGGAGCTCAAGATGTCAAAGATCTGATGAGATGAAAATAGAGATTTCAGTGCAATTAGAAACCACAAGAAACGCAGAAGTCACTGGTATCTAATCAAAGACATGGAGGGGGATATGTACATTACTGCAGTTAATATGGAGGAAAAATTAGAAAAAGACTAAGAAATTGGAAAAATGAAAGTGATATGGAGGAGAAACCAACAGTATCCAATGTAATAAACGACAGAAAATACAATTATTTTTATATAGTAGAGGGAAACCATCTAAAATGAAAAACAAATCAAGAATATATCACATAGCATAAAAGAACTGAAATAGAACTTTCAAATTTAATATATATCCTGAAGAAGTTACAGAAAGTAATTGGTAAACAGAGTTAGCATACGTCACGTAGAAAATGCTCTATTCACAGACTAGAGAATGCCATTCTTTCTAACTCTCCACAGCTACATTCAACAACAAAAGACAATGAAATGCTGCCTAAACCAAAGGGAGATCTGAGTATATTATGCTCAGTTAACTTGTCATTAAGAGACAGAGATTCTCAATTGTGAAAGACCTGAGAGAATTTCTCTGGCTGTTGGGAGCTGGCATGTTCCTGGTCTTGTGTAAATCTCAGGCTTTGTTCCATTCAATATTTCCAGGTGGTTCTTTCCTGGATTTAGGTAGCTTCTTCACACATGTTTTGATTTATATTCAACTGAATACTCTGGGTGGAGCCTTTAGAGATCTCTGGAGTTTTCTTTCTTTGCAACTTTTTCCTTCCTGTACTTTCCCTCGTAAACTCTCACCGCAGTGGCTTCCCTGGTCTTCCAAATTGGTCTTCTCCCCTTTTGTAGACTTCCAGAGACATCTGGGTTCCACCTTTCTGTACCTTGGCCTATAAACTTTCTCTAGGCAATAAATTGAGACAATCATTAAGCATACCTTTTCTGTTTCCTTTCTCTCATGGTTCAATGTCCTTTACTGCCTAATATATAATGACAGAGAGCTATTTATTCATATACCTTGTCCTTTTTTATTATTCAAGTGAATAAGTAAATCTGGTTTCTGTTACTCCATATTGGTTGCAAGAAATCACATATTCTTAATCTTGGAATCAAGGATACCTTATATATTATAGCACACCCCCACCTTAATTTTTTCATAAAATAAGGATGAAAGGAAGGAGCTTGAGTAGAAGAGTGGAAATTATTTTCTCGATTCCACCAAGTTCCTCATATACAATAATTGTGGACATTTCTCATTCCAGCTTCAGAACTTGTGGAATGTAAGTGGGAACATCATGTTGTGCTTGCATCATGTTTATTTTCTACATATCCCCATTTTTAACAAGTCTTTACTAGATAGGAAACAAAAATAGTCTGTGTTCCATAGACAAGTTAAGAAAATAGATAACTCATCCTACCTACCACTTTATACTTTGAAAATGACTTTATGATTATTTTGAGAATTGTGAAAACAATCAACTTTAAGATCAAGGAATTTAAAAAATTCTACACTTATCATATTCTCATCTTAGTTGTCAGTTTCTGTGTTTGGATGCCTGCCCTTCTGGGAACCAAAGAACATATGACAGCTACGGGCTATCTGTATGGATTTGTGTTGCATTTACATAAAATTATCATATATTCTTTGACAGCTACAGGTCACATATGGAGTATCCACAGTTGTTAGAAGCGGGCGTTTTGTTTCCCTCTTTTCTTTCCTCTTTTAATCCCGCATTATTGCCTCTCCTTTCACCAATTTTACACCCCAAAAGATTGCAATTTTTTAAAAAAATGTATGCAATGTCATAATTATTGATATGGATAAACTTAACTTCAGTTGGCTAATTAAAGCCTAAATATAATGGTGGCTTAGATTCAATGAAATATAATTGCTAAAACCCCTTGCAGTTATATAAAGGAAGGAATCAGAGACTTAAATTGGTAGCACTGCTGGAGTGTATTTTTCCCACATGAATCACTCCTTCACTAGTAACTTTGGCTCAGAAAACATCTATTACCTAAGCATTAAATGTATACTGGTGAGAGAAATATAGAGGATCTGTTAAAAAATACTGTGGAAGTCTAAATATCTGTACATTATGGAATGAAAGATAAGAGTTCCTGGTATTGAAATGGTATCTCCAGAAGCTGAAACATTATTTTATATTCATTGTTATATATATATTTATACAGTCATTTGATTTTAAAATATATGGACTCTTCAAAAATTATGTTTCAAGCTCAGTTTCCCTGTGCTGCAGATGTATGTATCTTATTTAACATTTCCAATAGTGTAACACATAGGCATCTTAAATTTAATATGGTCAAAGGTGATCTTCTCCCAAGCCTTCTGCATTTTACCTCATCTCCACTAAAGGCCTATTCATTCTTTTAATTATTCAGGCCAAAATTCTTGGTGATTTTATTAAATCTCTCTTTCTCAGATCTCACAATATGTCTGTTTGAAAATTCTATCAAATTGGCCATTAGAAGATATCTAGCATTTGGGTACTTCTCCTTAGCTTCACCCCACAGGCAGGGGCCATTTCAATTTTTTTTCCCTGTTATTAAATTATTTAACGTATGTCTGGTCTCTCAGAGTCTTCCTTTGCATCCTTCAATCTGTTCTCAGCAAAGCAGGCTGCATGATCATTATATAAACATATATCTGACATGCATCTGATAAAAATCTCTAACATATTCTCATATCACTTTGGAAACAATAAGGTTTATATCCCTTTGAGATTATCTACTGATCTCCTCTCATAAAGGACCACTTTAATTACACTGGCCTCAGCACTGTTGTTTGACCAGAAACACTGCTGTCTCAGGGCATTTGCATTTACTCTGCCTCCAAATATTTGCAGGGACAGCATATTATTACCCTTAGGTCTTTACTGAAAATTTGCCTTTTGGATTAATGCTTCCCATAACACCATGTAAAAATTTAAATATTTACATGATAAAAATCTCACATAAAAACCCCACACTCAGATATTACCATGTAGCATAATATATATTTTAGGCATTAATCATATTTATTTTCTGACTCTTCCACTAAAATATAAACCTCCAAGGGTGGAAATTTTGGCCTCTTTACTGACAATTTCTAGCACCTAGAACAGGACCAGATACACAGTAATCATTCAATGTGTTGTTAAATATGCATATTTAAATACATAATGAATTGAATGACACTATTATTTAAGAAATAAAAATAGAACATCTGAACTGGGTAACCTGATCATGAGAAAAAATGAATTTTAAATGTGTCTGAAACCAAAGGGAAACTTAAAATAGTTTTGTTGAATAAAATATGAATGAATGAGCAACTTAAAACCATAAAGAGATCTTTCTTCAAATGTTTTATGTGAGTTTGACTTTTTTTTAATATCTTTCTCCTTGCCATCAGCCTTCTATAAATATGTATTTAACTTAATATAGGCCAAGTAGTTTTTAATAGTTCTTGTTAAAAAGAGATCAGTAACCCAGACAAAGGCTATGCTCAAACTGAAATAAGTCCTTTATAATAGTAGTAGATGACATCTCTCAGGAAAGTAACTTAATGATAATTTGACCTTAAAAATAGCTATAGTTACAGTACTATAAAATATGTCTTATAGGGGCTTCCCTGGTGGCTCAGTGGTTAAGAATCCACCTGCCAATACAGGGGACATGGGTTCGATCCCTGAGCCAGGAAGATCCCACATGCCGAGGAGAAACTAAGCCCATGCACCACAACTACTGAGCCTGTGCTCTAGAGCCTGTGAGCCACAACTATTGAGCCCACATGCCACAAATATTGAAGCCCACATGCCTAGAGCCCATGCTCTACAGCAAGAAAAGCCACTTCAATGAGAAGCCTGCACACCACAACAAAGAGTAGCCCCCACTCACCACAACTAGAGAAAGCCCGTGCGCAGCAACAAAGACCCAATGCAGCCAATAAATAAAAAAAAAAAAATTTAAAAAATGTCTTACAAAGGCTGCGAGACTTATTCACATTAAAGTATTCTGAATATATTCAACAGTGTGGCTCAAATTTATCATTTACTATTTTTAGTTATCTCATGTAGTTGAAACTACTAATTTACATGTTGCTATTTTTAATACAATTAATGCCTGATTAAGATCCTTTGTTTATGATAACTTCACAGCTCATTTATGGCATTGTAGCTAACTAAATTTAGCTGTGATTTTTCTTTAATTTTATTTTCTTTAAAATTTACCAAAATTGTGCCAAAAGGCTATAGATGGCAAATACACACGTGAAATGATGCTCAACATCATTTGTCATTAAGAAATTTCAAATTCAAAGGACACTACATACTTCTTTAAATAGTAAAAAAAAAAAAAAAAAAAAAGCAAATCTTACAATACCCATTGTTAGGATGGATGTGGAGCAACAAGAGCTTTCATTCCTTAAAAGATATGTAGTTCCTAGGGGTCTGGGGAGAGGGGAAGTTGAATAGGTCAACCTATAAGGTATTTTGTAAGTTGATGAGATTTTCTGTATGATACTGTAGTTGTGGACACATGATGCTATGTATGTGTTGACACTATAGAAATGTACAGTACAAAGAGTGAATCAATGTATTAAATTTATTTATTTGTTTATTTATTTATTTATTTATTTAAGAGGTCCCAGTAAGGAATGCAGACTCTGACAAAAGAATCTAACTATATCACTGATATATTAAAGAAACTGACTAGAGGATGTTAGTGGAAAAGTTACTAGCCTAGGTAACTTTGGAAATAAGTTGAGTCTGGAAAAGTAATGTCAAAAGGAACTCTACATAGCACTGTACTCTAATGGATAAAATTTCCATAGTAGTACAGTATAACAATTCTGATGACAGTATAGGCATATGCCGGGATTAAATATTAAGTAAGTGGAAGGTAAATAGAGGGATCTAGGATTCTTCACTGCTGAAGTAGGAAGTTACAGATAAAGAAGGGGGAAAACCTAGAATGATTCATATGATAATGGCATAGATTTAGAGACATCGGTATGATCCCATGTTTATCTTAATGTGGATGTAAATCAATATACGTAATAAGATAGAGAGAGATAATAGATGGATGTGTAAGATATTGACAAATCTTGCCATATATAGGTATTGATAGATTTGTATATCTATCTACCTATCTATCTATGCATCTAAAAGGAAACATGCACAGTGTGTTCCCACCAAATAATGTAGTATTCAAATGAAGGAAAAGGAGTAAGTTTACAGTGAGAAACCTGACAAACACTACCTTACTGAAGTCAACAAGGTAAATATCATCAGGGATAAATCATGCTGACAGTACATAACCTCATGATGTGATGAAAATGACACTTTTCTTCTGAGATCCTCCTTCTCAAAACACATAAAGTCTAATTATGAAAAAAATTGTCAATAAAATTCCTTTGAGAGACATTTTAAAAAATATGTTAACTAGTATGACTTACAACCATCAGGTCATCAAAAGCAAAGAAAGTCTGTGAAATTGTCATGACTAAGTGGAGGAGGAGTCCAGATGGACATGACCGCTAAATGTAATATAGCATTCTGGGTAGAATCTTGGAATAGAAAAAATATTAGTTGAAAAATGAGTTTTAGTTAGTATATACTTAAAAGTATATATATAAACAATAAAGAAATGCTAATTAATATTTTATAAATAACTAAAAAATGTTAAAAGCTGAATGTAGAGGAGGTATCAACAAATGTGAAAAGAAAAAAATATTTGCAAAGAAATATCAGGAAATATATCTAAATCGTTTGTGTCATATAGTATTTTAAATTTGCTATACTCTGTAACTGATGTAGTTTTTATACATTATCGATTAGCATATAATTAATGGGAATTGTTGTGACAGAAGGAAAAGCACAACAACACCATCACATAACTTTTCCTTTTTGAAAAGTCACAAGACTCACTACTATAGCATAAGCAAAGATAGGGCATGAATCCTAGCAACTTGCGTGACTACACTGAACCCCCTTATTGGAAGACTGGGACAATTTTACTCTTTTGCAAGCTTAATATTTTTATATTGTAAAACTGGTTATAACAATTTTTTAATGCATATGAGAACAATTTAAAATCTTCCACATGACCATATGCCATGTTTTGTGGCAATTCATATATAAAATTCAAAGTTCTACATATTTTCTTAGAATGTAAAACATTGAATGTATTCAGAGAATTGCAAGTTACATATTTAATTCACTGCAGATCAATAAGAATTTATGAAGTAAAAATCAATACCATTAGCGATTTAAAGTTCTGTAGTATGTACATTTGAAACATACCATATTTTTCACAGAACTGTTAGAAAGTCTGGATCCACTTTTGTCATATAAAAAACACTTTTTTAACCAGAGGAATGAGCAATGCAAAATAATGACAGAAACAAAATGTTTCAAAATAAGTCAATCACATGCGCACTGTTGCATACATATATGAAAGAACGGAATCATGGAATATATATATAAATCACAATTAGTGACATAATTGCACAATGGCAATTTTAATAAGTTAAGGCAACTGCAACACCCTGAATGCATTCTTACTGAAATTATATATGTGGTTAGCAATCTCAGAAACAAGTCCATTTTTCACCATAAGAATTAATTTCAATCATAATTATGCCTGACTGATCACACTCAACTTTATTTGAGAAAATCATATTGTATTAGAAATAAACTGAGAATAAAATACCTAAAATATTACTACTTGCTTTTCTCATCATTAATTTTTCCTCTGTTTTAATAGGTGTGCTTAAATGGCTATAGTATCAGCTAACACTAATTACAGTGGCTGAAGATGTTATCTGATTCTCTTTCGTGTGAATGGCTCAAAACTACCTCTTATTTATTAGACCTATTACTTTGCAGCAATTTAAAAAGCAACTTTAAAATATCTCATCTAGATAATAGCATTATTACAGCACTAAATTTCCCACTGACAAAGTTCAAGATAGACATTTATTAGCCAAAGTTCACCTTCCCCACTGAATGTATAAAACCTCTTGGAGTTTGCACAATCTGCTTTAATAGTTCTAGAAAACACCTAAAATAATATAGAATTTTTAGGTTCATTTTGTTCAAAAAGAGAAGTATTTTATTCCTCTCTCTCTGTTTCCATCTGTAATTATGCTCTGAGTTAAGGATCTTGCAGCATACGTGAACATAGCCATGAATACCATCAGGAACATGGGTAGTCCAATCTCAGAATTAGTGTGGATTCATAGTGGGTCTTCACTCAGATCTGTGATATTCTTTTAATAGTTCTCTGAGAAAATGAATACAGTAAACAAGTTTTTCAATTTAATGTCTATGCAGATAATCATGGAATTCAGGAGAAGAAACTGTTGAAAATGCAAGGGCTACCTCAAAAAATATCTGGCAAATCATGTTTCTATAGAAAATATTTTCAATTACTCCATTACGTTATTTTCAGGTTGCTTGGTAATTATTTGGTTATTATCCAATTCCATTCTAATTTGTTCTGCTTTAGTTCTATTCTGCAAAAAGCATGATTATTATTTTATGTGCTGCAAAGGAGGCAAATGATATGTCTCGCATCCTTGTGGATGAAAGGCCAGTGAAATCTGCACTTTTCAGGTTTCTCCACTTGTGGGTGTCTAAAAGAAACTCTTGTAAGGGCTTTCTCATGTTCTCTTGGCTCAAGAGCTTTCCTCAATTTTGATTACTTAAATTATGCAAGGTCAAAAGAATGACATGTCATTTACCTAGTAAATGCAAGTCTTTCTTGAAAGATGAACACACTTAAAAATCCATAAGCTCTCTAAAAAGGGGTAACAATGCAAAAGGAAGTGACTATTACCATTGTGTAAGACAAAGGAAGTAGTACTTTTAGCAATAAAAAATACATCAGGTATTATATGATCACATATGATGTATGTGATACAATATATCACAACATTGTAAAATACAATGCTGAAGAATGCTTTTTCCCTTTACAAGTTAGTCTTTGGTTGAAACCAAAAAGAAAGACAATCTATGTAACTTAAACATAAGCAGAATTATCTGAAGAATATGATTAATACTTGCAAAATGTCCAAGAACTAAGATCTAGAATACAACAATTCTCAAACAGCAAGATCTCTCTGATTGAGATGTTATTGTTGTTATCACCACTTTTGTCACTGGACATTCCTTGTTACACTGGGCACTTCCTCCTTCTGCTTCTAAACTCTCAAGTCAACCAATAAACCTATTAACTGTTAACCTCCAACTGCCTCTGCATCTTTGTGTTTCGTTCTCAACAATCATCACGTGAAGTGTCCATTGCCCAAGCCTCAGGCACATGCCTATAGGTTAAGTTACTAGATGAGGAGAGTAGATATATATTTTCATTTAACACATATGGTTGAAAGACTCCACCCTAACAGTATAGGTATTTAGAGTTTCTTTGAACAGATATTTCTGATTAATTCTATAGTCTACTACTTTGTCTGCTCAACAAATGCACGCATAGTTTCTGCCACAAATACACTTAGAGAAACTGATGTTGACACTGTCCTGGAAGATGTTGCACAGAGAATCATTTTATTCCTTTGAATACACCAACTTATTTTGAGACAAAATAAATTTCTTTGAATTTAATCAAACAATAGGTTAACTGTTTATTGACCTTGCACTACAAAATTAATCCTCGGAGACAGCTGAGTCAGCATTTAAAACAATTTTTTTTTTAAGTACAGTATCCGTCAAATCGGCAATATGAACATCTAAATATATACCAAAATAAACTCAGATTAATTGTAGCGATGAGATTATAATGAAATATAATGAGTATAATTATATAATATATACAAGATAGACATTATAATCAATATATTCCATATACTAATATATATTATTATATAATGTATAAATAATATATATAATGCAATATATTTTATATATTATAATGAAATATTTATGGAATATTTTATTCTTATTAAAAGTTTAAATTTTAATTATAGTTTTTGTTCTGTTAATATACTGTATTCTGTTTTCATAATCAGAATATATTTTCACATGGTACTTAAACATGATCCATTTGTATACTGAGGCTAAATGATTTCTGAAAGATTTCTCAGATGTTGTATAGCAGTTCTTATTTTTAAACTTGAGCTGATTTGCTGTTAGCCTTGGTAGAATAAACATCCTTAGGAACTCCATGCAGAGAGAAAATAAATCATCTTCAAATTTTACTTGAATTTAAGAAGTAGTTTAACATATCTGTATGCAATCTGTATTATACAGTCAATACAATCCGATTGCAAAAACTCCATAATTTAGTAGACAAAATAGATTGTTTTATCCTTTTTATAATGAAATGAAGTATATATCAATAAAAATGAGTAAAATGAATGTACACTTTATGTAGTCATTATAAAGCAAACATGTAACAGTCATGTAATGAAGGCAAAAAAGTATTTCCAGAATCCCAGAGGGCTGCCATATGCCTCTTCCTGATCACAGTTCTCTCCTCCCTAAAGTTAAATACGGTCCTAGCTTTTGTGGTGAAACTTTCCTTGCTTCTGTCATTTATGTTTGTTCCAGACTGTGTATATTGCAGACTCATGATTAAGTATGGGGTGACTTTAAAGTAAGGGTTTATATAAATGTAACTAAAATTGATATAATGAAAAAGAACATGCTGAAGGAAACAACAAAGTTCTGGAACTCCTTGCAGAAAGATTTGAAGTTCAGAATTCTAATTGGAATTTGAAAGAAAATTCCTTATCAGCAAGGTAAAAACCAAGCTAAAGATTGCAGGTTTTATTCTTTCTACCCTCTATTTTGAAGGATTGAGTGGGAACATTTGTTTTGCTTGTTCCCTTGATTTTGAACACTAACTTTGTGCTAAATTTTAAACAAAGTGCTAAGAGTAGAGTTAGTCTAATATTTTAAGCAATATTCAATTCAAAGTAACTGAAATACTCATGAGTGTAGAGATGGGAATGGATGATTACCTGAGAAAATCAAAGTAGAATAGAACTAAAAACTTATATGTTACACATGCCCAAATATTGTTTACAGTAAACTTGTAGTACTAAAAATGTACTTTCTCTTTCACATCTTCATCTATGTGACCTCTGTTTCAGATTGTGGAATTCAATGTGTTTCAGTGTGTGGTCAAGTAGCCTGGCTAAAGTACGCATCTTTTACATGACCTCTTAAGTTGGAGAATATTTAGCCAGGTTCCATTTCTTCTTTCCACACTATTGCATAGATTCACGGATTGAAAATTTGCTCTTCGAAATCTTTATCTGGACTCTGACATATTTAACTTTCCCATTTCTTGTCCTCATATTGAAAAGGGACTTCTTGCTCTCTTGTTTAATTCCAAGGTGGTGTGATAAACTCAGATTTATGACTTTAATCTGCTTGCACAGAAATCATGAGATCACATTTTAACCATATTGAAAAATTGAATTAATAAAGTATTTGTTTGTATAGCCCTTTGGCCTCATGATTTGATAGAGCTTTAAAAGTGTTACTTGAAGGGATATGTGAGCTTTAGATAATCTTGCCAGAAAGAATTATACAATGATTAAAATTCAGCAATATATGCTTGCAACACTGCTGGTTTTCTTCTTTCTCCTCTTTGAAGGGCAAAAAGGAAAGCTGTGAAGCCAAACAAAAGGAAATAAACACCATAGCAAATAATGTTTCCTAGTATTTTTTTAAAACTTTGGTCCAATAAATAGAAATGCCAACTTCTCTTTAAAACTTACAATATAGCTTTGTTGAACTGCTTCTCATGTCAACGTGACTCTTGGGGAGCATTATACTAACACAACATCTTTTTAGACTGACCTAGCTTCTACACTTTGACTATGTATTTTATATTTATCCATCAAAATTAAGATTAACCATGCTTTCTACCCAAAACCAAGTGACTTCTCTGACCACTTCAGGTTAATTACAGTTAGATATTATCATTATTTTTTTTTTACAAAGGCCCCCAATTTTTTTTCCCAGATCTTTACCAGAGTATAATTGCTTTGCACTGTTGTATGACCTAGAGGGGTGGGATAGGGAGGGTGGGAGGGAGACTCAAGAGGGAGGGGGCATGGGGATATGTGGACAAATGCAGCTGATTCACTTTGTTGTACAGCAGAAACTAGCACAGTTAATTATTCTTTCTAATCAGACCGTTATTTAGTACTTGTAAGAGTTCAATTGGGGTTTAGAGATTAACATGGGACAAGAGTTCATATACATAGTTGAACAGCCAGCCTGAAAATCCAACTCTATCTATACCCTTTGTAAATAGTATTCTCTTGGCCATTTCCCAGGCTTGTGGGTACACATTAATAGTACATTTGTTCTTAAGAAAATTGACACAAGCAGAGGATTATGCATGCCCTGCATGTGGCCTCCAGTATGTCGGGCAAAACGTTCTGGTACCCAAAGAAAGGTTTAGAGGGAGAGATGCTGGCAGGACACATCCCATTGGCCCAACAGGCTCCCAGCCATGGCAGTGGTTATTGCTGGAGAAGAACAATCTTGCCTAGGTCTAAAGACAGTATGCCATCCTATTTTGTCTTTAAAGTTGGAGTCTGTGTCTTATTTTTATATCCACAATATTATTTGGTATTCAACAAATTTGTTTTGTGTTGAATGTTATTATTGTTGAATGAGGAAGTTCAAATGCAGAGACATGATGTAATTGTGAGTAAGGCCATGTGGCTAGTGAATGTCAAAGACAGAGTTCAAATGCAGAGTTCAAAATCAAAGTCTCCTGCTTCCAAAGTCCTTAGTTATTGTTTCTTACTGATTCCTTTATAGTTAGGTATATAAACAGAGAACCGTGAGAAATGTTAAGCCACCAGAGGCCTGATGTGTTATGGAATACCGAGGGAAAGGCTAAAGTAGTCTGCGATTATGACATATAATTTTATGGAGAAAGTATGATTAGGACAGAATTTTTCAAGTCTGAACATGATTTCTTTAGTTTAGAATGTAGAGAGAATTCTAAAAAGAGAAAAGAACAAACAGCTTCTCATTGTGTTTACCTCATTCATCTGTAATAAAGAAAAAAAGATATTTCTAAAGTAAATTTCAGCTCAAAAGAAAAGGAGCCAGCATTTACTTGAGATAATAAAAATGTCATAACTTTTTGCTTAATTAAATTGTATCTCTACAACTTTCTCAACTACTGGAAAATAGATAAATGGAAATGTTTACAAATTATTTTGAAGACAAAGTATCAGGTGAACCTATTCAAAGCAATATATTTGAAATACACTTCTCTCCCCAAAATCAAAATTCAACCTAGCAAAATAAATCTTTTTAAATCTCATCTTCATGTTAAAATATTTATGATGGACATCTATACATATGCATTGGGATTAAACATATTTCTCCTTCCTCTCTTTCTCTCTGTCTCTTGTTTGGTTGGACAAAGGCCACAAGCAAATTATGGTGCCAACCATAGAACTTTCTTCAAATTATTGTGAAAAAATACCATTTCTGTAGAGACAAGGGGTCTGATGAAGTGTTTAACAGAGTAGGATTTAATGGGATAAAGAAAGGATGATTCTTCTCTCCTGTGATAACAAGTTCTATTTGTCCCAATTTACAGCAGCAGGGGAGGGAAAGATGTCCCTAATATGCAAATAAACTATCCAGGTGCATGGGTGCATGCAAAAAGATAAGCTGGGTACTGGCTGAGTAATTGCAGTAATTCAGGACATGTAAATATATCCTGTGGACCAAAGAAACATAAATAGGTATAATAGAAATGGTACAATTAAGAAAATATGCCTTTAGGTTAAATAGCAGTACACATTTTAAAGAACTTGGTTGCTGTCAGGACAAAATCAAGGATAATGTGCTTATTTGAATAACAACTTTTTAACCATATTTCAAAGTCAAGTGTAAAATTAAAGGTAAGTTAGGCAGGCTGATTATGTAACATGGAAAAATCTTATAATGCTCCATTCTAAAAATGCTTTTTTATGAACAAATAATTTACACAAATTGTTGCCTAGTTCCTTTAATTTCTTTGAGAGGTAGTAATGAACTCCTCAAGCATCCTTGATGAGAATAAATTTCAGAAACAATGTAGTGAAGTAGAAGAGTTTCTCATTTTCTGGAGCACTACACTATACTGTCTGGCAATTAAGTAAGCTACTTCTGCAAAGTTAATGTTCAGGTGGCAGGCTAAATGGACAATTAAACCTCTTGCTTTCCAAACCTCTTTAGTTCTGTGTTAATTCCTAAGGTTATGGTCAATTATTAAAATACATTTGATTTTTTAAAAATTTGTAATTTAAACCAAATGCATGTGCTAATCTGGATTCCCTAGAAATATTTCTACTTAGCATTTTAATAAAATTTAATGAGCTTAAATATATTTTTTTCAAATTAGAGCCTTGAGATAACCTACGTTCTGATTTCTCTGATATATTGCACAAAGTGATAGGTAGTACTCCTCATCAGCACTCTAATATAGGATCTTATAAATGTCCCAACAATGCACACGCCAAGCCTTCTGCAGCACCTATAGGGGAAACTCATTTAGAAAGAATCACCAGCACGTGTTCAGGATCCCTTTTGCTTCATCACACTAGGAGACAGTATACAGTGATATGGCAAGGCAGGATCTCTGAATCAGGAAGAAAGATCATGACCATAAGTCTGTGAGACATTTAAGCTGAATTATTAATGAAGCAGTGGTCTCTTTCTTCCTGCAAGTAGTGTCTCGTTTATAACATCACTATAATGTGGTAGAAGCTACACAATGACTTTCTTTTCCCAGTTTGACATCTGTGATTGAGAAAGCATCAGCTCCTCTCCTAGAATAATCGATGCATTGATGCCTAATCCTGGTTGTGACCTGAAATTTATTGTTGTGGTCAGTCTCTATGAAGCCTTGCAGGTCAGCTCATTTAATGGAATTTCAGTCTGTAGATTTTCAATCTTGAATGAACAGAACTTTACCCTTATGTGATCATCATCACCAACAGCATTTGTGATGTTGCAAATTTCTGTATGTCTGGTATTAATACTGGAAAAGTGCAAAAAATGTCAAGGTCATTTCCTTTGAGGAACAAACATCCCATTTTGCATAAAAAATAAGTACATAGAAAACAACTTAGCATTGACAATCAGAACATTTTGGGGGAATGAGCAGCAGAAGAAGGAAATGTGAACATTTCTGAAGTTGTATATATGCATTAGAGGAATATGCAAATTAATAAGTATTAATTAATGTAATCTCTTCCCTCTAAAGGAAGAGTACAAGCAGTACTGTGCTAAAGTCAGTTCATGTTGGCTCATGGGAACTGATTGTTAAATTTTCAGGTAGCTTATAATCAGCTATAATAGGAGTATTTACATCATGGGATTCAACAAATCCTAAAAGTCAGGGTTTCCCCTTCATCTCCTAGAGAACTAATTAGTAAATATTTAACAACACATTCCTGAGTACAAGGTAAAGAGGAAATTTCCTGAAATTGGTGCTGAAATTCATCAGTTCCTCTTTAATTCTCAATCTTTATTTCAGCAATTGGAAAGTTTATGAAATGATCTATGCAAATTTAACAGGCTGAGGAGTAATTAGGGTTCCCTTCAATAAGTCTAGAATATTCTTTGATTAAAATGTATGCAGATCCCAAACTGTAAGATGGGATATGATGCTTGCATGGAATGGAAATAGCCTACCTCATAGCACACTCAGTTAAAATAATTATGATTTTTAACATAAAGAGATGTTGATCATCATTATACAATATGCAGTTTTTGATGTCTATACAGTAATGGTATGCTATGTGCTTTTCAGCCAAAATGGAGTGTTAAACAATTTATAACCAGTCAGAAATTACATCCAACTTAATTTTAAACTGATTTTTTTAGTGCTTTAAAAGCTAACATTGCCAATCCACACTTAAGGGGTTGATACGAGCTGTGAAATTTCATATCTATCATAGCACTTTATTTTACAATTCCACCAGACAAATCAGAATGAAAGTGATAGCTGACTTTCAGACAGTGTTGCTGCCGCCCTTGCCAAGTGGTACATCCATTAACTCAGTAGAGACTGACAGCTGAGTATACAGTTATCAGACTTCTTATACCTTCAGCTAGGCAGAGCGGAGTTTGTGGCAGGCAGAAACTAACAAGATTTGCCCAACGCACTGTAGTTCAGGCCTCTCAGATGTGCAAAGTGGACCCATATTTTAATTGACCGTGATTTACTCAAAGGAGCTTTTAGAATTTTGTCTGTTTTTAATGAATTTTCCAGTCAGTTTGAAGTATTTACACAGTACTGACGATGTTGTCTAATATGCATAATGACCACACTGTGAGCTCTCCATTATAATCTGGGTACTCACTATGGAAAACAATTCTGGTCCACGTGTCATTGATGATAAGTAATGAGAAAGAATTTGCATTTAAAACCCACTAACAGTTTGTGTTTGTGTCTATTTCTTCAAATCATCTAGTGTCAATTATTCCATTAAAATCATGTTAGTTATAATTTCACCATAGAAGCAGTGTGTAGGAGATAATATTCCTATAGATCCTTAAAAAATCTGATTTTTCTTCAATTTCAAGCTGAAACTCTAATTCCCCTTCAGTTTTTTTTATTCCTTTTAGAATCAGCTTTAGTCAATATTTATGGGCCAATAAGTCATGATATCCCTGCTCTGTTTAGTCACAGAGGTTTATGCACTGGGTTATCATACATCTGGGTTTCCTGTGACAATCCTGTATATGCCTGACTCCCTGTCATGATGATAAATGGCCACCCTTTCACTCTCATTCCATTTTGGATGATAAATTATATGATCACCCCATATAAAAGGGGCTCTCACGTGTACTTTTTCACTTTATGTGGTAGTACATTTCAAATGTCTTCTCCTGATCTGAGTTCTAAGCCAGGAACTGGAAAACAAATGCTCAGCAATGTCTGAAGGACCATGTATACTTACTTATAAAATAGTAAATAATAATAATAAAGAGAAAAGTTTTTTCAAGTTATAATGATATTTTTTAAGTTTTTCAAAATAATTTCAAGCAGCAAAATCAGTCTAAAAACATACAATTATATTATTACACACACACACACACACGTTGTATCTAGCTCAAAACTAAGCCATAACTGCTTTCTAGTTGCTGAATTTATATATAGGATTTAAAATGCATATGTAATTGCTGAAATATTTAATCAAAATTTGACAAAGCAGTGTTGATACTTTTAATTTTATATCCTGGAATGGATATCTTTTTTATTTAAAATTATTGGTTCCAGATATTGATTTTTGTCAGTTCCTTCTGTTCTAATTTTGCATTGGCATTAAAGAAGCTAGTCTTCTCTTCCTGCTTGATCATTCCATTCTGTTGTAAATTATCAGTTTCTTGCTTCTTCCCATTATCTTGTTTGCTTCAGTCCTGATTGCTTTATGTGTTCTGATATTGAAGTTTATCTTCCTAACTCTGCAATATTGTTAAAAGCTGCACTTGTTTTTTGTTTTTTAGGTCTTTTCTCTTGGTGGTGGTGGTTGTTGTTTGCTTCTGACTTGCTATCTTTTCTGTAAATTTTCAGTGTTTTGCCCACCAAGTTTGAAAATGATCCAAGGTAAAGGTGAGCCAACAGAATGTCAACTCACTGCTCTGAAGATCCCTGTACTTCAGCAGCTTGGCCCCTCAGTCCCTGCTTATGTAGTCATCTATCCTTTTTTTTTTTTTCTTTAAACAGACTATTTTTATACTTTTATCTGGGTTTTCTAGTTCTTATTGATCTCCTGCAAGCTACACCAACTGATTCAGAATTAGAATCTGAAACATTTTTTCAATGAATACATGATTCTCTTTTAAGAAGAGAATTATCTTTTTAAAAAGCAGAAATGTGCATTTTACAATAAAACCTCTGTAGAGAGAATAGTGAACAGTTCTTTCAGCTATACGGAAACTTTCTGAAGCATGTACACCTTTGAACTATTTTGATCATTTGAGTATAATTGTTGGGAATATTTTATTGCACACTATTTTATCTCGTACATTTCATGTCTAAATAAGGGTATGTTTAATCAAGTATATTAGAAATAAAGCTATAGAGCCATTTTTCTAATTTAGTATGATAGAAAAATAAAATGCTCCATTTAATTTGTTTTTCAAATTGGTCTGATAGATTGATATGTAAATTACCTTTCAACAGAATGGAAACTAAAAAATATGCTTAAATTTTAAAAAATGTTTTTATATGAATCTGGACAATAAACGCTCTGTCTCTTTTTCCTTTTTTCTTTTCTTTTTTCTTTTGTTAACCACACTTGTGTCTTAAATATTAGATTATTATTTTCAAGCAATCTAGCACTACTTTCAAAATTCTATAACAATTATTTATTTATTTATTTATTGCTCTGTAGTATGGACCTTTCAACATGCAAATGTGTCCTGAAATACTTAGTTCTCTCTTTTAAGTTCCACAAGAACAGAAAGTTTACTCTTTTAGTCTCTTCATAGTAACCAAACCACTGTTTAGCATATGGTGAGTGCCCAGGAAGCATTTTTTTAGGAAAAAGATAAATGACATTCTTGAATTCCAGATTCCCCATTCCATCTACATTCATTCCTACTGGATATCAATTACTAGTCTCTCAAAAAAATCCTTTATCTCACAGTATAGTACTTTGTAACCATATTAATCCAAGTAATCTTAAAATGTTATGTGAGATATTTTCATCTCTTCATCTCAGAGAGCTACAATTTCATACAACCAACTAAGCACACACGTAACTGGCAGTACAAATTGAACCAGACAATTCTGTTACTCAATGTGATGAATTTAACATTTTTAGCTTTGTTTCAGGAAGTAAAATGTTGAATGGATAGGGTAAATTAAAAAAAGCAAAATCAAATGCTAAGAAATTCAATAAATTATTTGTTTCATAATTTAACAAGTAATTTGTTTAAAATTTAACAGTCAATGTGTGTGGATTTAGAACTGATGGCAATATGTTACCTCGATTAATTTTCCTTTTCTGGCATTTATTAATTAATTTATTTATCTTTTATTCATGCCATATATACTAAATACTTATCATGTACATAGTACATTGTAAAGTTTTCCAAATTTATGTGGTGAATTAGTAAATCAATGCAAAGATAGGGCTTTATCATGTTAAACTCTAACATAATGTATCTTATGTCCTTCATACACTTCAGTTATAAGTTGTCTTTTCATAATTTAAATCATCTTCCCAATTTTAGAATTAGTGTTTATACATTTAAATCTGTCCACATTTATGATTTTAAAGTATCTCATAATAAATACTGCATATCCAAATATGGTGACTTTTCTGCTACCATACTCTTCAATGAAATTTTCAGTTCATCATTCATTTTGATAGCAAAGGCAACAAAAGTGTTTTGAAGCAAGGTGTTCTACAAATTTTGTATGGGGATTATATATGTGTGAGAATGGATCTGTGTTAATAATGTAGATAATCTCAGTGTTTAAAGATATTGACATTAAGGCCACAGAAGTCATCCATGCTTTAGATGGAAAATTTATCTCTTAGAAAATTATTTCAACATACATATTATGCATGTGTTAAAGTATGCCCTTTATAAGCTTCCCTTTAAAAATGTTTATCAATGTTTAGAAAACTACCTGCAAAATATAACTGCTCATTTTTATTTGCAGTTTTTGAAGTATAGGGTTAATGGCTTTAAAATCATTAATATATATAAATGTAATTTTGTCTAGTTAATATGCCACATGGGTACTATTATGGGACAAATTTATTAAGTGGGTTCATAGATACTTTTATATTTACCATATCATAAACAGATTTGTTCAAATCTTCTATTTATACTTATCTAAGAAATATATCAAATTTACTGAAATAAGCATGGTAATCTCTTTTTGTAAATTTCACTTTAATTGAATCCAGCTATGTGCAGTGGCAGTCTGGTTGTAATTTAACAATTTGAAGTGACGTAAGTGTCTGGGTAAATCAGTCAAGTTACCTTGGGAAAATTTACTATTGTGTTTTCTATACTTTTAAATTAGTAATGATATTACTATATCAAAAAGTAAATATCAGTCCTGGTGATAGGAAAGGGACTAACCAGGGCAGAAGGAATCCTGTGATACTTTAAACAGCATCCCAACAAAAGATCTTGACCTAAATTTAGAAGACAAAAAAAAAAAATCCTAACATTTATCTGTTATCCTTTTCCTTCTAGTCAAAAATCTGAGGGTGACCCTCTATACCTGCATTTGATGCTGGTGTCTGTTAAAATCAATGGCAGTGTCTCAGTGTTCCCCTAAGGAATCTTATTCTCCCCAATACATGGCTTTTAATTACAACAAATTTTGAATGGACACCAAATGCAAATACTATTCTGGGAAAGAGAAATAGATAGTTCTTTGAATATTATCATCACTTGTATTATTTGGAGTGAAAAATCTCTGTTAAACTGTGTTACTGTCCTGCAGACACAAATTGTGGCCCAAGTTCTCCTGTACAGATGGAAAAAGAAAAAAGAAAATGCTAGATATGTGTATTTTAATACCTTCAGCCTTTTATTCAGTTTGTTTACTTTGAAACCAGGGGTCAAAACAATCATCAGTTTTCTCTCTTCTTCAGAAGGGAAAGTTAACTCCTTCTCATTGAAAGGTAGCTCATGTTAGTGTACTTGTCATTAGATATTTCATGAGTTTTCATACCTACTGGGGTAGAACATGTGTCGTTAAAGTTATAATTTTCATACGTTTATTTCTGTTTCTTGTTAGCACCCTTATTCAATATTTGTGTATGGAGGGGAGTGGACCAGCCAAACATGAAAACATAAATCTCAAAATAAGTGGGGTAATTCACATGATGATGAGAATAAAGTTTATACAATATTGAGGACCACATAATTTCAAGCCCTAAAGTCAATTTATATTGTTTTAATGTGCAACTATAGAGGATTTCTACATTTTGAAAACAACATTTTAAGTACATAAATAAACACAATTTATGTGGTAAATTATACTAAATATGCAATCATTAATGATCAATATTTTCTAATGATTTATAATTGGATATGAAGAATATTAAGTGTCAAAGATATGACTGATATAAAGAGATAACATCTATACAGAGAAGTCATAGTAATAGGCTTTGGTTATATAGCATACGTTTTAAGGAAAATAAAGAAAAAAAGATAAAGAACAAATTATAAAGATACAAATCCACAGAAGAAAGAGAAAAAAAATGTGTGTGTGCTTCCTGTGTGGTTAATTCTATGATTACTGTGTTATGTCTCTGTATCACAACAATGTATCTAGTATCTATATTTATATGGGTGCATTTAACTTAAGGCAGGCAGAGGTGGGGAACAGCAGTCAATCAGTCATTTTAGATCTGTTTGTAGATTTAGTGTGAATTATTAACAGTTAATGCCTTTTGAAAGTTAGCTGCTGAATTTTGGAAATTCTTTGTATAACTTTATATTGAAGACTTTTAAAACAATTTTGAAAAGAGTAATTTCTCTGGGAAAATTATCTGGACTCTATGAATATGTCAGAACCACATCATTCAGAAGCTTTGAAATCATGTGTTTGTAAACAAGAGAATTGCTCATTTGGAATATGCCATAAACAGGTATTGCAAAAATCCCTCAATTTTCTTTCCTTACCTGCACATTCAAGTTTGGATTTTAATATCTGAAAGCAGATTAAACACCTTCAGTTACTCCCTGAAGTTCATTTGCTAAAACCCAGACTCCTAGGGCATTCTTTCTGTTTTCTCCAAACTGTGGCTACATCTTACTTTTTTAATAATAATATTCAACTTTCACCTACCTAACCTTTTAAATCCAAACAGACTAGTCTATTTTCTATTGAAATAATGACTTTCATTTTAATAGTTTCATATTTTAATTATTGTTAAATTGGCCCATCCATCCACTCATCCATCCATTCATTTACCATCCATCAAATATCTACTAAATACATGTATACCATATACCACATCTTGATCACAGAAAGGTGAATAAGACACTAGCACTCCTCTCACAGAACTATACCTCCTCACATCCTTACCTAAAACTAAATTTCCCAATGACTTAGCTTCATCTCTTATAAGACACTCAAATATCATCACAACTGAAAGATATCTCTTCTGAGTTCACCACATGTACAGTCTATACTCTCCTTATATTAGGAGTGAATCATGTAACATGCCTTTTACAGTTGTATTTTGGTAAGATTTTAATTAGATGTCCATGACATTTTGTTTGATTTCCACATCTAAATCACAAAGTTATCAAGAACAAGAATTGTGTATCATTATAACTCCTCACAATCCAAAAGCAATCGTCTTAATATCTTGCCCATAGCAGATTATCAATGCTAGTGTATTATATAGGATTCTCAGTTTCAAGCGGTAGAATATGATTCTATCTTATTAAAGTACACAAGTAATTTTATTAAAAGAACATTGGATGCCTTAATACTTCAGTGGGTAGCTTGAAGCTGAAGCTTACGAAAGAGGAAGGAATACACAAAAAAGAGAAAAAGAGCTGAAGTTAAAAGGTATCTTAAAAAATGTGTCTGAACACCAGACAATAAAACTGCACTAACAGGTAGGTAGATGTTGAGTTCTAACAGTAAACATGCATTATGCAGCTACAGTCTGGAGGAAACTGAAGAAACACTCTAAGGTTTTTAAAAAATCAATCAGTGGGCATGCTACTGGCACTGGATATGGAATAGCAACACATATCACAACCACTGCTGCTTTTATAGATTGGGTGTTGTTACTGCAATTACTGTTGCTACTATTCACCATTTGGGTAAATTTTCCATTATTCATGCTACTTTGTTATAACAGCCCAAAACTAGAAGTATAAAGTGTTTACATTGGCTGTTTTAGCCTTAATCTAGTTCCAACATTCTAGGTCCAAGACAACACAAGAAAGTAAGTGGACTTTTTCAATTTCTACAGTGGGAGTGGTCTCTTTCACTGACCAAGACCCCCTAAGTGGGAAAATATCCAAATACAGTAAAGAGATCTTAATTTATGGACAAATGACCAATGTCCATTAGAGCTGTGGGTAAAATCAATGTCTCCTTATCTTTCTTGAATATGCATCACTATACATAATTACCTCGGATAATTTGATTCCAATTGCTGCTAAAAAACAAAACAAAACAAAACCAAGGCAAATAACAACAACAAAACAATAGGAACAAAAATTATTCCATTGAACCTGTCTCCATTGTGAGGAGATATAAGTTCTGCACTCATTAGCATGATAGTCCTATATTAAAAATTTAGTAAAATTTTGTCGAGGATAAATCATCCTCAACTTGATAAAGAACATCTACAAAAAACTTAGAGCTTACATACTAATGATGAGTATCAATACTTTCCACTAAGATCAGATACAAGACATGGATATCTCTTCTTGCCACTCCTTTTCAACATTGTACTGAAAATCCTAGATAACACAACAAAATAAGAAAGTAAATAAGATTTGTACAGATTGTGAGGAAAGAAAATATCTTTGTTCACAGATGACATGTTTTTCTACACAGAACATCCTGAAGAATCAACCAAATACACTCTGGAATTAATAAGTGATTATAATAAGGTTGCAGGATAAAAGAGTAATATACAGAAGTCAATTGTTTTCCCATATAACAGCAATGAACAATTGGAGTTCAGAATTCAAAACAAAATGTTGTCTACATTAGCAGCAAAAAAATGAGATAGGTATAAATCTAACAAAATAGATACGATTTATATGAGGAAAACTATAAGTCTGATAGCAAAAGAAGCAAAGAAGATCTAAATAAATGGAAGAGTATTTCATCTTCATGGAGAGAAAGATTCAATATTGTCAAGATGTTAGCATTCTCAACTTGATGTATGGATTCAACACAATCCCTATAAAAACCTCAGCAAGTTATTTTGTGGATTTCAACCAACTGATTCTTGCTTATATGGAAAAGCAAAAGAATCAAGATAGTCAACATAATACTGGAGAGGAACAAAGTGAGAGGAATGGAACTACCTGAATTCAAGACATAGTATAAAACTATTAATACAATAATCAGGACATAGTGCCATGGGGGAATAATATATTTCACATGTATTTGTTCTGACACTATATTTTCTCATATATATTTTATTATTACCTAAAAATAATTAAAATTATTATTTTCTTACAATAACTTGGTTTAATAGATCCATGATATTAAATGTTTATATACATATGTGTTTTTTATGCAACTAAAATTAAACAAGCCCTTGTATAGCAATTTCATCTATTATAAAGTACAATTCACTCTTAAAAAAATCTCCTTCCCAATATCTTATTCCATTGGGTGAGCAGTTCATTTATCTTTGCTTTTCCAAAAATCTCCTCAATCTAACATTTTCAAATTATGTTATGTGTGCTAATACTTTTCTTTGCAGATAGGTAGAGTATTTTATTTTTATTGCTTAGTATTTACTTCCCCTAGTTTCTCCATAATGTTTTTTAGGAAATAGATTATCTTCTCAATATAATTTCTTGAGAATAAGTTTTAAGTACTTTAGAGTTGATCATATGAAGATTTGTACAAGACAGACTTTGAAAATTCAAGATAAGATTTTTAATACTTTATGTATTTTAAATCAGTTTACTAACAATTATTGAGTCATTAATCTAAAGAATGAGTGGCCTTCATCTATAATGAACAGTCATCACACATGAGAAAAGTGAAAGCAGAAGAGGGCAAACCTAGAAAGCTTCATATAAGCTCTTTTTACCTGAGTGATCATTGAAGTCATGGTGATGGAGCCTCCTGAACCTGAATTTTGAGACATATTGACATTAATTCTGTGGTTCAGCAAGAAAACCCCTGTAATGACAAACCTGATCCTTGCCCATATTTGTTAGCTGACTGTTAGAGTTTTGATCAGAGTCTTTGAAGCTTTTATGGATGTGGAAATGATTCTTAGCACTCCTAGACTCACAATCAATGCTGCCATACCTGAAATTCCTTAAGTGTTATTATTTTTACTTGTAATAAAAGCAAACATGAGTTGATAATTACTAGGTGGTATAAAAAGAAATTTAGAAATCCCTTGAACAGAATGAAATCAAGGCCAGCCTCAGGGGCCAGATGTTAGACTGTAGAGGGAAGGAAGATGTTTATCTTTTTGTTTGTTCTCTGTCTAGGAGAGAGTTGCTCAGACTACTTCCTTGGCCCAACCCACTGCCTACTGTTCTGCTAGTCTCCTGTTCTAGGCAGGGTGTGTGGATTCCTAAATTACTATATTCTTTATGGAAATCTTGGGGTCTATGACTTATGTAGGGCTTCTATAACAAAATGCCCCAGATTGGGTGATTTAAACAACAGAAATTTATATTTTTACAGTTCTAGAAGCTAGATGTTCGAGGTCACAAGGATAGCAGGTTTGGTGTCTTCTGAGGTCTCTCTCCCTGACTTGTAGATGACTGCCTTCTGTGTGTGTTTATATGGTTATCTCTCTTCCTACACGTGTCTGGTGTCTCTGTCTGTGTTCTGATTGTTTTTTATAAGACCATGAGATGTATTGAGTTAAGTCCCACCCTAATGACTCCATTTTAAATTAATTACCTCTTTAAAGACCCTATCTCCAAATAAGTCACATTCTGAGGTACTGAGGAGCAGGGCTTTAACATGAATTTTGGATGGACGCAATTCAGCCCATTACAAGAGGTAACTCTGAAATTTACTAGCATTCTTATTTAGCACCTTTGTTTCCTGCCATCTGCCCTCTTTTTTGCTGCCACCTTGGATTCTGTTATAGTATCAAAAAATTGACCAGAGTGCAGTTTCAGAAACTCACTTTCCTGTATTGCTGTGCTCCTGGAATTCTCCCTCATTCTTGTAGCTTTATCCATCTCTGCAGAGAGCCATTTCTTCCCCACTAAGCCTAATTAGCAGGATTTTTAAAAACCATCAGATAGAGTAAATCAGATTGAATGTGAGCCTTCTCACGGGCAAAACAATTCTTCATTTGAAACTTAGATGAGATAATTTTTAGATCAGAAACAATCACTGAAAATTTAGGAAACACATTCATCTATTAAATTTTTTACTTGATCTTGATTCTGTTTTAAGCGATTTACAGCTCCTGCTTTGTAGGATATGCACATTATCACTACATGTCAATAAGGGAGACAGGGTGCTGGGGGATTTAAGGGGCTCAAGACAGTACAACAAATTTATTAAATGTATGAAAAATATTCCAAACTCACTGTTTCCACAGGAAGTGCTTTTGCTGGCACTTGAAGTATGCAAATGGATAAACAGTACCATTAATTGGTAATACATAATTAATTAAACCTGAGGCAGTAACAGGCGCTCTCTAGCCTTTTGAGGAAGTAAAAGTAGAGAAGAGCAGAAAACTCAGTAAGCTGTGATTTAAACTAGCTAAATCTTTGTAAGTGAAAGTCTGCACCTTAAACTTTTTAAATAAATGATCTGCTGTGGTTGATGGATTATTTTTTTCCATTCTTAGGTTTCTTTTCTTTCTTCTTTTTTTTCTGCTCTACTATTTTAATTTCCAGATCCTTTACAAAGGTAGTCTTTTTGATCTCTAAAGAATCTTTCTTCTGTTCCTCAGAACTCACCTTTAAGCAAGAAGTAAATTGGTGACTCACCTTAACAAGAAGATTAGACAATAAGGCCACCATTAATGGAGTTTCAGCTTGTTTCAGAAGTGCTGATAAGGCATCTGGCAAAGCTTTGCTCTGACCTTGGAGGATAAAGTGACTGTCTCATAACCAAAATGTGTACAAAAACAAATAGTTCTGATGGAAGTTGTCTTACTTCCCAGAGGTGGAAAGTAATCAAAATATATACATTGAATTTTTTGCTATTCTACTTAACTTATTAGTCTACACCTATATTTGATGCTATTTTTAAGAAGATTTTTTATATACATATTCTCCTTGTATGGTACAATAGTCCTTACCATCTCTGTGAATATAGATCATCTAACTTTCTGAAAAATAATAATGTTGATTTTTAATCTCTAAAAATCAGAATTTTATCATATTACCTGTCAAACTAGTTATCATCAAAGTTCAGCTAGTCCTCAAACACAGTGACTGTTTTGCTTTGCGATTGCCAGAAAGATGTTATACTCACTGCGTATAACCACTGCAAACAAATTAGGAAATATTCTCTCAAAAAAGAACAAACTAATTCCATAGGCTGCTGAGAACATGACTTCCCCACCGTACATTTCCTCTTATTTTATAATTTTATTGGAAGTTTGTCTTCAGCTGCTTTTCGTTTTTCTGCTGTCCTATGGGAATCACTTTTGTTTGCTGCTTCCGGGTTTCCAAGGGTTTTACCTGTAAAGAAGCATTGTGCTTGTTAGGAGACAGGCTTGGCTACAGTACCAAATAATCAAAGCATAATGATAAAGTAAATAAGTTAGAAATGTGTTTCTCTATTTCATAGCAATCTAATATTCAGCAGCGCTGGAAGGACATGGTCGTGCCATTGTGTGACAAATTCAGTTTCCCTCTATTCTGTTGCACTGCTGTTCTCAAAAGGCACCTTTGTAGCTGGCAAAATAAAGCATCAGTGAAAGGACACAGAAGACTAAAAGAAGCCCACTATGTCCTCACAAGTACATGTGCATTCATAAGGGACATCTTTTTCTCTTTTCCTTGGTCCAACAAGAGGAGATATTTCTAGGTGTTCAGAATGCTAGTGAACTTTTATTTCACTCCTATTTAATTTCTATTTCAAAGGCATGAATTTTCGGGAGGGCAAACTTTCATGAGAGTGTGCAAATTAAAAGTTTTTTTTTTTTTTTTTTAATTTATTGGTGTATAGTTGACTTACAATGTTGTTTTAGTTTCAGGTATACAGCAAAGTGATTCAGTAATACATATATTCATTTTTTTCAGATTCTTTTATGGGTTATCACAGAATATTGGGTAGCATTCTCTGTGCTACACAGTAGGTCATTGCTGATTACCTGTCTTATGTATAGTAGTGTGTGTATGTTAATCCCAAGCTCCTGATTTATAAAACCTTTTCTTGTAGCAACCTCTTTTGAAAAGTGGTATGTTTGGTTAAGATTTGGGACTTTGTGCACAATTGAGAATTACTGTGGTGAATAACAGTCAATCTACTGGTCTCCTTGTGTCCTTTTTCTCTTTATCTCTCATTTCTTATGTATTTTTTAAAAATAATGAAAAATATGTATTTAATATTAAAGAAAAAAAAGAAGCTTTAATCATTTTTGGTGAATTGGAAGATTAGAAGAACATATGCATATAAATAAGCTTATCAATAAACAAAATGAATAAAAGTGTCTGTTGTTGTGAATGCTTGGCATGTTAATATTTTCATGTATACACAGCATCTAGGAGATGAGAAGACTGACATCTGTTTTTACACATCCCATGGAGGGAAACATAAAAATATGGCTAATACCCTAGAAATTGCAGTCTTCAATATGATCTGTGAATAAAGAAAAAAGAAGGAAAAAAATTATCTACCAAAGCTGTAGAACCCTGGGAAACCATCCTGTAATTAAATTTATTCAAACTCTTAAACAAAACAAAAGCATAAAAGTTGATGGCCTGGGACACATTATTTAAAGTTAATGGGGATTCTAAAGTAGAGAAAAACTGGCAAAGAAGAGATTATTTAAAAGCTACTGCATTTTGAAACCAATTCAAGGGAACTCAAGTGAAATTCATTGCTTGGCATCAGTGAATTGCATGAGAAATGATTGTGAAAATCTTAGAGACTCACTCTTTTGTATAGTTAAAAATAATGCATCCTTAACAAATGTTATTTGTTTCCAGATTTTTACTTAAGAAGTACAAGAATAGGACAAAAATGTAACTTATATGTGAAAATGACCAATACTATATTAATAAGCAATATGGTGGAAGTGATAAAAAGGATAGTTCTTGTCAATGGAGATAAGCTGGTTTTAATCACCAGGTATACTGCATTATAGGTAGGTAAACCTCTGTTTCTCAGTTACTGAATTTGCAAAAGTACAGATTAGTATTTGCCTGCCATTGGATGTAGTGGATATAAACAAGGTATTGTTTGTTGAATGTTTGGCAAATGGTATGTTATGCCTATAAATGGTAGGAAACATGATTGGATTAAATGAAGAATAAGTCCATTTTAAGCTGTTTTATTTCTTTTCAATTGTCATTATTCTTATTCCAAGACAATCAAATAATTCATGCCAAATTCGTGAAGAAATGAATCAGATGATGAGTCATTCTTTAGCAATTATTTATAGATTCTAACACCACCATTATTCCTGATCATCTCCAAAGAGCTCTACGACTTTTAAGAAAATTTTGTATTTCTGTGGGTCTGTTATCCCATTCTTGTTGAATGACAGTTGTAGCGATATAAACATTAATTCTGTGAATATTTTAGGAGAACATTTGCAAACAGATTTTAGGCCTATGTTGATGCTTTTATAATTCGATAAATATTTACTACCTACTTCTTTCAGTGTATGAGAATTACTGGTCATAATAAAAATTAAATTAGAATAGGAGAGACTGCATAGAGTTCGCAGTATAGCACAACCAAATACTTTGTACTTCATGAAAAGAAAAGAAAAAATGTGAGCAGGTATCAATACATCACAATTGAGAGATATGAAGTGAGATAGAAACTGATAAATTAACAAAGCTCTTGTATTAGAGTTTGAAAATAAAGAGCATGATTGATAGAGAAAAAAGTAAGAATTAGTTAAAAAAAAAGTCATGGAATTTTAGAATATAATAGGGGAGAGAAATTGAAATACTTGCTAAACAGAATGCAAAATCTTCCAAGCCACAAAGATATTTTTCTCTAGATTGAAAAATATACATATATATATATATATATAGGCATAAGTATATCATATTATTTAATAATTTTAATTAAAACTGTAAACACTCATATTTCAAAATAACCCTGTTAATGGTAATTTCAAGTTTTTACCCAGATGTGACCAAAAAGACCATTTTATCTCTAGGTGAGAATTGTGGTAACTCTCATCCTTCCCAGGTATAGATATTATTATTTGATGTGGGAGGTCTGATGTCCTGGGAATATTTAAGCTTGAAGGAAGTTTATCCAGAATGGTCTTGTGATCAAAAGCAGAGAGAATGAAAGAAGCAGGATTGGATCATGAGAAAATCAGAGCTGCATTTCAGTCATAACATGACCTTCACGTAACTCCTGGGATGCTCTGAAGCTGGAACATCCCTTCAGCATCTCCCTGAGTTGAAGAAAGTGGTTTGGGCTTTTATAACTGTATGTCAAACAATAATTGAATGTAGGATGTTTTAAGGAAGAAGACATGGATTTGGGCATGGTAGTGGGCAAATACAAAAACTCAGAGAATAGTTTCTTCAGCTTTGCAGGGGGATTTGGGTGTTGTAACACAGCACAAGTGAGAAACTGAATGTACAAAGGAAGAATGGGCAAGACCACAGATGACCACGATACTCCAGTCTACAATCTCTGCAGCCACAAGCCCACAAAGCCAAGCCAACACATCTGCAGCTATTGGCCAGGAAGAGTCAAGGCTTCATTAATGACTGCCAGCTTCCTGTTTATTTTTTTATTCTCACCTCCAACTTTGGACCAACAAGAGAAAGCCACATAAGCTCCCTAAACCATATGAAGTACCTGCTTCTGATTAGCCCACCTCCAGCTTCCTTATGCTAATGAGCTCCAAGGAGAGCATACTTGGAGCTTTCTCTTTCTCTTTTCCGTAAATATTCTCCACATCACTGCCTGACTTTGAGTCTCTAACAAGGAAAAGTTCTTACAGCAATTTCTGAACCTATAGGCTCTCTTTATTCTCATTTGAGTGGTCTTTATTTCCACATCTGCCAAAAATTCCAAACATAGCATACCTGAAACATTCCCTCTTTCTATTAAATGTCTCCACATCCTGCCTGCCTTGCAGTGTTTGGCAAACACAAGTGGTGGTGGCTGATTCCCTTGTTTTAGCAATCTCTGAGTAAACAGCTTGTCTTTGTGCTTATTTGGGTCTTTGTTTATGTTCAAAGTTTTCCTGAAGCTCCACCAAGCTATGGTCTGCACTGCTCTTAAAGAATATACTATATTGACATTTCTTTCCACCTCAGGAAAGAATTTCTTCTATTGCAACCCACTAGATCTTTTCTTTAATCCTTAACCCTAATCTTTTTTTCTCAGAGGTCCTTAATGACTTTGTGATTACCAAATGTATTCATGTTTTTGTAAGAACAATATTTACTTGATCAGTCAGATGTATTTGCAATATTGAACACACCCATCCCTTCCCACCTTTTACAACCCTTTGTCCTTTCCTGGACAATTACTATCAGACACCACTTCATATATATTTGTTTGGGAGGGGGGCTGCTGAGTTTCATTCTTCCACTAAGGTGTAAATTCCATAAAATGAGGAGCTATATCTGTTTTGTTCTGTACCTTATCCCCAGACCTCAAAACAGCATGTGAATCATAGTAACCATTAAATTAATATTTTCTGTGTAATGTATAACTCATTTTAATGCCTATTTCTTGAACTCATTTTTATTCTTTTTCCCAAATTCAGATCTAATTTCTTTTTGTGTTGTCTGTCTTGGTAAATGGAATTCCCTTTCAACCAATTATTCAAGTCAGAAAACTTTAAGCCATCATAGAATTCTTCATTTCTACCCATAGCAATTAATCATCAAATACTTTAGTTTCTATATCTTAATTAATTTGAGTTTGTCCCCTTTTTCACAAACCCACACTCAGAGTCTCCTTTCTTCCTGAAGCTATCTTTTCTCAACTGATCCATACCTGGTCTCAAGATCACCAGAATCACTTTTCTTATACTTAAATTATGTTCATAATTGAGATGACATATAAGATTCTTGAGATATATCATAAATTCAAGTTGTGTGGCTGTCATTACATTAAACCTACAATTTTCAGGATTGGCCTCACCTATACCATGGAAATTGTACCAGAACTTGATATACTTCTTTGATGTAAACAAAGTCTCAGAACTACACTTATACATGTTTCAGGCAGAAAGTATGTGAAGTAAGCATACAGAGTAAGAATATATTGTAAAACAGAATTTTGAGACTAGGATACTTTTGAATGTGGGTGATTTTTCCCCAATGAAAATCAAAGCATTCTCGTAGTGTCTACAAAGTACCAGCATTTT
This sequence comes from Hippopotamus amphibius kiboko, assembly GCF_030028045.1. Taxonomy (NCBI): domain Eukaryota; kingdom Metazoa; phylum Chordata; class Mammalia; order Artiodactyla; family Hippopotamidae; genus Hippopotamus; species Hippopotamus amphibius. The sequence continues at coordinate 96,087,379 of NC_080195.1, read as the reverse complement.
ATTTTGAAAATGGTTTAATAATTATGTTAGAACATATATTACCAACTACTTTGGTTGATTATGCTAATTTCAAATGTTAAAAATATCATATCAGATGCGTATACAGCATCTTTGGAATAATACTTTCCTCTATTTAAAATAATTTTCACAAGTATGTCACCTCATCAAAAGCATAGTGGTAAAATTCACTTTACTCTCACATACATTTTTCCCTTTCACACATTTTATAGTAAAGCCAAATAATGCTTGTTTTTTCAATCAGCTTCCTTTCTTATTTTTAACAAGTTTAATGAGTCAGATTCTTAAGTCCATGTAGTTAGATTGTTATAATTCTGGTTCCGTTATTGTAATTATTGATTCTGATAACATTGTTTGATCTCCTTTTACCAGTTAAGAAAAAGCAGCATCTCTGCTACTCATAAGTTCTGAGTATAACTGGTATAGGTAAAATAATGTGGTACCAAAATAATTACTCTTTACTTGAACAAGAATGCTTAAAAAATTCATATTTAACTCAAAAAATTAATAAAACATAAGTGATTGGTCATTTAGATTGCAATAGTAATCTAGAAATAATCAGTTACTAGGTGAAGTCTAGCTATTGATTGTTTAATGTATGTGTTATATACTATTTTCTGTTCATTTACTTTACTAAGGAAATTTATAAGTTCATTGTATAGATTACCAATTATCTCAAGAGTTAAAGAATAGATAGATTATGATAACCAAATTAATTCTCATAATCCATTCCTTGGAAATTCTTATAAAAATTTAAAGTTTTGAATGCCTAATTCAGTCAAAAGTTGACCATAATCATTATCCCATGGTATGTTTTCTATGTATCTGAGACATTATTCAAATGTTGAAGGAAATAATTTTGAAATTTCTATTTTATGGGAATGTTTAATCACATAGTTGCAATTCTTTTACAAATAATTCCTATTGAAAGTTCATGCAACTGCAATCTCCGACCTAATATCCCCAGTAGTGTACTTAGATTCCCCCGTGCATATCTATAAAACGTCTTTCTTTCTTCTGGGAGGAAGGAAAGAAAGAAAGAAAGAAGGAAAGAAAGAGAGAGAGAGAGAGGAAGGAAGGAAGAAGAAAGAAAGAAAAAGAAGGAAAGAAAGAAAGAAGAAAGAAAGAAGAAAATTAAAAAAAAGCTTCCAAACTCATTTTATGGGGATAGCATAACCTTGATATCAAAGCCATATAACGATACTACAAGAAACAAGAACTCTAGTCCAATATCCCTGATGAACATATGTGCAAAAATCCTCAACAAAATACTAGCAAACTGAATTCAACCACACATTGAAAGGATCATACACCAAGACCAAGTGGGATGTATCCCTAAGATATAAGAATGGTTCAACACATTCAAATCTATATGATATGCCACATTAACAGAATGAAGGATAAAAATCACATATTCATCTCAATAGATGGAGACAAATCATTTGAGAAAATTTCACACTGTTTTGTGATAAAAACTCTACAAGCTAGGAGTTACCTCAACTTAATAAATTCCAAATATGAAAAGTCTACTACTAACATTGACTCAATAAGGAATGTTTGAAAAATTTTTTTCTGAGACCAGGAACAAGACAAGGATGACTCCTTTCACCATTTCTATTCAACATAGTATTCAAAGTCCTAGTCTGAACAATTAGGGAGACAACAGATGTAAAAGACATTCAAATCAGAAAGGTAGAAGTAACATTATCTTTGAAGATGATATGATATTATATATATAGAATCCTAAGGACTTCACAAAAAACTGTTAGAACTAATAAACAAATTCATTAAATTTACAGGAGATAAAATAAATATACAAAATAAGATGCATTCTTATACATTAACAACAAACTATTCAAAAATAAAATTAAGAAAATGATTCTATTTATAATAACATCTAAGAAATAAAATACTTAGGAATAAACTCCACCAAGGAGGTGAAAGAAGGAGGTGTACATTAAAAAGTTCAAAACACTCATTGAAGAAGTTAAAGCAGACCCAAATAAATGGAAAGATATCCTGAGTTCATGGATTGGAAGACTTAATATTGTTTAAATGTCCATACTACCCAAAGCAATCTACAAATTCAATGCTATCCCCACCAAAATCCTAGTGGTATTTTTTATAGAAACAGAAAAAACAATCCTAATTTTAGTATAGAAAATGAAAATACCAAAATAACCAAAGCAGTCTTGGAAAAGAGCAAAGCTGGAGGTATTACACTTTGTGATTTCTAATTATACTGCAAAGCTACAGTAAATTAAAACAGTATGGCACTGGCATAAGGACAGACATATAGACCAGTGGAACAAAATAGAGAGCCCCCAAATTAATACATATATGGTCAACTTATCTTTGAAGGGTGCTGATAACAAACAATGGGGAAAGGAGAGTCTCTTCAACAAATGATGTTGGGGCAACTGATTATTCACATATAAAGGAATGAAATTATACTCCATCTTACACCACACACAAAAATAAACAAAATGAATTAAAGACAAGTATAAGACCTAAAACTGTTACACTTCTAGAAAAAAAAAAAATGATTGAAAAGCTTCATGACATTTGTCTTGGCAATGATTTCATGAATGATTTATTTCTTGGATATGACATAAAAGCACAAGCAAAAAAATTGAAAATAAATAAGTGGGCAAAGGCTTTTTAAAAATTTACATCTCAAAGGGCCAGAGTAAGAATTTACAATTATAAATTTTTTAAAGTAAACCCTTTAGGAAAAGGAAAGTCAGAGTGCAAAAATTAGAAAAACTGCCTTTTTCATCTGTTGCCTTGAAGACTAAGTGGAGGTGTTGATAACTCAAAGGGGTCACATTTTCCTCTTGAATCAGAATTTTCTTTGAACACAGAAAGGAGACAATGGCATTCTAAGAAACATGAATAGGTAAGGAATTCTCTGATATGCTTTCTTTAAAGTGTTACTTCTGTTTATTTTTCAACCATTTATGCAAAAAATTATAATATGGAAGAAAAGGGAAAGATAGTGCAACCTTAGTTCCTTTTCCTTTTAATACTACCTAACTCACTGGTAAGCCAAAGGCAGAGAGTGTTGGTAGAATGTCAAATATCATGAAATGAAATAAAGAACATGTGGTTGAATTTTATGCTACATCTCCACTATTTTGTCAAGAACATATGCATCTACTAGCTATAAATATGAATTGTGTGATTTGGTTGATTTTGTATGCAAGAAAAATGCTGCTACATTAGCATCTAAAACTGGCTTTGCACAATGTAAAGTTGAAAGTTAAAATTCCTGCTTATAGTTTAAAGTTTTAATTTTTATTTAATTTGAATGACTTTAAGGAGCAAGTAAATAGGCACCATAAGAAGCCTAGAGAGAAACTGATTTAATTCAATGCCTTAAAGAGCACTGTTTTCCTGCTTTTTCAACAAAGCGTCACTGCATTTTATTTTGCCTTGAGCCTTATAAATTATGTAGCTGACCCTGAAAAAGGTAGATTTTTTGCTGAATCTGGGTTCTGATTGTTCCATAGAGCCATCACTGCTAGGTTTATCTTTAGCTCCTAGGACTTTGGATTCTTATGGTTGTATTATTCCTAGGTAAAATATGGCTTCTAGCTTTCTAACATGGATTTTCTATTTATTTGCATTTTGGGTGCCAATGTGCTCAATGTCATTAATTCTCATCCTTCAGAAGGAAGTCTATGGGGAAGAAATGAGCATTGGCTTAGTGATTCCATCTTTGCGTTTGTCCTAAGAGCAACACACTTGAGACAAAAATTAAAAAAAAAAAGTTTAAGATTACTTTTCAATTTCTTATAAGCACTCTGTCTCTTCTAATGTTTTGTCTCTAAGAACTATGATTTATAGTTACTTCATCTCAAAGTGACCGTCTCTAAGTCTGCATTCCCTCTGGGGCCATTACATGTGTCTTTCCTGTCTTCATAGTATAATTTTAATGAGTATATATATCTTTGTAACTGATTTTCTTAAACAACATTTTGGAATTGCAGTATTAGGGGAATTTACATATGAATAAACAAACAAAAATTTTCACTACAAATCTATCTTAGAGCAAAAAGGAAACACAATCTCAAATATCCAAGGACCAGCATATTTTATTGTATGCTGTATTCAAATACAGTTAAACTTGTAAATTGCCTCCATAGACTTCCCAGAACTCAGAGTAAAGAGAGGAAAAAGAAAAAAATCACCCTCTTGTGGAAACTCTGTGTCTTGTTTATACGAAGGGAGAATATTTTGTTTACCATTGGGATACCATGGAAGATTTTTAACCATGCAACCTTGATGGAATTGTCAAGGGACTACATTTTTTTTTTTTAATACAGGTTGTAGTGACGTGACTTTTGTTTATTAAGATGGATTTTCCTACATCAGCCTTACTCCACTTCTTATAGGAAAAATGGTCAACTTTTGACAGCAATTGTTTCCTATCTATTGGTGGCCAGTTCTTTCTCACTTCTTTTTTTTCTTCCTCACTGCCACTTTATCCCTTCTCTTGAATAAAATTAAATATTTAATAGTTTGATTTTTTCTATTATTATATATTCTAGAATCATCTAACCAAATAGACTCAATAATTTTCAAAAGACAGTAAACCAAATCAAAATGTTTTGAATTAAACAGTCTGGGTTTTGAAAATTCTTGCCCAGATTGTAACTCAAAGGAAAAAAGTTCAGCTATGTATTTAATAATGACTTTGCTTGCTAGATTGGAAATCAAGAAGAAATTATTTTTGTTATTGGATTGCAAAATACAGGGCTACTACACATTACATAAAGGGTCTCTGTACACTTAAAAATAATACAAAGATTATATACTGTGCTAGAAAATAGTTATTGTCATGTTTTTATTTAATAGATTATACTTTGAACAAATTAGAGTCTTAACACTTTTTAAAGGTAAAAGACAGCTTTTTGTCTTTTTTCTAATATGATCACTGTGTAAATGTAATATGACAGCAATATTTTACTATGTAAAACATGGGTTTAAAAAATATGGGTTTAATTTCTCATGATTAAACTTTTTAAGTTACATATATAGCTTTTAAATATCAAGTAAGCAACCCTTGTTTCAACAAATTATCTAAAATTACAAAAAATCACATTTAATTACATAAAATATTTTAGTGAAAAGAATTTAAAAGGGCTTTTACTATTGTATAGTATTATAATGCTACAATTTATATGAATGTATCTTGTCAACACATTGTAATCTATATCTTTGGTTATCTTTAAGACATGAGATAATTAATAGTAAATTTTACACCTATATTTCTAAATAAGAAACAAGTATAATTTATACATACAAAATTTCAAACATCCTTTAATAAACATAGCTTTATTATGCTTTTAAATCTTTGGGTCACTAAATGTGATTTAAGTTCACTATTTGTCTTTATCTTATGTTTCATAGATTTGACATACAGTTAACTAGGTAAAATACTTTGGAGGCTGATACAAGAATGGTAGCAAAAGGTATGGTGAAGAGTATTTGAATGTTGGTGTATAATTAAAATAATCCCATCCCTTGGTCATAGTAAGAAGGATCTGATGTAGCACTTAATTTTAGAGGCATTTATACCTTGGAACAACACAAGGAATCATGGTGGATGGTACGTGAAGGATGCCCAACAATTTCTTCTGCCTACTATTGAATAAATATGTTAATCATGCCAACTTTTAGGCTAGACAATTCCCTATTTGAATCCCCTTTAAGTAACACAGTTTATCACAATTTTTGATAAATTACTATTTGTCAAGTCATCAGCTACCTTGTTTAAAATTTACCTTTGTCAATCTCTAAGGAAAGGTCAACTCAGTAGATAAATAACATGAACCATAGTTTGTAGGTTGATTCATGTTCGTAAATGAGCACACTGTTAGAAATGTTTAGCTTTTCGTTAGATTATTTGAATTGCACCCTGGAACAAATTTGCTCATAGGACTCATTCTTTATGCAACATTTATATAGGTTTAGTTGGCAAAATCTAATATCCTGAGGGTCCTTATACTTTCACCTAACTAAAATGATGGGTCATGAATGTAGAACTTACTTATAAAGTATCTTGGACATTATTTGGTTATACTTGACTTTTCTAATATCAAGTTTATATTTCAAATAGTGGATTTATAATAATTATTATGTCAAAGTCAAAAATAAGCAATTTATATCATAATTTAACTTTTCCTATCTTAAATATGAATATTGAACTACAAATTAAATGATTCTAAGTACTATTTCTAACATAATGCAGTACAAATAAGCTGCCATCTGTCCCATTTACAATCATAAAAAATAAGGCATAGAGTGAGTCTTATTTTTGCAATTTATTTAAGATATGTACAATAATTTTTTCAAGATATACCATGTATTGAAAATGTATACATAGGCAGCACTAATGGACAATAATTGTGACTTAATACAGGCAAAATCTATTTTTATTCATTTCCACTACTGTAGAAAAGGAAAAGATTACATAGCAATGCAAATATTTCAGATTTAATAATATAAACCAGCATCTAAACATCAAATATTTCTTGGCATCTTCTTAAACAACAAATTGAACATATTTATATTTTCTTCCCCCTGTGATTTTCAAAATCTATTTTATTCTTCATATTTGTTCAGAGAGTACAAAACTAAAGAAAGCATACTAATGGCAACCTAGATGAGAACATGCATAATTTGCATGTGAATCTCAGAATCTACTCATAGATGCCTTCACATGTTTAATTTTTAATACAGAAAACTTCTGACATCTTTGTAAATGCATCTTTGGAACTTATGAAATGAAAAGTTGTCAACATTCATATAATTAAAAAATCAAATTTGAAAGTTATATGAGAAATGTAGTCATAATTTATTTAATATCTGAAAAAAGGTTCCTTAATTTTTGAATTCATTAATCTCCATGCTTATTTTGGTTTGCATACAATTGAAATATTTTTCTAAGTATTTAAGCTTTATGTTCATTTTTATATATGGATAAATATTGTGTTTGCATGTATTATCTTCTCCTGACTTGTAGATTGCAGCCTTTTATTCACATCATCTTCTCTCTGTGCATGTCTCTTTGTTCAAATTTCTTCATTTTAAAGCGGCAACAGTCATACTGGATTAGAGCCTACCTTACTGACCTCATTGTAACTTGATTACCTGTTTAAAGACCCTATCACCAAAGATGAGTCACATTCATAACTGAAGCCATTACAATGTACGTTTAATTCCTGTCTGATCATTGCATGGCTGCCATGTACATTCCCCATTACCCAATTCCCTTTATTCAGTGTTATAATTTTCCTGAATTAATATACATGTTATCTGCAAATAGTCCTGTCATAATACATTCATTGAAAACACAAACTTTTCTGACATTTAAAAAGTTTTGTATCCCCACATAAAAATAAGTTGAAATAATTGTTAATTATTTTAACATAACATTAATCAAACTTTATTATATATACATTAATATTTATGTTAAGGCATTTAATAGTTTGGTAAGGTATGATATGCATAAATGCCATATGTGATTAAAATAGTAATAAAATGATACATTTCAAAAGCAATTCAATTTTCAAAGGTAATATTCACCTTATCTGCTAAGTTGTCCTTCAATTGCCTTTGATAATGTTATTGTTACTAATACACTATTTGTTGAAACATGAATTCTGTGAAATATAGAAATCAAACATTCCTTTGAAACCTATTATAATATTTTAAAATTACATGTTTAGTAAATATAACAATTATCTGACTAATCTATACCTTGACTAAAGTAACCACTTAAAAATTTAACCCAGTATATGCAGGGTCTCTTCAACATGTACACATAATGGTTATTGACAGCTAGTATTTAGATAGAGCTAGCTCACTATGGGATTCATAGAATTAAGAAAATTAAGAGAAAAAATTTACTGAATTTAGGATTATTTTACCCAGACTATTTTCAAAATTATGTCTCAGTTACTCTTGGAGTCCATGAACAAAACTTCAGGTCCAAGTCATTGGTGATCCAGAAGCCAAACAGACAGGTCCTCCAGACAGACAATTCTCTCTCCGGTTCGCCTTCAATTAAAGTCCCTTTGGTTTTATTTTCTATATTTTGTATTACTTGTAGTTTCACATAGAAGTCTATTTGTAGAGGAACTTATGCTTCAAAAAATTTGACACCACTATAATCCTTATATTTTACTGTCTAACACCTATATTTTATAGTTGCTAGCACTGAAAACCCACCAGGCACTGTGAATTGATTAAAAAGGGGCTCATTAGGTGCACACTAAAATACAGTCATGGACTTTAGATTCCCTGTGTGATTCTCAAAATGTACCACTACTGAAAAATCAGCTGAGCACTATTTGGATACATAAAATTTTCCATTTCTTCTTCTTCCAATATTTCCTAATTTCCTTTGTTATTTTTCTTGGAAACCCAATAAAGACATTATTTCTAATGTAATTGTAGCTCTAAACCCAGTCTTCCCCTCATATTGTAGCAATTCTTTTATTTTAAGGAGCAGCCATGCCAATATATAAACAAATTATGATTAGTGTTACTTACATATTAACAAAACTAATGGGTTTACAAAGGAAAATTTAAAAAATAAAATAACTCTGGACTTGGCCACTGATTTTGAGACTTGACTTCAATATTTTCTAGATTTGTAACCCCAGAAAATTCACTTAAGTTTTCTCTATCTGAATGTCTTCATTTGTAATGTAGTGTTAAAACCAATCCAACTTCATTGACTAGTAAAAACCTTTTTTTTTTAATAGTTAAAATTCAATAGCAATTTATGAATCCCGTAGTAAGAACTCATACTGTTTATTACTAATCCTGCTGGACTGGGTATTTATAGTATTCCCTTGACCTTAACCTCAGGGTATGCTAATACTAAGAGGCATCCTTAGGGAATCTCCTATATTCCAGACATACTTTCCCTTATTTTCAATGTGGGTAGTATTCCAATTTCCTCTTGGTATTCAAAATCAGTTACCCCAGCCAACACTATAACCCCATATTTGCTGATTCATAGGCGTAAGGAGCCCAAAGTGGCTAAGAGGGAAGTCTTAACTTCCAGTGCAATGGAATTATTGTTATGTTTTCTTTTGGAAGCATTCCTGTCTCTGGAAGTTCATTATATTTTGGAGGAACATAGTGAGACCAGTAAATTCCATGGTCATGGGATCATTTCCATGATTTTTTTGTTACTGTAAAATGAGTACCTTGATTTGAAGCGATGCTGTATGGAATACCATGACAATGGATAAAGTATTCTATAAATTTACAAATGATAGTTTTGAAAGAAGCATTGTGTGCAAGGGTGGCAAGTCCATATCCAGAGCATGTGTCTGTTTCAGCAAGGACAAAATGCCTTGCCTTCCAATGGGTGCAGTTCAGTGTAAGCAACCTGACACCAGGGATAGCTTATCACCCCAATCTTGGTACCAATTTCTGTATTAGTTTATTCAGGCTACTATTAAAAGTATCATAGATGAGATATCTCATAAGCAACAGACATTTATTATTTACAGTTCTGGAGGTGGGAATGTCCAAGGTCAAAACACAGGGGGATTCAGTGTCTAATGAGAACTTACTTCCTGGTTCATAAATGGCCATCTTTTCACTGTGTCCTAACATAGTAGAAACTATAAGGGAGTTCTCTGGAACCTCTTTTATAAGGGCATTAATCCTATGCATTAGGGCTCCACCTTCATGACCTAATCACCCCCCAAAAGCCCTGCCCCCTAATAGCATCACATTGGGCATTTAACACATGAATTTGGAGGAATATAACATTCAGTCTGTAGTAGTATATGTCCAAGAGAAGTGAAAACAATAAGTTAACACAAAACTTTCTACATAAATCTTCATAGCAAAATTCTTTGCCTATTGTATTTAAAAAGTGGAAATAACCCAAATGCCCATCAACTGATATCTGGGTAAACAAAATGTGGTTTATTCTTATAATGGAATATTATTCAACAATAAAAAGGAATGAGTTACTGATACATGATACAATATGGATAAGTTTAGGGAACATTATACTAATTGAAAGAGGCTAATGAGAAAAGATCACACATTGCATTGTTCCACTTTTAGGAAATATACAGAATAGACAAATCTATAGAGACAGAAAATAGATTAGTGGCTTCCTAGTATTTAGGATGATAGGAATAGGGAGTGACTGATAAAAGATAGTAGTTTCCTTTTGAGATATTTAAAGTGCTCTAAAGTTAGTTGCTGGTGATGGTTGCAAAACTTTGTGAATATAGTAAAAAAAAACATCAAATTGTACACTTTAAGTGGGTGAATTTTATGTTTGTGAATTATATGTCAGTAAAGATGCTAAAACAAATAAATAAAAAAACTAGAGATTCTATTACTGAAGAAGAAAATTAGAATATTGTTTAAGGAGCAATGCGTTGATTTGCTGCAAGCACATTGTTCTGAGAAAACATTTCACAGAAAATATGGGTATAATTATGATTTTTTCAGTTTTGTCCTTAAGAGGCATTTTTGTAATTCTGTAGAACTCATTATGTAGCAATTGTTTTTCCCTTCAATCAGAAGTCTATTCTGTGAGGGTATGGAGGGAAAGTGGAGGACAGAGGTAATACACATGGTGTAAAAGATCAAACTTTCTGAGTTGTAGATACACTTCACAAAACTTTTACTTCTAATTATACAGGTAGTTTTTAAATTTATTTTTAAAACAAATAAAGGAGTGAGATACAATGAGGAAGAATAGTTTTTTGATGAGTTTTCTATCTTTGGTAAAAAGCTAAAGAATATACCTAGACAATGGTGTCAGTAAGAACTCAAAATAATTTATTATACTTTGGCAAGCAATCAGACTATTTACAGTAGTGGACTACTATTTATAGTAGTTATAGTAGTGAACTTTTCTAAAATCTTAAGTGACTGCCATCAACGAAAGAATACAGAAAGCACCTGCCAAAGACATGATCTTTGGGATCAGCTGTTCTGGTAGGCTCTATTTATCTCAAAAGAAATCATGCTTGCTTGCTGTTTCTGAATTTTGCTGTTTTATCAATGAAATGCTGCTATTTGGGAGATAAAAGCTGTGGGAAGGTTTTGAGCACTGCATTCTTATATTCAGGATCTGATTCTTGTCATAGTACTAAGAATCAGACTGTATTGAAGACCATACATTATCTTAGTTGGAAAGATATGGAAGTTACCTGGAAATTGTAAAGGCATGACAAAAAGGAGTGCTGGGGGGAGTACTTTATTGTTTAAAAGTATAACATTTTCAGCTTATGTTTTGACCTTTCAGCAACCACATAAGGATACAAATGCAAGCATCAGATCTGAGAAAAAAGGTGGGGGGTGGGGATCTCATTCCAGGCACCAATTATCAGTTGAATTAGATAGTGTAGCATTTATTTTCCATGAATAGTATAACTATACAATTCAAGCAAAGTATATTGAGCTCTCCAAATAAGTCTAGCTATATCTTTCCTCATTTTATAATTTAGACACATTACAAATTTAAAGTCTTACCAAAAAAGTTCTGCTAAATGAAAAATTAGATATGATCACCTACTCCTTGTATTACCATTGGCAAGTTAATCACCTCTATTTTCTCACATGTGAAATAAGAATAATAGTAACATCTAATTAGACACTGTTATTAGAACTTAAGTAAATAATATATGTAAAATGTCCCAAAGAAAATATCAAGACCAGGGTTCAGAAGAGAATTTAAGGGTAGACCTTGTGGTGGATTCATTCTTAGGGTGGACCCCATGATTACCACCTTCTGGTATTTACTTATGTGCATGATTTCTTCTCCTTGAGTGTTTTTTGGACCTATTATTTGCTTCTAACCAGTGGAATATGATAAAGTTGACAGAATATAGGTGATTATACATACTATATTACATAGTTATATTATATAAGTGTAGCATCCATCTTGATGGAATCTCTCATTTCCCTGCAGTCTTTCAAGTAGAAAACAGGCATAAGGGAGGTCGACGTGGCAAAGAACTGAAGGTCGCCTCTAGGAACTAAGGGTGGCCTCCAGAAGACAGCCAGAAAGTAATACTGGTAATAAAAATGCAGGTTTGTAAGCAGATTCCTCCTCATTTGAGCTTTCATTTGAAAACCTATCCCTAGCCAATATTTTGGTTGCTTCTTTGCAGAGAACTCAGATATGCCATATCTGGACACATGACCTTCAGGAACTATAAGTAAAATTGTGTTGTTTTAAGTGCCTCAGTATGTAGTAGTTTGTTACTGAGCAAAATAAATCTAATATAGATTCTGGTACATGGAAGTGGAGTAGTGCCATAACAAATACCTATGAATGTGGGAATGACTTTGAAAATTGGCAGTGGATGGAGGTTACAAAAATTTTAAAGACTCTGATAGACAAAACCTAAATCATATTGGACAGATCATTAGAAATATGTTCTTTAAAGATTCAGACTGTGAAGGCTCACTGACTGTACAAATCTGAACTTAGATCATGCTACAAAGGAAACAACATGCTATTGGAACAGAAAGGAATGAGGATCCTTATTACACGGTTGCAGAACCTTAGCAACTCTATTGTCTATAACGATTTGGAAAGTAAATTATGAGCCTAACGAATTTGATGACCTATCTAAGGAGATGTCCAAGCAGAGTGGAGAACATGTTTCCTGGTTTCTTTTTTGTGCTTATAGCAAAATTCAAGAGAAATGAGATAAATTTCAGAAAGTTCTGTTAAACAAGAAAAACTAAAACTAGGATGTAATGATTTGGGACATTCTCAGCCTCTCCCAATGGGAAAGGATGCTAACATTTAGAAATGGCTTCTGAGCACTGTCAGGAAAGAATGCCTAGAGAAATAGCTGAGAGTGTGATAGTGTGACTTTAAAATAGTCAGAAAGGTTAAAATGTAAGAATATTTAATCATGCAAAGTTTCCTTTTAAGAGATTAAGGGTGTGTCTCCTAAAATCTCCCAATCAAACCATAATATCTCTAGGAAACAAGAGGAATGTCCCTCAGCCAGCTCAGCCAGAGCTCAAGATAGAGAAGGGCTTACGTCAAAATGATCCCTTAACATAGATTTTGTGTAAAGAACGAGCCTCAGTTAATTCCATGGGAAATAAACAGAGTTTTTGAGAAAATTATTTCAGTAGAAATGCTGACAGTTAGGGCTGGAAGGGATGTAAGAACTAGAAGTACCCCAAATTCAATTGCTAGTAAGCAGGCTGAAAACACCTCTTTCCTCCAGTCTCAATGATGAGGTCTGGACTTTGAGCATACACTGTACGGGACTAAAATTCTTGGTGAGCATTTGAGAGAAGGAAGGTACAAGTAATTTACATGTGGGACAGATGTGAATCATTGGAGACTAAAGGGTGGATTGGGATAGACAATCTTCTAGGGTGGCCCTCATGATAGTTCCCTTGTGTCCAAGCCCTTGTGTGATCCCTTCTATTTGAGTACAAGCACGATCTGTGACTTGCTTCTAACTAACAGAATATGTCAAAAGTGAAAGGATGTCACAAAGGATCATATGATTAACTTACATGAGATTTTAAGACCCATTTTTCTTGAGTCTCTCACTCTCTTGCTTGCCTTGATGAAGCAAACAGCCTTCTTGGAAGGTCCAGACAAGGAACTGAGTAGCCTCTACCTTATGGTCAGCAAGAACTAAAGCTCTCATTTCCAAAGCCTTAGGTCATAAAATGCTGCCAAAAAACATGTAAGCTTGGAAATAGATTTCTCTCCAATAGAGCCTTGAGATAACTCAGCCCTAAGTGATACCTTCATTGCAGTCTTTAGAGGATCAGCTACATCATACCTAGACATCTTGCCCACTTTGTGTTAATGAATTTATATTTTTTGAAGGCACTAAGCTCCTGGTAATATATTTTTTTTTATTGCAGCAATAGAAACTGATTTAGACACACTAAAGGGCTGATGGTCATGGGGTAGATGAGGACAGAAACGAGTGAAGGGAAAGGAAACTGCCAGATTTCTCTTTGTTAACATCTCATGACAGTTTTTTAGGCATTTCTTCAACATGACACTTTCCAGTGTTTTTGTACTATTAACCTAGGCATTAGATTATTACCTAAACTATTGTTCCTGACTCCTTTGTTCCAAAAGTGGAAAGTCTGGACAATTAAGCTATATTAAGTTGCCCTATATGGAGGACAATTCATAGAGGAGATACTAAGAACAGTTAAAATATCATACTGAAGAAGGAAGAGAGAATACACAATGAAAATCTTAAACTAGCTACTATGCAAAAGAAACCACTCTTTATGAAATTATGGACTAAATTAGAAATTGCAATGAGTTATTTTTTCTAAAACCTTAAAATAATTAACATGATGGGATTCTTTTTCATAAAATTCAGATATGTTTTGATAACAGATCATAAATAAAATGCTGTGACTTTAATTTCTATGCTTGTCTTTTATTGCTGAGACATCTTTTATACATATCAAGAAATAAGACCTGAATTCAGTTTTACAAATAATTATATTTAACCTAATATGTTATATAAAGTTTATCCCTCCAAAATATATGGTGAATCCAACCATCTCACCCCCTCCTAAAACTAGTGCAAGCCACCATCATTATTCCTAATTATAGTAATATCTTCTTTTCACTCCACATACAATCTTTTACCACATAGAAACCCTATGAATATTATTTCTTTTCCATCATTTTATTATGATGAAAAGGAAACACAAAAAATGGGAGCATAAATTGATGAAACTTCTCAAACTGTACATACCCGTATAGCCATCTCCCATATCAGTAAATAGGATATAGCAACACCTCAGAAATAGTCAATACCTGATGACTAAAAGATAACTCCACATCTGTCAGCATAAGTTCATTTTGCCTCTTTTTGACCTCTATGTAAATGAGAACAACAGTGCCATTTTGTGTGCCTTCTTTCACTCAACCTTATATTTGTGAGTCATCCACATGTGCTAGGCATACTGATAGTTTCTCCATTTTCATTATTACAGCATAATGTAGGTATCTGTTTTCTATTTATGGACACTGAAGTAGTTTCCAGGTGAGGGCTATTACAAATATTATGAACAGGGCTGTTTTGAACTTTCTTGAATATGTCCACTGGTGTGTGTGTATGTGCTTGTTCCTATTGAGTATAACCTGGAATTATTTTGCAAAGGTGTAGATTATGCATATGTGCAGTTTTAATGGATACTACTAATTTTGCAAACTGAGTGTACTGATTAACACTCACACATGTCATGTTTCTGAATACAGGTCATGTATTCCCCACAATTTGCATCTTCTTGATGACTAATACAACAGTTTTTCATACGTTCCTCAACCATTTGTATACATCAGAATATTTGAGTTTTTAGAGAATTGTTTTCTACCATCTGAAAACTTTTTTTCAAGACTAGAGCTAGAGAGTAAACTTTAAACTCCCAAATCATGTATTCTTCCACATTGATATTTTTCAAAAAGTAGTAAAACATAAAACTCCAAAGGTTTACCACTTTAACTTTGAATAATACCCATATAACCTTAACATGGCCTAAATATTCCTATGCAAAATGAATTTTTTTCTCAATTTTGCTGCACCCACACTGTCTTTACTTCTGTTCTCAGCTTATATCAAGTTTTTGTTCTTACACTTGTTTTGTTCTTACTATTCTTTTTACTCACTATAGGGACTTTGCTATTATTTTAATCTTTTGACTTGGTCTCAGCAATTATGTCTCTGCTCAATTATCATGTAATAAGAGATGCTTTACCTGAGGAACTAGCATTCCTTGACTTTGGTTTTGCTGAGGCTCATTAACATTTTAATTTCTTTACTTCACTTATGACTATCTGAAATTATCTTATTTTTAAATTTCCCTCTTCAATATTTGTGTTAATAGCATCTAAATCTGTATTAGGCGCATAATAACTACTTGACACCTTTTTTAATAAGTAAATGAGAAATGGACAAGTAAATAATTGTAATGAGTTATTTTTCTGCTGACCCATTTTTAGTTGCTACACTCTCAAAAGAATCTTGATTGGTTAAACTTTTGAAATATTTATTCCACTGATACTTTAATCTATCATTAATTTAGGACTTAGGTCTGGCAAATTTTCTGTCACAATTAAAGTGTTAGTGAATGAAGACAGCTCTGCTGTGGAAGTGAGAAAAGCCTCATGTAAGTATCTATGCTTATAGAGTTAATTAAGGAAAGCACAAGATGATCTATGCAAAAGGTGGGAGAGCTGAAGCAAAATGATTGCAGTCATGTCTTCTTTATTAATTACTTATGAGCTCTTGAAAAGATATTTAACATAATAATTGCTCATAGCCTTTTTAGTTCTGAAATTTTGTAACTATATGATCTAAGTAATCATATCTTAAATTCATTAAACAAAGAATGTTGGAAAATTAATGTAAAGGAAAATTTTGCATCGATTGTTCAGCTCCATCATATTTCTTAATCATTTCCTTTGGTGCCTAAATAATACTGAAATGATCTAGCTGTTAGCTCTCAGTTGGTTCTTTAGTTCAGATATCAAAATATGAGTTTGTGAAGCAATAGTAAACCACACAACTTTGCAGTGATTCTTATTCTAGTCACCTATCTCATTTGTGATGATTTTGGTTCTTATTAACCCACTAAGGTCAAATTACTGGACCCACTGACCCCTTTTAAAGCCATTGCTCAGCAGGCAGGAGGATGGAACTGATGTTTAATGTTCCTGTTTCATTTCTTGTTCTCAGAGATCTTTATTTTGTCTCTTTTTTCCAGTTTACAATCACTTTATCTATATCTATCTATCATCTATCTATCTATCTATCTATCTATCTATCTATCTATCAATCATATATCAGTCATCTATCTACCTAGCGTCTATCTGTTTGCTATTTTATGTATAAGTAAATGTACCTGATTTTAGAACAGATTATGTAGTTTATATCATGAACTCATTATAATTTCCTGAATGGGAATCATAATACTTGTGTTATTTTCTATATATGTAGAGGTAAATCTAAGTAAGTAAACAATAAGTATGTGTGGACCCTCATGGTTGGTTTTAGAATTATCTATTGAGTGCATATGGCAATGGATAAAAAATGTAGGTGGTAAGAAGAGAAAGGTGAATTGGGAAGGAAAATAAATATTTGTGAATAGGCTTTCAGTCAACTAATCTAGGATTCTTAGAAAGAGAAGATAATGTTTGCTTTCTAAACAAAAAGTGCATTTCAGAGATATCTTTATATTTGGAATAGCACTTTTTACAAATTAAAATTACAACAAAAAGGTTTCATGGAAGTCTCCAGTTTTCTTGTATTTTTTAGAGTCCAATCTTAAAAACATTAGTGCCTTTCAATTTCTTTATTATTCCCTTAAGGGAAAACTCCAAAATTTCTAAGAAATTATAACCAAGTGGCTCAAGACCCTGTGCAGCTCAGGGTCCAACAAAAAGCAGATAATTAAGAAGTATTTCAGAGGATCTAATGTACAACATGGTTGCTCTAGTTAATAATACAATATTGTGTACTTGAAAGTTATTGAATAGATCTTAAACATTTTAACCACACACACACACACACACACACACACACACACACACACACGCAGAGTCAAATATGAGTGATGAAGGGTGTGATCGTTATCTTGATCTTGGAAATCATTCCATAATATATATGTATATCATATCATCAGGTTGTGTACTTCAACTTTATATAATTACATTTTTCATTTATTACTCAATAAAGTTGGGAAAAAATAAATCTGAGAAAAATTAAGAATCGGCCTATTTACAAACGTGGATAGAATGTAGGAGAACTGAAACAGATGGTACAATACTCTAGGGCTAGTTATAGCACAAATCCATTACCATCCTTAAGTCTGGAGAATCAAAGACAGGAGTGGTTCATGAACTTGAGAAATGAGTGTGTGGAAAGATTCTCCTTACAGGGTGGTGACACATTCAGCTCCAGGTGGTAACATAGGAAAGAAAATTAAGAAAAAAATGGAGCACGCTCACACTCTTCTCTTGTGATTTCTGGCCAGGGCTTTCTATTGGCCTAAATCAACACAAAGCCAGAAGAGAAGAAATCCTATTGACAAAGCTCATACAGATCAGCCTTCAGAACACAATGAAGGATGAAGAAGAAGGAGGGAAAGTGGATCAGGGTCGGGAGGACAGAGAAGCCAGGACAGACCCATGGGTCAGTTAATGGGTCATTTTAAAATGTCAAGAGTATTGGGATTTAATTTGGACCTTATTCAAGCCAAGGCTACCATGTTTCATTTATTCTCAATTACCAAAATTAGTGTCAATCAACCCTCTCACATATTATCATCATCTGACATCCCCTTTTTAATTTGTTTGTTCTGTTGTGTTTTATTCTAGAAAATATAGATATGAAATATAAATTCCACTGTAATACCAGTATTTCCTTTATTTCCAGTATGTAACCATGTTTTTCTTTTTTTTAGAATCAGTCTTCAATTCTAATTAGTCAATCAAACCTTCGGGATTTTGATAAAACATTATCTGATTCACTGAAATTCACTGCATGTCCGTGGATTTATATTTACTATTTTCATGTGATCTAAAATTTCCCCACTTCCCAAAATTCTGACAGCTGCATACAACTGTATTCTTGCTAGGCTCCTCCATTATCAAATGTTGCGGCTCCAAGCAAGCCACTCCAAAATATTCCACAGTGGCATGCTGACTATTTTGCATTAAGGTTACTTGAGAAATGGACAATGTAAAAAGAACACTGATTCTCCTCCTCTCTGTCCCCTCTGAAAGCAGGAAATAAATGGCACATGTAAATGTCCTCTCCCTTTTACAGAGAGACATACTCATCACCAGAAATAGGGAATTCAGGGCCAAGAAGCCTTATAAATAAATCTTGTTACTTCTTTACTAATTGCTACTCCAAGCCCAAGCTCTGCTTGAATTCTTGACTAAGTAAGCACTAACGCCTAATGTTCTTTGTTCAATTAATTGCTAACATTTTTTTTTTCTTTTGTCTAAAAGTTGTGAAAGCTGCCTTCCTTGGTCACCTCTTAGGTTCCATTTCTGTAAGGCTTCCACACCTATGAGTTGTATTTTTTTCTCCTCTTAATCTGTCATGTCAATTTAATTATTAGACCAGGCAGCAAACTCAGAAAAGAAAGATGAAATTTCCTTATTCCTGGCAAAAGTGTAAGAAACATGATCACATTTGCTGAGTAACTGAATCATTATATAATGGAGAAAGAGTGAGAGACAAAGAGATAGAGAGAGACAGGGAGTTCTGGAGAGAGAGAACAGAAAACAACCAATTCTTATGCCACGCAGATTAAGTCAGTAATATAGAAACTGGAATAATACATTTCAGATGTAGCGTTGCTTTGCCTCACTAAGGACACACACTAATTCATTTCCCTACTCTGGTAATCCTCTCTAAGAGCAAATTGGTGATTTATCATCTGTACATTTCCTTCTCAGGGCATCAAAAAATAGATTTACTCTTCTTCCATATACATCATCGTTTCTTCATTCTGATTTTCCCCGTATTTCATTGGAATCTACGTTATTTACTATTTGTGCTTGCTCTTATCTATGTATACCAGAAAGGGTCCCAGTTAGAGAGAATGTTGAAAATAGACCTTATTTTCAGAACTATCAAGGTTCTCAATGGCTGACTATGGGTCAGGCACCAATCCCTAGTTCAGTTCTATATCTGAGTGATAGTTTGTTATTATAACAGAAAACCTAAGGTATAATATTTATCAGTTAGTGAATATGCAGTTCTGTCTGACTGTTTCAGGAGATGGATATATGTTAAAAATTATGCCTTCCTTTCTAGTGATATATGTTTATTTTTTTCCTTTAATAAGTTATTATATGTCTTTATAGAAGTAAAATAGATCTATTTAGAGGAATCAGTCAAATATTATTTACCTGGCCTACTCTTAATATTATGGATATTTCAAGTAGAAACATTGAGGTTTTTTGAATGAACTTTATCTAGATAGATCTATCTAGCTAACATACACATAGTATGTAATATAAATACATATATGTATATGCATATGTATATATATACATATAAATATGTTGCTGTAAATGTGCCCTTAAGTGCTTGATTTATGAACATACTACTTTGTCAGAAAGTAAATTACATTTTGATAGTGAAGAAAAAGTAGAGTAATTGAGAATTGAAACTAACATAGTTAACTCTCCTCTATGTTAAACAATGCTGGGTGTTAACATTCTTCCCCATCCCTGTACTAAAAAGTGCTAGGACTCAGAACAATTAAATTAGCTGCTTTCTCCAAGACCTACCTCCTCCTAGAAAAAAAGACTGTGAATTCATTTGTTAGCCTCCCGGGGATGCCATTACAAACTGCCACAAACTGGGTGACCTCAAACCTTAGAAATCTATTTTCTCAAAATATTGGAGGCCAGAAATCTGAAATCAAATAGGAACATGCTCCCTCTGAAGGTTCCAGGGGAGGAGCCTTCCTTCACTCATCCTTCCCATGGATGCAGGCAATTCTTGGTGGATACATCATTCCAATTTCTGCCTTTATTTGTCACATGGTGTTCTCTTTGTGTGTCTGTGTATCTGTTCTTTCTTCCTGTAAAAGCACCAGTCATTGCATTAGGACCCACTTTAATCCAGTATGACTTTTTTTTAAACTAAGTACATCTTTAAAGACTGTTTTCAAATAAGCTCACTTTAAAAGGTACTGGATGTTAGGACTTTAATATAACTTTTGGGGGGATACAACAAACCCACATCAATCCACCAAACAACTTACTTATCAAGAATAACAGTTTGCTAGCCAGGACCTCTCCTTGCTGCATGCACAAACCTAAAGCTATGATGTTACAAAATGCTACTCAATTATAATCATTTCTCTATTTTGCAAGACTCCAAACATCTCAAAAATGACCTAGGCCAAGATCTAAAACTTTATAAAAACATGCTGCCCTAATTTTCCATTTTGAGACCCTGCTAAGATAGTTGATTTGATATCCCATGTTACTATTGTCAGCTAAATAAACTACACTTTGTTTGATCAACATACTGTCCTAATGGTTTTTGGGGAATAAATAGTCAACACACCTAGATGTCCCTTGATAAGCTTTGCCCAAGACTTGCTTTAAGACTTCCTTTTCACTCTGCCTGTGATTCCAAAGCTATTATGTCACAAACTTTGCATAATCTCTTTCAGTTTTCCACTTTGCAAAATCAAAATCAACCATCCCAGGCCCTAAAAAAATTTTAATATTTTTTTATATTTTCCATTTTGAGGCAGTGCTATAACTGTCAGTGCAGAATTCTCTCATTGAAGTGTGATAAATTTTTATATATATTTTATATTTAAAATATATGTATATAAAATAAAAATTTGGAAAGCACCCAAAAGTTCATGAGCAGGAGATAGATAAATGGATAAAAAAATAATGATATAGTGACAAGTAGAATACTGTCCGGCAACGAAAATAATAAACAATTTATATATAAAACAGAAGCAGAGAGTATGAATAATCTCATTTCCTACTTTTATAGATCTGTTATGTCAGACACATAAAAATTAAATATATTTTCACAATCTCATACATAATTAATGACAAAGACATGATTGACAGAATCTTCATGTAACTCTCCCACATTCTGCAAAGATCATGTCATGCTAAATTGGGAATACTCTTGCATTGTGTGTTGATACAGAACATGTTTTTAAACTAGGAAACTTTAAAACTCTTATTGTCAGTACATTTCTACAAGGTAATAAAAGAATAAAATTTCTGATTACCCCAAAACTTTATAGTTACCCATATGCTATAGTTATTCCTGTCACGCTTATTTTTCTTCCCCTTTAATTTTTCCTCCCTACTGTCAGAATGTCACAGCTCCTAGATGGGATTATATGAATAGGAGAAACAAAAGACTATTTTTTAAAATATTTATTTATTTATTTATTTGGCTGCACCTGGTCTTAGTTGTGGCATGTGGGCTCTTAGTTGTGGTATGTGGGATCTAGTTCCCTGACCAGGGATTGAACCTGGGCCCCCTGCATTGGGAGTGTGGCATCTTAACCACTGGACCAATTTTTAATTGGAATTTGGTTCTTTCTCTATCTCCTTCTATTGTACCAGGTAGAACCATTGTTTGTTTCTTGTAGCTTCTCTCTACATAAATTTCTTGAATGTATAAATATATATATACCACTATGTTATATAGGTCTCTGTTACTTCAACATCCAATCAGAGTTTGTCTCCATGTGAATAGCATGCCAAACTAAGCAACTCTGGGTTTGCTACATCAACACAATATGGCCCTCAATTTCTTTATCAGTCAGAATAAGATAAGTTTATTTCTTACTCATGCTACATGTCCTACAGGAACCATCTGACATTGTGCCCATGTCCTCACTCTGAGACCAAAGCATCATGCAATAAAAGAAAAATAGTAAATTTAACAGCTTCTTAATGCCTCTATCTAGAAGTAAAACATGTCACTTCTTCCTATGATTTTTAGCCAAAGTATGACTCATGACCTTGACTACCTACTAATAGAGTGGGTAAGTTCAATTTTAATGATTGTGTAAAGAAAAAAAGGGAAAAAAAGAATACTTGTGAATTTTCCTAATGACTACCAACTAATTTTCATAATTCATTGAAATATATTTTTTGCATGATATCACCAGCTACTTTCTACAAAGTTTTCCAACTCTGGTACTTGACTCATTTCTGTGTAGAAAAATCAGTTATTTGTTTCTTAAAGGGCATTTTAAACTGAATGATTGAATATCATTGAATAAAATAATAGCATAGAATAGAATAGATCAGAGTTTGTGGTAGTCAAAAAAAAGTATTATTTTGTGAAGTTATATATATATATATTTTACATATGTATCAGTCCAAAATATACACTTATTATATTATTAAAATATAAAATTATAATACACATACAAAACATAGTACAGAGTCAAAAACGCTTAAAGCCGTGGTTATAATGCATGTGTTGAGGCTATGACAGCTTGGGGTCTTATACTTTACTTACTTTTGGATGAACTTATATACTGACATTTTACAAAACTCTTTCACATATATTTCAGTCCACCCTTAAAACAACCTTGTAAATATGTATCATTATCTGCAAAATGCAAAACGAAGTCTAAGCAATATGGTGCCTTGACCAAGGGCATAATTTGCAAGTGGCAGGGTGATGTCCTATTGAAGCTACAATTTTAAAATCTATTCTTCTCACTACCCAATGACACCCTGCCAAGATCATTTTGGCTTCTGTTTTCTTTACTGAATTACGAGATTCACTTTTGTTCCTTTTATATATTTTGTACAAATTAGAAATAATTATATACCTTAAAATGAACTTCATTATTGTATAGAGTCTCAGCCACATCAATATTAGATTCTCTCTCTTAACATTGAGGACAAATAAGTCACAGAACTCTTTAGGTAGTTACAACTATTAAGCACTTTAATAGGCAGTGGGGCTACAACAATAGCTAAGTGATAAACCTACACTGAAGCACCCTGGTGGGGATATGGATGCACAGATATAAAAGACAATACAATATAAAAATACTATTGTAGAAATACATTCAGAATCCTGGAGAATATTGGGGAGGATGTGAGAAACACAGTATGAGACCTGATAAAGTTTTGAGTAATGATGAGTCTGGAAAGAAAACTTAACCAAGCCTTTGATGAACAAGAGAAAGACATATTAAGATGGGGTTAGGAATATAATAAAGACATACCAATTTGGAAAAAGAATTCATTCTTTTTTTTAAGTTCTTTATTGGAATATAATTGCTTTACACTGTTGTGCTAGTTTTTGCGGTACAACAAATTGAATCAGCTATGTTTATACATATATCCCCATATCCCCTCCCTCCCGTGACTCCCTCCCACCCTCCCTATCCCAGCCCTCTAAGTCTTAGAATCAATGATGTGCCAGTAGATAACTTTAGGTAACTGGAATATGAAGATTTAAACAATAATCTCTTCCTTGTTTTCAAAGACCTTAAAAGCAAGAAGAAGCCAGTGCAGTTCAAACAGTTTTTATGATAGAGAGTTTGAAAACAATGGTTGTAAATGGTGTTGTTATGAATGGTTTGCAAATCATTTAATATGGGATTTAAGGTTTATGAACAGTACAGCCAAATTTCCTAGATTCAAATGTTGCCTATGTTTAATACAAATTACTTTACCTATCTGTACTTTAGTTTTCCTATATGTAAAATAGATATACTAGTAGAATTTACCTTAGGAAGTTTCTAACAGGATTAAAAATATATATGTGTGTGTATTTGTGTGTGTCTTCATTGCTTATCATTTTATAAGCAACACAATATAAGTAATTTCTATAATTATTACATGTCAGAGAATAGAGAATTGACCTTTTGGGTTTTTTAACATTTTGAAATTTAAAACATTGTGTTACATTCTTGTGATAATTGTCACAGCTTACTGAAGGATCATTAGGAAGGTAATAGCTTGCTTCATCCTAACTGATGGATCTAAGTATTCCTTCCTTCTTATTTTCCCTAACTCTTATTTCATTTTCTGAATGCACAGTTCAGTGGTTATCTTTTTATTAAAAATAACAAAGTAAAAATATTTAGTTGGTCAAATTGTGTGGATGCAAGGCTAAAGTATAAAAGTTCCACTATATTATATCAAAATTATCATTGCAAGGAAACCATTGCTAATTGATATTTAAAATTTTAACTTTAGAAAGTTTTGATTTTGTTGTGTCAGATAATTTGTACTTTTATTACATATAGTTTATATCCACTTTGTTTAAATACAAAGAAACTATAGAATCTGAATTAGGATACCATGATTTTTGTTATCATTTTGCAGTGGCAATCACACTAATCCAACAGTGAGGATAGTAATTGGTTTTAACTTGCTTGACATACATTATGCAAATTCAGAACCTTATTTTATTATGGATATAGTTATAGTCTTTATTTTCAACTTTGTGGCCTATAAAACATTGGCACTTGTGTTATCTCATTTTATTTGTCTCACAACAATTATATGCAGTGTTTCTTGTCTGTTCAAAGGACAGTAAGCTTTTTCTCCAAAGATTTGAAAAGATTGCCATCAGAGAGTTAAACTGTAAAATCAACTCAAGGTGGAAGCAAATGTTCAATCCTAAAGGTACCATTCTACAGAACAAATGGCAATATGTTGATTTTTAAAAAATTATCCTTGTTAGTCTATGTTAGGATTAAGTGTTTTGATATAAAAACATTAAAAAACACATAAAAATGGGAGAAGAAAAAACTTATCAAGAGAATATGGAGTTATTGTGGAGAAAATCTTGATGTAGAACTTTGTGAACATCAGAGCACTATTGGGAGGTAGCAGAATCCACCAAGTGGATGACATTGCTCTGATTTCTTTAGCAAAACTAAAATATAGTAAAGAAAAACTCAAACAAGTTTTATGGCTGGAGAAATTCTTGATGAAGAAATGTGGAATAATTAAAACATAAATAATCTGAAGTCAACATATGATATAATCCAAATTCTTTTCAGTCCTAACCAAATCTATCTAATTCTCAGTCGGGTTACCAAGTCACAAGATGTTAGTAAGATATTAAAATAATCATATGACCTGAAGATATCCTGGTTTCTAACTCTGATTTTTTATTACAAATATACATTTTTCTGTCTACTTCTTCCTTATGTGAAGTTTAAATGTTGCGAGACAAATTCTACACATTAAGAGGAGTCTTTCAGTCATGTAAGCAGAGAAACATTATAGAAATATAATCCAGATACAATACAATCCAGATACGACAAACGTATCTCAGAGATATTGCAGGTTCAGTTCCAAAACACCACAATAAAGCAAATATTGCAACAATGCCAGTCACACAAATCTTTTTTGGTTTCTCCTTGCATACAAAAGTTATATTTACACTGTAGTCTACTAATGATACAAGAGCATATGTCTAAGAAAACAATTAAAATACTTTATTGCTAAAAAAATGCTTAACATCATCTGAACCTTCAGTGAATCATAATCTTCTTTTGCTGGTGGAGAGTCTTGCCTAGATGTTGGTGGCTGCTGACTGATGTTGATGACTGATCAGGGTGATAATTGCTGAAGGCTGGGTGGCTGTGGTAATTTCTTAAAATAAGACAACAATAAATTTTGCCACATCAATTGACTCTTCCTTTCACAACAATTTCTCTGTGGCATGTGATGCTGTTTGACAGCATTTTACCTTCAGTAGAACTTCTTTCAAAATTGGAGTCAAACCCTGCTGCTGCTTTATCATAGTATCTTCAAGAGGAGTAGATTCCATCTCAAGAAACCACCTTCTTTGCTTACCCATAAGAAGCAACTCCTCAACCATGAAAGTGTTGTCCTGAGATTGCAGCAATTCAGTTACATATTCAGGTCCACTTCTCCTTCCAGTTCTCTTGCTATTTCCACCACATCTGTAGTTCCTTCCTTCACCAAGATCTTGAACTTCTTAAAGTCATCCATGAGTGTTGGAATCGGATTCTTCCAAACTCTGTGAATCTTAATATTTTTGACTTCTTCCCATGAATTATGAGCATTCTTAATGGCACCTAGAATGATGAAGCATTTCCAGGAGGTTTTCAATTGACATTGCCCAGGTACATCAGAGGAATCAGTATCGATAGAGGTTATAATCTTACAAACGATATTTCTCAAATAATAAAACTTGAAAATGGAAGTTACCCCTTGACCCATGGGCTGCAGAATGACTGTTGCATTAGTAGGCATGAAAACAACATTAATCTCCTTGTACATCTCTATCAGAACTCTTGGGTGACCAGGTGCATTGTAAATAAACAATACTATTTGGAAAGGATTTTTTTTTTTTTTTTTTTTTTTTTTTCTGAGCAGTAGGTCTCAACAGTGAGCTTAAAATAGACAGGAAACCATGTTATAAACTGATGTGCTGTCATTCAGGCTTTGTTGTTCCACTTAGAGAACACAAGAAGAGTTGATCTAGCATAATTCTTAGGGCCCTAGGTTTTTTTAATTGGTAAGTGAACATTGGCTTTAACTTAAATTCACCAGTCATACTAGCCTCTAACAAGAGAGAAAGCCTGTCCTTTGAAGCTTTGAAGCCAGACATTGACTTTTCCTCTCTAGCTATGAAGGTCCTAGGTGGCATCTTCTTCCAATAGAAGCTGGTTTCATTTAGATTGAAAATCTGTTGTTTAGTGTAGCCACATTTCATTAATTGTCAAAGGTCACTGATCACAGATCAACATAACAAATATGATAATCATTAAAAAATTTAAAACATTGCAAGAATTTCTAAAATGTGACACAGATACATGAAGTGAGTAAATGCTATTGGAAAAATGGTACTGATAGACTTGCTTGACACAGAGTTGCCACAAATCTTTAATTTGTAAAAAATGCAATATCTTTGAAGCAAAATAAAGTAAATTGCAGTAAAAGGAGGTATGCCCATATCTATCTAGCATAGATACTGCCAGACTTTAATCAGGCTACTGATTAGATAACCCTATTGTTATAGTCATATCCACAGTAATAAATCATATTACTCCAGTTTTATAGATGAATGAGTTGTGAGTTAATTTTTTTATATATAAAATCCCACAGTAAGTGTTGGGGCCAGTAACTGAAATCATTCTACAGATCTAAAAGTCATTCTCTCTTACATGCAGAGACCTTGAGGTAGAAGAAAAATGGAGACTTATAGACAATTTGAGAGATAGAAAGAAACCTGGAAATTATAGGACTCAGTCTTTAAAATTTATAAATGTGGAAATTAAAGTCTATACAATTTGAGAGATGTCTAATAGTGGAACTAGGAAGAAACTCTATGTCTTCTAATGCAATATCTGCTAAATAAAAATTAAAAATTAGAGCTAAATATCTAATGATATCAATTAATAAAACTCAATTCATTGAAAAAATTGAATTGACCTGTAAATAATAGGCATAAGCGACTATGTGTAGAATAATGTTTTTTGCAGGGGAGGAGACTAGTAACTAAAGGACAAAACAAAGAAGGAGAAAAGATGGATGATAGGTAAAAGAGTTTCTTACAGAGCCAATACATGAAATACATAAACACTGTTTTTTCTGATACAGTATTTATTATGTACTTGTTTTGAAAATGTAATTCATTTTCTCAAATGACATTAATGAAAACTAAAGGGCAAAAAGCAAGAAAGCAGACTTGTTCTATCCAAAATTTTGCATATTGTTTTACCAGTTTGGGGATTGAAATGTGATCATGTTCCAAAATACTTGAATAGAAATGGCTAGTTGATTCAAGTAAATCAATTTATGAATGCAAATTGGGCCAAAATGAAGAAATTAGCATGCATGATTATGATATTTTGGTTAGTATTATAGACATGTTTTACCGTTTTAAAATTCACCAAATCACAAACCTAAATGATCGTTATTACTCATCCTCTATATTTTATGTTTTGTTTTTCTCAAACTATGACTCATGGACTAATACTTCATAACTACTTAGATTGTTAGTATTTTTTTATCTTAATTTCTTAAGTACCATTACACAACTATTGTTTCAGAATCCTTATGACAAAACTTGGGTACCCATTTCCTTATAAATCTCCCCTCATGCCATTTGGAAGCAGAGCTTCCAAACTTCATGGAACAGAAAAAAAGGGGCAATAATGATTGCATGTGATCCTTGAATCTCACCAGGATTAGATACAGGATGGTCCAAAATAGAAATTAACACTTAAACCACCCAATAGTTTACAATTCTATCGACATATTTTCATTCAAGAGTAAGGATTATATACTACTTAACTTCTTAGTAAGTTATTATAATTAAATCTTTCATTAAAGACATAAATTCTATATTATTAGTATAGTAAAAAGAGTGTCAACTTCACAATGTTGAAAATATCCTAATATACAAGCAAACTGGTATAATTAAGATTTTGTTTTCAGTTGGCTATGTTTACTATTGATACTCTTGTGTTTTAGATGCTAAATTTTAGTCAGCTTAACCTTTGCTTATCAATTTGTTTAGTTGAGATTATTTGGTAAACTCCTGATAGATAACTATATCTGTAATATTTTGGTCTATATTTATCCTGTAACCAGATTTTAAGGTAAATATACATTATATGAGATCAGAGATGTACCTTCAGATATATTTTATTAATAAAACTGTCATAGAGGAAAGTACAGTTCACTAAAATAACCAACAATAAAATATAATATTTACTATTTAAGTTTCTATCTAAGATTAAAAATTCTATTCAAATGTATGGTTTACTATAATATTACTGCTATAGGATGAGACCTAAGTGATACATGTGATACATGTTTTAAATTATCTTTACTACATGCCAGGTGTTAGGGTAAGTGCTTAGTATATATTAACATATTTAAATATTACATGATCTCATGAAATAGTTATCTTGTACTTTTCATTTTAGTAGGATAAAATTTGAGTAATGAGGTGTTTAGTAACTTTCATAAAGTCACATATTATGAAATTTTAGAGCTCATTTACAAACATAGGCAATGTAATTAAAGAGCCCAAACTCTTTACCAGTTTGCTATACTAGAGATGAGAATTCTATTTTTAATAATAATTTATAGAAAACTACTCACAGTTAATTGATACATTTTAAAATAAAATATACATAGTTTATACATGGTAATATTAATATATAAATTGTAAGAGGAATCTGCCTATAAAATGAAGGAAAAACAATTCCAATCAGTAAGTAATTTAACAATAAACAATATATAAATAAGCAATATATAGCAATATTTGTGATAAAGAAAGATATGTGATATATAATCATTACTCAGTATCACATCCATATCTGAGATTTAATAGCACAGAAATTTCTGGTCAGAAATTTACTAACAAGTTCTTTATTTTGTCATATATTTACAGTCTTTTAAAGCAATAAAATTCTCAGAAAAATATTGGCCGTTATAGGTATAAACCTACTTAAAATTCCTATTCAATAAAAACAAACCAAAATTAAAGTTAGAAGAGTTGGAAAATACTGTTATATCACTAGATATGATAAAAATTTGGAAATATTTTATATAGAGACTTATTGAAATTCAATAAATTTGGTTGAATTTGGTTGTTAACCAAACATAAATAATCAAAATATTTATTGTCAGTAACAGAAGAAAAATAAATTGTAAAAATAAATGGAAATAGAAATAAAAATATTTAATGAATAAAACAGCAACTAGCAGTGGAATTTTTTTTAAACTCTTTATTGGAATATAATTGCTTTACACTGTTGTGCCAGTTTTTTTCTGTACACCAAAATGAATCAGCTGTATTTATATATATATATCCCCATATGCCCTCCCTCCCGCTACTCCCTCCCACCCTCCCTATCTCAGCCCTCTAAGTCATCACCCATCATAGAGTTGATCTCCCTATGTTATGTGGCAACTTCCCACTAGCTATTTTACATTTAATAGTGTATATATGTCAATGCTACTCTCTCACTTTGTCCCAGCTTCCCCTTCACCCTCCTGCCCACCCTGTGTCCTCAAGTCCTATCTCTACATCTCCATCTTTATTCTTGCTCTGTCACTGGGTTCATCAGAACCATTTTTTTTTTTAATTCCATATATATGAGTTAGCATGCGGTATTTGTTTTTCTCTTTCTGGCTTACTTTGCTCTTTATGACAGTCTCAAGGTCCATCCACCTCATTACAAATAACTCAATTTCATTCCTTTTTATGGCTGAGTAATATTCCATTGTATATATGTGCCACATCTTCTATATCCATTCATCTGTTGATGGGCATTTAGGTTGCTTCCCTGTCCTGGCTATTGTAAATAGTGCTGTAATGAACATTGTGGTACATGTTTATTTTCGGATTATGGTTTTCTCTGGGTATATACCCAGTAGTGGGATTGCTGGGTGATATGGTAGTTCCATTTTTAGTTTTTTAAGGAACCTCCATACTGTTTTCCATAGTGGCTGTACCAATTTACATTCCTACCAGCAGTGCAGGAGGGTTCCCTTTTCTCCGTACAGCAGCGGAGTATTTAATCATCTCAGTAAAAAGTTTAGTACTGTTTTATTGTCAACCTTGGATACCACAGAAAGCAAAATGGTAAGATAATTTGGGGCCAAAATTGCTACCATATGAGAAGATTTGGGCATCTCATCCTCACATATTTATAGAACATAAATGAAAAAAATAAGAAAAACAACATTCACAAAATAATTGTTTTATACATAACTTAAAATAGTTCAAGATTATTGGTGGTTGCCAGAGGCAGGGGTTGGGGGGGGGGCTGGGCAAAATGGGTGAAGGGAGTCAAAGTTACAAACTTCCAGTTATAAAATAAATATGTCATTTGGATATAATGTACAACTTGGCAACTATAATTAACAGTACTGCATTACATATTTGAAAATTGCCAGGAGAATAAATTTTAAAAGCTCTCAGCACAAGAAAATAAAATTTGTAATTATGTATGGTGATGGATGTTAACTAGATTGACTGTGGTGATCGTTTTGCAACATTTACAATATCTAATTACTGTCACACAACTAAAACTAATGTATTGTGTGTCAATTATATCAATACCTCAACAAAAAAAATTCTAAAAATAAAATTTAAAATAATTCAGTGTACATGGCCCTAGATAATGGATTCAGTGGTGTGTTGTATTGTATTTTATCTGAGAAGAATATTATATAATTATTTTGCATTAAAATTAGGAATTTGAAATTAAAACAGTGAAAATATATAACTATTTATCTAAAAGTCCATATATATATGTGAGTAATGATAGAAAGCATTAGGCCAGTGGAATAATGAATGAAGTTTTTTTTATGTAAATGACATTTAAATTTAGCAAACAAGAAAAAGTTAATACATTTGATCAATATACATAATTTAGCCATATGTACATGTGCCTCGATATTCTTATGATGTTCTTTTCACAAATAGAGAGAAAAGGGTACATAAGGCAGTAATTTCAAAGTAGATAAGACTACATTTACTTTGCACATTTTAATAATTCAGAAATCTATGCATTATTAATATAGATCAAAACAAGTACAGTTATATTAACTTGCCACCAAAACAACTGTCAGGGTATAAGTTTGCATACTATTACTTTTTATCGTAAATCTTATCATTACAGAAATTTTAAAACAGGTAATTTTGCCTAAGCTTTTCTTTATGCATAGTCCCATCATAAACATGATAACAAACTTTCTATCTCTTTTTGATTCTATTGTCTACAGCTGGCCCAGTCTAGCTATATATTCCCTAGAACTAATATATGCATATATATTAGTTGTATAGACTAAGTATCATATAACAAATGTTTCTAACTTTGTCAATTTAAGTTGGTAGTAGAAAATTTTATGTTGAATTTATAAACTCGATGATATATACTTGTATGCAGACAACCACATACATTTCATATTTACTAAGCTTAAACACAATTAATAAATCATTTCCCAGATTCTGACTCTAAATATTTAACTTTTTGCCTTTCAGCATGGCCCCATTTTGTCAAGGCCATGCCCTGATCCATTGCTGCGGTCTAATGTCCACAGAGTCTGGCATGTGTAGGCCATATCCTAATTTGTCCTATTTTAACAAGGTGCATTAGATTGCCCTAGTGCACCTTGAATTCTTACAATCAATAAATGTGATTAATATGTCTAAAAATGACAGTCTGTTTTAAAAATAGCACTATAAGTTACTGCTTAAGTTGAATATCTTTTGAAATTAGCAGGAGAATATTTTCTGTAGGTGATGATTAAGGTCGCTATTCTGGGAAAATGACAACATATAAATTTATCTCTGGGAAGAAGGCATGCATATTTTTTTCCAATTAATGTCAGCACATTTTGACCCTCTGTTTACATGACAAATAACCGACATGCGCCTCATTTGTAAGAACAACCTATTTTAAGAGAGAGTATGACTAAAGAAAAGGCTATTCAAAGAATCAGTCCTAGTGTCTGTCCTTTGTTTGCTCAAAACATACAGAAGTACTTTTATCCTAAAATATAACTCCATCCCCCCAATCCTATTTTGTAATAACGTGATCTTGTTGCTATTTTAATTCAAAAAACTAAATCCCACCTAAGTGAATTTCTCCAAATATGTATTCCTTTTTATCAGTAATACAAATGGTCTCAAAAGCAAATAGAGATAGTCTCTGCTGATATTTTTATGTGACAAGGTTTAAAAACACAAAGTAACAGATTTTCTTTGTAATAGTGCAAGCCATATACCTAAAAAAAAAAACGACAACAAAAAGCCCTGTAAAAATAGCACAACTGAGCGGATATCTTCCTTAAGATTGCATTTGTGTGTGATGTTAGGGAAATTTTAATTACTCATTGGATATATTAGTTTCAGCTTAATTATAGGCAGTGTATTTAATTATCCACCAGATACTATTGGAATTTCACCAAGTCCGAACTGTGCATCATCATGCCTTCTGCAACCCATTTTCAAATACCAAGTAGATGAACTCTAAGTGAACAATACACTAAACAAACAAGTAAACACTCAGAAAACATTTCTTAAGCATCTATTATAGAAAAAGCATCCAAGGAAATAATTGGATGGAAAATGAGAAAGGTTTTTGTTTGTTGGTTTGCTGGTTTTTATCTTCCTAGTTTGTAGTATGTTGTTTGACCAGTTTTCAGTCGATAAATTTATTAAGCTAAAGTATTAAAATAATGTACTGAGTTGTTATCAGGATGGTAACACACACTCTTACAAGAAAATCTCAAAAATGCAAATGGGAACAATGCATGGCAAATTTACTAATTCAGAAATTGCTTAAGATAAGTTCTAATAAAAAATAAAGGTAAATAAAAGTTCAAAAACTTAAGGTGGCTGATTCTGTTATTTCTTTTTTCTTTTTAAAGATTTTTCTTTGAGTGTAAATATAGTTAGGAGTTTTCTGACAGGCAATGCTTAATTCACCTGTTTTTGTGTGTATGTGTTTTAATGATGGAATAAAACGTAGGAGTTGTGTGTGCTAAAAGATATTCTATAAAATAAAAGTCAGAACCATGATTTAAAAAGTTTTGATGGCAAAGATATGGTGCTAAGAAATGCAATTAAAATCTAGTATGGATCAAGATTACGTATCATATGTCAGTCAAAAACAAATGACTTGTACAGGACTGCCTACCGAGGGTTTTAGTTCACTGCAATATGCATCATTTCACAAATATAGTGGCCGTCATAAAGTCAAGGTAGTCTCGGGTGGGTAGTAGAACTCTGGGATTCGTAACTGCTGAAGCTCTACTTCTGGAATCATATCTTGACTATGTGTCTGTTTTTGAAGCTAACTTGAAAAATTGGATGTTGTCAGATAAAGGTATGAAGGAGATTAGAAACCTAAAACCCTTTGTATTGGATATAGAGGAATGAAACAACCTGCAGCGTTGCGGGGGCGGGGGAACCCTGAAAACTACAATCATTAAATGAGATTGTTGGGTCATAACCTCGGGAATTCCCCCAGATGAAATCTGAAACTGGCCCCAGGGAGGGCAAGCAGAAACTGAAGAAAGAGGCAGACCACTCCAGATTAGCCAGTGGCTGTTTTAATAAGCAAGGAAATTTACATACAAGGCTTTTTCCGGTAGGGGCACCTTGAAGTAGATCTCTGCACCGGTCCGTCAGAATCTTAAGAGTTTATACAGAATTCTTAACTGGGCTCTATATTCAGATGGTTTTCAACAACACCTTAGTGTCTCAAGGCTACAGCTTTGGAACTGGCTGCTGGTATGGGAAGGGAAGACAGAGGGAACGTTCTAAGGACTTCGGAAACGATCCAGCTCTGGGGTCAACCGGCAATCACATCCTCTCCATGACCTCCTCCATCAGAGATCTGCATGTATTTAAAGAATTGACCCAAGAGAAGGAAGGAGCTACGGTTCTCGGAGCACGACTAGGACCAAGGGGACAAGTTGTGGAAGCAGTTTTCTGCTGAAGGTTGGAACAGTTTTGCAGTAACGAGAAAAATCACCAATTGAGGTGGGTCATCTTGTGAGAAAATGCCTTCAATTATGTAGCACGGGCAATTCTTATTACACTAAATATATGTACTGAATGCCCTCTGATGTTCCTTTAAATCTAGGAAGCTGTGATTGGTTTCCCTAAGTACTGGATTGTTCAGTTAACGTTTAAGTACACTGTGAATACTTCTTTTGAATTTACCTTTTGTCAGAAAAATTCAAAATCTTGCACCTTGTCTTTTTTTCCCAAAACAACCATAGATAGTATAGTATTTTTAATATAAATTGAAATGATGGTTAATTAAAGAAAAACCCTTGATAATTATCCTAAGCTAAAATATGTGCTACATTTCACAACAATCTTTCAGGTTCTAGGTATTCATTATTTAATCGTTTCTGACTTTTAGGTGTATTCTAGTATGATTTTTAGAATGCCTTTTACAGCTCCATGTTTCAACTTGAGCAAAAAGATGTCTTTATACACCCCATGTTATGCAGTTTGCACACATACTTGTTGCTGAATATTGCATTTTGTATCAGTCTTAACAAAAATAACTGCATACAGTGTTGATCAACATCTTGACAGTGATCTTTGCCTGACACACTTATGAATTTGCACAACCACAGATTTCATGAGATTGTATCACTGACTGGTAGACAGCTATGGTCACACAGCTATAAAACAGAAGAATGTATTCATTTAGGGGTTTCTATCTTGGTTAGCTGTTTGATGCTTCATTGATATCAAATTGTAATATTTCTATTGTGCAAAATAATCCCGGAGTTAGTAATTTCATTTGCTAGTCAATTAAAATTTCTTTGAGAAATGTGCTTCAGGGAGGATCATGAGGCTTTCTAACCAATGTGTGTGTTGGGCCTCATTGGGCCATAGGAGTTGGCTGAACAAAATTCTTTTGTGCCGGCGTGGAGTGTTTTTGGAATTAAAATGTAGAGATCACTTGTACTTGAGTAGCAGCACTTTGGGAATCCTTCAGAAGTATTTGGCTGTCAGCATTTTAAACTCATAGTAGTATACCAATTCTCAGGGAAATCCAATATTAAAAGAGGAAACAAGCATAGATATCAACAGGGGAATATTCTTACCCAGATTGTATTATTTGCTTCTAGTAGTTAGTGTTCTTTTTGCTTTGGTTGGGCCTTAGGGGAAAGGAAAGAATTTCCTTAGGTTCAGTATTTTGGCAAGATGATCTGCTGATTTATGTGACTCAGATTTCGTTCTAAAGTGATCTTTGTACCCACAGATCATTTTCAAGATTCTACGTTTAAAACGCTAGTTGGGCATCTCTAGGTCACTGAGGAAATAAAAAATGGTAAAAATTATTAATGAAACCATTTATTTGTTATTTATAGGGTTTTGTTAAAGTTTTCCCACTTTTACAAATTTTGTGGGTTGCTCTTTAATGATTTATCATGTATAAAATCTTGTAGAAAAAATATGAAGCAGGTGGAAAGGGAGACAATATGTAGCTAAAAATATAACTAACCTAATAATTTATTGTTTTTATTTTGGAGGAGTCTACAATCATTTCAGTATCTGAAA
The DNA here is from genome assembly GCF_030028045.1 of Hippopotamus amphibius kiboko. Taxonomy (NCBI): domain Eukaryota; kingdom Metazoa; phylum Chordata; class Mammalia; order Artiodactyla; family Hippopotamidae; genus Hippopotamus; species Hippopotamus amphibius. Next base: position 96,050,765 of record NC_080195.1, on the reverse strand, counting down.
ATTTGTAAGAATAGTATTTTAATGCTATATTGGGTAATTGGAAATTAGAATAAATATTTCATAAATTATTAAATCTATATCTGACATGTAGAAATACTATTATAAATTACATATGTAATACTACATATTACATAAATAACTAATATGTATATTGTATATTATATAATTTGGGAAGAAAATTCTGAAAAAGTAAAATGAATCCTATAAGTGGCCGAATAAAGCAAAGTGGAAATATTTAAAATTTTCAAAAATAAACACTTACTGGGTACTTGTTTAATACCAGCCATTGTGCTAGACATTAGTTTTAGAAAAGTTTATAAAATTAATACACCCACTTCACTTGGGAAGGTTTCAATCTGAAGATAGTGACTTATAGCAAAGCAAATACAAAAATATTTAGTGCATGCTGTGATTGCAAGCATTAGCGTGTATTATAAGAGCACTGAATAAGGACATCTGAACAAATGGGAGAAGGTGAAAGGATGGTCACTAAACACATTTTTGAAATACTAAGACTAGGCTATAACATAAAGATCGTGTCAGGACGAGCATGAATCTGGGCGGTTGGCAATACTTTATGCAGTGACTGAGGCTGAGTGAAAATGATAGGGCAGTGAGGAAAAGAATGATCATGATAGCCCTTTGCAAGAATGGAGTCATCCCTTGTGGCTGAACAGTGAGCTTTGTTGAGGAGGTTGTGAGATGACAAAGAATTGCTAAAGCTATACTTACAGAGATGAACAGGACTCAGATCCCATAGATTCTGATGAGCTCGATCTGCAGTGGTTTCTCTTCTCAAATACCTAAAGGTGCTTCTTTCCTGAAGCAGGAAGCTCACTATATCTTCCCTAGGTCCTGTGATTGTGCCCCCAATATTGATTTCTACTAACTTAACTCTGATGTCTTGGTCTCAGTACTTGTCTGTTCATCTCTAATTGATTTCTAACCCTCAACTACAAGCAGATATTTCAAGTTTCTGTTTTCAAAAAGAAGTGGGATCTGCAAACTAAGTTAGTATGCTATCACATCATCTATTTTATTGATGAAAGTATTGAACAACAGTATGCCTTTCATAAGATCTATGAAACATTCTCATCCTTTTTGGACCAGTTAAAGAAATAACAATAGTGACGGGCTGGCAAAGCAATGAAAACAAATGCCATAACGTGGTTTTATGAAAATATGTGCAATATGTGTTATAATTGGCCTCTTAGCCATTATTCCAAAATATCACACAGAATTTTTATGTAAGCAATGCTGTACAAATACAAATCATGCTGTTTTGCTTTCACCTTATTTATAAGACTTCAAAATACGCTAAATCTTAGCACTGGTATTTTAGAATATATATACATATATATATATATATATTTTTTTCTTTACATGCAGAATTAAAAGAAAACCTATGACTTACTTTCCAGTCTTTGACAACCATGAACTCACTTGCTTCTGGGACTCCAGCCAGGAGGATGGTGATATTCAAATAATGTTGTTTCCCTGTTGTGATATTTATTATTCAATTAATTTTTTGATGCTTTCATCTCCTGTGGGCAGCAGTAGTAAGAAATCCCTTAATTACTTTCTATTTCACATAGAGCTGCTTTGGGTAATCTTAGAAAAATAAATTCTAATTAAGAAACTTAAAAATAAATAAATAACTAGATTCTACTTGTGCTCTTTAACCACTGCTGAAAATTTGGGTCAGAAAAACACTAGTGATAATGAAATTATTCAAGAATTTGTATCAAGTTCTTTTTACTTTTATGATTTTTAAGGTTTTATTTTTATGCATGTGGTTTAAGGCTATGATAATGAAATTTTGAATTTCTTCCAGTGGGTTTAATTGCTGTGACATTTCTTAGGTATCCTGGTCCATTCCTGATGCCAATGATTATAGACACAGGTTAATTAGAATTTTTCCTCTTTAAAAATGAAAACATTTTAATAAGAGAATTGATTGTATATTGATTTTCTGTATCTGATCAGATCTCTGAGAAGTTCATTTGATGAAGTTGTTGATGTGATGGATATTAGGTCATAAATGCTTAGTCCCATTATTTTAAGTGCTTTATTATTAGGTTTAATCATTCATTTTATAATATAGGTATAAAAGTTACTCAGGTTCATATACTTGAAATAATTCACAGTGCTCCTCAGAGCATACTCACATAAGGATTTAACAAAGGCAAATCAGGCAATACAACATGAGGAGAGTTCAGGCAAATTTGGGGAGGTCCAAGGGACTTGTAGGCACAACCCCTCCAGGATCTTCTAATTCTCATGAGGACTTGAATCTTGAAACTGAACAGACAACCTCCTTGTGATGAGTTTGGCTTCAGGACAATTCGGGGAGGCAGATGCTCCCTGTGGCAGCCTTTATGCCTCTCTAGTCATGTAGCCTGGACAGGCTAGGAAGTTAAAGCATAAATGATACATTTTGGACTTCCCAAGAGCACCCTCAGGATCAATGATTTATTACAAGAACTCACAGGACTCAGAGAAGCTATTATACTCATGGTATAAATACAGTATTAGTACAGTTAAACTATGCAGAAACAAAGGGAAAAGGCACATGGGGCAAAGTTTGCGGGAAATCAGACACAAACTTCCAATTGTCCATTCCCAGTGGAACTGCTCAGATGTACTTATTTCTCCCAGGAATGATATGTGGTGACAGGTGTAAAGTGTCCTTAACCAGGAAACCTGATCTGAGTCTGGGTGTCCAAAGTATTTGTTAGGAGTTAATCACTTACGCATGCTTGGCCTCAGATGGTTAGACTCTAGCCCTCAGAGCAAAAAAAGAAAGGCATTCACCATCTTCACCATAGATAAAGTTATTGGCATAAACTGTCTGGTCAAATTGGTGCCCTGTGCCCAAAGGCCAAAGATGACAAAAATAAACACAGTTATCAGGCAAAATATTTCAAGGGCTTAGAGCTCATCTCTCAGAAGTCAGGCAAGGGCCAGTAGCAAAGACAGGCCTTTCAGGGGAATGTGCAGGGTTTGAGCAAACCAGGCCTGCTAAGTTAAATTTTTCCTACACACGAATGTTCTTCAGCAAATAATTTTCCAGGTAAAATAAAGAACTAGAGGAGAAATTGACATATTAAAAACAACTTAAAGGCAAATCAACCTACTTGAATGTAAGTTTTATTTGAAGTATTTTACAAACAAATAACCAACAGTTACTCTGTGTGTATGTGGTTTACATGAAAAAAAATCAAAGAAATTTGACGCTAAGAATAGAATGAGCACCAATTTCTTAGACATGCAATGTAAATATGATACAGAATCTTTTCTCAGGTTTCTTCAAGGGAATTATTAATAGTTTATATTATGTCACATTTCACATGGAGTTGGCATTTTTTAAAGCAGTCGGTGCTAATTTAAAAATGAATATTTTAGCATAACAGTAAATATAACTTTCCTTTGTTCTCTCTTTCTAGCATACAGTGTATTATTATGTATAATTCACATTTTGGATTGATGAGTTTTTATTCCCTTCCATTCATGTCAGGAGGATTTGGAGCAATGAAATATTATCTTTCTGAAATTCTCTGCTCTTCTATGTGCAGGTATACTAAGGAACCTGTTCTTTTCGTATATTTGTTTATTTTTTTCTGTATTTCCATTACTTTTCTATACCCCTCAGGTCCTGTTCTCACAAGCAGATGTTTTCCAAGATTTTGTCAGCATTTATCTTCTGAATATACTTCTTAAGATTTTCCTTATCTACCCCAGACCTCCTTTCTGTGCTCTGTCTTCAATTTTTCAAATTTCCTTTGACTGTTTTTATGCTTATTATCCAGTATTAACTTGAGTTTAATATGGATGAAACTGACCTCATCACATTGTGCTTTAAACTAGAGTCTCATCACGATCTCCTTAATTTTCATCATGATAATATGTTTCTCCAGGTCTCCTAGGCTGTAAAATATATGGCTCTAATTTGACTCGTTCTCTTCCTCATCTACCATGTCTAATTAATCAGTAACTAATATTTTTTTTTGGGGGGGGGCAGTACACCAAGTTCAATCATCTGTTTAATACACATATCCCCATATTCCCTTCCTCCCTCTACTCCCCCCCCAACCTCCCTCGAGTTCCCCCCACCCTCCCCATCCCAGTCCTCTAAGGCATCTTCCATGCTCGAGTTGGACTCCCTTTGTTATACAACTACTTCCCACTGGCTACCTATTTAACAGTTGGTACTATATACATGTCTGTGCTACTCTCTCGCTTCATCTCAGCTTCCCCTTCACCCCAGCCCCCTCCCAAACCTCAAGTTCTCCAGTCCATCCTCTGCATCTGCATCCTTGTTCTTGCCACTGAGTTCATCAGTACCATTTTTAGATTCTGCATATGTGAGTTAGCATACAATACTTGTCTTTCTCTTTCTGACTAACTTCACTCTGTATGACAGACTCTAGGTCTATCCACCTCATTACATATAGCTCCATCTCATCCCTTTTTATAGCTGAGTAATATTCCATTGTATATATATGCCACATCTTCTTTATCCATTCATTTGTTGATGGGCATTTCGGTTGCTTCCATGTCCTGGCTATTGTAAATAGTGCTGCAATAAACATTATGGTACAAGTTTCTTTTGGGATTATGGTTTTCTTTGGGTATATGCCCAGGAGTGGGATTACTGGATCATATGGTAGTTCTATTTGTAGTTTTTTAAGGAACCTCCAAATTGTTTTCCGTAGTGGCTGTACCAACTTACATTCCAACCAACAGTGCAGGAGAGTTCCCTTTTCTCCACACCCTCTCCAACATTTGTGATTTCCAGATTTGGTGATGATGGCCATTCTGATCGGTGTGAGGTGATACCTCATTGTGGCTTTGACTTGCATTTCTCTGATGATGAGTGATGTTGAGCATCTTTTCATGTGTTTGTTGGCCAACTGTATGTCTTGTTTGGAGAAATGTCTATTTAGGTCTTCTGCCCATTTGTGGATTGGGTTATTTGCTTTTTTGGTATTAATCTGCATGAGCTGCTCGTATATTTTGGAGGTTAATCCTTTGTCCATTGTTTCATAGGCAACTATTTTTTCCCATTCTGAGGGTTGCCTTCTAGTCTTGTTTATGGTTTCTTTCACTGTGCAAAAGCTTTTGAGTTCCATGAGGTCCCATTTGTTTATTCTTCATTTTATTTCCATGCTTCTAGGAGGTGGGTCAAAAAGGGTCTTGCTTTGATGTATGTCATAGAGTGTTCTGCCTATGTTTTCCTCTATGAGTTTTATAGTGTCTGGCCTTACATGTAGGTCTTGAATCCATTTGGAGTTTATTTTTGTGTATGGTGTTAGGAAGTGTTCTAATTTCATTCTGTTACATGTTGCTGTCCAATTTTCCCAGCACCACTTATTGAAGAGGCTGTCTTTTTTCCATTGTATATTCGTGCCTCCTTTGTCAAAGATAAGGTGCCCGTATGTGTTTGGGCTTACTTCTGAGTTCTCTATTCTATTCCATTGATCTTCCTTTCTGTTGTTGTGCCAGTACTATACTGTCTTGATCACTGTGGCCTTGTAATATTGTTTGAAGTCAGGAAGCCTGATTCCATCAACTCCATTTTTCCTTCTCAAGATTGCTTTGGCTATTCGGGGTCTTTTGCATTTCCATACAAATCGTAAGATTTCTTGCTCTAGTTCTGTGAAAAATGCCATTGGTAATTTGATCGGGATTGCATTGAATCTGTAAATTGCTTTGGGTAGTACAGACATTTTCACGATGTTGAGTCTTCCAATCCAGGAACATGGTATGTCCCTCCATCTGTTTGTGTCATCTTTGATTTCTTTCATCAATGTCTTAAAGTTTTCTGCATGCAGATCTTTTGCCTTCTTAGGTAGGTTTATTCCTAGGTATTTTATTCTTTTTGTTGCAATGGTGAATGGGAGAGGTTCCTTAATTTCTCTTTCTGCTCTTCTGTTGTTAGTGTATAGGAATGCAAGAGATTTCTGTGCATTCATTTTGTATCCTGCTACTTTACTAAACTCATCAATTAGTGCTAGCAGTTTTCTGGTAGAGTCTTTAGGGTTTTCTATATATAATATCATGTCATCTTCAAAGAGTGACAATTTTACTTCTTCTTTTCCAATTTGGATTCCTTTGATTTCTTTTTCTTCTCTGATTGCTGTGGCTAAAACTTCCAAAACTATATTGAATAATAATGGTGAGAGTGGACACCCTTGTCTTGTTCCTGTTCTTAGAAGGAATTCTTTCAGTTTTTCCCCATTGAGAATGATGTTGGCTTTTGGTTTCTCATATATGGCTTTGATTATGTTGAGGTAATTTCCTTCTATGCCCATTTTCTGGAGAGCTTTTATCATAAATAGATGTTGAACTTTGTCAAAAGCTTTTTCTACATCTATAGAGATAATCATATGGTTTTTATCCTTCAATTTATTGATATGATGTATCATGTTGATTGATTTGTGTATATTGAAGAATCCTTGCATCCCAGGGATAAACCCCACTTGATCATGGTGTATGATTTTTTTAATGTGCTGTTGCAGTCTGTTAGCTAGTATTTTGTTGAGGATTTTTGCATCTATATTCATCAGTGATATTGGTCTGTAGTTTTCTTTTTTTGTGACATCTTTTCCTGGTTTTGGAATCAAGGTGATGGTGGCCTCGTAGAATGAGTTTGGGAATGTTCCGCCTTCTGCAATATTTTGGAAGAGTTTGAGAAGGATAGGTGTTAGCTCTTCTATAAATGTTTGATAGAATTCGCCCATGAATCCATCTGGCCCTGGACTTTTGTGTGTTGGGAGATTTTTAATCACTGCCTCAATTTCTGTACTTGTGATTGGTCTGTTCATGGTTTCTATTTCTTCCTGGTTCAGTCTTGGAAGATTGTATTTTTCTAAGAATGTATCCATTTCTTCCAGGTTATCCAATTGATTGGCATATAGTTGCTTTTAGTAGTCTCTCATGATCTTTTGTATTTCTGAGGTGTCCGTTGTTACTTCTGCTTTTTCATTTCTAATTCTGTTGATTTGCATCTTCTCCCTTTTTTTCTTGATGAGTCTGGCTAATGGTTTATCAATTTTGTTAATCTTCTCAAAGAACCAGCTTTTAGTTTTATTAATTTTTGCTATTGCTTCCTTCCTTTCTTTTTCATTTATTTCTGCTCTGATCTTTATGATTTCTTTCCTTCTGCTCACTTTGGGGTTTCTTTGTTCTTCTTTCTCTAGTTGTTTTAGGTGTAAGGTTAGGTTGTTTATTCGATATTGTTCTTGTTTCTTAAGGTAGGACTGTATTGCTATAAACTTCCCTCTTAGAACTGCTTTTGCTGCATCCCATAGGTTTTGGGTTGTTGTGTTTTCACTGTCATTTGTTTCTAGATATTTTTTGATTTCCTCTTTGATTTCTTTAGTGATTTCTTGGTTGTTTAATAGTGAATTGTTTAGCCTCCATGTGTTTGTATTTTTTGCAGTTTTTTTCCTGTAATTGATATCTAGTCTCATGGCGTTGTGGTCTGAGAAGATGCTTGATATGATTTCAATTTTCTTGAATTTGCTGGAGTTTGATTTGTGACCCAAGATGTGCTCTATCCTGGAAAATGTTCCGTGTGCACTTGAGAAGAAAGTGTAGTCTGTTGTTTTTGGATGGACTGTCCTATAAATATCAATGAAGTCGAGATGGTCTAATGCATCATTTAAAGCTTGTGTGTCTTTATTTATTTTCTGTTTGGGTGATCTGTCCATTGATGTAAGTGGGGTGTTCAAGTCTCCCACTGTTATTGTGTTACTGTCGATGTCCCCTTTTATAGCTGTTAGCATTTGCCTCATGTATTGAGGTGCTCCTATGTTGGGGGCATAGATATTTACCATTGTGATATATTCTTCTTGAATGGATCCCTTGATCATTATGTAGTGTCCCTCCTTGTCTCTTTTAATAGTCTTTACTTTCAAGTCTAATTTGTCTGATATGAGTATTGCTACTCCAGCTTTCTTTTGACTTCCATTTGCATGGAATATCTTTTTCCATCCCTTTACTTTCAGTCTATATGTATCCCTTGGTCTGAAGTGGGTTTCTTGTAGGCAGCATATAGAAGGGTCTTGTTTTTGTATCCATTCAGCCAGTCTGTGTCTTTTCGTTGGAACATTTAATCCATTTACATTTAAGGTGATTATTGACATATGTGTTCCAATGACCATTTTCTTAATTGTTTTGGGTTTGTATTTATAGGTGTTTTCCTTCTCTTGTGTTTCCTACTTAGAGAAGTTCCTTTAGCACTTGTTGTAAGGCTGGTTTGGTGGTGCTGAATTCTCTTCACTTTTGCTTGTCTGGAAAGCTTTTGATTTCTCCCTCAAATCTGAATGAGATTCTTGCTGGGTAGAGTATTCTTGGCTGTAGGTTTCTGTCTTTCAGGACTTTCAGTATATCCTGCCATTCCCTCTGGCCTGCAGAGTTTCTGTAGAAAGGTCAGCTGTTATCCTTATGGGTTTTCCCTTATATGTTGTTTGTTGCTTTTCTCTTGCTGCTTTTAATATTTTTCCTTTGTGTTTAATTTTCATTAGTTTGATTAATATGTGCCTTGGTGTATTTCTCCTTGGGTTTATTCTGTATTGGACTCTCTGTGGTTTTTGGACTTGGTTAATTATTTCCTTTCCCATGTTGGGGAAGTTTTCCACTATAACCTCTTCAAATATTTTCTCAGACCCTTTCTTTTTTTCTTCTTCTGGGATGCCTATAATTCGAATGTTGGTATGCTTAATGTTATCCCTGAGGTCTCTGAGGCTGTCTTCTATTCTTTTTATTCTTTTTTCTTTTTCCTGCTCTGTGGTGTTTATTTCCCCCATTCGGTCTTGCAACTCACTTATTCGTTCTTCTGCCTCAGTCATTCTGCTGGTTATAGCATCTAGAGTATTTTTAATTCCAGTTATTTTGTTATCCATTGCTGTTTGTTTTTCTGAGTTCTTATGAACTGTTTCTTGTACTTTCTCTATTTTGTTATCGAGATTTTGTATCATTTTTACTCTCATTACTCTGAATTCTTTTTCAGGCATTTTTCCTATTTCCTCCTCATTTATTTGGTCTTGTGGGTTTTTTTCCTGCTCCTTTGCCTGCATGGTGTTTCTTTGTTTCCTCATGGCTGTGCAAACTTTTGGGGTTGCTTGTCCTGGCAATAGAGGTGTTTACAGAAGACTGTCCAAGCCTCAGACTAATGTCCAAGTGTTGGGTTAAACAAATATTAAGTCTAGGAAACACATATGTGTATAAGACACACAATTACTGAATCCATTAGGACATAAGGCTCTGGAAAGACCTGACAGAACCCCAGTGTGCTATCAGATATTCAAAGAGAAACCCACCAGAAATTGACAACTGAAACAGAACAAATCAGAGACAAAAGCAAAAGCAAACAGCAAACAAATATCACATTACACATACAAACACTAATCCAGGGAGATTTTGTAAGCTAGGATCAAATATTGAAAAGAGCTAGAGTACCACCAGACAGAATGGAGATTCTCAGAATGTAATTAGACAATTGTACTAAGAACTAAGATAAAGACAAAAACCTAGTATTAAATACCAAGGTGGTGCGTCACCTGGAGAGTAGAGCAGGGAGTCTGAGCAGATCCATAGTGTTGCTTATAAGTATGTTAAGATAAAATAAACTAAAAATGGCTGGAAGAAAGGGGAACAGAAGAGCGTAGTGTGATTGGAAATATGCAAATAAAAAGAAAGGAATAGAAATGTATAAAAGATAGGGATGAAAGGAAAGTATGAGAGATATTTTGTCCATAATACCAAAAACTTAGCTAGATATAGAAGTTTATAAAAAGGCAAAAAAATAAAAACAGAATAAAAAATATCATTAAAAAATTATGTTACAAAACTTGTAGATCCCTTAGGACTAAGATCGTAATTAATAAAGGAAAAAAAAAAGAAAGAAGAAAAAAAGAATATCCAGAACTGATCCCAGAATGGACCAGTTCAATAGGATTGATACTACTATTTCTGTTTCCTTTGAGTCTCAGCTGTTAGTGTCCTTCTCCTCGCCTTGGGTTTTTTTGCATTATTCTGTGACCAGCAGAGGTTCCTTTATTGTTCGTCTTTAAGCATCGGTATGTGGGGAGGGAGAGGGTACAATAGTGGCTTCTTCCCCTGGGAGTGAGTGAGCAGTGGCGCACTGTTGTTTCAGTCGTGCTTGGAGGTGCCTGTTGCAGAGGGATGCAGGTGTCTGGTGGCTCAGGTGTAAACAGAAAGTCTCAGAGTTGGGCCTCTCTTGGTTTTTTTTTTTGTTTTTTTTTTTCTTCTCTGTAGCCTCCCTGCTGCCAGCGTTCCAAGGGGTTTTAATCTAGCCCTGCCTGATTGCCTGAGGGTCCTTGTTATCCCTGAGGGCCTTAGGTGGCCCACAGGGCATCTCTCCACTGCCTGTTGCAGAGGTTCCCAAAGAGAGAGAGAGGCTATGTGTGTGGCTCCTTCCCCCTGCCTGTGAGCCTGCAGCATTCAGCCGCCATCATGGCCGGGCAGCTCTCAGGGACGGGCACTTCTCGCCGCGGACATCTTCCCTCCTGTCCTCTTGGTTCGTCACCTTACTGGCAACAATGTTTCTCACCCTGAACCAGCTCTCCAGTTCCCTCGCTCCCACTTCCAGACCCTCTGTTCAGCTGTGGATCGACGTCTCGGTCCGGGAACGCTAAGCTGCGCTGCGGACCCTCCGTATGTTTCTCACTCCCTCCCATCTGCCACAGCTCCGCCCCTTCACCCTCTTTGAGGTGTCATAGATGCCTCCCTACCAGTTATGTTGGGCTCCTTGCAGTCCTTTCTGGTGTCCGAGACCGTCTGCTGGTGTTCAGCTGGTTCTCTGTGGGAATTACTGCGTCCTTCCGTGCATTCCCAATGCATCTGTGGAGAAGGATGCATTCCACATCCCTCTACTTCTCCGCCATCTTTTTCTCCACTAATATTGTTTTAACTTTCGTTTTGCCCCTCTTTGGGTCTTATGATTCTCCACTGTATTCATCAGCCCGACCCACAAGCTTCTTACCATTAGACCATGTTGTGTCCACTTATTAATTCATAATTTTGTTAATAGGCTTTTCTATGTGTCATTTATCTAAGACTCTACTTCTTCAACACCACTCTCATCCCTGTACTGAAACCCAGTGCCCTAGAGGTGCTGCTCTTCAGCACAAAAATGCAGATGTCTTTGCATATCATGTAATATGTTCAGCCATTTGTCCTCAAATGGCTCTTTTACCATTCCATCCTGATTATCACTAATCTTGTCACACTATTTATGTTATTTCTTCAGTGTGTACTTTTTATTACTTTTTTTTCTAGTCTCTACAGTTGAATGTGTGTGAAGGTGAAATAAGTGAAAATAAGGTTATATAAATACAGTAAAATATTTGTTGTTTTTGATGTCATCCTATATTGCTCTTGTGAGAGCAAGTAAATGCTGGATTATTAAGTGTGATTAAAATAGGATTTGGGATTGATACTCCACTGTTTAGTGATTGTTATTCTGTTGCCTTTCTCCTCCCGGGTTAGATTGGTTTCCATTTTTCAACTGACAGGACTGAGATGAACACATCTCGGGTATTCTGGCCAGTATTCCCTTTCATATTCTTGTGTTTTAGACACCTTTGTTCACTTCTTATCTGTTCTATTCTTGGGAAAAAAATTAGAAAAAAAAGTAAATACATGAAAAAATAAGGAAGAAATCAAAAAGTGTTTAGGCCATTTTACTGCTGCATGCACAATACTGTTGTTAATTATACAGCTGTCATTTGTGTGTCAGTATTATTTGGTTTTTTTAACTACATCATTTTTAATAGTCAAAATTAAAGGCACACCTAGAAAGTCTTAATTACTGAGTATCTACCTTCACCCAAAATCTCCTGATATAAACACTGGTTTATATCTAGAGTACACCATTTAATAATTTAAATTTTAAATAACTTGAACATGCGTAAATACATATAGTCTTTCCCTTTACTTTTTATTTACATAGTGTACCAATATTTTTCTAGTAAAAATTCTAAGTTGAAAGAATCCTCTTCTGTGTACAGTGGTATTTACGTATTTCTAAATTCCTGTTCTTTTATGTAAACTTCAGGAGATGACATATGCAGAAGTTGTTTTCTGATGATAGTGCCAGCAGCATCAGATAAAAATTCTTCCAGCACCTACACTACAGACAAACTCATTATGTCCTACCTTATTTCTTTTGGGTTATGTAAGTGTACACTAAACTAAAGTACAAAGTATTTTGCAATGTCAGTATTTTCTAATATGTTTGGCAGAATTTATTATGTATATTTGAATGCCATGAGTCTTATAGTTCTTCCTAGTTAGCTAGTCTCAGTAAGTATAAATTTGTATTTATAGTGTAAGAAAATAAATCTAACTGTATCTTTCAAATCACATAGAGCTAAGTAATAACTGGAAATGCAATCATCACCTCAATTGTATTTCCAAAGTAAATTACCTTAATTAAACAATTTTCTTAGTGCGACTATTTTTACAGTTCTTTTATTCTATTTTAGCTATCAGTCTCTGATTTTAGCAAATAAAAGTACTGAACACTGGCATTTAAAGGTACCTAGCTTAAAGAGCTTTCTGGGAAAAAGAAATTACTTAGATAATGGATAGCAGCTTCTTGGAATGAGTGTGCTTTATGCTTCTCCTTTCCTTTTCTCTATTTTTTTTATTATTGTAAAACACATTTAAAGTTTTGAGAGGGTATACCAAAATATCAGAGAGAAATAAACTGATAGAGATGAAATAAATAGCAATCATTTTTTTTTTCTGTTAGGAACTTTTTATTTCAGAGTTAAATGTAATTAATTATGTGTTTACAACAAAATGTAATTTGTAATCATTGATATACCTTTATTTTAGTTTCACATTTACTCAAAAACAAAGTAGAATATAAAGAATATGTTTTTAACAGTGTCTATGATTTTCAGTTATTTTTCTGGACTTATATTGACAGCCCAAAGTGAGATTGTCAGATTGTAGCCAATACAGACAAGGTTATGGCTGCAAATATGTTAATTAGACACCCACAGATTTCTAGGTTGCATGTAAACAAGTTAATTAGATACATTTTTCAAATAGTATATAATCTTAAACAGATTATACACAGATTATGATAGTATTGAATATTTCCAATTTAAAGAAAATAAAATATAAGCTAAGTGATATACCCAGGGATATTTTAATGGACATTACAAATTTAATGGATATTACACATCCCTAATCACTAATTGGCCTGCAGATAATGTTTTGAAATTTTGTCAGAAATGCGTGAGAAGTGTTTTAAATATGAAGGTAGAATTTTCTTCTGATTACAACTTCACAGTCTCGTGACTGCATATACTCCAACCTCATTTGTTCAATGTGATAACTTGCAGAGAATTTTCTATAAGACTAAGAATATAGCCCAAGGAACGCATTTAATTAAGAGGTTTAGAAGGAAAAATAAAAGATACAACAGTCTACACTTACATAAAGGTACATAAAGTATATTCCTACAATAAAGAAAGGCTACCAGAGGAATTAATCTGTTATTTGCATCCATTTAAGACTACTCAATTGTCTTAATTACCTACTTCTGATCAGAATCACAGTTTAAATGTGATATGAAAACTATGTCTTATTAGGCCACTGGGCAAGTCATAGAATATCAAATAACGAATATAAAAACAAACTATCTTTATGGATAATTGTATACTGTATAGATTGGTGTATACAACTAAGTGTGTGCACGATTGCTATACAGATGTACATGTAACTCTCAATGTGAAAAGAAAATTTTTTTTCCAATATGGAAGGGAAGGATACAGCTGTCATGTAACCTAAAAAATTTCTCTTTTTTTTCTTCATTTGCCTGGTAACTTTAAAAACTGAAAAATGATGTTATTGGTGTAAAGAACATGACAGCATTAACATGTCACCAATTAGGATCTCACAGTATCACTGTGACCTGTACCATTTTGAAAGATAATCAGTTGTTTCCTGATATATTACTTGTATATCTAAGGAAAATTACATGGGTAAACTTTTATTTCTCATTCAGAAATAACCCTGAAATAAATCATAAATATAATGAGCATAGTAATTATACTTTTGTATTGGATGAATAAAAATAAATATCTAAAATTTAATATCCACAGCCTTTAAATTATTACATTTCTTGCTCTAGGAACAAAACATATACCTTGAAATGTACTTGTTATCATATAAATATACTACTATAAAGTGCCATGTGTTGCACTTAATTTAGTGAACTAGCTAAAGTAAGAATTAATTATCTATGTAAAAAATTTTTATTATTTTAAAAATTTTAGTCCTTGTGCTATAGAAACATAGGTGCATGGCTTTAACATTTGAAAAAATTAAGCAATATGACCAACTTATTTAGCTAATGTCTCTATTTCTCTGAGTAATTTTCTATTGGAAACATTATTTCCATGGTTGTAATTAACCTTGAAATGTAATAGAATGTAATCAAAATATTGTAGTAGTTATTTAGTAGATTATTTTAGATTTGGCTAAGCATCAGGGGAGAATCCTAACTGTTTGCTAAGATCTTAATTTATTTCTTGATTTCATTTTTTAAGGAAAAGACTGTAATCCTCAGAAATGTAAGAGGCAGAAAATGTTTATTCAATGCTTCCTTTAACTTTTTTCTCTATCTAGTAGTGAATATTAATATTATGTTATCCATATCAGTTTCAAATCTCTTTCAAAACAACTTAAAAGATCCCTTTTTTTGAGTTACTGTTGAAGGATGAAGAGGTCTATTGGTATTTTGCTTTCTGAAACTTAATATTGGAGATCAAGGAAAAACTTTTCAGCTCTTCAGGTTCAAGCTTTATTGATACAATCTGATCAAGATTGACAGTGATGACAGTAATTACATTTTGCTTCTCTAATTGCAAAACAGTGGGAAATTATCTTGATATAGAGGGTATAAAGAAGAAAGATAACATCTCATGTATTTGTTCCCCACTATATTGATGTTTAGATAAATTACATCTTGGCTCAAGACTTGCTGTTCCCTGTTTGATAGTGAAATATTTTTTCCTGAGGAAGAAAGTATTATCATATGAAAAACAACCAGAAATCTTGACTTGAAAGACAAGATTTTTTGAGGGATGCTTTGGTATGCACTGCAGTTGTGTTAATTCATAATAAAGAAAAAAGAACAAAAAAACTAATCCCAAAATTCTTCTCTTTGTTGATTTTACTCCTAATCTAGAATTGTGTGGGTCAATTTCAGAATATAGACAACTGCGTAAAACCCAATAATTAAAAAAAAATTCCATTTGATTTTCTGTGTATATGATTGTATCTCTTTGTGAATCCATTAAAATTATTGTCTGATAATGTGGGTTTCTAAAACTTCCAGGGTACGTTAACCATATTTTAATATCCAGACTATGTATTTAATGTTGAGTTTTTGGTCGAAGTATTGGACAGAGATAAAAAAGCATTATTACATTATGTATGTTTATAAGACAGAAATAGAAAAGAGATTATCTGATGTGAAGAGGGAAAATGTAGACCATGCATGGAGTACAGCAAAAAAAAGATAAAAACAATTCCAAAGAGTTTATATTGTACTGCTGAATAGGGGAAAGAGAAATTTCCCTATCATAATTCAATATTAATAAGTATGTGAACACAATAGAAATTTATAAATGTTATTAGTGTGTAGGAACCAATCAACACAATAATGTGGCCAAGAGTAATTTTAATAGGTGAGGTGGAATAAAATTCCCTGTAGGATATAAGCAAAGCATTTTTGATTTTTGATTACACATGTTTTAGTATCTGTGGAAAAGTAAATACAGGACTATCTAGCAATATAACATTCTCTATAGATGCAGTAAAGGGACATTATTTTCTCTTTTACAATTTGAAGCATTTTATACAAAGGCAGTCTATAGAGCTTTCCACCATATACTATGTGTAAACTGCTGGGGGTAGACTTTATTTTTTAAAATCTTCTATGTATCTCTACTTACCAAAAATATTGTGTTGTGATTTATTATGTTAAGTTTATGACTTTTTTCTTTCCAAATACTTAGAAATATTCAAATAGTGAATATGAATGAAGAAAGATATATTTGAAAATAATAACATGACTTGAGTTGTTCTATGTGTCCTGCTTTTTTTTTTTAATTTATTTTTTTCCTGTACTGTCCATACTGGTTCTATTTATTTATTTTTAAATTTTTATTTTATATTGGAGTATAGTTGACTAACAATGTTTATTAGTTTCAGGTGTACAGCATATTGACTCATATATACATGTATCTATTCTTTTTCAAATTCTTTCCCATTTAGGTTATTACAGAATATTGAGCAGAGTTCCCTGTGCTATACAGTAAGTCCTTGTTGATTATCTATTTTAAATATAGTAGTATGTACACGTCAATCCCAAACTCCCAGTCTATCCCTCCTCCCCACCCTTCCCCACTGGTAAGATTAGTTTGTTCTTTAAGTCTGTGAGTCTGTTTTTGTTTTGTAAGTAAGTTCATTTGTATCATTTTTTTTTAGCTTCCGCATATAAGCAATACACATATTTATCTTTGTCTGACTTCTCTTAGTTTAATAATCTCAAGGTCCATCCATGTTGCTGCAAATGACATTATTTTATTCTTTTTGATGGCTGAGTAATATTCCATTGTTTATATGTA
This sequence comes from Hippopotamus amphibius kiboko, assembly GCF_030028045.1. NCBI lineage: Eukaryota > Metazoa > Chordata > Mammalia > Artiodactyla > Hippopotamidae > Hippopotamus > Hippopotamus amphibius. Next base: position 96,034,086 of record NC_080195.1, on the reverse strand, counting down.
CCATATCTTCTTTATCCATTCCTCTGTGAATGGACATTTAGGTTGCTTCCATGTCTTGGCTATTGTAAACACTGCTGTAATGAACATTGGGGTACATGTAAACTTTCAAACCAAGTTTTCTCCAGATATAGGCCCAGAAGTGGGATTGCTCAATCACATGGTAGCTCTATTTTTTTTTTTTTTTTTTTTAGGGACTATCCGTACTGTTCTCCATAGTGGCTGTACCAATTTACATTCCCACTAAAAGTGTAAGAGAGTTCCCTTTTCTCCACACCCTCTTTAGCATTTATTGTTTTGTAGATTTTTTGATGATGGCCATTCTGACTGGTGTGAGGTGATATCTCATAGTTTTGATTTGCATTTCTCTAATGATTAGCGATATTGAACTTCTTTTCATATGCCACTTGGCCAACTGAATGTCTTCTTTGGAGAAATGTTTATTTAGGTGTTCTGCCCATTTTTTGATTGGGTTATGTATTTTTATGGTATTGAGCTGCATAAGCCATTTGTAAATTTTGAAGACTAATCCTTTGCCAGTTGCATCATTTGCAAATATTTTCTCCCATTCTGTGGGTTATCTTTTTATTTTGTTTATGTTTTCCTTTGCTGTGCAAAAGCTTTTGAGTTTAATTAGGTCCCATTTGTTTATTTTTGTTTTTATTTGCATTACTCTGGGTGATGGATTGAAAAGGTTATTGCAGATGTTTCTGTGAGAGAGTCTTCTGCCTATGTTTTCCTCTAAGAGTTTTGTAGTATCTGGTCTTACATTTAGGTCTGTAATCCATTTTGAGAGTATTTTTGTGTGTAATGGTAAACAGTGTTCTAATTTCATTTTTTTTACATGTAACTGTTCAGTTTTCCTAGCACCATTTATTAAAGAGACTGTCTTTTCTCCATAGCATAGTCTTGCCTCCTTTGTCGTATATTAATTGACTGTAGGTGCCTGGCTTCATTTTGGGGCTTTCTATCCTGTTCCATTGATCTATATTTCTGTTTTTGTGCTAGTACCATACTGTTTTGATGACTGTAACTTTGTAGTATAGTCTGAAGACAGGGACCCTGATTCCTCCAGCTCTGTTTTTCTTTTTCAAGATTCCTTTGGCTATTTGGGGTCTTTTGTATCTTCATAAAAATTTTAATATTTTTTGTTCTAGTTCTGTGAAAAATGCCATTGGTAAGTTGATAGGGATTTCATTGAATCTGTAGATTGCCTTGGGTAGTATAGTCATTTTGACAGTATTGATTCTGCCAATCTGAGAACATTGTCTATCTTTCCATCTGCTTGTGTTGTCTTCAGTTTCTTTCCTCAGTGTCTTAGAGTTTTTGGAGTACAGTTCGTTTGTTTCCTTAGGTAGTTTATTCCTAGGTATGTTATTCTTTTTGATGTGATAGTAAGTGGAATTGTTTCCTTAAATTCTCTTTTGGGTCTTTTGTTGTTAGTGTACAGAAATGCAACAGATTTCTGTGTATTAATTTTGTATACTGTCATTTTACCAAATTCATTGTGCTCTAGTAGTTTTCTGGTAGCATCTTTAGGATTTTTTATGTATAGTATCATGTCATCTGCCAACAGTGACGGTTTTATTTCTTCTTTTCCAATTTGTATTCTTTTTATTTCCTTTTTTTCTTTGATTGCCGTGGCTAGGACTTCAAAAACTATGTTGAATAAAAGTGGTAGCGAGAGTGGGCATCCTTATCTTGTTCCTGTTCTAGAAGGAATGCTTTCAGTTTTTCACCAATTAGAATGGTGTTGGCTTTTGGTTTCTCATATATGGCTTTTATTATGTTGAGGTAATTTCCTTCAATGCTCATTTTCTGGAGAGCTTTTTCATAGATGGATGTTTAATTTTATGAAGAGATTTTCTGCATCTGTTGAGATTATCATATGGTTTTTATCCTTCAACTTTTTGATATGATGTATCATATTGATTGATTTGCATATATTGAAGAATCCTTGCATTCCAGGATAAACACCACTTGGCTTTTTATTGTGCTATTGGATTCTGTTAGCTAGTATTTTGTTGAGGACTTTTGCATCTATATTCATTAGTGATATTGGCCTTTACTTTTTTTTTTTATTACATCTTTGTCTGGTTTTGGTATCAGGGTGATGGTGGCCTCATAGAATGAATGTGGGAATATCTCTGCCTTTGAAAATTTTTGGAATACTTTCTGAAGGATAGATGTTAATTCTTCTCTAAATGTTTGACAGAATTCACTTCTGAAGCAATCTAGTCCTGGACTTTTGTTTGTTAAGAGTTTTTTAATCACACTTTCAATTTCCGTACTTGTGATTGGTCTGTTCTTATTTTGTATTTCTTCCTGGTTCAGTCTTGGGAGATTGTGCCTTTGTAAGATTTTGTTCATTTCTTCCAGATTGTCCATTTTATTGGTATATAGTTGCTTATAGTAGTGTCTTTTGATTCATTCATATAACTTCTGCTTTTTCCTTTCAAGTTTTATTGATTTGTGTCCTCTCCCTTTTTTCTTGATGAGTCTGGCTGAAGGTTAATCAATTTTATTTACCTTTTCAAAGAATAAGCTTTTATTTTCATTGATCTTTTCTATTTTTTTCATCACTTCTAATTCATTTATTTCTTCTTTGATCATTATGAGTTCTTTCCTTCTGCTAATACTTATGAGTGTATTTATCTAGTGTTTGGGTTTTGTCTGTTCCTCTTTCTCTAGTTGCTTTGGGTGTAAAGTTAGATTGTTTATTTGAGGTTTTTGTTTCCTGAGATAAGATTGTATTGCTATAAACTTCCCTCTTACAGCTACTTTTCCTGCATCCCATAAGTTTTGGATCCTGCTCTTGATTTCATTTGTCTCCAAATTTTTTTTGATTTCTTCATTGATCCGTTGATTCTTTAGTAGCATATTGTTTAGCCTCCATATGTTTGTGTTTTGTAAAGTTTTGTTGTTGTTTTTTTCTTTTCTTTTTCTTTTTCTTTTTCTCGTGTAGTTGATTTCTAGTCTCATAGCATTGTGGCTGAAAAGATGCTTGGTTTGATTTCAGTTTTCTTAAATTTCCTGGGACTTGCTTTGTGGCCCCGCATGTGGTCAGTCCTGGAGAGTGTTCCATGTGCACATAAGAAGAATGTGTATTCTGCTTCTTTTTGATGGAATGCTCTATAAATATCAGTTAAGTCTGTCTGGTGTATTAACTTTGTCTGGTGTAAAGTGTCATTGAAGGCCTGTGTTTCCTTACTGATTATTTGTCTGGATTATCTGTCCATTGATGAACGTAGGGTGTTAAATTCCCCCACTATTATAGTGTTATTATTGATTTCTTCCTTTATGGCTGTTAGCATTTGCTGTATAGATTGAAGTGCTCTTATGTTGGGTGCATATATATTTACAGTTGTTACCTTCTTCTTGGATTGATCCCTTGATCATTTTGTAATGTCCTTCTTTGTTTCTTGTAACAGTCTTTATTTTATAGTCTAGTTTGTCTAATATGAATACTACTCCAGCTTTCTTTTGCTTTCCATTTGCACCGAATACCTTTTCCCATCCCCTCAGTTTCAGTCTGTATGTGTCGCTAGGTCTGAAGTAGTTCTATTGTAGACAGCATATCTAAGAGTCTTGTTTTTGTATCCATTCAGCCAGTCTGTGCTTTTTGGTTGGAGCATTTAATCTGTTTATGTTTAAGATAATTATCAATGCTTATGTTTTTATTGCTATTTTGTTAATTTTTTTGGATTTGGTTTTGTAGGTCTTTTTTCTTCCCTTCCTCTTTTGTTCTTTTCTCTTGTGATTTGATGAGTGACTTTAGTGTTGTGTTTCAGTACCTTTTTCTCTTTTGTGTATGTATCTATTGTAAATTTTCTGTTTGTGGTTATTATGAGGTTTTCATATAGCAGTCTGTATATAAACAGGATTGTTTTAAGTTGCTGGGCTTTTAATTTCAAATGCATCTTCAATATCCTGAATTTGTGTTCTCCTCTTCTCACAATTGCTGATTTTGATATTATATCTGTGTGTGGATGATTTCCTACCTTACCATGTGTTTGCCTTTACTGGTGAGCTTTTCCATTTGTAATCTTCTTGTTTCTAGTTGTGACCTTTTCTTTTCCACTTAGAGAAGTTCCTTTAGCATTTGTTGCAAAGCTGCTCTGGTGGTACTCAATTCTCTTAACTTTTGCTTGTCAGTAAAGATTTTGATTTCTCCATTGAATCTGAATGAGAGCCTTGCTGGGTAGAGTATTCTTGGTTGTAGGTTCTTTCCTTTCATCACTTTAAATATATCATGCCACTCCCTTCTGGCCTGCAGAGTTCTGCTGAGAAATCAGTTGATAACTTTATGGGAGTTCCCGTGTATGTTATTTATAGTTTTTCCCTTGTTGTTTTATGTGTCATATTTTAGATACACAGACTTAAACACAAATTATGCTCCAGGGAATTACAATATAACATTATTTCCTAGGAATGTTTTTGTCTTTTGTTTTTAAATATAAAACAGGAGGTCTTATTGATACAAATTTCGTAAGAATAATTTAAAATGGGCTATTGCTTTTATGTTCAACATGCCTATCAAATTATTTGCTTTAATTTTGAAACAACTGAAAATATTCATGATGAAATGTGCCTCTGATTTTAATAGTACATACTTATGAGTGTATTTATCTAGTGTTTGTATTTAAAAAAAAATTGTAGTTGTTTGTATGTCTTTGAAATTGAACTTAACTGTACCTAATGGGGTGGTCTCTACTTTCAAAATAATACTGAGAAAAATTGTTTAAATAATGACTTATGGTAAATAAAAGTACTTATCATAGGAGACATTGTTCAAAGTCATCTAATCCACTTTCTTCATATTATAGGTGAGAGAAATTGATTCCTACAGAAGTTTTAGCAGTTTTTGTACATCAGAGAATTAAGTGTCAGTTAAGCTATGTCTAAGATCAAGGTCATCTTATTTCTAAATTAATGCTCTTTCTATAACAGCAGCTGCAATGATTAAATAGTAATAAAAAACAACAGCAAGAACAATAACAACAAAAAGAAGCCTAGAGCTAACATTTCTTGACTGTTTATTATGAATTGGTCAGTTTTTTGAATATTATAGTAGCTCACATAGGTCATAAGCAACATGATTACATATGTATTATTAATGTCCTAATTTTAATGATTTGGAAGGTGAGAAACTGTTCCTCATTTTATATGTGTGTATTTGTTTATATCTATATCAGTTTTTGTTTTTTGTATAAAACTGAAAAAACATTTTATTAAACAAATGAGTAAACCATTTAGGGTAACAGTTTAAGTCATAAAGGATACAAGGTTTAAAATGCAATTGAATTATCAGCAAAAAAGTTATTTTTTCATAAGCATAGGAAATACTGTAAAATAAAATGACATAAAAATTTAAATAAAATTTATTATTAATCTTGCCATAACTAGCTGTGTAACACAGGCAAGTTACATAAGAGATTTTCAGTTTTCCCCCATCTAAAAGTTTTGGAATCTATGAAAACTGTTTCTTTAATAATTACATATCCTGTCTAAAAAAGTATGGCTTTGGACAAAAGTATTTATTAGTAAAAGAGGAATGTGTTCATTGTAGTGTACAAAACAAATAAAATAGATTTTGATTTGGTGTGATTTTCTCATTTTTATCTTAAATTTGATATCCCACAAATAGCATTTAATGCACTACAATTGATCATTAAATGCTTTTAAAGATCAGATGAGGAAAGCATTCTTATGAGCATAACTAGAATTAGGAAAAGTCTGTTTTTTATAGTTTTTAACATGACATTTAAAGAAGAATTTCTTCTGTCGAAAAGAACTTGCACAGAAATAGATTCAACAAAATATGCCTGTATGGAATTAGGACTCCTCTTTTCTTCCATTAATCTAATTCATTTTATTGTACAGAGTTCTCTTATAAATGCATCTGTGCACTGTGGAAATGTCAGTGAATGTAATAGAGAAAATTCCTGGGAGATTTATCATGGGATGTAATTTTTAAATTACCCATATTGTTGTGCTGGGCAGGATCACAGATGAAACTTATTTGAAATCACTGTTTTTTAGATGATATTGCAAAGCTTAAAAGGTCATCTGCCTCCCTATTGTGACTAAAAGTTAAAACATAAGTTAAAATGTTAGATAGAAATATTTAACCAAGCTATATCCATCCCTATTTTTAATGTGTGATACCTTTGCCTTCTGCTGAGGTATTTTCAAGTGTAAGTTCCAGTTTACTTATTTTTTAAATTAATAATGCTATAGAATAAGGGTGAGTATAGATGAATCAATACTACAGGTGCTTAGTCCAAAATGTTGACTTATTGAATATTGAAACTTATACAAGTTAATGAAGAGACATTCTTGCCATCTGAGATGTCATTTAAAGGCAGTGGATAAAAGCATATGAATTGTTTAAAGATACATGAGGATAATACAAATATCTATAACAATTTAAATGACCTATGGGATGACAGATATATAGGCTAATGAAGTCACAACTGAATATTATATATACTTGTATATATGTATACACACACATGGCTGGGTGCATTGATTTACCCAGTGAAACTTTAAGCCAAGCTTTCACTTCTTACTTAAGTAAGAATACAAATCAAGGTTACTGATAAAGCAAAAGTCAGCCCAAGTAATAGAGAAAACACGAAATGATGTCTCCAGAACAACTGAGTCACTTTGCATGCATGAAAGAGAAGCTTTTGATGAAGTTTAGTTAAAACTTTGGCAGTTGTTATTAAAGACATTTCATAAGTTTTTTCTCTAAATTACACCCAACTATGATATATTTATAAGAATTTAACCCTTAATTTTATTGTATATTCTTAAATTTTACTAATTATTAAATTTGGAAATTTATAAGAAATTTTACAGAATTGGGCAGGAAGTACCAAAAGAAGAGATGGATAAAAAAGTTTTAATAAGAAAGAGAAAATACTACTAAAACAAAAAGCAAGTAGGCTGCTAAAGTGCCAGTTTGCATTCTTCTTCCCTTGAGAAAGTAGAGATGGTTTAAAACCTATTTGCCTCTAGAGAAGTAATGCATAAATAGATGAGGTATAGTATCCAGTGTCAAGAGAAACAATAGAAGTCATTGCTCTATTTAAGATAGATATTTTTGAGTGAATGAAGTTATGTTTGTGGTTACTAAGTTCTTATTTACTCTCACATTCAGTTAAGACTTGTAGAGAAATGTGTCAGTTGGAACCACTCATCCAAAACCAAAGGTATGGGCAAATTAAAAAGAAATCAAATAAAATCAAAATGTGTTTCACTCCTCATATGTTACCAAAAAGCAGATATTTACATGCAAACAAAAATATTGTCAAACAAATATTCAAATTTTCATTAGGTCGCATTTTTTAAGAAGTCTGATTGCCTGAAAGCTACAAAATCAGGAAAGAACAATAACAATGTGAGAAAAATTACAAATGGCATGCAAACAACTATATTAGAAAAAGAAATAAATATGTAGCAAGTTCTGTGTACTATGGTGAACATTAAATATTTGGAGAATAAATGTTTTCTGTAAATGAACCAATTAAAATACAACTAAAATATCCTTAATGTTTCTGAAAATGGCTGTTATAATGTATCAATATTTAAGAACAAAGAGTGGCCAAAGTCTGGTTTCTCTCAAAATACCTGAAGAGTACAAAGCAGAAGGATTTACCTTATTTTCTAGAATGTATATTATTTTTCTCCAATACAGTATCTAATTCCTTTGTTTTCCCTTATAGAGCAACATTAAAAGTGTCAATGTAATTATTATTGGGAAAATTAAAATCATTTTCTATACTTAAAAAGTCTTCCAATGTTTTATTAAAGCCTGGTTGTTTTAGGTCTTTTTCACAATGTGATAGTGAAAAATGGTCGTATAAATAGAAGTGGAGGCATTTGAGAGCAATACACTAATGTCCCCCATCATGTGAAGGCAGGTCATCAGACAGCTTGGTCTACTTTTGTCTTTATTTGTTTTGTTTAATGTGGAAATATGGTAGATATAATTATACTTGTCCCTTTTATTTCAAGGATTTGTAGACTATCTTGTAAATTAGAGAATTCCTGTTGTCTCCTATCCAGGTGATGCCCCATTTATAAGCAAATTTCTCTAGAGTTACCGCTTCTTCATTTCCTTTTTTATCTTATGACTAATTAAAAAACTGCTAAAGCCAAGAACTACCAAAAACTCAAAGAGAATTTCAGCTACCAAATTTATTTTTAAGTTTGTGTCTCAGATAAGATCACATCTGAGCGGCTGGCCTATCTGTCATTATTAGGGCAAATGAAATCAGATAATATGGTGAGTGTATCACTTGTAAATATATCTAAGACTTGTTCTGCTCTGCCTAGAAATTGTTCTTGCTCGATCTTCAAGAAGATTTATATTCTCTATCTATAGCTACATCTATCTCTTTATCAGTGATTAAGATTCAATTCTTTTTTGTTGTTCTAGCACTCTGAAAGCAAAATAAGACACAAGAAGAAAAACTCAGACCTTTAAAATATTAGGGTTATAAGAAACTTCAGAGTTTTTATTTTATGTATGGTGGAACCAATACTGAGAGTTTTATGTGATTGTTTTCCAGGGGATAAAATTATTGTTAGCAACTGCACTACAACAAAAATTTCTTAACTCCTTTTCTATGGTCCATTTCTCTAAGTCATAAACTCTCTCTTTATAAATAATATCACTTCTAGTGTGCCATACATTATTCTGAATGCTTAGATGTGTTAATTTATTTTCCTTTTACAGCAACATTGTAAACTAGGTACTGATCACCCTCATTTAGCCAATGAAGAACCTGTGGGAATAGATGTTACATGATTTTCCCAAGATCACATCACAAGTCGCAATCAGGAGCCAGAGCATATGCTTAATCATTAGGCTAGGTTGCCCATCTTTTGCTAGTAATATTTTAAACTGAAAGCTAGATTTTTATATATAAAAAAATTCTGATCTCAAATTTAGTAGCAGAATGACTGGCCATACAAGCCTTCTTTCTTTTTCAAAAGACAATAATTTCTTAAAAATATTACAGGATCAGGAATGCATAGGACTTGAAGCGTTAATGTCAGATACAGTGAGAGACTGAATATACAAAGAGACAATGGCCAGGCCATGTATAAAATTAGAAGTTTGATCTGCAGCAACAAACCCAAGAAACTAACCAGTTATCTATAGTGACTAGCCCAGAAATTAAGTTGGTTGAGCTGGTTGTCTATAAATCAGACTTGTAGGAAGTCATATTGCTGTCTCCAGTTACCAGCGCAGGTAACCTCTGCAGTGTTCAAGACAAAATGGCCAAGACTTGATTAATAACTGACAGCTTCCCTAATTTTTGTCTGTGTTTCCAACTTAGGACCAGTGACAGAAAGCCAAATATGTACCTCTAACCAATCACACAGGATACCCCTCTTCTAATTAGTTTGCCTAAACCTTCTCTGTGCCGAAACCTCCGATAAGGGTATACCTGAAGCTTACCTCTTTTGTTTTTTACAACTCTGTCTGCCTTTGAGTCTCTGCCAAAATAGAAGTGACTCAATTCTTTGCCAAGCTCTTTGATTGTTCTTATTTTTGTGGTCTTTGTTTATTTCCATAATCCTATAATATTTTGAACCTAACTTGACTTGCTTTGAATAATGTTGGTCCAGATTATGTTACAGTTTATACTATTCTCACTCTATGTGACAACCCATGCCAGACCGCATTTGTTAAGATAGTCTCTGGTATGTGTGGTTGTGTGTTTTATAGAAATGGAACAGGGTTGATGTGGGGGGTGTCATTGAATTTATATTTAGACAATTAAAAACACAATGAAATAGTAGCAAATCACAAGAGGTGCTCATTACTTTTCCTTGTGATACCTAATTTCATTGTGTATTCTTTTTAAATTTCCTTGTATTTATTTTCCCTTCCCAGCTTAACTCTAGTTAGTAACAAAACATGGGACTGGAAGTTGGCTCACTAATTTGGGAGGTTAGTCTTTCCTCTCTGTCTGAGGTTGGTCAATTACTTTTCTTGCATGTGGGTGGATTATTTGAGATGAAATTTTTTGTCATCCTCTCTGTTTCCTCTCGTGATCCTTAAATTGTAAGACTATAGCCAGAATATTGTATTTCTTTGATTGAGGGAAAGTTCGTGGAACAGAAAGCAAAAGACAGTTTGAAGTCAATGGATCTGGTTGAAGAAAAGTATATAAATTTGAAGATGTTTCAATTGGTGCCTAGACACGGAGATGAAAAAGAAGAATGCCTGTATGAGTTGTGACAGTGATAAAATAGATTCTCATGGTCTTAGGAGCTGATATACTCAAAGTTTCCTCAGTCAGTTAAAACTGGTTATGTATTCCAGAGCTGTGTCTGGTAGAGGAGACTGGAGCATGGGAAAGAAGAGAGACTGGTCATCTGCAAATCTGTAGCAGACAATATGAATTTATAGAGTTTTTTTTTTTTTTTTTTTAACCAGAAGACAGGGAAGTTTTATTCTTTTTTTATGTTTCTTAAATTCTTTCTTTTTTTTTTTTTTCAGATCTTTATTGGAGTGTAATTGCTTTACACTGTTGTGCCAGTTTCTGCTGTACACGAAAGTAAATCACCTGTATTTATACATATATCCCCTCCCTCGTGAACCTCCCTTACACCCTCCCTATCCCATCCCTCTAGGTCATCACCAAGCATTGAGTTGATCTCCCTGTGTTATGCAGTAGCTTCCCACTAGCTATCTATTTTACATGTGGTAGTGTATGTATGTGAATGCCACTCTCTCACTTCCTCCCAGCTCCCCCCTCCCCTCCCTGCTGTCCTCAAAAAATGGTACTGATGCAGAGCTTGTAATACACGTAGAGAATCAAATAAAAAACTCAGATATGCAGTCTATGTGCTAATTATGTTCCTCAGTTATCATTAACCAGTTGAAGGTATAAGAGAGCAGAGAAGTTGATGTTCTGTGGTGCATAAAATATCTTTCCTTGTTTAACCTTTTTCCTGTTCTCTGGTGTTCAGCTGTTTTAATACTGAACTCTAGGCAGTCTAAAATCCCCACCGCAAGGAAGTTTTATTTCCTAGTGGAAGAATTGCCTCTGCTTTCTTTTCTTTAAAAAGAATCACAATTCTTGAGTGCTGCTTCAGCACTTTCCTGCAGTTACAGTAAGATAGATTATCAGGCTCATATTAGCTGAGCTGTCAAGAATATTGAGCCTGTATTGTGCAAATAAGTCTCAAATATCAAAATTACAAAGATTGCTCCAGAAAAAGACTCACAGATTCAGGAATTTTAGGCTCAAATTAATTATAAATGAAAACCATAGTTATGTAAGAAACACAATTTAGAGCATTTGATTTTGTAAAGTGAAAGTTGTATTTTGAAACGGGAAAATAGATAATTTTTGTAACATTAACAATTTCTTTTTTGATAAAACTGTGCTTATTTCTAAATAATATGAATTTTACTCCACAGTCTGTAGCCCAACAAAGTTCCAATTTTTAGGAAAATGGGTTTAAGTTATTCTTCCTTAACTTAGCCTAAAATATTTTTGACCATATTTGTAAAAATAAACTCCAGTTAATAACAGAGAGTTCTTACAAAGTAATATCTGTTCTTAGCCGTAGAGTAAATATCAGCGTCTCTAGTGGGTTTGTAAAAGGTTATTCCACTCATTTTGTTGAAGATGCTTACAGATAAAAATTAACGATAAGAATAAATTTAGTTTTAGCATTAACACAAACAGCAACATATAACTTTCACTACTGCAGCAGAAACAAACCCACAGTCAATGTATATAAAAACATAGGTTACCAGGATAAAGTTGCCACTGTTACCTCCAAGTCTAGAAATTGAACTCAATGGAAATTATCCCTGTAATCAGGTACTTCATAAGCGTATTACATTTATGGAATTCCAGCCTCACTGTACATTTAAAACAGGCAATCTAAACATGTTCTCATTGGATAAGGATAAGCCCCGAAGACCTAATCTTTAAACTTTATATTTTTCCACAGAAACTAGACTTCAAAGATATTCTGAAAAAACCAGAAAGTTTCGAACCTTAGTGCCCGCGAACTTCTCACTTAGTTCCCATTGACATCAATCAGAATCTGTGTGCGTGGACTGAGGGCAAAGCATAACCTTTTACATGGCCGACAATATGTTTGAAATGACTACAAAAATGTCTGAAACTTCAAACACTGCTGACTTTACACTTTGAAAGGACACTTCATTTTAAGAAATCAACAAATGTCTAAATATGCTGGGTTGTATGAGTTTAATTTCAAATTTTAAAAAACTTCAGGGGAATTTTCTTTACAATTTGAAAGTCACAATTAGATTTAACTGAAAACATCAAAAATGTTGAAGTAATTTATGGTGGCTTTTAAATATCTTTTTGAGTAATTTCTTCTCATGCAAAGTATTGACATATTAAATATCTAATAATAGCAAAAGGAAATTGCTGCCTAGCCATTCAGGAAACCAAACCCACCAAATATAACTTCTGTGATAATTAAAAATTGTGAAAACAAGAACAGAAAAACCACATAAAAATGTAAGGAGATATTGATAAAATAAATACAACATTTTAAGTACCATTAGCTAATCTTATATGTATATAAGCTTCAGGAAACTTTAATCCGCTGGCTTATTGTAGGTCTGTGCTTATTCATCAGATGCTATAAACCTCACAGCCTGGGCATTATCTTTTAGAAGACATTTTTAATGCTTTGCCTGTGCATGGAATTGTGTGGAATTCCTTTTTCTTTTTTTATTTCTAAGTGTAAGAATTGAAGAATTAGTTTTTAAGCATTTTTTTCATTGTTTCCTCTCAGACCATGGAATTCCATATTTAATACTTTATGTTGGTTCAAAGGACTTTCTCATCTCCACAACTAACTATTAAAATGAAGATATTACTTGGAAACCTATAGTAGTAAGCTGCTACCAGACAACTCATGAGAGACATTTAGAAAAAAAAAAAGAAAGAAAATTACCTGAAGTTGATGTCTTTTCAAATAGCTTATAAGGACAAGAGGTTTAGAAAACTTTGAAAGTAGATAAAAGAGAGGGAAGTGGGAATCAAAGATCTCCAAAATCAGCTTTAACTACTTTCCTCTTTCTTATCTTAACTTTTCATCAAATTAAAATTTGACCCTAGAGTTTTAACATCGGGTTTCCTGTTATTTACAGTTTTCTAACCGAGAAAACAAACTGCATGATATGCTGACGTTTCATGTTGGGCTGGATTCCATTAACAACTCAACATAGGATTCAGGAAACAGGCTAGTGACATCTGGAGGAAATTAGTATTTTATGGACTTATCAGGAAATCTTTGCTCATTGCAAGAAATATTTAAATAAAGTCTTCAATGGACAGTTATTCCAGGAGTTAGGAAATAAAAGAACAAAGAAAGCTTCATTCAGGGAAAACAGAAAACTACTTAACAGTAAGTATAGGACAGTCACACTGCTCTGAAAAGATGTATGATCCCAGATACAAAGCTACAGCAGACTTCTGGAATCTCTGCATTGCAAGATTTTTAACCCTTTAGTAACTTTAATTCAAGAGGTCTTGGAAGAGAGACTTAGCATCTGGGTTAACAGAGGATTTGAGGGAAGACTGATGAAACAATTATTTGCCAACAGTACTGAAGTGTTTCAACTTTTTACAACCTGGTTTCATCTTTATTGCACACTAGGAGGAATATCAAGACCCCGTCACACACGTAACAATTTTACTTGGCATACAATTTCTATCTACCAAGTGCAAGCAAATGTATTCAAAGATATATTTTGTCCTTGCCCATCTGTTCTACAACTCAGGTCAGCAGTGTGCTATTGTGCATTATATGGTCTGAGTGTGTCCTTCGAAAATTCATATGTTGAAGCCCTACTGTAATAGCATTTGCATGTGGAGACTCTGGGAGGCAATTAGGTCACGAGGGTGGAGCCCTAATGCTGGAAGTCTATAGTTTTTATAGGCCAACATTGACGCCTAGTAGAGAATAGGCTCAGAGGAGCTTGACTAAGGTTTGGTCAAAGGGAGGGCCTTTGTCAACATGCACTGCACTCAGTGCTGACATTGGTCTTACTTTTATGCAATGAAATTAAATCTTAACTATCTCAACTCTTTTTAACACACATTGCTCAAAAAAAATTCTTTCTAAAAGTACCTACCCTAAGTTAATAACAAATAAGACTGGATCAAGAGAGTTTTTTTTTAAAAATTGTCTGAAATATTGCCATGTGTGTGGTTTATGATTTATTCTTCCTGATTGTTTAGGTTTTTTTTTTATATACAAACTGGGTTTTTAATATGCTCCTTTGTGTTGTGTATTATATACAAATTTGTGTGAATAGATGAATAAGTGAATGGTCACAAAATGCTTCAAAAATGTGTACTTTGTATTTTAAAATCAGATTCAAATATAATAGTATCATGAATTTATAATAGTTATGCCATTCTAGAATATTCATTGTTTTACATAGTTCAGACTTAGTTTAGATTTCCCTGAAGTCAGACCTTGAGACAAGTGATATATTTACAGGATCTCCCAGTAAACATAGGTCTGATAGGGAAGTAGAGAAGTGAGATGGGGGGAGAAGGAAGCTGACAGAGGATATACATATGAGTACATCCCTTCTAGGGATATAAGGCTTAATTTGTGAGAACTTGCTGAATACTAAGAAAATATATCTTAAAATTATGGCTCCTGGGCAGAGGATGCAGGGGTATAGATTCACCAGCTATTTCCCCTCCCTAATGTATATATCTCTGGGGTAATTTCCTCTCTGGCACTTTCAGTCCACCCAGTATAAGGACCAAAGAAGTTGCCTGTGGCCAAAGATGCACTTAGGCTGAGAGAGAGAGAGAGGAGTACATTTGTGTATGTAGAAAATATTTGAAAGAGACTCCCAAGGTTGAGCTAAATATATCTGGACTGCATCTTCTCCAAATACTTAAAATTAGAATTATTCTGAAGTGTCCATATTTAATTAATATTATATATGAGGCAACATTTTTACTTATGCAAAGTTTATAATGAGAAAAGAAGATAAAATGGCCAGAAAATTTTCAAATTTATGGGCTAATTTTAAGACAGATGAAGAATGATTTACTTAATAGATGCTGCATTTTTTTTTCCTACTCACCTCAGACAAAATGGCATATACACAAAATCAGAAGTCTTTTAAGTCAGCAAATGAGGGTTACTATATTTTGGTATACTCTTCTAAAATAAAAACCTTAGATGCTCAGAGATTATAATGCGTCTGAAAAGAAAAATGAAATGTTGAAATTGGTCAATGCAATTAGGTGATGATTATTGGAAAAAAAAGCTGGCATTGTTGTGATGGCGTGTTACCAGGCATCAGAAAGAACCAGATAATGCCAGTATGAAAATGGACCCATTAACCTTCAAAATCTATTCAAGTAGAGGCTGTATCTCTAAATGAGTTGAAATTGGAACAAACATAAAGAAATTAGCTTTCTATATAGTTATTAATATCAAAATATTGCTGGTTTTATCCCTATTTATTTTTATTAATTGTTTCGTATGTATTTCTGGCCATTATTCTGAATAGTCTCATAATAAGGCAATCGGCATGGAAAACATAATCTTGTTCTTAAGCCAAATTTTAAAAAATGCCTTCTTTTATGATATTCAGTCAAACAGTAATTATATTCCCAAGTTAATTCCGTGCATTGCTTACTACAGGGTTCATTCAGTACTATAAATATCTGGGTCAATATCTTGATTCAACTTAAAGAAAGCTGTTTATCCACATCAAGGATGTTAAGTGAACAGGTAGCTTAAGATTTTCTCTTTTGTTCCTTGAAGAATGATACACAAATCACATGCTGTGGTCATAATATTTGAAAATATATGTAAAGGTTATGTATTATTATAAAATATTATTCCTTATATTAAATATAATCCTCTTTGATCTGCTACCAAATGCAAGTTTGTGTGCCTGATACACAGTGAGGCCAAACGCTACTGAAAGGTTGGAGGTTGGAGCAGAGAAAGTTTTATTGCAGGGCTATGCAAGGAGATGGGTGGCTCATGCCCAAAAAACCCCAAACTCCCCAAAGGGTTTCAGCAGAGCATTTTTAAAGGCCAGGTGAGTAAGGGAGGGAGGGAGGGTCATAGGGCACGTGCTCAGTTTGTGCATAATTCTCAGATTGGTTGACGTCAACAGGGTGGTGTCACAGGGTGTCACATTATCAATCATTAGGCTTTGGTAGGTTGGGGGCTAAGTGCTCATGATCATCAAGTAGTTAATTTCTTAAGTTTGGTGGTGGTTTTTCACATTTGAAAAGCTCAGGAGATATGCATGAGATACTATTATCTGGGTACTTGAGAGAGAAGCTACAACAGAGGATGCGGGGGAAGGGTCTGTCCTGGGAATGCCCCATAGGGTCCTGCTCAGTTGCAGATAGGCTTCAAAACTGACTCTGCTTTACAATAAAAGCTGTAGGTAAAGAATATTACTATAGAAAAAAGTACAGATCATTGGATATTTGGAATTATTTTATTTTAATACATTATATACTAGTATTTTTGACCTTAGATTGAAAATATAAATATTTAAAATATATGAAAAAATTAGAACAAGTTTTTCATCTTTTACACATGCAGAATTCGTGCTTGGTAGATACTAAAAATATATTTGGAATGAAACATATCTTTATTCCTTTTAACCTCAGATTGAAAGGTAATCTTTTGTTATAAATATTTTCCTATGAATTTGATTTAGAATTATCAATTGATAATTGATACCATGTAAGTGGCCTTTATATTTAAATAATGACATCTCTAATTAAAAACTAAATTTAAAAATGTTTGAAGATTGTCAATCCTGATATTTTAAAAACATTTGTGTGCACATTTAAAGAAAGTTTTACCTTTTCCTTTCCAATTCGGTTGCCTTTCCCCACCTCCACCTTTTTTCCTGGCTAGAATCACCAGTGCAGTGTTGAAGAGAAGTGGTGCGAGTGACCATCATTGCTCCTGAACTTACCAATAACACTGTTGGTTCAAAATTTTCTGGAGTTCCCTGGTGAAAGCCGAAATTGGCTCTTGTATACAGAAGGCAAGGAAGGACCAAAGAAAGAGGCAGACCACTCCAGATTGGTAAGTGTCAGCTTTAATAAGCAAGAGAACTTACATATGAGGCTTGTCTTGGGCAGCTGCAAGACAAGGAGATCTCTGCCCCTGCCCACCAGAATCTTAAAAGTTTATATAGAGGCCATAACTGGATTCATTCACATATAGCCTTCCCAATGGTCTCAGCAACATGTTGCCCTCTCAAGGTTGTGTCCTTCAAATGGCTGCTGTTGTGGGAAAGGTGGGCACAACACACGTTCTAGGACAGGGGAGGGGTGAGGAGTCTCAGATTGCCCATGTCCAGTTCTTGGGTCATCCGATGTCAAGTCCTCTCCCTGACCTCCTTCAACAAACCCTTCATTTGATCACCGTTAACTATTGAGAGTGTGTTAGCTATTGAGCCATGATAAGTGGTCTACCATGTTGAGGAAGTTCTTTCTATTCATAATTGCAAAAACATTTTATAAGAAATAGATGTTGGATTTTGCCAAATGCTTTGAGTTTTCAAATGATCACTTTTTCTTTTGTTAATTTCATAAATTACATGGATTGATTTTGTAATCAACCTTGCATTCCTTGGATAAACCTCACTTGATCATGATGCATTGTCATTTTTATGTTGTTGAAGTCAATTTGCTAAAATGTTCAGAATTTCTGCATCTATTTTCATAAGGAATATTATTCTGTAACTTTTTAAAATTTTTGCTTTCTGTAATCTTACCTAGCTTTATTCCTTTCAGGTTAATATCAGGTTAATAACTACTTCATAGGGTGAGTTGGGAAATGTTTATCTTTTTAATTTTCTGGAGGAGTTAGTATAGAATTGGTGCCATATCTACTTTTGATGTTTGATAAAATTCACTACTTGCACTAGTGAGAACTTCTGGGCCTCGAGGTTTCCTTGTAAGAAGGATTTTAACTACAAATTTAATACATTTCATAAACATACTGCTAGTCATGTTATATATTTCTTCTGAGGTCACTTTTATAGTTTGTGTTTTTCAAGGAATCTGTTCCTGTCATATGAGGTGTCAAATTTATTGGCAAAAAAAGTTGTTTATAATATTTCCTTTGTTATTGTTTTGTTATCTGTATAATCTGTAATGAAAGCACCTCTCTCATTGCAGACATGGGTCATTTTTGCTGTCTCTCCCCTTTTTCTTTTTTTCTTTCCTCCTATCAATCTACTTAGAGGTTTATTAACTTAAGTGATCTTTTCAAAGAATCAGCTTTTGGTTACACTTATGTTGTCTGTTGTTTTTCTAGTTTCTATTATCTTGATTTCCACCTTGATTTTTATTACTTTCTTTTACCTACCTGGAGTTTAACATGCTGTTTTTGCTAGGAGCAGTGAGTTGGGGAGTACTCAGCTGCAAAGCTTCAGGGTAGTTAATTAAAACACGCCAAAATGCGTGCTACAGTCAGGCATGTATTCACTTACTTCTGGAGTACAAGTGAGAGGCTAAACTGCAGAAAGCCCTGCTCCACACCTGTTCCTTCTTCCTCCATTTGCAGCCCAGCCCCTGGAGGTGGGATGGGTGGATTGGCACACAGGTGGAGATCATCTCACTGCTGAAGAGCCCCAAACAAAAGGTTGCTGCAGTTTTATGGAATTAGGGGTGGGGGGGGGAAGAAGGGGGAGTTACTAGGAGTGGAAAAGTTATAAGTAACAAGTCAGAATACAGAAACATATCTTCCAAGTTTCCCCTCTCCTCACGTAAAGAGGTCTCCCTTAGAGCTTCCTGAGCACAACCTCAGCAGAAAACTCCAGATAAAGAGGCCTCTAAATAGAGACACCTGAGCTAGGAATTCAGCTCTATATAAGCACACAGCCTACCAGTGCGGCCTGGGTCTTTGAAAGCAATGCCTTTCGGAAGCTGCAACGTGCTGGTTGTGCATGCACCAAGACTGCTGTGCGATGAGTAGCTTTTCCCCAGGAGTGAGGACTGTCAGGTAAGACTTTTGTAATTTTCTGTGGTTGGGCCTGAAAAAATCATATATTGTTTTTTAACAAAGAGCCAGACTTCTTGGTTTCCCTTTTTCCTACATTTTATTAGATAGAAGCTGAAGTCATTTATTTGCAACCCTTCCTCTTTCTAATATGGCTATTTATTGCTATGAATTCCCACAATTACTGCTTTAGTGGCACTGCATAAATATCAATTATTTTGTGGATATTTTTATTCATACAAAATACTCTTCTTTTCCTTTTAAGGTATTTGAGCACAGATATTTCTTTCTTGTTCTGATCTTTAGTTTAATTGCATGACTTGAGTAATGTTATATTCATGGGACTTGTTTTATGACCCAGAATATAGTCTATCTTGGCAAATGTTCTGTATATATTTGAAATAAATCTGTAGTGAGCTGTTGTTAGTTGCATGTTCTATAAAAGTGTTAATTAGGTCCAGCTGGTTGATATTTGTAGTCACATTTTCTATATCCTTGCTGATTTTAATCTATTTGTGCTATTATTTATTGAAGGTAAGTAATGAAATCTCCAACTGTTTTTTGTGGACTTTGTTTCTCTGTGCAATTCTATCAGGTTTTGTTTCTTGTTATGAAATTGTCATTAAGGTTGTAAACATTTAATTTTTTTTAATTACTTATAAATTAACTGCTTGTATAGGTGCTATTTTAAATTTAAAATGTGTTTAATTACCTTATTTTAAAATAACTTTAAAATGATAATCCAATATCTGAAGAAAGCAAAGCTGAAGAGTATTCAGTGATTGCATACAGTTTTTGTTCTGCAATTTTTTTTGTCTCAAAGCAGGATGTCCTTTGATTTGAATAATTTTCCTTTACTTAATTTTAAGAAAATTCTCACATCAGGTAACTGAAAGCATGTGTTTCTAATAGTTCACTGTTTTGCATTGGATTAATTTGATTTTTTTCTGTTTGCTAAAATTAGCTGCTTTGAAGTCCTTGAAATTCTTTTTGCTTTTACTGTGATTCTCACCATCCTTTTCTATAGATCTGTGTTTTGATATTCAGTAGTAGTTTTTCTTCGTATTGTGGCTTTACATTAATTACTTCTCTAAATATGTTGTTTCATTTAAAAACATTTCCTTCAGTTTATAGTTTTACTTCCATCTCATTATTTTGTATATTCACCTTTATGGTTTTGTTTTACCATATTCATGCTTTTATTTTCTTTTTTAAGAGTTAAGAACCACCCCCCCCAAGAAAATTTCCTTCCTTGAGTTTTCTTCTATACTTGACTTTTAAAAAACATTTGTTATTTTTCTTTTATTTTGCTCATATGAGATGGTTTTTCTTGGCATTTTATCTGATGTTGATTTGCTTCTTTTTGTAGTAAATATTTGACAACTGAAGAATTCTTTTTTTTTTTTTTTTGCTATTTTTGTTGTTGTTGTTGATTGAGCTGAAACATTGATAAATGAAGGAAGAAGACTGAAGGCAATGTGGTATATGAGAAAACTCAGGCTTTGTTCTCTTTCTGAAATTTGACCAAATGTTCTTGAAATAAACTAATAAGGTGACAGCCAGAAACCTACACTTTTTTTTTTTTTTTAATTCCTTGAATGGTCATGGATCCTTTCCATATGTACTTTGGAGTCAGATGTATTGTTCATTTCTTCAGTTCACTGGTTTCTCTGTAAAAGCTATTACCATTATTTATTGATCTGAGAGAGAAAATGATAAATCAGCCTGTTTTACTGTTACAAATTCTGGGGACATTACCAATAATTCTCAGGATCTTGCTGACCTGCCTGTCCAGCTTCTGGGGGTTAAGCAGTGGTGGGGCATGAGGCCTTTCTATTCTGTGCTCCTTGTCTTTGAATCACCCACTAACTGTTCATTTGTTTGAATTTTTGAAGGATGTTATACAGTTGATCCTAGAACAACTTGAGGTTAGGGTGCCAACTCTATATGCAGTTAAAAATCCAAGTATAACTTAGAGTAGGCCCTTCATATGCACAGTTCTCCACATCCACGGTTCCATATCCGCTGATTCAGCCAATTGTGTATTGTGTAATATTGTCATATTTACTATGGGGGGAGAAAAAAAAAAACCTTTAAGTGAACTCCTGCAGTTCAAACCCATTCTATTACAGCATTGACTGTATAAGATTATGTCCTTTCATTTGTTTAATTGGTGATATTTTATCACTGCTTCATTTTTAGTTTGCTCATAATTTTAGATATCAGAGGAAAACAGTTGTTCTCAGTTTCATTCTGATGTCCTAAAATATTCTTCTCATGCAATAGTATTTATTTCTTTTTTAGAGAAAACATAACTGTAAAACCAATGGAGATGGTTTTTCCACCAAAATTAATAAATAATTAACCTACCCCTAAACTTGATATATGCACACAAGATTAGGAAGAAAAAATGCACAGCCTATTTAGTTAATACTGGAATAGTGGTCAATGGAGGTGATCTTTACTATTTGAAGATTTTAACTCATAAACATTTTTAGCTGAAAAGTGTTTCACTTGCAATGTGAATTAAAATAGAATAAATAATTCAATACTGGTTATCTGTGATAATAGAGTAATAACTAATTTGAATGCTGGCCAATTAGAATCTGATTTTATCAAAATGGTGTTAGGAAAATATATCAGTTTCAAACTCTGAATTTCAAAAATTAAGCTTCAAACCAGTTTTAATTTTTGGCATTTCCAGTAACCTTACATTGCCAAGTATAATTAGCAATAGTTTTGATATGTAAAAGAATTGTAGTTAATATCTATGTATTAGCTTTGTGGATGACAAATTCAGTTCTGCCAAAGACACATCTTTAGAGATTCATAAATCCAGGAATAAAGTGTATAAATTGTGACCCTGCTATTTTCTCACCCTAACCAATAATGCATATAATCATTTACCTACTGATACAGTAAACTAGTATTTTTCTAATCATCAGAGACAAATACACTGCTACTTTAATTTCTAAAAGACAAGGGATACTTTGCAACAGAAGTCTTCAATTTGTATCATATAACTAACCATTATTCACAAAATAATTTAAAATCAAGCTATGTATGTGAAGTTTTTATCAACCTGCTATATTTGTTTTGTACTTTTAACGCCTAAAGTTTTGGACCAAATGATGCATTTAAGCAAAATGAAATAATTTCTTGCTTTCTTGAACACACTATTTACCAAGATCTTCATATTTGTACATTGTTTAGGTGAGAAAAATATAAGGAACTCATCATGGATGGTTGAGAAAATGATAGCCTGAGAGGAGACAGTGTTGATGTAGCCATATGCTCAGTGGCTGTTATGTTCCTCAGTGGGCATTGAGATATAGCCACACTGGAGAGTGAGGTTGTCATGGCTGGCTGCCTGTTTTCTTCTGCAGCCAGGTGTAATTCCTGCTGTTTCTGAAGTCTCTGCTCTAGAGGCATCAGTCCGACCCCAGGGAAGATCTCAGCTGGTAGAAGTGAACGTTTTCCTCCACTTTTATACCCATGAGGGTGAGGTAATGTATTTCTGGCTCCAAAAGAGCAAGTTACACTGATTGAAATTCATCCTTGATATTTACTCTCTAATTTACACAGAAGAGCTCCTTAAATTGGAAATATGATATATTACATAAAGAGTAGAGAACTTTAAGTTGAAATTTTGCAAGATCAAGTAAGAGAATACAGGCACTCATATAAACGTAAAGAAAAAAATTCTCCTTCTAGGAAGAAATCAGAAGTTACACAGCCAGATACAGAGTTCTAAGCAATTAAATAACATACAATTATTTGATTGTGAAACATGAGGATGTTAAATAAGAACTAACTTAATTTATACCACATGCCAGTCTGTAATTAACCTACATTTAATTCACGTACAGAGTGAGGTAGGGATCCCTATCCTTTTGGAAGTGTGTAACTATCAAAGCACTATTTTTCTCCGATCTGCAGTGTCAGCTTGAATACATGTCTTGGTACATATGGACCTATTTCTCAGTTTTTTCTTTGTTTCTATTTCTCTAAATTTTCAATACTATTTATTTTTTTAGCTGATAAGAGAAGGCCCTCAGAATATTTCTTTATGGACAATTACAGTGTTCTCTTAAGAAGAATTAGCTTTTTAAGTTAACTCAAAATTGTGTAAGAATTTTGACAGGCATCTGTAGATAAAACTTGAAAGTATTTAATATCTTTACAATATTGATTTGTTTTATCAAAGAACATAGTATATTTTCATTTTCTCCAGTCAAGAATCCCATTTATTTTGTAGATTTCTTCCTTTTATGTATTTTTAATTGCCAGCTTAAATTTTAGTGGACTACATCTTCTAACACCCTGTTACCAACGTAAAGAAAATTGCCTTTCCATATAAAGTATGTGGTGTGTGTATATGTGTGAATGTGTTTTATGCAGCTTACTGCTACATTATCTCAAATTCTGTTCCATTATTGATAGTGGGGAGCAGGGAAGTATGACTTTATACCTGGAAAATCATTTTTAATTCCCCTAAGTATATATAAATTTTTAGTACAAAGTAGAATAACTAAGAACACTATCTTTTCCTTGACATACAAAGGCAGTCATTTGAATATTTCACAATGAAGTAACACATATAATAGCTTTTTAGAAACCTTTCATGTTTCCTTTCATCCATAGTATACAAAGGTTTTTTTTATTAGTATATATTAGACAATATCAAACAAATTTATAGTATCTATTTAGATAACTATGCTTTATCATTGTTTCTTAATGTGATAAATTACATATAGATTTCTAATATTAAAAAACAGCCCTGTATTCAAAGGATAAATCAGTTTGGTCTTGATACATTTTTACTTTTGTAAAATGCTGAATTCATTTTTGTAATTTATTTAGAATCATTTAAAATACATCAATGTGTACAGTTGGACCTTAACTTTCTTAGAAAAACTAAGAAAATTATATTAGAGTATAAATTGATATGAAATATTAATGTTCATACATTAGTCTAGAGTTATCTTTTTATATTCCCTAGAAAAATTTAAAATAAATTGACATTATTTTGTGAATGTGTGATAGTACATTAACAGAAACTGGCCTGGATGAGAGTTTTCTTTGTGAAAAATTATTAAAAGATTTTATTGACTGAAAATTTTTAATAAGTCTGTTTTTGTTTTCCCAGTATTTTGAGATAAGTTTTGCTAGCATAACAGCTTTCCATGACTCTAAAATTCTCAATTTCTGTTATAATTTTAAAGTCCTTGTGTTATTTAACCATTACAATGCCAGTAGATGAATATATTATTTCCTATTCATATATATTTTATTCCTAATTTTAGAAATGTAATATTCATCTTGAAGTTTTAATGTTCAATGTTATTCCTATTTTAGCATTTAATTTCAATAATTTTTGCTTTTATAATTTCTTATTCTGTTTGCATTTGTTCTGCTACATTTTTCCAATCACTTAGGGTGGATTCTTAACTCTTTAAATTTGAGCCTTTCGTTTGTTTTCCCCTTCCTCCCTTCCTTTCTTCCTTTCTGTTTTTAGCCTTTTAAGAATGAAGTTTTTACTTAAGGCACTAATATCTTTGCATGTTCTGCTATTTTATTTTGCGCACAGAAAATGCAGAGAAAGTTCAAGTGCAGTAGTGCTGTGGTATGAAGTACTGTGAATCCTTGCAATCATTCATTAAGAAAATAATTGACACTTTGTTGTTGAAGAGGGGAATGCTCTATGAATTGCAGTAACACCAATTTATTGATAGTTTTGTACAAGTCTTTTCTCACCTTATTGATTTTTATGCCTACTTGCTGTTTAAATTACTAAGAGACTTGAAATACCTAAAACTCTCTTCTGGTTTTTGAATGATTATTGCTAAATTATCACTTAATACATTTTGAAGGTCTGTTGCTAGGTACATACCCATTTAGTATGTTTTATAAAAGATACTGCTTTCAGGGTTTTCACCTTTAATTTTTGTATCTTGGTTTATGTCAAACAGGATAGAGTAAGGAGAAGTTTCTGTTTGAGGAATTTGGGGAATACTTGATATGTGGTTTATCTTATTTATTTTATTTGGAAAATTTTCAGCCACTATATTTTTTTTCTTATAGGTCTTCTACTCTATAAATAATCTAACTTTATTAAAGATCTGTTTCTAATATATAAATTTATTTATATATTGTTTTTTGTGGTTTGTTACTAAGCTCCAACAAACACTATTTGACCTTCATTGTGTTACTGAAATTCTCTTTGGCTTAATGTCTTTATGTATAAAAGAATATATTTCTCATAGCATTTTTTTTTCCTCACAGTGTTTATATTTTAGAACTAATTGCAATGATCCATGTCAGATCATTAGAGACATATTTATAATGGATGGTTTTGATCTTTATCATTTGTTTATACCCAGAGCAACCACTGGAAATTTCAGACTGATCTATAAAATTATGTGTCTAATATATAGGATCTAGTATCAGTTCGCTGGGATTATCTGATAGATTGAGGTGGGATGTTGTCTAACTTTTGTGCTGTCTTCCGATAATCTTAATTTTCAAAGCATGCTACAAAGTTAGTGTCTGCCCTACTAAACATGGCTCTTTATATGTATAATTATTTGCATTCTAAATCCCTTCATATAAATACAGTGCAAATCCAAACTTTATCCACTGATTCCTAGATTTGCTTAATATAGTTCTTACTTTATATGTGAATTATGAGGATGATGGGTAGACTTGGAAAAAATAGTGGTCATAGTAAAAGAAGAAAAAAGACCAATGTAACAGAGTTATGGTTATAGACATTCAGATAAATATAAAACATCACCATTCTTTTAGTCTTGTGTAATTTTGTATATTTATATCTTTGAATGGTAAATATGTGTCAGTTTCGCAAGGTATCTATTAACCTAATGTAAGAGGTTTTCTATCAGTGAGATTTCTTTTAAGCTCTTTATTGGAATATAATTGCTTTACACAATTGTGCCAGTTTTTGCTGTACACCAAAGTGCATCAGCTGTATTTATACATATATCCCGATATCCCCTCCCTCCCATGACTCCTTCCCATCCTCCCTATCTCGGCCCTCTAAGTCATTACCCATCATCGAGTTGATCTCCCTGTGTTACACAGAGTTTTGAAAGTCAGTGTGGTTCTCTTTACTTGAGAAAATGAAAGGAAATATGTATACATTTTTGGTTACTAGTTTTTTGATTGTCTCAGTTTGTTCAATTATTTTGACTATCAATAAAAGAACTGCAAAAATAAGAATTTATATGTATGTATAAATGGTAGTTGATAGCTATCACTACAATGCCAACAGAAAAGTATAGCATTTTCATATCATACAGAAATAGGCAATTTTTTAGTATCATATTCTTATTTGAATCTGCTGTCTTAAAATCACCTCAGTCCCCATCAGACTTTCATGTCTATTGCTGTATTTCTTCAGAGGATTTATCTGTAAGTCAAATCAATTAAAATTATGTAGCTGAGTTTTGGTGATAATGAAATAATACATTACTTTCAACAAATACCCAGTTACTATTATTTTTAAGTAGTCTCCTTAGTTTTTAATATTTATTATTATTGAAGTGTTGTTTTTACAATATTGTCAAGTGTACAACTCAATGATTTGAAATTTTTGTAGATTATACTTGATTTAAAGTTATAAAACTTTGGCTATATTCGCTATGCTGTACAATAAATGCTTTTAGCATGTATATTTTATATACAATAATTTGTAACTCTTAATCCCCTACCCCTACATTGCCTTTCCTCTCTTTCATTTCCCCACTTGAAACCACTTGGTCTTTATATCTTTGAGTCTGTTTCTGTTTTCTTATACTCATTCATTTTACTTTTTAGATTCCACATCTAACTAATAACATACAGTATTTGTCTTTCTCTGTCTAACTTATTTCACCAAGCATTAATACCTTCCAGGCCCATCCATCTTGCTGCAAATGGCAAAGTTTTACTCTTTTTTTATGGCTGAGTAGTATTCCTGGGTGTGGGTATGGATGTGTATACATACACCAAATCTTCTTTATAAATTCATCTGTTGGTGAATACTTAGGTTGCTTCATAACTTGGGCACTGTAAATATTTCTGTTGTGAACATTGGGGTGCCTGTATCTTTTTGAATTACTTTTTTTGTTTTCTTTGAATATTTACTCTGGTATGGAATTACTGGGTCATATGGCAGTTCTATTTTTAGCTTTTGGAGGAACCTCTGTACTGTCTCCTGTATGGCTGCACCAATATCCATTCCCACTAACAGTATACTAGGGTGCCCTTTTCTCCATATCTTTGCCAACATTTGTTATTTGTGGTACTCTTGATAATAGCCGTTCTGACAGGTATAAGGTGATAACTTATTGTGGGTTTGATTTACATTTCTCTGATTCATGAGTATCTTTTCATGTGCCTGTTGGGTGTCTGCAAGTCCTCTTTGGAAGAATGTCCATTTGTGTCTTTTACCCACTAAAAATTTTTTTTTTGATATTGAGTTATATGTGTTGTTTGTATACTTTGGATATTAACCCCTTATAAGTCATAACATTTCTAAATAGTTTCTCCCATTCAGTAGGTTGTCTTTTTATTTTGTTGTGGTTATCTTTGTGCAAAAGCTTTCAAGTTTAATTAGGCTCCATTTGTTTATTTTGGCTCTTGTCTTGTTTACTTTAGGAGATAGGTTTGAAAAAATATTGCTATGATTTATGTCGAAGAATGCTCTGCCTATGTTTTCTTTGAGGAGTTTTATGATTTATGGCCTTACTTTTAGGTCTTTATTCCATTTTGAGTTTATTTTTTGTATTTGGTGTGAGAAAATGTTCTATATTTATTTACATAGAATTGTCTAGTTTTTCCTAGCATCACTCATTGAAGAGACTGTTGTCTCCACATTGTGTATTCTTGCCTCCTTTATCAAATATTTTTGTGACCATAAGTACATGGCTTTATTTCTGGGCTCTATATCCTGTTCAATTGATCTATGTGTTAGTTTTTGTGCTGATACCATACTGGTTTGATTACTGTAGCTTTGTAGTATAGTCTGAAGTCAGGGAGCATGATACCTCCACCTCTGTTATTTTTTTTCTGAAGATTTATTTGACTATTCATGGTCTTTTGTGTTTGCATACATACTTTAGAGTTATTCTAACTTTGTGAGAAGTGCCACAGGTATTTTGATACAGATTACATTAAATCTGTAATTGCCTTGGGTAGTATGGCCAATTAACAATTAACAATTTTCTTTAATCTATGAACACAACATATCTTTCCAACTGTTAGCATCACCTTCAGTTTCTTTCATCAGTGTCTTACAGTTTTCCAAGTACAGATCTTTTACCCCCAGTTAGATTTATTCCTAGGCATTCTTTTTGATGAAATGATAAATGTAATTAATTTTAAAATCTAATAGTTCATTGTTAGTGTATAGAAATGCAACAGATTTCTTTTTATTAACTTTGTATCCTGCAACTTATTCCTTATTCATTGAGCTGTAGTACTTTTTTGGTGGTGTCTTAAGGATTTTCTGTGTACACTATCATGTCATCAGTAAACACAATGGTTTTACTTTCCAATTGGATTTTTAATTTTTCTTGTCTGATTGCTGAGGCTAGGATTTCCAATGTTATGTTGAATAAAAATGGCAAGAGCAAGCATCCTTGTCTTGTTCCTGATCTTAGAGGAAATGTTTTCAGCTTTTCACCATCCAGTGTGACGTTAGCTGTGGGATTATCATATATGGCCTTTATTATGTTGAGGTATCTTTTCTCTATACCCAGTTTGTCGAGAGGTTTTACCAAAAATTAATGTTGAATTTTATCAAAAGCTCTTTCTGCATTTGAGATATGATTTTTATTCTTCAAGTTGTTAATGTGGTATCACATTGATTTTTGTGGATATTGAACTATTTTGAATCCCTAGGATATATCTCACTTGACCTTGATATATGATCTTTTTAAAGTATTGCTAGATTTGGTTTGCTATTTCGTTGAGTATTTTTACATATATGTTCATCAGTGTTATTGGCCCATAATGCTGATTTCATAGAGTGAGTTCAGAAGCACTCCTTCCTCTGCATCTTTTTGGAATAGTTTGAAAAGAATAGGGGTTAGTTCTTCTCTAAATATTTGGTATAATTCTTCTGTGAAACCATCTGGACCTGGACTTTTGTTTGTTGGCAGTTTTTTAAATTACTGATTCAAAGCCATTGCTGGTAATTGGTCTGTTCATATTTTCTGTTTCTTCCTGGTTCAGTCGAGAGTGTATACATTTCCAGGGATTTGTCCATTTCTTCTAGGTCTGGCATTCTATTGGTATATCCTTGTTTATAGTAATCTCCTATGACTGTTTGTATTTCTGTGGTACTAGATGTAACTTCTTTTTCATTTCTGATTTTATTGATTTGGGACCTCTTATTTTCTTCATGAGTCTGACTAAAGGTTTATAAATCTTGTTATCTTTTTAAATAACCAGCTTTTAATTTCAATGGTCTTTGCCCTTTTTGTCTTTATTTTGATAATTTATGCTCTGGTTTTTATGATTTCTGTCTTGTCTGTTCTAATTCCTTTAGGTATAAGGTTACCACTTATTAGATAAAATCTATAAAGTCTATGTAAAGTTACTGTTGTGGAGAATGTAATACTTTGTCAGTTTTTGAGCTTTAAAGTAATTTCAGATTCTAGCTGTCCAAGATCTAGCTTTCTTCCTGTGGACAATTTATATATTAAAGCCCATGGTTTTTGGTAATATTAAAACCAATTAGGCACACACTTTAAGTATAAACAACTAGCAAGTCTGCTATGTAGTAGGTATTCAAGAGATGATAGTTATTTCCTTTTAGCTCTGAAGTTTAAGTTGATCTCTGATTTCAGGAACATTTAACTCTTCTTTCCCACTGCAAAGCCCCGTTTATCATTCCAGCTATTTTATTTTCCCTATATTAAGCTCTACACTTCTCCTTTTAGACTGGTGGGTCCCTTTTTATTTCATTTAATTAATTGCAAAGTGACTGAAGGGCACTCAAAAAGGAGGGTGGTTTTAGGGACCCGTATTTAACTTACTTCTCAAAGTAGTGGAAAAAGTCTGTAATAGCATAAAAGAAGCTCTGAAGATGTTTGAATTTTCAAGCAGAGCTCCATGATTTTCAAGAAAAAGTTAGATTTTTTTTTTATTTATTTAATGTATACATTTGACAGTGACTTTAGAGAAAAGATCTGGCGTAGTAAAACAGAATGCACAACAATAAAGTCTGAAACTTAAATATACAAGGATTTGAGTCTAAAGTTGAACTCCAAATATCACAAGGGATTTTTATACTCTTTTGAATGACAAAAATATTTCTTGATAAAGTTTCTTGGTAGTTGAGTTAAGGAACTGAGACAAAAATAAGAATAAAATATAGAAACGTAGATCTTAGGAAATAATACAAACCATCTAATCTCTTGGGACTAATGCCAAACCAAACCATTTGAATTTCCTTTGCCACCATCCTGCAATTAATATGCTAATGATAGTATAATACTGGCAGCAATAACTATATACTTTAGGATTTAGTGAGCTCTACCTGCTCATTTTGTCTCCAGCCAGATGTATGAACAGCTGAAAATTATACTTTCAGAGAAGCAAAACTGGAAATAGATGCTATATTTTGGAAGCAAATCTACCTGAAGAAGTGTTTTCCTCTTGATCTAAGAGGAACAGTTTAGGAAGAAATTTATAATAAAAGAATATTTTTCTATGATTTAGAGAGCAGAGCTTTTGATTAATTTAAGCTATATGGGTCTCTTTTACTTATGTCCACAATGCCTAGAGTGATATTCACCATATTGCAAGTGCTCAGTTAGTATTTTTTGATGGTAAGAATAGAAAAATACAGAAAAATAAAATTATACAATAAAATGGTAGTGCTAAGGTCCACTTATCCTACATGCTAACATGGTCAAACATATATGATCTTATGATTGTATTATATAGTTTAAATTAACTAATTAATTTTATTGGCTGTGTTGGGTCATTTTTTTTTGCTGTGTGCAGGCTTTCTTTTCGTTGCGGTGAGTGGGGGCTACTCTTCATTCTGGTACACGGGCTCCTCGTCATCGTGGCTTCTCTTGTTGCAGAGCACAGGCTCTAGGTGCGTGGGCTTCAGTAGTTGCAGCACATGGGCTCAGTAGTTGTGGCGCAAGGGCTTAGTTGCTCCGTGGCATGTGGGATCTTCCTGGAGCAGGGATCTAACCCATGTCCCCTGCACTGGCAGGTGGATTCTTAACCACTATGCTACCTAGGAAGCCCTGATTATATATTTTTAATAACATATATATATAAGATATCAGCAGGGAATTATTGTGATAGAATACAAGCAGGTTGTTAACATGGCATTTGTTTCTTTTGCTGTTTTTTGTTTTGGGCTCTGTATGTGTTCGTTTCTGTGTGTGTTGGGGATGTCTGAGAATTAAGATTCAGTAAGGGTAGGTACAAAAGTGAATTAAATAAAACTAAAACAAACTGTTAAAACTGGTATAGACTATATAATTCATCTGTTCATATGTAACTATCTGAATACTTGTGTATGCTATTTCTGTATGATATGCAGAAGTGTGTATGTGTGAGGCAGGTATATGTATGAATTAAATTTTCATGCAGGGATAGAATGAGTAACAAGGTAATAAAGTATAGCACAAGAATAAAGTGAAGTGACAAAGTGGGGATTTTGAAGTATTCATCACAGAGAAATGTCAGTGCAGTCCAGCTGGGGACTAAGCATAGGCAGCAGATGGACAATCTAAAATTGTATAAATCAAAGGACAGATGTTGGGGTGCACAGGTATGAGTGATTTGGAGACAGCACTACTGAGAGTATTCCCACAACAGCCAGTCCACACTCGGCTCATGGATCAGTTGCCTCAATGTGGGCATTAGTGTTTAAATTACCAATCAACATAGAATTCTCACCTAATTTAGACAAAAATAACTTTTTAAAAATATAACTAATCACTCCAATTAGCCACTTCCTAGTGGTAATCTAGCTTCATGAACTTTCTGAAGTACAGTAAGAATAAAGATATAATAAGCTAATTCCAGAGTGGCTACCTCAGAGTATATTAGGAATGAGGTTGTAAAATGACTTTTAGATATTAATTTCACTGATAAAAATATAAATAAACTAGAAGGCTATAAGTGTGAACACTCAAATTTTTGAAATAGACTTCTCAGTTGAATGACTGTATACATAAATCTTCTATTTATTTCACTTGAGTTTTTTACCTGAGTATGAAAAGCAAAATTCTCACAGGAAAAACTAAAATTTATACTTTTTGGACAAAGCAAAATTCGATATTCCCCATGTCTTGATCAGCTTGCCCAGACTTATCTTTGACTATACAATGTTTATGCTTTGATTAGAGACATCTGTTAAATTTATAAATTCATGATTGCCTGCCAAATGGCATAACCGAGGAGGAATGCACCTGCCAGTAGGATGGAAACTGGAAGCAATGCAAATGTGTAAACCTGCCCAGGCAGCTAGAAATCTCAAGCTCCAGGCCTGTTCTATGTATATATAATTGGCTGAGATCACAGCTTTGTATCCTGAAGTCCGTTGATGATGGAAACATCATCTATTCTAATAATCATGACCAATGCCAAGAAGAAACTTTAGCTCACTTTTATATGAGAATTTAGAATGTATCCAAAATTTCCCCTAATCTTCTCTAAATATAGATAGAAATGGTGATTCCACTGTGAAACAAGATTCAGATCCATTAAGTGCCACGAGGCTGTGCAGGGCATCGTATCTCTCTGTACTAGTAGGAGTTGGGGTAGCGTGTCCTCAGTATCATGTTGGCAGCTGTGTAATGTGTTTTCCTAGACCTGTGAGGTGAGGTTCTGTAGCATAATGAACATTTATCTTAAAAGTCATAGACAGGCTGAGCTGAAAGCCCATAGGCAACTAAAATTTATCAAAGCTCTTCAGGAGGCACATTAATGTCAATTTTAATTCATACTTAATAGCTAATTGAGAAAGGTATAAAGCTCATTGGGCATGTTATACATACACGCACGTGCACACACACACACACACACACACACACACACACAGTGGTCAAAACAAATTCTTCTCTCTGAATCAGATACAGGAAGAACTGTCCTGACTTGCTTTTTCCCGCAGTTATACATGACTCAGTTTACTAAATCAATATTTTGTGGGATTATTATGTGCCACAGTAGGAAGGGTTGTTCTGTATTCTTTCTTAGTATAAAAGTAGTCATGTTGCCTGGCTGTTGTATAACTGAAATTTTAAAAAATCCCATTGAAGTAAGGAAAAGAGACTAAGTGCATAATGTTCCCATTCAGTCAGAAAAACCTTTTGATTACTTTATGCATGCAGCAGTTAAGATATAAAAAGTCAGTCTGTTGCTTCCTAGAAAAGTGCTAAATGGGGAAATAGAATTCATTCTTCAGGAAAGGAGAAACTACTAGCAGTTGAGAACTTTAGCCATGAAATCACTTTTACACCAGGAACTGCTTTTGCAGTATTAAAGTTGAGAAACCATTTTGTGAGGGAGAATTAAAAATTGGGGGTAAGAAGAAAAAAACAGAAATAGGAAAAAGTTACTTGGGAAACAAAAATAAAACAACTCTTCTCAAAATTCTCCTCCCTTTTCATAAATGTCTGATAATAGTTATATCACAATCACATAATTTCTCTCCTTTAGGTTATAGCTGGGTTGATGTTAGAAGTATGTAAATACTTATGCACACTATAAAGAAATGGTAACAACTAGCTTTGTGAAAATTTTTATAACATGCTAATTAAAGAAATCATGTCTGCTTATTTCTTTTTAACCCGAGGTTCAAATATAACTTCATCTATAATATTAACTATTAAATATTCTACTTCTAAAATGGGGCTTGTAGTTTGGATCAGAAAACAACTATTCTAACCATTCCTGCAATCTAATTCTGACCCATTGGTTGAAATCTATAGTAGGCCCTGTGAGATTTATTGTCATTTAAAGATAATAAAACTTTCTTCAGCCTCTTCATTCCAAGAAACAGTCTAGTAATTATTATGTCCACCTTAGGGTAATATCAGAATTATGAACTTCAGGTTTTGATTTTTTCCTCTTAACCCCATAAAAAAAATGTCTGTTCAAATAGACTGTTGAAAGTGGGTGTTATCTTTCATCTTTAACTTGTCTGGACCTCCCCACCCAAACACACCTTCTCTGGCTCCAACTTTTGACTGCCTTAGCTGGAGAATGGGAGAGTAGGGAGCTAAGAAGACAGGAAAAAACTATTGTAGAGTCTAGAGATACTGCATTAAAAGAAAAGAGAGGAACAGAGAACAAAATATAAGTCTAAAATGGGCCAATGACAGACTCTAGGTCCATCCACCTCACTTTGTTGTACAACAGAAACTGGTACAACAGTGTAAAGCAATTATACTTCAATAAAGAGCTTAAAAAAATGGGTTCCTATGAGTTGCAGACCCATCGAGGAAGCCAGTGTTCTTGGAGCAGAGTCAGTTGAGCGAAATGATGTAGAGAGGTAACCAGGGTCAGATTGCATACAAGATGCATAGGAAGAAAGAGTGACTGGTCACATCTGCCAAAGATTCTGATATATATATATTTTTAGGGAGGGAGCTTTGCATTTGAAAAGGTTTAAACCCTCCAGTTAGCTTACTGTACAGCCAAATATGAGTACCATTGTTAAAGGATGCTGTCAGCTATTTTCACTCTGAGAAAAGTAGAGTATTCACGTGATCTCAACTAAATTATTTTTTAGTTTCCTTCCTGTAACTGTTTTTGACGAAAGGCGGTAGGGGATCGGGGACAGAACAGTGAAACCAGTTAAGTGGCTGTGGCAAAATTCTACATAAAGATGTTGTGTTGAATCAAGATGGTATTGAGAAGTGGAGAGAAGATATGTTCTAACTGTAGGCCTGATAGGATATTCTGGAATACTAAATATGAGGTATGAGTACAAGAAAGGAGTCAAGGATGACTAAGTTTTGTGGCCCGTGCAACTGGAAGAATGAAGCTGTTTCCTAAGATGTATATACACTCAAGGGACAGGCATCCAGAAAATGATTTTGATATTTTTAAGTTGGACAGGGATGGACAGGGTTTTTGGTTATGGGAAGTATCCTTGAAAACAGTGGGGAACATAGGTGTCCCTAACATCTACAGTGTTGGAGGTGGAGGCCAAGGGATGCATTTCACTGGGAACACTCAGATGTGTGGTTTCTTCTTGAATCTTGCTCAGGAAGACAGGAAGTTTGAGGAGTAACAGTTTAAGTGGAACACTCTGAGCTATTGCTGTTGAAGTTATGGAGGCCAAAGTAGCTGTAGCTGAATCAACCCCATGGAGACTCTGTCTCACAAAACTCTCATAAAACCTAGGCATGGTACTTGGCAGCGGGGTGGGGCGGGGAGAAGAGCTTTGGATCATTTCTTGGGTGTTAAGTTACTTTGGGAACAGAACTATCAGTTTATATTCTCCCATAGGCATAATTTTTCTATCTACAGTGTTTGGATTTAGCATTAAGAATGAGCTGAAATTTTTGGTGCCCTTCCTACCGCCCCCCTCCCCCAGTCTTTAAGAGATGCAAACAATTCTCCACCTCATCTCCTTAAAGTCTGATTCAGTTTCTTGAGATGAAGATAAACCATTCCATCAATAGCCACCCTTAATAGAGAGTGCAGGGCATACATGGTCCACTCATAGTAAAATTCTTGCATCTGCTATTTATGAGGACCTTTCATACATTCTCTGGTTAAGAGTAATAGAAGACTCACTTTCATTCACCTTGTTGCAGGTCAAGTGTGGTGGTGTCATGGTGAATTTGGAATCTTGGAGGAGTTGACACATTGATTTGGGAGCACTGCCAAAACTAAAATTGCAATAGATTTATTTTAATATATTGTTACATGCACATAGTTCTTTTATTGTACTTATGTCATTTGACCTTCATAATGGCTTATGAGTCAAATATGACAAATATTTATTATCCTCATTTATAGAGATGAAAATTGGAGTCAGAAGTTCAATGACTTGCTTCAGGTGATATACCAGAAAATGAAGAAATCATATTTGAACTCAGATTTTGTGATTTCAGAAAACAATCTTTAATAACACAGGGATGCTCTGTTTCCTACTTTTTTCCCTCAAAAGTGTCATATAACCGTCTTTTAAAAGAAAAATAATCTTGTAATCTTAGTATCACTATATATTTCCTTTACTGCATTGCTATTCATACACATACACGTATCCTAGGTGATGGAAAATTTTAAAGCTTATATCTCTCAGATGTTTATAAAATAATAAAAGTATAAAATAAAAGTCAGATGATATTTTTCATCTTGCAATGAGAGAGCAACTTTTACTTGACTAATTTTCTGCAATAAACATTAATAAAACCTGGATAAGATATTAAGATATTTTAAGAACAGTATTAATATTTCATAACCTAGAAGTTAATATTGAAAGAAGGGAGACACACTGGGTAAAACTCACACATGGCTTTTA
The DNA here is from genome assembly GCF_030028045.1 of Hippopotamus amphibius kiboko. Taxonomy (NCBI): domain Eukaryota; kingdom Metazoa; phylum Chordata; class Mammalia; order Artiodactyla; family Hippopotamidae; genus Hippopotamus; species Hippopotamus amphibius. Next base: position 95,997,536 of record NC_080195.1, on the reverse strand, counting down.
GTATGTAGGATCAAAGTCAGTCTTACTTGCTTGAGGAGTCAAATGGTAAATTTTGGAGCAAAAGGAGGAATGATAAAATTAAAAGTGAGATCCCACGAAAGAAGGATTGATACAGGGAGAGCTCCAAAATGTATTCATAAACTCCCTTCAAATTGCTGGTCAGACCCCACATTATGTATCTTCGAAAAAGAATCCAAGGTCTCAGCTAATAACAACAGCTGGGAAGATTAAGGAACTGAAAAGTTTCTGGCGTTGCCACCTTCAGGAATCAGTTTGACATGTGAATTAATTGCCCATTAGAATAAACATTATTTAAAGGAAGATACCAATTAGACAATCTTCAGTGTATTACACATAACATCTAGTACATAAGCAAAATTTACTAGGCATACAAAATATATGAAAATGTTACCCATGGGAAGAATAAACCAACCACAGAATGACCAAGAGGTTGTATTTAGGAGACATATCAGACAATTATTTTTAATATATTCAAGAACTCAAAATTTTCCTTATATTCAGAATCATATGAGGGGGAGAATATTTGTTTTTCCAGGTGCATATAATTTTAGTCCAGAAACATGAAATATAAGCTATCAATTTCAGAAGTAAAAAATGAAAAATCAAGAAAATCTATAAACATTAAAACATTTAAAATATAAAAAATTAAGCTGATACATTCAACAATTTAGAGGAAAGACACATTTCTAACATAACAAAGCCAAACATTATATAATCTTATACCTATTAATGAGATACTAGCCTTCACTAAAAAAATCTTCGTATGTAAATACTTCCAGTCCTATATGGCTTCACTGATATATTTTACCTGTGTAAGAAGACTGTTATTCCTTTGTAAAGATGATCATTTCCAAAGAAGTACTTGCCAGCACACACAAGCAAGACTTTTTAAAAAGCCATAAAGACTAGAGTGGGTGAAATAAAACTATCTCTACTTACAGATAACATGATTTAAGAGTAAAACTCTAAGAAATCTACAAAAAAAAACCTAGTAAATTTAATAAGTAAACATACAATGTTCACAAAATAAGATTAACAGAAAATCAATTTCATTCCTATACAATAACATCAATTAGAAAATGTAACTTAAAAATATCCTCTTGTAATAGCATAAAAAGCACAGTTTAGAAATAGACTTGATAATAGATGTAAGACTTCAATGAAAAATAGAAAATACTGATGAGAAAAACTTAAAGAAGACTTTATGAAATGGAATGGCATACAGTGTTTATGGGTTAGATGATGTTAAATTTTGAGTATTCCAAAAGTGCTGTATAGGTTAAAGTAATCCCCAAACTTTTATGGATTTTTTTAATTGACAACATGATCCTTAATTTATGTCAAAACTTAAATATCTCTCTGCCTTATTTGGATATTTTATTGGCCTCTTTTCCAGTTCACTAATTCTTCCAGTGCATCTGAGACAACTCAGCTCTCAAATTCTTAATTTCAAGTAAGTTATTTTCAATTTTACCATTTCCATGTGCCTCATTTTATTGTACCATGAAACTCTCAATCTTTCCTCTTGTTCCTTTTTCCTTTATTTCAGGGTTTCTCAATTTCAGGATTAATGATATTTGGGGATGAGTGATTCTTTGTTGTGAGAGAGTTTTCCTGTGCACTGTAACATATTTAGCAGAATTTGTAACCTCCAATCAGTGGATGATATAGATGCCTCTTCCCCAATTAGGACAATCAAAAATAACGATTACCAAATATTCCCAAGGGAAAAAATTCACCCTCTATTAAGAACCACTGCTTTGTTTTATTTAATGTATCCATTTTAATTTTTGAAGTTGTGTGTATATGTGTAGACTTATTCCAATAGTTGGATCACTTTTTTATTTATATTGGAGTATATTTGATTAATAATGTTGTGATGGTTTCAGATGTACAGCAAGGTGATTCAGTTATACATATACATGTATCTATTCTTTTTCAAATTCTTTTCCCATTTAGGTTGTTACATAATATTGAGCAGAGTTCCCTGTGCTATACAGTAGGACCTTGTTTGTTATCCTCTTTAAATAGAGCAGTGTGTACAAGTCAATCCCAAGCTCCCTAACTATACCTTGCTCCTGACTTCCACCCGCCCCCTTGCCCCCGCTGCCCCCAGTAACCATAAGTTTGTTCTCTGTGAGTCTGTTTCTGTTTTGTAAATAAGTTTATTTGTATCATTTCTTTTTAAGTATTGCATAAACAATATCATATGATATTTCTCTTTCTCTCTATGACTTACTTCACTCAGTCAGAGATAATCTCTAGGTCTATCCACGTTGCTTCAAATGGCATTATTTCTTTCTTTTTACTGGCTGAGTGATATTCCAGTATATATATATATATATATATATATATATATATATATATATATATATATGTACTTACATCTTCTTTATCCATTCCTCTGTCGATAGCCAAGATATGGAAGCAACCTGAATATCTACTGTAAACACTGCTGCAATGAACATTAGGGTGCATGTGTTCTTTTGGACCATTATTTTCTCAAGATATACACCCAAGAGTGGGATTGCAGGATCATATGGTAGCTCTATTTTTAGTTTTTTAAGGACCCTCCATACTGTTCTCCATAGTGGCTGTACCAAATTACATTCCCATCAACAGTGTAGGAGGGTTCCCTTCTCTCCACACCCTCTCTAGCATTTATTGTTTGTGGATTTTTTGATGATAGCCATTTTGACTGGTGTGAGATATCTCGTGGTTTTGATTTGCATTTTTCTAATAATTAGCAATGTTGAACATCTTTTCATGTGCTTCTTGGCCTTCTATATGTCTTTGGAGAAATGTCTGTTTAGGTCTTGTGCCCATTTTTTGATTGGATGGTTTTGGTGATATTAAGCTGCATGAGCTGTTTGTAAATTTTGTAGACTAACCCCTTGTCGGTCACATCGTTTGCAAATATTTTCTCCCAATCAGTGAGTTGTCTTTTCATTTTGTTTATGGTTTTCCTTTGCTGTGCAAAAGTTTTTGCATTTAATTAGGTCCCATTTGTTTGTTTTTGTTTTTATCTCCATTACTTTGGGAGATGGATTGAAAAATATACTGCTGTGATTGATATCAGAGTATTCTGCTTTTGTTTTCCTCTGGATCACTTATGATTTTTAAAGTTTTCTTCTTGGCTTTTGGTCTTAAATTCTTGTTTCTTGTCTTGAAATCAGTTTACTCAGAATATTTATTAAGTGAAGTATAATATTTATTTAAAAAAATATAAATTTTGGTGAATGTTATGTTCCTCCTGGACGCATCACTTTCTCTTTAGTAACTTCTGTGTAATTTTAGCCTCTCTAGCTCCAAATGCTTCTTGAAATCCCTTTATATTTTTAAATACTTAAAATAAAATACTCTAATTTCAACAAGGATGTCGTTCTGTTGCATACTACATCTTACGTAGAATCAGAGTATACACTGTTACTGATTTGTATTTAATTTTTGATAAGAATGAGATATGTAACTCCTGGTTCATGAATAAACTTTTCAGCTGTATCTAGTATTATACTTACAATACCCGTTCATTTTTTCACAAGTAGTCTGTATGTTATTTCCAAATCTACTTAGTTTTTTTTTTCCTTAGATGATTTTATTTATGCTTTTCAAGTATTTTGTATTTATCTTTGCCTCATAAGAATCATTTAAAATGAGTATTTAGCTTGTTTATGGTTTAGTGTTCTTGGGTTGCTAAACTAAACCTTACTGTTTTTTGTTGGGATTTTCCTTGGGGACTGCTCCCTTATTTTCAACAGAATGAATTTCACTCTTTCACACATGGTAGAGGAATGGGAATCACTGAGCAAAGAGAAAACTTACAAAGCCATTGACAGCAAGTGGGAAAGAAGGACAGCCACCCTTAACCCCTCAGCCACAAAGTAGTATATCAGGGTTTGGATGATCTTCTAGATAGCAGTTTTGTTAAATCCTCTAGTAGAGAGAACATAACTGCTTGGGGGTATCCTCTTTAAATTAGGAAAATTTTAAGGCATAGACTTGTCAGTGATATCTTGGCTATGCTGATTAATATTGTACAGTGTCTTTTCCAAGCCTTAATAAGTCTTATCATCATTTCACCTCTGTAAAATGAGGGTGGCAAAGTAGATTTCTTCAAACCAGGAATTAGTCACATATTCCTGAAACAACTCAATATTATTGATGACAATGAACGATGTCAAAGGATATATTTTATATATGTGATAGAGTGATACTTCAAATTTACATTATGTTAAATAACCTCAGTTTATTCACCTTCAATGTTTTCAACTTTATCTTGACTTTATTACTTTCATTATCTTTGAGGAGGAAGTTGTTTACATAACTTTCCATACTGAGATAGAAAATAGTTTGAGATGTTTGTTGCCCTCCTATCTTTAGAGCTTTAGAATATGTCAAATTATCAAAGGTTGCACAGACCTATTAGAATTGCCAAGGTCACTTTTCTGACTGACATCATAAATTTAAGTCAGTTTTCTTTCTATTAAAGATTTTATTGTTGACCACTTGTTTCTTTCCAAACAATAAAGTTAACTAGGTACTATGCAGGTTTTGTTGTTACAGCACTTCAGTCACCAATATTTCATGGTCAGTCCATGAAGAACTGTGTTTATCTAGGCATCTTTTAGTAATGAGAGTTCTGAGATTACTTTGGGTGTTTCCTCCAAGTTCACTTATGCATTCCCTCAATATTTGAGTACATATTACATATCCTCCGCTTAAACAAAACATAATAGATCAAACTCTGAATTTTATATTATTGTGAGTTACAAATGAAGAAGTAATACAGTGATAATGGAAATAAAGATTGAAAATCAAAGAGAGGATAAAGGGTTTCTGGGCATCGTGGGTGGTGGGAATTTTTTTTTTCCGGTGGTCGATATAATTTAATAGTAGATCAGCAAACAGACATCCATGGAAAAAGAAATGAAAGGGAAGGAATCTGTAATAAGTTAATAAGAAATCTATGCAAACCAATACTTCTGTTATATATACCTTACTATTTATAAAATATAAAAAAATCAAAAAACTTTTCACATTTTTTAATTAGTTGAACAATTCCTTTTTGAGAAAAAATCGTTAACTTGTTAAACATGTTTAAGGTATACAGAATATTTTGATACATGTATATATACACATAGATGATTACTTCAGTCAATCTGATTAACATATCCATCTCTTCACATTATTTGTGTGTGTGGTGAAAGCACCTGAAATCTGATCTCTTAGCAAATTTCCCAGTGTACAATTCAGCATCATTAACTATAGTCACCATGCTGTACATTAGATCTCTAAATTTATTCATCCTACATAACTGCGATTTTGTACCCTTTGACCCACAACTCTCCATCTCCCCCAGCTCCCTCCCGCCCTTGGTAACTCTCTGCTTCTATGTATTTGACATTTGCTAGAACTCACATATGAGTGAGATCATGCAGCATTTCTCTTTGTCTTATTTCACTTAGCATAATGCCCTTCAGCTTCGTTCATGTAGTCACAAATGGCAGAATCTTTTTGAAGCTGAATAATAAATAGAATTATACTTAAGTGTATAAACAATGAGGATTTTATGTGTTGTGTGAAAATAGATATTTAAATTGAGAAAAAGCATATGAAAGAATGGGGTTATTAAATTGTACAAAGTTTAGTTGAGTTGCATGTTTTTCATATCAGTATTAGATAGCCATACCCTTATCATGAGGTGACAGTTCTTCACGATTCCTTTTTTTGTGTATAGAGAAGTATATTGATTGAAAGTAACCCTAGTTTGCCTGGAGATATCTGCCATTGAAAAATGAAAATAACTGGAAATAGTCATCTAATTTTCTTAATAAAATATTGTCTTAACCAAATATTTTGTAAATATTTGCTCTTAGGTCTCCTGAAAAAGGCAATTCACTAATAAATATAAAATTCATTTATTTGAATAAAATCATAGACACAGAGGTAAACACACACATATGGAACATTTAGGAGGCTGTGATTCCCAACTGGCATTCTTTAATAATTCATGTCACCATCAAATTTATTTGACATGATAAATAATTTCTGAAAATTTCTAATATTTTAGATGCACATTAAGTCAGAAAAGCTTATTTTGATTAGACTTAATGTGATTCTTTAATTTCCAAAATATTATTAAATGAAGTCTAATTTTGGACTAAAACTTTTAAAAGAAATGTTTACTTATATCATTTCTTCTCAGTTATGTATATATTACAGATACTTAATCAGAGCTTAGAATGTGGTCAGATCGACAATGTATGATGACAGGCTGATATTTGGTGAATGTAGGAAAGATATTTTGTAAGTGAATTTTTATATAAGGGTATTGAAGAAATTTTTGGTGACTTAAGTGTGCTTAGCTAATTGCTGGCAAAGGCTGGCAGTTCTTTTGATGATGATTGAGTACGTACATAAAGTTTCCTGAGGAGAAAACAATAAATGAAGGAGAAAAAAATAGGTAGAATTCAATATTATAAATCTGGGCAGAAATAAAATAGAAATAAGTATAAATAAAACTTATTCCATCAGAGAGTGCTAACAGTCCTTCAGTATCTTTTTATTTTAGTAAAAGAACACTTTCAACCCAGAATCCTTTTTTTTATTTTTATTAAGAATCAAGTCATATTTTGAGGTATAGTTAATTGGTAATGTTGTGTTAGTTTCAAGTATGCAGCTAAGTTATTCAGTTATACATATGTTTGTATAATTTTTTTCAGATTCTTTTCCAGTTTAGGTTATTACAAAATAGTGAGTATAGTTCCCTGTGCTTTGCAGTAGGTCCCTGTTTATCTGTTTTATGTATAGTAGTGTTATATGTTAATCCCAGAATCCTGATCATCTCTTTCCCTGCCCCCCATCCCCTTTGGTAACCAATCATAAGTTTGTTTTGTATGTCTGTGTGTCTATTTCTGTTTTGTAAATTCATTTGTATCATTTTTTAATGATTCCACATATAAATGATACCATATAATATTTGTCTTTCTTTGACTTACTTCACTTAATATGATAATCTCTAGATCTGTCCATTTTGCTGCAAATGGCGTTATTTCCTTTTTTATGGCTGACTAATATTCCATTGTATGTGTGTATATATATATATGTATGTATATGTATACACACCCCCCCACATTCTTTTTATTCATCTGTCCATGGACATTGCTTCCATGTCTTGGAACATGAGGCCATGCCACTAGAAATTACATTTCAGTATCTTAAATAGTTTTGGGTGGCCATACCAATAAATTCTGCCCATGATTATTATTGGATAGGGATAAGTGATAGGAGCAACTTCTGTGTTGATTCTGTAAAGAAGCTTGTCTTGACTATTGCACCTCCTTTCACCTAGGAAAGTAAGAGTTGAGGATAGTAGGGTCTGACCTTAGACTGCTCACTTCTGTAATACTGAATGATGAAAAAATTTCTAGCTCCTAAGCCACTGTGGTTTTGGGGGCTCTTTATTAAGGTGTATACAGCAGGCTAAGTTGCTAACTGTTACAGAAGAAGAAAAATGGTAAGTGCCCATATAACTACTGATACACACACACACACACACCCACACACCCACACCCACCCCTTGTTGAGTTTTCTCTGGTATAATTACTAGAGTATTCTTGAATCAGATTCAGAGTTTTAGATGAAATGTAAAACTGTGTTTCCCATTTCCACCCCTAGAAAATCTACCTCTCATCGTATTTAATTTTTACCAAGTAAATAGTATATACGAGTTGGCACACAAAAATTAGAGCACTCCAGGGAGGGTACTTAGCTACTTCTCCATCTGTTCTTTGTTCTCAGATACTCCTCTTTGGGTCATACACATGAGGCATTTTCAGGGAAGGAGAAGGATATAGAATTTACATGTGTAGTCACAAGATGAAAATAATTGAAGCAGGGAAAAGTACATATTTGATTTGTATTTACATTCACAATATTTACAATTACATTTGGAGACTTGTTACTGTATTTTCTTTCTGAGGCTATTTACCATAAGATGTTGTACCACTGTAAAAACTGACAGACATGCACAATTGTATTTGTGCATGAATCTCTAAAGTATAGAATTTGGCAGATGTTGTATTTCCCCCTAATGGTTGATAAATGAACTTGTACATTCTTGGTGTATTGTCTCATGACTTCATAGACTCCAAATCTGACAGCTCACATTCTCCAGGACTCACTGTCTTGCAGTCATGAAGTCTTCTGATCTCATAGGCTTAACGAGTCAGCAGTCTCTAGGTCTAGCAGTTCACGGTCTTCAAGTTACAAGGAGGAGCAGTCTCATGGAGTCTGATACCAGGGCTTTCTTGGAAGGAGAAGTCAAATATAAATCAAGAATGTATATTTTGCTTCTGTAAAAATTCAAAACTGTAAATTTGGAAGATCATGAGATTGTGAAACTGAGATCTTTTATGATTTTCAGCTCTTACTCAGTTCTTTAATAATATTCCCACATGAGGGAAATATTGCAGTGAGAAAATTGTGTCTGTTTCTGTGTGTGCAAGTGCGTGCCTGTCTTGGTGCCTGTGTGGGTGACTGTGCCAGTCAGTGTGCCCATCAGCATGCCTGTGTGTGTGAGTGCCTGTCTTGGTGCCTGTTGGGGGTGTGTGTGTGTCACATTTTGGACTGAATGTGGTATCAAATGTGATCCACCATGTCATTGTTTGCCAAGTGTTCATCTGACTTCTCTTTGTACCAAAAGGCTTCACGTTTGGTGCACTTGCTCCTCCATCTCTTTAACCTTGAACCTTAGCAACTGGTACTGGGTATATAAACATGGACATCCTTTGCTCACCTACAAAAGATTATTCTGTAGGTTAGATATTTCTTAAAGCTTCATGTGTGACCACAGATCTTCAATGGCTCAAAAAAAGGGGGTTATGTCTATTAGGGTATGTCTGGAGATTTATTTGCTACTAAGATAGGTGAGAATTCTCAACTTTTTAAAACCTCATGAAAGGCAAACCCTCTTCTAATAGTTTGTGTGTATCTGTGTTTGATTCTTTTGGTAGCCTTTAACTACATATGATGTTTTGTATGATACAAGTATTATAATTTTCTATATAGGAAGTTATTCTCACTACTAGTTTCTGTGTATTACATCTTCAACCCAATATCTAATGCCACTTTTATGCTATACCAAATTGTTGTATCACCACCATTTTATTTCTGGGTCCTCTTTGCTGACCTATTCATCTATATATTTCTCTGTGTGTTAATGCCACAGTGTTTGCAATTGCTTTAGAATTGAAAAATCTAGATAACCCATAGGAGAATAGTACTTCATTCTCTTTTAACAAGTTATCTTGGGTATTACAGGAGACTTAGTCTTCAGAATATATTTTATGATTAGATTGTGAAGTCAGATTTATTGGAGTTAAACTGGAATTACAGGTCAATTTATAGATATTAGATAATTTATCTTTATTGGCCTTCCCACTCAGAAACATCATATATTCTATTTCTGACTGTTACTTTATGTACTGCAATAGACTTTGGTTTTATTTGCTGTAAGACTCGATCTTTTTAAAGTTTTATATTTTGTAGGGTTTCCTTTTATCATGAATGGCAGTCTTCTCTATTGTTACATCACTAGTGAGCATATGCCACTAATTTGTCCAAGTTGACAATATCCTTACATGTTAGAAAATTTATCTTGTTCCTCTCTTAAATATATTTTATCTACTATGATGGTAATCATATTTTTAAAATATTCTGGTTTTTCCCCTCTATTTTGAGGACCTTTATTGTGCCTTATTTAATAGCTTTTACCTCCAGGAAAATGTTGATAGGATGAATTCTTGGGTTTAATGGACAGTCCCTAAAAATTTTTACCTTAACTAATATGTTTACTAATGAAACATTTACTAATTCAATACCCTTTAAAAGAATGAGTTTTATTATAAATTGTTATATTTTATCAAAATGTTTTTATATCTGTTAAAAACAGCATATGATATTTTTCTTATGGTTAATGGATTGATCATATTATTGGCTTTTATGCTGAACCATGCTGTTGAATATCATGAAGTTGTCACTATTACTGAAAGTTTTGCAAAACAGATCCTGTAAACCACCTACAGTTATGTCCTTCTGTAGTATGAGATTTTTTTTTCCACTAAGGCTTGGATATTCTCATACTTTGTATTAAAATTTATAGCTTTCTAAAGAAATTATTTTTGTTACCTTGGGATCTATTAAGGCTTGTCTTTTTTTTTAGTTATGTAAGACACTTAAGTGTGTTTTGTTACAACTATTTTCCATACTATCACATACATGCTTTCTGCAGTGCCTTTAAAAGTGGCTTCTGACCTCCGTATTTTGCACTCCTGTGAATGCGGTTGTGTCATAATTTAAAAGGAGACTGTAGAAAGGAGGTCTGAGATCAAGGAATCATGAATGGTCATAGGGAAGATTAGGTTACAATGTCCAGTGGGAGAATCACACACACATTTCTTGTTTTAGAAGAGGAATAGAAGATTAATGAAAACATACTTCTGGTGTTTTATTCGAGTATTTATTCCTGTTTCAACTGTTTTTACTTGCCTAGTCTCAGAAAGCTGCTCCAGCTTAAGTGGTACAGAGAAGCCCCAGCAATTTGGAAAACACTGGTTGGATACTTAAGCAGGAGCTGAGAATAGGGTTCCCATTTAAAAGGGAAGGTCAATACATATTACTGTCTATTGCCATATATTTATATGTGGGAACAAATGATCTAAAATTTGTAAGTTGAAATCTTTGGCCTTAAATGTATATGAATTAGAGCTCACATCGACTGCAAATTGCCTTGGAGTTTAGAAACTGGACTCCTAGCCTGCTCCTCAAATTTGATTAGCAGCTGGGCTTACAACTTTGGGATAATGGCAGAGGTAGAGAACAAATCCAGCAACTGACTCCCTGCTTCAGTAGATCCTTGAAGAAATGATTTGAAGTGTGTGCCTCCTTTCTCAGCCCTAGTTTCTGGAGGCCATCCACAGGAAATTTGGAAGTAGATTTCAGTGATAGATGTTAAATATAGACTATATGGTTATTACTCAGTACTGATTCTGATTAAAGTTTGCTGGAGATGAGAAAGATTGGCTGTACCCAGAAAACATAGCTCTTGTATATTGAGACTTCAGTCACCTGCTGTGTATCTAGTCATATCCATCCCTTCCAGGCTTCATGTTTTGTGTGGCAAAGGACTACAAGGACACTCTACACACCTTCTTCCAAGGTGGTGATAACTGATTCATTTGAGTTGCACATCCAAATGTTGAATTTCACATGCATTCTGTACTAACTATAATTTGAAGTTCCTATCACCAGGGAAACTGGAATGGGAATATGTACAGTTACAACTTTGACTGAGGCAGTGATCTCCAACTAGCAGGAATAATAAGGTGCTTTTGACTGTCATTGATTTCTGTGATTAAAAGAATATAAATCATTCCTAACTTACGCTAGGTTTCTTACTTAGTCTCCTTTCTTTGGCAAGGTCTGGGTTACCCTGGCCTTTTCTATTTACTAATTCAACTTCTATTTCAATTAGCTAAGATGAATGCCTTGCCTCTCTCCTATTCAATACGAACACTCCTTGATCAATACTAAATCCCATCATCATCTTCCACTATGAGTTTCCTCACTCTTTTTACTTGGCCAATTATGAAAGTCAAATTTGTCTCCATTGCTCAGAATACTATGCAGGATGAATATGTATATAGAGTTTGAAGATAAAAATATGAACAATGTTTTTTTTCTTCCCCCAGTTTTCATTTTGAGCCAAGTTTATAAAGCATGGGCTCTAATTTATTAAAGGTATAAGTAAATAAAATTGGTTGATTAGTTTTAGTAGAATTGACAGGGTAGTGGAAGAGTCTCTCTTAACAACTTGTCTTATAGATCTTATTTATAATGTGGTTAGTTAAAATCAGGAAAAATCAATATGCATTGCATGCATGGTTTAACAAAGGCATATTTTGGAGTCTTATTTTTTTTTCCCCCTACATCTCTAGAGTTTACAGATTCTGGACCAACTTTAAGCTTTAGTCTTCTACAGGGAATTTTTTCTGTTTAAGATTATGTTGCTAATGTTTGAATTCTTCTAGAGAGAAAGTCAAAATTTATTTTTTATTTTCCAGTATTTTATTTTCAATATAAAATCAAAATAATGTTAGTTCCTCCAGGGAGAGAAAGTGACAGAAAATTGATAACATATCCTGTGATTAGTGCTGAAAAAAGGGAGAAGAAATAAATTATCCCTGACCATTCAAAGTCAAATTGTTAGGTGTTTAAATCAGTAAGTTCTAGTGAATCTGTTAAATTTTTAAACCTCTGGATGATGAAGCAACATGTCTGTACTGTTTCCATTATCATTTGTTCTGTTAAGTAGATATTTTGCAACAAATGAATGTTTTTCTTATGCATATTGATAATTAGTCATGAATATAATCATTTAAATCATTTCAAATGGTTTTAAGCCCTTGTAATTATGACACCTAGTGCTGCTACAAATCTTAAATGTATTGATGATTTCCTTGGATAAGAACTATCTTTACTAAGGAGATAAGAATGTAGTAAGAATATCTACAGATGAAACTGTAATTATGTGAATAATCAGATCATAGAAGCCTATACTTAAAACAATTTCCTAAAAAAAAAAGTTCTCTTATACTACAAAGAAAGCTTATTTCTCATAAGCTTACCTGCACATTTATATAATTACATCTTATATTTTTTTAAATGTACGATTGTGGCAAATTAAAAAGTCTTTATCAGAATAGTCTTCTGTGATTATTGTTGGATTAAATACGGTGGTGGTTTTAAAGCTGACTGGCAGCAGAGAGCTTCCTAGAGATAAAAGGTATTTTAGTTCTCTCTTGCTGCTTATGGAAGCATCCCAAAATTTAGTAAACATTAGCCAGTTAATCAGCGCCTAGTTGCAAATCTGCTGGATCATTCTGTCAGAGCTCAGCTGAAAGCTGCTGGACTTGCCCGTATAGCTATTGTCAAATGATGGGGCGGTTTATGTCTGGATGATCAAGGGTGCCCTTATTCACACTATGGCTTTTGTAGGCTGTTGAGTGCGGTGACAGAGGCACCTGACTTTCTCTTTTAATCCAGCAAGCTAGTTTGGGTTTCTTCAAAAAGTGATTGGTTACAAACGCTGTGAGAGAAGACATCCTCAGCGTACAAGTCCTTGTTAAGACTTTGCTTATATCACATTTACTAAAGTATAATAAATTTGCCATAGAAAGTCATATGGCTACTCCAGGTGCAAGAGTTGGAGCAATACACCCCACCTCTTCTTGCTACTCATATCAATAGAAAGGAAGGACTCTGTGGGTATTTGATAGTCAATGACAACCATCCTCTGGCTGTAATTTATTCCTGTTTCTCTCACATGGAAAACATGCTCAGTCTTATCCCAGAGACCTAAAAAGTCTCATAAAATACTGCCCTTAGGGTTGAAGTACAAACTCTTGATCTAAAAATCATATTTAAAAGGCAGTCTTGGATGTGTTTCTATTGTGTTAGAGACACAAGTTACTTGCATCCTTCCCCCACAGACAGACAGTGTGTGTGTGTATATATGTATACATACATATTTATAAATAAGGATGTGCTCAATGTGTGTATTACACATAAGCTTCAACCTTCCAATTAGAGTGGGTGATGGTTTTGCAAGATGTTTTACTACAAAATAATATGGGTCATCCTTTTTCCAACTTGCTATAATTTCCTTATTGATTTTTTTCTGTAGCCTCCATGAACAGATGATTCACCATTTTCCCAGTCTCACTTAATAGTTTCTTCACTCTTTTTTTCCAGCCATCACCACCTCTCATTCCCCAGGTCAATGACAATTATAAGTGCAATATTTCTATTAATTATATATTGCTGTATAACAAACTACATCCAAAATGTCAGTGGCTTAAAATAGTCATCCTGTATTTAGCTAGTTCTGTGGGTTGGCTGGGAAGTCTTTCTTGACTGGGCCAACCTGGCTATTCTCTGCTGGCAGCTTATGCAGCTGTCAGGGTCACCTAATAGTTCAGTGATTTGTGATGAACTATTTACATGACTGGTACTTGACAGGCTCTTGGCAAATTGGAGGGGGCTGGGCCAGGTGTCCCTTCTCATCTGGGAGGACAGCCAGGGCTTCTTTACATGGTAGTTGAAAAGTTAAAAATACTATAAGATAGAGTCAACTTCAATGCTCAAGCACCTTCCGAGTCTGTTTTTATCATATTTGATGGAGTCCCATTGGCCAAAAAAAAAAAAAAAATCACATAACCATCACATTAAACATTGGAAAAAGAGACTCCACTTCTTAAAGAATGAAATTATACTCACTCTTCAAATCTAACATCAAAGATTAAAGAAAGCAGTATCTCTTCTTGTTCGTATTAACATGAATACTTTTATTTTTTTTCTATGAGCACTTCTTAGCCACTAAGAAGATGGGAATTACAATACATCAAGGCTCTTTCACATATCTGCCATATCAACGCTGGCTTTTCAATTCCTTGTTTTCCTCATCAATCATACAATTTTCTTCTACACTCCATACTCTAGTGTTGTCATACTTGAGTGTTTATCATTGCTAGTTATTGCAGTCCTCCAGAAGTTTAGATTCATGATCTTCTATGAATTACAATTTCTGTATTTTCACCTTATTTATTTTAATTCACCCACTTGTGAAAAATAGAACAAAACTTGGCCTCTTCTTGAACTTGGTTGCATTAACTCTATCACTTCTTTCCACTGTTCACCATCCCCTCCTGCTTATTACCCAGCCTTGATTTGGTGGTATATTAATATGATTACTATCTCTGAGATAACCTCAGCCTTCTTTCCTTCATCTGAGCAAACTCCAAACCTGCATAAATGCATTTCTCTATAAACTGGTAACTATGTGGCTGCATTTGAATGGGACTAGTGCACACACATGCATATATTAGCCACATTCATTGGGACTTGTCTCACTTTGAATTTGTGAACACAGACAAGAACCTTCAGGATTGTTTTGGAAGATTATTACATTTCCTGAATAATTCTTATAGCCAATCAGAACTTCTCAAATTTCCTCACCTCCCCCCTCACTCAAAGCTCACATGATCTTACTGAGACTATAGAAACAAGGAAAAGTGAATTCCTGATCTTGCCAGTTTACCCAAATCCGTAGACACATCCCTTCTTTGCCTTCTGTTACAATGGAGGCATTGCTCTTTCTTACATGTAAAGTCACTTCCCCTGTTTGTTCCCTGGATCTCATATCATCATGCCTAATCCATGTCTTGGTAGTTATCTCCTATTCCTCCTGCCATAACACATTTAAATTCTTCATTGGTTCATTTCTATCGCTACTTAACTTGATGACATATTAATAAAATTTAAAATAATGCGAATGCTCATTTACTTGTCCTTATTTACTAAAGGAGTATTGTGAGCAAGACATAGACACACACACATGTGTATTCACCATCTCTATTGACTCTTCTCTCATTCTCTCTCAACCTCTACATTAAACATTAAACATTCATCAAGGCCAAACTACTGAAATCACTCTTGTGAATGTTGTCATTTAAAAATCCTAACAGTAAATTTGGTGCCTTTCAACAATATTCAAAAAAGTTGATTGGTACCTCCTCATTAAGCACTTTCTTTACTTGATTTCTGAGATAGGGAAGTCTTCTGCTTTTCCATCACATACACTGACTCCTATCATTCTTCTATTAGTATTTCTTTCCAATCCATAAATACTAAGATTCTTCAAGAATAGATTCTCAGAAATTTTCTTTACTCCCTGTACTCACTACTTTCTAGTGATATCAAACTCTGATAATGTCAAGGAAGGTCTATTTACTGACTTTTCTTGAATTCATGTAGCAAACTCCAATTTCTCCTGGAGCTTTACTTTTGTATACAACTTTTCACCTAACATTTGCACTTGAATGTCAGTGAATTAAGCATCCTTCACAGGCCTAAAAAGAAAATTTAAATTCAGCATTTCCATATGCCTGCCAGTCTTCTACATCCTAGTAAATCACTCCAAAAACCATTTGGTTAATTGAGGGAGGAAAAAAAAAACCTCAGGGTCACTATTTTGAACTTACTTTCTCTCCACACCATATGTTGGCCCTACTTCCAAAATTCACATCACGCTGGAAGTGGATCTTCACTACCTCCACTACTGCCACTGGCCAGTCTCTTGTTTGGATGACTTACGTTCCTTCTGTTGGTCTCCTTATTGCCACTTGTTATTCTCCAGCTGGAGTCATATTTTAAGAATATAAATTACATCATTTTCCTTGATGTCACCCCAAAAATGCCTTCCCCAAAAAAACATCAAATAAAATCTAAAGTCCATTTGGAATTCTAATTTCTGGATCCACATGCAACAAGCTTGGAAGTCACCATTCCATCCTAAGAACAAGTATAATGCTGAATGCATTGAGAAAAATCAAACTCTTCCTGAATCCATAAGAGGAAAAGATTGAAGACAAACCGATGTTACCAAGATTCAAGAGATCAGGGTAAATACAGAGCAGAGTTATGAGTAGAAACAGCTGTGGGGACAAGCGCTGGCATAGAAAACCAGAAATCTAATTGGTGAGTTCCTGAGGGCTTGGTGCAGACAACCAAGAGTTACAAACTCTAGGGGGACCCAATCATAGGGGCATACACAGTTTTGTGAATTGTATCTCTAGGAGTTTACCGGGTTCTCAGAATAAATATTGTGGCAATGAGCAGAGAATCCCCTCTTGCATGCAGCAGCAGGATAGGAAAAAACTGTTAAAATATGCCAGAACCCTCTATTCTTAACTAGACTTGCCCTCAGGAGAAACTAGCTAACCAGAGATTAACATAAAGGGGTTTTATTACAGACTGACCTGGGGAAAGGGAAATAGTCAACTTTATCCTACTCCAGCAATCTTGTTACACCTCAGGAAGGAGAAAAATGGAAACAAAGTTCACTGTTCACAGTCATAGTCTTATTCAAAGACTGAATCCTAATTATAGGACTAGAGAACTTTTTCTCTTCCTTCACCTTACTATTACATTGCTAAAGGGCTATTTAGAGCAGTTTCTTTTACTTAGTACATCATGTTCAGTGAAGGAGGAATAGGGAAGATAAAAAAACACCTTATTTTTCTTTATGGATATAAATAGATAACAGCTCAAAATAATGGCAACAGTATTCAATTATGTGTATGTGTGTATGTACCTTATCTGTGTTTATATCAATATATACCTATTATATGTAAATGAAACAAATGATAGCAGTGATACAAGGGACAAGAGGAAAAATGAGAATTATTGTGATATAAGGTACTTACTATGATGTGGTATAATGTTCAAAAGTAGACTTGGATTAGCTAGAAATGTGTATTGCAAACTCTTGGTCAACCTCTAAAAATAGAGTATAACTGATATGCTAATAAAGGGGAGAAAATCAAATCATATAAAATGCTCAACTAAAACTATAAAGGCTGAAAATAGTGGAAGACAAAAAAGGAACAAAGAACAAGGGCAACAAATAGAAACAGTAACAAATATGGTAGATATTAATCCAACAATGTCAGTAGTTACTTCAAACATCAATGGTTTAAATATACCAGTTAAGACAGATTTTTCAGAATTTTTAAGAAAATAAGACTGAACTCTGTTGCCTACAAGAAACCAACTTTAAAGTCACATACAGACTTAAAGTAACTGGAAGGAGAAAAATATACTATGCTAACACCAATCAAAAGAAAGGAGTAGCTATAGTCATTTCTGACAGCACAAATTTCAAAGCAAGGAAAGTTTTCAGGGATAAAGTCAGGCATTACATAAATGATAAAGGGATAACATACACATCCTAGACTTACGCTATAACCTGTGACCAGTGGGAACTGATGTTTACAATTAAGTATTCCTTTCTTCTAGCCCTTATTGGACCACCCTAAAGCATATTTTATATTACTCCTGAGAGGATCCTAGAGGGGTTATGCCTCAGTTGCCCCATTGTGAAGAACAAAATTACTTATTCATCCTTGAGTTGGTTTTCCCTCCTTCCCTGCACAGCTATCACACCTTTCCTTGCCTCTCACTCCTGCTCCACCTGCATCCTAATCCTTTGATCAGGACTCTTCTTTCAGGGTAACACTAAAACAGTAATAGTAGTAGCCCCTTTTGTTTAGGTGAGTGATATTCTATAATTCTCTAATTAGGTTCTAACTGTAGCCTTAAAATTACTAAGTGTTTTTTGTAAAACGTGGATTGGAACTTGATACAGATAGAATGTGATGCATTGGCTTGTACGATATAGCACACTTTATCAATATAGAACAGAGAAGACATTGATGAAAATCAGCCCCAGGATTTAAATTACAGGCTTTAAATTGTAATCCTTTGCATTACAAAGGATATTGAGTGAACAGCCTCCGTGGGCCTCCCTGTGCCAAAGATGGGACCAAATTTGAAGAAAAGAAAGACCCAGAGACCCAGGGTGTGGGCAATTGGGTGAGGAAGCCTGATGATTTTGAATTTCTATGTTTATCTTCAATATCTTCTTTGGAAGAAGCAGCTCCCTCTTCCATACGAAATCCTTCCCTCACTTAGAGCTCCAGTGGAGGCCTCATCTGGTTTGGGTGTCTTGCAAGTTGATGCTGGATTGTTCAGTATTTGAGTGCATTTTTCTCTCACTGTGTCCTCATCTGTAAGTAGGGACAGGTGAAACCAAGCAAAGGCAAAATAATACAGTAATTTATCCAGGAGGAGAGACAAATACACACAACTAAAATATCTCACAAGCACTAAAAAAATATTGGGGAGTACATGTTGGGGGGTGTATTTGGGAAGTTGGGTTTGGATGAGGACTAGAAACTATGGCTTACTACTGACATGAGAGTACTCTATTGTGACTCAGTGTTTAAATGTTCTGGCAGGGACACCTGAAGTCTGTTTAGGATTGCTTTTTAAGTGTTGGAAATGATAATCTATGGTGAATGAAATAAAGTATTTAGAACAGTGTGAAAAGACTCAGGTGAGTACTGCAGAAGGAATCCAATATGAGATCAGGTCATCTACTATTGAAGTATGTTTCATGAGAAATCTCAGACTATTTATTTCACTAACAGTAAAAAATAAACTGCTAAGGGAGACACTGACATCTCTGAACAGCTCATTGAGGCTTTCTTCTTTAGGTCAAGGTTGACATTAGCAGATTTGCCATGGGACTGGGCTTCCTAGTACCACTGGGGATGGATTCTGAAATTGAAGAGGTCAAGAGGTCATTATCATTGGGGATCATTTCAATGGAACTGACTGAAGAACATCAAAATGAGATATTTAACCAGGTGCCTTTATCCATAAAGATCTATAGTCATGACTAATAGATCATTATATTCCTAATGTGGAGATAGATGTTGAGCTAACTAGAGTATTACTTGACTTCTAGAACAAAAAATTGAGAGCTGCTGAGCATATATCTAACACAGCTGCCATAGTGCAAATTGAGATCTATCACCTTGTTTCAAGATGGAAGTCAGAAAATTCTACCGTTAAAATAGAGCCTTAACCATCATCACAAGATACTGAGATGGTTCCTGTACAATGGTGGCAGGAAGAAGTATGTGTCAGTTCCCAGGCACCCCCAGGGGTGTTCATGGGTGCTTCAAGATGGGTGATAAGTTTAAAGCAATTGAATATGCCAACTCCTTGATTAAAAAGGTCAGAACCACCCCACTTTGCCAGAAATATAGACATGCTGAAGTGCTGGAAAAATGTAATAAAACTCCAACATGGGTGGTGGAAGAGAGGTGAATATTAAGTATGATCTTCGAATCCTGTTTTTTT
This sequence comes from Hippopotamus amphibius kiboko, assembly GCF_030028045.1. Classification (NCBI taxonomy): domain Eukaryota; kingdom Metazoa; phylum Chordata; class Mammalia; order Artiodactyla; family Hippopotamidae; genus Hippopotamus; species Hippopotamus amphibius. Next base: position 95,977,688 of record NC_080195.1, on the reverse strand, counting down.
TTTTCTTTAAGATTTTTTTATATGGACCATTTTTAAAGTCTTTATTGAATTTGTTACAATATTGCTCCCGTTTTATTTTTTTGCCCTCAAGGCATGTGGGATCTTAGCTTCCTGACCAGGGATGGAACTCACACCCGCTTCACTGGAAGGTGAAGCCTCAACCACTGGACTGCCAGGGAAGTCCCTGAACTCAATTTTAACAAGCTAGTTTCACTCAACCGTGGACATTGAGTATTTCACAGATAATGAAGCCAGCCACTATCTTGAAGGCTCTGGAATGTAGCAAACTTAACGCAGCCATGTACTTAAGCTGATGAATAGAAAGGATAGAGTGTGTAGAACACTTCTTACATCCTATCCCAATCCTTCCCCAGCCTGCCTTTGTACTCATGCTTCAACAACCATCTGTACCCAGGTACAACTGGAATACATGCCTAATAGTTGCTACATGTAAATCGTACAGGCTTCTCTTCTGTTTCCATGTGGAAATTCTTGGCCATTCTGAGAACCTGCAGACCCAGAAATATGAAGGAGTTAATCCATAGGAGTGAATCTTGATCAGTGAGATATGGGTGCTGCTGGATTAAATGGCCTCTTCTGAGTTCCTTTGTGGAAATTTCTGAGATCCATTTTGCATGTTCATGAGAGGCTCCCTAGTATGATTGAACCATATTTTTTCCCAGCAGTGATCATCTTTAGCATCCTTGAATTAGCTTTCTCTGCTTGCCTGTTTCACTCTTCCCGGCCTCCACTCTTGACCAATGGATCACTTCTGAAATTAAACTTATTAAATTCAAGCCTTTGTCTTAGCATTTGCTTTTGAGGAAACTCAATCTAAGACACAAGCAATTTTTATGCCTCTAACACTCACAACAAACTCATTTCCACCTCAGCTGACGAGTTCTCTCTTCTCTGCCTAGTACTCTATTGCTAGAAAGATGCATTGCTTAATTATGCAACTTAGAATTTCAGCCAAATAACTATTTTAGAGAGTCCTTTCTTAACCAGTCCACCACGTCCTATTCTCTCATTACTCTAACACAGCTTTACTTTACATATTATCTTAGTTATTTAATTTATAACATCATATTTAAAATTTTTCTGGAAGAATACCTAGATATTTTTCAGCACCCAGATCTTTCTCTCAGCAAATATTTAAAAGATGTCCATTTAGACCAAGAATTATAAAGTCCCAAGTGTCCTATCCTCACAGAACAAAAACTGCTAAAACTAGAGATCACACGAAAAATTGTCAAATAAGGCTCACATGAATTATAGATCTTATTGAAACCAGTGCCAAATTTAATGATGATATAAGCAACAGGTGAAAATTTTGCTTGGCGAAATCTGAGAGCTTCCTGTGCAGCTCTGCTTTAAAGTTCCTTCCTCTATGGCATTAGGATGCTTCCTGGTTTCAGACTTAACCTGTGACGTTTAAGTTTGGAATAAGGTATGTGCTGACATTGCTTCACAGGGTAAGCCATTTGGTAATGGAATAATTTTATCTTATCTCATCATGTCAACATATGAGACTGACCCCATCCTCTATCCAGGCAAGAATTTCAACTCAATTCCAAGTTTAATTACAATAAGCAACCTAGATAGAATCTATCTAGTCTTCCAACTAGCGTGTCATAGATAAGAACTCTCTACTTCATGCTATAAACTTGTTTGTGTGTCCACGAGGTTATCTGCTTCTGAGCATGTTGACTAGATTTGTTTGGAGTTGTTTCTTTTTTTCCAGGAATCACTGGAAATAAGAGGAATTGATTTACAGTATTACTGTTTGGTCCTTATGTCCCAGAACTCATAATATTCCAAAGTATAAGACAGCAATGGGAAAGGGGAATAATACTAGAGAAAATAGTCAGCAATCTCAACCCTATATTGCATGTTCTTTTCTCAGTATTTCCATTTTCCGGAAAGCTCTTGCTGCTTCTGATAACTAGCATTCATCCATAAGCAGTGAATAAGCTGAGTTATTGACTTCTTCAATTTATTAATTACACCAGTCAGAACACGAGAAGCAAACAGTTTCAGATGTTTTGTTTTATTTGTTTTGAACCACCACAAAATTCGGTGAGTTAAGAGGTTACCATTTCTTTGTCCTAATTTCTCCTATGAATATCTCCTGACATCTTCCTGACACAGATAATATTAAACCAGTTCTTGCTCAGCTGATACTTAGAAACCATCTCCTATGTTGTCATTGGTATAAGGAATGACTCTCTACAGGCAGCTTCCAGGTAGTTCAGTCTGTGCCCCAGCTCTGCTTCACCTACTTGATGTTTGGGTTCTTATTTTTTCCTTTGGACACAGCAATGTGAAATCTGTTGAATATGAGTATATATCTCTTCCTAAATGTGTCGTTTTCCAGAGATTTTGTGAAAATGCCCATCCTTAATGGAAGTTACTACTCCTTTTGTTTGTAACCTAATTTCATACCGTCCACTGTAAGTTTCCCTGTGATTATTTTTCTCATGTTACAAATATCAAATCTATATATAAACTGAAAATGTGGGGTAAGTATAAAAGTATTTTATAGAGGGGGTAATCCTTATCATTGATGATGATAGAGAAAGATAGAAGAATATAATATTGACTATTAATATAACCTTACCTTTAGTTCAGTTTTTTGTATAACCCTTCAAATAAGATATCAATAGAAATATATTTGTTTCCATAAACTATGCTTTCCTATAGGTATATAACAAGAACCCCAATAACATTTGAATTTACTATTTTTACGGGTTTTTCCCTCTGTTCAAAGGTGGAGAAACTTGAAATATCCTTATTAAAACCTTTTTTGTCTTCATATGTCTTGAATAATTGTTTAAACAAAGAGTCATACATAAGATACTAGATTTGGAGAATTAGTATATGTTAAAGATGGACTAGATACTCCCTTTGAAAATAGAGTTAATATTCGTAGGTCTTTGCCAATGTCATCCTAGTTTTTGTATTGATTTCTTTTTCCCGATATATAATTCTTAAGTCAATTCTATATAAAATGTTATATTCAGAATTATAGCATACATCACAATGATTTTTAAAAGTCTAAAGCTTCTTATCCCATTAAAGAAGTACAGACATATCTAAGATATAGACCCAGAAGCAAGGATTATGGTTCAATGTGTTTATTTAGTTAGTAATCTTAGTAAGCACTAATGAGAGAGAGGTAGACAGGAAAGGAACAAAGTTTTAGTTAATGGGTAGGTTACTCATTAACCTATCTGGCAAATTGCCATGGGCAATTGAGGCTCAGTATTGCTGGAATATTTATCCCCTCTCATTTTTAAGGTGACTACGGAGGGTGTTAAATTTTCCCCTTGAAATTCCGGTCTGTCCCTCTAGACCAAAGACATCTTCAGGAAGAGACCTAAGTGCTTAAGGTAGAAGTCCTTTGCATGAATGATAAATAGTAACAGAAACTTCTGGTGAACTTGGATAAGCTAATAGGTCATGGATGAAGCATCTACAGAGTATGATGCCAGAGGATTAAGTATAAACCTGAACAGTTCCTAAAAATGACCACTGCCACTGTAATTTTCTTGTACTATATATTTTAGAATAAAGTCCTTGTTAAGCATTATTTTATAGATGTGTTTTGCCTAAGCAGTTACACAACAAGCAAACTGCTCAGACTTGGGGGTGAACAAAGAAAAGACACCTTAAACAGGGAAACCAGGCATTCCCTGGTAAAAACGTGCAGTTTTCTTTCCTAGAATATCTTCCTGTTGAACACCCATATTTGTAACTGTATTCCTACTCAGCCATCCCACACCTGCTCTCTCTGCTACATGTGTTTGTAACAGCTTATTCATAGGAATCAAGGCAGGCAGTGAGATAGGTAGTGCTAATGGGAGTTCCTCAGTGTTTTTCTGCACATGCCTCCGATGTTTGCTCCTAGCTTTAACTAGCTGTTCTTCTTAAAGATGAGGGGGGGGAAATGTGAAGTCATGTGGCTTCCCGTACTGAACTTGTTTTTTTTTTCACTAGAGTTTTGCTGGTTTTCCTCCCTCATACTGAAATTTGATTTTATCCCCCAGAACTCTATTTGAAACAGCAAGTAATTCTCAGTCGAAGTATCAGGGCGATATAGTCAAATTCTTTGACTGGAAGAATCTGTAGAAAGAATCACTAGCCAGTCAGTATTGATAGTATTTTCACTCTTGCTGGAGCCCTCAGTTGTGACCTACCGGTAGTTGTACTTTCTTCTATCGTGGCAATGGGGACGATGACCCTAAGTATTGTCACTATCAGTCATGGTCATAATATATTAAAATTATGCTATGTTACCTTTGGCCAAGGGTGAGATTCATGGGCAGGTGTTTGTCAACTGTGTATAATAGTTTGTGTATAATTTTTAAAAAAGACTATTTTTTAGAACAGATTTAAATTTACTGAAACTGAGAAGATAACAAAGTCTCCATACATCCTACCTTCAGTTTCCCCTATTACTCACATATTAGCATGGTACACTTGTTACAAATCATAAACCAATATTCATGAGTTATTTACTGAAATACATTTTATTCAGAATTCATTAGTTTTTGTCTAATGTCCTCCATTTCAGGATCCTATCCAGAATACCACATTTTATTTAGGTGTAATGTGTATTACTTTTCATCAATTCAAATAAGCATGTATATACTTCCACTATAAGAACCAACATGCTGTTTTGTAATTCAGAAAAATATTTAGTAGCTTTTAACAGTTATTCTTTTATATTTTCCACTAAATTGTTTTGGACCCTTAGAAAGCAGGGTAGAGAAGCTGGTGCAGGAGTGATGGGGCTGCTTGTGTCTGCCTAGATTGCACATCTAGGCTGGACTGGACAGCATCCCTAGATAGAACAAACCACTTTTCTATACTTTCCACCCCAACACAGGATATCTATGCCACCAACTTAATTTTTTTTCCCCTGCACCACGCGGCATGCAGGATCCTAGTTCCCAGATCAGGAACCAAACCTGTGCCCTTCCAAAGTGGAAGTGCAGAGTCTAAACCATTGGACCATCAGGAAAGTCCCTATGCCACCAACTTAGATAAGCTTCCTGTACAGTCACCAAGCTGCCTTCCATTCTCTCCTTAATTCGTTTCTTCAAACAATCTAAGGGTTAATCATCTGAATAATATCATGTCTTCCAATTACAGTATTGGGAATGACAAAAATATGTTGATTCTCTGTTCAGTATAGGTTGTTCAATAACTGAGAAACTAGGGATATCTATATTTGTAGCCATTTTCTATGTTCTTAACTATATATGTGTACCTGGATTTTAAAAATTTTATTTTTGTACATTTAAACATTTTATAGTCATGTTAAAATATCACTGAAAGAGAAAAAAAAGATATAGAACTATACAAAGTAGTACTAATCTTATACATAAACATTAAAATATTTTAAAATTAGGCTTCCAGGGAAAGCTAGAGGTTGCTGAGAGGGTAATTATATTAAGAAACTAGAAAAATTGAGAGACTACAAAAACACTCCATTGGAATGGCTAATTTTGTAGAAAAAAATTATCGTCATCTGTCAAAAGCTTTACTATTTGATGAAACTAGCTCAATTTGAAATTAAAAACAAATAGATCTTGGGTCTTAGAAATCACCCACTAGGAAGTTTGGTCTTATATTTTTGGTGAGAAATAATGTTGACAATCACTTAGAATAAGGCCAATGTAGAAGCAGAGATAGAAATACAGCATAGACTGGCTGGTTGTTAAGCAAACCCACCTCTTATTCTCAAATATTTTCCAAGTTGTCTTTTGGTTAGGTATGATGATGTGACTTCTGTTTAGTGTATGGGTATCTTGTGTATTATTTCCATGCCCACACCAAATATTCTCCCGTAAACAATTCTTTGTTTTCCCCCAACACCTTGCTATGTTGATATCCATGAAAACCTTAGAATCCTTGGGGTGAAGATGACAGACTTTGTCATCTTATTGGATGCCTGAATACTTCATGGAATTGAGGTACTACCCCATTCCTATGTATTTTGAGTTTTTATGAACAAGAAATATCTGTTTAGTTGAGCTGTGGATTTTTCTCACTTTCTTTGTTAGAACAGCTGTTATTCCCTTAACTAATAGAAAGTGATATATTGAAGTCGACTGTTGCCATAAATAAAACCTGAAATTCAAGGCTTCGGTTTAGAGGTCAGAATAGTGGTCATTGAGAAGGATGATAGATGATATTGGGAAGATGAAGAGTCCCATGGGAGACAATTCTCCCTGTTTTTCTCAATGTTTATGTGTTGTCTGGGCCTTCTGAGCAAAGAAAATAGACAAACCTCAATAAAGAGCATATCTATACCATCTTTACCCTGTTCTCAACCTTCACCCCTGTAAACATGTGCTCACATCCCAGAATAATAAATCCAGTGATGCCATTTTTTTTTTCTCTCTCCTAGAGAATTTTTGCTTCCTTTTCAGAGCAAAAGATAAGGTCTCTGTTTCCAGAAGGGAAGATGGGCAATTGTGCTAGCAACTGTATATGAGAACTGACTCATCATTTGGGGGTTCTTCTTCTATTGTGCAACACTACTGCATATGTAGGTACACGTCACCCTGTGGAGAAACGTGCATGGGAAACCAACACATGATGCTCTGTAAACGGTCTGTTTTCTGATCCAGAGATCTGTTTCCTGTCAGAATATGAATATATAAATCTTAATAGCTACATCCTATGCAGTAGCAAAGTACTTGGTAAAAGTATCCCTTTTGGTATTCAGCTAAGGTTTTATTGAGTTTGCTGATTTGAAAATGGGGTTGCAAAACAATATTAGAAATGTGGATTGATTATTACTGACTGCTTTTAACTAAAGTAGAAAGAGATGAGCTCAGACAATAAGAATTGGTTTATTTGCAAACTGAAGGGACAGACAATAGAGCATGTCAAGATACTTGAAGTCTGAAAAATATGGAGAGTATCTGTTGTTTTCAGAATCCAAAGAGTAGGAAAAAATTGGCTGTTGATAATAATAAAAAAATGACAGTGTCAAAAATTTTGATGAAAAGCATTTGTAAAGCTTACTTCTTTCTGACTTCAAGTAGTAGAAGTGCCATTTTAAAATCTTCTGAACGTCGGAGCGCCATTTATATTCAGCACTGCCACAAAGGTAAGTTCAAGATTGTAGCCTTCCTATTTCATCTCGATGCTTCAAGATTGCCATCATTAGACTGGGGAGGGAGGGCATGTTTTAGTCCATTCAGACAGCTGTGGCAAAATGCCAGAGACTGGGCGGCTTAGAAACAGCAAAAAATTATTTCTCATCATTCTGGAGGCTGGAAAGTCCGTCAAGGCACCTGCACATTCAGTGTGGGAAGGACCTGCTTCCTAGTTCTAGACAGCCAGTTGTCTTTCTTCTGTGTCCTCATGTAATGAATGAGCTCTCTCTGGGGTCCCTTTCATTAAGGACACTGATTTCATTCATGAGGGCTCCATCATCATGACCTAATCACTTCCCAAAGGCTGTGCCTCCACACACCATTACAGTGGGGGTCAGGTTTTTAGGTTTCAGCACATGAATTATCTGAGGAGGGGGCACAAACATTCAGTCTATAGCAGGGGGAACAAAGGAATAAAAATGAATTGAGACCTATGGTTAGGGATAACTTTGTGTGTAGCTAGAGGTACATGGAACTAACTAGAATTGATCAGAAGTCTAATACATTTTATAGGAACAGTGCTTCAAAATAAAAGGGATTTAAAAAGCTTTAACTGTTTGAAATTTAGAACATTCCTTTAGTCCCCCAACTGATGTAATGATCACATATAAATTGTATTTATCAGAAAAAAATTATATTTCCAGAGACTTTTTCTAAATTTAAGAATCCATTATTGGATTTACTGTTATACAAAGTATAGTTGTTTTGTAATGCATTAATCTTTTCTATCTGTCAATTTGATACCAAACTCCTCTCTATTTTAGTGAATTCTATAACTTATTTTTAACTAGTTACAATATCTACTTTAAGATTTTCTTAGATTTTAAAATATTCAATGCATTTAACTCCACGATTTTTAGTTCTGAGCAGAGAGGAAGCTTAGAACTTGCAGAGGTTTTGAAGAATTGTCTTCTTCTTTAACAATTGTGGACTGATCTTGTTTTGTCTTATTTCACATTTATTCACATTTTCCCTGTTACTTAAAACTTTATCAACTTGTTTTCCCTTTCATAATATTGTACCTTGATTATTCAACTCCTGTATGGTTTAATTTTCTTGATTTTTAAGGTGATGATGAGTCTTTCACGTGACAATTCAGTTGAAATTTTTGTTAGGTGAAAGTACCTATTTTGTAGATTTTGACTAATAGAACTTAAACTTATTGGTAATTTCACTCAATTTCTGTATATAATTACTGATTACTTAATTTACATTATGTTACAAACACCAAATGGTACTGTATCTGTCAATTATTTCTTGCTTATGTTAGGGAATGCTTATTTAGCTGTTATAGTGTTTACCAAATAAATGCTATAAATGGTCTGGCTCTAAACCATCTGCTTGTGACTTTTGGTCAAAATACTATTTTAGATGGTATTAGTACTGTTACTTGTGTTTTCATTTTTAAAACTGTTTAAGTATTTGCAAGGTATGTATTTGTAAACATTTAGTTTTAGAATTGATGTCTTTTTTTTTTTATTTCAGTGGCTTATATATAAAAAATACAGAAGTAGTACTACTTTGCATAGAACTATGTCAACTGAAACTTGGAACAGATATCCCCAATATGTTCAAACTCCAGTTAATATAGTTCTGTGCAAAATAAGGAATGCCTGTAGCTGAATAGTGCATTTCCTGTCAAGTACTGAAACAAATTCTTTAATCAGGGTGGGAGAGTCTAATATACTATTTTTATGTTTATATAACTGAAATAATTCCTCATTTATAGTACATATTCACTGGTTTATACTTTTTTTTCCCCATTAACTTTTTCATTTATGGCTTACTAAATGAAATGATCTGTATCTTGTCCAATTAATGAAAATTAACCAATTGCCATTGGTTTGAAAGGTGTTTGTAATGTTTTTAATTCCACTAGAGGTTATGATTACATTAATAGTCACTTTTGAAATTGTAAGTATATATCCGAAACCCAAAATAATTGAGACAAGTTTTACTCCAAATCCCACAAAAGATTTTATCGTGTTTTGGAGTCAAACAGCTTACACCTCCTTCTACAATTCTATTGGCCATTCTGACCTGGGATGCTTAAATCAACTTTTCCAGTATTCCCTGGACTAAATGTGATTTATTTATTCAGATACTGAGCAATTATGCCCTTATTTATAGATGGAAAGTAGATGATTATTTGTGACACAATGACCTAAAAGCAAACAAACAAATATTTGCAGATTTATTAGCTACCAAAACATGCTGAAGCAAAGATCTGAGGAAAATGTAAGTCTGACTCTGCTTATTTAAGAAAAAAATTAAGTATTTATATGTTCATAATGAAAACATCTGACCTATAAACTCTAGAAATTTATGAGCTATATTTTAAAGAATTACATGAATATTATGTGATTATCAGAAAGAATGTTACTTTTTACAGTCTTATCCTCCATGATAGACATCAAGTTTTTTTGAATTTCATGCCTTTGTTTTTAAAAGCACATAACCTAGAATATTTTTGGGCCTAACATTTTGTACATATCTGTGATTTCTGAAATTTCCCTCCAGTTTTTACACACTTTAATCCCCATTGTCTCCCCCTGCTGGTGATAAAGTGAAGGTTCAAAGCAAATCAGTTTTCTCCACAACTTGGTGTCTTAGTATCTTGCCACCTATTTCTGGACAAAGAAACATAAAATATCTTAAACCTGATTTTTGCTAGCCTTAATTCATTTTAAATTCACTTTTCCTACTACAAGGTAACATAGCATTGTAGAGTATCTAGGAAAAGTTAAAAGGACCCCTAAGCAGACCATGCCTTTTGTTTTTTCTCCTTAGGTCATGCAAGGTGCTGTACTCATTCACTATCTGAAATGAGAATAATTTCTCTTCTCCTAATTTACTGATTATCTTCAGTCTCTATGGAAAAAACACTAATTGACTTCGGTCCTTTTAACTGTTTTCTCCATATAGACTGAAGTTGTTTGTGAACTGCAATAGTCTCCTAAGTCTTCTAATAGGATCCCAGGGGCCAGCCCTGTCAGCTCTCCTCAAAAGAAATTCCATCTCTTGAAATTAAAATCACAGAAAGACAATGTTCTGCAGGATTTAGGTTGTTACTGTGGCTAATCCTCAGTATGCTTTCCTCTTGAACCCTGTGTAAAGACTGACACGTAGAAAGGGAATAGGAAAATTCACAATTAGCCTGAACAGTGTCATCACAGCCCAGCCTCTGCCAGTTCAAACTTAAGTTGAACTTTATGAAATAATCTGAATTCCTCTATACTCTCCAGACATTTTGAATTGAAGAAATGTCTGGTGGGAAGAATTGCTATGTGTGTTGATATTAAAACTGTGGGTGAAAGCTTAGCAAACCACACACTTTATCATCAGATGAGCTTCCTTCATTACATGGTCTAGTTTCAACATTCTCAGCAGGTGTGCACCTGTATTATCCCTGTTAAAGAGACTCTTTGGCCAGGAGTAACATCATACCTTTTATCATATTTTTCCATGAAGCTCAAAATACCTTAAAGGTATAATAAAAATACCCCTAAAATCTAAAGTGAAACTAGAAATTGCAAGACAGATAATCTAGTCTGCAGACAGATCACCCTTAACCTAAGCAGGTATATATTCCCCAATGTCAGGAAACTTGACAAGAGAAAAGACTAAAATCCTAGTTACAAACCCAATAATAGCACTACTCTTACTCAGGTCTCAGAGCTCTTAAAAGATTTTAGGTATATGTTCTAAAGAGATTTGTGGATCTCTTTATTTGTCTCTTTTTGTATTTATTCATATGTGTGTATATATATTATATAAACTAAAAAAAAGTATCTTTCCATTTCTTGAATCATAGTTTCTTTTATCAGTGTTTTATAGTTTGCAGCATATAGGGCTTTCACCTCCTTGATTAATTTTATACCTAGATGTTTACTTATTTATTTTTTTGATGCAAGTTTAAATGGGATTGTTTTTGTTTTACTTTCTTTTTGATATTTCACTGTTCACATATAGAAATGCAACAGATTTCTGATATAGTATACTTGTATCTTGCTACCTTGCTGAATTCATTTATCCTAATAATTTTTGTGGGAAGACTTTAGTGTTCTCTGTACAAAGTTTCATGTAATCTGCATACAGTGAGTTTTACTGCTTCCCTTCTAATTTGAGTACCTTTTATTTCTACTTTTTTTGGCTTATTCCTGTGACTTGGACTGCCAATACTATGTTGAATAGAAGCTGTGAGAGTGGGGGTCCTTGCTTTATTCCAGAATGTAGCAGGAAGGCTTTCATCTTTTAACCACTGAGTATTATGTTAGCTATGGGTTTGTAATAAATGGCCTTTTTTATGTTGAGATATGTCCCCTCTATACCCACTTTGATAGTTTTTATCATTCATGGATGTTAAGTATTATTTTGTGAAATGGGTTTTCTGCATCTATTGAGATGTTCAAGTGGTTTTTGTCTTTTATTTTGTTAATGTGGTGTATCACATTGCTTTGCATATGTTGAACCATCCTTGTAACCCTGAAATAAGTCCAATTTGATCATGGTGTATGGTCCTTTTTATATATTGCTGGATTCAGATTGCTAATATTTTGTTGAGAATTTTGGCATCTATCTTCATCAAAGATACTGGCCTGTAATTTTCTTTTTTTGGAGTGTCTTTGTCTGATTTTGGTATCAAGGTGATGGTGGCCTCATAGAATGGATTTGGGATTATACCCTTCTCTTCAGTTTCTTGGAATGATTTGAATAGGATAGGTATAAGTTCTTTATGTGTAAGGTAGAATTCTCCAGTGAAACTGCCCTGTCCTGAACTTTGGTTTGAAGGGAGTTCTTTTATTACATTCGATTTCACTTCTAGTGATCAAACTAGTCAAAATTCCTGTTTCTTTTTGACTCGGTCTTGGCATGCTATATGTTTCTAGAAACTTGTCCTTTTTTTATAGGTTGTATGATTTATTAGCATATAACTGTTACTGGTATTATCTTATGATTTTTTTTTGTATTTCTATGGTATTGGTTTCTATTTCTTTTCTTTGATTTCCTACTTTATTTGGATCCTTTTCTTGGTGAGTCTGGCTAGAAGTTTGTCAATTTTCTTTCATCTTTTCAGAAAACCAGCTCTTGGTTTTATTGATCTTTTATTTTGTATTTTTGATCTCTGTTTCTTTCCTATCTGATCTTTATTTCTTTCTACTGACTTTGGGGTTTGTTCTTTTTTAAATTCATTTAGGTGTTAGGTTAGGTTTTTTTTTTTAGATTTTTTTTTGATTCTTGAGGAAGGCCTGTATCACTATGAAATTCCCTCTTAGAACTGATTTGCTGCATCCCATAGATTTTGTAGTGTTGTGTTTTCACTTTCAATTGTCTCAAGGTATTTTCTGATATCTTCTTTGATTTCATCATTGACCTATTGGTTTTTTAGTAGCATGTTGTTTAGTCTCCATGTTTGCATTCTTTTCCAGTTTTTCTTTCTCTAGTTGATTTCTAGTTTCATACTGTTGTGGTCAGAAAAGATGCTTGATTTAAATTTCTATCCTCTTAAATTTGTCGGGGCTTGTTTTATGACTTAGTATGTGGTCTATCCTAGAGAATATTCCATGTGCAATTGAAAAGAATGTACATTCTGCACTTTATTTGGATGTAGTGTCCTGGAGATATCAATTAAGTCCAACTGGTTTATTGTGTTATTTAGAAACTTCATTGCCTTATTTTCTGTCTGGATGATCTCTCCATTGGTGTGAGTGTGGTGTTAAAATCTTCTACTATTATTGTATCATTGTCAATTTCTCCCTTTGTCAGTATTTACTTTTTATATTTTGGTGCTTCTACATTGGATACATGTGTCAGTGAGTGCAATATCCTCTTCTTATATTGATCTCTTTGTTATATAATGCCCTTCTTTGTCTTTCTTTATGGCCTTTGTTTTAAAGTTTATTTTGTCATTTCAAATTGCATGAAATAACTTTTTCTGTCCCCTCACTATGGATCTTTGTGTCTTTCACCCTGAAATGAGTCTTTTGTAGGTAGCATATTGCAGATTATTGTTTCATTATACAATCAACCACTGTCTTTTTTTTTTTTTTATTATTATTATTTTATTTTATTTTTTTGGGGGGTACACCAGGTTCAATCAACTGTTTTTATACACATATCCCCATATTCCCTCCCTTCCTTGACGCCCCCCCCTCGAGTCCCTCCCACCCTCCCTGCCCCAGTCCTCTAAGGCATCTTCCATCCTCGAGTTGGACTCCCTTTGTTATACAACAACTTCCCACTGAATATTTTACAGTTGGTAGTATATATATGTCTGTACTACTCTCCCGCTTCTTCTCAGTTTCCCCTTCACCCCCCCGCCCCCTCCCATACCTCGAGTTCTCCAGTCCATTCCCTGTATCTGCTTCCCTGTTCTTGTCACTGAGTTCATCAGTACCATTTTTAGATTCCGTATATGTGAGTTAGCATACAATATTTGTCTTTCTCTTTCTGACTTACTTCACTCTGTATGACAGATTGTAGTTCTATCCACCTCATTACATATAGCTCCATCTCATCCCTTTTTATAGCTGAGTAATATTCCATTGTATATATATGCCACATCTTCTGTATCCATTCATTTGTTGATGGGCATTTAGGTTGCTTCCATGTCCTGGCTATTGTAAAGAGTGCTGCAATAAACATTATGGTACAAGTTTCTTTTGGGATTATGGTTTTCTTTGGGTATATGCCCAGGAGTGGGATGACTGGATCATATGGTAGTTCTATTTGTAGTTTTTTAAGGAACCTCCAAATTGTTTTCCATAGTGGCTGTACCAACTTACAGTCCCACCAACAGTGCAGGAGAGTTCCCTTTTCTCCACACCCTCTCCAACATTTGTTGTTTCCAGACTTTGTGATGATGGCCATTCTGATTGGTGTGAGGTGATACCTCATTGTGGCTTTGACTTGCATTTCTCTGATGATGAGTGATGTTGAGCATCTTTTCATGTGTTTGTTGGCCATCTGTATGTCTTCTTTGGAGAAATGTCTATTTAGGTCTTCTGCCCATTTGTGGATTGGGTTATTTGCTTTTTTGGTATGAAGCTGCATGAGCTGCTTGTATATTTTGGAGGTTAATCCTTTGTCCCTTGTTTCATAGGCAATTATTTTTTCCCATTCTGAGGGTTGCCTTTTAGTCTTGTTTATGGTTTCTTTTGCTGTGCAAAAGCTTTTAAGTTTCATGAGGTCCCATTCGTTTATTCTTGATTTTATTTCCATGATTCTAGGAGGTGGGTCAAAAAGGATGTTGCTTTGATGTATGTCAAAGAGTGTTCTGCCTATGTTTTCCTCTAGGAGTTTGATAGTGTCTGGCCTTATATGTAGGTCTTTAATCCATTTGGAGTTTATTTTTGTGTATGGTGTTAGGAAGTGTTCTAATTTCATTCTTTGACATGTTGCTGTCCAATTTTCCCAGCACCACTTATTGAAGAGGCTGTCTTTTTTCCATTGTATACTCGTGCCTCCTTTGTCAAAGAGAAGGTGCCCATATGTGTTTGGGCTTACTTCTGAGTTCTCTATTCTGTTCCATTGATCTTCCTTTCTATTTTTGTGCCAGTACCATACTGTCTTGATCACTATGGCCTTGTAGTATAGTTTGAAGTCAGGAAGCCTGATTCCACCAACTCCATTTTTCCTTCTCAAGATTGCTTTGGCTATTCGGGGTCTTTTGCGTTTCCATACAAATCGTAAGATTTCTTGCTCTAGTTCTGTGAAAAATGCCATTGGTAATCTGATCGGGATTGCATTAAATCTGTAAATTGCTTTGGGTAGTACAGTCATTTTCACGATGTTGATTCTTCCAATCCAGGAACATGGTATATCCCTCCATCTGTTTATGTCATCTTTGATTTCTTTCATCAATGTCTTAAAGTTTTCTGCATACAGATCTTTTGCCTCCTTAGGCAGGTTTATTCCTAGGTATTTTATTCTTTTTGTTGCAATGGTGAATGGGAGAGTTTCCTTAATTTCTCTTTCTGCTCTTCCGTTGTTAGTGTATAGGAATGCAAGAGATTTCTGTGCATTAATTTTGTATCCTGCTACTTTACTAAACTCATCAATGTCTGTCTTTTGATCTGGGCATTTAGTCTGTTGACATTTAAAGTAATTATTGATAGGTATGTACTTATTGCTATTTAAATCCTTGTTTTCCAGTTTTCTTCTTCTTTGTTCATTTCTTTTTGTTTTTCCATTTGTTTTTTGATTTTATTTTGTAGTATGCTTGATTTCTGTTCTTTGTAGTTTTTGTGAATGTATTGCATGCTTTTGATTTGTGACTACCATGGAGTTCATGCATGTTGACACATAACTATATTTACTTACTTTAAACTGATAGTCATTCAAGTTCAAACACATTCTAAAATATCTATGTTTTTATACAGCCCTACATTTTGTGATTTTTGTTCTATTTTACATATTCATGCTTATCTTTTTACTGTTTGTAGTTATCACTTTTACATTTTTTTTTAATTTTAATGTATGTATTGGTTTATATAAATTATCTTCAATCCTTTTATATGTTTGCCTTTCCTATTGTAATTTTTCCCTTTTCTATAGGTTCTTGCTGCTTTTGTATGTAGAGAAGACATTCAATATTTCTTCTAGGGTAAGTTTAGTATTGCTGAGTTCTTTTAGTTTTTGCTTGTCTGAGAAATTCTTTCTCTCCTTCTATTCTAAATGATAATCTTGCTTGGTAGAGTATCCTAGGTTGAAGGGTTTTTTCCTTTCAAGGTTTAGAATATATCATGCTACTACCTTCTGTTTGCAGGGTTCCCATAGAGAAATTAGCTGATAACCTTATGGGGGTTTCCCTTGTAACCTCTTTCTCTTGTTTTTAGACTCTTCTCTCTTTTTTTTTTTTTTTTTTTTTCACTTTTGCCATTTTAATTACCATATGTCTCAGTGTGGGTCCATTTGTGTTCATCTTGTTTGGGACCTTCTGTGCTTCCTGTACCTGGATATGTTTCCTTCTTTAGGTTTGGGCAGTTTTCAGCCGTAATGTCTTCAAATACATTTTTGATGCCCTTATCTATTCTCATTCTGGAACTTCTGTGATGTGTAGGTTGTCACATTGTGTATTATCCCATAGATTTCATAAGTTTTTTATTATATTTTTCATCTGTCTTACTGTCTGCTGTTCGGATTGGGTGACTTCCAGTATTCTATCTTTCGGATAACTTATTCATTCTTCTGTGTCATTTAGTCAGCTATTCATTGCTTCTAGATTGCCTTTTATCTCAGCAATTGAATTGTCTATTTTTGATTGGTTCATATTTATATGTATGATGTATTTTTGATGTATTGTGCAAGAAGTTGAGCTCCATGTTCTACTCTGCCTTCTCGATCCCTCTGCTTAATCCACTTCAATTCAAAGCTTTCATCTCTTATCCAATTTAAGCTTTGTATCTCTTTTCAACATGAAATTGGACTAATGACTGACTTGCAACCTGCAGTAGGAAATGAAGATTGATTCTGCCTTCTAATCTTGTCCCACCTTATACTTCTATACCTGTGCTTCCCTGTCTGAGTCTCCTATGGTCAGGATATTGTTAGAGAAGAGGAGTGCATTCTGACATCATTTAGTGCTTCTAAATGGATGACAAATAGGTATCTTCAACTTAATTGACACCAAACTGAAGTCCAGATACCCCTCTCCCAAATCACATACATGCTCTCATGCACACATATCCCTCTCCATTGATAATTCCATTTTTCTAGTTGATGAGGTTGGAAATCTAGAATAAAATTATTATTGACGCTCCCTTTTCCTTTCCCTCCCTCCTCCCACACCACACACAGTTTTTTTCTCTCTGGTTCCACATCTAATCTCACAAAATCATCCAATCCTGTCTTAAATATAAGCAGAAATTTTCTGCTTCTCATCACCTACTCTGGTAGTGCAATCAGCCATCATTACTTTCAAGGATGACTTAAATTGCATCTGGTAGTTTCTGGTTTGTTTGTTTTTTTTTAATTTTTTGTCCTTGCTTCCTATAATCTAGTCCCATCATAGTAACCAGAATGATCTACTTTAAGCAAGGGAAAATATTATGTGCTGTCCTTTCCCACACAATACCCTGCAGTGGCTTTGCAAAGTAATAGCCAAAGGTCCATGAAGCTTTGCCATACCTTGTGCCTGATATTTCTGTTACTCTCCTCTACTTCTCTCCTCCTTCCTTTTCCTCCTGTGGTCTCTTTGCTCTCATTCATGTGGAGCAGGCACTCCTGCTCTAGGACATTAACTCTAGATGGTTATTCTGTCCAAAAAGCTCTTGCCTTGGATCTTTGGCCAACTGCCTAGCCTTCTGTATACCTTTGCTCAGATTTTATCTTCAGTCAGATCTATCTTATTTACCCTCCTTAATATTCTCACCTGCTCCTGCCCTATTTGGAACTTCTAAATCCCCTTTACCTGCTCTAGTTATTTTATTGATTCCATGGTTAAGTAAGTTGCACACTTTGGTCATGAATATATGTGCTAGTAATATTGTTGTGGAAATCGAATCGGTCTGTCGAGAAACCAAGCACCACACTCAGAGGGTTGGAGAACTCAGGTTTATTAAGCTGGTGGTCCCAGATGAGCTAACACTCTAAGGTTCTGGGGCCCCAAGCTCAGGGTGAGCTTTACTTTTATAAGTGTCAGTGCGCATGATTACAGTTAGCATTGGTTGATTGGTTACCTCGTTACTATAGGTTATGGGCAGTTACAGAGCGCAGGAGTTGCTATGGGTTACGTGCAGGGGGTTTTGAAAAAGAAACTTGCAGGAGCAGAACATTTCATACTTATCAAAACATCTTAAGGTTACAGTTGACTGCAAGGTCATCTTTTTCTTATCTTGGCACAGCAAGCAGATTTTACAAAAGCAGAGCAAGCATGAAGTTATTTCTAGCTGAGTGCAAACTTCTAATTTTCCTCTTCACTATCTGCCTTTCAAATTAAGTTTGGCTATGAGTCTACTTTTCCCAGCCAACACATTTCAAGAAGACTCTTTTGCTTTATTAATAAATAACCCTCAGAAAGATACCTTTTCCTCTATGAATCTTACAGCAACTTCTATTAGTGACATGACACAAACCAAATAGCCAAAATGGATAAGTATATTAAATATGAATTATTGTAAGGTTAATTTTATGTTTGAACACTTGGAAAACAATCAACTTATGAGTGATCCAAGAGCAAATCTTTCCCCTTTTATTTTGTCAAGTAAATTGAAGGCCTGTGAAATAGATATCTCATTTGTCATCAGGAAATGAACTATAAAATGGCAAATTTGATGGGGCTAATTTTCTCATTGTCCTGTCACTTTCCATTTAGTAGGCATCGGGGGTAGGGTGTTAAAACTTGATATGCAAAACAAAAAGTAATAATATTGCAGTCACTGAAACATTTTTGTTTAGAATTTAGCTTTTTTCATCACCCATCAAAGACACAAGGAGACATGAATGCAGAGATTACAAAACCTGCTTTTTCCTAAGGCATTAGTTTTCCCAATCAGAGTCTGTTTCTCAGTTCAATGGAGTGATTTACTTTTTAATGGTTCACTTCACTGTTGCTTCAAAGGACACAGTATATAAAAGCAGGAAGAATGTTTTTGTCATTTTTCCCATCAACAACTGATGGAAAGGGCCAGAGTTTTCATTTCTATAATGTTTAATATCTCTTATATACTTTGAAGCTTAATATACTAATTACATGGAGATCATGTTTTAAAGATTTTTTCTGTCTATAGTGATTACATCATATACTTCAGAAATGAACAAAGCAGAAAAATGTTCTAAATGACAGTACAGTGGTAAATGTAGCATTTCTATAATTGTTTGCAGCCTTTCCTGATTTTTAAATCAAAGGTCAGAGGATATATAAATTGAGGAAAGGAAAGATTACAGTATTGGCTGGAATGGTATTACGTTTCTTGAAGTAGAAAGTGTTACAGGTTGAACTGTGCCTCCTAAACATATCTTGTCCTAATCCTTGGTACCTGTGAATGTAACCTTATTTAAAAATATGGTCTTTGCAGATGTAATCACGTTAAGATGAAGTCATTAGTATGAACCTTAATCCAATATGACTGGTGCCATTATAAGAAGGAATACATACGTAAACAGAGACACAGAGGGAAAATAGCCATGTGAATGTCGAGACAAAGGTTGGAGTAACATGGCTGTAAGCCAAAGAAAGCCAAGGATTGCCAGTAACACAGAAGCCAAGAGAAGGGCATGAAACAGATTCTCCCCTAGAGGTTTTGGAGGGAGCATGACCCGTCAATACCTAATTTCAGACTTCTAGCCTCCAGAACTTTGAGAGAAAAAAATTTCAGTTGTTTGAAACTACCTACTTTCTAGTGCTTTGTTATGGCAACCCTAGAAAACTAATACAGAAAGGAAAATGCATTTCCACTTCTGTGAGAGATAGAGGGAAAGGTTTGTCTAGGAAATATTAAGAAACATGAAATTGAAAGCATACTAAATACCGAGCTTTTAATACACATCTCATTCAATTCTCATAATCTAATGAGCAAGATGCAATTTCATTTTACAATTAAGTAAATTGTTAACTATACCAGAGGAAATCAATGACAGAGAAAGATTTGAAGACACATCTCTCAGACTGAAAAGCCTGTGTATCTTCCTATACTATATCTGTTACAAATTTTTAGTGTGCAGAATATGTAAATGACAATGGCATTCTATGACAAGATATAACATCTCAGCAGAGATGCATTATTTTCCTACCTTGAATAGAGCCATTTCTTAAGAATCACTAGATTTTACTTAAATGGTCATGTTTGGCTCCATAAAATTTTTAAATATATACCAACCTAGCATATTTAAAATTATAACACACCCTTCTTAAGATAAGGAAACAAAAATGAGCATAAAAAATTACTAATAATGGCGCTTTTAGCAGTTGTATAAAGTGCAGGTACTTTCTTTTACATAATTTATAAATGCGTTTTACTGATAGAGAGTAACATATATCCAGACTCATCAGAATAGCAAAATTTTATTTGAATTCTAAAGATGACTTAAAAACTGAATCAATTTAGCAAGTAAAAATGTTCTACAGCAGTGTCTGAACCTCATTAGTGATCAAAAGAACTTGAAAAAGACTGAGAAAAAGTTTTGGAAGATAAGAAAAAACAGTACAAAGGGGGAAGTAATCCACATTACTGTGCTTCCTTTTCAGTGTTTTAAAGGTTCCATGACATTTTTTGAACAGCCAAGAAAGTTCTAAAATTTTCCCGAGATGCTAATAACATTATTTTTCTTAAAAAATATGACATTTGTACCTTATTTGTCACCTTATTTGTCACCTTATTTGTTTGATGCAGTAGTCTGTGCATGCGACTTGTGTATGTTTGCAATTACATTTTTTTGATCTCCCTTTTTTCCTCTTTAACCATCCGATAACTATATGTTGATGTAATATAGGACCAAATTTGAGACAGCAGGGGTAGTAGAAATATGAAACCTGATTGTCACAAAAATGTGACCATTCACCTAAGGATTAAATTTAGGATATCCTAGTTCTTTTAAAGATTCAGAAATTCTAAAGTTTATCATGGCAAAAGCAAGTGGCTCAGGAACTCAGAAGTTTAAAAGAGGAATTATTGCATGTATCAAAATTATTTGATATGGTTCATAGTGATTGTTTATTTTCTTGCCATTCTTTTTTAGTTTTCTAGGATTATACTATGTACAACAAAATATTTAGGTTTAATTAATTCCTGAAATAAAGATAGCCAGTGGCTTTGACAAAATAATTTGTTAGTATAATGTCTGAGAAGAATGTGCTGTATCCACAAGAGCCATATTACTACAAAAATTCTCAACTACTGTTAATGCCATTTACCCTACAAAGCGGAAGTATTTGAAATCTGAAGAATATGACATAAAAATCATAACTAAGATTTTAGGAAATATTCAATTTAGTAAGAGATTACTTCACTATTAAGTGATGTTTCCAAATTAAAATCAACCCTACTTCCGGCATATCAAATAATGCATATGTGCTTGCAGAATGCCTCTTTGTAGTATATTAAGGAGTATTGCTTAACTATTTAAAATATAGAGGAAAACATTCCACAGAGGGAAGAACACAGCAAATTCTATAAATTATAGCTCAGTATGATGTATATCTGTCTATGATGAAATACATTAGTTAACGATATACTTCGAAGTGATTGCTAAGATCCAGCAAAGATTGATTAAAGTATACGTGAAGCTTTACCAGATACTATTGCAAAATAGTTACACTTGTAAAAATTATGTAGAGGCATGTTAACATACATACAAATGTATCTTAATTACACAGGTTACTTCAAAATGATTAATATGCTATAGCAGATATGATCAAGTTAAAGTTGCACTTGATTTATTGTAATAAAGCTAGTAACACTTAAATATTACATTGCAGAAAGTAAACTTGAAGTATAAATCTTAGCCACACTCACAGATGTGCCTTCACATGATTCTTATTCATATATTTGAAAATAAAAGATAAGAGGAAAAGATTAAATGGCAAAAAGACAAAATTAAAAACTAAATGTATAAAAAAATCTCAAAGATTTGAGTAATGGATTCAAACAATTAAAATCAATAAGTATGAAATTCTTCATTTGAGAAAAAATATATCCAATTAGCCATAAAGACTGGGCTTGATAGTATTTCACATAAGAAATTTAAAGAATATATTTTAGCATGAAGATATGTGCTCATTTAACACAACTTTAAGAATGGAAGTGGATATGACTACAGAGGTGATTGTGAATTCATGCTGCAAAAAGAAATGGTGTCATTTCAGAGATAGTAGATTCACTCTTCTAATTCATATTTACTTTCCATAGCTAGAGGATTTCATTCAGTTCTAATTTTGTTAATTTTAATGGCTACAATATTAAGGCAAAGTGCACTGAGGAGGAAAATAAGCAAGATATTGGGGTGTAAATATGGTGAGGAAAAAATAAGGTGCATAATGTAGAAGATATCTTCACGTGTTTGAAGACGTAATCCTTGTAATGGACAATTGCCTGGCATAGCTCCAGATGGAGAACAAAGACTAATTGGTAGGTTTTGCTTCAAATGAAATGTACTTAATTCTTATAAAGTTTGTAACTGTTCAGAAATGAAATGAGTTGGCTTTAACACTGTCTGTGAGCCATTATGGAGGATATTCATGTTGCCTTTTGACTAGAGCACTTCTCTTCTCAGAACTGCCCTTCACTTTGCTCCAAACAAGTAGGGTAAATGGGATGTACCAGTTTCCAAACTACAGACATGGACCTAAATTTTGCTAGCATTTGCTTACAGAGCTTACCACAATTTAGAGGCCTTGGGTGGGTTTTAAATTAAACAAGCCTACAGATTTTTTCCCCCATTGGGATATTTTTATTGTGAATAACAATATCAACAAATCCTTCTGTCATGGTAGAAATTAAATGATTTAATATGGCACCTGTTCTTTCGTATTTTCCCCAAGATATTGAGGATGTACATATGCAGCAGGAAAGAAAGTCAGATATATACAAAAGAGATAAGAGATGGAAAACGAGACCACTGAAGCCAATACTTCTTTGACGTCCAGCTCTTTTTGTTCACATCATATGACTTGGTATTTAAATCCTTTGTTTCCTTTGGCTACACATCTAACATTTCTGTAAAGTATCCTATCACTAAGCTGCTTTGGGTTGTTTTTCTGTTTTTCTTGCAAAGAGTATTGTCTAAAATACTTACCCATCATGGAAGGACTAATGTAATATTTCTCAGCCACAATTTGGCAAGTGGATGGATGCTATGGGAGAAGGAATTGGCCAAAGGACTTACTACTTTGTAACAAATTTCATTCCTGTTAATTCTATGCATGATTAAACCCCTAATCATGAAGCTCTAAATATAAATCCACACTCCTTTTTTTCAGTATTGCTGCAATTCTTAGAAATTTAATATTTTTCTTTAAATTTAATAATACTAATATATAATTAAATGTGTATTTTATAGTTAGGTTACTATTTTCTTCAAATTATTTTGAAAATAGAACAATCAGAGCTTGAAATTATTAGACAAAATTGTTTCATAACTTATCTGTAGACATTTTGAAATGCTTCATTTTAACATGTGATAGAGCTTCTTTACCTGACCAAACTTTAGTCAGGCTTCTGAACCTTCTCCTAGACCCATTTATGCACTCTGTTGTAAAACTCACTTTTAGCAAGTGAATTTTAATCTCCACCTCCTCACTTTTACCTCTACCCTTGATAGCTGATCACCCTAGATACCTAATTCTGTTCCTAGCCCTCTACCATGCCTCATCACCCTGGCCTGTCTTCAGCAAATAGTCCTGTCAGATTGGTGTAGCCAGAATGCCCCATATCCCTGATATTTCCTCTTAATAATTTTCCATCCGGTGACCTCCCCACCTTGTTCTCTTGCTATAAATTTTGACTTGCTAATGTCATATTCAGAATTGAGCCCGGTTCTATACTGAGATCTCTTTTCCTGCACTGCAGTAGTCTGAAATAAAATTTGCTTTTACTACTTTAACTACTATCCAGGTTTTTTTTTGTTTTTTTGACATATGCTTAGATTTTAGAAATTTTATTCAACTTCAAGTGTTTAAATATATTAGTTCCATAAATACACATGCATTATGTGCATATGTATAATTTTAAGAGGTATACAATCAAGGGTCAGCTTGCATCTAACATAGGTATACGGTGACCAACATCAGGGCTGCAGTTGATCTCAGCTCTTGCCAAGATTTCCAGGTATTTCCAACAGTCTAAACAGATAAATTTCAAGTGCAGACAGTTGAGCAACCAAGCTCACAATAGTTGACACCCAATGACATTCACACCTTTGTATTTTAAGAAGGTAGAACCATAGTGGGGAAGGGACTTCGGGAACATAAACCCATGCCCTTACCAGCAGTAAACAGGGCCTAGCTCTCCTGTCCACAGAGGGCTAAGTGAACAGGGGTCCTCTGTCTGCTCACCCTTCTGCCCTTGAGTTCTGAAAATGTGTGAAATTTACAGAAAAAAAAATTGACTCTTGAAGGAAGAATCTCTTACATATCATCTAATCTAACCTCATTCCCAGTGCAGACATTCTCCTTTTGCCAAACCCATTGCTCCTCTTCTTTATCTTCTCCCTTTCTCCAGTAAGTCTTCACCATGAAACACATTCTCCCAAGATTTCATAAGAGATTAAAAAAAAATGTTAAGGAACTTATTCCAGAAATGTATGTCATGTTCTTCATCTATTGTTTTCTCTCTCATGATCTCTTAGCTCTTCAAGAGGAAGAAATTTAAACTAGAACTGAAAATACAAATATGACAACTGGCCTCAAGGCATTTATCTTCTGTCCTAGACGTCTAGGAGCCTGAAACACATCATCCAGACTGATTTTTTTCCGAGTCATATTGGCAGAGTGGGTAGGAATTGATGACTCTGACAACTCTTGGCTTAGCCTCTGTCACAGTTTGAAAAGCAGTCCAAGAGGTTTAAGTGTCCTGACTGGTCATGTCATTATCTCCATTGACAAAAAAACATGGTACCACCACTTGAATTATAGTATTAATATATAGGAAATTATTTTTCTGCTCAAATGCTACTATCCCTAACCCCTGCATTGTTCAGGGGTCAAATGTGTAGAAAAGCTTTCTCCTTAAAAGAATTTTGGGGGAATATTGGATAACAATTGGACATTTATAACAGTGTATTTGCCAGTTAAATTGAACTTAGAACACTCTATATTTGTTTCTTCACCAAATTTCCATTTGCTAATTTCTGTTTTCCTAGAAATTGAACTGCTTTATTCTCATCCTTAAATCTATTTTAATTGTTAAAGGATTCACTCATCTTTTTAATACATCTATCACCTCACATATTTATCTATTTTGTTGTTGAGAATATTTAAGTTCTACTCACTTAGCAAACTACAATCATACAGTATCAACTACAGTCACTATGTTTTACATTAGATTCTCACACCTTATTCATCTTAGAACTGAAAGTTAATACCCTCTAACCAACTTCTCCTTATTCCCCCAGCCCTTAGCAACCACCTTTCTACTGTTTTTATGAGTCTGACCTTTTTTAAGATTCCAGTTATAACTGATACCATGCAGTGTTTATCTTTTTCTGGCTTATTTCACTTAGCATAATGACCTCAAGAACCATCCATATTGTCTCAAATGGCAAGATTTCCTTTTTTTCTTGTGGCTTAATAATATTCCATTGTGTATTTAACAATTTATCTGTTCATCTGTTGACAAACATCTGTTTCCATATCTTGGCTATTGTGAATAATGCTGCAATGAACTTGGGCATGCAGATATCTCTTTGATAGTCTGTTTTTATTTCCCTTTGGTATAGACCCAGAAGTTGGATTGCTGGATCATATTCTAGTTCTACTTTTAATTTTTGGAGGAACCTCCATGCTGTTTCCCATATTGATGGCACCAATTTACATTCCCACAAGCAGTGAACAGGGGTGTCCTTTGCTCTGCATCCTTGGCTACACTAGTTATCTCTTGTATTTCTGATGATAGCCATTCTTAAAGCTGTGAAGTGATACCTCATTGTGGTTTTGATTTGCATTTCCATGGTAATTAATGGATGTCTTTAGAAAAATTTCTGTTCAGTTCTTCTGCCAAATTTATAATTGGGTTGTTTTTTTTTTGCTGTTGTAGTATTCTCCCTCTTAATACCATCTTTAATAGCTCATCTTTTGACCCCTTCTTTCCATAAATCACCTAGAAACACATGTACATAAATTAATAATTAAACATATTCTAATGGCTATCTATTCCTGATAGAAGATAATTCCTAGCTCAAAATGGTGAATTAACCCTAATGTAATTTTACATACCAATATCTTTAGCATGGTTCCTTCTGGTGCTAGTTGTTATACCTGTCAAACGTTCTTAACTTGCATATTTCTCTTATCTCTGTCTTTACAAACAATAAACTAAGAAATTCCTATGTTTTTCTTAATTCTTGATAGAGGTGAAAGAGAAATTCTCAATTCATGGTTGGGGGCAGGAAGGAAAAAGTAACTGAAGGAGACTTGTGTTTTACTGATATGATATTTATTTCCAGATCTAGAGGTAGTTTTATGATAATGACTTCATTATTTGGTGGATGTATTTAGGTTATTGTGCTGACAATTCAAAATTAATGAGCCTTTTTTAATTAAGAAAAATTTTCAAGCTTCGGTTTCCTTCTAACATTTTCTGCATGTATTGAACTCTGTTGCAGTTAACTTATCCTGTCTAGAACCAATTTAATAGAAGTTAATTTTTCATTTATGATTGGCATAAACCTCTAGATTGAAGAAGCAGGGTTTTTTTCCCTGATATAGAATAAACTTTTCACAGAAGGCATTAACTTAAATGGAGAGTGTGGTCTTCCCAAGCTTTGTAAGTAAGTGTGAAAAGTACTTAGGAGAACTCGGTTGTAAAATCTGACTTGCAAAAATATGTTGCTGTTTTTAGATAAGTGACACTAGCTGAGAAGAGTTAGAAAATTATTACTGAAAATTAGTATTTTTACTTTATTTAACTTGACTGAATACTGAATATATTGTTGATACATTTTTATAAAATATAAAAACCAAACTACCAAATTTACAAAAATAGAATTTACACAATCAATTTATGTGATTATTATTATTATTGGTGGCTGCACTGGGTCTTTGTTGCTGTGCATGGGCTTTCTTTAGTTGTGGCGAGCAGGGGGCTACACTTCATTGCGGTACACAGGCTTCTCAGTGCAGTGGGTTCTTTTGTTGTGGAGCATAGGCTCTAGGTGCTCGGGCTTCAGTAGTTGTGGCTTGCTGGCACTAGAGTGCAGTCTCAGTAGCTGTGGTGCACAGGCTTTGTTGCTCCGCGGCATATGAGATCTTCCCGGACCAGGGCTCGAACCCATGTCCCCTGCATTAGCAGGTGGATTCTTAATCACTGTGCCACCAGGGAAGTCCCTATGTGATTATTTAAATCACATAGATTTAAAAAATGTGTCTCAAATTTGAGGAAATATAGATACATTTCTAAAACATTACCAAGTAAAGGGGAGGTATACAAATCACAAAACTTCTCTACTTGGCTGACTTTAAGATAAAATAATTCAAACAAAGTGAAAATAAATTCCCTATTTAAGAAATAGAAAGAAACTTCATACTTTAATTGCCATAATGTTTGATTCTATCACAAATCTGTGCTCAGATCTTTTTTGTTGTGGTTTTTATTGCCTATTTTTCCCTAACATTTTTTTTTTGTCCTCATCTCAAGACTGTTTTATCTGTCTTCGTATCAGAGTTAAAGCTATCTGAAATCAGTAACAAAGACAGTTACATTAAACTTCGGGCTTTATTAACATTTAACCTGACATCTGTAAACAAATAACGTGCTAATTACACATCAAAGAAAACAATGTGAAGTATTGCTAGTATAATGAATTCAATTAAAATTATTCACAACTTTTTTGGGAAAAATCCAGGTTCTTCTAGTTTATTGATTTCATTAGTAAATTGCTGCAAAGATCAAAGATGGTTGCAAACTCTGATGCCTGTTATTTTAAAAACAAGATTCCCTGACAATTTTTGTAATTATAATTAATCATGGAGTTGAGGTTTTACCTCAGTGTAACCGTAAATCTGTAGCCCTAAAACACACTGGTATCTAAGTTTTGTTGTAAACGAAATCAAGATTTGAGAGAGAACTTTGGAATTAGAGTTCGAGTTTATAGATGTTATATGTAAATAGGAAAGACAAAGTATAAAATCTTTCACCTCATATTCTTTCTTTAATGGCATGCTTGTGCTTAGAGCCAAACAGCAATTGGTATGAGCTTTAAGGTAATGTGGTTCAATAACATTGAATTCACAATGAAAACATTAATTTTTCACTTCTACTTTCACAAAGTAACTGTGGGGCATACATGAATTTACTTCTGCCTGCCTCACTTACCAAAAGAAACGAAATATACAGTCTCTCACTTATGGGAAATATATGAGATATATAAGAAAAAAATAAAATTACTTGTGTTATTATTACGTAAAAATTGGGACTGCGTTGTATTATGAGATGCGTCTGCCTTTTACAGTGCCTCCTAATGTACCATTGTTTCCTAACGGGGCGTAATGATTAAAATTTCCCCCTTTGGAACTGGAATTCTTGGTTCACACCTAAGCTATGAAATAGGCCAGTTTTATAGTCTTGTACATGTTGCTGTTTTCTGTGTATCTCAGAGTCTTACATATAAGATGAAAATGATATATTCACAGGATTGATATTGCATGAACTAATTCACAAAAAAGAAAAGAAAAAAAGTGCCCAAAGCACAGTAGGCCTGCAGGGACAGTCGGTATTTTTTTATCTTGGTCTCCACACTCTGTGGAGGCTGTAAAGAATGGTATACAGTAATAGCGTATTCTTTATTTAATGCCTTGTGAACATTTTTATCTATATGGCTGTAATTGTTTTCAATTTCAACTCTCTTGGCCTGTAAGATCATATCGACTACAATAGTATGCTCTTGTGTGACCGGCATTTTCTTGTATAGCCTGTAACTGTTTATATATGGGTGTTAATATTAGAGCTCAGGAGAATGATTCCATTGAATTTTGGTTTTTGGAACACTTCAAATTTGCTTTGTTTAAATACTACCTAAAATATCAGGTAACCAATTAATACAAGATCATTTTTTGGAGAGACTAATTATTTTAGGCTCTGAGCTAATATAAAAGAATATAAAGAAGTTAGTATATTTATTTGGAGCAGACACTATTCTATACTATAAATGTACTAAACTCCAACTAGAAATTAGAAAGTTATGTGATGGCTTCTAATCTGATAGCTTTAACATTGATTAGGTTCTGTTTTGGTAATTAATCAAGATATATTTAAACTTCAAATCCCAAATACTTACTTGGAATAAAGTATATTTTGAAGTTAATTATCTAACTAAATGAATCATGGGTAAGCAATTTTCCTTGAGAGGTCATTTCTCTCAGTTATTTTAATATTACATTACATGAATTCCAAAGATACCAGAATAGGAAAGAGGAAAGTCTAAGAGCCTCTGGATTCTCACTTTAGCTTCAAAAAATTAGATGAGTATTACTTTTAAATATTAGGCATTCACATATGTTTTGGTGAAGTTAATGTGAGTAAAAATGCTTGAAAAATGACTGAATTGTTATTGAAATAGACCCTAGATGATATTGTTATTTTATTTTAAAATAATTATATTTGATTATGTGCTTTGCCAGCTTTCAGGCAATGGGTGGCTTTTATGTCAATATTTTTTACTTCAATGGTTTTTGGAAGGCTATAAACAGTAGGCCATAGTTAAGGACACAGAATCTGGAATACAAGTTCTGCCATTGAATAGTGACAGACTAAGGAACATTATTTAACCACTTCAGTTGCCAGTTGTGTTGAGACAGTTGTGCTGCAACAATATGGAGAAAAAAATAGTATTTTTCCACATGGAAAAACCAGTGAATTGTCATGATAGCCTTAATGACATTAATTGACCATATATGTCAGAATTTATTTCTAGACTTTCAATTTATTACTTTGTTCTATAAATCCAGCATTCATCCAGTTCTAGAAGTTTTTTTGTAGAATTCTTAGAATCTCAATATAAAAGATCATGCCATCTGCGAATAGGTATAGTTTTGCTTCTTTTTTTTTTGTAATCTAAATGTCTTTTCATTCTTTTCTAATTACTCAGGCTAGAACCTGCTGCTCGATGTTGAATAGAAGAGGTAAAAGCAACATCCTTAATTTGTTCCTGATCGTAGGGGGAAGATTTCTCAATTTTACTTCATTAAGTATGATGTTGGCTATGAGTGTTTATAAATGCCCTTGAGGCTAAGTTCTCTCTTTTCCTTGTTTGTGGGGGTTTTTATTATAGAAAGGTGTTGGATATTTTACATTTTTTTTCCTGCATTAAATATTTTTTTTTGTCCTTTATGCTATTTATACGATGCATTCAATTGATTTTTGTATGTTTAATCAATGTTGCTTTCTTGTGACTTAGTCCAGCTGGTCACGGTGTATAACATATGTATGAATATGCTGCTAGACTCAGTTGGCTAGTATTTTCCTGAGGGTTTTCCCCCTGTGTCTTAGGTTATAAGCTCAGTTTGTTGAATTGAGATCTCTATCTCCACCTCCTTCCCTCCTCCTTTTAAAAAGTCATTTATAGCTATACATTTCTCTCTAAGCAGTGCTTTAGCTTCATCTCACAGTATTTAGTTTATGTTTTTGTTTCCAAAAACTGTTTTGTTTTCAAAGTATTTTCTGACCTGCTTGTGATTTCTCTTTGGCCTGTTGGATATTAAGAATAACCTTGTCTATTTTTTCTTATTTCCTTGTTATTGATTTCCAGTTTAATTCCTTTGTATTAAAGGACCTACTTTGTATGATTCCAATCTTTTTAAATTATTTGGACTTGCTGGAAGGAGAACAGGAAGGAAGCAAGGAACCAATGATGATGGTGTTTAGACCTAAGACTGTCAAACTCCAGAGCATCTAGTCCTAACCACTATGTTATCTTGTCTCTTAGATAGCTATTGAATATCATCATGTTTTCTACTTCTCTCTCACTTCTATAGTTTATACCAGAATCATGTTTTTTTTCCCTCTAATTCTTCAATCATCTCATAATTGATTCTCTTCTTACCTATATATTTTAGTAAGCTGCTACCTACTTCGGTGCTTAAAACACACATAATCAAGGCAAAACATTACCTAATCACTAATTTCTTCTGCAGCCCCAAACCTCCACTCTCTTTTGCCTTCATGTTATTCAGCTACTCTTGGTTTCCTGAACATATCACGTGCTCCTTGACTGCATTCCAATGCATGCAGCATTTCACTTCTCCACCATCTTTGGGTCACACCATCTCATCCTTCAGGTGATAGCTTTAACATAACTTATTTTCAAAAGCTTTCCTTACCTAAGAAGGCCTTGTCAGATGCTAGTTTTTTTTGTTTTTTTTTTAAACAGATTAACTTAGCATCTA
The DNA here is from genome assembly GCF_030028045.1 of Hippopotamus amphibius kiboko. Taxonomy (NCBI): domain Eukaryota; kingdom Metazoa; phylum Chordata; class Mammalia; order Artiodactyla; family Hippopotamidae; genus Hippopotamus; species Hippopotamus amphibius. The sequence continues at coordinate 95,946,479 of NC_080195.1, read as the reverse complement.
ACAACCTTATGCAGAACACAGTTTTGGTCAAAATCAAGATCATATAGACTGTTTCATGGAGAATAGCTGCCAGGCATGGGGAACATTTCATACTTTTTTTCTAAGTTCAGGAACCAATTAAGAATTAAAGCTGAAATGGTTAAGTTCACTAGGCCTCCTCAGTGGCAGTTTCCTTTCTGTTAAGCTCAGTGTTTGGCCCTACCCATAAAATCAAATAAAGGATTAAATTAAAGTTAAAATGTGAAAGAGTCCTGACAAGTCCATCATTATGGATAGTTTATTCCAAGCCTCCTTATTTCAACATATGGTTTATGCCAGTTAACCATTCTTGAGACCTGGGCTTTTAAAATAAAATTCTATTCAAAAGGAGGTAGAGATAAAAGAAAGAATGATTTAGCTTTCTCATCCATTTTCTCCCCACTCATCACTCTACATTTCACAGGTGTGTTCGAGGCTTATTGCTGCAGCTTGAAAGGTGTGTGAGTCCTCTGATGAAATGTCAGGTACCTAAGTCTTAATTGATTTCAACCAGGTTCCTCATACTTTCCTTGGGAACCATGTCTCTGAACAAGACAGATGATGTTATTTGTAATGCCCTTTGCCTCTAAACTTGACACAGGAAATACGTCTTGACATTTGATTTCTTGATGTCAGAAATGGGAATAATTCTGTAGTTAACCAGCAGACCTTGGAAGTTATTTCAAGTTAATGGGCTGTGATGAAGAATTTCAAAGAGAAATGTCTTGTTAAATGCCATGATGAAGAATCAGATATTATTAGACCATGTTTTTGCTGGGCCCCAGAAATAATGTAATTACATATTAATCACACCTGCTTTCTTATGGGGCTTCAAAAATAGTAAATGTGGAAATAAAGACAACTACCAGACTCATGCTGAAATTCTCAAAGCAATACATGCTGAAAACGAGGCTTGGATACTGGCTTAGGTTGAAGAATCAAGAAAACCTCTTTCTTTACCTCCAATCATAATGTTAAACCAGTAACTGTACAGAAAGAGGAGAAGTTAGAGTGGATCAGCTTTTGGAAATCTGTTATTAACTAAATAGCTGAAGCACACTGTATTTGAAGGAACTGATAAGGGTTGAGTGGTATCCCCCCAAAGTATGCTGAAGTTGGAATCCCCGGTACCTGTGTATGTGATCTTGTTTGGAAATAGTGTCTTTGCAAACAATCCAGTTAAGATGAGATCATTAGTATAGACCACAATCCAGTGTGACTAGTGTCCTTATAAAAAGGGGAAATTCGGCCGTAGAGGCAGATACACAAGAATGACTTGTGAAGATTTAAATGAGGCTACTGCAAGCCCAGGAACACCAAAAATTTCTAGCAAATCATCAGTAGCTAGGGGGAAGCATGAAACAGATTCTCCCTTAGAGTCATCAGAAGAAGCCAAGCCTATAGACACATTGATCTCAGACTTCTAGCCTCTAGAACTATGAGATGATGATTTCTGTTGTTTAAGCCCCACGAATTGTCAATTTTTTGGACAGCTCTAGAAAACTAATACAGGTACTATTAATAATTGTAATTAATAAATGGACATATTAATGGGTAATATAGCTATATTAAATATGGATGATTGGAATAAATTCTTTAACCATAATAGTCAAATGCAAAATTACGAATGGATTCCATGACAGACATATACTGCTTCTACTGAATTTATGGCACAAATCAGAAAATCAGTGTACCTTGATGATTTGAACATATATTACATAGAATCATTTTTCCTTCACAACATTTTAATAATTTGGATTCATTATAGAACACAATAATTCAATACATTAAAACTTTGAGGCATTTCAAAATAGAGATGATAAACAGAAAACAAATAAAAATAGCAAATGTTCTATTTGCCCTTGGCATAAGAGAATCAAAACAGAGTGAAACATGAAAAAAGTAATATGAAAACTTGTTGCCCTGAGGTTAAAAATGTTTGCCTAATATGTCATGTTGGATTGTTCAAAAATAGAATCACTTTATCAAAGTAATAACTCTACCAATTTGTCATAATAAACCATTTACACTCAGCAATTTAAAATGTATTCAGTAATTAAGTTTTATAAAAATAAAATAATCTTTTTATGAATGGTGTTGAAAATGTCTTTAAAATATTAATATATTCCTGTTACTGACATAAATAATAATTTACTTCTAAAGCACAGGTTTTTGTGGACAAAAAATGCAAATGCTAGTTTACTGAATAAAATTATTAAATAAAACCTCAAGTATACATGGAAAAGGAAGTTTATTACACTTTAATGAACATCAATTACACGAGGAGGAAGAAAATGTATTTATAAAATCTCCAGAAAACTCAGCCATTTTAAGCATTTTTCCTACCTCTTTCCTAGGATTAGTTCTAAACACTAAGGCTTATCAAGTCAGTGGCATCATCAGAGAGGAGGTACTTATTCCTATGTCTTGATATGTCCTGAAGTGGCTGCTAGTAGGATATTAGAGACCCTCTGTCTTTCTCAGGTATCACCATGCTGATAACTATTAAAGGCCCTACTTCAAGAATGGATGTCTGAATAAGTGGTTAAAACAATGCCAGTGGAAGCTTTCCATCTTTGAAAAGCAAGACTTCTTCAGGCAGTATACTCACTTATCCAGTTCTCAGGCCAATTAATGGGCATGGAAAGCTTCACTCTTGCTTGGTTTTACCTTAGGCTTATGGAAGAATTTGGGGATCACTCCACTTCTTCCATTCCTCAAAGGGGACTCTACCACTTTGTCAGCCCTGTGGTCTAGAAATCTCATGCTACAGTGTGGCCCCTCAGAGGGCAGCTGTGACAGTGGTCTTTTATATGCTTATTTCCCCAAATCTGTCTGCTGTATTTATGCCATTCCCCTTGAAGCTAACTTGAAGTAATCAGGGAGAAGGTTTTCTGCTGAAAGACACTCACCAGTGGCAACCTTTTTCTCTCCTTTCCCCTCCAATTTTCACTTACCCTTTTAGCACTGGAGTATGTTTTGCTTTTGTTTTTTATATTTTTTATTGACGTTTAGTTACTCTACAATGTTGTCTTAGTTTCTGCTGTAAAGTGAATCAGTTATACATATACAGATATCCACTCTTTTTTAGATTTCCTTCCCATTTACATCATGACAGATCATTGAGTAGAGTTCCCTGTACTAAACAGTAGGTTCTGATCAGTTACCTGTTTTATACATAGTGGTGTATATATGTCAATCCCAATCTCCCAACTCGCCCCACCCCCCTTTTCCCCTCTTGGTAACCATAAGTTTGTTTTCCACATCTGTGACTCTTTTTCTTCTTTGCCAATAAGTTCATCTGTACCATTTTTCTAGATTCTATATATAAGCAATATTATACGGTATTTTTCTCTTTCACTTCACTCTGTATGACAGTCTCTGGGTCCATCCACATCTCTGCAAGTGGCACTATATTGTTGCTTTTTGTGGTTGAGTAATATTCCATTGTATATAGGTACATCTTCTTTATCCATTCCTCTGTCAATGGACATTTAAGTTGCTTCCATGTCCTGGCTATTGTAAATAGTGTTGCGATGAACATTGGGGGCATGCAAACTTTCAAATTATGGTTTTTTTCTGGGTATATGTTCAGGAGTGGGATTGATGGGCCATATGGTAGCACTGTTTTTAGTTTAAGGAAACTCCATACTGTTTTCCATAGTTGCTATACCAATTTACATTCCCACCAACAGTGTGGGAGGGTTCCCTTTTCTCCACACTCTGCAGCATTTATTGTTTGTAGATTTTTTGATGGTGATCATTCTGACCAGTGTGAGGTGATACCACATTGTAGTTTTTATTTGCATTTCTCTAATAATTAATGATGTTAAGCATCTTTTTATGTGCTTTTGTTTTTGTTTTCATCTGATTTTGGACAACTAGAAGATGTGATAACTCAAGTCATGGCATATGTTTAGTGGTAAAATTCCCAGATTCTTCCCTTTTCTTCTGTTTCTATCCTTCTGCCATGGTGACTTTTTCCCTAAGCAGAAGTGATGGTTAGATGCATGTGCTAGGGACATAAACATTAGTATCTTAAAACAAACAACTAACTGAAGCATCAAAATAACAAAACTCAATGTAGATTATCTTAAATATTTGTCTTGAAACCAGGCTGGCTTCCTAGCACATGACTTGTGTCATTGTATAGAGCACTGTGATCAAAAGGATGCCACACTTGGTTTAATGCTCTGTTATCACTGTCAGAAATTCTTATTTTGGATCAAGGGGTTTTCACATTTTCACTTGGATTAACCCCACAAGTTATGTAGCGTTTTGGCATACTAAGGATTACAAAATAGAGCAATTTTCAGGCCAAAATAGGATAAAGTGTGGACAATTATTACTATAAGCAATAAATAACTTTTCTATTAAATGTGTAGTTATGTTCTGGGACTATAAATTGAACCCATCTAATTCATTGGAAGTGAAATCATAGGAAGTAAAATCATTGGAAGTGAAAAACATTTCAAAGACTGTAAATACAACATGATAGCAATAAAAGTGTATCCAAAAAACAGTAATAACTTCTATGTTTAAACAGTCACTTTCACCACACTAACTGTTCAAAATCCATCACCTATATTCCCCCTTTATTTTGTGGCACTTGTTAGTTTTTGTTTCTATACTCACTGTTTCATTGTCCCTGGAAGACTTTAATGTCCATGTAGATAAACAAACCATTATCTTGAATCCTTAGTTTCTTGAGCTCTTGGTGTCTAGTGATATTTTTCTCCAAGTCAACTTAGCTACCAACTTAAAACCCTACTCTACACTTTAGCCTTCTTTTGACACTTCTGTTCTTCTAGGTAAAATAATTCAGACATTCAAATTTATATCTGAAATGTATTTTGTTCCATTTTGCTTGCTCAATTACTCTTTATATATCTTAAAATAATTAATCAGGACATCAAAACATACCCATCATTATATGAAATGCTCCACAATTACAATCTAAATTAAAATAGTTTTTCAACTGGATTAAAAACCGAATCTCAGGTCTATTATATATTTAAAATGTAGACTTAAATTGATGAAGCATTCCTGTAAAATCATGAGCAAAAGGATATTAAGTCAATTGAAAGAAAAAGAAAAATATTTTCTTTTATCACACAAGGTGAAATTTTAGAAAAAAAGACTGAACAATCTATAGACACCTTTCACAGTGAAAAAATATATAGTGAAAAAAATAAGCAAGACATATAGATACCAAACAACCAGCATTTAAATTATAATGAAAGAATGACTCAGTAGTAAAAGTAACCAACATTATTTCAAATTGCTTTTGGCTCAGAAAGGGGTGATTATATCAAAATACAAATGGTCAGAATAAAGTTAGAGTAAACATAGGAGAGATTTGATGATAATATCCTTTTACCTTTTAAGACCGGAACATTCCAATTTTAAAGAATTTCAACCTGTTTCATTAGAAATGCAGATATTTCTTGGATAAGTTCTTAATAAGATAGGAATAAAATGAATGACTAAATGTTAGGAAGATCTTTTAACAATATTTGAGTAATTATTAACCTAAACTGTAAAACATTAAAAATTGCCTATGAAAATCAGGAATTAGAAAAGGACACCTGCTGTTGCAATCATTTATGAGTATTATCAAGATAATGCAATCACTGGAATAAAGTTAATAAAATTGAAATGACCATAAGAAAATTCAACAAAATACTTCTAACACTGGAAGAATATTGAAAAAAATTACAGTAATACTAAAATACTAAAATTAATAAAGAATCTTGATGACATGGTTAAAGATAACTATTCAAAAGTAACATTTTCTTTTCTGATAACATGCACCCACATACCATAATAGAAGCATTTTAACATTTTCAGTAAGCAAAAATAACTGCAATCTTGTATATAAGACAAAAATCCACATTAATAAAACAAAACTTACTGAAGAATATTACAAAAATTAGTGGGTGAAATATGGAAACATACTGGAGTCTGGGAAGGTTTAATACCGTAAAATGTTATTTCTCCTCAAACTTACCTTTTAATATTTATTTCCTATTTTATTAATGCAGTACAAATTGGCCTCACTATAAAGGGGTAAAGATCTGCATGCAAAGGCAAGGCCCACTAGGTAGTCAGCTTTACTCACTAAAATGTGAAAATATGCCTGGTGCATCAAATCAACCTAGAAACCTATAGTAAGCAGTTTTCTCAAAGGTTTGTAACCACTCTGGTAGTAAGAGATCAATTCTCAAGCTTTTTGACTCAACACCCTTTAGTCTCTTAAAATTATTGGGGCTTGTACAGCCACTATGGGAAACAGTTTGGAGGTTCCTTAAAAAACTAAAAATAGAACTACCATATGATCCAGTAATCCCACTACTGGGCATGTATCCAGAGAAAACCATAATCCAAAAAGAAACATGTACCATAATGTTCACTGCAGCACTATTTACAATAGCCAGGACATGGAAGCAACCTAAATGCCCATTGACAGATAAATAGATAAAGATGTGGCACATATATACAATGGAATATTACTCAGCCATAGAAAGGAATGAAATGGAGCTATATGTAATGAGGTGGATAGACCTAGAATCTGTCATAGAGTGAAGTAAGCCAGAAAGAGAAAAACAAATACCATATGCTAACTCATGTATACAGAAGCTAAAATAATGGTACTAATGAACCCAGTGACAGCACAAGAACAAGGACACAGATGCAGAGAATGGACTGGAGGACACAGGGTTGGGGGTGGGGCGGCGAAGGGGAAGCTGGGACGAAGTGAGAGAGTAGCGTAGACATATATACACTAACAACTGTAAAATAGCCAGTGGGAAGTTGCTGTATAACAAAGGGAGATAACTCAATGATGGGTGATGCCTTAGAGGGCCAGGACAGGGAGGGTGGGAGTCGTGGGAGGGAGGGGATATGGGGATATATGTCTAAATACAGCTGATTCACTTTGGTGTACCTCAAAAGCTGGTACAAGAGTGTAAAGCAATTATATTCCAATAAAGAGCCAAAAAAAAATTATTGGGGCTCCAAAGTGCCTTTTAATGTGAATCATGTCTATTAATACATGTCATATTAAAAATGAAAACTGAGAAATTAAAAAATATTTAAAAATTAACCTCATCAACATAGTTTTAGGAAGGTATATTTTGTACAGTGAAAATTTATTGTGGAGTAGCACTGTTAAACGTATTTGTAATACCATACAATGGCTAGCATAATAGAAACCAGCTGGATTTTCATAATCTGCTTCTGCATTCAAAATGTTGCAATATGCTACTTGTTTGAAGCATGTGCTCAATTATGATCTTGAGAAAGAAGGATTATTAAAAATTGAAGTTAAGCTAATTGTGAGTATTCCATTTTAATATAACGGTACTTGACTAGTTGTAGTTTCTTAAGTGTTAATTGCAATGTGGAGCCTAAAGCCACATCAGAACATTTTGTACTTTCCTTAAAAACTATTGATTCATCTCACTCTGTGAAATTCTTATTTTGTGTATACATGGTTGTGTAATATTATGCATTTGTAATTAAAAACATTATTTAATGGTTCTACAGTTCTTCCAAATGCTGACATATTTCATTAAACAACATCAAGATCACATTCATTAATCACAACCAGTGTCATCAGAAAATTCTTTAAGTGTTGAGACGATGTCAAGGTTAAGATGGCAGATGCAAGTTTTCCAAAATGCTAATCTGTACTTGAAACCTCACATGTTATTATTGGCAACAAATTTGTTTCTTTCCTTGAAATGGCAGGCTCACTTCATTGATTTTGAAAATGGCTACCAAATACCCAATCTGAATAATCATTTATTTTTCCAAAAGTGCTTTTCCTTGATGCAACTATTGTACATTTGTAGGAAGCAGAAGTGTGTCACTTGTATTTTTTCATTTCATCACATGGAATATTGAAAAGCATTGACTTAAGAAAATTAATATTTACTGCTTTGTCAAGGTCATTTGTTACTGAAACTGGCTTTTTAATTTTCTTTTTTCCTGTATCTAATATTGAAGGTCATGACTTGTTGTGATTGCCTTACTTTGGGCACCGGCAGTTTTGCACCCCCTCCTCCACCCATTGCTTTTGCTTCATCAAACCAAATGCCAACATGGAGATAAAGGCAAATAATACAAATGACATCTTAGCCATAGTATGAGATAGTTTTGGTCTCATAGAACCCTCCCAATTGAGATATCTAAGGATAGTCACTACATTTTTCCTTCTCTCCCAGTCCCATGATTTGCTTAACCCTAGTCTCACAAACAGCATTTTGTCAGACCTTGAACTGTTTATTTGGAAGGCTTGCCTTTTGCACCAGTATCCCAAAGCAGCTATAAAATGCCCTAAGTGGATCAAAGGGAGAACCTGTCAAGCTAAATTAGAATTCCTCAGGTTAAGTATGGTAGTGAAGACTTAACTATAGGGCATAGAGAACAATCTGTCCCTTCCTTCTTTGGAAGCTGGGTTCAAAATCAGCATCTTGAACACAGTGGAAAGCTTAGGTTGAGCGAGCACCTATAGTAACAGGTGTCATAACAGGTGTCAAGGTTTTCTAGGGATCTGCTGCTGTGAGGGAGTACACAAGTGCTTAAGCAGGCGTCAATCAAAGGCGTGATATATTTTTCATTTCTGACCTGACAAGAACAACTTAATGGACATTCTATATTATTCCCAGGGAAAATTTGCTTTTGTGATTATATTTTGATCTCATATAACTTTATATCTTTTAACTTTCTCAATGGCTATGGCCAACTTTTGTAATTACTTTAATCATCAATCTGCTACCCGAAAATTGAGACCATAATGCCAAACAGTTGTTCAGTAGTATCAGCATTAAAGACTAACAGTTTATGTGATCAAAATTATTTTCTGTCAAGAAACAATTTTTGGAATAGTTTTGAAACAGTTTGGTTGTCAAATTATAATGTATTTCAAAGAAAAAATAATCATTATCTTAGCATATTTTACACAAAATACATTCCTGCAACATCCATCTTGTGAGGAGAAACTACTTTACCATATATTCACTTATAGCCTATTAAGCTTAAAGTACCAAATTGACTATTCTAATCTCTTTTCTTTCTAATGTGAGAAACATATTTATTAATGAATAATAACACATCTGTTAATTTTATCCAAATTTATATCTTAGGCAATATATCTCTTGAATGCCTATTATCTTGAAAGCAATTCTTTTTAACTTGTTTTTTAAAATTAATTTGTCTTTATTCTGCAAGTGGCTCAGTATAAATAGTTGTAGCAGATTAAATACCTTATCTTTTGCTGTGTAATTATCATATATTTTCCACCTATCTACCTGGCATGAAAAGCAACTAGGATAACATACTATAATATACATTTTCTGTTGCAATTTGATTTACACATTATTGCTGTGTTATAAGAGAAGACAGCAGGCTTCACAACAGCAATCACTTTTCATAGCTGCTAAAATTTTCAAATATCTTTATTTTGCATTCATCTGCAAGGATTTGAATAACTTATTTTCTTCATGTTCCTTTAAGCTTTGAAATTCACATCCACTTCACACAAGGCATCAGTAATACGATGCCATGTTCAGACATTATGTGAACTTTTTTGGCTTTCCCACTTGGAAGTATTCTGCCCTTCTCCTCCAAAAGAATTTTCCCAAAAGATCAAGATGAAACTCAGTTTGCAATGAGGAAAAGTTATGATGCCATTTTATTTAAAAAATTACTGCAGACAAAAATTAGTTTTTAGCATTATAATCAGTAGCTATCAATATGCATATATTTCAACCTAAATATACCTTCTTCCCAATAGCAATCATGTTCATATAATTATTTTATGCTTTTATACGGTTTGCCACAAACATATTTATCTAGTGATAGCTTTATAAATATGTATTGTTATATTTTGGTTTTGTGTGTATAGGCTGGATTGATATATATAAATATAGATATAGATATAGGTAAATTGTGCTGAGTTATTCAGCTTCTCATTTAGTTAATTTTTTTTTAGAGCATTCAAAATTGCTCTGAGAAAAACTAATCAATTTAATTTTGAAAGTTATAATACAATGCGGTGTGCATATTCCACTTTTTATCTATTTTTTAAGAAGAAGACTTGCAAGAACATAAATATTCAATATCACACATAATATTGTAAAGAATGTTCTCACACATGCCCTTTCTCATGACTATGCTAGAATTTTATGAAGTATATTCCCAGGAGAAGATTTGTGGAGTTAAGCTTTACTAAATAATGACAAACTGCTCTCCAAAATGGCTGTATCATTTCATGCTCTTAGCATCAGTGCCGGAACTTTTGCAATATTTTCTGCAAATATTTTAACTATTTTTCATCTGTTTTCTTCAACTTATTTAAAGTAAAATAATTTGCCCATTTAACTCAGTCCCCACCCTGTGCCTCTAGTTATCATCAATCTGTTCTCTATATCCATGAGCTTTTATGTATTCCTGTGTGTATGTGTGTATGTATTTAGTTTCCACATAAGAGAGATCATGGGGTATTTATTTTTCTCTATCTGACTTAGCGTGATACCCTCCAGATTTTAATATAACATGCTATCTCACATTGTTTTAATTTGCTCTTTGCTGCAAAGTAAAAATGGGGTTTAAAAAATTATACCCTAGTTTATATTCTGAAAATACAACTTGATATGATTTTCTGTTTTTTTTCTATTTGAAATATGTTTGATTTTCAATTTCGCAAACCCATGTATTAAGTAATACAAACTTCTACCAATCTGTCCACTGCCCAGATTCTTGTACCACTTCATGTTAACCACATTCTAAAGAATTGTTTAGAAAATTCTGTTGCATTCAGAACTGTTTAGAAAATTCAGTCACATTTTATAATGATTGTCATCTTTTTAAAAAGTACTTTTCAAAACTTTTCTCTGGATATAGTTCATCCTTTTGAAACAGGCCTTCAAGTCATTTATTTGGAAAGTTTACCTAGTTTTGTCATATATTTTCCTATATATAGGACCTAAACCACTTTTTCACATCTCTGTAAATGTTGCTACATTTCCTTCTATCTAGTAATGATTCTAATCCAATGTTCTTTTTGAATGTCTTGGTTGTGTGTAGACACTGTTTTTTGTACTTTTTTCATTATATTGCTTTTGTCTGTAATATATTACAAGCATTCAATTTTTAAAAGGGCAAAGTTGAATCATTTTAAATGTTTTATTTATATTCCTTTTATATAATCTTATTTATACATTGGATCAACTGGTTTGGTCCAGCTTCTTAATTTAGTCTGTCTGACTTGTGATAAGGTTTTAAAATACCTTCTACTATTAATGCATTGGTTATATTGACAATAATATATCTTATTAAGAAACAGTTTCAGGCTTTTAAAATATAACTAAAATGAATAAAATCATCAAAGGCAGGAGGATCCTGTGTTCTGATTAAGACCTTGGGGTAAAAACAAAGAAAACAACTAAAAGGCATTAAGAACTTTAGAATGTTGCATTCTGTCAAAAATAAAAAATGAAAACAGAAAGAAAATGAGATGTCTACAGAGTAACTTGGAGACCCCTTTTAGAATAATGAATTCATAATTACAAAAATGCAAAATAAATAAGCAGTTATTAAGAAAAGAGCAAAAGATGATCTTTTAAGTTCCATATTGCAAAACTTGAGGAAAGACTGTGGGAAAAATTTGTTCCAATTAATTAATATGAGGAATGAATTAGGAATTATTTTATACATAACTTAAGGATATCATATACTTTTTACACAAAATTGATAAAAAAATTAATTTCCATTTTTCAAGTTTACATTATCTCACAGATACTATTCTTTTTAAATTGAAGTATAGTTGTTTGACAATACTGTGTTAGTTTCAGGTGTATGGCATAGTGATTCAGTATTTTTGTAGATTATATTCTGTTATAGGTTATTATAAGATATTGGATATAGTTCCCTAGCTATATCGTATATCCTTGTTGCTTATTTTATATATAGTAGTTTGTTAATTCCATACCACCAATTTTTCCCTTCCTCGTCCCTCTCCCCTTTGGTAATCACCAGTTTTTTTATATTTGAGTTTTTATATATACATTCATTTGTATTATGTTTTAGATTACACATATAAATGCTATCATATAGTATATGTCTTTCATTGCCTGACATATTTCACTAAGTATAATATTCTCTAGGTCCATCCATGTTGCTACAAGTGGCAATAATTTTTTATGGCTGAGTAATATTCCATTGTGTGTGTGCATGTACACCACATCATCTGAATCCAGTTGTCTGTTGATGGACACTTGGGTTGCTTCCACATCTTTGCTACTGTAAATAGTGATGTGAAATTGGGAGGCATGTAGTTTATCAACTGAGTGTTTTTATGTTTTTCTGGATATATACCCAGGAATGGTGCTCTAGGATCATATGGTAGTTCTATATTCAGTTTAAGGAAACCCCACACTGTTTTCAAAGTGTCTGCAGCACCAATTTATATTCCCCCCAATAGTGTGTGAGGGTTCCCTTTTCTCCACATCCTGTTCAACATTTATTTGTAGACTTTTTTATGTTAGCCATTCTGATCAGTGTGAGGTGATATCTCATTGTGGTTTTGATTTGCATTTCTCTAAAAATTAGCCATATTGAGCAAATTTTCATATGTCTTTTAGCCATCTGTATGTCTTCTTTGGAAAATGTCTATTTAAGACTTCTGCCCATTTCTTGATTAGATTTTTAAATATTGAGTTGCATGATCTGTGTATATTTTGGATATTTACCCCTTGTTGGTTGCTTCATTTGTAAATAATTTTTCCCATTTCATTGGTTGTCTCTTCATTTTGTTGATGGTTTCTTTTGCTGTGTGGAAGCTTTTAAGTTTAATTAGATCCCATTAGTTTATCTTTCCTTTTGTTACTTTTGCCTTAGGAGACTGATCCAAGAAAATATTGCTAAGATTTATGTCAAGGAGTGTTTTACCTAGGTTTCCTTCTATGAGTTTTATGGTTTCATGTCTTACATTTAGGTCTTTAAACCATGTTGAGCTTGTTTTTGTATGTGGTGTGAGGGAATGTTTTAATTTCATTGTTTTGCATGTGGCTTTCTAGTTTTCCTAGTACCACTTGTTGAAGAGACTGTCTTCTCCATTGTATTTTCTTGCCTCCTTTTTCTTAGATTAATTGACTGTAGCTGTGTGGATTTACTTCTGGGCTCTCTATTCTGTTCCATTTATCTATGTGTCTGTTTTTGTACCAATACCAGGCTGTGTTGATTATCACAGCTTTGTAAAATAGTCTGAAGTCTGGGGGGGGGGGGGCGCGGTATACCTCTAGTTTGTTTTTTTTGCTTTTGTTTTTTTTTTTTTTTTTAATCTCAGAATTGCTTTGGTAATTTGAGGTCTCTTGTGGTTCCATATGAATTTTGGGATTGTTCTAGTTCTGTGAAAATTGTCCTGGGTGTTTTGATAGGAATTGCAGTAAATCTGTGGATTGAATTGGATAGTGTGGTGATTTTACAAATATTAATTCTTCCAACCCAAGAGCATGGGATATATTTCCATTTCTTTGAATCATATTCAGTTTCCTTTATTAATATTTTATGGTTTTCAGAGTATAAGTCTTTTACCTCCTTTGTTAAGTTTCTGCCCAGGTATTTTTTTTTTTTTTGACATGATTTTAAACGGGATTTTTTTCTCATATTTTATTATTAACGTATAGAAACACTACAGTTTTCTGTATGTTAATCTTGTACACTACAAAATTGCTAAAATTGTTTATTCTAATAGTTTTTTGGTGAAGACTTTAGAATTGTCTATATATTGGATCTTGTTATCTGCAAACAGTGACAGTTTTACTTCTTCCCTTCCAATTAGATACCTGTGTTTCTTGTCTGATTGCTGCAGCTAGGACTTCCAATAATATGTTAGAAGCAGTGAGAGTGGGTATCCTTGTCTTGTTCTTGAGCTTAGGTGGAAAGTCTGAAGTTTTCACGGAGTATGATGTTGGCTGTGGGTTTATTGTAAATGGCCTTTACTGTGTTGAGAGATGTTCCCTTAGTACACACTTTGATGAGAGTTTTTACCATGAATGGGTGTTGAATTTTGTCAAATGCTTTTTCTGCATGTGTTGAGATGATCATGTGGTTTTTGTCTTTCCTTTTGTTAATGTGGTGTATCAAATTGATATGTGCTTTCTGAAGCATGTTTGTGACCCTGGAATTTGGCTTGCTTGCTTGTTGAGGATTTTTGCATCTATATTAATCAAAGATATTGGCCTGCAATTTTTCTTGGTAATGTCTTTGTCTGCTTCTGATAACAAGGTAATGGTGACTTCATAGAATGAATTTGGAAGTGTACCCTCCTCTTGAGTTTTTTGGAATAGTTTGTGAAGAATAGGTATAAGTACTTACTTATATCTTTGGTAGAATTCTGCAGTGAAGCCATCTGGTCCTGGACTTTATTTGTAGGGAGGCTTTTTAATTATAGATTTGATTTCTCTTCTACTGATCTGTTCAAATTGTCTGATTCTTCTTGGTTTAGTCTTGGCAGGCTGTATGTTTCTAGAAATGTGTCCTTCTACATTGTCCATTTTGTTGGCATATAACTGTAGTAACCTCTTGTGATTTTTTTTTTTTTTTGCATTTATGTGGTATCAGTTGCAGTGATAACTTTCTATTCATTATCTCCATTATAATTTGAAAGCAGAAGATGGTTTTATGTGTTTCTGTGTAATCATTCCTCATTTGGTCACTTTTTAAATAAATGCTCTGGCTTCACGTGTACAAAATCTCCCTGAATCCTATTGAATATATGACTCAACTTTTCAGAACAATTTTTTTGTTGTTGTTACAGTTAATTTCACAGTGAATTGTCTCTGATTTTCACATTTAATGGAATATAAAAAATTGAATATACTTTTTCTATTTTCTTAACTATTTTTGAGGCATTCTATGCCTTCACAGTGGGTCTGTATTCATTTAAATTAGATGTGAAATAAGTCAGAACTCAAGTACAGCTATTACTTGAGAGTATCACAATTTCTGTATATCTCTTAAGGAAAATTTTATTTATATTTATCTGTATAACACACTTTTTCTTCTGGCTTAGTTTGAATACTGCAGCAGAGTACTTACTTTTACATCACAGCCTTACTAGTAAACTTAAACTTAAATATGTGAGTTAGCTTAATTCACCCAAATCCTCATAATCTGTCTTGCATGGGATCTTCAAAAATTTGTGGTAAAAATTATCTCAAATATCCTCAATATCATCTTCTACTTTTTTGATGAGTGAGCTTGTACATTATATTTAAATACAGTTCCTCCCCCATTGTTTAGAATAAAATTTCCTCATGATGCAATATTACTAAGTCTCATAAAACTTTTCCAGCATGCTTGCCAATTTTTCCAGATTTTTATTTTCAATTTTTCATATAAGGAATATTATGTGATGGGGAGAGTGTACTGGTTATCTGTTAACTTGCCCAACTAAATTCTGTTCAATATTCTTACCAAAGTGATTTTGAAGAAAGCACAATGCCTGAAGGGTAGAGTTAATTTTAATCAAATTGTATTGTTACATCAAGCATACATACTAGCTATGTTTATTGTGAGCACAGATAATTCTATTTAAAGTATCAGAAATAACTCACTGCACTACTATATTATACATGCATAATCACCAATAGCTCTTCTTGAATATTTCAACTGTGCCATTTAAATTTTTCTTATTGCATTATTCTACTCATATTAGACTATTACTGGCCATGCTTTATATGCTATTTCACTGAGTCTTTGCAGAGACTTCCATTTCATACTGCCACCATGATAAATTAAATATCTAGCCTAAGGTGGTGATTACCTCTGCTTGGCTTTTCTTGAGCTATTCATGGTTGCTAGTGTGATTAGGAAATAATTGTTTGATTTATTTACTTATCTATGCAGCTTATAGGAAATGGTGTGCATTTGGCCATAACATCTTTCTTAATTCATTTATGTGAAAATGTAGACTGTAGCATAATTAAATAATCTCTCCCTGGATGAAAACAGTAACTATAATCATTATATGTTGTTTGTCAGCCACAATGTAAAACAAATCTTCAGGTTAAGAGAATTAGAGTTTATCATTACAGTATTAATGACTGTATCTCAATTGCTTTATTTTTATAGATTTCTATGGATCCTGTGTAACCATGTGAAAAAGGTTTCTATAATTGTGATTTTTCATAGTACTTTATGAAAAGAATGTTAAATGAAACAATATTTCCATGTTTGTATTGAGCGAATTAGTGTAGAAAAAAATATGTGACCAGTAGAATACCATGGCCTGCTAAGTAGTTTACTAAAAATAAATATGAGATGAGGTACTACAGTTTGTCAATATGTTAATTCTATATTGCTGTCATAAATGTTTTTTAATGATTAAAATCAACTATTTTTCTTTCTTAGATTTGGCTAAAACTTGAATTTATCATAAACAAATATTGCCATTTTAGAGAACACAACTTGAAATACAAGGATATTTGCTCTTTATTGATGTAGATATAGGCATAAACTTTTCTTTTTTGTCATTAACCAAAGTCCATATTTTATTCAGATTTCTTTAGTTTTTATCCAGTGTCTTTTTCTGTCTCAGGATCTCACCCAGGATACTGCATTACATGGAGTCATTATGTCTTCCTAGACTCCCCTTAGCTGTGACCATTTCTCATACTTTCCTTGATTTTCACAACATTAACAGTTTTGAGAAGTATTGTTCAGGCCCTTTATAAAATATCCCTCTATTGAGATTTGCATGATGTCTTGTCATGTTTAGTTTGAGGTTATGGGTTTTGGGGAATAAGACCATAAAGACAAAAATGCCATTTTATCACATTCTGTCAAGGGTACTTATTATCAGCATGACATCAGTTATCCTTAATGTTGAACTTTGTCATTGGCTGAGGTGGTGTTTGTCAGGTTTCTCCAGGCATAAACTCTTAAATTAATGCTGAGTTTCATCTATAAACTCCATAATTTTTATTTTCAATGTATTTTATGGCAAACTTAAAAACCCATATTGGTGCTTTTTTGAAAATTTAAAATTTATGCATTTATAAATTATTGAACTGATTATTGATATAATTATAAACATTTACTAATTGTTTGAGTTACATTCATAATGACAATAGTAAGTTGAATATTTTCCCCATTACTTTCAATATATTAACATTAAATGTTTCATATAAACTTCTGAATATCCTGTCACCCCCACAAAGGGCCTTCTCTTGTTAACATTAAGTGGGGAAAGTTTATAGTTTCTCCAAAAGTATATATTTTCACATATATTTTCATATATATAAACACCTTTCTCATTTTGCTTTATTTTTCTTGTTTCGTATTTTCTCTCATTAATAAAGTAATATAAACATGTAATGAGTCATTAAATATTTTGTCATTTATGTGCTTCATATCTTTCTATTACAGTTTGCATGTTTCAAACAGAAATTGCATTGAATATAGTGTTTACAGTCTTTTCACTTGGGTTGAATTGTTTAGACAACAGTTAAAAAGTGTCTTCAAATAATAAGCAGTTATAAATGGGCAGCATCAATCGGGATGAAAGAATGGTACTTGAAGTTTTTTTTTTTTTTTGCCCAACTGGCAAAGTTCAGAAAAGAATTATGTTAATGAATATATTAATTGACTTAAGTATGAAACATCTGGCAGTAGTACACTGCTGCTGGAAATGTAAATTGGTATAAATTTCCTGTGTTGTACTTTAGAAAATTTTAAGTTATAATGCATTAATAACCTTAATATCTGTGAAGATGGATAGTCATTTACTTCTCTCTTTCTGGATAATCTTTAAAATGAACAATAACAAAAACTACATCACTAAAAATCTGTAGCAAGGTATCATCCACACACTAAACATATTTGAGGATATTCTGGTAGATACGACATAGATATAATATTGAAAATTGATGTTTTTGCTGTTTTTTTTTTTAATGAAGGGTCGGACAAAAAGTCATGACATGAAAAATATCTGAAGTTATTAAAGAAAATCATAGTCTACTCTGATTTCAATTAGAATATATCACATACATTAATATCACCTCATCATGATCACAATCATCATCTTTTCCATTTCATATTAATTTTCTATTCTACTGTAACAAATTACCACAAATAATGGATTAAATAAGGCAAATGTAGGAAGGAATACATAGGCAGAGTACAGTGGGTTTTTAGGGCAGTGAAAATAATCTGTACAATACTATAATGGCTACATGTCATTATACATCTTTCCAAAAGCTTAGAGTGTTTAGCACCAAGAGTGAA
The DNA here is from genome assembly GCF_030028045.1 of Hippopotamus amphibius kiboko. Lineage (NCBI taxonomy): Eukaryota > Metazoa > Chordata > Mammalia > Artiodactyla > Hippopotamidae > Hippopotamus > Hippopotamus amphibius. Next base: position 95,928,167 of record NC_080195.1, on the reverse strand, counting down.
CTGTAATGTAAACTATGGACTGAGTAATAGTGATGTGTCAGTGTAGGTTCATTAACTATAACAAAGGTACCACTTTGGTGAGAATGTTGACAACTGGGGAGGCCATGCAGCTATAGTGGCAAGGAATATATGGGAAGTCCGTTCCTTCCTCCTAACTTTGCTGTGAGCTGAAAACTACTATTAAAATATAAAACATATAAAACAAACAAAATCCACACAAATATATTACCTTTATGTTGAAAGTCTGAAATGTATCTCATCAGGTTAAAATCAAGGTATTGGCAGGATTGCTTTCCTTTCTGGGAGTCCTACGAATCCATTTCATTGCCTTTTCCAGCTTCTAGAAGTTACCCACCTGCCTTGGCTCATTTCCCCATTCCTCCCTCTTCATGCTAAATATTTATAGTTATCTGGGGAAGGTGAAACTTGAAATTCTGGTATTAAAGGTCTAGTATTAAGATCTATTAGAGGTTATAAGCCAGTGGACCTCGAGTATTTATTGTTTGTTTAAATTTTTATATTATATATTTTACTTTGAAATTGTATATATTTGTAAGATTCATATGGGAGAAGGATAGTCTATTCCACTTTAGGTTTTGAAATTTTTCTACCTAGAAATACTTTTGAAAGAAAACATTTAGAATGTTTTTTCATGGAGGCTAATGCTTGACTTTAATAATAATAAGACTATTAAATGGTGGGTTTGAGATTGGAATTTGATTTACTTTTCTGGTGTTTTATCTACATGTGGGATTTTACAAGAATACTTACTAGCAAAAGGCATTATCTGTTTGATTATCACAAATTCCATGTTGTGTGTTATTCAACAGCATATTACACTATTGCTTTATGTGTTGATAAATATATCTCCTAAAATACATTTTGTGAATAAGATTCATTGATCTTTGGTAGTAATACTCATAGTGCTTCTGCTACGGATAATGTAGCAATGGTCTTTTCCAAAACTCTCACTGTTAAACTGAATGTAACATGATTAATTTTATTAAGAAATAGATGCTATACTTATTTCTTTTTCCACAATCATGGCCATAATTTTAATTCATGTCCTCATGAAATCTGGGTATTGTTTTCATATTGATCTCCTTGCATCCAGGAGACAGTAGTGAACCTGTTGTTCAGTGTTCCTGGGAAATGCTAATAGGGCCATATCAGACCAAGTTTCAAAGTATTTTAGAGGTTTCATAATTCCCTTTGTTGTGACAAATGAAATTCTCACTTCTATGAGCCCTGTGTAATTATTCCTTTTGTCTTTTTCCAATTCTATTAACAGTTTACATCCCAGAAATGTAGAATGATAGTCTTTTATCATCAGGAGCCTGGTAGAAGCAAATAGTTCATTAAAATAAAGTAATGGAGATTTTCCTACAGGAATTATTGACAACAGTGTGAGCAGGCTTGAGAGGAAACTATAGGAAACATGCTACAGCTTTGCAACCACGGGAGGGAGCAGAGCATTATGACCACTGGGCTTGAAATGACAAAGGAGAGGGGTGGGTTTTGGAACTATAAGCTAGAAGCAGACAGAGCCATAGCCTTTTCCTTTATTAAGACCCACAAATGAGCTCCTCCTAGGTGATCCTTTGTTAGAACTCTCTTTAGAATTTAGAAGTAGGGTTACCACTGTAGGCTCCAAAGACTCAGAACTGTAAGAGAATAAAAGATCTGGGGAGGCAAACAGAATATCTTCCACGTCATTCCACACAGATGAGTTTTCTCCATGCTTGTGTGTGTTTTTTCTCCTTTTCTAGAAATGCTTCCTATTCCTCCATTCAACACCTGATTGGTTACCTCACTAAGAACTTTGAAACATTGTGTAGTAGTACTATTTCTTTTACTATCCTAGACAAAAATATATTTTATTCTTCCAATACTGTTCCTTAAATTTTTCCATTATTTTACATTGTATGTTGGATTGCAAAAAATAGGTTAACATTTATGCTTATTTTTGCTTTTCTACATTTTTTAATGTTTCTGCAGTTGGTATAGTGAATAATTATTTTCATATCCTATTAAATGCTTACTGATGTTTAAAATTACTTTAAAAATTTTTGCGAAGGGTCCTTTAAAAACCAGCATAACACATCAGATAGAATATAAATGTAATAGCAAGGTAAAATTGTGCAACTTTCTTTTGAATGTGAAACAAGAGGAAATAATATCAGTTTAAAGTATAATACATTCACATTTGAAAAATCTTAATAATGTCCAAAAATACTTCAGATTTCTAAAGCATAGGGAAATGAAGATGATAAACGTTAGAAACATACTTAAGATAAATGGCTTACCATGTACCATTTAAAGTCTTCATTTCAAATGGATTATAGTATAACTTTCTTCAAGAGAGAAAAAAATGATGATATAGATAGATAAAACTTAGAATGTATATAGATCTGAACTTGGCTGGAGAAAGTTGACACAGTGTTTCCTGATCACGGGAATGAGCAAGCTCTGGAGACAGAGTGCCAGGAAAAGATAATGTTACTAAGAAAATGAAAATATAACTGATATAAAATAATATATCCTTATTACAATTAACTTAGTAAAACTAAATTTTCTCAAGTGATGTAAAATATAGTAAAAGTTGTAAGAAATAATTGAGTCATAACTTCATTGTAAAATATTTAATACATAGCATCACATATAGGATAGTACTTGCTAATATTGTTTTCTAAGGAAGAACATTGGAAATATACAAAAATTGTTAAGGCTGTACTACACTCTTGGTGCAAGTTTGAGAAGAGAAGAAAATGAGGTGATACAAAATCTGTTATTCTTAATGTGATAATCATGAATAGTCTCTGAATATCATAATGTCAATATTATGTTTCCTGTAATCGATAAAGAAAAACTTTGTGTTTGAACATCTCATGTACAGCCACAGCCGTACCTACTCACATATGGGTTATCTAGCTTTCACTTCTTTCCTGTGCAAGATACTGAGTTGCCTAGAATAAATTAAAATTCTTAAAAATAAATTTTAAAATGGAGTAGCATTTTATAATAATCCACAATTGTATTCACTGAATAGATTAATGCATACTTTCATGTTATAATGTTGAGTTTCTGTAAGGAAACCTATTTTTCAAATGAACTTTTTTCCCATTGATAAAATATATAAATGTTTGCCTATTACAACTAAGAAATTGGAGCATATAAAATCAGTTATAGTCACAAATAGAAATTGATTGGAACTTTATAAAATTCAATTGAAAGGCTAATACTTAGGAGGAATAATCAAATTATAAGTAATATTTTACAAGGCTTCAACTACTCCAACTATTTTTATTTCATACCCGAGACTTAATTATTTTATAACTGGTGACATTTGTACATCTTAATCTCCCTCACCTATTTCTCTTATGCCCCCACCTCCCTACCCTCTCCCCTCTGGCAGACACCTCTTTGCTCTCTGTATCTATGACTGTTTTTGTTTTGTTAAATTTGTTTTTAGATTCCACATATAAGTGAAATCATACAGTATCTGTCTTTCTGACTTATTTTGCCTAATATAAGAGTCTGGAACCATCCATACTGCCATAAATGGTAAGATTTCATTCTTTTATGACTGCATAGTATTCCATTGTAGGTATGTGTGTGTGTGTGTGTGTGCACGTGCATATATACCACTGCTTCATTATCTATTCATCTATCTATGGACACAGAGGTTGCTTCCATATATTGGATATTACAATTAATGCTGCAATGATTGTGGCTATATATGTATATCTTCTTGAATCAGTGTTTTTTTTCTTTGGATAATTTCATTTATCTTTTCAGAAAACTACCTGTAAGTTTCATTGGTAGTTTTCTATTTTTTAATTCTCTATTTTATTTATTCCTGTTCTGATCTTTGATTTTATTTCCTTCTACTAACTTTGGGATTTGTTTATTGGTTTTCTAATTCCTTTAGGTGTAGGGTTAGATTGGTTATATGACCTTTTATCTTAATTATTGAGGTAAACTTGTGTTATGGTAAACTTCCCTTTTTTTTTTTTCTGCATCCCATAGATTTTGAATAGTGTGTTTCTGTTTTCACTTGTCTCTGGATATTTTTTGATTTCCTCTTTAGTTTCTTCATTGATTCATTGGATATTTAGTAGCATATGTTTAGCCTCCATGAATTTGTGGTATTTGCAGTTTTTTTCCTTATAGTTGATTTCTAGTCTCATAGCATTGTGGTTGGAAAAGGTGTTTGAAATGATTTATATTTTCTTACTTTTTCCGAGGCTTATTTTGTGGCCTTGCATGTGATCTATTCTGGAGAATGTTCCATGCTGTGCACTTGAAAAGACTGTGTATTCTGTTGCTTTTGGATGGAATGTTTTAATTATATGTATTAAGGCTAACTTGTCTAATGTGTCATTTAAAGCCAGGGATTCCTTACTGATTTTCTATTTTGATGATCTGTCCACTGATTTAAGAGGAGTGTTAAAGACTTCAACTATTAAAGTGTTACTATGATTTTTTTCTTTATGTCTGTTAGTATTTGCTTTATGTATTTAGGTGTCCATAGATAGGGTGCATGTATGTTTATGGTTGTTATATCTTCTGCTTGGATTGATCCCTTAATCATTATGTAATGTCCTTCTTTGTAACAGTTTTTTTTTTTTAAGTCTATTTTGTCTGATACAAGTATTGCTACCTTGAGTTTTAAAAATTTCCACTTAAACATGAAATACTTTTTCATCCCTTCACTTTCAGTCTGTTTTTAGATCTGCAGTTAAGTATCTTGTAGGAAGCATGTATATGGGTTGTCTTGTATCCATTCAACCACACTATTTTCTGATTGGAATATTTAATCCATTAAGATTTAAACTAATTATTGATATGTATGTTCTTATTCTAGTTTTGATCATTTGATTTGTACTTATCTTGTTCTCTTGTGATTAATGATTTTCTTTAGTGTTAAGTTTGGATTCCTTTTTCTTTTTATGTGTGTGTGTATCTAGTATAGACTTTTGTTATGTGGTTACCCTAGATTTATATACAGAGTCTCTCTCTCTCTCTCATATATATATATATATATGATTGTTTTAAGTTGCTGATATCTTAATTTCAAATGCATTTTAGCAACTCTATATTTGTACTCTCCTCCCCTCACAATTACAGTCCTTCATATCATATTTTACATCTAATTGTGTATCTCTTAACTGCTTATTATGGATATAGATTAATTTTACTACTTATGTCTTTTTACTTTCTTGCTATATTTGTGTGTGGATGGCTTACTACCTATACTGTATATTTGCTTTTACCAATGAACTTTTTCCTTTTATAATTTTCATATTTCTACTTGTGTCCTCTTCTTTTTTGCTTAGAAGTTCCTTTAATATTTCTTGTGAAGCTGGCTTGGTGGTGCTGAACTCTTTTAGCTTTTACTTGTCTGGAAAACTTTTGATCTCTTCCTCAAATCTGAATGAGAGCCTTGCCAGGTAGAGTATTCTTGGTTATGGGTTTTTCCCTTCCATCTCTCCAAATATATCATGCCACTCCCTTCTGGCTTACAGAAGTTCTTCTGAAAAGACAGCTGATAGCCTTATGGGAGTCCCCTTGTACATAACTTGTTGCTTTTCTCTAGCTGTTTTCAATATTCTCTCTTCATCTTTATTTTTATTTTTTTATTTTTTTTTTGTCATTTTGATGTTCTTTTTTGGGTTGATCCTGTTTTGGACTCTTCATGCTTCCTCAACCTGGATGTCACTTTTCTTTCCAAGGTTAGGGAAATTTTCAGCTAATATGTCTTCAAATATGTTCCTGGAACTTTTTTTCTCTTCTCTTTCTGTGACCTGAATAATGCAAATATTAGTGCACTTGATGTTGTCCAAGAGGTCTCTTAGACTATCCTCATTTCTTTTCTTTTTTCGGTTCAGCATTAGTGATCTCCATTATTATCATCCGGTGTGCTGATCCAATACTCTGTATCATTTAGTCTCCTGTTGATTCCATCTACTATATTTTTCATTTCAGTTCTTAAATTTTTCATTTCTTTTTGGTTGTCCTCTATATTTCTAAGTCTTTGTTTAAAAACTTACAGCTTTTTGCTATGTGCATCTATTCTTTTCCTGATTTATTTGATCTCCTTTATGATCATTACCATGAACTCTTAAGTAGATTGTCTATCCCTCATTTGGTTCTTCTTCTGTGGATTTATCTTGTTCCTTTGTTTGGAACGTGTTCTCTATTGCCTCATTTTGTGTAACTTGCTGTTTTTATTTCTATGTACGTGGTAGGTTGGTTACATTTCCCAACCTGAGGAAGAGGCCTTTTGTAGGAGACATCTTATGCATCCCAGTAGTGCATCCCTCTTGTCACCAGAGCTATATGCTCTAGCGGGTGTCTCCTATTTGGGCTGTGTTTCCTTCTGTTGTGGTGGGTTGACTACTGTGGGTGGTCTGGTAGGCATGGTTGGCTCCCAGTCTAGTTAGTTGCCAGTCCCTGACTTGTGCAGAGGCTACTAGCCACTGGATGGTTGGGGCTGGGTCACAAGGCAGCTGGCTGTGGAACCCTGGGGGATCCTGGAGTTAGTGCTGGCTCACTGATGGGTAGAATCAGAGTCCAGGAGACTTGGGCAGATGCTCACCTACTGGTGGGTGCAGTCAGGTTCTAGGGTCTGATGGCAGGGCCCAAAAGTCCTGGAGCAGGTTTCAGACCTCAGGTGGGTGGGGCTGGTTCTTGACACAGCTGGCTGCATGTCTGGGGGTTCCTAAAGCTTGTGTTGGCCTGCTAGTGGGTGCCAGATTGCTGGTTTCTGGGTGTGTCTGTAGGCTGCAAGGCTGTGGTTGTCTTGCAGCTGTTGTTTGCCTGCTGGTGAGTGAGGCCGGTCCCAAGGCTAGAGCAGGCTCCCTGTTGGGTGAGGTCATGGATTCTGGTGATGGTGCCTGCCTACTGGGGGTGGAGCTGGATTCCAGGTTCTCTGGCTGCAGGGCTCTGGGATTCCCATGTCAAGTGCATTCATGGTATGTGGTGTCAGGTCCTGGGTCCTTTGGCAGGAAGGCCTATGTCCAAGGATAGCTGTGGACTCATGGGATCTTAAAGCCTGTCTGGTGAGTGGGGCTGTGTGGCTTGCACAGTTAATTGCTTGGCCTGAGGTGTCCCAGCACTGGTGCCTATGGGGTGTTGGGGCAGGGTTGTGTCCTGAGGCTAACAAGCAGAAGATAGATTTCGGAATGTTGCTCGCCAGCACCAATGTTCACACAGTAGAACAGGTTCCCCCAAATGGCTACTACCAGTGTCTATGTCTCCAGGGTGAACTGCAGCTGCTTTCTGCCTCTCTGGGAGACTCTCCAGGATCAGCAGATAGGTCTGAGCCAGGCTCCTTTCAAATTATTACTTCTGCTCTGGTTCCCAGGATATGTGAGATTTTGTATGCACCCTTTAAGAGTGGAGTGTCTATTACCCCAGCCTATTGGGATTCTTGGAAGTAAGCCCTGCTGGCCTTTCAAGCTATATTTTTTTGGGATTTGTCTTCCCGATGCAGGACCCTCAGGCTGTGGAGCCTGATGTGAGGCTCAGACCCCTCACTCCTTGGGGAGAACCTCTGCAATTGCAATTATTCTCCTGTTTGTAGGTCTCCCACTTGGAGTTATTGGACTTGACTATATCATGATTCCACCCATCCTATGTGTCTCATTATTGCTCCTTTTTTTTTTTAGGCGCACGGGCTTAGTTGCTCCGTGGCATGTGGAATCTTCCCAGGGCAGGTCTCGAACCCGTGTCCCCTGCATTGGCAGGAGGATTCTTTACCGCTACGCCACCTAGGAAGTCCATATTGCTCCTTCTTTATACTTTTAGTTGTAGAAGATTTTTTCTTGTGGATTCAGGTCTTTTTCATCAGTGGGTGTTCTGTAAATAGCTGTAATTTTGGTGTGCCCATGAGAGAAGTTGAGCTCAGGGTTCTTGTCAGAAAAGAAGCTCAATATTTTACTTTTATTAAATTAACTGAGACTTATTTTGTGGACTAGCATGTGACCTATCCTGGAGACTATTCCTTTTGCATTTGAAAAGAATGATATTCTGTTGCTTTGGGGTGGAATGTACACACAAACACAAACACACACACTGGTTATAATGTATTGTTTAAGGTTAATTTTTCTTTCTGGATGATCTGTAAATTGATATAAGTGGTATGTTCAAATCCCCCACTATTACTGTGTTACTATCTGTTTCTCCTTTTATGTTTTTTAATATTTGCTTTATGTATTAGGTGCTTCTATGTTGGGTGCATATATATTTGCAATTATTGTATTTTATTGTTGAATTGGTCCCTTGAACTTTATATAATGTCCTTTTTTGTCTATGCTATTCCATTTTCCAGACTAATTTAGATTTTCTAAACTATGAAGTATCATGAAATATTGATTTTGTGTTAAGAGTATTTCTAATCTTATTCTTTTCTGCATAATAATGGATAATTTTGTTATATTACTAAACTCTTCAAGGCTTCTAGTACAAGGTTAAATAGAATAGCAACTACCATTTTAAATGTTTCTTATGCCTAAGGAAATGCTTCTGTACTTCAACAGTATACCTGATATGTACTGTAGATTATTGCTAGATTCTTCAAGTGAATACAAATTCTTCTATTTCTAGTTTGCTAAATTTTTTAATGACTTGGAATTAAATGTCAAGAAACTTTTTCTGTATCTACTTAAATCGTACATTTCTTTTAAATTTGTGAATAGGCTTTATTATAAAAATAGAGATCTTACAGTAACAATTATTCCATTTTTGAGTGAACAATCCTTGGTCGCAATGCTTTACTTTTTTTGTACAGTGTTGGATTCTAGATATTAATATTTTGCCAGTGAGTAAAATTGGCCAGTCCTTCTCATTTCTTGTACTTTTGGGGTTCTGTATTGGACTCTAAGTATAATAATATAAAATTGGGAGTTCCCCTTTTCAAAAGTTAGACAAGTTTAAATTGGAATAATTTCTTACATGTGTGGAGGAGTTAAATTTTATAACCTTTTGAGCTGGGTATATGAAGAACTTATAATTAGTGCTCAAATAATATTTCTTGTATTAATGTTGAATGTTTCATGGTATGATTTTTTTGTTTGTTTTTAAACATGCTTATTTGAACTTCATCTGGGGAAAATCTAACAAATGTGTTTGAGGACTGCTATTTCAGAGAGAATTTTTGTTTGCTTTTTGAATAGGTTGTGGGCCATCTAGGACACTTTAAACACATGTATCATATTGGGGTCCTTGCATGTGCCTATAGTGTGAACTTTAACCCTAAACTCGTATGAGTGCCCACTCCTGTTTAAGGATTCTCAGAGAAAACCTTCTAATTCACCTGTAACCTGGTGACAAGTGTCACTTTTCTGTTCCTTTGCATCTGTCACTTTTCTTTCCTTTATTGATTTTTTTTTTTTCCTGGTAGACAGTCCAGTCTTTCCCTAAGTTTTGTCTGCGTGGATCCACTGCTTTTTAATTTGGACTTAGGCCTCATATTTTGTTTCCAGCACAACCATGAAAAATTTTCCCATTGTGACACTATGCCTGGTAGTTGTCCTATGGTCACCTCTGGCTTTAGCACCGACTTTGGATTCATATAAACACTTCATTTTTGGCAATTGAGAATTTCCAGTACTTTTTTGAAATCTCATGTATGTTTTTTATATAACCATAAAAAAATAAAAGAATAAACCAACCGCAGTTGTCTATTTACATTAGTAAGTTTTTCAGGTAATTAACTAAATATTGCTGGAATTATTTTCAAAAATTTAAAAGAAAAAATAAAATTAAGATTAGTGTGAATAACATAAAATTACAGAAAAAAACCCACGAAGGGCCATTCTAGTTTCTATCTCTGCTCTTATCTGTATATTTCATCATCATTATCTTAGACACATAGCACCAGTGGAGAGATCCAGGTTTCAGTTTTTCCATCACTTTCTCCCATTTAGAACACTACTTACATTTATCATGATCTACAACATATGAAATATCAATAAAATTAGAATATTCATTAATCATTAAGAGGAAATTAATATTCTTCCTTGGTGGGAGCCCAAGTTCTGTTTTCCCTTGCCTCTCTTAGGATAGTGCTTTTAAGCTAGAATACTTTGAAATATCTTGAAGAATTAATTTATCTTCTTTAATAGTCAGTGCTATCTGACCTGAATTGACTCCTTGATTGGCTGTGAATTTATGAAATTAGTTTGTTTTGGTTATGGAAATCTGAGAAACTGTTCTAAGCAAAAGAAAAGAAACAAAACATAGTTTCTACTTTGTGGTTAATGCAATAGTTCAGTTTTTCAAAGGAGACAAAAGAATGTTAGATTTAATTTGATGTAATTTTTAGAAGTCTCTTTAATAAGAGTCCACTGAGTTGTTAAATAGAGTGTACTTACTCCCTTTCCAAAAACAATGAAAGGCAAATAAAGGTAGCAAAATGTATGTTATCAAGTTCACATTTAAAATAAATTCATTGTAAAATGTGTAGTCCACATCTTTTTTTTTTTTTAAGAGACATTTTAATCTTCAATGTGAATAAACTTCTGTTAGTATTTGGAAGTTGGAGGTGAAAACAGATTTGTATTTATTTTTGTTCTCTCCATTTTATTTATGGTACAAAGCAATGGAATAGAATATATCAGCAGATATTGGAAGTATAATTTTTAAGAATTTTGAAGAATAATTTTATTGAAATTAAAATTAAAATTTCAAATAATGCTTAGACTCATTAATGTAATTAGTTATTCACTTTCTAATTGTCTGCAAATTGGATGTCACCATTTATAATTTAAAAAAATGTAGCCAAAAATAACATATATTCAAATTAAGATTAAAAATTCACCACTTAGGGAGAAAAATCACTTGAGTGTGGAATTGTAGGAGGTAAATATGTAATCTTTGATAATTCCTTTTTCATTGGTATTTCAGCAAGAAATTATAGGTTAAACTACCTCATCACCTTCTTAGTGTTGTTTGCTTTACTCTCTCCTTTTCCCTGACACTATTGATTTCAGTCAAATTACAAAATAAAACAATTAAAACTAAATGAAAAAATTTTTTAAACAAATCTGTTTATGTATGGAAATGTAGAATATGAAGCAAAGTATCCCCAAATTACAGAAATAACAAGCTCACTCTATATATGCATGATTTCTTTGTAATACACATTGTAGATTAATTTTTCCTATTTTAGAAATTCTAATGGATTTTTATTCAAAAGTCTTGAATTATCCATTGTGCTGTGATGTCTCAGCAATTTCATAATTTGCTTTTGACCAATTTTCCTGCCTAATAATAAATTATGATAGGGAAAAGGTAGAATAAAATTGTCAATTATTTTTTGTATAACACCAAAACTTTGAAAGAATAGGTACTTTTTTCCCTGATAAATGTTTTTTTATTACTTTTACATTTTTTTCTTCCAACTCTTTATCAATTTCCATCTCTTCACTCTTCTTGATAATAATATCTCCTAAAAATATTTTTAAAAAGATAGTGAAAAATTTTTCTCAGTACAGTCTTGCCATGTATTTTAAAATTAGGGAGCAACTAAACTACGTGAAATGGTAAAGAAACGGGGAACAATTGCATCTTGATTTTATGTGATATTTCTATAAAATATGTATGTGTATAAAAATGGTAAAGATTATAAATCAGTTTAAAAGAAAGAAAACTAAAGTGTGATTTCTCATTTTTAAGGAAACTATTAGAATCATAGTGTCCATATGCCATGTAAAAAGTCCAAAGGAATTGCATTTTAAACAGGAAATGAATATTGATAGGAATTTGTGATTGTCATGATTATTCAGTACAAGAGGATATTAGAAAGTCTGTGCACTGCCAATTTTAAAGAATTAATAGCATGAACAGAATATCTGCCAGGAATGTTTTAGATTTGGAGAATACAAGGCCAACACTAAGGCATCTGAACTTCCTCCTAAGTCTAGAAGTTGATGTCCACTTGAAAATAATTTCACATAGCAACTAGTTTTTAAAATAACTTCTCTGAACATTTGTAATGGGAGAACACCTGGATTCCAGAGGGTAAGTGGGCAACTAAATCTAACTGTTCTCAGTTTGAAAGGCCTTTAGTCAAAATCAATACCACAAAGGTTGCTAGTAAAAGTGAAGATGATAGTTTGTTTGACAGTTTTAATCTTTTTTTTTTAAATTGTGAAACAATAAGGCAATCAGCACTATTTACTCTTTCTCTCAAAGTCCTAATGGGCTGATTTTAGTTAGTATTCTTCTATTATAGGGACAGTTCTATTATTGTAACTGTCGCTAAAGGTTGGGATATTATTTATTTTTTCATGGACTTGGTTTGAAAAAAAAAATTCCACTGTTAGAAGGAGAACATGACATGACTGGACAGATAGATGGAAAGAGTGAGAGAAAAGGTGAGTGGAAGAGTCAGAAAGCAGATTGATTTATAATTATCTGAATTATAATATATACAATGATATAAAAAGTTAAACATTTAAAAAATTAATGGTAATGCATCTTTAAAATATGAATAGAATATCTGCCAAGAGTTGGACTTGGAGAATGCTTTGAGACAAGGTCTAGATATCTGTCTACCTCTTCTAAGTTATTAACATTAGATATGAATACTTTTTAAGAATATTACAATAAAATATTATGAAATGTCTATCTGCAAAAGATTGTGGGTGCTGTTACTACTAACTTGCATTTTGTTAAGCCCATTTTGAGATACCATATATACTGAAATGACTTAGTCTAGGATGAGAGTAGAAATCTGTAGCTATTTTCTTATAAAGTAAATCCAAATAAAATAAAATTATTAAGTACAAGTGAAACTACTACTGAAAACAAAATCATTGAGTAATATATTTTCAGTAACTATTTCTGAAATCTACCTTAATTGTGAAAGTAAAATCACATAAACTATTAACATACAGTTTTCTTCTGACATTGTTTCTCAACTACAAAGTCACTGTCACTACCAAAATAGGTTCACTTTCCTTAGATATGTCTTTTCCCATTTTATCTTTCTTTTAGGATATATTCATTCACAACACAGTCATTCTGTTAAAAATGTAAACACTTTGTCATCTTCCATAGAAACACCTGAAGTTTTTATATCTGTGGAAGTGTTTTGGTTTATAGAATTTATCTGCCAAGCTAATACTTTTAAAATAATCATTTGGAGACATTTAAGCCTTTGTCACTGTCTGTTCTGTATTATCATGGCTTTAATGGTAGCAAGGCAAACCTTTGAAGGATGTCCAACAGAGGACCTTGGATGGAATCCAGTCTCTAATTACCTTCTAGCCATGCAATCACCAGAAAGACTGAATATTTCTGATACTTTGTGTATTGGTCCTTCCAGAATGTATTACACTTCTTCCTTCAGGGGCCAGATGCAGATTAATTTAAAAAGTATAATAAACTATGTTAGAGATAGTTGGGCAGATCGATCTTTTGAAAAGAACAAGTATAATTTTGACAGTTTTGCAGAGTATTTTAAACATTGATAGTGAGTTAAAGGAATATTTATAATACATGAAGCTGCATGGGGCTCTGTTTTTTGGTTATGTAGGCATGATATTAGGTAATCTATAATACCCTCTATAAAAAAGGGTATAAAACTGGAGTGCATTATTTAAAACAATTATTTTAGTACACTGGATAATAGTAGAGAATTTACTCATGAAAAACTGCTACTGTTTCTGATAATTATGGCAAATTTGTCACCTTTGTCCCATCTCCTCCCCCAGTTTGTGTGAAAATTTACCAGCCAGATTCAGGTGTTGGAGAACAGCTGAACATTGAAAGAGTAGATTTTGGAATTGTGAGAGCCATAGAGAGGTTGAAATAATCTCTGACTACTGACAGACTTTGCATGTTCATGGGAAAGCTCAGAGCCCAGTGAAAAATAGAAGGCCTGAGGGTACTTGTGAACTTGACACAACCTTGAATATGCTCCTCACTCATTCTCAGTTGAAGGGGCAGTGGCCTGTAGTCCCAGTGGTTCAAGGCACTATATATAATCACAGGCTAAGGGTAAACACTATAAAAGCACAGAAAACCTCTAGGGAGCTAGGCAGATTAGCAAAAGTTAAAGACAGAATCCAGAGCTGCTGCATACTAGTATACACTGTGCTCAATTTTCAAACCAAATTACCGGACAGGAAAAAACCATGAAAGTTAAATACTTGGGGAAAAAAAGAAAAAAAAATAATTTTAAATCGTTAATAAATGGCCTGTTTTTTAATTAAAATGCATGTGACTTTTAAAGAAATAACAGTTTGATTGGGTTTACATGCACTGGATGTTATATCAGAAATGCAAAAATTAATATATGAACCTATACTAGTAAAAATACAGATTTTTAAGCAAATTGGTCAAAATTAATTTCAAATAGATTTTGATAGTTATTGCAAAATAATTGTCACAATTTCCAGGGTAAGTGTAGATGGAAATAGCTTGATCTCTCAATTTATTTGTGTAATAGAACATTCACACCAATCCGCATAAATCCCTATAAATGTTATTTCCTACCCAAGGAATTGTGCCTGTTTTCCTGTTTTCCTGAAATTTTGCTTGCTCTTAAATAGCATTCCCTTTTTTGTAAGTTATTTTTAGTTTTATTGGTGTACACTTGAATACAATATACTGCATATATTTAAAATTTGATATGTTTTTAGATACCTATACACATGTACAACCATCACTAGCATCAAAATGTCAACAAAGTGGACATAGTCAATCACCTACAAAAATCCTCATGTCCCCTTGTAATTCAGGTAATGACTGCTATGATTTCTGCCACTATCGGTCAGTTTGAATTTTAGTACAACCTGTACTCTTTTTGCATAGATTTTTTTTACTGCACATAAGAATTTTGAGATTCATCATATGGTTGTGTTTATCAATATTTTAATCATTTTTAATTTCTGAGGGATATCCTCTCATGGATAAACCACAATTTGTTTATGGTGGCATTTTCGAGATAATCCTAAATAACTTAGCTGAATATAAAATTGTTCTTTATGAGTATCCACATTCTCTTATTTTATTAATCCAAACAATTAAACAACACAAGTTGTCAATGTGGATTTTTGTTTGAATTAACCAAAGTTTCACATCAACACGTTGATTCTGAAATGTTTACACAAATTAATATTGCCAGGTATCTGTTCTTAACTATTAGGTAAAAAGAATTATTTTGTTGGAGTATTTTTATTTTACTTTTTTTCTTTTATTTTTCTTATTTTCTATGGGGGTATAGTTGATTAACAATGTTTTGTTAGTTTCAGGTGTACAGCAAAGTGATTCAGTTATGCAAATACATCTATTCTTTTCCAAATTCTCTTCCCATTTAGGTTGTTACATAATATTGGGCAGAGTTCCCTGTGCTATACAGTGTCAGAGTATTTTTAATTTATGCAGATTATATTTTAATTAGAAAGTAGTTGCACATAATCTTGCATCAGGAGCATTATTAATAAAACACTTATTTACACAACCAAATTGGCCAATAGAGATTCTGAAATCTGAAATTTGAATGGAAAGGCAAAGATAACCTACTGGCAAAAAAATTACCTTTGGATCATTAAACTAATTTGAACAATCATGAAATACTATCACTAATTGTGTATAACAATAAATTCCAGTGATGTCTGAGGGAGGGAAATTAGTTTTCATAAGTTAATAAAAGCATTTGTGAGCCACTTCTTTGTAAAGAATAGGAAAAGGAAAAGGAAAATAATTTTAGGTGGTTTTCTATAAAGAGAGAGGTGATGTGACCCAAGGAAGAGAGAGGACATGGCAGGCTGAGTGACACATGTCTAATATCAAACTGTTGTAAGTTACAGTGCAATTAAAATTCAAAATATCCTTTATTTCTTTATCTCTAAATGATTTACCAGGTTGTCTTATGCTAATATTAAATATATCATCTCCTTTTCCATATATAATTTTCTTGTTGAAGAATGAAACAAGGCTATATCACTACGCATATTTTTTTTTTTTTAATTTTTAAGATTGATTTTTATTTTTGGCTGCGTTGGGTCTTTGTTACTGTGTGTGGGCTTTCTGTAGTTGCGGTGCGCAGAGGCTACTCTTCTTCGCGCTGCGCGGGCTTCTCAGTGTGGTGACTTCTCTTGTGGAGCACAGGCTCTAGAGACATGCTAGTTCCGGTGCATGGGCTCAGTAGTTGTGGCTCATGGGCTCTAGAACGCAGGCTCAGTAGTTGTGGTGCACGGACTCCATTGCTCCGCAGTATGTGGGATCTTCCCAGACCAGGGCTGGAACCTGTGTCCCCTGCATTGACAGGCAGATCCTTAACCACTGCACCAGGAGAGAAGTCCTGCTACCGATATGTGCTTTATACATAATATTATGTTTTTAGATACTTGATAGAATTGCAAAGTTATTAAAAGTTGAATTTTCCTCAATTTTTAAATCATGTAAATTGTTTAAACTTGCCTTTTGTATATGTTTCATCAAAATTGTCAATAAATTCTTAGTTACTCCATGTATATAATGATGACCTTTATAGAAACAATATTAATAGTGATTTTAAAGTGACCTTTGAGAAGAAAACTATTTTTAGATTAATTACTATTAAATTCCCTTTTTCTTTGCATAATAAAACAACTATACATGACCTCATTGTTCTATATATGGTTGAATTATTTAATTCCATATTACATTTTAAGAGATATTCCAAACCAATATTTTGATTCATAAGAATTGGAAATATCAGATTTTAAATTGAATAATGTTTAAATATCTTTATCATAAAAAAGTGTTTATGATCAGCATGAACATTAAGCAGGCAGTTGTCAATTTCCTAAAGGTATAAATTGCTACTGAAGGTTCATAAGGAAAACAATATGTCTAAAAGTATTGGTTGGATATCATTATGGTGCCTTTTTCATGGTTACGTATCACTGTAGAAACATGTCAGAAAATTATACCACTGTTGAATTTTCTAAACTTGACCAGCAGGTAAAGGAAGCTTGTCTCTTTTTAGAATAATATGGCAATATTATCCACTTTCAAAAATACGAAACTAAATTCCCTTCAGTAAATATTCAAAGTAAATATACACCCAGGGGTATATGAACAATGCCTAAGTGGTGCTATTTGGTGGGAGTGGTCCATGTAGACATTGGCTCTCACCTGATGTTAAGCATATCCTATTTTTCTTTTATATTAGTAAAGATTTTTAACTATTAACCTTTTCTGCAATAGCTTTGATGAAATACTTCTCAGTGATTCTAAGTAGGTTAGCGAAGAAAGACAAATGTGTATGTCCAACTTCTTATTTTAGTCAAGAAGCAAATCCAAATGTAAACCAGATCCTGACAAAATCAAAAGTTTTTAAATAACCCAATTTATTCTTAGTGTTCCCCCAGGGGTCTACCCTCTTCACTGTATAACTTCTAATCTGTTTGAAAACCACCCAACCTTTAATTCCTAGTTGCTATATTTCATTGCTGGAGACAGCTGTAGAGTAAATCAACCATCAAATAGACTGTAATTCACCCACCTTTACACTGGTTGCTTTTACCACAAGGTTATATAGATGTCATGGAATTACTTGATTAGCATTCTTTGAGGGTGAGCAGTACTTCAATGCAACCCATGAAGCTGAACTGAATCAATACAGTTTGGTTGACATAAAAATGAACTTTATTAAACCTTATAGAGTAGTGCCTATGACAAAATTCAGAAAAGGAAAGAAATGGAAGATATATTATTTTGCATTTTATTGTGAATAATGTTATTTTGGGATTAAATTTGTCATACCATTTTTACTGCAAAAGAAAATTCTTACCAGTCCTGGTATAGACTCCAAGAGGTAGGTGTGATTATGTGCTTGCAGTGCTTGTGGAACATCTGATGATCAAAAATCTTGGAGGTTAGGAAAGCCAGAGAATGGCAGAGTCATTTAGAACAAGAATCTCTAAGTTGTATATAAATTCACTCTAATCCATATATGTATTAGATCATATATATATATATATATGATCTAGTATGCTTGCTCTTCTTTGTATATTGGCTATGTTCTCATTTCCAGCCAAATTTGTCAAATGATGGGACTCAGTGCTCCAAATTTTACATATTAGAAGTCCCAACATAGAATAATAGGCAATCTCTGCTTCAGCTTAGAAGTTTCCAGGAAAAGACTTCCACACCCAGTCAAGTATCCCACATCTAATCAACTATCCCCAATAAACAGAGTTAAATCAGAAATTAGCAGATCATATAGGAAATATGTTTGGAGTAGGAAGAAAGTACAGTTACCACAGTGAAAAGAATACTGCTCCTCAAGAAAAGAAGGAATATAGGGTTAGAAAAGAGAAAAAGCATTTGTTCTAAAAGGGGAAAAAGCTTAAACAGCTGCGTAAACTGGTGCTACTACAAGTTGAATCCACAGCTCAAATGTACAGTACTTGTCAGTTCTTTCTAGGAACATTTTTTATTATTTTCAGTCAACCTTTTCTTTTCCATTCTCCTCAATGGATAAAGTTTAAATCTTTCCTTTATATTTTTTCCATCTTCACTGTTCTTTTTGGAGTTTTATTTGCATCCCGCTTTCTAGAAAATGAGGAAACAAGTTAGAACAGTATTCATCAAAAGTGTAATTGCCATTTGTCACATACATTGTTTCATTCCTTCCTATATCCCTCCCAACATTAAGCTGGTCCTTTTCAGTTGTGGAGATTAATGAGAAGTTAAATTTCATGAACCAAAAGAAGTAGTCAAATATACTGCACATCACTAAATTTACCTTAAAATCATTCTATGACTGGTAAGACCACTCTGAGAATCTTCCTCTCCAGATACACATACCTTAATTTTATGAATCACTACCAGCCGTGGTTTTTGTTATGGTGATTTAGTCCATCTCCTTAGCTACTTTTATTCTTCTCTTTAGATCCATGAGGGTGTGCGGGTAAGTGGGTATGTATGCTACTTGCTCTGTCTTGATCTCTCCTGCCATTTCCAATCATAAAATCTTTAGTAACTTAGTCTTGTATTACTTAAAATATGGTTTAAGAAGCAGCGGCATAATGATCCCCTGGGAGCTTATTAGAAATGGAGACCTACTCTGGACCTATAAAGTCAGATTTTAATGAAATCCACACATAAATTGCAGTTATATTAACTCTGGGGTTGAGGGAAGAGGAATGTCTGCACTGTTCTGTCACCCCCTCAAAAAGTTATCAATGAACAGAGCCCACTCTGTGAATACCTATCTTATGTGATCCTTTTCCTGTTTTCTGATAGTGTATCTTTCTTCAAATCTTCAAAACTTCTCACTTGGATAATTATAGTAGACCTCTTAATTTTCTGCTGATAATAATCTAAATTCCCCAAATCATTTCACACTATTAATTCCAGCATGATATCCCTAAATATTATCATTAATTGATGGATTACATTTTGAAAGTACAACTTATCATAATTAGAAATATTTTTCAATAAGTTTCAGGTGAAAAGATTAAATGACTTCTATTAGCAGACACATTCTTCATGATCTGACCCTTTTCTAACTTTTAAAACCCGTCTCTTAATGCATTTTCCAGAAGGTTTCAAGGTATTTCATCCTGTGAATCTGCTTCTGCTAGTCCCTTTACATGACAGTCTTTATTTCTCAAAGCAGCCTGTTTATCTCACTGATGTTCCCAAGATTTAATTCTAGTGTCACCTTAGCAATGACCTTAGTAAACTTGATTTACCATTGCTTAGTGTACCAGTAGCAAGTTATTAGAATTGCTAAAGGATAATATTTGCTTATTATCTGTCATCTAAGAAATTCAGATTTATTTAGAATAGAAGGTAATTGCATGGTTTTCTTTTCATTCTAAGTCACACCATAAATTGAGCTTATCACAAAATTGATCAGAAAATGCATGCATGAGTGAAAACATGTTTTTTTTTTTAATAATAAATGGACTTTTTTTTTTTTTTTCTGTGCTTGGGAATTTAGTCAGGTAATACTAGGTTCACTTAAATTGGCTTTAGTGATCCCTGTCTCTGGGTATCCACACACTTGTGTGCTCTCCTCCTGCTGCAGTGACCTGGGTTGGCCATACTGGTGATTTGCTCCTAAGCCATAAAATATGGCAAGATGGGTGAGATCTCATATCTGTGACTGAGTTACATAAGACTGTGACTTGTAAGGTGGCTGAAATAGCTCAATCGGGAAAGCGTTAGACTGAAAATTATGACATGTCTTTCTAAGACTCCCTGTTGCTTTCTTGGCTACCACAGTTTGATGAAGCAAGTGGCTGATTCAGAGAGACCCACTTGACAAGGGTAGTCCACAGCCAAGAGTCAGAAACTGAGGCCAACAGTCCAGTAGTCTTTAAGAACTGAATTCAGTCAGCAGATATATAAACTTAAGAAGTGGATCTTTTCCCAGACCAAACTTTCAGTTCGGAGTCCAGCCCTGGATGACAAACTCATTGCAGCTTGTGAGAGGCCAATGCAGAGGATGCAGCTAAGCTGTGCCCAGATTCTTGACTCATAAAGCTGTGACATCATAAATGTGTATTTTTATAAGATGCTAATTTTGTGATATTTTGTTAATGCAATCATAGATGACTAATACAAATTCTCTAAAGCATTACCTTACCTAAAATGTGTGAGGCCCAAAATAATTCAGAAATGACACTCTAATGGTATGTAATATTTCAGATATATTTGGAGTTCAAGCAAACTGTTATTTACTTAAATTCCAGTCATGGATGCCTTGGATCTTGACAGAAATTATCTGTTTAAACATGTAATCTTTTTTTTTTTTTTAAGATTTTTTTGACATGAACCATTTCTAAAGTCTTTATTTAATTTGTGAAATATTGCTTCTGTTTTAATGTTTTGGTTCCTTGACTGTGAGGCATATGGGATCTTAGCTCCCTGACCAGGGATCGAACCCACACCCCCTGCATTGAAAGGCAAAGTCCTAACCACTGGACGGTCAGGGAAGTCCCTAAACATGTAATCTTATAATCATACCTGGCATGGGTATAGTGTCACTTCTTCTGATCTTCTATATGTATGAGACTTTAGGCGTTTATGATATTTTGCTATTATTCTTAGTGATATTACTGAATTATAAATTTTAACTCATGATTTAAGTCATTTGTTCTCAAACATTTTCTTTGCATAAACTGTTGGTTTCTCAAGAACAAGAATAATTAAATATTGAGGATCCTGATGGGTCTTGTTTATGTAGATTTTCTCTGGCAATACTTACTAAATTAGAAATTAAAACTAATAATTAAGTATTGATTTTTAATTGATTTAAATAATAAGCCTATTTCTTGTCAACATAGATAACATTTTTCTCCCTGAAGATGGCTGTATTTTTGAAAATAAAAGAATTGAGAATAGTAGTTTCTCTACATTTTTCAAATCTCCTTTATTTAATGCTTAATATAAGAAATCTGGATTAGCAAAAGCATTTGCATTTCATCACATATTATTTCAGTCTCTGGAAATGTTCACTGACACTAATGAATGAGAGCAAAAAGGTTAAGAATGTCCCAGTTTTATTATGTATATAGTTTTGAACTTTTAGACCCACCGAAGAGTCTTAGGGCCATGAAAGACTAATAAGACCACACTTTGAGAACTATTGATTTAACTAATCATCTATTTTCTCTTTTGTTCTGAAAACAATCAAAAAGGATACTTACAAAAATTATGATATTAAAAATATTTTAGAAAATATTTTAGAAAATTATATCACCAAGTATAGAAACCTGTACCACATAATGAAGGTCTCCATTCAGTTCATTATTAATCGGTATGCCTTGTTTAACTAAACATCATACTGCTCTACAGTACTATCAACCAGTTTGTTTTATCATCTTGTTCTTTAGGATACAAAGAGGAAGCTTCAGATGTGCCGAAAGACAAATACAGAAGTACTCTTTGGTCTCTGCATTTCAATTTAGAAACTAGATTAGAATAACACTGGATGACTGATGTAGTTGAAAGTACTTGAGAGAAACAGAACCAGTAGGCTCCTTATATAGATAAATGAGAAGGGATTTATTAAGGGAACTGGTTCATGGAGGCTGAGATGTCCCACAATCTAGTATCTGTAAGCTGGAGACCCAAGAAAGCTGGTGGTGTAATTCAGCTTGAGTCAGATGGCTGCAGAGACAGTGAGGAGTTGATGCTGGAACTCCCAAGGCTGAAGTCCAAGGTTGAAGGCCTGACAACTAAGAATGGGGGGAAGGGGAGCCCGGGTAAGGCTGAGCGTGGAGGAAATGGGTCCCAGAAAGAGAGAATTTCCCCTTTCTGCACTTTTTTGTTCTCTACTCTCCCTCAACCAATATGATGACTGCTCACATTGATAAGAGTGGATCTTCTTTACTTAGTCTAAGAATTGAAATGTTAATTTCTTCCAGAAACACTTTCACAAGCATACCCAGTCAAGTTGACACATAAAATTAACCAGTACATTTGATCATAACACATTTATTAAAGTTCCTGGTGATTTCTGCTTACACTTCTAAGTTTTTTTTTAAAGACTTGATTCTGGTAACTTGAATACTTAGCTTCATAATCATACTTTGAAAAAAATGTTCAGAATGAGAGACTATTGGAGCATTCATCTTTTGATGATCATCTCAGTCTCATTTTTTTTTAAGCTATTTGCAACAATTATTTTGAATGTCTGGTTAAATTCTCAGTAATTTTCTGTTTATGTATCTAGACCTATTACTGTTATTACCACTACACATAGCTCAAGGAGAAAGTACATTTTTTTGAAGAGTGTTTAAACTGATACTAAAAGTGTGGGAAAGCCAAAATACAAACTAGGTTATGATATATTAAATACATTACAGCCCACTATAATTATCACTAACGATGTAAGTTGCTCTTGAATGTATTCATTTAATTCACATTCAGGCAGATTGGAAGATATTTATTTGCAAACTTCCCTGTCCAGGAATATTCTCTGCCAATTCTATTACTCATTTGTCTTCATATATTAGATTGAAAAGTTTGCTCTTAAGAAAAATCGTGAAATCTATGCTTATTACTTTAAGGAATTTAAGTCCAATTCTTTATTCTCTGCACTAAAAGTTTACCAGCTAGTATGATTGATAACTTTTCTTAGATCCTCATTTTGTGATGGAATGAATTACATTGTTCTGGTAGTGAGAAACCATTGGCTATTCTAAAATATTGTACCTGAAATCTACTATACTTGCTACTTCTTTGGTTGCATTTCAGAAGTCCGATATGTTCTCTCTGCACAAAGTAATTAATGAATTAAACAAATCTCAGAACTCGTGGGCAGGTAACATAAGACAGTTATGATAATATCAAAAAGGTAATTACATAAACATTCACTAAGAGGATAGAAACAATTGTTCAAGCAACCCAGATGCTTGTCAAGTATTTATCTTAATTCACCGTGAGTTAAATACTCAAAATTAAACATAGACATACTTATGGATATTTCTCAGAGATGTAGTCTATAAGCTTAGAGTAAACAAGTGTTAATGAAAATTTACAAAAATGACTGAAGGCAAATAAGAGAAACAAAATGAAAAAATTGTGGGAGAAGGTTTAATAAAATATATCTTAAATATTGAAGTTGAAATTGCTATAAAGGGCATTTGCATTTTCAATAATTTTAAACTTTGAAAATAAGTTTAATTTATAATTAGAGCAACATTGGATTGTCTCCATGTTTAAAAGTAGGCAAATTTATGCTCAGTTTATAATATTGTGTGACTATTTTATTGCCTGAGATTTTGGTTACCTCTGACATTATCAAACATGTTCTAAATATTTGATTTTGTGCATATGTTATGCATATTATAATTATGTATTATAATTTATAATTATAATTTAAAATAAGGGAGAAAAATAAATGACTACTGAATGAATCATATACTTAGTAAAGCACATATGAAAATAACCATATGGCAAATTATGTGTATTTTATATAAAATCTTCAAGTTATTAAGTATATTTTCAACATTTATGCTTTGAAAATTAAAATTTGATTCCATTTCTGTCAAACATATAAATCATAGTATAGGCTGTTAATCCATATAATATGATGAAAGATATAAGATTTCCTATCTCCTCTCCTACCTTGTCTAGGCTTCAATTCAGAATTTGCATGAAAAATTGTTGTCATATTAGAGCCTTCTCAATAAATCCCCTATATCATAATAGTTGTCATTATTACTATGTGAGTGTAAATATGTTAGCCCTGCTATAGTTAATATTTTTCATAACTTGAAAATTTGGCATACAAATATACACATAGGGAAAACTATTGGATGAAAATTACATAGATGCTGAGAATCTGGAAATATTGGAGCATCTGGAAATTGAATCAATATTTCAGTTGTACTAGTCTAATCAAAAGGATGTAGGACCTCAGTAGGTGTTCCTCTCAGTAGGAGTCTTGCAGCAGTTCATGTAAACCCATACAGCCCTGGTGAACTCTTTCACCCAGGTAACAGTTCAGTTAGGAAGGAGAGAAAATATACAATCTACAGGTGTGAAAACCTTCCTTGATTAAAAGCCTCACATTCCACAGGAGCCATAAGCTTTTGTACCAACTCCATAGACCTTTCATGGACCCTACAAGGTACAAGCCCAATTATGAGTCTCCACACTCAGAGGAACCTCACAATAGGGCTCCCTATCAAGTATTTATTGTCCCCTTGTTTAAGTCAGCCTTCAATTAAGCAGTCATTTTAACATAAGCAGTGTTGCTTAGTAACTTAGTTGACAAACAGCATCCTTACCTGTTTCTAGGGAAACAAAGCTAGGAAATTTAACTGAAAATAAAATGCTCATGCAGAGAAGGAACACTTTGTTATCCCTCTGCCAACACCATTAAAATGTAGACACAAAAGCCTTGCTGACTCTCTTATTGGTTCATTATCTTGATGCACAGAAAGAGCTAAATTGGAAAGTCAAACAAATATAGAGTAACCATGGGCTATGGCTTATGTAACAAACATTTATGTAGGCTTTCTTCTTAAAGTTAAGCAGTAGGTATAGTCCACCCTACTTCTATGGTGTCGTAAGACATTATGTGGTCAATTAAATGTACATTTTGTCAGACTGGATTCATATACGTTACACTGTAACCCTAAAAAGCTCCATCAACAAAAGTTGTTTTCATTAACATGAAAACCAAAAATTTGAAAATGAAAAGTATGCTCACTGTGGAGCATCTGCTTAAAATTCAAATAAAGATTGGAAATCTGGTAAGTGGAATGAGATCGCAGTGAGTTGAGGTGTGAATGGGAACTGAGGTAGTGAATGTTATGACCACAGATATGTGAAGGTAACAATAAAGCATTCACTATTTTATGAAGGATGAAATCTGAGTGTTTTAAAAAGTTGTTGGGAAGGGTATCAGTTAAAACAGTGTTCAAAATAAAGATTAACTGTTAAGAATGGGATGAATTATACTTTAAAAATTTGCAGATTACTACAAATCCCTAATTCCAAAATTAATATAGGGAGGGTACTGTATAGGTGTCAAGCAAAGAGTGCAGATTTGACAGAAAGTGAATGCTTTGCAGATAGTTTTTAGTTTAAATTTTAATAGGCTTTGTTTAGTGTTAGAATTCTAATTACATACAATTTCTAATTGCATACAAATATTAAATTTACTTACCATTTAACAGATAAATAAAAACCTCTGGGAAATGAATTTTATATTTGGTTCTTAGCAATATAAAAATGCTACAGATTATACACATTTGAATTTCTCAAGAAGATGCAAGTGTGAAAAGATACATACAGTAAAAAAAAATGACAAAACCATCAAATTATGAATACATATGCAAATTTTCTTTAATGAAAAATAATGGTTCATGTATTTTGATATTTTATCTAGGTAAAGCTATCCGAATGAATTAAGTACCTTTACCTTGGCTATAAATAATCACCCAACTTTGCAAATTTTATTTATATATAGGGCATAGGCATTGTTTAGTGTTAGAATTCTAATTACATATTTCTCAAGTCATTGAGGAAAATACAGTTAAAAAATAATTTTTAAGCCATTAAATATTTTATAAAGTGATAAAAACAATTGCTAGTAGGGGAGGCTGTGTATGTGTGGAGACGGGTTTATGAGAACTCTGAACTTTATGCTCAGTTACGCTGTGAACCTAAAACTGCTCTAAAAAACAAGATTTAATTAAAAAAATCAATGGAATATGGTAATATCAACATGCTCTTATTGTCAGTGTAAAGTGGAAATACTGTTAAAGGACTTACACAACAAAGTTCAATAATTTTCCATGTTAGACATATGGCTGAATATCATGTAAACTAATATTTCAGAAGAAAAGTTTTAGACAAATATCACAAAGTGTAAAATTTAAAAAACAAATTCACATGTATTGTTAAGAATGCTTTTATGCACGTCGTATGTTCAGTATTCATGATTGTGTTATACAGATTTCATACAAAATTAATTTTAAATATATCAAGCATACATTAAGAAATATTAAAACAGATTATATACATGCAACTCTTTCTATTGACTTATGAAGTCTTTGCACAAAAGCCATCATTTAAAAATCACTCTGTATGGACTTTGAAGGGATCAAACACTTAGACTAATATAGAAATCAAACCACTGATAAGCTCATATTTCTTGTGCTTTTTCACTTAAGTATCACCTCATCTTGGAAGTCTTGTCTGAATTCTCCAGACAAACTTAATTAAATATATTCCTATTAATTATTTTTGTTTGTCCCTGTAGATCCTTACCTTAATATTTCTGTTAAAGGGTTTTCAACATATTAATATTTTGAAAGAATGAATGTAAGACTGACGACAATGAATCTGATTCAAAAATTTTTGTTGGTGGTGGTGGTGGTCTTGGTGGTGGTGCCAGGTTAATATAACTAAACCTGATTTTTTTAGTTTTCAAGGGGATGATGATACTGAAACAATAGTCATTATTTTGGTTCTAAATGATTTCATTCAATAGAATACAAACATAAAATAAACAATGAAAAACAGCCCTAATTCTAGTGACTACACCTTCTAGAAAAAAATGAGCTAGAGTTTATTTTTATAGAAATGAATACTTTTGCTAAGAATTTCAATTTTTAAAATACTTTATACCATTTTTTTTTCATTTTAAAAATTTGCTTTCAGTGTTTACAGGCTCTGTTTTATTAAATATTTTTTATTTTACTCAAGTCTTTCTCAGCTGTATTTCATATCTACAAGAAAAATATAATAGGATGACTCAATAATAACTTTTATTTGAACTAACTCAATTCATATAATAGATGAGATACTGGTGTATTTTTGAAGGAGGAATATTTTGAAAACAAAATACATTTTGTTACAATAATATAATAACTTTCATGATAATCTTCCCATATCCCTTATATTTAGCTTATTTCAGGTGACACTTCGTTGCAATATATATGGGTTGCTGGATCTTTAAGTGTACTTATTTTTGAAATATTGATACTCTTGATAGGAAAATATTCTTCAAACATATAATCCATATTATAAAATAGAAACAAGTACCTTGGCCAACTTTGGTTTAAGAACAAAAGAGCAGAATAGAATGAAAGTTTCTATGAATTTATTTTAGGTTTATTAGGAACAGTATTAGGAAAAAAATTTGGCCCACTGTATAAAGGATGGAAAAATAATTGATGTGATTTACTTGTAAATGATTAAATGTTACGCTCCATATATTAGTTGTATCATTAGGCTGGTTTTTGCTTCAGAATCCGTGGTATTTTGAACAGAAATGATTAAAGAGGTTATTAGTAAATCTACAAAGAACAGGCTGCACTGTGTTTAAACATTACCCTATCATCTGGGCTACAAATGTTCAGCATCATTATGTTTGCACAATAGTAATTTACTGTAACACTGAAGAGTAAGTAATCAATACAGGCAGGTACGGCTTGTTACAGTAACAGAAAAGAGTACAGCTTCTTCTGTTCCAACCTTTGCAAAATCAATAAGCAGTCCTATTTGTAAGGCAGCCTATTCTTCTCATTCTCAGATGTCAGTGCAAGGTATGAGCTACAATTAACCAGCTAAAAACTGTTCCAGTGTTCACCTCACTGTTTGTAAAATGTGATTTGACTTGTTACTCAATGAGAAATAAACTTAAGATGTATAACTCTAAAAGATACATCACTTGTAATCCCGATTGGAAGAATATTAAAATGCAGAACACCTGTAGGTGCTTAAACTAATGTGGGAAATACTGTACATACATTGGGTTGGCCAAAAAAGTTCATCTGAGGTTTTCTGAAAGATGTTATGGCCAATATTACAGGTATTAAAACAAGAAATACATCATCAAGCCTAAAATACTTATTATCTAATGAAAAATGTCTAGTTTACTCTCTGCCATATCTTCCAATCAGTAGAGTTGGTTTTTGATTTGGAAACTTTCAATTGGATAGCTAAATCACTTACACTGGTAAATACCACTGTGTGAAATGATAAATAATGTGTCTAAAAGTCACTGCTCTAAAGCATAAAATGTGTGATTTTTATTTGAAAATGTCTTGGAGATAATCAAAAACATATCTTCATAGTACAGATGGAAAATCTAAGGCCCGGAAAACCTAAGTAGAAGGAGCAAGATTCATACTAACCTTGTTTCTGTGTCCGGACTGCAAGCTGAACCTCTTCACTTCCTGTGTTTTCCCAATATTTTCAGGTTTTGTGGTGATGCCTCTCAAATTTTATTGCCATCATTGAAGCCGTAGTTGTACTATGTATGGCTTATTCAAGCACCAATTGTACAAATAAACATTGCTTTATCAGCTGAAATTATACAATGGGAAGTTCTGGTAACTGCAGAGGCCCTAGATTTTATACGTGGTCTAAGTATAGCCAAGAAGGTATGGCTTGGTAGAGATGACACTGTACATGAGGGTGATAATGTTGAGCTCTCTGCCCACAATACAAGAACTCCAGTGTCCATTATTATACCTATCATTAGAGTGAATTAATCCTCTCTTGAGCTTTATTGTTGCAAGTAAGTGTAGCTACTGTAGAATAGAAAATGGATATGTCACTAACTGGTGAAATGTATTCTACTGTCCTATAAATCTTTCTTCTGTTTCTAAAAGTCTATCATAAAAGCTTTATCAGATAAACCTCCTCTTGCAGGATCTCCCCAATGTAAGCACAGATTGTGATTAGGAGACTTTGGGAGGAACATTCTTATGCATGCTAAATGAGCAGCAGAGACCCTATTTAAGGAAACTGAGTGATGACCATAAGCCTTGAGTGAGGAAAGTATAAACTGTAGAAACAAGAGAATTAGACTTAAGGGTGATTGTTCCTTGAGTTCATATTTTTCCTAAACCAAATTTTTAATACTAAAGCCAATTGGTTAATTGGTGGTGGTGAGTGTTAAATCAGAAAAACTGAGTGACAGTCTGATCTGTTTTTGCTTGTAGAGTAAGTTTTCAGAAGTGTGTTAGAAGTAAAATGGAGAGTGAACAGCAAACCAAGTGATCCGTGATAGTTAAGCTTATTTTCTGAAAATGAAATTTGAGTTTCAATGTGTTCATTTCAATTAAGTGTTAAGTACTAATTTATAATGATTCTTACAGAGCACTTTTGTCTTCAACTGAATGTAAATTTGACTGATGAAGTTCATTGATTATATGTATAAAACTACCCAATATTTCCCATATACGTTTTAATGTAATCAGTATTAATAATTACCAAAGTTGTAAGCTTTCTTCACAAATTCCATTAAGCCTGTACTGTTAATGATTTTCTTTGCAGAGAAAATCAAATGTCTGATTCCTAGTACATTTCTATTTATAACACTATTTCTAATTGACATTTTCTGAATTAATAAGGTCACATATTTTATAACAGATGGGATTTTCTAAGATACTTATCATGAATCCATTGATACTTAAAGTGCTACAACTAGACTTGTAGATTTATGTAAATAAGCACAATTCTGGTGTTTTAATGCATTCTGCTAAGCAAAAGAATAACAAACAGGTCAATGTAAAAGTGTTAATTGTCATTTCCCAAATTCATATTCCTTTAATATTAATGGCTCATTTTTTTCCTAATGATAATCACCTAAGTGACTGAATATATACTAGCATGAAAAAGAAATAAAGTATGACAGAATATGAATCATAATTACTCATGGTTTTCAAAATATCAGATAGGAAGCTAAAGACATACTGATCATAAGTTTGAATTCCATTTTAATTCTTGCAGGTAGGAGAAAGATCCAGTGGATTTGTGTTTCACTTTTCCTCTTATTAGATCCATATTATTATTATTGCCATATTCATCAGGAATAGCATATGCCTTTTCAATACCTAGATATATTTTTGTTATAATCTCCTACTTGTATTATTCATAAAATTTAATTTTTATATGAAATAATGTTAAATATATTTTATATCAAACTTATCTGACTTCATTATTTACATATATAAATATTGAGTATGAAAGCATTTAAATATACACTTAGATTTTATTTATGTTTCTTAAATAGCATGCATTTTTGAAGGTAATCCAGATGTAATCACTAAGTTATTTGGTTTACTTAGATAATAAGTAGATAATATGTAATTGAAGAAGACTGGCCTTGGCACAGAATGCTTTGCAACCTAGGATGGTCACAAGTTTACTAAACCTCCATTTCCAGGTGTACATAATGGGGAAGGGCGGACTTCACAATCTGTAGGAGCCCTTAGAGCTTTAACACTCTCAACAATTTGATTTCTGTGAATACCAGCCTTCTGCTTCTCTTTTTTCATTATCACAGTAGCAGAAATTTGTGTATGGCTTTATGAATATTGAAAAATATGAAATCTTATCAATATATACTCATTTGAAAAAAATAGTATCAATTCTATACCATACCAAATGCTTTCCTATTTCTGGTGAAAACAGTTATTGGTTTTGTTTTAAATTTCTGTATAGCAATTCACTCTTCTTTTTATAATCAAATCTGTTCTACATATCTTTGAATGTATGTATTTTAATAAAACCACTGACTATGAAATGCTATACTTAATTATTGTAGTTTCTACAGCCATATTAAGCCTTATCCCTCCCTAGATACATCCCCTCTACTTCTATATTGAGACCTCCAATCATTTTAATCTGTGGTCCAGGCAGACCTCATTTTATTGTGCTTCACTTTATTGTGCTTTGCAGTTATTGTGGTTTTTACAAATTGAAGGATTGTGGTAACTCCTCCTTGAGTAAGTCTGTTGGCACCATTTTCCAACAACATTATTTGTAATTAATGTATGTACATTGACTTTTAGACATAATGCTTTTGCACACAAGTTATTTTTACACGATATTGTAGTTTTTTAAGTGCACTAGGAAATGAAAAAATTGGTGTGACTCACTTTATTTAAATGTTCACTGTATTTCACAATATTTCCTGAGTATGCCTACATTTAACTTCTCTAATGTTACCTGAAGATCCAGACTGTTGCTTGAACTAGTCTCCTACAATTCTGAATTTTTTAAAAAAAATTTCCTGCATACAGATTGTTGATCTTTGATAAACCAAACCACCTGCATAAATATGTTTTTCATCTGTCATTAAATACTGCTTAAGAAAAATATAATACCTTGTTTATTGTTACTTAAATCAATGGTTTTCCTTAGTGGGATTGTCTGTACTTCCCCTTAGTCAACAAAAGTGGGTTTTGCTTTGCTTTGTTTTTTAGTGGTTCTGCATCATCATATTTCTCTTTATCTCTCACACTCAAACTTCTCATGTACAGATGACCCTGTTTGCTACATCAAATATAAAATGGTGGTGAGACAATGTCTATTGCCTACCTCACCACCTATCTGATACTATTGGGAAAATATCGAGTGCAAAATTAATCATATTTTATGAGGTGTGCATTCTTTTTTTTTTTTTTGAAAAAGATGTTCAAACTTTAAACTTTAAAAGGCAAATTAAAACAAAGAACTCTTATGTGATCTATGAGACTGGCAAACTTTAACAAGTGCAAACTGGTTTAACTTTTTAGAGGGCAATTTAACAATTCTCTTAAAATTTTAAGTGTAAGTATTCTTTCACCATCATTTCTACTACTAGGAATTTAACTTATAGAAACAACCATAAAACTATAAAGAAGTAATTCCACTGCACCATCATTTATAAATGAAAACAACTAGAAGCAACACAAGTGTCCATCAATCAAAAACTAAATAAACAATGGAACATCTATATACTACAGCAATATAAAAGAAGAATGTCTAATTGCTTAAAGGGAAATCCATGTGTGGAAAGACAAAATAGGGCTCTCCTAGAAAAGATAATGGGCAGCAGGTGTGGAGACTGGGGGAGAATAAAGGAAGAGTGCATACCAGAAAGGCAGATCGACAGCTGCTCATCATCCACTGGAGAGGCTTTTTGACTGTTCTTCCCACCTCCCACTTGATTTTCTAGTTTGAGTCCACTGCACGTCAGAGGAGCCTCCAGTGGACTTTTACAGTAAGGGTGGTCCAGCAACTTAGAACTAAGAATGTTCTGCTTGAAAGATCCATCCTTATCCATCTGGCATGAGCTCTCACTCTGAACAGTCTCTTCGGACACAGGCCCACCGACACTACTCACAGACTGATCTGCCCCAGACACTGACAGTTCTACTCTGTCATCACTGACAGCGCTTGTCCGATTCTCCCGACCCAGAGCCATAACTTCTCTCTCTGTTTCCAAGATACACATGTTACTAGAAGGATGTTCTGGTAAGGGGATGTCATGAATCAGCTCTGTACATGCCCACTTAGGAGAGGAACAGGGTGACTGGTCCCAGGTGTGTGTGGCACTGCCATTCTGTCGGTCAGGGAATGCTTCATCTAAACTACGCTCCTTGCCCAAGAGAGGGCTTCCCTTAGTGTGGCCATCAGGCATGTGGGACCTCCTTCCCTTCAGCACAGCACTGCTCTCCACATCTGGAAGGTACGGTTGATGCCGACAAGAAGGGTCTTTAGGTTCTGGGGAAGGGAAGGGGCTGCAACCGCCACCCTCACCGTCCTCCCTAAGGGTCTCTTGATGGTCCCCAGTGACCTGCACCCAGCTTCGCTGGCCTTATTTTAGCTTGCAAACTTTGCTTTTTGTTCTGAAGTCCTGGGATCTGAGAATCCTGTACCGAAATCTAATCATGGATAGTTTCTCATACATCATATGAGGAGATACTTTTATTCTTCTATGTTGATTAAGGTGGAACTTTTCTGGAATCAGGGGTCCCCCACTCCTGTGGTGCTCCAGCCCTTGGCCGCAGCCATAACAAAAGCGCTTTCTCTTATGGTTGCTCAAGGTGACCACAACTGTGCCACTCTCACCTGGACTCTCCCCATGGAGCTTCATAGGAAGATCTGAAGCTTGTGGCTCCGTCCTAGGTCTGTGACCACTGGCCTGACTTAAAACACTATTTTCTGGTAAGTCTGAGGCTGCCTTCAAGAGACTTTTCTCTCCAGAGTATTCATGACCAGAGTTCTTTGCTGATGACAGCAATTTCTCTGCTTGGAGTTTCAGGAAGGTCCTTGAGGAGGAAATGTCCTTTCTTCTCACTTTAGAGGACAAAGTACTAAGATTCTGAACAGCCACACTGGACTTCGTCTTAGCAAAAAGGGGTTCATCCTGGATCCACGTTTTCTGGATTTGAAGGGCCTTCTTTCTGCACTGGAAATGCCTCAAATGCCTGCTCCAAGTACCTGGTCTTCCTAACTTGGCTTTCAGAATGCACAAGTGTTGGTGAAAGTAGAACTTCTTAAAGCCTCCAAATCCAGTATTCCATTTCTCAGAAAAGGCTAAGTGGATTCCTTTCCTCCATAGAATTTTCCTCTGCTTTTTCATTTTTCTGATGCATAATGAGATCTGAATGCAGCTGCGTCCCTCGCTGCCGGCACCCGCGTCCCTCGCTGCCGGCACCCGCCCCGCCGTGGGTCCAGAGCCTGCGGCAGCTCGCCCTGCGGCCCCGCCTCCGCCAGCGTTAGGGAAAGGCCCGCCAGCCAACAGACAACCGGCCTGCTCTCAGCGGCCACGGCCGGCGGCGCGCTTCCCCTGGAGCCAAGGCGCCAGCGCTCCCTTACGGTGTCACCGCCTCTGCCCTTCCGGCCCTGCCCCGCCTGCGCGCAGGGGGCGGGGAGCGAGCGAGGGCCTGGCGCCGGGGGCGTGGCCCGCCTCCCCTGCGCTTCCAACGGGTGCACCGAGGTGTGCATTCTTGTGACCATACACATATTTTAAAAACTCACTATAGAGATAGGATTAAGATGGAGGAGTAGGAGGACATATGCTCACTCCCTCTTGCAAGACCACTGGAATTACAACTAATTGCTGAACAATCATCAACAGAAAGACCCTGGAACTCATCAAAAAAGACATCCCACATCAAGAGACAAAGGAGAAGATGAAATGAGAAGGTAGGAGGGGCACAATCGCGTTAAAATCAAATCCCATAAATGCTGGGTGGGTGACTCACAAACTGGAGAACAGTTATACTGCAGAAGTCAACCCACTAAAGTGAGGGTTCTGAGCCCCACATCAGGCTTCCCAACCTGGGGATCCAGCAACAGGAGGAGGAATCCCCAGAGAATCTGACTTTGGAAGCCAGCGGGATTGGATTGCAGGACCTCCACAGGACTGGGGGAAATGGAGACTCCACTCTTACAGGGCACACAAAAAAGTGTGCTCACCAGGACCCAGGGGGAAGGAGCAGTGACCCCATAGGAGACTGAACCAGACCTACCTGCTGGTGTTGGAGGGTTGCCTGCAGAAGTGGGGGGCAGCTGTGGCTCACCAAGGAGACAGGGGCACTGGCAGCAGGGGTTCAGGGAAGTGCTCATTGTCATGAACCCTCCCAGAGTCCACCATTAGCCACACCAAAGAGCTTGTAAGCTCCAGTGCTAGGTAGCCTCTGGCCAAATAAAGAACAAGGTGGGAACACAGCCACACCCATTATCAGACAAGCAGATTAAAGTTTTACTGAGCTCTGTCCACTATATTGGATTAAAGTCTTACTGAGCTCCACCCACCCAGCCCTACCCACCATCAGTCCCTCCCATCAGGAAGCAGGCAGGAGCCTCCTAGATAGCTTCCTCCACAAGAGGGCAGACAGCAGTATCAAGCAGTATCAGCAGTATTTCATCTTGTGGAACTGAAAACCAGTCACAGAAAGACAGAGAAAATGAAAAAGCAGAGGACTTTGTACCATATGAAGGGACAGGATAAAGCCCCAGAAAAACAACTACATGAAGAGGAGATAGGCACCCTTACAGAAAAATAATTCAGAATAATGATGGTGAAGATGATCCAGGACCTTGAAAAAAGACTGAATGCAAAGATCAAAAAGTTTACCAAACACCTAGAAGAAATAAAAAGCAAACAAACAGAGATATGCAACACAATAACTGACATGAAAAATACACTAGAAGGAACCAAGAGCAGATTAACTGAGGCAGAAGGGCGAATAAGTGACCTGGAAGACGGACTGGTGATAATCACTGATGCAGAAAATAATAAGGGAAAAAGAATGAAAAGAACTGAAGACAGACTAAGAGACCTCTGGGACAATGTTAAATGCACCAACATTCGCATTATAGGGGTCCCAGAAGGAGATGAGAGAGAGAAAGGACCTGAGAAGATATTGGAAGAGATTATAGTTGAAAACTTCCCTAACATGGGAAAGAAAATAGCTACCCAAGTCCAGGAAGTGCAGACAGTCCCAGGCAGGATAAACGCAAGGAGAAACATGCCAAGACATATGGTAGTCAAATTGACAGAAATTAAAGACAGAGAAATGTTATTAAAAGCAACAAGGGAAAAACGACAAATAACATACAAGGGAACCCCCATGGGGTTTACAGCTGATTTCTCAGCAGAAACTCTGCAAGCCAGAAGGGAGTGGCACGATATAGTTCAAGTGATGAAAGGGAAGAACCTACAACCAGGAATACTCTATCCAGCAAGGATCTCTTTCAGATTCGATGGACAAATCAAAAGCTTTACAGACAAGCAACAGCTAAGAGAATTCAGCACCAAATGAGACCTACAACAAATGCTAAAGGAAGTTCTCCAAGCAGGAAACATAAAAGAAGAAAAGGACCTACAAAAACAAAAACAAAACAGTTAAGAAAATGGTAATAGGAACTTACATATCAATAATTACCTTGAATGTAAATGGACTAAATGCACCAACCAAAAGACACAGACTGGCTGAATGGATACAAAAACAAGACCCTTATATATGCTGTCTACAAGAGACCCACTTCAGACCTAGGGACACATACAGACTGAAAGTGAGGGGATGGAAAAAGATATTCCATGCAAATGAAAATCAAAAGAAAGCTGGAGTAGCAACAGTCATATCAGATAAAATAGACTTTATGATAAAAAAATGTTACAAGAGACAAAAAAGGACATTACATAAAGATCGAGGGATCCATCCAAGAAGAGGAGATAACAATTATAAATATATATGCATCCAATATAGGAGCCCCTCAATACATAAGGCAAATGCTAACAACTATGAAAGAGGAAATGCAAGGCAGAAATAGAGACACAGATGGAGAGAACAAACACATGGACACCAAGTGGGGAAAGAGGGGAGGGTTGGGGGAGGATGAATTGGGAGATTGAGATACCAAATTGTACACTCTAAATATATGCTGTTTATTGTCTGTTTAAGAAAAAATAGAATAGATAACACATTAACGTGTTAAAAAATTGAAATTATATGAAAATAAATATGCTGGGAAATCTAAAAAAGAAAAAAAAAGAAAGAATAGCTAAATGTGTCCTAGACCTAAAAGACTAAAACTGTTTTAAAAAAGTTTTTAATTACAGTTATTTCAAATAGTCTACATGGATGGAAGGAAAGGAAGAAAAAAAAAACTCACTATACAAATAAATATATTTGATAGGCCCTGTGAAGGAAAATTTGAAGTATGATAAGACTACATAACCAATGTTCTATAAGAGTAAAGGAAGGCCTTCTTGCCCATGTGACTTTTGAGCCAACACCCAAAATGGAGTAAGTAGTCGACAAGTAGCAGCTGAGAGACTTTCAAAAAAAATAACGTGGCAAAGGAGGAGGTCCTGAAATGGGCAAAGTGCTTTCTTAGCTCTTTTGAGTGATGTTTGCTTAAAAAGGATCTCTGAGTCATTTGTGGGAATTCTGCATTTATCTATCTGAAGAACAAAGGAGCAAAGATGGAGATTATGGAGGATATCACACAAGTACAGTCGACCCTCTGTATCTGTCGGTTTTGCGTCTGAGGATTCAGCCAACCGGGGATCGCAAATATTCAGGAGAAAATATCCAGAAAGTTCCAAAAAGCAAAAATTGAATTGCCCATGCTCCAGAACCTATTTAACATAGCATTTTATTAGGTTTTAGAAGTAATCTAGAGGTGACTTAAAGCATATGGGAGGATGTGCATAGGCTATGTGTAAATACTACACCGTTTTATGTAAGAGATTCAAGCGTCTGTGGATTACCACAGGGATCCTGGAACGAATCCCCCATGAATACTGATGGTCTGCTATGGCTTTATGAACAACCTGGAAATGCATCCCTTGCACTTAGTCTGGGCCATGTACCATCATTTGAGGTTGCAAGGACAGTTCAACTTCCAGAGTGGCCAGGAAGTTGCAATGGGATGCATAAGGATCTAGAAAATCTCTGCACAAATCTGATGTATTCAAGAGACTAAAAGAGAGCTAATGTACCTGGTGCCTGGAAAGTAAATGGGACTATGGCATGACATTAGCTGGAGTGTCAGACAGAAACCAAATCATACAACCTTAGAATGAGCATGACGGTATGATTCAGTTTGACTACAGCAGACCTAGTTTATGTCGGAGTTACACCATAGCAGCTCCTTTACTCAAAAATGTGGATTCATTTGATAAATTATATGTAGCATTGACATATATACACTACCAAATGTTAAATAGATAGCTAGTGGGAAGTTGCTGCATAACACAGGGAGATCAACTCGATGATGGGTGATGACTTAGAGGGCTGGGATAGGGAGGATGGGAAGGAGTCGTGGGAGGAAGGGGATATGGGTATATATGTATAAATACAGCTGATTCACTTTGTTGTACAGCAAAAACTGGGACAACAGTGTAAAGCAGGTATATTCTAAAAGCTCCAAGGAGCTTAAAAAAATAAAAAATAAATAAAAAATAAAAAATATGGGTCCTCTGTTTAGCAAACAAAATGAACTTATAATCATGGAGAATAAACTTCCAGAATTTTCTGACATATTTTCCTAGACTCTGAATATGGTTGCATATTGAAAATACTGATTTGTAGATTTTTGACATATTTACAGGAAAATAATACTGTGTAAAAAATCTAGGTCACTCTTATCTGTTGCAAACAATACATTTCTGAAAAAGAAAATACTATAAGGCAAACTTTGTATAGTTCCTGGGAACACTGCATGTTTTAAATATTCGGTAAAATAAATATATTTTAAAATAAATAATGAAAAAAAATATTATGTTTAGCTATAAATAGGCCTTTAGGAGTGCTGAAATCTCCCTAAGTAATTGAATGGAATTTATACAAAACCTGACTTTTGGGAAAATTGTCAATAAAGTAACATGGAGTTAAAGCATAGTGTGTTGTGGCCATTGTGAGAACATTTGCTTCTTCTCTCTAAAATAGGTACTCACTGTGGAGCTTTAAGCCAAGGAATGATTTTTTTCTGCCTTTAATATTTTAATTAATTTTTGAGATAACTGTATAGTCACACGAGGTTGTAAGAAATAATACAGTGAGAGACCATGTATCTTTTACCCACTTTTCCATTATGGTGAAATCTTGCAAAACTCCAATGTCACAACTAGGATATTGACTCTATATAGTCAAATACAGAGCATGTACAAGGATTTCTAGTGCTGCCCTTGTCCTTAAACTATGGCAAGTACTAATCTCTTCAATATTCCTAAAAATCTGTCATTTCAAGAATGTTATATAAGTGAAATGAGGCAATGTGTAATTACATATTTGAGTTTGACTTTTCACTCAGAATAATTTCCTCCAATTTGTTGTGTGTATCCATAGTTTATTCCCTTTCATTGCTGAGTAATAGTTATAGCACCACAGTTTACTTAACCATTAATCCTTTGAAGGACAACTGTGTTGATTCAAGTTTTTAGCGATTATGAGTAAAGCTTCTGTGAATGATCTTGTGCAGGTTTTTATGTGAACATATGTTTTTATTGTTCTGGGATAAATGCCAAAGTGTACAATTGTTGAATCATATGGTATCTGCATATTTAGGCTGACAATAAACTGCCAAAATATTTTCTGCAGTGATTGTACAGTTGATATGCCCACCAGCAATATGAAATGGGCCCAATTTTTCCGCAACCTCACCAGTATTTGGTAGTCTCACTGTTTTTTTTTTTATTTTTTTTTATTTTCAAGAACTTTTATTGAGATACAGTTAACAGACAATAAACAGCATATATTTAGAGTGTACAATTTGGTATCCCAATCTCCCAATTCATCCTCCCCCAACCCTCCCCTCTTTCCCCACTTGGTGTCCATGTGTTTGTTCTCTCCATCTGTGTCTCTATTTCTGCCTTGCATTTCCTCTTTCATAGTTGTTAGCATTTGCCTTATGTATTGAGGGGCTCCTATATTGGATGCATATATATTTATAATTGTTATCTCCTCTTCTTGGATGGATCCCTCGATCTTTATGTAATGTCCTTTTTTGTCTCTTGTAACATTTTTTTATCATAAAGTCTATTTTATCTGATATGACTGTTGCTACTCCAGCTTTCTTTTGATTTTCATTTGCATGGAATATCTTTTTCCATCCCCTCACTTTCAGTCTGTATGTGTCCCTAGGTCTGAAGTGGGTCTCTTGTAGACAGCATATATAAGGGTCTTGTTTTTGTATCCATTCAGCCAGTCTGTGTCTTTTGGTTGGTGCATTTAGTCCATTTACATTCAAGGTAATTATTGATATGTAAGTTCCTATTACCATTTTCTTAACTGTTTTGTTTTTGTTTTTGTAGGTCCTTTTCTTCTTTTATGTTTCCTGCTTGGAGAACTTCCTTTAGCATTTGTTGTAGGTCTCATTTGGTGCTGAATTCTCTTAGCTGTTGCTTGTCTGTAAAGCTTTTGATTTGTCCATCGAATCTGAAAGAGATCCTTGCTGGATAGAGTATTCCTGGTTGTAGGTTCTTCCCTTTCATCACTTGAACTATATCGTGCCACTCCCTTCTGGCTTGCAGAGTTTCTGCTGAGAAATCAGCTGTAAACCCCATGGGGGTTCCCTTGTATGTTATTTGTCGTTTTTCCCTTGTTGCTTTTAATAACATTTCTCTGTCTTTAATTTCTGTCAATTTGACTACCATATGTCTTGGCATGTTTCTCCTTGCGTTTATCCTGCCTGGGACTGTCTGCACTTCCTGGACTTGGGTAGCTATTTTCTTTCCCATGTTAGGGAAGTTTTCAACTATAATCTCTTCCAATATCTTCTCAGGTCCTTTCTCTCTCTCATCTCCTTCTGGGACCCCTATAATGCGAATGTTGGTGCATTTAACATTGTCCCAGAGGTCTCTTAGTCTGTCTTCAGTTCTTTTCATTCTTTTTCCCTTATTATTTTCTGCATCAGTGATTATCACCAGTCCGTCTTCCAGGTCACTTATTCGCCCTTCTGCCTCAGTTAATCTGCTCTTGGTTCCTTCTAGTGTATTTTTCATGTCAGTTATTGTGTTGCATATCTCTGTTTGTTTGCTTTTTATTTCTTCTAGGTGTTTGGTAAACTTTTTGATCTTTGCATTCAGTCTTTTTTCAAGGTCCTGGATCATCTTCACCATCATTATTCTGAATTATTTTTCTGTAAGGGTGCCTATCTCCTCTTCATGTAGTTGTTTTTCTGGGGCTTTATCCTGTCCCTTCATATGGTACAAAGTCCTCTGCTTTTTCATTTTCTCTGTCTTTCTGTGACTGGTTTTCAGTTCCACAAGATGAAATACTGCTGATACTGATTGATGCTGCTGTCTACTCACTATTTTTTAATTTTAGTCATTATGATTCCTGTAGAGTGACATCTCCTTTTGGTTTTAATTTGTATTCCCCTAAAACTAGTGATGTTAGATATAGTTTATTATCCTCATTTGCCATCTGTATATCCTCTGCAGTGAAATATCTGTTCATTTCTTTGGCACATTAACAATTGCTTTGTTTCCTTGAGTTTAGAGAGTTCTTTATCCATTCTAGTTACCAGTTCTTTTTATTTTAATTTATTAATTTATTTATTTTATTGGCTGTGTTGGGTCTTTGTTGCTGCACACGGGCTTTCTGTAGTTGCGGCAAGTGGGGGCTACTCTTCATTGTGGTGCACGGGCTTCTCATTATGGTGGCTTCTCTTGTTGCAGAGCATGGGCTCTAGGCACGTGGGCTTCAGTAGTTGTGGCACATGGACTAAATAGTTGTGGCTCACGATTTCTAGAGCGCAGGCTCAATAGTTGTGGTGCACGGGCTTTGTTGCTCCATGGCATGTGGTATCTTCCGGTGGCAGGATCAAACCCATGTCCCCTGCATTGGCAGGCAGATTCTTACCCACTGCACCACCTGGGAAGTCCCATCTAGTTACCAGTTCTTTGTTAGATAGAGGTTTGTGAATAATTTATCCCAGTCTTAGCTTTTCTTCTCATCTTTTTTCACAGAGACCTTGGCAGAGTGAACATTCTTTAATTTGAATCATGCCTAATTTACCAATATTTTGCTTTTGTATATAGAGCACTCTGGTATCATGTCTGGAATGCTTTACATAGCTCTTGATCTCAAACATTTTTCTCCTATATTTTTTCTAAAACTTCTACAATTTTGCATTCAAGTCTATTTGACATGATATATTTTGAGTTGACTTTTATGTAAGACATGAGATTTAAGCCACAGTTTTTTTTTTTTTTTTAAAGTTTTGGATGTTCAGTTGCTCTGGCACAGTCTTGCAAAGGCTGTCCTTTGTCCTTACCCCCATGGAATCACTTTGCAACTTTGACAAAAATCAGTTGGGTGTAGGTCTATTTCTGAGCCCTTTTTTCTGTTTCATGCATGTGATCTATGTGTCTGTCCCCCTATCAACATGGCACTGTCTTGATTATTATAGCTATACAGTATACTTTATATCAGGTAGACTGATTCTTCCTTCTTTGTTCTTTTTCAATATTGTTTTAGCTATAGTTTTTTTTGCCTTTTCTTATAAATCATAGAGTGAACTTGCCTATGTCTGCAAAAACTTGCTGGGATTTTGTTAGGAGTTCATTAAACTTATTAGTGAGTTTTGGGAGGATTGACATCTTTTCTTTGTGAAATATTCCAATTCATTAATGTGATATGTCTCTATCTATTTTCATGTTTATTTCTTTCATCAGCATTTTGTAGTCCACAGAATATAAATCTTATACATGTGTTAAGTGTATACCTAAGGATTTCATTTTCATTAGAGCAGTTGTAGATGGTATTGTGCTCTTAATTATGATTTCCACACGATCATTGTGATGATATAGAAATGAAAATGACATAATTGTGCTGATCATATATATTGCAACATTGCTGAATTCACTTATTAGTTCTAGGAGATTGTTTTGTAGACTCCTTGAGGCACGATGCAATCATGGCATCTTCAAATAGGGATAGCATTATTTTCTCCTTTTCCATTTGTATGGCTTTTATTTCATTTTCTTGTTTAGTTGATTGACTGGAAATTCCAGCACTATGTTAAATAAGAAAGGGGAAATGAGACAAGCTTGCCTTTTTTCCCCGATCTTAGCTGGAAAGCATTTAATTTTTCACCATTAAGTATAATGTTAGATTTAATTATATACTTTAAAAAATATATTCTTTCTCAGTTTGATGTGGTTCCCCTCTATTCCTAGATTGCTGAGAGTTTGTGTAGAAATGGATATTGGTTTTTGTCAAATTCCTGTTCTGTCATTTTGTACAGTCATACAATTTTTCTTCTTTAGGCTCTTGATATGGTAGATTACGTTGATTTATTTTCACAGTTGGGCCATCCTTGCATATCTGCAGTAAATCCTAATTAGTTATGGTATATAATTATTTTTATACTTTGTTGGATGCAGTTTTTTAAGATTTGTTGGATTTCTGTGCCTTAGTGTATGAGAAATAATGGAGTACAGTTTTCTTTTGAGTACTATTTTAGGCTGATCTTGCTATCAGGGTACCACTGGCCTCATAAAATAACCTGGAAATTATCCCTTGTTTTTTTCCTTCAAGAGTAATTGTGTAAAGTTGGTGTTAATTATTTAAATGTTTGGAAGAATTCTTCAGTGAAATCACATGGACCTTGAGTTTTCTTTTGGGGGAAACTTTTAAATTACAAATTCAATTTCTTAAGTGATTATAGCACTATTTCTATTTTATCATGGTTAGGTTTTAGTTGCATGGTTTTTGAAAAATCAGTCTATTTCTTCATCATTGTTGAATTATGTGGGTAAAATTATTAGTAGCATGCCCTTATTATCATAGTAACCACTGAAATATTTGTAGTGATGTTTCCTGCTTCATCTGTAATATTATTTGTATCATCTCCCTTTGTTCTTGCCATTCTTTTTAGAATTTCATCAATTTTGTTTCGAGTTTGTTTTAGAAGAAGCAAATTTTTGCTTGTTATCTATTGTTTTACTGCTTTCTATATTATTGATTCCTGATTTTGTGTTCTTTCTGCTGGTTTTACGTTTATTTTTTTTGCTGTAAATCCTAGATTGTTCATTTCTGATCTTATTTTAATGTAGCCAGTGTTATCAGTAGTGTTTAGCTGTATCCTACATAGTTTCATTTAACTCTAGGTATTTTTTCTTTAATTCCCTTTGAGACTTCTTCATTTATACATGGGTTGCATAATTTCCAAGTATATAGAGATTTCCTGTTTATTGTTTGCTAGTTTATGTTCTCTAACCATAAGGGAATCACTCCGCATTCTCTGTATGATTTTACTTGCTTTAAATTTGCTGAGGATTATTTTGTGATCATGAATACGATCAATTTTGATGAGTTTTTTTCTATAATTTCCATTTGATTCTCTTCTATAACTTGTATTTTTGATGACTTTTTCCCACATTGGTTTCAAGGTAATTTGTAATTCCTTGTTGATTTACCTCTATCATGGTTGCTTTAAAAATCTTTGTCATATAATTGCAGTATTTAATTTTTCTTGGTGCCAGGCTCACCTGATTATCTTTTCTCATTTAAGTTGTTACTTTCTTGGTCCTTGGTATAACAGGTAATCTTTTTGTGTTCTTGATATTTTGGCTCTCATGTTAGGACCCTCTGTTTATCTGTTCTGTTTGCTGGGAAGTAGACCTATTTAGGTTAAGCATGCAGGTCCTAGCCTACTTTTGTGAGCCCTGGTTCTAATGACACTTATTTTTACAGACGTGTGATACCATTTTGGTCTGCTTGTTTATCTCCTGCTACTGAGCTTCCACTGTTCACTAGTCTCTGCTGGCACTGCCCCAGAAGACAGATGTAGCTTCCTCAGTCTGAATGCCTGTGCCAGAGGAAGGGAGTCTTCAGCCTGCAGAGAAGTGCCTCCCAGGCTGGGCACTTGTGCTGAAGGTGCACCCAATCATTTGGTGCTTCTAGATTGAGGAGGGAAGTTCTAA
The DNA here is from genome assembly GCF_030028045.1 of Hippopotamus amphibius kiboko. Classification (NCBI taxonomy): domain Eukaryota; kingdom Metazoa; phylum Chordata; class Mammalia; order Artiodactyla; family Hippopotamidae; genus Hippopotamus; species Hippopotamus amphibius. Next base: position 95,883,520 of record NC_080195.1, on the reverse strand, counting down.
GCTTAGTTAATAGGAGAGTTCTTCACTTGACCACTTATTTTGTAGGCGTCATTTTAATTGGTTTCCTTTCCTTATGCAGACTTGACTCTCCTTCATTCTGAGAGAGAAATGAACTAGGCCACTTTCTGTTGATAAGTTGGTAGTCAGGAAATGCTGAGCCTCTGGTTGTAAGGTACCCTTCTTCCATTCCTGGGAGGTGTGTGTGTGTGTGTATTATTTTTCAGATTCTTTTCCACTATAGGTTATTAGGAGAGAGATTGAATATAGTCCCCTGTTCTATAGAGTAGGACCCTGTTGTTTATTTTATATATAGTAGTGTGAACCTGTTAATCCCAAATTCCTAATTTATCCCTCCCCCCACTTTCCCCCTTTGGTAACCATAAGTTTGCTTTCTATCTCTGTGAGTTTGTTTTGTAAATAAATGCATTTGTATCACTTTTTAAGATTCCACATATAAGTGATATCATATGATAGTTGTCTTTCTCTGTCTGACTTGCTTCACATAGTATGATACTCTCTAGGTCCATCCATGTTGCTGCAAATGGCATTATTTCACTCTTTTTTATGGCTGAGTAATATTCCATTGTGTGTGTGTGTGTGTGTGTGTGTGTGTGTGTGTGTGTATGTGTGTGTGTGTGTGTGTGTGTACACCACATATTCTTTACCCAGCTGTTTATGGCCATCTAGGTTGTTCCCATGTCTTGGCTATTATAAATAGTGCTGCTATGAACACTAGGGTGCATGTGTCTTTTTGAATTAATTTTCACTTGGTATATGCCCAGGAGTGGGATTGTTGGATCATATGGTAACTCAATTTTTATTTTTTTAAGGAACCTCCATACTGTTCTTCATAGTGGCTGCACCAATTTACATTCCACTCAGCAGTGTTGGAGGCTTCCCTTTTCTCTACACCTTCTCTAGCATTTATTATTTGTAGACTTTTTGGTGATGGGCATTCTAACTCTTCTTCTTTTTTTCTCCAGCTTTCAGAAGAGTTCTTTGCTTCTCTCTTGTGTTATTTCCAGGGTTTATATTTTTAATTAATGGGGACAAACAGAAATGTGTCCCTGAAATCTTCCCTAGACTCAGAAGTCCGTGCCTTACATTTTAAAGTCTCACTGTAGTGGTTATGTTGAGAATAAAAATGGGGCTAAGGAAGAAGTAGAGAGACCAATTACAAGAATATCATGGTATTCCATGGATAAATATTGGTGGATTGTACTAATTGCAGAAGCAAATGGATTTTGCATAACATTTTCAAAGTGAGCCAATAGTATTTTTTAATAGGATAAGTAATGTGAACATGTGAAGTTAGAAAGTAGCAGAAGTAAAGGAAAACCCCTTTATGCTCTCATGACCTGAGCAGGAGGAAGAGCAAAGATGCCATAATCTATTCTGGCATGGTGAAGAGGTGTCAGGAAAGTGTGGAGATCTTGTTTTGGTCATGACTTTGAGAGATTCATTAGACTTTGAGGAATCTACTAGACATCCAACTTAAGATACTGGTTACACAACTGATTTTATAAGTCTTTAGGAGAGAGATCTGGAGTAGTGATGTAAACAAGGGACTTTTGAAGTTAACTGTTATTGCAACAGCATACGTACAAGCTAGGTATACTCTACAATAGCAATGCCAGCTTGATTACAAGCATCTCTGTAGAAGAATTGCAAACCACTTCTATAGCAATATGCTTACTTCACTTTCAGTTTTACATAAGTAGTTATGTAGGACTGAAGGGTCTAAATGCATGGGCTACTCATTGGGCAGATACCTAGTATGAATGCTTACCCAAGGAAAACAGCAAACAAATGTATTTATTGCTGACAAATGCACATATAAAAGCATCCAGGTAAATATTTCTATTCTTGTGCATTTTGTATATTTTTTATTGATGATTGTTTGGAATCATTTTTCTTTTTTAAATTTCAGAGTCTCTTTGAGGGCTTTAAAATATCAGTTTTATTAGTTTCCTAGGGCCCCATTACAAAGTGGGTGGATTAAATGTGTAAACATTTATTGTGTTACAGTTTTGGAGGCTAGATGTCCAGAATCAAGATGTCATTATGGCCATGATCCCTCTGAGCCCTGAAGTGGAATCATTCCCTGCCTCTCACTGGTTTCTGGAGTTTTGCAGGAAATCTATGGCATTTCTTGACTTGAAGCTGCCTAACTCCAGTCTCTGCCTTTGTTGTCATATAGTACCCTCCTCGTGTGTGTCTCTTCACCTGCCATCTTCTTATAAGGACACATTGGTCATATTGGGGTAAAGTCCCCCTCTACTCCAACAGGACGTCATCTGAACTTAACTGATGACACTTGTGTGATCCTATAAGGTCACCATCTGTGACACTAGGGGTTAGGACTTCAACATATCTTTTCTTGGGGGACACAATTTAATCCATAACACCAGTCATACTTGAAATAAGATACCACTTTCTATTCAACAAAATGTGTAAACAGGTACGCGAAGCAATAGTTTCATTTTTGTGTTAATTTTCAAAGACCATTTATGCAAAAAAATCCCTCAGGCAGTTTTGAAGATTTAGACTTTTGATAGTCACACAATACATCTGCTACAGAGCTTTTGCTCTTTCATTTGAGATGGAAAATTAAAATAACTTAATGACTGACTGCTTGTAAAAATTCATTTTAAGTATGCCACAGATTACAGCAATGTCCCTGAGTGTAAGAATACTATAATACAATGTTCTTATTTCTGTTCAGTACCTTCATAATTTAGTGCCTCAACTAAATTAGGATTTTTTTTCTTAGAGACAATTAATACATCAAAGGATCCATTGCTGATTGCAGCAAACATGCTGATATTTTAAAGTGCTTCATTCCTAGTCAGTGCTTTCTGAACTGACTTGAATCTGTGATGAGGCTAGTTATTTTAGTTATTTTGATTATTTTAGTTATTTTAACAGATAGCATCATAAAAACCTTTATCAAATTAGCTTTCACATATTGAAAGATTTAATTCCTTTTAATTTAGTATACATTTTGTCTATTGAAGTTCTAATTTATGTTCCATTTTTGAAATAGAAAAGGAGTTGAACTGTATACTACATAAAATAAACATCCTGTGTAATGAGATAATAATTGTATTAAACTATAAACATTTAGACTAAAATTGTTTAATATCAGAGTAATGGTTTGTATCCAAGTTTGCAATAGATATTCTGTGTTTTCAAGAAACTGTGGTGAGGACAGTCTTAATAATCACTTTCAATTTATTTTTTTCTAAGAATATTTGGGCAATTGTACTCCATAATCTAATGATGCTGATCTTTATCTGTATCATTATTATAACAAGTACTGTTAGTTCAGGAATCAATGTTTGCAGCTTCAATAATCTGAATAAAAATCTGCTGAACTAATTTTATTTTCATCAATTACATTTGGGCAATGAGGAGTAAAACAGAGATGAAAAAGATTATGCAGTTTATATTGGGAGTAAAATACTGAATCCATTTCACTAAGCCCGAATGATTTAAAGGCTAAAAAGGGAAGTCGTTCTTCAGGGAAGTTGTTGTGTTGTTGTTTTTCTTTAAAATGGGATAGATAAAGGAGAAAGTTACCTCTTCAGATAGATTTCTTATATGCACTTCCCCTATGTTGAACATACAATTTGTCAGGCAGTTAACTCGGGCAGAATTGGAAAGACAAAACCATTTACACAGGTGTTTTGAAAAGAGTGTTGAATTGGACTTAGGAATTATAGATTTTAATTATCTTTCCCTAAACAGAGAGACTATAATTTAAATCTGTGATCCTTATTCTCCCAAGGGGTAAAAGAATAAGAATTAGACAAAACTGTATTTCTTCAAGTTTAACCCCAGTCTGACATTCTGTGAAGAAACTCAGAGCATTTTTAGACATGGAAATAGATTTATGTTATCACCTTTGCTTAAATCAACTTAAGCACACATTAACTGGAGCAACTACCACTACTACAGGCCAGTCTCTTCCATCTGTTTCATCTTAGACTATGTGCTTTCTCCAAGGAAAGTTTTGGATGTTCTTAAAAATCTTAAAGATCATGGCTGTTTTCTTAGCTTGACATCTCTTTACTCTTAAAAGATTTCCCTAAGGATACTATTTACAGAGTAGCCAAAAGATTTCTCACCCTGTATTAGCCTCCACACAGATGGTGAAGGGGTGTACTAAATGTGAATAACTGGGCACAGATTATGCAGCTATCCTTGTCCTGTCTTATTTATCATGCCTCAATATCTCTTTCTTCCTCCATGGAAATGATTTGTTTTTATTAACCCCATTATTTGAGCAAAAGGTTGAAATTTCAGTTACTTGTAAGTAATAATTAACTCCTCTAGTCTTTTATTTGTGTGTATAAGTGTATATGTGTACATATATACCTGTATACACGTATATATTTGTCCGTGTGTATTGGCAAACTTTAAACACTGTGTTCAAGAATTGTTAGTTATTTGTGATAGTGTGATAAATTAGTTTCTTAGTCTGAAAAATAATAGTATGCACAATTGCATTAAACTGAGGAATGTAAAAACAAAGACATATACAGTAATCAACATCTTTCAGAAATTAAACTATCTTCAGGTATGCATTATTTAAAAAAAAAGATTATACCTTGTTTATGTACAAAACTTTTTGTAGTAAACCTGTATTACTACTTTTTTTCTTTTGTTACTTCATACTTCATTTCTCTTGAGCCTCCAAGACTTTCAGTCATTTGTTTCCTGTGAGTGAAAAAGTCAGAGGCATTTGCAGTAGAAAGAGACAACTTTCTAAAACACCCCACCAGAGCTGAGACATTCCTAGATGTGTTGTGTTACAGTCTAGGAATAACTGAAAGAAATTCTCCTCTAAAACCCTGCTGGCATTATCTATAAAATCCATAGATATTCCCTGAATCTTTAGCTGCAGGAGACCAGTGTTCACTTTAAATAAAGTCGAATAATGTGTCAAGAAAATTATGATTACAGAATTATGTAGAACTATATCTTTAAATCCATAGATACACATCATTCCGAACTTTTACTTTGCTACCCATGTATATACATTTACAAAAAAGATTTTACACTACCTGTTTCATGAAATAATTATACATCTGACCATGCATCATGGATACCTTTGTGTGTTAGAAGAAAGTATAACTGATAGCTCTATATCATTCTGTAAAAATCATTACATAGATATTATTTTAATTGGTGTATTATAGTTTTTGAATTTTTCTCTCTATAAGAATAATCATAAATATTTAATTTTATATTGAATTATCTCCATTAAAATGACACTAACAAATTTTAGAATAGACTGCAATTAACATGTATTAGCACAAGTTTTATTAGGCTAGAATTCATGCCCTTCACAAAAATGAAGTCAAAATTGATCACAGACTTAACCTTACAATGCAAAGCTATAAAATTCCTAGAAGATAACAGAGGAGAAAATCTACATGACCTTGTGTTTGGTGATGACTTTTTAGACATACCAGCAAAGGCATGATCCATGAAATAAAAAATTGAGAAACTGGACCTCATTAAAGTTCATAACTTCTCTTCTGAAAAAGAAGATATCAAGAGCATTAGAAGACCAGCCACAGACTGAGAGAAAATATTTGCAAAAGACACATCTGATAAAGGCCTGTTATCGTAAATGTCAAGAGTAAGAAACCAGCTCAATTAAAAAATGGGCCAAAGATGCTCCACATCATAAGTCATCAGGGAAACACAAATTAAAACAGTGATGAGATACTACCACACACCTATTAGAATGGCCCAAATCAAGACCACTGACAACACCAAATGTTGGGAAGGATGTGGACCAACAGGAGCTCTCATTCATTGCTCGTGGGAATGCAAACTGGTACAGCCACTCTGGAAGACAGTTTGGTGGTTTCTTATAAAACTAAACATGATATTATATGATCCTGTAATCTGGCTCCTCATTATTACCTAAAGGATTTAAAAATTTCTGTCCACACACTAACCTGCCCATGAATATTTACAATAGTTTTGTTCATAATCGCCACAACTTGGAAGCACCAATACTCACTTCAGTAGGTGAAAAGATAAACTGTGGTACATTCAGACAATGGAATAATTCAGTACTGAAAAATGAGCTACCAAGCTGTGAGAAGACATAAGTGAAAGAAGTCAATCTGAAAAGGATGAACTCTGCATAATTCCAACTATAAGTCATTCTGAAAAGGTACTATGGAGGTGGTAAATGGATTGGTGGTTGCCAGAGAGGGAAGGGGAGGTAAGAGAGGTAGAGATTAATAGGTAGAGCACAGAATTTTTTAGGGCCATGAAAATACTGTGTATGATATTCTAATGATACATATGTATATCATTATACATTTGTCCAAACTTGTAGAATGTATAACACCAAGAGTGAGCCCTAAGGGAGACTGTATATTTTGGGTGAATATGATGTGTTAATATAGGTTCATCCTTGGTTAAAAACAAAGCAAAACAAAGCAAAACCTTATGGTGAGTGATGTTGATAATGGAGGAGGCCATGCATTGTGGGGGCAGGGTTTACATTTTAAATATCTGTACTTCCCTCTCAATTTTCTTGTAAACTTAAAACTGCTCTAAAATAATAAAGTCTTAAAAATGTGGGAAAAAATGGGAGGAAAAATAACTGGACAATGGAGAAATCTGAAAAATATTATCAATCTTAAATTTAACAACATGAGAAATGGAACTAGTTAACATTATGTGCCACACAATGTGACACATTGGGAGGAACAGGATGACTCCTGTGACCTAACTGCCTGAAGTGTGTGCCTTGGACTAAGTCACCAGGAGACATCAAACAAATCCAAATTGAGGAATATTTTACAGTGGCAGGTCTGCAGTGGTTAGAAATGCTGTGGTCATGGAGGTCGAAGACAGAAGAACTGTTCACGATTAAAGGAGCTGAAAAAACATAACTGAATACAGTACGTTTTACTGCAGACACTGCTGGGGCAACTTGAACTTGAGTGGGTTCTCAAAGTTAGGGGTATATGAGAGCTCTTTTTGTTATTCTTGTAACATTTTTTTAGTAAGTATGAAATTGTTTCAAAGTAAAATTTGAATAATAATGTCTAAAGCACAGGCCAAAAAAAATTTTTGAGGCGATAAGAATATGTCAAGGACACATATAGTATCAAATAACAGACTTTAATTCAGTTTTTGAAGTAGCATCACAGTATTTAAGTTAGGCAAGAATTCATGTGTTGTAAGTATTGAATAAAATCAAAATTCACATATATAAAAATAAAGACAAATGAACATTTAAGGTAAAATGCAATTATTCAAGAATAGATTTTGTGCATTAAGTACCTAGTTAGCTAATTTACAGGTAGAGAATCTGAGGACGACTTTAAATATGTACTTTAGCTAACCAGCACGTTAGTTTCTTTTACCAATATTTTTACTCTTACTTTTTGCCACTCATTCTAAGCTATCTGCATGCATTTCCATCTAATACTCATAAGAATCATATCATAAAAATTAGTATCCTCATTTAAGGGAATTATGATATAGAATATGGAATTAACTTGTTCCATACAATCTTAGTGAGTTTTATCCTAAACAACTTTAACCTTAATACTTAGTGGTAATTACCGTTATTGTGTGAAAAACCACTTTATGAAAAATTTCAACAACTTGAATTAACCTGTAATGACAATGCTATTGTATGACTTACCGGTATTGTATAGGTAATCAATGCCACAATTATTTTAATAATGGCTGCTTTGAATTAAAATAAAATGGAGAATTGACTAACCTCAGTGTTTTTGAATAAATGAATTGTGAAAGCTACAGATGCCACTTATAATGAACATATTAAATTATACTGTATGTATTTTAGTGGGATAATTAGATAATATTATTTTATGAATAATACATCTTAAAATGACTTGACAACATGATCTCTTTGAGTATAGCAAAAATATTTCTATAATACAATAAATAGTTTTGGCCTTTGAGAAGAGTTATACCTGATAGTCTTTTACTTTTGTTTAGCATCTATAAGTTTTCTCTTGACTCCCCCCGCCATCCTTGATGTTCTTAATGAGTTTAAAATGCACATTTAACAGTTGTTGTGTCTTACCACCTGCTCACTAGATTTCTGTCTTACATGGCTGTTAGAATATTATAAGGGTTCTTCAGAACCTGTCACTACTGATATTGTCAATCTTTTCACAGAAGACACGTAAGTTGACAAGTTGTTTAGGTGCACATGTTACTATGAGCCAGTTTAAGATTTAGAGGAGACAGTAGATAAGGTAAAGACTCTTGTTTCCATTGCAAAACATAAGGTACAATTTATGTTTAATGTTAATTTATATTCAATTAATCTAGGTAAAATATATTTTCAGAGGAGGGCAGACTAAAATAACTTAAGATTATAATTGTTGACATTAAAAATGACAGGATCAATTGAAAAAGTAGATGCAAAGTCATGTAAGGAAGATAATGTCTAAAATATAATAAAATTAATAGTATCTTAATATGTCAAATACAGTGTGAGGGTTTATGGATACTAAAATCTTTCAGCTAGTGAGGAGCACATAGAAGGTAATTATGTCACAGTGAGTGAGGTTCATATCACTACTTCTGGAAACAAAACTGTCCTCTCTCTCTCCCCTCCCCTCTCCCCATCTCTCTGCATCTCTTCCCCTCTCTAACACACACACACACACACACACACACACACACACACACACACACACACACGAAGCTTTTGGATTTGGCCTCTAAGTAATGTCATATGAAAATTCATGGAATTTAAATATGCCAGATGATGTATTTGCTGCTGGAAACAAAGATGAGTACTTCATAGCCATGATCCTTGAGCGCTATTATTGAATAGAATAGATATCTAAGTCCACTGTTTTAGTTAGATGGAAGCAAAATTTTTTTTCTTAGAAAATTCTTACTATTTAAAAATACAGACCTGCTAATTCCTTATTTTTCTTCTTTTTTAAAATCTTTCTTTTTTTGTTCCCTTGACCCTGTGGATTGAGGGTAGCTGGAAAGAGAACTGAAGTCAATCTATTTTAACAGCTATTCCAAGAAAGTGCGAAAAGAACCAAGAAAATAAAAACACCCTTTTTCATTGAAACAAAATTGTCTATATCGTGTCCATTCTTTTAAATCTGTCTCTAAATTGAAACACCTGTTAATCATTTGGCAGATTGTCTTTTCTTATGCTCCTATGTTTATATAGACCTGTTCTTTGCAAAACTTATAGAAGCCAAATTTTAAATGACTTTTTCTATTAAAAAATAACAAATTCTTAATGGGAAAATATCCATAATACAGAAGGGATACTGCCTTAGTATCAATATTAGATAAATAAAAAGTTCATATAGTAATAATTAAAACATTATTGTATGTATTACCTTGAGTTTGTGTAAAATGAGACAGTTATATGAGAATAAGTCAAAAATTAAGTACACTCTGGCTGTAGAATTTATAGAAGTTTTAATGTAACTGGTGTGAGGGTAATTTTTGACTCACCCTTTTTATTTTATATAAATTGAAAGTATGCTTAACTCCTAACAAAAACTTTCAAGTGTTTATGAAAGTGTGTTTGACAGAACAGCTAGTTCAGAGGATTATCCATATGTATTAATGTCTAAACAAAGCATCTTCTGTCAAATGGGCATAGAAAATAGACCCTATTATTTGACAATATTAGTTATAAATATTTGAGCGCTAGATACATGCAAACTTCTACAAATTTTACCTTTTCTTAGCAATTTTCTTTGTAATATGAAGCCATACGAAGCTAAGTTATTGAAGAAAATTTTGTAAAGGAGGTTATCTACATCTGTGTAGAGAGATAGATGTATAACTAACATATACATAGATATACATATATATATATATATCTGTTTGTGTATCTATGTATATTATATACCTAGATGTACATATCAAAATTTTACCAAGTATATTTTTGTATGAAGCAGATCCTGGTAAATTTCCTACAGGCACAAATCACATTTGGTATATTACTTGCCCCCAGATAAGCTGATATCCTAAAGAAAGTTTAAAGAGACATGCTTAATCTTTGATTATTACAACAAAATATATAAAGTGTTAATCTTTTTGAATAGGCAATTAGATAAAAGCAATAAATAATGTGCTAATTATATGTGTCTCAAGTGTTAATGAGGAGATCACAGGGTGGCACAACTAGTTGTGATTTAACAGAAAAACGAAAGCCAGCTGAGAAAGCAAATGACTTGGTAATTGGCATTAAGGAATATCAAAAGTCATCCTTTAAAGTGACAGTGATTTAGCTACTAAATCTGTTTATAGAGACATACGGTCCATTTAAATTTTTGAAATATAATAATTTGGAGTAGAAAGTTTCCACGTGTGAAAATCCTTACAAACTACAAATTCTGAAATTAAAAAAAGAAAAGGTTTAGTATAGTTAATAATGATAACAGTACACCAATTAAGAAAGGAGAAATACAATACAAGGTGATCTCAAGAAGAGTTACCAAAAATTTTAGGTTAGGGATCTTTTGCATTGCCAATTTCTCTTTATTCCTCCACCCCTTTTCATGATTAATGCTACCTGAATTCAGCAAATTCACTCACTGCAGCATACTTCAACACTTCAAGAGACCTCAGTAACACTAAACAAATTTGATTCTGCACCATATTTTTGTGCTTGTAATAAAGCTATTTCCACTTTATCCTAAAATCATTGGCAGGAAAGATTTCACTTATCTCTGTGCTTTGGATTTCTTTTTAATGTCTTGCATCTATCATCTCAAGCATCTTAAGTCTTTTAGAACTGTTGGAAATTTAGCTAGTTACAGATGAGTTAGCCAATGAGACCCTGGTTGCTATCACTTTGGACAATGAGAAAGGTCTGCTTTTGAGCCTCCAATCTCTTACTACAAGGAGAAATTCTCCTTTCTCATTGCTTTCAAACTTTTCCTCTTTGTCCTCTTGTCTAGTCTTACCAGCACACCAAGGTTTTTCATCTTGTCCCCACAAACAAAATCTCTTCCATAATGGCTTGTTTTCTATCTTATGTGGTATGCTCACATTAAAACTATAATATGTTGAATCTAAATAAACAAGCCTTTTCTTTGGAATTTCAAACATCTGGAAGAAACTGAAGAAGATGTGGGAGGGATTAAGTGTGTATAGGATATTCATAACCCAAGAAGTTTTGTTAAATTAGCAATAATTTACTTACAAAGAAGCCTACTTGTGATTTCTATAGAAACTATGTGAGGTTGGTTGGTTTATTAGTTACAAAAGCACTTCTTTCCTTGTTAATCCATGTTTCATATCCAAGCATTGATTATTTGGCAAACCTAGTAAAGACTGGGAAAATAAGTACACGTATACCTACTCACACAGTTGGAAACAATGCTTCAATATATACCAACTAAGAAAAAGTCAGTTGGTGTCTTTGTGAAGAATAATGTTAATAGTACTTAATCATATAAAATAATGTGTCATTTGAATTATTATATATTACTTTGGGAAACAGTTCACAAGAATCTAAGATGTTTTCCCTTAAACTGCAAATTAACTAATAGATTATTGGAAGGGTCTTTGAACCTCAGTCAGTTTAAATGTGAATACATTTTGTTTTCTAATAGGGTGTTGTAGGTGGTATGAGGCTACAGTTCCTTCTTTGGTAACTAGAAATAAGTAGAAACACTGAAATATGTCATATTTTTTAAGACATTGTGGGCTGTGGAAGAAACAATATGTAGAGGAACTAAGGGAAGAGATTTTCCTCAGTGAGCTGGATTTTCAGCCATTTCTTTAATGAATGCACAATGTTAGCATGAGGGGAACCAGTAAGAGCCAACAGCAACTCTTTACTGTACTTCCATCTTTTTTGAGTATCTAAACTTAACTAAAGATAGTTTTAAGTCAAAGATTTCCAAATGAGACAAACATAGACTCACTAGCTGTACACTGGTTACAAGGAATCCTATAAGAACGTATATCAAAAGGAGCAAAAATGTTTTGTGAAGTTCGGTATTATAAATAATAATGAATGGAAGGTTCTGTCACTCTATTAATAACAAAATAAATCTTAAGAATACATATATTTTGGGGGGTGATTTAAGTTTCAATCAACAGAATCCCACTCCTAAATTTATATAATCCAAATAATATAGGTTTGGATTCTGTAAAACAAAGGTAATTGGCAGTATTAAAAAGGGAAATCTGAAAATCAACACACAGAATTGAAAATTTTAACCAAACTTTTTCAGCGACTGATAAATCAGGCAGAAAAATATATTAATGATATCTAGTATTTGAATGCATGATTAATGAACTGTCTTTATTAATGAATTTACATATTTTGAACACTGCATTGAAAACCTGCAGAAAACTCTTCCTTCACTTACTAAAATTATTTTTCATACCCAGCCTATGACCAAATAAATTGCTGTCATACAGCATATTCTCTGATCATGGTGGACTTAATTGCTGTGTCAAATAAGAAAATGTAATGCACATTGGAAAAAATTTTCTGTGAAAATTAAAGAATCTAATGAAATATACCATGTTCAAGCATTAAAAGATAGTTAATTAGTTTTTTAGAAAGCCCTTAGTTTTCATTTTATTGATCTGCAGATTCAATAAAATCTCAAATCATCAGAAGGCCTTTTTTCCTAAATTACAATCTGATTTTAAGGCTTATAATGGCAATTTAAAGAACCATATGTGGTAGTTTTACCAGATTGAAAACTTTGAAACTTGAATCATTGGCTTGAATGAAATTTAAGGTAAATTGACCCAAGTAACATACTAGGCACACATACTGTCACTTTATTTCTAGTAGTGCTGCCATTGCGGTTTAGTTGGACAGTGATTGATATTCTGAATCAGGAATGATTGGAACAATGGGATATCCTCACAGAAAAGAAATAAATAGCTTTGACTACCCAACACATCATTAACAAAGATTATTCACAGTGCGTCATGGTTAAACACGTGATCTTTTGGCTCATCAGAATGCAAGGTTACACAGTCGAACTTTTATTTCAATACATTTATTTACTATTATATATTTAATGTTAACTTCTAGAAGTTAGTGACAACACACTTGACTTCCTGGACAAAATATTTTTCCTTACTGGAAATAAAAATGCTTGTCTGTTTTATTTCATTTTAATTAGAACTCTTTGGTAGTAACTGATAACTGAATTTTAACTAAGCTTGACAAAAACATCGTCTGCTTACAAAAATAAAAATATTAGATGTCGGATAGACTTTTGGCGCCATGATATTGCTTTTTTCTGGTACCTGATTTCTTGAATACTGTGAACAGTATTGCTGTTACTTGCAAATATACTTATCGTGGATAATGGTATATTAAGGGCTTCAGATATATTGAACTGTTATTCAGCAAAGCAAGACTTAGAAAGAGTTTTAAAGAATTTGGAATTGGGAAAGTCTCCAAATCCTCTGTCTAATGGAATTAGAAATAGATGGGAAACAATTTCATCCTCTTGTTTTCCATCATACAAAGGCTTCTTCTTCCTCCACCCAAATATAAGTAAGTTTAAATAATTTATTATGTCCACATTCCCCTTGCTAACATATTGCCACTCAAATAAAAATCAAAATTTAGAGTTATTTTTGGTTATTTCATGTCTGATTTCACTAGAATAGAAATGTTAAGTATAACATTGTTGAATATCCTCTAAAAACACCTTCATCTGTCATGATATGTTTCTGGTCATTTTCTTTTTCCTCTGAGATTTTGATATCTATTTATTTTCTGGAACAGTGGTACCTGTACAATTTTGTGTACAAATAAGAAATTAAATGGGATATTTTTGTGATAAATAGGGCTCATCTTTCTTTTCTTTTGACTTTGCCTCCTGTTCTCCAATGTGTGGTGATATTCCATGGAAGAAACCTTAGTAAACTACAATGTGCTATGCAACTAAACTTACTAGTTTAGACATCATTTCTGAATTTTTATAGTATATCTGCCACCAACTTACGTAGCAAGTCATTTAAAAATATCTGATGGCATTTTCTCAATTGCCATATGAAGCTAATTATCCCTGCCTAATAGTGGAGTTGAGATGGATAGGAGAATACATATAAAAGTAGTCAGAAAAACTTGGCTTCAAGTATTTAATTAGTAATTATTAGTAATATTGAACATATTCTTTAATGTTAATATTGCTATTGTATTTTAACATTAACCTTAATGGTGTATATTTGAATTCATTTATGTTTATCATATTGATGCACCTAGATGCTGCTTTTGTGTCAGTCCTTAGTATATTAAAGACATGTTCTGGAAGGATGGATGTTCTTGAGACAGACTTTTTATAAATTCTGCTATGTAATATCTCTGGTGTGTTCTTTGAAGAAGAAAAGTTATGCCATTTTTCTTGCTCTGAAAATTTCTATCTCTATTATTAAAGTTTAAAGAACATAATTTTTAGAATAAAGAACATGTTCATCATGTTTATTATAAAAATAATAAATTCCCACCTTACTTCCTATTCTCCAAAATTATTTCACCATGTGCACATTTGCTCAGGCCAGTACCCTAGGATTAATTCTTCTTCTGTCTAACAACACTTATCCCTCCGGTCAGAGCTCAAACTCTTCCCCCTGCTCCTGCTTTTTTTTTTTTTAACTGCTTCTCATCATACAAAGCTATTCAGTGTCAACAGCCTCTTACACATTGCCCTTTGCTGGAGGGACCTAACACTCTTCTTCCTTCCATTTATGCCTGACCAAAGTTAGTTTTCTACAATGCAGCATTTAATCTCCTCAAAATGTAGGTGAAATTAGGCCACTTTCCTGCTCATTGCGACTTTCCAATAAATTTCTGTTGCAAACATTTTCCCGTATTGTACATGGTCTTATACCCAACTGGTTCCATCTTTCTCTTCAGTCTAACTTTATACTTCTCTCTTGCATCCTCAGCCATATAGAACTTTGTTCTTTCTCCTCAAGTTACCATGATAATTTCCATTGTAGCATATTGTTTTCTTATATCTAAAATTCACTTTCTCCATATTTTCATATTGTTTTTTGTCTTCTAGTTCAAATGTCACTATTGCAGATACCTCCTTTACTTTTTCCTTATTATTACCATTTTCTAATTACTTCATAGTGCTTATATATCATTGAAATTAGATGTATCTTGTTTGTGTTAATGGCCTTAACCACTGTGGCATGAAGTTCATGTACACCAATGTATTAACTGTGCTTAGAATGATAGGTGGTCCCCTTCAAAGACTTAAATTATTTGAAGTATCATATTTGGTTACAGAGGTAAGAATATAATCCTAGAACTAAAGTGACCTTAAACAACAAGGATTAACTTCTCATTTGTGTTAACATTATCCATTTCAGACAAACTAGGGGCTACAATCCACATCTCCTCACTCTAGGAATCCAGGCTGTTGAGGAGCCAGTAAGTTGACATTTTTCCGTCACTGTGGCAGAGGGAAAGACATCTCACTTGGCTTTTCTATTAGCAACTAAATTCTGTCTGGCAGTGACTCACACCACTGCTTTTTACAGTTAATTAGCCTAAACTAGTCATATGGACCAAGCAAGTATAAAGTACAAGGGTGAGTCAAAAATGATCCGCACTCTGGCTGTAGCATTTATTTTAATTAACTTTTAGAAAAGACAAATACATCATTTTTCAACATAATCTCCTTGCTTTTCAATACACTTTGTCCATCTGTCAACAAGCTTTCATATTCCCTCATTAAAAAATGTTTTAGGCTATGCTGCGAGCCACAAATACACCACTGTCTTTACTTCTTCGTCAGAAGTGAATCCAGCTCTTTCTTGATGGCTAACACTTGTTCAGCCTTCTTTGAACTTCTCTATCTATTCATACAGACTTCTTCAAAACCCTTTCTCCATACTGTGTACAAGGTCTTCGATAAATAACGGCACCAGGTATGCCCTCAGACTACAAAAAATGAATCACTACATGCTGCTCTTGTTTTGTGCAGATCACAAATGGGGCATCCATTTTTGCTCACACCGCAGTTACAAATGAACTGATGTAACACATTCACAGCTGCACAGCAGTGACTGGGGAGACAGTAGCCTTGAATGGAAAGCGCTGATAAGACAGTGCGGCCAACAGAAGTTTTAATATAACTGGAGTGTGGATAATTTTTGACTCACTCTAGTAATAAATGGTAAAATAACATTGAGTAGGAAGGAAGAAAATATTTGGCAACAAAGCACAGGAACTGTTACAATTCATAACTGATACTTGAAAGAAAGTTAGATTTATTGGAGCCATACCTATAATCAGATATAATGGTATCTGGAAAGGTATTGCCAAATTTAAAAACAAATCTCCCTCAGATAAAATGTCAGGAATAGAGAAGTGGGTTAGATGGAGCCAAAATACAGTATTTTTATTTATATTTCTTATATTTTTATATTTCCTACTAGTAAACAGAATTTTTCTTTATCTCCTGCTAATTTAAGGAGCAGAAAAAGTCTGGGAAGTAGACAGGGAGTTGAGTTATCTACCTCTTAATCCTGCTGGTTTAGATGTATTTTTGATCTTTTATAACGTAGCTTATTCTTGTCCTATCATATATAAAATTGTACAGTCAGGACATGATTGATAGAAATTTGCTTTTCTGATAGGAAATTTTGAACTTAATTCCCAGGCCTATAGCTTCTATCAATCACTATTATCCAATTCAAAACAACAAAAACTGTTACTGCTAATGTAATGATTCCCTGGTTTACATAGAGGTGGCAATCTGTTGTTTCTTACCTCATTTAGGCAAATTAGTTATTGGTCAACTTCTTTTAAGAAAATCTTATAACTCCTTTGAATTTTTTTTTTAACAATCTGCTATTTACTGTAGGATAAAGATTATAAAAATCTCTGTGGAAATAAGTACTTACTGTTTTATATTTTAATTTGTCTAATTTTATAAGTTTACATATATAAGTATAGGGCAGATAAACAAAGGAAATATTTGAGTCTGAGTCCATTTTGAGAACTGTCCTAATTATAACACTGATGACAATCAATGCTCATTTTAATGAAATTAAATCAATCCTGATTGCAGCAGTAATTAAATCCTTTGTCAGTACCTGTTGAGTCTACAGAAACTTTACCTTCCTTTGATAAACAAAATATGATGGCATAAGGAAACATTAGCAGTGAAACCAAAAATAAGAAGTTAAACATTGAAAAAAAAAACTGGAAATTAACCCTTCCTTGTATTTTTAATTAAATATGAATCCTTTAGCATTATATAATTTATTTTACAGATATCTAATTTCAAACAGTGATGAATGTATTCAGTCTGCAATAAATCATTTATTTATAAAACAAGAGATGCCAGTACTTTATAGTTTAGAGCAGAGCTCACTGAAGTCTTAATGCTTTGTGAAATGGCCATCTAGGTTAAAGGGTGGGCATTTGAAATTCCCAACTGATATTCATCATAAGACATAGCTTGTGTTCTAAATTATTTTCTGTTTTTAATGTTTCATCTTGTTATAAAGCTAAAATATTTTGTGTCAGTTTCTCAGGATATTTGCTCACAGAGTGATTGTGGCTCATATACACATGCTTTTGAATGTACTACTGTTTCACTTCAAATGATTTTCAGAAATGGTCTAAAATTCTGGTCATAGTTGTATTTGTGTCATACGAGTGCCATAGATGAAAACAGTTTCATTAGTTCTGAAAGACATTAAATACAGCTTAATGAGCTAAGGCTTCCCCTTTCCATTGAGTCAGTTTTTTTCTTGAAGTCATACATGTCTTTTTGTTAAACACGTGGCCCCAAAAGAACTTTACCTGCATGTACCTGATGTTTCCTGTGGCACTACTGAACCCTGATCTTCTTGCTCTTAAGCTGCATTGACATTCATTCATTCATTCATTCTATATGTAGAGAATGAATGTCTGTTCTGATAGAGTGTCTGTTCTAATCATGGAGCCACATTAGGATCATGAAGTGTATTAGCAAACCAAATAGTCAAACATGTGTCTGCCTCATGGTGTTCATATTCTAGAGGACAGAAAAGGACAGAAAAGTCTAACTGTAATACACAAGTGAATTATACAATATGATAGGTAGGACTGCTTGTATTTAAAAAGCAGAGAATAAAGAGTTTGGAAGGCTCATTTCCATTTTAAAAAGGATCACCAGGGTCAGCCTTATCTTTTGAAGGGGACATTTGAACAAAGTTGGAAAGGGACTTGACACAAGATGTGTGGGGAAACCAGTTGCAGGTTTAGAGAATAGTTAGCAAAGGATTCCAAGGAAAGAAAAGGTTTGAATATCAGCCAGAAGATAGTGTGGCTGGGGGATGTTGTAAGGTGGGAAGTGGTAGCTGATGGATCCCAGCATGAACAGGGGCAAGATTGTCTAACAGCTTGTGGCCAATGTAAGAATTTGTACTTACACTCTGAGTAAGATGTGTCCTAATTACAGGGTTTGTACAGGAAAGATACAAAAACTGCTTGACTTTTAGAGCAATAACCCTGGCTTCTGTATAGAGTATGGACATCAAGGGAGTTTGGGGTCAGGAGTAGAATACAAGCAGGGAAAAGAATGAAAAGGTAATTGGGTGATTCCATTATTCCAAGAAACTTGCAAGGGCTTCTCTCACAATTCCATCTAATAACAAGATCCACTTCATAGAATTATCACTGTTGAGACAGGAAAACTGAAGCACAAAAATTAAAGACTTTTCTCAAATTACTATAGTTTAGTAACAATGGTTTACATTATTACTCATCATTACCATTTTAATCACTTTTATAATTAACAGACATAGGGAATACAATTTTTGAGAGAGAGAGAGAGAGAGAGAGAGACAGTGTCCCCAATCCCAGTATATTCACATCAACTATGATCATTCCAGAAACTTGGTTACTGCCCAGTTCCACATTCTTTCCACAGACAAAGACTCATTTTCCAGAGAAAATGTAAGATGGAGGGGTCAGGAATTTTGCTGTGGATTAATGCAAACATATTGTCTACTACCTACAGATTTGAGGTGCATTAAAAACTAAAGAGAAGTAAGTTAAATGTGTAATTCATTACAAGAATAAAAAGATAAATGTAACAATGAGGGAATAAAGTAATATTAGATGATAAAAAGCAGAAATAGAAATTTAAGTATAATATTAAATCAACTTTGATACAGTCAAAGCAAACAGGATAGGACCTATCAGTCTTACTGTATTCTAATGTAAATGGATTACGTTTTAAGTCCTTTCCCTGACTTTTTAAGAGGAAGCTAGTGATACTCCATCAACGTAGCAAAACAGTTACCTTTAGTTGGTTTAATGGAATAGAAAACACCTCTGTTTTCAAATGGATTCACCCTTAGTACCCTTCTAAAGGATTTGACAATGAGGATGAATAATTTTTCCATTAAAACAATACAAATAAACACATCACTCATAATTTGTTCCAAGTGATCACTAAATTTGGAAGTCCCACTGGTCTACTTCATGAACCTGTGAAGAGAGATTCTTAACTCATTGTTTCCAGCTACCAGATTTATAGCTTGGCCTTTCTAGAGTGTTAAGTTTTTTTGAGTGAAAGGTTGTATGGGTCATTGATAATTAACCTATTTTTAATGAAAAGTCTTTAATATTTTCCAACCACATCATGTCCAATGGCATCTTTGAATGCTTACTAAAAGACAGTTACTTTAACACCATTTGATTTTATGACTCAGTTATTTCTTGACAATTTTATTATAACTTTTTCATGATATTTTAAATTGTAAAAATACCTCTGAACATTAAAAAAAGATTTTTAAAAATCTGTTCCTATTTAATTAAGAGATTTAACTAAATGGATTAGATTAAGGCAGTAAAATTAACTTTTATATCATCTGAAGTTATTTAGCAGATTTGATTTGGAAAATAAGCTTCTATATTTTTCTGTTGCCCTTTTATATAACCAGTGATTGTTATTCTATTTATAAATGATTCAATATTAAATTAACAGATAAGTGTATTATGGAAAATAATTCTGATTCATATCTAACCATCATTCACAATGGTTTCATCAATGATGCAACATTGTGAAGTTTGCTTTAAAAAATATATTATGAAAACTGAACTTAGCATATTTCATATAATGTACTTTTTTTTACCCTTGATGATTTGATATTTACTAGGAAGATCAATAATAAAGATTCAAGATGGAATTTATTGCTGATTTATATTCAATAAAATATAGCAATAATATAAGCATATTGAAAAAGATATCCACAAAGGAAAAAAAAAACTGAGTTTAGCAATATAGGAGAATAAATCTGCTTAAAAGAGCCAATTTTTTTTTTTTTTTGTAAATCATCATAAACTATGGGTTGCGTTTAACTTTTGAAAGATTACTATATAACCAGGAACATTTTTAAAGATCCTGAAAAATAACATTTTCAGAGTGGTATAAACATCAGTGCAAATTATATGATATATTCCTTTTTATCTCTGTTTCTTACTAGGCCTCAAAAACAGTTTGTATACAACTGCATAGAAAAGTTTTACTCCTTTATCCAGAAATTTATAAAGAAACATGGGCTAATACACTAAAAACACAAAATTTATCAATTTTTAACACAGATTAACTGAGAATTACTCATACAACTGACCTTACATACAAGTTGATGGCAAAGATTATTAAACATATGTTGTGTCCACAGTTGATTTTTTTTAAAACACAATGCACATAAATATTGAAAAAGTCCCTAATTTTTTATCTGTTTAGCAACCCTGTTCAAAGTAATCCATGAGTCAGAGACATCAGACTGGAAATTAGAAAGTGTTTTGGAATGAAAGATAATGAAAATGGAAATCTTACTACAGTATAAAAACTTATGGGATAAAGCTAAAACCATGCTCAGAGAAATTTATCACGTAAAAGCATGTGTGAGAAAAGAATAAAGGCCATAATCAATCATGTATACATGCATCCTAAGAAACTAAAAAGAACAGCAATTTAACACCAAAGAAATTAGAAGTTATTGCATAATAAAGATATGAACTGAAATTAATGAAATAGGAGATAAATGTACAGTAGACCAAATCAGCAAAGCCTGTTTGGTTCTTTATAAATGCTAATAAAAGTGATAAAATGCTAGCAAGACTGAGCAAAATAAAAATGAGTACACCTGCCATTTTCATAAAGGAAAGTGACTTGCACATATTAAGTAATTATATTTTTTTTTACAAAGGCAAAAAATAAAGATAGGAAATATACTGATGTCATTGAATCTAATCCAGTATCACATGGATTGTTCTAGCCTTCCCACATTGCTTGCCTGTAATTGACCTCTCAAATTGATGAAACTAGCTCCCACCATTCACATATTTTTTCAATCCTACTAAATATATGCACAGACTTTTCAGAATTGCTTCAACTTATTACTATGAGAAAAGATTTTTTACCAATTAGTATATAATATGTACAGTTCCTTTTGTCTTTAGTCCCATTAAAACAAAGAGTGTTCCCCAAAGTTACTCCAAAGTTAGGTCAGCACATTTTTCCCCATTTCCTTCAATGAAGTTATGTCATGTATTTGTAGGACAGTTAGATTATATTGTACAGTCTGCATTCCATTCTGAGATCCTCTTACATCCTAGTCAATTTTTAAAATATGCTGAATGTTTTATGGGTTTTGACAAATACTTAGCATTATGTGTGCATACTACAGTTTCATATACAGCCCATTCTTTTTATTCACAGTAGTTACATTCTATAAAGTCCCTTTGAACATTGTATTTTTGAATACTGGACCATTATTCCTAGGAGAAATAATGGGTGATGTTCCTATGTTATTCTGGTCACAATAGTTTTCCTCAACCAATCAATACATAACCTTTTCAAGTGTGTGTTTCTATTCATAGAGACTATATATATATATATATATATATAGAGAGAGAGAGAGAGAGAGAGAGAGTATATGATTCACTAACATTGAACTCACAACCAATGGCTCTGTAAAGTAATACCTCGATGAAGCTTTTCTAATACATATATTTTCTTTTCTCAGTAAGGTACATCACAGCCTTTTTTCCTTAGGAATGCTAGACGGCACTTCAGCCCCTCATTTGGCGGCCATGTTAAACAGTGAAATCACACACAAAAAAGCACGACATAAAGAACATGGCATTAAATAGACAACAAAGAAGGTAGTTGTTTATAGTATGAGTACTGAAATAAAAAGGCAGAGCTGAGCCTTGTTTGATAGCTGGGAATATGTGTGTTGGTGACTCAAATTTTTTATCATTGTATGTCTGCCAGTGACCTTGAAAGTGCTTTGAGTGTTCATTTTGGGGTTGCAGATAAATTTTAGCAACCAGATGAATTTGCAAATACAAAATCCATGAACAATGCAAATTAGTTTCACCACCCTAAAATATCCCCTTTATTTCTCCTAGTCAAACATTACCTTCTTGCCATTTCCATGGCAACCACTGATCTGTTTTCCATTCCTATTATTTTACCTATTTAAAGTCACACACAAATGGGTTCATAAAGTATGAAGCCTTTTCTCTCTGCCTTCTTTCACTTATCAGATACACTTAAGTTTCATCCATGTTATTCTTTGAATTAATGGCTCATTCATTTTTTATTGCTGCATAGTTTTTCATTATATGGATGAAGTGCAGTTTGTTTATTCATTTATCTATTGCAGGACCGGTTAGTTGCTTCCCATTTTTAGGAATCACGAAAGAAATGCTGTAACTATTCATAGGCAGGTTTTGTGTGCACAAGCATTTTTTAATTATGTGGTAAATACTTAGAAGCTCAGCTGATGGATTGTATGATAAGTCTGTTTAACATTGTTAGAAACTGCCAAAGTTTTCTAAAGTGGCTGCACCATTTTGCATTCTCCTAGCAATGAAGAAATGTGCTGATAGTGTGCATATTTGCTAGCCTTTGAAATTGTCAGTTCTTTGAATTTTAGCCACTCTGATAAGTATTAAGTGGTATCTCCTTATGGTTTTAATTTGCATTTTATTTGCAAGTCAGTTGATGTGGAGCATCTATTCATATGCTTATGTGCCATCTGTATGTCTTCTCTTACTTGTGTGAGTTCAATTTTTAGCTCATTTTAAAATTTATTTGCTTTCTTTTGTTAAATTGTGTTATTTGTTTATCCTGCATGTGATTCCTTTATTGTATAATCTGCAGTTATTTTCTACTAATTTGGTGACTTGCCTTTTCATTTTTGTAACAGTCTCTCTCACAGAGCAAAAAGCTTTAGTTTCCAATTACCTTTTTTCTTTTCAGATTGTAAATATGGTGTTATATCTAAAAACTCATAACTGGACACAAAATTACACATTTTCTCTTATAATTTTGTAGAAATTTTATAGTTTTGAATTTACCTTTAGGACTGTAATCCAGTTTGAGTTAATTTTTGTGTAAGATGAACATATTAAGATTTTTTCTTATTTTTTCACATATGGACATCAAAATTTTCTAGTATTGTTTATAAAAATGACTGTCTTTGTACAGTGAATTTTTTTTGTACCTTGGTCAAAAGTCAATCCATTTTATTTTTGTTGATCTATTTTTTGCTGTCTTATTTGTGTTGATTTATGTCTCTTCTTTTGCTAATACCAGTCTATTGATTACTGTAACTTTATTGAAATCAGGTTATGTAAGCCCATTCACTTTGATTTTCTTTTTTAGGTGATTTTTTAAAAGCTTATTTTTCTTTTGCTTTAGCTATCCTAGCACCTTTGCCCCTCCATCTAAATTTTAGAAACAGTTTGCCAGTATTCCAGAAAACTTCCTGGGGTTTTGGTTGAGATTGCATTGAATCAATAGATAAAATAGGGAATGATTGGAATCTTAATGCTGAGTCCTTTCCTTAATGAAAACAGAATATCTCCAATGATTTAAACCTTCTTTATTTCATGTGTATTCTCTAGTTTTCTGTATGCAGATTCTACATGTTTTGTCAATTTACGCCTAAGTACTTTCTTTGGTGCTATTACAAGTGGTATTGTGTTCTTAATTTCCCATTTCAGTTGTTCATTGTTGGTATGTAGGAAAGCAGCCCCTTTTTGTACATAGGTCATGTGTCTTATGATCTTATTAAACTTGCTTAATAGTTCCAGCAGTTCTTGTGTAGATATAGGACTTTTCTAAGTAGACATGTGGTTTATGAACAATTAAGGTTTTTTCTTTCCTTTCAAGTCAGAGTATCAATTTTCTTTCGCTACTGACCTAACTACACTTCTCAAAATTTTTTGAAAGTAGCAGTGATAGGTGACAGAGGAGGGCATCCTAGTCTTGTTCTGAGTCTTAACAAAGAAGCATTCATTCTCTCACTATTAAGCATGTAGTGTGTTTTCTTTTTTCATATATTTTTTTTATGTTACGTAAGTGTATTAGATTGCTGGAGCTGCTGTAACAAAGTAATTTACACTAATTTACACTGAGTAACTTAACAGAAATACCTCATTTCACAATTCTAGAGACTATAAATCTGAAATTAAGGTACTGGCAGAATGAGTTCCTTTTGAATGTGATGAGGGGAGGATCTGTTCCTGGCCTCTCTCTTTGGCTGGTAGATGTGATCTTCAAGTTCACATGGTGCTCTTCCTATTTGTAGGGAGAATAGTCATTGGAAAAGGAGCTCACCCTGCTCAAGTATGATCCTTATATTAACAGGACTGATTATAACTGCAATGACTCTTTTGCTAAGCTAACTATATATTTTTTTAAACTTTTATCTTATATTGGAGCATAGTTGATTAACGATGTTGTGTTAGTTTCAGGTGTACAGCAAAGTGATTTATTTATATATATACATGTATCTATTCTTTTTCAATTCTTTTTCAAATTCTTTTCCAAATTCTTTTCCCATTCAGGTTATTACATAGTATTGAGCAGAGTTCCCTGTGCTAGAGAGTAGGTCCTTATTGGTTATCTGTTTTAAATATAGCAGTGTGTACATGTCAATCCCAAACTCCCAATCTGTCCCTTTTCCCTACTCTTCCTCACTGGTAACCATAAGTTCATTCTCAAAGTCTATGAGTCTGTTTCTGTTTTGTAAATAAGTTCATTTGTATCATTTTTTTTTTTAGATTCTGCATAGAAGTGATATCATATATTTGCCTTTGTCTGTCTGACTTACTTCACTTAGTATGATAATCTCCAGGTCCATCCACATTGCTGCAAATGGCATTATTTCATTCTTTTTAATCATTGAGTAATATTCCATTGTATATATGTACCTCATCTTCTTTATCCATTCATCTGCTGATGAACATTTAGGTTGCTTCCATGCCTTGGCTATTGTAAATATAAACTAACTATATCTTATGTATTTTTAAAAATGACTAGTTGAGATAATACTTTATATTAAAACTGCACACATTTTAGGCATACAGTAAATTAGTTGACAAATGAATACAACTTCATGGACACTTCAAAATATCTCCTTATGCCTATTTGCAGTTAATCACAAACACTGATCCA
This sequence comes from Hippopotamus amphibius kiboko, assembly GCF_030028045.1. Lineage (NCBI taxonomy): Eukaryota > Metazoa > Chordata > Mammalia > Artiodactyla > Hippopotamidae > Hippopotamus > Hippopotamus amphibius. Next base: position 95,858,039 of record NC_080195.1, on the reverse strand, counting down.
GACTCAGGCAAACCCTAAACTGTTTTCTGTTGGTAAATATTTGTGTTTCCTATTCTAGAATTACATATACACTCCCTTCTGACTTTTTTCATTTACCACATTATTTTCTCATAGTCATAAAAACTGTTGTAGGTATCAGTAGTTTAAACCTGTTTGTTTGTTTTCTGTGTAGTATTCTATCATATGGATAGACTGCAAAGTATCCATTAAATTTTATAAAACATTTCCATAGAGTTTTCCAAAGTGATTGTACCATTTTAGACTCCTGTCAACAGTTTATGGAAGTTTCAGTTGAAATACATATTGGTAATCATAACATTCTTATTGTAGGAATTTTTAATATTGGCCATTTTTATTTGGGCATACATCTATATCTTTTTGTTATTCTTTGTATTTTCCAGATAACTGATGACAAATACTTTTTTATTGCTTATTGGCCACTTGTGTATTATTATCTTAGCAAAATATCTGTTCAAAACTTTGGCCTGTTTTTACTTTTTGCCACCTTCTCATTGAGGTAAAGGAGAGAAAAAATTGCAAGATTAACATATTGATGAAGACTAGCCTGGAATGTCAGAATTCCAGTATGTAAATAAATGTATCTTGTATTTTCAGAAAAAGTCACTTAAAGGAAAAAAAAATCCCTGCATATGTATGTATATGTACATACACCTACATATATGTATACCGATACACACAAACACTCATATATGCACATATATACATATGCACACATATATACAGATAGACTTACATACATATATATGTATACATGCACATATATATACCTAAACATTTATAATAAAATATTATCTAACTTTTTATGAGGGATGCTTCTTATTGTTTAAAATGTAAATACTTTATATTTTATGCTAACTACTTAAATGTCTAATTTTAAAACTTTATCATTCATTGAAATATTACAAATATCTCTTTTCATTGCAAAAGACCAGTATTTTGAGGGTATTTACCCTCAGGGTTGGCAAATATGTGATAACCTCAGATAAGCAATTATAGACATCATCACATAAAGTACAGAATTTAAATGAAACATAGCTAATTATGGGCATAGTCGTAGTTGTCATGGAAGTCAGTTAAGCTAGTACGGGCATTCTAATAAATATTAACATTGATAATTGACACATCTGCTCCTTCTGTTTGACCTAGAATCATATTAATTGAAAAGGATTATATAAATAAATGGTTTGAATGCATTTAACAAATACCAAGAAAAATTTTACCTGTGTTCCAAAAGCAACATTTTTTTAAATAAAGTATTGCATTTTCATCGCAAAGTCTAGATATCTGCTCAGGATAAATTGGACTTATGGCAAAAATTAATTTAAAGCATGCCACATGATAGTTGTTAGAAGGAATATAATTTGGTTATTCACATCTTCTCCTATGCCCCACTTTCTGAATAATTCATTTATCATGCTTAGTATTTATTCAAAATGTTCACAATTCAATGTAAAATAATGTATATTAATGTGAAATTAAACGTTTGAGTATTCATGTCACAGCGAATTTGAAAAATAACCTAATGCCAATATATACAATTTTGAGACATAAATGTTTTAAAGTAAATATTTTCATAGAAAACATTTTATGATACAGTTCCTGTAAAAAGTGATATAATAGTCATTGAACAGAGTGTTCAAAACTTTCTATTATATAGCAAAGGAAAAAAAAATGATCTTTGTATGTTCAACTTACTTGTAAAGTAAGGAGGTAGACTAATGCACCATTATTTTTAAACAGAACGTGTGTCTTTTCCTGGTAAATATGCTTTTTTTTTTTTTTTTTGACTTTTCCCTGTCTCAATAGTGTCACCAACTTTACAATTATTTATAGATCCAACATGGAAGTGATTATTTCTGGAGCACTCCTCTGAATATCCACCCCTATATAATCAGCTGTAAAATTTCTAGATTTATAACCCCAAAACTTATCATTTTTGCCCTTTCTGTCTCTCTCATCTGAAATAGTCTCACTCTGGAAAATCCTTAGGTAGAAATATTACTAAGCCATTGAAAATATGAGTCTAACACAGAGAATAGAAAACAAACTGGGCAAGGAAAGATGACAGAAAGTAAGAGAGTGGTGAGGACACTGTACTCTTGTTGTGAGTCTGGCTGCTGTACAGATAGAGACACAAACACAGGATCCCTTTCTGAGAAGATTATAATGCATATCAGAGAACACCAGTGGACTCATGGAATACTAATCAACAATCAGAATACATACACAGAAGTAGAATGACAATGAAATTACAGTTTTAACATCTGTTTATAAATATAACATTAATTATATAAATACCCGAGTGTTAGAGAATTTAAAAAATTAGTGATACGTTTCAATGCACATCTTGGTAGAATCCTGTGCTTCATAAACAAAGAGGTAAATGTTGCATTATTTCTTCATGATTAACATAAATTTTGTAGTTACAGTATTAAAATACAAAAAAATCATAAGTGCTGATTTAATAAATGAACACAGATGAAAATAAAACAAATCTATCTTTATTGATTAAAATAAAAGTATCTCTGAAACATTATGCAAATTCTACATATAGAGAGCAGTTGACTTTTTTTTTAAGGAAAAAAGAAAATACATGAAGAGTATTTTTTTCTAGGTCTCTACTCATTGTGCTATATTTGATCTATACATACTAAATATAATCTTTGTTCTGGCATGAGAGTAAGGTTAATTATGCAAGCATTGGGACCTGTAACTCTAAATCTTTTTGAAATTTGTCACAGTGAGTTGGAGAAAAAGGACCACAGAACAATTGTATTGATACTTTTTAAAACAGTGTAAACCATAGGCTGGTTGGATGATAGAATAGGTAGTTATATATTCTGTTATAATTCTAGCATGTCCTTGCTAATAGGAGCCAACCAATATCATGGAGTTAATAATACATTCATCCATACATGCATACATACATTAAACCCAAAGTAGTATTTTGAGAAAGAAATGAGGGAAGAAAGTTATTTTACCCACATTTGCTTCTCCTTTCGAAATTGTGAAATTGGCACTCATGTCATGCAGTGACGCACACTGTGCCCAAAACCATGACCTCTCTAGAACTTTAGGAACCTTTAGTTGTAAACTGTAACAGTGGGAGATCTGACAATTTGACAAATTGTTGCTAAACTACCAAGTCGTTTAATATATCAGTGAGTCTTCTTCAACATCTGCTTCTCACTTTCTCTTTATCAAGATATAACCTGTGTCTGTGAAAAAAAGAGTTACTTTCGTATAGCTCAAGAAATCTTCACAGACTGACCTCATGTTCTGTGGATCATTCTACTCCCTCTCAATATGACATAAGTTTACTATAACACATTTATTGTGGAAAGTGGAGATAGATGCATAGTGATTTTGCACACATTTATATTTGTATTAAACCCTCAATCTCACTTTGAATGCATAAATGATTAGAAGAGTAATTCTTAAGAAAAGTTGGTATCTGCTTATTCTGGGTTCCTTATGATGATTTCTATATTGCTACAGAGTGCTGATTCTCACATTTGGTGACATATGAAAATCACTTGTGAACTTTTTAACATACTGATACTCTGGCCACACTTCAGTCATAAGTGGTTTGTACAGCTGTCTATCTAATATCCTAGGTATTATCATTCTAGTGTGTATAGATCTTGCCAGAGTTTAGTGGCTTGAAGAATTTTAAATGGTGGGGAAAATGTGTTCATGATTTAGAATTTATTTTAAAATATTTGTTATGATGTAATATGTGAGAGTGTATAATGTGTAATAGTCATATCATCTCAAATATTTTTAATGAAAATCATCATATTTGGGAGATGGATACAGCTTAGGACTCATTAAATTTATTATTTCTTTCTATCTATTAAAATACCCTATTTTCTTCATAAGGATAAATTTATTTCAATGTTTATCAAGCTAATTTAGTCTTCATCAAATCTGAGAAATACTGCTTGCTGTAATATAAAAATAAGATGGGATACATTGAATATATGGCTGTTAAGGCATATTCTTACAGTATACAAATTGTATTTATTATCCTAACTTGTTTATGCAAGTTCTTAAGAACATTGAACTTAGAAAAGAGAGAGGTTGGAATCAAGCCCATTTGAAATGTCACTGCTAATCTCTCTCTGTGCCAGTCCTCATCAAGTTTGACCTTCCTGATTGCCTGTTACAGCTTGACATAAATTTAGTACAACCACCCCGGTGCTATAATTGACCTTTAACACAGTGTAGTCATGATCCCTTTTAGTAATCTAATAATTCCATGGCATGAATATCATTTATTTGTCTCAATAATTACTGTGAACACTTTGTATTGTGTGTATCTTTAAAATAGGTTGAACCAGAGTAGTCTTATATTTCATCTAAATGGTATTATTTAATGATAACATTCTAATGCATTATTTTAAAATAACATTTATTTTTCATTTGTGCAGGTAGGGAAAATTGAGGAGGCATTTGAATGTCTCTGACTATATCTATTGTGTGTATGGTAAGAATACTTAACATGAATCTACCTCAACTGTTATTTAATTGCACATTTTCAGTATTGTTAATTATAGGCACCATGTTGTACAGTGGATTTGTAGAACTTAATCATGCTGCATAATTGAAACTTTATACTCTTGAATAGCTAGCCCCTAGCAACTGTCATTCTGCACTATTTCTATGAGTTCAGCTCTTTTAGATTCCACATGTAGGTGAAATCATACCATGTTTGTTATTCTCTGTATAACTCATTTCACTTGGCATTTACATTCAAGGTCTATACATTATTGACTCAAATGGCAGGGTTTCCTTCCTTTTTATGGCTGAATAATATTCCCTTGTGTATCTGTACCACATTTCTTTCTGCATTCATCCATTGATCCTTAGATTGTTTCTGTGTCTTGGCTATTGTGAATAATGTTGCAATGAACATGGGAGTGCAGATATATTTTGATAATTTCTTTCATTCATATTTTGTGGTTTTCAGTGTACAAATTTTTCACATCCTTGATTGGGTGTATTCCTAATTATTTTGTTCTTTTTATGCTATTATAAATGGGATAGCTTTCTTAATTTCCTTTTCAGATAGTTTCATTGTTAGTGTATAGAAATTCCTCTTATTTTTGTATGCTGATTTTGTATCCTGCAACTGATACTGAGTTTGTTGATAAGCTCTAAAATGTTTATCTGTAGCTTCTTTGAATTTTCTATATATAAAATAATGTCATCTGCTAACAGATAATTTAGCTTCTTCCTTTATAATTTGGATGAATTTTATTTATTTTTCTTTACCTAAAAGCCCTTGCTAGTACTTCTCGTACTATAATGAATAGAGGTGGTGAAAATGGGCATCTTTGTCTTGTTTCTAATCTTAGAGGAAAAGCTTTAAGGTTTTTGCCATTGGATATGATGTTAGCTGTGGGCTTTTGATATTTATTTTGTTGAGGTACAATCATATACCTAGTAGTTGAAGTTTTTTTCTTTTTTTTTCATGAAAGGATGTAGAATTTTGTTAAATGACTTTTCTGCATCTATTGAGATGTTTGAGGATATGATTTTTATCCCTTATTCTGTTAATTTAGTGTATGTTATATGTACCACATATAACAGTTAATTTGCAAATGCTAAACCAGCTTAGCATCCCAAGGATAAATCCCACTTGGCCATGGTGCATGATACTCTTAATGTGATGTTGAATTCAGTTTGCTAGTATTGTGCTGGGGATTTTTGCATCTGTATTTATCATGTTATTAGCCTGACGTTTTCTTGTAGTGTACTTGCCTGGCTTTAGTAACTGGTTAATGGTGGTCTTGTAAAATGATTTTGGAAGTATTCTTTCTTCTTTTTTGAAAGAATTGAGAAGTACTGGCCTTAGTTCTTTAAATATCTGGTAAAATTCCCCTGTGAAACCATCCAGTCCTCCTGGACTTTTCTTTGTTGGGGGAGTTTTTGATTACTGATTCAATCTCCATACTATTGTAGGTCTATTCAAATCTTCCATTTCTTCATAATTTAGTCTTGGTAGGGTGTATGTTTCTAGGAACTTATCCATTTCTTACAGGTTTTCCATTTTTGGGGTGAATAATCATTGTATTCTCTTTTGATGCTTGGTATTTCTGTGTTATCAGTTGTAGTTTCTCATCTTTCATTACTGATTTTGAGTTGTCTTTTTTTTTTTCTTAATGACTCTAGCTAAGGGTCTGTCAGTTTTATTTTCCAAAACAAACAAACAAAAAAACTAGTTCTATTGATTTTTTTTTCTATTTTTGTTCTCTATTTTATTTCTGCTTTAATCTTTATTGTATCCTTTCTTCTGCTAAGTTTGCCCTTAATTTCTTCTTCTTTCTTCTACCTCCTTAAAGTGTAAAATTAAATTGTTTGAGATATATTTAAAAAAATTAATGAAGACATTAGTCACAATAAACTACTTTCTTAGTTCAGTTTGTTGCATCCCATCAGTTTCTGTTATGTCTTGTTTTTGTTTTCATTTATCCCAAGATATTTTCTAATTTCCATTTTGACCCATTTGTTATTCAGGAGTTTGCTATTTAATTTCCACATATGTGAATTTTCCAGTTTTCCCCTGCATTTGATTTCTAGTTTCATTCCGTTCTGGTCAGCAAAGATACTTGATATGATTTCAATCTTCTTAATTTTTTAAGTAATTATTTTATGACCTAATGTGATTTCTCCTGGAGAATGTTTTATGTTCACTTGAGAGGAATGTGTATTCTATTTTGGTGGAATGTTCTGTATATGTCTGTTAGGTTTTTTTTAATATGTGTTATTGTTCAAGTCCACTGTGTCCTTATAAATTTTCTGTTTCAACATTCTATCTATTACTGAAAGTCAGGTATCAATATCTCCTACTATTGTGTTAATGTCTGTTTCTCCCTTCAGTTCTGGCAATGTTTGCTTTATGTATTTAAGCTCTGTGATGTTGGGTGCATATGCTTATAAATATTTCCTCCTGGTGTGGACTCTTCTATCATTATATAAAGACATTTGTCTCTTTTGACAGTTTTTGACTTGAAGTCTATTTTGTCTCTTATAAGTATATCCACCCTTGCTCTCTTTTGGTTAACATTTGTGTGGAATATCTTTTTTCTGTCCCTTCACTTTCAGCCTATAGGTGTCTTTAAATCTAAAGTGAATGTCTTGTAGACATCATAGAGTTGTTCTTATTTTAATTTTTTTTTGGCCATGGGATCTTAGTTCCCTAACTAGGGATCAAATCCATGCCCCTGCAGTGGAAGCACTACTGGACTGCCAGGAAAGTCCCTTAGGGTTGTTTTTAATCCATTCAGTCACCTTGTCTTTTGACTGAGGAGTTTAATCCATTTCTTTTTAAAGTAATTATTGATAGGGAAGGAACTGATGTTGCCATTTTGTTCATTTTCTCTCTGTGTTGTAGCTCTTTTTACCTCATTCTCTTGCTGTCTTCATTTGCTTTTTGTTTTGTTTTGTTGGTTTTTGTAGTGATATCCTTTGACTCCTTTCTCATCTTCTTTTATGTTATCTTCCTTGGGTATTTTCTTTTGGTTACTATGGGGCTTATATAAAATATCATATAATTATAGCAGTCTGCTTTAAACTGATAACAACTGAAATCACATATAGAAAATCACTCCCAGAAAAAGCAGAATGTTGGACATATGATCCAATTTTCTCCTTCCCTCCCAAGGGAAAAACTTGGCATGGTGCCAGAGGAAGGGATTACAGCAAATGGCATTCACATTTTCCTACTGGCTTCCATGTGGCTGGCTTTGTGCTTCCCTAGGATGCAGGAATCTCTCAAGCAGTTTCTGAATTTCTCACAAAGTGAATTGATCTGCATATTATTGTTGAATTGGCATGTCCATGGAATGAAAGGTAGTCCAGAGCTTTCTATTTCATCATATTGCTGGTATCACATTCTGACTATATATTAATAAAAGTTAATAACTGGTTGTCACAATGAATTTAAAAAATAGACATTAAATTTTATAACATGTTGAGTAAAGCATTAAGACCATATGGATAACTATACAATGTGATTTATTTAGATAAAAAATAAGCAATATTATTTAAATCAGAAACATTCAATTTAATTGTTCAGGTTCATTCATACTTTTGACATTGATTATAAAGTCTACCTTAGGAACTGTTGTACTCTTATCAAGTAATCTTTCTTAGTCATAAACTTGAATATGAGTTGGTTTACATGAGCTTTATTAAACCTGAAGAAAGATATTAAAATATATAATATATATTATGTCCAAAACTTATAACCACAAAGTTATGAGCCCTCAAAGCATGGCACTTTACAAAATTTATCAGAATTTACTATGTTTCTTCTAATTAAAGATCTTAAAAAATGCATTTAAATTAGTTAAAGTCAATCTAACAAGATCTATGAATTTAGAAAATAGACTCAATATTGAAGGGTAGGCATGAAAGAAAAGAAAGTTCCCATGATAAGCCTTTTTTAAAACAAAATATAAACACAAAAATCTATGGCATACTTGTTTCAGAATTAGTGAGAAAAAGCATAACTGCATTCAACAACAGAAAGCAAAATTAACTTAATGCAAGAGTGGTGAGTATATATCAGGATATTAGAGACATTTTAAGAACTCTGTTTATGTCAGTTAAACTTGTTTTAATGAATGATGTTTATATCCTTTATAACTTTGTGTATCTCACATGTCAATCAACCATTACAAAGTAGATTTGACAATTAATATATTGGGATTCTAAGTCTTATTTTTCTAAAAACAAACTTTGTTTTACAGTATAACTATATACTATATCAACTACATACTATACTATATACTCTACTGTGTGCTAGCATTTCATCTTTTCTTATAATTTAGTGTAAAATTATTTCAAATTTATGAAGGGAGACAATTGTATTTTTTAATAATACTCCAGTAATAAGATCCTAGGAAATGAATATGAGTTTATTGATATGAGAAAAATATATACATATAATGATATTTTAATGTGTTTTGGGGAGCATTTGACAACATTTATTATGTCTCTTTTCTCTTAAAAATTTTATGTTTAAATAATCTTAAGACTGTATGCAAGCAACAAATTTTGAAGCAGAAAATAGATTCTGTTCTCCCCTGTGTTAAGATGTGAGAACAGACCTGTCACAAAGTTTTGTTTTCGTTGTACAGTCTTACATTTGTTTCTTAGCATATATCCTCATAATTTAAATAGCACTAACATAGTAAAGAAAAGTGTCTGATTAAGGCTACATTTAAACACTAAAATGTAAAATGTAAAGGAAGGAAACATGTTATGTTTCCTTTATGTAATGTGAGGCGTTGATACTACAAATTAGATTTCTGAAACAAGTGTTGATGGTGTCCAACATAGAAAAACTTTTCAAACTATTTGCAATACTGAGGGGAATGTTGTGCTTTCATCTTAGCTAGCCAGTGCATTAATTCAGCCATATATTTCTGATTGTTTGTACTACAGGTTTAATTGATTAGCTTTCCTCTTTGTCAGTTGTGTTTGAGGACTATAATGCTTTTCAGGAAAAGTGACCCTAAAAATCTCCTAAGTTCTTCTAGAGAAAATAAATAGTACAACAAATTGGAGCATCAGTCAAAGGATTCCCCACACCACTTCTCTAAAGTGTTGATAACACCTCAGTCACAGGACTATTTTTAAGGTTAAATTGGATGACATCTGTAACTTTAAAACAGAATACAGACATCGTTTTTGTACTGCTTTTCTAGAGAATGCTTTGCTCTAGTCTTGCAGGAACCCTGACTGAGAGTGGTGTGTGGTTTGGGAGGCTAGGTAAAGCTAAAGTGAGATGAGAGAGGTAGTCCCAGGTAGTCCCCAGAATGCCTGGGAAAGTGTGACAGTGCAACAGAGGAATAGCTGTCCTTCAGCGGACAATCCTAGGTTCTCTAAAGCATATTCCAGGTGAAGAAAAAATATGTAAAATGCCTTTACTTATATTTAAAAACTCATGACAAACTGTGAAAATGACTTTCTCATTCTATTTGGCAAAATATAGTTACTTGGGTGAGTAAAGAATGTAATTGCAGTACCAATTCTGGAAACACTACATTCCTTTAATCTATTCATAATGTCCATTTAATTGCTGACAAGGCTGCTCACATAATTCAATGTGACCATAATTTTAGGCATTTCTGATATGGTTACATGACATCTGCTTGCCAGGTAAATGCCCATGAAATCAATCTTCCATGCCTTCTTTAAATCATTTATGCAAGTTATCACTTTATAAAACTATAATTTTTATGTTCACCTGTGTTCAAAATAAAATACAATCACTCCCTGGAGAATTGTTAGTTTTCAATTATAACAATCCATTGCTTGATGCTCAAACTATATGCCAGACATGCTGATGAAGAAAATCTGATTTTCTTTTCTGCTCTGTTTTTATATGCACTTTTTTTAGATCAATAATATTTGTCATTAAAAAAAATTATTACAAAGCTCTGAAAGGCAGTAAATAAGAGAAGGTCCCTGAATCTGGAAATGGACTATTTAAAAACTCCAGAGTCAAACATAGCTCTACAAAGTGCCTTCTTTTTAGAATTTATTGTGAGAAGTTATATGTGAAGTTTGCATGGAAGTATACCTCAAACTTAATAAGAGTAATATAATATTTAGTAATTATTACATCCATTCACCAATAAGGGTGGCTCAAAGTGGCTTTGCATTGGTATATCCAGTTTCAGAGGACTGCATAAAATAATGATTTTCATAATGCAGGTAATAACCTATTATTGGATCATGAAGGCAATTTAATGAGTTACAATCTCTATTTTTAAAATACATATAAAATAGAATAGACTGTAATTGAATAGAATAAAAAATAGTGTGTGTTGCTTAAAGTGTAGGTATTGATTATTCTTTCCTCCAGTTTTATTGATATATAATTTACATAGAGCACTGTATAAGTTTAAAGTATACAGCATAAATTGACTTGCATACTTTATGAAATGATTATCGCAATGAGTTTAATGAACATCCATCATCTCATATAGATGCAGAAGAAAAGAAAAAGGACAAATAATATTTTTCCTCATGATGAGAACACTTAGGATTTACTCTCAACTTTCATATGCAACATACAACAGTGTTAATTATATTTATCATATTTTACACTTATAATATTTATTTTACAACTTGGAAGTTTGTACCTTGTGACCACCTTCATCCAATTCCCCCTCCCACCTCCCATAACCACAAATCTGATCTCCTCTCTGAGTTTATTTTTAAGTATAGTTGACCTACAACACTATGTTAGTTCCTGGTGCACAATATAGTGAGTTGATACTTCTAAACATTACAAAAAGTATCACCATAATGTCTTTACTACCTGTCAACACACAAAGATACTACAATATTATTGACCATATTTCCCACAATTTATATTTTATATCCATGAATCATTTATTTTGTAACTGAAAATTTTCTCCTTTTTATCTCCTTCACCTGTTTCTTTCCACCCCCCTCGCCATACTCCTCCCCTGTAGCAACCACCCATTTGTTCTCTGTATCTGTGGCTCTGAAGAGGCTGTCTTTTCCCCACGTACATTCTTGCCTCCTTTGTTATAGATTAATTGATCATGTAACCATGGGATTATTAATGGGTTATCTGTTCTGTTCCATTGACCTATGTGTATCTGTTTTTGTGTCAGTACCATACTGTTTTGATACTGTAGCTTTTGAAATATAGTTTGAAATCAGAGCGCACAATATTTCCAGCTTAATTCTTCCTAATTGTTTTGACTATTCTGGGTCTTTGTGTTTCCATACAAATTATAGCATTATTTGTTCTAGTTCTGTGAAAAATGCCATTGGTAACTTAATAGGTATTGCATTGAAACTGTAGATTGCCTTATGCATGATTATTTTAATAATATTAATTCTTCCAGTCTATGAGCACAGGATAACTTTCCATTTATTTGTATCTTCTTCAGTTTGTTTCATCCACATCTTACAGTTTTCTAAGTACACATCTTTTATCTCCTTAGATTTATTCCTAGGTATTTTATCCTTTTTGATGCAGTTGTAAATGGGTTGTATTCTTAATTTCTCTTTCTGATAATTCATTGTTAGGGTATAAAAATGCAACAGATTTCTCTATATTAATTGTGTATTCCAAAATTGTACTGAATTAAATCACTAGCTTCATTTTTTTGTGGCATCTTTAGTATCTTCTATATACAGTATTATGTTGTCTGCAAACAATCGCATTTTTACTTCTTCCTTTCCAGTTGGGATTCCTTTTATTTATTTTTATTTTCTGGTTGCTATGGCTAGGACTACCAATACTATGTTGAATAAAAGTGGCAAGAGGGGACATTCTTGTCTTGTTCCTGATCATAGAGAAATTTTTTCAGCTTTTCACCTTTGGTATGATGTTAGCTGTAGGCTTGTCATATATGGGCTTTATTTGATGGGGTATGTTCCCTCTGTGACCACTTTGTTCAGAGTTTTTATCAGAAATGAATGTTGAATTGTCTCAAAAGTTTTTCTGGGTCTACTGAGATGATCATAGTTTTTATTCTTCAATTTGTTAGTATGGTGTATCACATTGATTGATTTGTGGATATTAAACCATTTTTAAATCCCTGGGATAAATCCTATTTGGTTGTGGTGTATAATCCTTTTAATGTTTTGTTGAATTTGGTTTAGTAATATTTTGTTGAAGATTTTTACATCTAGGTTTATCAGTGATACTGGCCTATACATTTCTTATTTTACGGTTTCTTTGTTGGGTTTTATTATCACGGTGATGCTGGCACCTTAGAATGAGTTCAGAAACATTCCATCCTCTGAAATTTTTTGGGATCGTTTGAGAAGAATAGATGTTAACTTGTCTTTAAATATTTGGTAGAATTTACCTGTGAAGCCATATGGCCCTGGACCTTTGTTTATTGGGAGGTTTTTGTTTGTTTGTTTTTTGTTTTTAATTACTGATTCAATTTCATTATCGGTAATTACTCTTTATATTTTCTCGTTCTTCCTGATTCAGTCTTGGGAGAATATACATTTCTAGGAATTTGTCTATTTCTTCTCAGTTGTCTGTTTTATTGACATATACAGGTTCCTAGAAATCTCTTATGACCTTTTGTATCTCTGTGGTGTCAGTTGTAACATATCCTTTGTTTCTGATTTTTTTTATGTGGGTCCCCTCCTTTTTTTCTTGAAGCTAAAGTTTTCTCAATTTTGTTTCTTTTCAAAGAGCCAGTCTTAAATTTATCTTTCCCATTCTCTTTATTCTCTGTTTCATTTATTTCTGTTCTTTATGATTTTATTCCCTTGTAACTTTGGACTTTGTTTCTTCTTTTTCTAGTTTCTTTATGTGCAAGATTAGGTGGTGTATTTGAGATTTTTCTTGTTTCCTGAGGTAAGCCTGTATTGCTAAACTCTCCTCATAGAACTACTTTTGTAGTGTCCCAGAGATTTTGGATCTTTTTCTACCTAATGTTTCTTAAATATTTTCTTTCAAATTATATCTACATCTATATCGTAGGCATGCATGACATATATGGTTTCAGTGTAAAATATTTTTTCTTATTATGATCAAATATAGATAAAATTCACAGGTCTAAGTTAAGTCATCTAATGATCTAATCTTAGAAATATTTGATTTTTGTCCTGAAACTTTATTAGGCTTAAAATGGTGATTTAATTTTATTTTAAGAGCATTTTTTTCTAATTAGTTGATAATAAAGTATAAATGTCAAGAGAAATGGAAGAAAATTGGAGACACTTTTAACATGTATCTTTACTTACTAGTCTATCATTATACATTACAGTGATCATTTTCAAAAGGACTAAATAAATATTGGGAGACAGTAGCAACAGAAATAATTTCTAAAGCTTCCTGGTAACTCTAAAGGAAAATTTGAAAGTATGGAATGTTTTCTCCAGATTCTGCTAACTTAGAATTAGATTGCTATCTAATATTGTTTACCTATTATTGATAAGTTTATAGTCTATGTCAACAACTTTTGGGTGTTCCAAAGTATTTGTCTTAATACTCTTTTATTTACCTTTAAAAGAATTTTCATTAGTAGTATTTGAGAATGGAAGAGTGAGGACTCAATTGTTTAGGATTGACTAGATTTTTTTGTAAGAAGAAATTTTTCTTTTGATTATCCCTTTAAATGGGATTATTGTTCTCTAAAAATGTATGCAGAAAATAATGAGAAATTATTACAAATTATTAATCTATATTGTATATCCAATAAAATTTTGTGAGCCTAAAACTGTTCTAAGAGATAGTTTGTTAATTAAAAAAATCTACAACTTAAAATGACCCACTTGTTTCCAAGTAATTTAACTGCATATAATTAAACATAAAACATTAATCTAGCACAAAACCCAGCATCCGACAACATGAAATTTGATAAACAATTTAGAGTTGCCAGGAGTTCAAACAGTAGAAAATTATGACGCACATACATGTAAAAAAAAAAAAAAAACTAGGCCAGATTAAGAAATGATCAAGATGATAGAATTAACAAAAAAGGACTTTAGAGGAACTATTCTAAATATAATACTTCTTATGTTCAAGAAGAGGAAACATGAACAGAAAAGGAGTAATACAAAAATTAAAACTCAGAGAAAACACTAAGTGATTAAAAGTACAGTATCTAAATTCAAAATGTCACTTGATGCAAGTGATAGGAGATTAGACACTGTAGATAAAAATATCAGTGAACCTGAAGATATAGTAATAAAAGCAACCCAAAATTAAGGGCAGAAAGACAGAAATGGAGAAATTAGTGATCTGTGATACGTTGCCAAGCAGCCTTAAAAATGAGTAATGGGAGTCTCAAGAGGGAGAAGTAAGAGAGGGAGGCTAAAAAAATTTACAAGTGTGTGTGTGTGTGTATTACAATTTGATAAAAAGTTACTAACTCAAAAGTCTAAAAGCTCGATGAATCCAAACCAGAACACACCTAAAGAGAACTCTGCTAAGGCAATATCAAATCAAATTGGAGAAAATAAATGTTAACAAAAATACTATTAAAGACAGAGAAAAATGACATATTGGGTATAGAAGAGCAAAAAGATTAACAACAAACTATTTGTCAAAAAATTACAAAGAGGAGCGGATTGGGAGATTTAAAGCTCACAGAAAGCTGAAATAATTCATGTCTCTGCCTTCTCAGGCTGCTATAACAAAATACTCTAGATTGAATAGCTTGAACAATAAAAATATGTTTCTGATAGTTCTGGAGGCTTGAATTCTGAGATTCGGTGCCAGTATGATCTGGTTATGTTGACAACGCTTTTGGGCCTGCAGAAGGCCAGCTTTCTTTGAGCTTGTCTCTGCACACATGATAGAGGAGGAGGGAGAGAGAATATTCTTTTATAAGAATGCTAATACCATCATGAAGACTCCAACCTCATGACCTCATCTAAACCTAATTACCTTCCAAAGGCTCCAAATTATTTGCAAGATATGATTGATGTATTCTCCTCTTTAAATGATTAATAGATCTATTTTTGCTCATTTCTGGTATAATTACTTATAATCACAATCATGATGTCTAACTTTCTAAACTCACACTCTTCCCTTTACTTACTTTATATTCAGACATACTGACTTTTTATTGTTGTTACTCAAACACCCGACGTGTTCTGATTTAATACTTTCTCCCCCACTGCTGATGAAACCCTTCTGGATCTTTTCATGGTGGACCTGTTCTGCTTAATCAGCTTATCATCTACCTCCACTGAGGGGCCTTTGTTACTAAAGTTACTCATTTCCAGTCATTGTACATCCCATTTATAATAATTGCTACTATCTGTACATTTTGTTAACTTATTTTTCCATGTTTTAGTCTCAGTATTTGCCCTTTAACAGGTATCAAGGTAACAACTATGTTGTCTCTATTCCTGTACATAAAAAAATACTTTAAGCAATTGTTATTCAACAAACAATTGTTGAAAATGTTTTCTTGGATTACTTCAACACTCTTTCTACTGTTTCTATTAGCTTCTTTATTTTTTGTTTTCTTTCTAGATTTGACTTTTTCATTTCATTACTTAATATATCAGTCAGACTGACAGGTTTTGAAACATAAATATGGTCATGTCCTTATAGTACCATTGGATTGAGTTGAGCTTACTTTACTTAGAAAGCCCAATCTGATCCAGTACTCACAGATGTGCACATGAACATATATGCAAACACACACACACACACACATCCACATGCTATTGTAGATTATCATCTCCTCTTCCAATTTAGACATCAGGAAAGCCTTCCCTAAACCCTGCCTCACCAATCTCCCTCTTAGCCCTCATCTCTGTATATAGATGATCATTCTTTATGTTCTCCTATAGAATGCCTTGCTTTACCTACCTGTAACACAAATCACTCCATAGCTTAATTGCCTGTTACTACGCAAAATTATGAGTTCCTTGAGGATGGAATTTAAAATTTTTCATTTTCTCCTCTTTATTCTTTGTGCTTTGCATATTATAAGCAATTAATGTATACCCAGTGTATAAAAGTACTCTAAAACTTTTTTCTCATGTCCTATTATTGATTATAAGAAAACTGCTTCAGCAGACCTATTATTCTCTACAGATACCTTGCATCCTTCCCTCCTTGCTATCATTGATGTGATCCCCTACATATAATGCATCCCTGTCCTTCCTCTCAATTGATCAGTTTTCTGATTTAAAAAACAACAGAAAAACTTCAAGCCTGCATTGAGGCTTTATTCCTTCCTTCTGTGACCACTTATTCATCTATCCATAGTGTCATGTTTCCTCCTCTGAATTCTTTACATAGTAGTATGTCATATTCATCAGTTACAGCTGAAGGCTTCAGATTACAGTTAGTTTTTATTCAAAATGACATTTGTTAATATATATTTAAGGGTCATATTTTCTGTATGTAGCATAAAAAAACTATTCTTTATTTTTTGAATTCTTGTATTATCTAGTGTACCACTTGCATAAAACATCCTTAATAATTATTTAAATATGGTTTCCTAATTTTGGATAATCTTACCATTGACTGTGATCCCTTCAAAAGAGATTCCTGGGCAAACTTACACATGAAATCAAAGTCTTCAGAAGAATCTCTATTTCCATCAAATATTTCAAGTGAGTTTGAGGAAGGGAACACTTAGAAAAAACTGAATTATTATTTTTCTGCCACCCCAGTCAATTCATATTCTGCTCTACTTACTGTTTTATACTTTCTCTTCTTAGTTTCCCAATACCGGCTCTCCATTTCTTATTCTCAGCTAATAAACCTGCCTTTTTATTTCACTGAAAAATGGAAGCAATTACAGAGAATTTTCATGTGCTCCCTCTACCAAATTTTGTGATCTACTTTGTTTTTACCCATATATTCTCTAACTTTCTTCCTCTTACAGCAGGTGAACTATCCTCACTCCTGAGTAAGGACAGTGTCTACTTGACCCTCTCTTTCCAGAATCATCAATTTTCCCTCTCTGGAAACAAAAAGCAGAAATGAAACACTGAATTATTTTATTTCCTGCTATTGGCAGAAATATATTCATTTAAATACAAAATCCATACAACATTCTACTTCATTTATAAATGTTTGAACTTACAAGTATGAACTCTATTGAGAGCATTATATTTTTAATTTTATTTGCTTTCTATAACATTATATTATATGTAACTTTTTCTTTTGATTTCACTTATCTGAAAATATGTTGTGCTACTTAATTATCAACACACACATACTCATATTGCTTCTTTTCAATGTACAATAAAAATGTTAGATTGACCTAATTTGAACTATAAGTTGACATTTTGACTACTTAAGGTAGGATAAAATTTTTTAAGGGAATTTTACAATTTTGTTCACTCTTTTATTAATGAAGAAAATGATGAAAACATATAATGTTCTTGTTTCCTAAACATAATTACATGATACCTTAATATTACTGTGATAATAGCAATAGTTTAATAGAAAAAAATTAGATTTCAAATAAAATTATATTTTTTAGCACATTTTACTCAGAACATATGATGCTATAAATGAAATAGCAGGGGTTCATTTTTAAAAAAGACACTGAATTTAATAACTTTGAATTCAAACTAATGAAAATTACATCAAAGACAGCATTTCATTGTACTGAGGATGTCTAGTCCTTGCAAACTGTCCATTAAAACCATTATGTTTAGTTAACAAGAATTTTGGTTTTTTATCATTTTTAAAGCTTGTTAAAAGCCTTGAAACAAAATTCAAAAAACAAAAAATGTGTATCGTACAGAGTAATCTAGACTGCTAGGTACCGTGCATTGCTTCTGAAATGCTTCAGCTGAACCTCAGC
This sequence comes from Hippopotamus amphibius kiboko, assembly GCF_030028045.1. NCBI lineage: Eukaryota > Metazoa > Chordata > Mammalia > Artiodactyla > Hippopotamidae > Hippopotamus > Hippopotamus amphibius. The sequence continues at coordinate 95,839,710 of NC_080195.1, read as the reverse complement.
CTTGAAAGAACATCAGTTAAAGCTATTGTGACTGCATCTGTCAAAATGATATCTCAGTTACACAAAAACTTCCATCTACATCAGAAATCCATTAACCACTGATCCCAAATAACAGAGCTAACATAATGGATGGCTGAATCTCTGCCTGGAATTAGAGTTGGTTTATAAGGCTGACTAAGCAAGCATCGTAAACTGAATGGAACCAAGGATAAGATATAGTTTGTAACATAGACAAAATAGCCAAAACAGTAATGAGTGAAATGTTACCTTAAAATTACAAGCTATTTATATTTTTACCTTAGAATATAGAATTCCATTTGATTATTTTATATATGTGTTAAACTGTTATTTGAAATAATATGTTTATTTAAAATACTCCCAAACCCTTGTACCATGCTATGAGTATTTTAAGAGCTTTACAAGTATAAACTATACAAACCCCACAAAACCCTTCAAGGCAAACACTTTTACTATCCTATTTTTCCACTTGGAGGAGCTGAGAGCCAGCAATTTGAGTGATTTGACTTAGTTCACACAGCTAGACAGTGGAGGGACTAAGATTTGTTCCCAAATATTCTGACTCCAAAAATCATGCCCTTAACCTTCACACAGTACAATTTTTCAAATCAATCAATAGTAAAATGTATTTGGTAAAACACACAGATTAGGTTTTATCCAAAATAAAGCATCAAACAGGATTTTGTGTCTATGCTTTTTATAAGAATGAGCTAAAATTTTAAATCCTTGAAAATCAAAGACTCTGATATCATGTGCTAGAACATGGCAAAGTTTGAGGAACATATGTAGTAGTAAATTTGAATAATGAATATTCTAGTATAATTGAAAATTAAAATGGTAGTTAAATATGTCCAGATGAATTCAATTGAGCTGAGGATTTACATGAACTGATGATGCTGAATGATTATTAAGGAACCATTTACTATGATCAGTTTAGGATAGGCTGTTAGCCAAGGGGTTGAGCCCTCTGGCTCTGGTTTTCTGGAGTAAGACAGACTTTGGTTTACTTCCCAGTCTGGTCACTTACTGTAAGTCTAAAATACTTATTTTCCATGTCTCAGCCTGTTCCTCTCATGTATGTTACCAATAGTATTTACCTCATAGAGTTTCAGTACTAAAAAAGTGAATGTAAAATGCATAGCTTAAGGACTGGTACACAATTAATACTCAATAAAAGCTACACATTATCTTGCATATTAATGATAAGTTATTATTAATCAATATAGGAGGCATCAACTCATATGTGCAATAAGACCATAAATTTAACAGTTAGTAATCTATACTGGTTTGATTCTGTGTGTAATTCTATGTGTACTTGAGTTTAAAATGCTTCTATATATTTACCCAAATACTTTTATATGTCTCTAATATATTTTATAGTGTATTTGGTCAAATTTCACCAAGACCTGATGAAATAATGACAAACCTGGCAATGATACCAGTTAAGAAGTTAGCAAGCATTAAGGTAATATCAGATGTAGTCTCTTTTTTGGAACACAGTTGTACTATAATTTTCTGGCAGCTGAGTTTACAGATGTAATCAGGTTACTCCTAAGTCCCTGTACTAGTGAAGGTTTTCCAGAGAAATAGAACCAAAATGACGAGTATATAGACAGTAGATTTATTTTAAATAATTGGTTCATGATTGTGATGGTTTGGTAAGTCTAAAACCTGCAGGGTAGACCAGAAGACTAGAGATCTGTTGAAGAGCTATTGTCTGAAGGTAGTCTGCTGGCAGAATTCTTTCTTAGTCTGGGAAGTTAATTCTTTAAACTGATTGGATGAGGAGGCCCACCCATATTATGGAGGATAAATTACTTTATTCAGAGTCCATTGACTGAAATTCTCATCTCATCCAAAAAATGCCTTCACAGAAACACCCCAAAAATGTTTGACCTAGCACTGGAACACTGTGGCTCAAGTTGACACATAAAGTTAACAGTTACAAGTCCCCCTTAGAGTATATAATCTTCTAGACATCATTTTTAGTGTCATAATATTAAATTGTAGAGCATATCTGGAACATTCAGGGTGACTTCATTTTTCTTACAGTGAATGTTTTTGAGCCCAACTTCTTACCCAAACCCAAACTGTCTCTAGTGCTTTTCTCATTAAATAATCTTTAATTGGATAAGATTAAGTAATATTTTGAAGTTATATTTACACATTCATATTTGAACTTGCAGATAAATAAGGAATCTTGGTCAGTGTTTAGATGATACTTTTTACATAAATCAATTAAAATAATTCCAAATAGTATCACCCAACTTTAGTGAATGAGTACCTTATTCATTAATTACAAGGTTTCAATAATGTAGTTGTTCTGTTTTTGCTTAATGTTACATTTTTAGTGAAAGTAACGAATTCTTTCAATATCTGTGTGTGTGTGTGTGTGTGTGTGTGTGTGTGTGTGTTTCTTGCGTGAACAGGGAGCAACAAGTAACATTTCTGTACCTCAATGGATTCATCTTACGTGTGATGACATCTTCAGTGATTACATCTTAGCAGCACAGTAGGCTTTGATGATATTATATGTGTTTATTATTTTGTACACTGCTTAGTAAATACATAGTAGACCAGTTCAAATAGCTAAACAACTGGAACTTATAAATCTGTCATTTCAACAAAGGTATTATGAATACCTATCAGATTTGTGCCAGGCATTGTGCTGAAAAGAAGTATACAGTGGTAAATAAGAAAATATACTATCTTCCAGAAGTTTATAGTCTTATACATTTACCAAAAATTGGTATGCACTACATGTTATACTTAACATATGCACAAACAAATATACTAAAATTTTGCAGAAGAAAAAAAATGGCTATCTCTATTGTGAGAAAAGCTTCATAGAGGTATATAACTCTTTGCAAAAGCTTAAATAATTCCTCCAAAATTACAAGGGGTTGGATATGTCCAAAAAATATAGAGTAACCTGACCTTTTTAGAGTTAGATCAGTTAAATGACACTGACTGGTGTGTGTGTGTGTGTGTGTGTGTAGACTCTAGAAAAAAAAAAGTCTACAATGCTTTTTAAAAATGCTCAGTGTCTTGGGGAATTCCACGAGGGTCCAATGGTTAGGACTACATGCTTCCCCTGCAGGGGGCACTGATTGGATCCCTGGTCAGGGAACTTAAGATCCCTCATGATGTGAGGTGCGGCCAAAACAAACAAACGAAAAACCACCACCACCACCACCAACAAAAACACCACTCAGTCTTTATAGGTTGTTCTGTTTCTGTCTTAGTCACCTGGGGAAGACAAAGGAATACTGTTGTAGCATATTAAACATACATTTTGCTATCTTCCAAAGGAAGTCCCCAAATTGGGTGAATTCAACACAAGATGAACCTAAACTTTTTGCAGCTTTGAAATGCTTCAGGATTTTTTTAATTATCAGAAGTGAAGAAATTGTGAGTATTCTTAGACAACCTGATAGCTGAAAACAGTAAGGGATTTGAATAAAGTTTCTCTACAGGTATTCAGGAAGAAAGTAACAAATGAAGAATTCATTATTTTCTTTGGACATGGTAGAGCAGAGTAAGACTGCATCTAATGCTTTAGACATATAAAATTGATTTATGATGAGAAGATGTTTAAAATCTTGTGAATGCTTATTAAAGTTTTATTTGGCAAATTACATATTCATATTCTCTGCTGAGGGCCATACTAGAAATGGAGGCAGTGCCAAAACAAACTGCACTGGATTAGAAATTCAAACTGAAACCTAAATGTCACACAGGTCAGACTAGTATACTGGTAGGTTCTGAATTGTGATTAGAGAGACAGAGAGAGAGAGAATGCACAAACATTTTAGGGCAAAATTTCAATGTCATATTTTGCTAAGTCTGTTATCACTGAAAACCCAAAGAGGAGTTTGTGATGGGCTTTTACACATTATATAATGGTATTTGTTTAGTATCCAGTGTAAAACAAGAGTTTATTTGCTTTTTATTCCCATTTGTATGCTCCAACAAGGTTGCCTTTCTGTGTGTCAATTTATGTGTGTGTATATGTATTTAGAGAAACAAAGCCACACTGCATTAGAATTGGTTGCATGTAATACTCATTCACAAAATTTTCTGTAGCTTCTTGATTAAATGAATTATTTTTCAGATTTTGTATTTTTTTTTTTAGAATTTCCAGCAGTCTAATTTGGCTGAGTTTATGTAACAAAGCAAGTATTTATTGAATGGAATAAATGCTCATCAACAAAATTCAAGTGGTTTTGTAAGTCCTATAAATAGGTGTTCCCACCTTTGTTTATTTTCTCATCTTTAGTAGAACTCTGATGCAATAAAACAATCTATTTTTTAAATAGTTAATTGTATGATTTTTAGCCATGTTTGCCAATGTAATTACATACTTCACTCTTTAGAATTCCAACAGGATGCTTTACTAATGAATGCTCACTGAGTGTTACTGTTGAATAAAATAAGAATCTAGAACTTGTTACCATAGCACATGTCATTCATAACATAAGCCCAGTGATGAATATGAGAAAGCAGACTGGTTTTCTTGGGGGAACCTTCTGACCTCACCTGTATGCAAAGCAGTTAATCCTTAAACAGTATGCCCTGAATAAATATTTTCTCTTTCTACTACCAATGAAGCCTTCCTTCTGAGACCAATTTAATAGGGTAGCAGAATAAGTGAATTTGAAATTATTGTCCATATGTTTTACATATATAGAGAAGATAAATTGTTAACATGATTTCTTAAAGTTAATATTATAACTTCACATGCATTCTTTTATTTTTACAGAATCTTTTGAGGATATCATAATGAGTTTTTTTGTTAAACATGTAAACACATGAAATTATTCTTTTATATTCTCATTATGAAGAGGTTGGGAATACAGAGTCAAAATTTAAACTGAAGAACAGAAGCTTATAGCTATGTACAGAGATAAAAATAAACACACAGAAACAAATATACATACAGTATTTATACTTAAAGATATTGTCAGTTGATATGACAAGTATATAGATGGAGCTCTAGGAACAGAGAGAAAAAATAACCCAATTTGCTTGGGAAAAGGCAGAAGGACAAGAGATAGAGAAATGGAAATTTTTGAGCTTAAACCTTATGTGCAAGATTTTCTGATATGTTATGATTTGTAGAGGATATTCCGGAAAGGAAAAGGAAATAAAGTACAGAATTATAAATGCTTATAAAATGCTTATTGTCTAAATATAATGATATTAGTAGAAAGATGGGTTTTATTGGAGAATCGCCAATGACAAATTTGTGTTGAATTATGAAGGGTCTTGTATAACATACAAAGATATTTTGTTTTATACCTACAGGCTGTGTGGAAATACTGAAGGATGGCATATACACACATATTATATATTCATGTGCATTTATGAATGTATTATATAGTCACACACATATACACACACTTGTATTTTTGAAATATATTTGATATACACTATTATGTAAGTTACAGGTGTATAACCTAGTGATTCACAATTTGTAAAGGTTATAATACTCCATTTATAATTATCCTGAAGTATTGGCTATATTCTGTGTGCTTCACAATATGTTCTTGTAGCTTATTTATTTTATACATAATAGTATAAATTCTTAATAATATGATAAATACGGTAGTGGTGTAAATAATGAAATGAGCTGGCTGTGGTGAATTGTTACGTGCAATTGAGCAAACATGGCAAAGTCCTGATTTAGAACATTGATAGTGGGGATAAAGAATTGGACAAAATTTGAGAACTACTTAGTTGGGACATCTATCAATACTTGGTTATTGAATGAGGAGAAAAGGAGAGAAATATGAAGAAAAAATCCGATCTGTTGGTGGGATGCATGTCAATATCTCTCTGTCCTCTACTGCCTTATTTACTTTCATATGGTTTTCAATGATATAAAGTTAGTTAAGAATCAAGCTGCATATTTTGGTGATTTATTCATTAAATAAATTTTATGGAACATAAGCAAATGCTCTGTTAGTGTATATATTTACTGTTTATAAAACCAAACTCACTGATTTGAGAGAACTGCACCAGAATCATCATATACAGTTATTTAGCACTATCCTTGATATTTGATATATAAATGATTATTCTGTATGAAAGTGATTAATTTTTAAATTATAGTCAGCATGTTTTTCTTTTCATTGATAAATATTATTTCAAAATTGTATAAGGAAAATAGTATCATTTAAAACAGTATCACTGTTTCATAGTTATATAGTCTTAAATAACACAGCTTAAGACCACTTTTCCCTTACCACATTAAATAATGTAATGAAATAAGTCATGGTGAATCGATTTGAAGTAACCAATATCATAATCATTAAATGTTCACATCATAAAATATATGGAATGAAATTTTCTGCCAAAAATAGGACTAGAGCTTAAAATAAATACTTCAGAGATTAATATTTGTGAATAAATTAGATAGGGGATTTAGAATTGAAAGTATAAGCTAGATGATACTGAAGTTATTTCCATTTACCTAAAAAGGAGTTAAGGAGGAAATTTTTCCTAGGCCCTTTGAATGTGATAAAAGATTATTTTCTTGGTGAAATTTGCTCATTTAATTATTTGAGAAATGTTAATAAAGCACCTCTGGAGGACAGTCGGGCAGCACAATTAAAAATCTATTGATTTTACTGCCTTTCAACATTTTTCATAGATATGAGGAATTAAAATATGAAATGATATTTTTATTCTAAAAAGTCATGCAAAAGAACAATAGGCTTTTAAACAGAGTGCATAACACTTAAAGTACTTGGGGTGGAAGGAAGGGAGTAACTTCCATCAAAATTTCAGTGTCTTACTTCATGCAGGAGTCAACTGATGCTAAACTAGAGGTTAAAAGGGCAAGGAAGTATCATTATTAATGCTTAAATAACAGATTAGAAATAGAAATAATATATCCTATACCAAAAATACATAGTTTTTGCCTTTTGGGAATCTCACAGAATGGAAAGAAGTTTTCTGATTACCTGAGCCCCAGGAGTGGAGCTGAAGACCTCTTCTGGCCCAGGCACTGTCTTTTTTTCTTTTTTAAATTTTGTTTATTTTTTAGTTTTTTTCTAACATTTGAAATTTTTACAATTTAATTTTTATTTTATATTGCAGTATAGTTGATTTACAGTGTTGTGTTAGTTTTAGGTGTACAGCTAAATGATTCAGTTATATGTATACATGTATCATTTTCAGATCATTTCCCATATAGTTAATTACAGAGTATTGATTAGAGCTCCCTGTGCAATACAGTAAGTCCTTGTTGATTATCTATATTATGTATAATAGTGTGTATATGTTAATCACGAACTCCTAATTTATCCCTCCCCCACATTTCCCATTCGGTAACCATAAGTTTGTTTTTGGAGTCTGTGAGTCTCTTTCTGTTTCATAACTAAACACGTTTATTTGTATCATTTTTCCTTAAGATTCCACATATAAATGATATCATGATATTTGTATTTGTCTGACTTATTTCACTTAGTAAGATAATCTCTAGGTCCATCTATGTTGCTGCAAATGGCATTATTTCATTCTCTTTTATGTTTGATATTCCATGTAGTATTCCACATCTTTATCCGTTCCTCTGTCGATGACATTCAGTTTGCTTCCATGTCTTGGCTGCCATATGATCCAGCAATCCCACTCTTGGGGCATATGTCCAGAGAAAACCATAATTTGAAAACATACATGCACCCCAAAGTTCACTGCAGCACTATTTACAATAGCCAAGACATGGAAGCAACCTAAATATCCATTGGGCACTGTCTTTATTGTTGGCTTTTATTCTTAGCTATCTCTGTGTTATCTTATTCCCTTGTTTGTTTGCTATAATAAGCATTCGCCGCATTGTAGAACAACAAAGTCATTCAGTATTTATAAAAAATCCTAGGGAATAATTGGTTAACACTGAGATATTTTATCCCCTGATTGAACAAATCACTTTGGCCAGTAGATTAAATATCCACATTTCTCAAAGAGGTCATTTCCCCATCCCTATGATGGACAGGTTGGTGGCAGACTTAGTGCACTGATTGAGAATATAAGAGGACACAATTGAGGGAATAGCATCCTCCAAATAAGAGGAATATAGTGATGTTAAGAAGATAAAACCTATAATGGACTACATGATGCACTAAAAGTATTGTACAGGGATAAATACCAGATAACAACAATAAAAATGTCCTTAATGGGTACAATGATCAGGGTTAAGTTGTAAGGCATATAATACATGCAAGGTGAAACAGGGGATAAGTATTGGGCATTAAATCACTCACAGTATCAGTAAGAGAGATGAGCAGATGGACTCAACAGGAGCATCCAGCAATCATTTCCTGAGCCATATTTGCCATGAGGAGGTAACTGCCTTTTACCATCCCTACTATAGTCCACACCCACAGGGTGGTCTCCTGCCCTGCTTCTCTCCTCAGTTACCACCCAGTGAATTCATTTCATACTAACAACAGAACAAAAATCACATTCAGCACCCTAGCTATAAGGGATCTTTGAAATGCAGTTTATATTTCCAAATTTAGCAGTGTTACTGTGTCCTCTTGGTATACTTCATTTTAGGAGGCATCCTTGGAAGATATGTAAAAGAAGCTTGGTTGCTGAATAAGACCATCTATGTGATCTTCCATGTTGGGCAAGTTGATCCTTCTCTAACAGAATACCTTAAAAGCATAATTTAAAGATTAATTATCTTTTCTTTAGAGATGATTGGTTGCCATGACTACTTCTTTTTGGATTGGAAATGGTAAAATGGCTTTCAGAGTTTCTTTTGCAACATCAGTGTTTATGGGTAGCAGATAATTTTTCATCTTTGCTTGACTTAGCCAGAATATTATTAAAACCAGTATTCTATATAATACCCTATTTCCATCATTTTTTTTCCTCATAGTAAAAATTTAATATAATAAAATATTAATGAACATTTTTCTTTAATATTGATAATCTGTTACAAGAATGAAATTACTTCAGAATATATTTATAGCAGACAGCCTAATAATAATCTGAAGGATTTTGAAAAATAAAATATAAAACATATTTATGTGTATTTTCTTTATATAGAAATAGAATCCAGAATCTTCCTTCTGGGTCTGTGACTACCACGAACATTAAAAAGCACTGTTAAACAATGTACTTCTTGTAGGACATTCTGTGGGTATGCAGATCATGAAGATTCATTAGTGTGAAATGTGGAGGGAATTTTTCCTTTTCACTTGTGCAAATGAAAAATATAAAAAGGCCTTAAATACCGTGGTTTGAATGAATTTGAAAACATTTAGATTGATTTAATTTTAATAAGAATCACCCAAACTTTTCTTTGAACAAAGATTGGGGAAAAAACCTTTGCCGTACTATTGATAATTTCATTTAATTCATACTTTTAGGTTCGGTTTAGAAATCAAAAGGAACAATATCATTATATCCTTGATTCTAGGTAATCGTCATCTTTTATATAAAAAAACACTGGTCATGCATCTGGCTTCTAAATGATTTTTTGCAAATAAATTATGCAGATATTTGGCTGAGTTCTCATTTCTTTGCACAAAGCACTGATGGATACATGGTGCAAAGAACACGTTATAATTATGTTACTGCTTGTACTTATCCCCTTGTGTATTAACAATTATTATAATAATGATATATCAAACAAAATATTGCATAAATTTAATGCACATATATAAGTATATGTAGAACTTTATGTAAAAAGCAAAGATAACCTATTATTAAAATCATCCATCAAATTAAAATTTCCTTAGCTCCAACTGGAGAAAAATGACTAGGTTTTATTTTTTTCCTATACTAATACATACCTTTTAATGATAATGTAATTTCACTTTAAAAGATACAAATAACTTTTTCCTTTTAAAAATACTATCTGTAATATTTCAAAATGTTGACACATCAAAGCAATATTTCATATTGCACCAAGTGGTGGTTCTATTTTGCTAATCTAATTCACATCTCTTTTTCTTAATAGACTGTCTTTTATTCTAGGCCTGTCAGGCAACAATGCTTTCATTTTCCACAGTGTACATGATAAAAAATCAAAAATCTGGCATTTAATGGGGAGTGTAAGTTCAGACCTAATTCTACAGTGATCATGTAAAATGAAAGAGGCAGCAATTTTGGAAAGTGAAATTGGAAAGTTAATAGGAATTTTCAACTTAAAGTGTTTCTGAATTTCTAGTTTGTACATCGTGTAAACTTTGGGTGATCTGTTTATGTTGCATTTGGGAGGAAAAAGATAAGAATGTAGTAGGAGATGGTAAACACTGCTTGTAAAACAGTCATGACTTTCAGCTATAAAAACAATCAACAATAAATTCACAGGATATGAATGCATTCAAATACTTTTTTATTTACAAGTAATTTTTATTTAACTATTAAATACAATAATATTATTGATTAATAATTTATTTTAAATTGTGTTTAGTGTCATATGATTTAATACTATGTAGATAATGCATGTTTTGCTTGTTGAATTCAAAGCTCTCAGTATTGTATATTTGAAGGGAGGATGTTTTTCTTTGCTTGTGCTGTGTAGTATCCCTGTATTATGGCATTGTATTTTCTTAAAAATATTTGATAAACATAATTAACACATGCCAAGTGTATTATATAGATGGCAATTTATCATAAGTTCATGTTATCATTATATAAATGACATAAAATCATAATATGGCTGATAGATATATAAGTATAATATGTAGTATAAAATTGAGACTATTATATTCTTTAAAAATGGTCACATCAAAATTCTAGGAGTCAAACACAACCTTTCGTATCTAAATCACAACTGTTTTATATTTCATATAAAATTGTTAGTTTGTTAAGCATTTGCTTTGAATGTACCATCTACTTGAATACTTATCAAGCCCAAAATATAAATTCACAAATCCTAATTCTTTACTGAGGTATTTTTTTTTTTTCTGTCAATGCACTCAGTATTAAGGCAGTAATATAAAGAATCCTTTTGATCTCTGGCCTGGAGTGTGTACAGCTATTTGGGAAGTAAAGCAGAAATGGAAATGTGAACGCTGAAGAGGATCTAGGGTGATTCTGGAGGTCAAATCAGAGAATATAATGGAGATTGAATGTCTGTCATGTTGCAGGCATCTTAATGTAGTGTATCTCATTTAGATTTTAGTACAGCTATTTGAAATCTACCATGTACTGTATAGATCTCAGGAAAAGCAAAATGAGAATAAAAAGCTGTTTACAGTTACTTAAATCTACATTAAGATTATCTGAGGAAATTGAGAAAAACCCACTGGGCTAATAATTTGAACACGTAAACTACAGAGATAAAAAAAATCTCTTTAAGTGAATCTTTAGAAAGAGCATAATCTCAACCTTGTATCATATCATTAGACAATAGGACAATAAGTACAAGACAATAATATTGAGATTGCAGTCTTGCATGAGACTTTAGAATCTATCTAAACTTAAAATTGATTGACTCCAGCTTTCATTAGTGCATAGTATATTTGACAAGTTTTTTCACTATTATAATTTTTGTGCAATGGGCTAGTTTATACTTCCTTCAATGGCTAGCAATATTATTACATATCACATATATTACAGTAGTCATCATAATATTTTTTCACATTCTTGTTGTCAGGTACTATGTTAGGTATTTTATCTTTCATTGTGTTTATTATTTTCAACAACTCTGAAAGGGTTATTACAAATATTTTATAGACATGGATGCTCATGGTCAGAGAAGTTGCTTAAAATATCATACCTATTTTTCTTTATTCCTGACAAAACTGGAACTTAATCCTAATATGTTTAGTCATAATATCTGTGCATCTTTTCATGTCCATTTCCAGAGTGAGTCTCTGAAAGCTAGTCAAAGAAAACTAAGATGGGAAGTGACAAAAATGCATTTTATTGTCTGTATTTGTTACATTGACAAAAATGCATTTTATTGTCTGTATTTGTTACATTGACTCAGGGCAAAAACTCCACTGCTAGAAAAAGAAATCAAAGTAATAACTGAAAATGAAGTATGGTGAAACATAAGGAAAATATTGCATCTTGTATTGAAGAGGGTGCTAACTCGATTTGATTACCTTGTGAACATCCCTTTTCTTTATGTGGAGAGAGAATGTTAATGATGTTTCATTACAAGCTAACTATTCAATGTCCTTAAACATGTTTTTTTTTTCTTTTTTAGGAAAAAAAGAGTTTTTATTTTAATGTTGGCAAAGTATTTAGCCTGTGTTAGACTCTATTTCCATTCATCAGTTGTCATATGTTTCAGTATATCTAATGGAATATTGATTTTCAAATAAAGTGCTGTGAGGTGAGAATAATGTCATATTATTCTAGGAAGAAAATAAGAAAATGCAAACTGTGTAAACTATTTTAATATATTAGAATTTATATTTGGATCAAAAACTACTTAAGTCACCAGAAAGGATCAACAGTTACATTGTGTACAGAAATGCAAATCAATTTAGTATAGATGCCCCAAATTAAAATTAATGTCAGATCATTTGTAATATTGATGGCAAAAATAAGATCAAACTTAAAAATAGATACTTTGGGTAGTCTGTTGTCGTGATCTTGGACCCATTTATCCATTCATTTAATTATCTTTAACAGATTTATTGGGATATAAGTAATATATGATACTAATCACATGTTTAAACTCTCTAATGAATTCTAGTGTATTAACAGAACTGTGTAACCACTACCATAATCAATTTAAACATATTCTTATCACCTAAAAAGGAAACCCTGTACTCATTAGCAGTCACTTCCTACCCCTCATTCCTCCATCCCTAGGCAACTGCAAATCTACTTTCTGTCTCTACACATTTGCCTGTCCTGGGCATTTCCTAAAAAATATTCAGTAAGTGGTCTTTTGTGACTGGCTTATTTCACTCAGCGTATTATTTTCACAATTCATTCATGTGGTAGCATTTTATCAGTACTTCATTTTTGTTGTTGAATAATGTTCCATTGTATGCCTATACCACCTTTTGTCTATCCATTTAACATTTGATGGAAAGTTTGGATCATTTTCACTGTTTGGCTAATATGACTAATATTATGAACATTTATGTACAAGTGTTTATGTGGCTATATGCTTTTATTACTTTGCAGTATATACCTAATAGTGGAATTACTAGGTCATAGGATAGTTGTATGTTTCACATTTTAAGTATGAGGTTTCCAATTTCTCCACATCATTTGTATTTCCCTAATAGCTAATGACATTGAGCACCTTCTCATGTGCTTACTGGCCATTTGCACATCTTTTTTTTAGTGCCCTGTTTAGTGCCTGTTTAATCCCTTATTTTCAACGGGATTACTTTTTTAAATTTATTGTTGACTTCAAAGTTTGGCCTTGATCTGGATACAAGGACTTTGTTAGATGTATGATTTACAAATATTTTCTCCCATTCTATAAGTTTTCTTATTTACTTTGACAGTATTTGAGGAACAAAATTATATTTTAACTTTTGGTGAAAATGTGTCAATTTTTATTTATTTATACTTTTCTTTTGTAATTTGTGCTTTTGGTACAGTGTCTAAAGAAGCTTTGCTATGCTTGATTGCAAGGTCATGGATATTTATTTCTAGTTTGTTTAAATAAAAGTTTCATAGTAGTAGATGGTACATTTAAGTCTATGATCTGTTGAGTTAATGTTTGTATATGGTGTAAGGAAGCACTTCAACTTTATACGTTTGGATATATAGATCCAGTTATCCTATCACCATTTGTTCAAAACATTACACAATGTCCACAGAAATGTCTTTGTAACCTGTTGAAAATGATGTATTTATTACATTATTAATATTTAAAGTCCTCTTTAAAGGCATAAGACATTTTAAGGATTTTGTGGTGTATTTGTGAAAATAGTAACTTAAGCAGAACATGATATAATTTGAAAACTTCAATTTGGAGAAATTAAAAAAACACAGTATTGCATATACAAATGGGCATAAAAACCCAATTCTAAAACTGACCCTTAAGGAATTTTAGCTAGAAAACACACATGAATGTGTGACAGTATATGTCATGTCCAGAAAAAAATGATATGGGTTGCTGGAAGATAGTTTTGTATATCTGGAGGATAAATGCTAAGAAACAGATAAATAAAATATGGAGTTTTTTGTATGCTATTCTAAGAGATTCAATGTCATCCTGTAGATAATGGGAAAGCACTATATACACTATCAGAAATGTGACATGAATGCAAGTCATAGAAAGATCACTCTAAGGGGTTGGATTAGAGGACTGCCATTGAAGGTTGATAAAGGTTAAAGTAGATTTTGTAATAGCAGCTGCAAGAGATGAAGGGTGCCAATGAAAAGACAGCAGCAGACGTGACAGAAATAAAGTGTGTCTATTAAAGATACAGAACAAAACAAATTCAGTAATGATTGGATATGTAGTCTTCCATGGGTAGGAGAAATGGAATTATACTGTTGTGAAGTTTTCCACTTTGTGTGAACTTGCACAATATTGATTCTACAGAGACTATAAGAAATTAACAAAACTTTTCACATTTCTTGCAAAATCTGTGCACATACAACCCACAACATAGGGAATTATAAATAAGAAGTTTAGAATTGAATATTAAAAACACTTTTGATCAACCCAAAAGAAGGGAGGAAAAGAGAAATAATAGTGAACAGATGGTAAAAATAGAAACCAAATAACATGAGTGCAAAAAAATAGAAAGGAAATAGCAAGATGATAAACTTAAATGCAACAATATCAATAATTACTGAAAATATAAATAAACAACAGAACTCACATAAAATGCATACTCAAATGGAAAACAATAGAAGTCCTAGTTACATATTGTTTTCAAAAAGTACACTTTATATGTAAAAATCTAAAGCAAGTTGGAAATGCAAGAATGAAAAACCATGAAATATTAAACATAAAAATATCAGGTGTGTCTAGCTTAATTTTAGAAAAATAGTATTACCTGAAATAAAGAGAATAATCTCAACATGATATAGTGCAAATTTATAATAGAATATAGTGTTCCAAAAATAATATTCTTTTAATAATAGACTTCAAAATATAAAAGTCACTGAGTTTTAAAAATCTATAAGCATAATTAGAGATATAATTCTGTTTTCTCCAAACCTTGTGAAATAAGTTGCTTTAATGTTAATAAATAGAATAAATATTATATCAATAAAAATTGTTATTAGACAGTACAGAGGCTGTCTATAAATTATACAAATACTAAAATGGTAATTAACCAATATTAAGAATAACTTTATACCAACAAAATTGACATCTTAAAAAGCCCTAATATAATATTATTAGAAAATTTAATGCATTTTAAAATATAAAGAACACGGTGTGGAACTTATCCTCACTATGGAATTTGTTAAAAATTAGAAAACAAATCATTGAGATATATCACCTTGATAGAATTAAAGAGCAAAATTAAATAACATTACCAATAGCCAGAAAAAAATGTGCTGGGATATGTTTTACTAGGGTATTTCTTGATTATAATACCATTCATATATATTATATATTTAACCACTTTTAGCAAAAAATTTTAATGAATTCGACTATTTCTCTGTATTTTCCAAAGTATTAGCATCATATTTTATATTAATTTGTAGTTATATTTATAATGTTAACAGTGTTTGTTTATATCTTTTTAATTCCAATATTGTATATTTGATACAATTCATTTTTCCTTTAAATATATATGCTAGGGTTTTGCTGGCATTATCATTCACCAGAATTCTTTTTTTAAAATGTCCTATTTTCATTTTATTAATTATCTTCCAAACCAATTACAAAATTTCAGAGATAATTTTTTTATGAGAACACATTTTCAGCATTTGTTGACACCTCTTAGAATAGGACTGTGGTATTTGATTTTTTGCTTACATAATTCATATGCTTTATTTCTTTCACAATTTTAATTTCACATCAAACCTTTTCATTTTTATTTAAATATTGATAATATGGCTATATCATATTATAAAAAGTGACTTTTTACTTTGAATATCATGATATTTTAAATATATTTAATGAAACCTAAATTTCAAGGGTGATTTAATACCCATAGTAATCTATCTTAGAAATGTGCTTTTCTTTAGCAGTTACAATATTTTTAGCATTTTTAAGTTTTCTTCTTTAAATAATACTTTTCCATTTTCTCTACAAATATTTATTCTGTTGTAATGTCAATGCTTGAAAGTATTTTTTGCCTCACTGCAACAAATATGAGTTTATATTTTAATTTCAATGATGGTAAAGATTTAAGAATGTTTTGGGTGGGGAGTTATCATTGACATAATTTGCACATAATTGTTTGAAGTGGCCTAAATATAATAAATATTTTTGATAGATATCTGAGTCCTGATTTAATCTTGAGAGATTGTACATTGCTAGTAATTTATCTATTTCTCCTAAATTTTACATGATATTGGTGTATTTGTGGTAATCTCTTATGATTTTTTTGTGTATCTTTGTTGTCAGTGGTAACTACTTTTTCATTTCTGATTTTATTTGGGTCCTCTTGTTCTTGATTGGGCTGGCTAAAGGTTTATCAATCTTATCTTTTCAAAGAATTACATCTTAGTTTCACTGATCTTTTGTAGTGATTTTTGTGTCTCTATTTGTTTCTGCTCTGATTTTTATTACCTTTCCTTTTAATAACTTTGCATTTTTAAAAATTTTTCTAGTTCCTTGAGGTACAGGGTTAAGTTGTTTATTTGAGATTTTTCTTGTTTCCAGCAGTACGCTTGTATCATTACAAACGTCCCACTTAGAACTGCTTTTGCTGCATCCATAGATTTTGCATCACTGTGTTTCCACAATCTTTTGTTTCCAAATTTTTTAAAATTCCCTCTTTGATTTCTTCAGTGATCCATTGGTTCATTGTTTGCTTAGTAGCACAATGCTTGGCCTTCATGTGTTTTGTTGTTTGCAGTTTTTTTGGTTTTTGTTTTCTTAGAGAGTAATTCTAGTCTCATGGTGTTTTGGTAGGAAAAGATACTTGGCATTATTTCAGTTCTCTTTAATTCATCAGGATTTGTTTTGTGGTGTAGCACGTGATCTATTCTGCAGAATGTTTCCTATGCACTTGTATTCTGCTGCCTTTGGATTTATTTTTTCTATTTTTATCCTGTTTTCTATTTCAATAATTTATTATTTATGTCTCTTAGCTTTGGGTTTAATTTAGTCATGTTATTATTCTTTTAAGGATAAAAGCTTATATTTTAGATTGAGACTTTTTTTCTAGTATAAGTAGTACAATAAGCCCCCTACATACGAACCTTCAAGTTGCGAACTTTCAGAGATGTGAACGTGTGTTTGTGTGTCCAATCATGTATGATAGTTCTATTTGAGGTCGCACTGGATCCAAACATAGAATGGTACACAAAGGTTGTGGCAGGTGTTCATAATGCAATCCAGTGCTATGGTGTCATCTATGATGAGAGAAAAAGAGCTGCTACCCAGACATCACTGAATCTTTTTTTCCAAGAGGGTAGATAGAATTGAATCTAGCAAGGAACCAGAACCTGTGCCATCAAAGTCAGTCATGTGTGAAATTGCAGCTTGCCCTCTGTCTCCTATAGCTGATTATCCTTCTGCTCTTTCACCTCCTCTCCCTTCTCCAGTCAGTAATTCTTCTTGCCTGTTCACTTGATACCAGCCCCTGTATACCAGCTGTTGTACTGTACTACTGTACTTTTCAAGGTACTATACTATAAGATTAAAAATGTCCTCTTTATTTTTTTGCTTTCTTTTTGTTTTTTATGTATTATTTTGTGAAAAATATTATAAACCTATTACAGTACAGTACTATATAGCCAATTGTGTTGACTGGGTACCTAAGCTAACTTTGTTGGACTTAACAAACAAATTGAACTTACAAACATGCTCTCAGAATGGAACTCATTTGTATGTAATGGACATACTGTAAATGCTATACATCATTGAAAAATATTGATCATTTTATTCAATATTCTATATCCTTACTAATTTTCAGTTTACTTGTTCTCTCAATTATGGAGAAAGGAATATTGAAGTACCAAACTATAATAGTGAATCTGTCTATAATAGTCAATCTCTCATAGTTCTTTCAGATTTATTTTACATATTTTGAGGCTTTGCTATTAGGCAGAAACATATGTAAGATTTTTATGTCTCTCACAAGTAGTTGAAGGTTTTTCTAATTTATTTTTTAGTTCTGTCAATATTTTGTCTTTTTTTCTGTATTAAAGTTTTTAATTCACAACATACTCTTTGAGGATTGTTTAATCTTCTCGATCTTTGGACCTCTTTGTCATAATATCTCACCTTTATTTTTGGTCATTTTCCATGTTTTGTTATATAGGTTTTCTAATATTAATATAATTTCTCCAGCTTTTCTGTGAAGAGTGGTTGCACAGAATAACATATTCTATTATTTTCCTTTTAAATTAACTGTGGTTTTATATTTAAAAAAAATTTTCTTTAACTCAGCTTATATTGGGTGCTGCTGTTTTATCCAGTCTAAAAATATCTGAGATTTAATTATGTATAGATCATTTAGACTTCTGGTAATTTTAAATATGGTTATATTTAACTCTATTAAATTGATATGTGATATGTTTTTTATTGAAGTATAGTTGATTTACAATGTTGTATTTCTGGTGTACACCAAAATGATTCAGTTTTATATATATAAATATATATATATACATATTTTTCCATTATGGTTTATTGCAGGATATTAAATATAGTTCCCTGTGCTATACAGTAGGACAATGTTTTTTATATATTATGTATATAATAGTTTGTAACTGCTAATCCCAGACTCCTAATTTATCCCCCCTGCCGCTTTACCTTCGGTAAGAATAAGTTGTTTTCTATGTCTGTGAATCTGTTTCTGTTTTGTAAATAAGTTTACTTGTGTCATACTTTAGATTTCACATGTAAGTGATATCATATGGTATTTTCTTTCTCCTTTTGATTTACTTTACTTAGTATGATAATCTCTAAGTCTATCCATGTTACTGCAAATTGTATTATTTCATTATTTTTTATGGCTAGGTAGTATTTCATTAAATAAATATTATATATATCATTATATATATCACATCATTATATATGTTATATATATTTCATTATATATATATCATTATATATACATATCTCACATCTTCTTCATCCATTCATCTGTCAATGTGTGCTTCCATGTCTTGTGTTTATAATAAACAGTGCTGCTATGAACATTGGGGTGCATGTATCATATTAAATTAGAATTTTCTCTGGATATATGCCCAGGTTTGGGATTGCTGGGTCAAATGGCAGCTCTATGTTTTTGTGTTGTGTCTTCTGTTTTTCATTTTTTTATCCACTTTGTTTGC
Source organism: Hippopotamus amphibius kiboko (assembly GCF_030028045.1). NCBI lineage: Eukaryota > Metazoa > Chordata > Mammalia > Artiodactyla > Hippopotamidae > Hippopotamus > Hippopotamus amphibius. The sequence continues at coordinate 95,820,336 of NC_080195.1, read as the reverse complement.
TTTTTAGATGAATTGAATAGTTGTAATAATCTATTTAACCTCCACTAAACTTTAATAATTATAACTTTTCTTTGTATTCATTTATTCATTTATTTTTCATATTATTTTTTGTTTCCCTAAGCGATATTATTATGTGTATTTAATTTATACACTGTAACCCGCTACAACTTTATGTATAACATAAATACCACATAATGTTATATTCTTACTTTTCCTGTGGCCCTTTATGACATGTACATTTTTCTTCTGCATAAATTATGAACTCTACAATGCATTGTAATTATTTTTAAGTAGTCAACTTTCTTTGTCTATTAATTAAATTTATCAATAAAAATTATTTGTTTTAATTGTTATGCATTTACCATGTTTTGCTCTTCTTTGCTTTGTGTAAATTCAGATATCCCTAGAGTACCATTTTCCTTCAGTCTGATGGACTTTGTGTAACACGACGTAGCATGAACTTGCTCGTGACATATTCTCTAAGCTCTGTTTGTGCAAAAATTTCCTACATTTAATTGGAGAATTTGGGATTATTTTTTGTAGTTAGTCTTTCCTGAGCTTACCCATAGGCTCCAAGTTTTTTTTTTACCTTGGGATACTTATGTAATTATTAAAACTGTATAGTCAATGCTTATATTAATTATTTTGAAATTTTTATATAATTATAAATTCACAGGTAGTTGGAGAGGAATGTACATGAAGGTCCTGTGCATCTTTTAACATAGTGCCCCAGTGTTGACAACTTACATAGCTGTAGCAAAATCACAAAACCAGAAAATTGAAATTGGTACAAACCAATGAGCTTATTGAGATTTCACTTTTTATGCACACACTCCTTTGTGTATGTGTCGTGTGTGTGTTTGTGTGTATATGTCTAATTCTATCACACACGTAGCATTGTGGAACCATCTCCACAATAAGATATAGAATTGTTCCATCACCTTGAGACTCCCTTATCCCACCCTTTTACAGCCACAGTCATCACTGTGTCCTCACCCCTCTGTAACCCCTGGCAAACACTAATGTTTTTGTTATCTGCATAGTTTTGTTATTTCAATAATGTTATCCAAATGGAATCAAAGTCTGATGGTATGTATGTAATATTTTAATGCTGAATTTTTCACTGTGCATAACGTTGATGCTCACCCAAGTTATATGTGTCAAAGGTTTGTGCATTTTTAGTATTGAGTAGTATTGCTTGTCATGGATGCACCAGTTTGTTTAATTTACCCATGGAAAGATGTTGATTGTTTCCAATGTTTGGCTATTACAAGAAAGGCTACTATGAATATATCCATATAGTTTTTGTGGACATAATTTTTTTTTTTTTTTTTGGTATACATGCCCAAGATTAAAATTACTGGGTGATGGTAAGTATATATATATATATATTTTTTTGGCACACGGGCTTAGTTGCTCCACGGCATGTGGGATCTTCCTGGAGCAGGGATCGAACCCATGTCTTCTGCATTGGCAGGCGGATTCTTAACCACTGCACCACCTAGGAAGCCTGATGGTAAGTATATTTTTATTTTAGAAGACACTTCCAAATAGTTTTCTACAATAGCTGTACATTTTTCAGTCCCACTAGAAATGTATGAGTGATCCTGTTTTATCACAATTTTAAACTGTTTTGATAAGTGTGCATTGACATATGATCTTAATTTGCACTTATCTAATGATTAAAGTTGTTCAGCGTCTTTTTGTATGCTTATTTGGCATCTGTATGCACTCTTTTTTTTTTTTAAAGAACTTTTATTGAGATACAGTTAACAGACAATAAACAGCATATATTTAGAGTGTACAATTTGGTATCCCAATCTCCCAATTCATTCCCCCCCAACCCTCCCTGCTTTCACCACCTGGTGTCCATGTCTTTTTTTCTCTACACCTGTGTCTCTATTTCTGCCTTGCATTTCCTCTTTCATAGTTGTTAGCATTTGCCTTATGTATTGAGGTGCTCCTGTATTGGGTGCATGTATATTTATAATTATCTCCTCTTCTTGGGTGGATCCCTTGATCTTCATGTAATATCCTTTCTTGTCTCTTGTAACATTTTTTTATTTTAAAGTCTATTTTATCTGATATGGGTATTGCTACTCCAGCTTTCTTTTGATTTTCATTTGCATGGAATATCTTTTTCCAGCCCCTCACTTTCCATCCCCTTACTTGTGCCTATGTCTGAAGTGGGTCTCTTGAAGACAGCATATATAAGGGTCTTGTTTTTGTATCCATTCAGCCAGTCTGTGTCTTCTGGTTGGGGCATTTAGTCCATTTACATTCAAGGTGATTATCGATATGTATGTTCCTATTACCATTTTCTTAATTGTTTTGTTTGTGTTTTTATAGGTCCTTTTCTTCTCTTATGTTTCCCGCTTAGAGAAGTTCCTTTAGCATTTGTTGTAGGGCTGGTTTGGTGGTGCTGAATTCTCTTAGCTTTTGCTTGTCTGTAAAGCTTTTGATGTCTCTGTCAAATCTGAATGAGATCCTTGCTGGGTAGAGTATTCTTGATTGTAGGTTCTTCCCTTTCATCATTTGAAATATATCATACCACTCCCTTCTGGCTTGCAGAGTTTCTGCTGAGAAATTAGCTGTTACCCTTATGGGAGTTCCCTTGTATTTTATTTGTTGTTTTTCCTTTTTGCTTTTAATAACTTTTCTCTGTCTTTAATTTCTGTCAGTTTGACTACTATATGTCTTGGCGTGTTTCTCCTTGGGTTTATCCTGCCTGGGACTCTCTGCACTTCCTGCACTTGGGTAGCTATTTTCTTTCCCATGTTAGGGAAGTTTTCAACTATAAGCTCTTCCAATATTTTCTCAGGTCCTTTCTCTCTCTCGTCTCCTACTGGGACCCCTATAATGTGAATGTTGGTGCGTTTAACATTGTCCCAGAGGTCTCTTAGGCTGTCTTAAGTTCTTTTCATTCTTTTTTCCTTATTCTTTTCCACATCAGTGATGATCACCATTCTGTCTTCCAGGTCACTTATTCGCCCTTCTGCCTCAGTTAATCTGCTCTTGGTTCTTCCTAGTGTATTTTTCATGTCAGTTATTGTGTTGCATATCTCTGTTTGTTTGCTCTTTAATTCTTCTAGGTCTTTGGTAAACATTTTGATCTTTGCATCCAGTCTTTTTTCAAAGTCCTGGATCATCTTCACTATCATTATTTTGAATTCTTTTTCTGTAAGGGTGCCTGTCTCCTCTTCATTTAGTTGTTTTTCTGGGGCTTTATCCTGTCCCTTCATCTGGTACAAAGTCCTCTGCTTTTTTATTTTCTCTATCTTTCTGTGGCTGTGGTTTTCAGTTCTGCGAGACAAAATACTGCTGCTACTTCTTGCTACTGATGTCTGCCCTCTTGTGGAGGAAGCTATCTAGGAGGCTCCTGTGTGCTTCCTGATGGGAGGGACTGATGGTGGGTAGGGCTGGGTGGGTGGAGCTCAGTAAAGCTTTAATCTGATTTGGTGGGTGGAGCTCAGTAAAACTTTAATCTGCTTGTCTGCTAATGAGTAGGGCTGTGTTCACACCTTGTTGGTTGTTTGACCTGAGGCCACCTAGCGCTGGAGCCTATAGGCTCTTTGGTGGGGCTAATGGCGGACTCTGGGAGGGCTCACACCAATAAGCACTTCCCAAAACCCCTGCTGCCAGTGCTCCTGCCTCCTTGGTGAGCCACACCTTCCCCCACCTCTGCAGGCAACCCTCCAACACCAGCAGGTAGGTCTGGTTCCGTCTCCTATGGGGTCACTGCTCCTTCCCCCTGGGTCCTGGTGAGCACATATTTTTGTGTGCCCTCTGAGAGTGTAGTCTCTGTTTCCACCAGTCCTGTGGAGGTCCTGCAATCAAATCCCACTGGCTTTCAGAGTCTGATTCTCTAGGGATTCATCCTCCCATTGCTGGACTCCCAGGTTGGGAAGCCTGATGTGGGGCTCAGAACCCTCACTTTAGTGGGTGGGCTTCTGCAGTATAACTGTTCTCCAGTTTGTGAGTCACCCACCCAGCATTTATGGGATTTGATTTTAACACGTTTGTGCCCCTCCTACCTTTTCATTGCATCTTCTCCTTTGTCTCTTGATGTGGGTGTCTTTTTTGGTGAGTTCCAGGGTCTTTCTGTTGATGATTGTTCAGCAATTAGTTGTAATTCCAGTGGTCTTGCAAGAGGGAGTGAGCACATGTCCTCCTACTCCGCCATCTTAATCCTATCTCTTGTATGCACTCTTAAGTGATACTTCTCATGTATTATGCCCATTTTCAAACTGGATATTTTTTAAATGTTTTGTATTGAGAGCCCTTTAAATCTCAATTTTGATTTTTATTATTTCTCATCTTTTCTTTTTCTCAGTATTTTGTTTCCATTTTTCTTTCCTTCCTTTAGATTACTTAGACACTTCTAAGATTCTGTCTTCATTTGTTTATAGTATTTTCAAGCATACCACTTTATGTAATTTTGTCAATGATTGCCCTAGATATTACAATATATACGTGTAATATCACAGCCTATAGTAGCTATACTATACTGTGCAGCATACTGTTTTACTACTTGAAGTGTAGTATTAAAATCCTACTTCCATTTAGGTCTGTATATTTGCTCCACTTTAAAAATATAATTGTTCTAAACATTTCCTCTATTTACATTTTGCACCACATTGAATATTAGAATTTTTGCTTTAAACATTTAGTGTAATCTAAGAAACGCATGAGGAAAAGAAGAAAATATTATATTTACCTCTACTTTTGCTTAACCCATTGTTATTTTCTTCTGAAGTTCTAAGCCTCTTATGTTATCATTGCCTTTCTGTCTTAAGAGGTTGCCTTAGCAGTTATTAATGAAAGATCTCTTTGCAGCAATTTCCTCCCTACCCCCCCATCACAGATTTGGGAATGCCTTGAATGCTCCTTTATTCTTTAAGTATAGAATTCTGGGTTGATAGTTGTTTACTTTCAGTACCTGAAAAACATTGCATCACTTCTTTTTTTTTTAATAAATTTTATTGGAGTATAGTTGATATGCAATGTTGCATTAGTTTCAGGTGTATAGCAAAGTGAATCAGATATATATATATCTCCACTCTTTTGATTCTTTTCCCATATAGGTCATTACACAGTATTGAGTAGAGTCATTACACAGTATTGAGTAGAACTCCGAGTAGATCTCCCTATTCTACACAGTAGATTCTTATTAGTTATCTATTTTAAATATAGGAATGTGTATATGTCAATCCCAGTCTCCTAAATTATCCCTCCCCCCGCCCCATTTCCCCCTTGGTAACCATAAGTTTGTTTTCTACATCTGTGACTCTATTTTTGTTTTGTAAATAAGTTCATTTGTTCCTTTTATTTTTTTTAGATTCCACATATAAGTGATATCATATGATATTTGTCTTTCTCTGTCTGATTTACTTCACTCAGTATGACAATCTCTAAGTCCATCCACATTGCTGCAATTGGCATTATTTTGTTCTTTTTTATGGCTGAGTAGTATTCCATTGTATATATGTACCACATGTTCTTTATCTATTCATCCATCAATGGACATTTAGGTTGCTTCCATGTCCTGGCTGTTGTAAATATTGCTGCAATGAATATTGGAATTCATATATCTTTTTGAATTACAGTCTTCTCCAGACATATGCCCAGGAGTGGCATTACTGGGTTATATGGTAGCTCTAGTTTTAGTTTTCTAAGGAACCTCCGTACTGTTCTCCATAGTGGCTGTACCAATTTAAATTTCCACCAACAGTGTAGGAGGGTTCCCTTTTGTCCACACCCTCTCCAGCATTTATTGTTTGTATTTCTTTTGATGATGGTCATTCTGACCAGCGTGAGGTGACAACTCACTGCAATTTTGATTTGCATTTCTCTACTAATTAGTGATGTTGAGCATCTTTTCATGTGATTTTTGGCAATCTGTATGTCTTTTTTTGGAGAAACGTATATTTAGATCTTCAGCCCATGTTTTGATTGGGTTGTTTGATTTTTTTTGATATTGAGATGAGTGAGCTGTTTGTGTATTTTGGATATTAATCCCTTGTCACTCACTTCATTTGCAAATATTTTCTCCCATTCTGTGGGTTCTCTTTTTATTTTGTTTATGGTTTCCTTTGCTGTGCAAAAGCCTTTAAGTTTTATTCGGTCTTGTTTGTTTATTTTTGTTTTTCATTACTCTAGGAGGTGGAATGAAAAAGACCTTTCTGTGATTTATGTCATAGAGTGTTCTGCCTATGTTTTCCTCTAAGAGTTTTATAGTATCTAGTCTTACACTTAGGACTTTAATCGATTTTGAGTTAACTTTTTTGTATGGTGTTAGAGAATGTTCTGATTTCATTATTTTACATGTAGCTGTCCAGTTTTTCAGCATCACTTTTTGAAGAGACTGTCTAGTCTTCATTGTATATTCTTGTTTCCTTTGTCATAAAGTAGGTGAACATAGCTGTGTGGGTTTATCTTTGGACTTTATATCCTGTTCCATTGATCTATATTTCTGTTTTTGTGCCAGTACCATACTCTTTTGATGACTGTAGTCTTATAGTATACTCTGAAGTTAAGGAGCCTGATTTTTCCAACTCCATTTTTTTTCTTTTTTTTTTTTTTTCCTCAAGATTGCCTTGGCTATTCTGGGCTTGTGTTTCCATACAAATTGTTATATTTTTGTCTAAATCTGTGAAAAATGTTATTGGTAATTTGATAGGGATTGCATTCAATCTGTAGATTACTTTGGGTAGTGTAGTCATTTTTACAGTATTGATTCTTCCAATCCAAGAACATGGTATATCTCTCCATCTGTTTGTGTCACCTTTGATTTCTTCTAGTTTTCTGAGTACAGGTTTTTTCCTCAGGTAAGTTTATTCCTAGGTATTTTTTTTTGACGTGATGGTAAAAGCAATTGTTTCCTTAATTTCTCTTTCTGATCTTTTGATGAGCACTAGTAGTTTTCTCGTAGCATCTTTAGCACCCTGATACCAAAACCAGACAAAGACATCACAAAAAAGAAAATTACAGGCCAATGTCATTAATGAACATAGACACAAATATCCTCAAAATCCTAGCAGACTGAATCCAACAACACATTTAAGGGATCATACACCATCATCAAGTGGGACTTATCCCACGGATGCAAGGATTCTTCCATATACATAAATCAATCAGTGTGATACACCACAGTACCAAACCGAAGAATAAAAGCTATATGATCATCTCAATAGATGAAGAACAAGCTTTTGAGAAAATTTAACACCCATTTATGATAAAAAAAAAAAACTGTCTAGAAAGTGGGCATAGAGGAAACATACTTCAATATAATAAAGGCCATATATGACAAACCCACAGCAATCATCATTCTCAACAAAGCATTTCCTTTAAGATCAGGAACAAGACAAAGATGTCCAGTCTCACCACTTTTATTCAACATAGTTTTGGAAGTCCTATCCACAGCAATCAGAGAAGAAAAAGAAATAAGAGGAATCCAAGTTGGAAAAGAAGTAAAACTGTCACTGCAGATGACATGATATGGTACATGTTACCGAACACAAGCTTATTCTGCTTGCTGCACGGCAGGCCAATAAATCAGGAAAGCATTGTTGAAACAAGGATTAATGATTTTAATCAGAAAGCTAGCAGACCAAGAAGATGGCAGAATCCAGTCCAAATTCAGGCTCCTTTTGTATACAAGAGGGCAAGGGGGAGGGGACCACTGTGGCACTGATCAGTGGCTCAGGAGGACCACTAATGGTTGCTGTTTGAGAGTTGCTCACTAAAGATCACTTGCTTGGGGGAGGGGCTCACTGTGGCACTGACCAATGGCTGAGCAGGTCTGCGATAGCTCGGGCCTGCCTCGCTATTACACCCTGAGTAGAAAGGTGCAACACCAGAAAGCAGCCAGGTCTGAAGAAGTACCAGGTCACTCCAGCAATATCATCTTCCAGCTCTCAGTGGAGTGTGGTGCGCAAGCTGCAGAGACCATGGTGGCCACATGGAGGCAGTTGACAGGTCCATCACTGGGATTGCTGTCTGAAGTGTTAGAAGCCATGGGCTCAGCCTGCCACTGGCTTCCCTGATCAATTCATGAACGATGAGGTGGCCCAGCTGCTGCTGTCCCCAGAGCAGAGCTCCTGCTTACCAGCTTGCACAGTGGGTTGGTGGAGGGCACGGGGTCAGTCTGGTGGGCTAGGCCCAGCCCTCGTGCCACAACTGCACATGGGCAGAGCCAGGCAGGCAGGAGGGAAGGGCCCATCCCATTTCAGGTTTGGACGAGGGAGGCCGCTATTAGACATAAAAAAACCCTAAAGATGCTACCAGAAAACTACTAGAGCTCATCTGTGAATTTGTACCACTTTTTTTGGTCTCTGTGGTGTGTGATATGAAACCCACTGTCATTCAACTTGTTTTTCCCTTACAGATAAGGTATCATTATTCTATTGCTGTTTTTAAGATTTTATCTTTGTCTTAGCTTTTTAGCTGTTTAATGATGACATGGCATAGTTTGGGTTTCTTTGGGCTTATTCCATGTGGATTTTCTCAGGATCATAAATCTCTAGGTTTATGTCTTTTGCCAAATTTGATGAGTTTTCAGCTCTAATTTCTTTTAGTAACTTTTCAGCTTCCCTTTTTTCTCTTGTTGTCATAGTATACCAATGACACAAACAAGAGAGTGTTACATTTATTGTTACAATCTCACATGTCCCTGAGGCTTGCCCTTCTCTTTCTTTCTCCCTCCCTTCTTCCATGCTTTCTCTCTGTTGTTCAGATTGAGTAAATTCTATTGATCTATTCTCAAAAGTTGACTGATTCTGTTCTGTCATCTCTGCTCTCCTAAGGAATCCATCCAATGAGTCTTTTTTTTTTTTTTTTTTAATTTCTGTTACTTTATTTTTTCTGTTCTATATTTTCCACTTATTTTTTATAATTTTAATTTACTGGTAGATATTGTCTACTTTTTAATGTTTGTTTCAAATAAAATTTGTAATTATTGTAGCAACTTCATCATGGCTGCTTTAAAATATTTGTTAGGTAGTTCCAACACACGACTCATATGATTGATCTCATTTTGGGCATCAGTTGATTATCTTTTCTCATTCTGTTTGTGATTTAATGGTTCTTGGTATGACAGGTGGCTTTATAGAGTATCCTTAAAATTTTAGAAATTGTATTAGGAGACTGGATCTTACTTAAATCTTGGCCAGCGTCCCTGATCAGGTTTAGTATGTAGGTTCTAGAACACTTTTGAGGCTGTTGATTCCAATCTGAGATTCTAAGGCCTGGCAGTGTTACTCCAGTCTGCTTTATTCTCAGTGCTTTACTGGAGCACTTACTGAGTCCATGCTGGTTCTGTCTGTGTTGTTGGCAAGGTGCTTTCCTTGGGCACCACGTTGTTGCTGAGAGGTGAGGTAAAAGCTCGACTTACACAGGAGAGCATGTCCTCTGACCAATCATCCAACCACTGAGTTTCTGTAGCTTCTCTATCTATTCTGATGCCTCAAGGGAGGGAAGCAACTACATAAGTTGCTCCCTGACATGGGGAGGGGAAATGCCTGGCATGGGTGATCTTATGCTGCTTGTTGGATGGCAAGGAGTACCTGGATCAAGATAACTTTGTCACTGAGTGGAGAGCCATTAGGCACTGGGCTTGGTTCACCATTTACTTCTGGGTAGAGGTCTGGAAGATGATGGGCCTAGGTTGCCTCCATAGCTTGGGTCAGAAAAAAACTAGGCCTTATGGTAATTCAGGTTGAATCCAATGTGCCTGCCTCTTTCTGCCTATTGTAGAATAAGATATGGTTCTCCACACCTGGTGTCAGTGGCTCTGTGGCAGGCACGGATCAAGCTTACCACAATCACTATGTGTTACATGGAGAATGGATTGTCCCATGTTGTCGCTGGTGATATTGCCTGCCACTGAGAACACAGGAGAGCTGCCACGTCATCTAGTATGAGGCAAAGGATGGATTGGTTTGCTTGGAGTCCACTGACTCTACAGTTGCAGAATGATGGCGTTTAGTGCAGCTAGTGGAAGGAGGGAAGAGTGAGGCATCAGCCTAATTTGCCCCAACTGATGTTGCCCCTGAGAGTAGATTAATCACCTCTGCTGGTGGCTTTTCTACATGGGAGTAGGTCACTCTAGACAGGATCTGCTGGCACCAATCTCTATGGGAGGCTTGGGCTTACAGTTTCACTGGATATGGTAATAAAATGTACACCCCTTCCAGATCTCCTCTGGGCTTTATTCTGGTCCTTAGGTCAAAGAGACTTGGCCTCTCTTGGTTTTGTTGTGTTTGTTTTAATTTATTTTTATTGCAATGTACCTGACAGATACCATTATATAGGTTTAAGGTGTACAACATTTTGATTTGATACATATATATACTGTAATATGATTACAATAGTATTGTTAGCTGACAACTCTATCACATCACATAATTATCATTTCTTTTTTGTGGTGGAAACAATTAAGATCTAGTCTCTTAGCAACTTTGAATGTTATAATACAGCATTGTTGTGTATAATCACTATGCTGTGCATTAAATCTCTGGAGCTCATTTACCAATTAATTTCCAGTTTGTAGCTTTAAACAACATCTCCTCACTTCTCCCACTCTCAGGCTCTGGTAACCACCATTTCTACTCTTTTACAGGTTTGGCATTTCAAGTTTGCATACACACCCACACACACATACACACACACATATATGTATACACACACACACACCATATGATACTATATGGTATCATACAGTATTTGTATTTTTCTTCTGACTTACCTCACTTAACGTGATATTTTCAAAATCCATCTACCTGTTGCAAATGGCTGGATTTCCTTCTTTCTCATGACTTAATATTATTCCATTGTATGTATGTGCATGTGTTTATGTATACAATATGTATGTATTTCATGTTTATATTATTTATGTTTACATACATATATACCTTCTTTATCCATTCATCTATTGATGAACACGTAAGCTGTTTCCATATCTTGGTTAATGTGAATAATGCTGCAATAAACACAGGAGTGCATTTATCAATTCAGTATCCCTTTTTAATTTCCTTTGTATATATATCCAGTAGAGGAATTCCTATATAATATGGTAGTTCTATTTTTATTTTTTTGAGGAGCTTTCATATCATTTTCCATAGTGGCTGAATCAATTTATATTCCCACCAACAGTGTACAAGCGTTCCCTTACCTCCATATCATGGCCATTCTTGTTGATGGCCATTCTAAACAGGTGTAAAGTGATATCTCATTGAGGTATCGATTTGCATTTTCCTGATGACCAGTGATGTTGAGCCTCTTTTCATGTACCTGTTGACCATTTGGTTGTCTTCTTTGGAAAAACAGTCTATTTAGATCCTTTGCCCATTTTAAAAATCAGATTGCTTCCTTGTTTTTTAACTTAGTTATATGAGTTTTTATATATTTTGAATATTGACCCCTTATCCAACATATGGTTTGCAAAATTTTTATGCCATTTTATGTTGCTTTTTCATTTCCTTGATTGTTTCTTTTGTCTTGCAGAAGTTCCTTAGTTTGAAGTACTTTCACTTGTTGATCTTTGCTTTTGCTGCCTGTGCATTTGGCATAAAATCCAAAAAATGCATTGCCCAGAATTATGCCAGGCTATTTTTGTTTTTTAAAGTATAATTGACTTACAATATCATATTAGTTTCTGGTGTACAACATAGTGATTCAGTATTTTTAGGTTATACTTCATTTAAAGTTATTATAAAATAATGGCTTTATTTCCCTGTGCTGTATTTATTTTATACATACTAGTTTGTATCTCTTAATTTCCTACCCCTATCTTGCCAGACTATGTTTCTTCAGGAGTTTATAGCGTCAGGTCTTTTTTTTTGATCTGTTCTTTATAAATTTTTATGAGTTTGGAGTACTCTCAGGATCCTAATTTCATGAATATGGAAGATGAAACGGGAGTTAAAACAAAAAACAAAAGACAGGAATATTACCACAGTGTCACTGTTTAAGTCTTGAGCATTCTAGCATTTTCCCCTTTTTGCCCCACATGTCAGAGTCCTTTTCTGTTTTTCTTTTGAATTATTTTCAGGGTACTTAATTGAATTTGTGGTTAGACACATCAAAAACTGAGTGTGTGCCACCCGGTCTGAGACTAGACACCTAAGACCAAGTAGAATTCATTCTAAATCCAAGTGTAGCACTTCTATTAGGTCCTTACCTTCTCTTGTCTTTCTAATCACCATTCTTTCACTATCTTTTTTTTTAATCATAGTATACTCTTTGGTTTTCATATGGTCCATTATACTGAGAGCTTTATTAATCTTCTCCACCTCCCCTGATATACACATCATGCACAAACCATTTTTTTTCTTATATCTCCAGAGACATTTTTCCCAGAGCCACAATCCTCCTGCTCCAATATTGACTGTTCTATCCAGCTTTCCTCCTGAGGCTTTCCCTTAGGGCATTCATAAGTTTAGTCCAAAGTAATAATACATAATCTTATTTTTGTCCTTATTTTATTAGAGAACATTCTTAATTATCTATGTGAGAATAAAGTAGATCCAAATCACATGTATATGTATAATTTCAATCCTCTTCAATTTACTCTTTTGATAATGTCTTTTATTTCTTTTTCTTTCTTCCCCCCTGAATATCATAATAGATACATACTTTACTTCCCAGTTCTCTAATTCTCTCTTTATCTTACTTTTCCTCAGTGTTTTATTTTCCATCAAGGTATATCTTTTACTTGACATTCCAACTCTTTGTTTTATGACCATTGCTATTTTATTTTTCCTATTATAATTCCTGTAGTATTGCTTTAATAGTGTCTTGAAAGTTGATAAATAACCCAATGGAACTAAAAGCCTATCATAGAAAATAAAATACACACTTCTGATGCAAATAAATCAAAGATGGATATCAAACGTATAGTAAAGTGGAAAATGGCAACAAGCAGTAACAGTCATAAAATGATAGTGATAAACTTTATTACGTTTGAGTCTAGAGTAGGTCATCTGAAAGACAAAAGATACAATAGACTGTTGTGTCAGTTTCTGCTGTACAACAAAATAAATCAGCTGTATTTATACATATGTTCCCATATCCCCTCCCTCTTGAGCCTCCCTCCCACCCTCCCTATCCCACCCCTCTAGGTCATCACAAAGCATGGAGTTGATCTCCCTGTGTTAAAGCAGTTGCTTCCCACTAACAGTGTAAAGCTATTATATGCCAATAAAGATCAGGAAAAAAATTACAATAGATAAAATAATAAGCTATATTTTTTTGCATCTTATGGAATTGGTCAGCAAATATAGAATATTTCAAATATTTGATACTCAGTGAATGGGTTAATGAAGTTTTTATTATATTTATTTCATTCTTCAAAAAACACCATTGTATTGACTTATTTTGGCATCTAGTAAGCAGAAATATGTCACATTGCTCATATTGATAAGGTGCATCATAATATTTTAATATGTAATGCTTTATTCCTTTTAAATATATGATACTTGTGAATAGAGGATATTGAAATAAAACTAAAAACTAATGATAACATTTTGTTGAGTCACCTTTATAAATAATGATTTTTGTGGCCGTTTGCTTATGTTTTTGCTGTTAACATTTTCCCATGTCAGTAAGTTTGTTTGAACACATTGTTTTTGATAAATGTGTGCAATTTTGTCATATATATCAACCTTACTTTTTTCCCAATATTATTTTCACATTTTAAAATCCTTTTTATCATCTCCAAATTTTGCATTATAAATAACAATCAGAATTACACAAATTATAATGAAACATATCCTATAATATTCATAAACACATTGGATAAAACTTGTTTCATGCATATTGGTGTATTTGCCAGAGATTATAGGACAAAGGAAATGTTATCTTGCTTTAAATTTCTTGGTTTATATGCAAAGTACCAGGTTATGCGTGCTTCTATGTCACCACACCACCATCAGAATTGAATATAATTACATGTAATTGTATTAGGAAAACAACACCTTAATTTAAATCACTTCATTGCATTTTCTATGTATATAGATGTAAAAATATATTTATTAAAATATATTTTAAGATACAATTTTAATTGTAACTATTACTTCCTGAAAATAATTTCAGGAAAATAAATACATAAAATATCTAATCCACAGTATTCAAAGAGAATTCTTACTAGTTTCCTTACCTGAGCAATCATGTATTTAGTCAGGAGTCGAGTAAAAGTTTATGGTGGTATGCTTCTGTGTACAAGGCTTTTTTTTTTTTTTTTTTTTTTTTTGTACAAGGCTTTTTAGAATACCTGGGCATGAAGTTTTTTGGTTCATTTGTAAACATTTGTACCAGAGATGCAAATTTTCATAATTAAATTAAAGAATTTTACCAGAGAGATAATGAAAAACAGTAGCACTCTCACATCTCTCACCTAATTTACATTTTCCAGAGGTAAAGACTTTATAATCTTTAGCTAACTTCTGTTTGAATTTGTCCCTATTTCTCAAAAAGTGTATCTTAATGCTTTTTGGTTTGTCTCTTGTGGGATATTTCTACTAAGGGAAACTGAGTTTCCACTAAGGAAAAATACAGCTAGCTCCCTTGTAAGTGTCCCCACATGTACACAATTCCTCATATATTTTTGATATAACTGTATCATAATTTTGTGCTACTTCAGTATTACGTGATAACATTGTAAGGACCAGGTAGTTATTACTTATAGATGTAAGTCTATCGTATTATTTTATTCCCTATGTGTACAGTTTGTATTTTCTCTAAATTAATAATACTCTCATTTACTCTTTGCCTAATTTTCTACTTATCTGCAATAAAATAGACCTTAACTTTCCACCTGTATAACTCTCTAATTAGTGCTTTCAACTAGTTTAGCAATTTTGTCTTTTTCTTGGAGAAAGTCCTATTCTAGTCCTCCTTATTGTTTCTTTGTAGAATCTATTGGTGTTTTGCATGAATCATCTAATTAATATTCTTTTTGTGGTACATTGATGTTATTTAATTAACTGTAATATTGCTTTTTTTCTTTTCCCTGAATTTTCTTTCTTTTTTGTGTGTGTCTGCTTGCTCTGGTATCTGTGTTTCATATTAAAGGTTTTCTGCAAATGTCTGATGAGACTGGGCTCTGCATATTAAAGAGTAAGACCGGATCTTAGCTAATTGGAGTTCTATTTGGGTTAATAGAGTTTGTTGATTTTTAATTGTATTGTGATCTTTCCATACCCAAAAGCTGTATTTCTGCATTTTTTTTTTTTCTTTCTCTCTTAGACAGATAATTGTTACCAGAGAGGAATTCTTCAGTGTCTTGTGTGAGATTTTAAGCCTGGCTACCATGTTCTCATAGTGGAAGAAAGTGTCTTGGGAGAAATTCTTATCTGTATTCCGAACATAGACTTTATAATTATTTACATGTTTAAAGTATAACATCTTTAATCTCCACTGTGTCTTAGAATCCCTTCTAAGATTTTCTGTTTCAGTGTCTCCAAAGAGGAAATTTATAGTTTACTCTTCAAGGGGCAAAGGGTAATTTACCAGTTGAAAAGGATGGTAAAGAGTATTATGAGTCTGTTTTCTGCTTTTGTATATTTTATATGTTTTCTCCTTCTGTCAGCTTCACAGGCACCCCAAAATTTCAGAGGTTCTTGGCTACTTGGCTCATCTAATTCCTTAGCCATTCTGAGAATTTCAGCATTATTCACATTTTTGCATAATGTTATTTATTTGTTTATTTTTATTAGCTCTGTATTTCCCTGTTTCCAGATCTTGTTTTCCTTTTCTCATTTTCTTAGTATTTGAGATTATCTATTGTTTAAACCCACTTATTTTACATAAGTTTGTTTTTAAAAGAGCAGCTGTAAACTGGTATGTTCATTCCAGAATGCTTAACCAATGCCCTTACACTTAGAGTGTTTTACTGATTTTTTTAAAACAATAATAATCTACCTTATTCTAAGATTGTAACACAATAAATGAGGATTTTTATGGGATAAAAGATACTTCTTACTGTAAAGAATGGTTATTAATTCATTGGGAGGTTTAACATCAGTTGCATTTCCATATCTTCCAAAAATCAAGTGAACTATAATGTAAGAGATACTAATTCACTTAATAATTAATTTATTCATGACCATTTGATCATCTAATTAGCAAGCACTAAGGAAATGCTATAGATATATTAGTGTAGAAGGCATCTCCCCTACTTCCTAGAGCATATACTCTGCTATGATAGGCAGTCAAATAAATTATTATGTTATAAATTTTAAAAAATGTAGAATGCAGCATGTTATGAGTCCATATAGTCTGGCTACTCAATCAGTTTTAAAAGGTATTAAATGCTTAATTATAAAGTAACTTTTAAGCAGATACTGAAGTGGCAAATTAGAGCTAGCCAAAATAAAAATACAGAAAGACTATTTAAGATAGTAAGCAAAGCATGCAGAATCCAGAAAGAACATACTATTTTTTCTCATAAGGAATACTTATAAGACTATATCATGGAATACATATGTGTGAGAAACATGAAAACACACTGAGAAGGTAATAATTATTTTTAAAATTATTATTTTAAAGTAATGAGAAGCCCTTTTATTATAATAAGCACAAGGGTGATAAAATTACATTTTTGCTCAGTAAATATTGATGTTGTGTAGCTAGGAGAAGTATGAATTCATTGTAAAAATGTATTCAGTAAAAAGCAGCAATTATAGTGGTCAGGCCACAGGATTTGGTGATTTGGGCCAAAACAGTGGAATAAAGAAAAGTAGATGAGAACTGTAGGTTATTATGAAATGGAATCTATAAGGATTTTTTTGGGGGTACAAGGGATGAAGGAGAAAGCATCAACAAGGATGACTCAGCTTTCTAGTTTGTGCAGGGATGAAGGCAAAGATGATATGAAGAAGGAGCAGCTAGAGGGGCAGAAGGACAATCAGGAGAGTGTAAGGACTGTGCATCCCAGAGAAGAGTGTAATCTGAGATGGAGTAAGAGGTCTGCTAATAAGTCAAATGAGAAAAGCCCTGACACATATCTGTTTGACTAGCCAAGAGCCAGTGACCCCAATTTTCAGCAATCAAATGACTGACTGTGAATTCATTTTCTGCCTCCTACATTTTCTCTCTCCCCAGTGTTTTATGTCAATAAATAAAAATACAATAAGTAATTAAGAAAATTTAGTAACATAAGAAAAAGAGGTTGGTGATTGACTACTATTGTCTTCATGCATATTAGGCAAATGTGGAATATATTAATATTATTTTAGCTTATTTGTGCATTAATGAGAGGCCTAGCTAGTTATTTTCTAATGACCCACTTTCATTAACTGATCAGCCCTGAGAATATTAAAACGCTGTGGTTTTAGTTTGAATGCTAATATTCCTTTCAGACATTTGAAACACTATTTAAATTATCATTTCTACATTTCTAGTTGTTCAGAATTATGACAAATAATCAGCTCATTCCTGAGCATGATGGGTTTTTTTTTTTTTTTTTTTGCCCTTAAGTAAGAAGAATTTCTATGGTTAAAGGAAAAAAAACAAAAATCAAACAAAAAAATCTATTGAGACATAACTTCAAAATATGAAAATCTAGAAATGCAGTGAGATTTAGTTAACACTTGTAACAATGAAATGGGAAAATCACTAATCAAGCCAATAATTGATACAGATAGATTAAAAACAGACATCTGTAACATTAGATTTTTCAAATGTGATTCTATCCTTAATCAGCCCCCCCTTGCCTCCAAATCCAAAAGGGACATTTATGAACAGATGATGAAGCATGACCACATCATATCTTGTTATTTTACTCCTACATTCAATATAGAATGTTGCTGGCCTATAATTTTGCATGGAGAGGCTTGATGCCATGCAGGCAATATTAACCACAGTAGGCAGGTTTGCCTTCATCTATTTCAGGGCCACAAGATTAAATTTTGAATCAAATTCCATCACTGTAAAGAAAACAAATCCTAAATACATCCAACAGCCAAAAAAAAACCTTAGGAAAATGTGAGTGTAAACCACTTGCATTCAGAAGTCAACTTCAATGAAAAATTCATCTCAGAAAGAGAATACCTAGTCAAGGCAAGATGAGATACAAATATTCTGGACTATCATTGCTGCTAAGTAATAGAAAAAGAAAATAGATGAAATAGGAACCTTAACTGGAAGCCCAAACTTATCCTGACTGACTGACAGATTGATTACTGATTTGTCTGATTTTTTTCCCCTCTTTTTTCTTTTATAATCTTAATGGGATTATCATCTGAGCCTATTGTCTTCCAGAACTGTGGCTAACTTCTAGGGGTTGGGATGGGGCAGGAAGAATTATGGAGTGTCAGAGAATTGTACACTATTTGGAGACATTTCCTTGTTGGAATCACTGTTGTGTTGTAAGAATCAATTCTGATGTTGCTCCCAAAAGCCTATCAATGAATAAATTAATCATAAGGCTTATTTTAGCTACGATAGGCATCTCTTCTAAAGAGTCACATAGTACAGGTCAGATTAAAAAAAAGAGCCAATTTCTTGTCCCTGCAGAGACACAAAAGTCCTACAAAATATTTTTCACTTTCCTTATACAGGTAGATGTACCCTAAAAGTCTTCATTCTCGGTCTATCTTAATATTCTGCTTTAATAATAAATGTACTTCCCCATTTTCAAGTTATATTACTCCAGAACTGTCTGTCATTATGCCTTCATTTTTCAAAATGCCAAATAATTAAATATAACTGTTTCCTCACCAGTCCTCAAACTTCTTTAAAGAGTTTTCAGTAGTCTCATTTTTTTTTCAAACTCATTCTCTTCTCAAGCTACTGTACTTTGATATTCATTTGTCCCTTGTCATCAACATTATTTCCTGATCACCGATTGCTTCCATGTTGACAAGTCCCTGTGGCCTCCTTTCTGATACAGTATTAGTCAACTTCCCACCACTATTTGATACAGAAGATAGCTCATTGATCTTGAAATATTTTATTATACTTGTTTCCAAGACACCAAAATTGTACCTTCCCTTGTCTTCCTTTACAGTGTTTATTTCTAAACACATTAAGCACTACTTTGCCATGAAAGCTAAGCATATGTTACAACTCTTAATACTATTCCATATGGAATATAATACCCTTACAATGTAATATAAACCCTTATAATAATATATATCAATATTATCCTTATAAACTATATGTATATTATATAATACCTTATGTAATACCTATATATATAACATACCTAATGTAATATAATATTTGTCTGAATCAACATGCATTAAAATAAAAATTTAATACATTTGCAAATACAAGAATTCTAAATCAGAAGGAAAGAAGTTAAGGTAGAATAATGAACACTGAGCTCAGTAGATACTGTCTACATGTTTTCTACCTTTATAAAATTAGAGCCTGATAATAATCTTAAGTATATTGTTAAAGTAATATAGTTTTGCCCTGATACCATTAGCCACAATACCAAGAGGTAACTGCTACTAGTTAGCCTCAATTTCTCATTTTCAAGGTAACACTGATGTTAATTTAGTTTTCTGCTAAGTTTGTAATTAGAATTCTTGTTCACATTATTTGAGGGTTTTTTTTTTTTAAGTTTGAGTTATATTCATATCTGAATATCTAATCTTAAAGTAGTAAAAGCAGAAAATGTTGATTTAAAGCCTTAATCCTACTGCTTAGTGCATGTAATAAAAAGTAATGTAAAAAGATACTGTATATAAACAACATTAAATATTTTTGTTATACTTTTTCCTTTTAACTTCCAAAATGAACTTTAAAGGTATAAGAACCATGAATTTCCTTACTAGAAGGCTTTTTTTCCTTCAAATTTCCTGTTAGGTTTACTTTGGTGTTCCTCATATCCAGTGATAAATGTAGTCACTCACTTCCACGTGCTATAAAGGTTATTTCTCCAGTAATGGTATTTGGCTAAACTGGTCCAGCATCCTCCGTGTAGATCATACTCGGCAAGCTTTTTATGAACAGTCTCTTTATCTGGTACCTTATCCGTTGGAAGGCAGATATTAAATATTGTAGTTGGCTCATGCGTATATAATCCTGCAGAAAAAGACCCACTCTGTGAAGATTTGAGTGGCATGGTCACAGAATGTAGAGAATAAAGTATGATAGGTCTTGTAATCTGTAAACTAATCTTTATATCCAGAAAGAGCTTGTGTTTTCATATTTGCACTTCATACTTTATACATTTGTATTGTGGCACCTCGGAAAGCTATAGGGGATAAGAGAGTTGGTGGAAGCCTTGCCTTACAGATGTGAGTTAGAAATTAAGTTCTTACAGTTGATCAAAATATTTAGCAATGTAAAAGTGTTTACTCCTTTCACCAACACAGCAAACTCAGGTCTGTAATCCATGTTTCTCTTTCCTCAGGTTGATATAAAATGTCTTGTTTTTAAATTTTATCTTTCACTCCCATCTCTTCCAGCTAGGAAAATATACTTCATCTTCATCACTGAATGTTTGTCCTGTGTCCCAAGCTTGTTCCAGATGCTTTCTTTGTCTTATAGCCATTTTATTTTATTCAAGAGAGAGAGAATTCAATATCTTCATTTCTCATAGCTCTTCTTACACCTCTAGTTGTAGGAGATATGAGAATCATGACTACATAATTTCCTACTAATCCTGCTGCACAAAATGGGATGGCAGACTAATAGGTACAAGTGTAGTTATGGGCAAAGTTTTGTCTTCAGTAGATTATATAGAGAAGTAAAGCGTACAGACCAGTCACCAATTTAAGTGTGTTGCTGGGCTTCATCATTTGACTAAGGTCTTGTCTCTCCAGCCATTTTTCTATCAGCTTCAACACAAGGGAACAGTGGTAGCCAAGGCAAGGTGGCATTGGAGAATGTACCTGATAGATAAGGCTCTGCTCGAGGCCCTCTGGAGCTCTGTGAGAGTTTGGGATTCTGTTTATTGAAATAAAGTAGCTCTGTTGACCTACAAAGCTGGACAAGACCTTGAGTTACTTCCTAAGTTTTTAAATGATCTGCCTAGGTAAAGAGCTGACAAGGAGTGAAAAGGAGTGAAGTTTTAATACTCCAGTCCACAGGTAACTCAGTACTTGAAGATGGTATATCATATTTGGAGAAGGATGTCTGGAATCTGGAGGAACTGAATAACTGTTTAATCTTCTGAGATCTATTTGTAAATATTGAGAAAAGGGAGGGCTCAATCCTCCCTCCCCCCCCTTTTTTTTTTTTTGCTATTTTCTTTCCAAAGGTCCTTCCCTAAGCCTTGTGTTATATTCCAAGAACTTCAGATTTATATCTCAAACTCTGTGAAACTTGTGTATCCTATACACTACTTGATATACTTAAATGAGAAATTTTAATCTTTCCCTGACCTCTCTTTGCAAATGTTCATTTTGGGTAACTGTACCCGCACTCAGCCAATTATCATATCTAAAATAAAACCATTTTTAGAAATTATTTCCTTTCTCTCACAAGCCTATAGTGTCTTTAATTTCTATTCTAATTAGAAAATATGCCCTGATTGTGTGTGTTTCTCTCTCTATCCTTCTTTGCAACTAAGTCCAAGTTTAAGTCACTTATGGATTGCTGAAATAGTCACCTAACATGGGTCTCTCCTTTTACTCATTATCCTTTATAGTCAGTGGTCCACCCAGTAGATAAAAAAATCTCAAAAGTACATACAATGTCATTGTGATATCAAAGCTGAAAGAAGGAACTTTTTGTATAGAGAAAATTAAAAATTGCATCAAATGATGCTGACTAGCTGATAAAGATGTTTTCAGACTAGCAACCAAAAAATTCAGCAATATAAGGATCATTAGTGATCTTGGTAAAAGTAATTTGAGTGAAATGGTATGGAATAAAGTGGAATAAGAAGAGAAAGAAGATAATAAACTAGAGATTTGGGTGAAAGAAGTAAGGAAATGGATATATAGCTGGAGAGGAATGTGAAGGAAGAGATGTTTGTCATGAGAGCATGCATGCATGCACATGTGGCTGTGATACATTTCATTGTAAAAGACATCTGTGTGTGTCTATATAATGAGGGAAGCAATCCAGAAAAGGGATAAACTTGAGATGTAGAAGAGAAATGGGATGAGGAAACTGACATATGAGTTCATGAGACAAAGCAGCTGCATCTAGAGGATAGAATCATGGAGAGGAGAAAACTTTGATGAAATTAACCTCAAATTAGGCCAGCTCCCCTTCCTTTAAATATTTGCTTACCTGTCAACTACTCAGATGCTAGATGAGACACCAAGAATTACATCAGAAAGAAGTAGCAGGGAGACTAAAGGCTTAGCAAAAATAGCTACATGTAAAACATTGATGAATCTCACAGATACAACACGGAATGAAAAAAGTAAAAAATCCCAAATCAGGCATAACTAATCACGGGTGATAGAAATAAACATAGTCATTATCCTCACCAGGGGAATTGACAGCACCACAGAGTGGTCATGAGATAGGTTTCTGCTTAAAATGTTATATGTTTTGATGCAAGGGGGAATTACATGGGTATATATCAAACATCAAACCATACACTTAAGATTTTTGTTACTTTCTGCATGTGTGCCACACAGCAATTGAAAAACAAACAAATAAACCTTGCAGATCTTATAATTCCCTTGGATTAGTCAGGCTACGATCATTATTTGAATTAAGTAAGTAGCTAAATACACTGGTTTATTCCTCCTTTTATCACATGCAAACAAGCCACTAAACCCTGAGCCACAAGAGAGCAGGAGGTTTGTTTGCTTTGTTCCTTGACATACTCCAGTTATTCAGCAGTAAGTTTTAACAGGTGTTATCAAGTGATGAGTGTTTTCATGACTCAGTATTTTGGGCAAATAACTCTGCCTGTTTACCAGCCCCCAGCCCCGGATTTTACTCTATATAGGGTGAATATGAATAACCCTGAAGATGTCTAAAAAAGAAATTTTCTCAAGAGTTCAAATGTATCCATTGATTAAGTCTGTGAATTTTGGGACACACATGAAACAGAAATCCTACAAGATACTTTAATTCTGGCTACATAACTGGCATGTTACCTACCCATTTGGTAAACTGCCATCCCGTATCAAAATTAGTATCTTTTCATCATTTGGAGTACTTTGTCTATTGCTGTAATATTAATATGTTTGCATGATCTTCAAACATCTAGTGTTACAAACTTTATTTCAGGAAGTGTATAATTTCCATAATTAAGGCTGGAGATATTCAAGTTTGGGGCTATAAAAGATGGCAAATGAAAGCAAGAAGGAATTCCTGAAACTTCCCTAAATCCAACAACCTCACATAAATCAGGAGCTCCAGACCACATTCCATAGATCTATGACAATGACTGGGGTCAAGACCAGGGCTCTGTCTTTTATATATCTCTTAAGTCTTCCCTGAACTAGAGGGAGTTGTCCTGTGGTGTGAACCCTGAACCACCCATCAGTGTGACAGTTCCATATTTACTTCTGCCGATAATGAGCTACAGAAATAATATATAATAGGGATATAGAAGTCTGTAGGTGGGTGGGACCAAATAGCACATAATAAGTGAAAAAAAAAATCAGTAGTCTTCCCTCTGAGCTGTACAGATGCTATCATTTCTTGCCAAGTCATGAGGATTTAATTTTCTCCGGTAAAAAATCTGTGACTGGATGCAATATTACCAAGAAAATTAGGCAAATCTCATGTGATTTCCAGTAATTCACTTCCAACTCAGAAACTTTTGTTTATACACTTATCACATGTAGATGTGTCTCTGAGATGCTCTAACACAAGTGCTATTTTACTTCTCGCAAGTTTTCCCCCATCTTTTGACAGTAAATGTAGGTACCCTCTCAAACTCATATTCAAAATTAATATAATTTTAGACATAAAGGATACTGACCCTGAAACTTTAAGTCTTCATCTCTCTTGTGTTCCTCTGGGTTCCCTTACCTGCAATATCCAGTTGATATCTTTTATCTAGAACAGCAGGTGAATTGTGTGTTCCTTTAGTCTGAAATGGGATTTGACTTAAAAGTCATATAAGCCTCCCCAGAGGGTCACTTAGTAAGTATTTGAAGATGCGGGAATTATAAACTGTACTTGAATTTGACTTGTCCTGTCTCCCTTGTTTCCTAACTTAATCATCTGACTTCATTACAGATCACTAAAACCCCTTACATAAGGCTAGTATTAATCATGTTGGCAAAACTACAATTACAGTACCTTGCATTTCTATGACTTAAAATGTTCTTTAATTCACCATGTCTGGCACAGGGGATATTTTTGGCTATCTCAGTCCTAAACTTTATTTATGCCTTTTCTCTCAGTGCCACTGTGTGTACCTTAAAAGAAATGTGACTATCAGTTGCCCAGGTTTCCTTGGAGAGTTTATCTCCCAGACATGTTCAATTAGCTTCACAAGTATAACAGTCTCTCCTGAGACTGTTTCAATACATTTTCAGTACACATTCTAGGTGTGCCATTCTTGTTCCTATCTGCACCTCTGCCTCACACCCAGATAAAAGTTACACTCACATAACTAAAAACATTTTTCATTTGTTTCCTTCTAGAATGGTTTTGTTCTTGCAGAATTCCTCTTATATATTGTTTTTAATTTTTGCTTTAAAACTCCATTTTATTTAAAATTTGAATTTTTAAAATTTGTATATTTGTGTAGGTTAGTTTGGGCTTAAAAAATTCCAAGATGGTATGACATTTTTAGTAAACATTTCTAATTTTCTTTACTATTTTCCATTTTCCATTATTCTTAATGGCAAAGAAAGAAAGAAAGAAAGAACCACAGAGAAAGAGAAGGAGGAAGAGATGAAGGGAGAGTGGAAAGAAGAAGGGAGGCAGGAAGAGATACAGTTGAAGCAGAAAGATGTCCGAGCTACAGTGCATATCAATTGTCAGGGCCCTTTGATGGTTGTGGCGTGCATGAGATAATGAGGTCTGACAGTGTTTATTTTAAAAGGACTTACTGCTACAGTGAATATTGGGGTGCATGTGTCTTTTCAAATTATGGTTTTCTCCAGATATATGCCCAGGACTATTTATAACAGCCAGGATATGGAAGCAGCCTAAATGTCCATCAACAGAAGAACAGATAAAGAAGAATGTGGTACATATATATGATGGAATATTACTCAGCCATAAAAAAGGACTAATGCCATTTGCAGTGACACTAATGGACCTAGAGATTGTCATACTGAGTGAGGTAAGTCAGACAGAGACAAATATCATATGATACATAGCACTTATATGTGGAATCTAAATAAAATGGTACAAGTGAACTTACTTGCAGAACAGAAATAGAGTCACAGTTGTAGAAGACAAACTAATGGTTACCAAAGGGGAGAGGGGGAGAAGGGATATATTGGGAGATTGAGATTGACATATACACACTACTATATATAAAATTGATAACTGATAAGAACCTACTTATAGCACAGGGAACTCTACTCACTACTTTGTAATGACCTACATGGGAAAAGAATCTAAAAAAGAGTGGATATATGTATGTGTATAACTGATTCACTTAACTGTACAGCAGAAACTAACACAACACTGTAAATCAACTATACTCCAATAAAAATTAATTAAAAAATAAAGGACTTTAGGAGATAATAGGTATGCAGAGTTGTAAGGATCATGTGCTTCCAATTTACATAATTTAGGTAACCTGAAAAGATCAAATTTATTACATAATCTACCTTTGCCGCAATACAAGTTTAATATTGACCCTTATAATGTGTGGATTTCAAAAAATAAAAATAAACATTACTTAGTATAGACTATACAATTTTTGTCCTGTCTTAATATCAAAATTAGCTCATTGTATTAAAAGAAATCAATCACTGAGACTTTGGAAGGAATAAAACAAAAAGCAGTGAATCAATGTCTGCATATAGAAATGACTTCAGTTGAAGATATGTAGCCTCTTTAAAGTGCATGCTGAGCAATTACCCCATTAATGTGATGAATGTAGACAGTAATTTGTGATGATTTAAGCTTTGAAGTTCTATTTTTCTCTCAGATGCAGAGGGTTTGTTTTACTTTAATTATTTGGGTCATTGCCTTAATTCCTCATTTAACATTATTTGTAAAAAGACCTTCTAAAATGTGGCCTTTTTAATGAAGTTCTTTCTACTACTGACTTTAACCTTTAAGCTCCCCATGTTATGGCACTATATGTAAATAGCCACTTTAATAATGACATTTGGCGCAACTCCAGAAAGAAGAGTAGCAAGAAAGTAGTGAACTCGAGATTTTGTTCCTTCAATTGTAAATGTATATTGTACTGTAACATCATATCTCTTGGAACCAAAAAAAATTAATCCTGGATATTTTTCTTTTAATTTCTCTTTTGCTCTCTCTTTCAATGCCTTTCACTCCCTTCCTCTCTCCTGTTACATTTTAGAGAGCATTTTTGAAAAGACTAAATTATATGCAAAACTTTGGACTTTTATTTGCACGTCTTAATATTATTTCCTGAGCAATGTTTTAATTATTACACTTATTAATTCATAAGTTGGTATTGTTTAAAATTTAAGTGTACTTCTTTATTAAATGTGTTTAAAATATGACATTGAATTTTTGTTTGTTATAAACTAAAACACCTGTATATATGCATTTACAAGATGAGAAAAAAAATTGAGTTTAGTAGTTTAATGAAATGTGAGTTTTGAGGTGAAGTTAATATTCCCCCAAAACAAAATTTCACTTTATATTAAGTTCTGTTTTATCATGATATACTTACATGTCATTAGCCTTTAACCCTATTCAGTTTAAAACTTTTGTCTTAGAAAATTTTTATTGCCTTTTTTTTTTGTCTTTTTGATTGATAGATGTTCATGCCTTGAGGACAAAAATAATGAATTAATTTTTACATTTAATTCTAATTTAATTACCAATGATAAATTGACAGAAAACATTAGCTAAATTTGGATTCTCCATCTTGTTATAAGATAGAACAGGAGAGTAATTTTCTTTGAAGTTATTAAGCAAGATTTTGCAATATCTAGGGTGATGTTTATGCTTTAAGGGTCCATGTCGATCATTTTGGCTTATGTTTATAAGGGGCTTGGGAATCTTCTGGTAGGAAGTTCACTCTAAGCAAAATAGAAGCAAAGAAATCTACATGTGCTACAGTTTCAGAGATTATGCATTCTCAAATCCTTGAATTTATCTCCAAATATATTTTCCTCTTGTCTACCCAGCCATTATGTCATGGTGAAATCCTAGATCTTGTCATTACCAATAATAGCACCTTCCAGAGTGTCCAAGTGTCCCAAACTCCAGACTGTACTCATGGCTTTCCAGTACTCTAACCCTGTAGTATTTCAATTCCAGAAGTTTTTGGATAAAAATGGAGCCATGCTTAAACACACAAAAGTACCAAAATTCTTAGCTGTCTTCTGCCCACTTGATTGAATCATGAACCATCTATTGGCCTGTGTAAGGAGAGATGCTCTTGTGTACTGGATCCAATGTATGTTTGATTATTTGGTCATATTACATATGCAGTTGTTCCTTTGTACTTTTTCATGATTGTGTCATCTTTATTAAATCAGTCCTGTGAATGTTCAAGCCAGTGCATAAAAGAAGAAAAAGCAAATCCTTCCAGTGATCCTGTATCTCCTTCAAATATAACTCATTTCTCTGCTCATTTTTACAGCTATAATATTTCTATTCTTTCTTTTTTGAATCTGCACTAAACAGGCTTTTGTCACCACCATTCCTCTCAAGCAGCTATTATCCTCTAAATGTTGAATCCAGTTGTCGTATCTCAGAAGTCATCTTACTTAGCTTGTGAGCAACATTTGAAACAATTGATTCTCCCAGTTAGGGGAATACAACCATTTATAACAAGATGACTGTGTTCAAAGCCATCTTGTGGTACAAGATATTCCTGTTCCATTACCACTTCATTGTGGCACAAGATATATTTTCCAAATTACCTTTCCAAGGCCTCTTATGGCATGAGATGTGTCTAATTCTGTTCTACAGCACAAGATAACTCTGCCCACAAACTCACCTGTACTAAAAGAAATCTCTCCCCAGAGAGTAAATAAGATCCATCAAACTACAATGAAGTGTAATCTTAAAGAGATCCTTTATTAACTCCTCATAACCAGTGTGTCAGAGATTTCCAAGTATTTATTGGTTACTTGCTATTCATGATCAGAAAGGATAAAAATCTTTCTTAGCTTTTCTGTGCAGTGAATTTAGTGCCAGATGATTGCATTCTGGTCAGTATTGTGTAGGAAGAAGCAGAGTTGAACAACACGGGCTTGAACTGTGTGGGTCCACTTTGAAGTTGATTTTTTTCAATATATGCGTACATTGCTATGCGAGGTTGGTTGTATCTGTAGATGTGGAATGGCAAGTACAGAGAACTGACAGTGGACTTAAACATCTGAGGATTTTAGATGCGGGGAGGTTCTAGAGTTACTGCTGCAGGTACCAAGGGATGGCTTTCAGTCCTGGGCATAGAGATCCCTACATGCTATTCTCTTCCATCTCCCCTTCTGTGAAGGCTGCATAGGTCATGTGTCTAAGATGGTAGCGTCGCAGAATGACAGGAGACAAGAACACAGTGCCGTTTCTTGGAGAGTCATGCAACATGTACTGAACTGTGGTTTAAGACATAAAATATTGGAAGACACAGATTTGGGATTTATTTCAGTAGCCAAATGTAAACACACAATCTCATACTTCTCTTCTATGTTGACATACATATCTATAATCTGAAATTCTGCTCTTGGAATCCTGGTTAGCATCTGCAAATTGGATTAACCAAAACCTAAATCTTGATTTTCACTTTTTCCAAAAACTAGGTTGTTCCCACAATGTTCCCTCATTTTATGTGTGCTTTAGGCCAAAAATCTTGAGTCAGCCTTGACTATTCTCTTGTGCTCACATGCTGTATTTAGCGTAATCCATTTATTTTGGTTAAAACTTATAATATTTATAATTTCTATCCAAAACTTTTCCTTCCCATTGTTAACACCATAACCATATTACCTCTTACCTAGAACATTACAATGGTCTCCTAACTAATGTTTGTTTTGAATACATGATACTTCTGACCGGATCTTTATAGTGAATTTTCATCTTTTCAGACTAGCCAAACCAAGACCTAAAGGTCTGTGCTGGATTTAGCCCTGATCTCATAAGGAAGCTTTGGAAGGAGTCATAGGAAAAGATTTTTGACCTAAGAATTAGCACCTACTTGTATCAGGTGGTAGAAGTTGACTTAAAGAAGATGGCTAGAAGCAGGCAGCATGGATTCTTTTATTCTTAGAGATGCTGTATAAATGTGAGTTTCCCGTTGCTTCTGAATAGAAAGCTCCTGCAAACATATAATAAGGAATATTGAAGATTCTAGTGCAAGTGCTTAAATAACCTTATTTGTAACAAGTTAGTGACATTCCATGTATTGTCCATGATATCAAGGACCATGGTTAATTATGGCAGAGGCCACAAAAAGAGCAGTTATCATGAAGCAAGGATATTTTTGGAGATACATAGCTAAGAAGGGAAATAGTGTAAATCCTTGCATGTGACACTATGGTTATAAAACATATTAAAATAAAAAAGCGACCTATTTTATGAAGATAATTTTGTCAGCTGGGTCGGTGAGATAAATTGAAAGCGCTAAAACTAATGATGAGAAAAGAGTTAGCAATATACTGGAGGAATCCAGATAAGAAATAATGAAGATTCGATCTCTGTATAGCAGTGGTGGTGTAGAGGGGGTGATGGATCGTAATGAGGGAAAATTATAAGAATTTTGTGCTTTGGGGAAAGATTGGACATTGGACATAAAAAAAGAAGGGGATACAATATATAACAATACCAACTTTTGGAAATTGGTGACTTGTGCAATCATCATCTGATATAGAGTTTATAAGAAGTAAAGTGTAGTTTCCCACTTACATATTACCAAGGATCATTTTAAATTGGACTGCAAAAATCAACTTGCAAATTTAATTGCTGCTGATAATCTAAATTTCAGTAGTGGCAAAGGAGTATTGGTAATATGTGTTGTCTGAAAAACATGTTACCCATTACAATGATTTTTTTTCTTATTGTTTTAACCACATGAATGAACAGCTTAATGTACCAAAACAAGAAAAACACAATATTGAAAGAAACATCATCAGGTCCATGATTCTAATAAGAATTGGATAGTTGTTTTGCCTATAGCTTTTAAATTAAAAATCTAATATATTTTCATCTACAGTTAAGTGCAATTGCTGGGTATAATTGACTGTAGTGATATAATAACTGATTTGGGGACACACACAGACACACACACACACTCTCTCTCTCTCTCTTTCTCTCACATTTCAGAAAGTATTTAGCCTTACACCTGGAAATCGCATATAGAAGATGTAATTCAGGCCTCTGTCATACAGCTGGAAACAATTGTGAAATAAAAATTCTCTAAATACAACATACAATCGGGAAAAAGGCTGAAACTAACATTTTCATTTTGTAACATCAGGACAACACTTGGTTACCTTGATTTTGTTAATACATGTTAATAATTAGTACCTTCATTCATAAGTTAGCTCCTACTTAATTCTCTCAGCTGGCTAGAGGGCCTCATTACTCTCTCAGGCTCTGTTATCATTGTATTCAAAAAATTGGGAATTCCCTGGTTGTTCAGCGGTTAGGACTCTGCACTTTCAATGCCCAGGGCCTGGGTTCAAAACCTGATAGGAGAACTAAGATCTCGCAAGCTGTGTGGTGCAGCAATAAATAAATTAATTAATTAAAAAAAAGAAAATATTAAGGCAAAATCAATTGAATTACTCTTGGAAAATATATCCCCTGGAAGAAATAGAATTGAAAGTAAAATAATCCTCATAATAGTGGATTCATCACATCATACTCTATCTTGATATTGGAAGAAAGATAATAAAGTACTAGAAATATTCCACTAATACAAATAATAGGTTTGTAAAATTTAATAAGCAGAAACCTCAATTAAATAGATTTGGGAAACCAGAAGGAGGAGCTATCACACCTTGCAGCAATAGCAGAACCCAGCAGAAAGGAGAAAGACTCCCTTTCCTTCCTGGCAGGGACTCAGCCAATCAAAAGACATGTTTGTTTACTCTAGCCCTCCCACTTTCCTCTCCCCCTCTATAGAAGACCTCTCCTTCTCTGTTGAGCCGGGACTTCCATGTGGTTCGCCATGTTGGCACACCCCAAATTGCGAATCTCTTCTGATCCTGAATAAACCGATCTTTGCTGGAGAATTATCTGACAGTTTAATTTTTTAGGAAAATAGATATTAATATTAAAAACTGTCTAAATGTCAAGTATGCTTTTAATTTATGTTTATTATATGACAATTCTCAGAACATTCTTTGGAGGTAATTTTTTATATGAAGAATGGAAATTTGTAATTTACTTTAAGGACACACAGCTGGTCAGTGATGGAGCTAGATTTCAAACCCGATTATAATATACTGGCTTCCTTTATTTGGAATGTTCCTAATATTTTATTGATAGAGATCCTTTCTGATTTTGGCATTGTGACATTTGGTATTAATGATTTTAAGATTTACTTGAAAAATATGCTTCACAGATTTTGTATTGCTATTTAATTGTTCTTTCAAACCTTTAAACAAATGGGAATCCTGACTCTTGTGAGGTGGCTGACATAGTCCTGATATCCTATGTTTTGTTTCATCTGTTGCACTGATGCCCAGGCCCACTCCCAGAAGTTCTGATTTAATTTGTTTTGAGTAAGACTTACACATTGCGGTGTGTGTGTGTGTGTGTGTGTGTGTATGTATGTGTGTGTGTGTGTATGTATGTGTGTGGTAATAAATGGTGTAGGTATTTTTTTTAAAATCCAGATAGTTTATTATATACTTAATAATACATATTATCTACACATATTAAATTATATATGACATATATATAAATTATATGTCATATATAATGTACAGTTAATAATATAGTTTAATTGTATTATTAGAACTATAAATATATAGTTAAACAACCAGATATTAATCAGTCAAAATTGGGAAATTCTGATTTAGAGATTTATTTCAAGATTTATTACACTGCTTACATTCCAGTAACAGGGTAAAGGCACTAAATAAGTAAGGAATAACAAATATCAGAGAGTGACATTGGTGATTTGTATATTAAAAATATATTCATAAGAAACTCTCATGTCTTTTCAAAATCGTTATATATTTTTGCAATTCCACCAGCCACGTATGAGAAAAAACATTGTTCCATATCCTTACAAAAAAATAGGTATTTTCAGTCTTTCAAATTTTATACATCCTGTTGGGCAGGTCCCCATCACCTAGTCTGCGGATTGGTCCTGGTCCACGGCCCGTTAGGAACCGGGCCTCACAGCAGGAGGTGGGTGGGCGAGAGAAACTTCATCTGCTGCTCCCCATCACTCGCATTACCACCTGAACCATTCCCCCGCCCTGTGGAAAAACTGTCTTCTACGAAACTGGTCCCTGGTGCCAAAAAGTTTGTGGAGCACTGCAGTTGGGTGTAGTGGAATCTTACTGAAATTTAACTGGGATTTTCCTGAAGATGAAAGATAATGAGCATACTTTTATGTGCTTATATTTCTGCATATTTAGTGATATGTCTATTCAAAACATTTGTCTATATTTGAGCTGTCTACTTATTACTGAATCATAAGGGTTTTTTTTTATATTTTTGATATAAATTGTTTCACATGTACTTCAGTTACTCTCTCCACAGCAAAAGGCAAGTAGTTTAATATCTAATATAAAAAATATAATATATTCCTCAAGAGCAAAAGGAGGACACGTTTAGTGCCCATGGTAAAAGATTCAGGTTCCCTAAGCTCAGTGTTTCTCTCCTGTAATGCTGCTCCTTGTGGGTGCTGGTAAGCATCGGATCTGCTTTACCATTGCCCTATGGGAATTTGGACTTGAGAAGCAGGTTTAAAAAATGCTGATATTCTGTCTACTGCTATTTCCATGAGGAATAAACTTCTCTTCATTTCTGATTCACAAATTTACAGTTCTTAACTATGACTTTATGATGTATTAAGATCTCTCCATCGATTCTCTCTTCTGATCTCATAGTGATTTCCAAAGAAATTTTGTCTGAGAAAACACAGAAGCACAACTCAGTCTTGGTTTTTAGAAGATTCTGGTACTAGTTGACGAGGTCTGTCCTGCATTATAACCCTATACTTACATGATTATGTAAGAAAATTGGGGAAAATATCCTCCCAATGATTAGAATCTCAAAAGTGGATCTTGCTGCTTACCTTCCTTAGTAGATAATATGACCAAGGATAAAACATACATTGATTTCTACACAGTAAGTAGTAGTTCGGTGTATGATCATGGACTTGTGGACTTGGAGATCTGTGACAGGTTTATATTGATAGCAAAATAGGTATTTCAAGCATATTTTGTGTCCTATTTGAATGTATAACAAATTTCACTATCATAGTGGAGCATCTTGATATTGAAGGGTACCATGTAGCTAGTTCTTTATATGATTGTCAGGTTGCTTTCTCAGCCATACTGTACTTGTTCATTGTCATAATCTGCCATGACGGATTTCTGAGTACCACTTCTGTTAATGGTAGGGACCAGTCTGAGTTCCCAATATGCTACTTTTCCATAAGAGAACACGCTAGCTACCTGGTAGCTAATGGATTACATTGGGGTTTTTTCCTCCCCCAAATTAACAAAGAAAGTATTTTTCTTTATTAGATAAGTGAATTAATCTTAATATCAATTTACCTCCCTTGCTTCTGATGCTTCTGTCCAAATTGTCATATGTGGATTTAGTTATTATCTTGTTCACTGCCCTGCTACCTCACACAACATTTTTTTTGACAAGTCAATAATTGTATAACAAAAGAGGCAATGAGCACCACCTCAAGGAAGGTTGTGGTCTTACTACATACATAACATTTAGAAAGATTTGTAATAGGATATTGAAATATCAGTTACACTGTCATCTAGGTAATAATAGCTTACATGTTTAGGTACTGATCTATAAAAGCATACCATGCACTTGAAATCTGCATCTAAAATATAGTGCTTTATTGCAAACCAGAACTCAAATATAAGAACCAAGAGATAGAGGGCAGAATACACTCTCACTACGACCTTAATTACATTCTCAGTTATCCTTAATTCTTATTTCCTCAATCTTACCCTCTTGTGATTTAGAGGTATTGTTTCTCCAAGGTGAAGTGCTTCTATTGTGGAACACAGCAATGGTTCCACAAAAGTAGAGTTTGATACTATCTCCTTTCCATTTTGATTTCTTCATGCCATCTGGCCATTTCGGGTTCTGAAACATATGCCACTGAAACATCACAAGTGACTGTGGTAATTGATCTTTATTATCATGATCAAGAAGAAATGAAACTGCTATCAGGTAAGGGGTGTATATTTGGAAGACAGGATTCTGTAGAGCACCCAGAGATGGCTCCAGCGATTGACGGGTTTTGTGCCTTTCCTGTTGGGGAAAAGGGTGACCATCTGTTCATTTGTACAATATTTACAGCATACAGTGTAGAAACATGTTTTGGTTGTTGTTGTTTCTGTACTTTAATTTGTATAGAAGGGTGTAGTTGAAAGTTGACCATTCAAAGGGACAGATTGTGTGGGATGTTTTCTTTTTGTATTAAAAATTACCATTGCCTATCAAATATCTTGGTGTGCAGCAAGGGCTGGAAACCTAGCAACTACATGTCCCAGATTCCCTTGACTGCAGGATTCCAAATTATAAGCACGTATTTTAGGTGTACAAATTGGAAGAAAAGCATAAGCTCTTATTCCATACCTGTAGAAATGACTCACTGCTTGGGCAGATGGAAGAAATGATGTTTACAGAGGCTTCCAGGACAGATATGATCAATCACCTTATGTGATGCAGGCAGCTGGACCACTGGAGGTAGCTTCCCATGACTTCTACACCACTGGATTTCCTGTTGGTCCTCATGATATCTGTTCCCCATCCCTTTGCAGTGGTTTTGAGGGCAACACATTTTTTTTTATAAATTCCATTTTAATAAAATACCTGCAGTGTTTTCTATTCTCATAATAAAACTTTGGATTACATATCAATCATCTATATTTTAGGAAATTAATAGTTGCCTTTTGATTTATGCATCATTCTTTTGAGATTGCTTAGCAGAGACAATTATTCTTAATTCTGATGAACTCTGTTAAGATATAATTTAAGATAAACAAAAAATAAACAACAAAGAGGAGCCTGTTTAACCTGCAAGATTTGTTGAGTGGCATTCTGAATTCTATGCACAAAAATCTCTATTCTGTATATCAGTGATTTTTAAACTCTTGAGTAGATTAGAGTCACCTGCAAGACTCATTAAAATAAATTTCTGGACCTCACTCTCAGATTAAATTTCCATAGGTTTGGGATAGGATATAAGTGTTTGAATTTCTAACAAGTTCTCAATTGATGTCCATGCTACCGGTTCATGGACCATACTTGGGAACTGCTGCTCTCTCTTTATTTTAATACTTCAGTGGTTTCTCCTTCTTTGCAAATGCATATTTAATGGGTCATTTTACATTTCTCAGCAGACTTTATATCTTATTTTTCTTTTCTAATTAGACACACGACCTGTCATTAATTCCTCAAAGTTTGCTCAGCTAGCTTGTTTGCCCAAGCCTAATGATCTCTGGTAAATCTTTTCATTATCAACAAGTTATTGTTATTAAATACATTACAGGTGTTCAAAAATATGAAACTCTCATGTTAATAATAAACTTTAAAATGATTCTTGATGGAAAAAATTTAAGCATAAGTGAACAAAACAGAAAATTTAAGCATAAGTGAACAAAACAGAAGACTCAGTTTGGAAATTGTGTGTATGCGTATGTCTGTGTATATAGGTCAGTTTTGAAATCTGGCTCTAATATTCTTTGATCTCTCCCCTTAAATCTGGACTTTGTGATTGTTCTTCAAAGATGTATTTTTGCAAAGACAAATCAACTATTTAAATTGGTCAGTTCAATCTAACAGTCAGTAAAGTTGGTTAGGTAGTCCTATGAAGAACCGATTAATCTTGTGAATATATAATCTGTCCTAGAGCAGTTCACCATTCTTTAGGGAACTTGTCTAGTTGATACTTTCTTTCATACACTTTATTTCATTTCATAGTGGAACAAAACAAACATCAGCTTTGTTGATCAGAGGCAATGTAGCGTGGTGTTTAGAACATAATCTTTGACATTCTGATCAACCAGTTGCCCATTGTCACACAGAGAGTAAAGTTAGTTAATTTATCTACTTTCAGTTCTCTTGCCTAAATGATGATTATTTTAATAACTAATAAGTATTATTAATCATATGTTCTAATGATCCAATAAGTGAGTAGTTATAAAATCCTTAGGGGATTCAATAAACATTAGTTGCTAGATAAAAATCCAGCCTACTCAGATAAGACCATACATTTAAAATATTACGTGGACTTTACAATTTATTTTCCAATTGTAAAAAGGAAATACAGAAATTTAATAGTGGAGCCTTCATGCCATGTTAGCTTGTAAATATTTTATCTCACATAATATACCTTTTTAATTACATGGTTTGTCAAATTTAATCATCATGTTTCACCTAAATTAAATATCTTCTGAATCTTTTAAAATATAGACATCTGGGAAAATTGAGCCTGGATGCTGAGTTCACACCTGGCTGCATTCACCTGTAACTGCTGCCTCTCTAAGAGGTCCTCAATTCTACAATTCATTACCTGCAATCAACTTCATTTATTTTCATTAGTGTCTCAGTTTTCCATGTATCTGCATTTTGGATATGTGGCGTGAGAAGGTTAAATGTTTTAGGCCAGGTTCTATAAAAGCAGAGCCTGAGGCAAGGCCCCAAGTGTGTATGATTTGCTGCGAGAGGACTTTTCACTAAATGCATACAAGGGAAGAAGTAAGGCAGAACAGGAAAGTAGGAGAGAACTGGGCAAGGATTCGGTTTCAGGTAAAGCCTAGCCTTGGCCTTACCCACAGAGGGACTCTCCTGGAGCATCAGTTGCATCACAAGGTTATGCCTCTAAAGGTCTGATCCAGCCTTTGTAACCACAGGTCTGGCAGGCATTGACTGACGGCTGCTGTTGGGAGTGGAACTTCCCTGGTGCCGCAGCTCCATTCAGCAGAGGACAGTTCTCCAGAGCAGAGGCACCACAGGAAATTTCACAGCTGACAGGATGAGAAAAAATGAACTACTGAGATTATGGTTTGTTTCCTGATTGTTTTCATATAATACTTTGCGGTGATGGTTCAGTGTAGTCCTTAAGATCATAAATGCTAAAGCAAATGCCTGAATTAAAATTCAATCTTGAACACTTAGGGATTGTTTGGGGCAAGTTAATTAACCTTTTGTGTCATACATTTTTGAATCTGAAAAGACACAGATGATATTGGAATAATATCTTTATCATAGAACACTTGTAAAGGTTAAATAAGATCATAAATGTTAAGATTTCCAAACTGTGTTTGACCTGCATTAAGCAGTACATGAATGTGTTCCATTATCATTATTATGTTTAATTCTTCATGAAAATATGTGGGAAGATAGGTGGATAACCAAAAAGTATATGAAGTCCTCTCTCTCCTCAAAATAGGATAACACTGAGAATTCTTTCTTACAACCAGCTGTGTCAGGTGACTTTTCATGTATCCATAAATATAATAATTTTGGTCAATTTCCCTTAGAAGTTTATTTTATATTTCAGCAGTTGTTAACAATGTTGTAATAAAATGTTGTCTATAATTATTGTAGAGAAGGAAATTACTGTTGTTTTTAAATACCTAGAAGTAGAATTTCTATGTCTTAAAAAAAAAAGTATGTTTTAAAGTTTTAGATGAATTTTATCAGGTATTCTTCTGGAGTACTTAACAGTATTTTACTATAAATAACTATATCAGAATGCTTGTTTCTTCTCAAAATATATGCTTTTCCTCCAGTACATACACTATATATATTATTTTTCTTTCAGCAAATCTGGGATGTTAAAAATACATTTGACATTCAATATTGTTCTTGATCTTTTTTACTATAGTAATATTAAATATTTGTCTATGGCTTTCTACTCTATTATATAAATTGGTAAACTTTCTTGTCCATAATTTTAACTAATCATTCTGTTTATAAATTTTTAAGAAAGTCTTATCTACTAATACATTATCTCTTGTATATCCATGTTGTAATGCCTCCCATAATTTTGAGAAACAAACAAAACCCAAAAAGCTTTAGTTTCATTACCTCTACAATAACCATGTCTCTTTTTTCTTTAGTGAACTGAGTATTTCTTTAATACTGTTTTTCATACTCACTATTTCAAGTGTCTCACTTTCATTCTCTCTCTCTGTTTTAAGTGCAATTGAATTTTCACTTTTTTATGGTGAAAGAAAGTACAGCTTACTGTATTTATTATCAATTAAACACATGTAATTACCACATGGAAGAAGAAATAAAACATTATTAGGAACTCAAAGCATTCCACATACCTCTTGCCAATCTCACTTCTCCTTCAGTGTAATTAATGAGCTTTTCTTCAGTGTTTTCTCACCTATGTATTTACACCTAAAATTATAGTTTAGGTTTGCTTGTTGATAAACTGTGCATCAAGGAAAGAGTAATGTTTGTTTCTTTGTGTCTAGCTTCACTGATTGCGTTACATCTGTAAGATTTATCTTTTAAATAGCTCAAAGGAGTCCACTATTTTTATTACTAAATAGAATTCCACTTTATGAATATATCTTAATTTACTTTTACATTATAGTATTGATTGACATTCATGTTGTTTCCAGGATTTAGCTACTACAGTTAAGTTGTGCAGAAATTTCTTATCCATATTTCTTGGGGTAAATGCCAATACATGTCTGAATACACGTGTTCAATTTCAGTAGATACTTCTGAACTGCAGTAGAGATTTTTACAAAACAGTTGTGCCAATTTAATTTACTCTTTCACCAAAAGTTCCATTGATCCATATCCTTATGAATTCATTTTATTTTAAATCTTTGGAATTTCAGTGATCAGAGTAGGTTCACAGCATTTTTTTTAATTTTAATTTTCCTTATAAGTAATAATGCTAAGAACTTTTTCGTATTAGAGTTTGGAATATTCTTATTTTAAAAGTGACTGATAAGATCTCTTGCTGAGTTTGTAGTTTAATATTTTCCTCATATATTTAGATACCTATATATTTTATTAACAATATTTTAGTTAAGCTGCATATATTTTCAAAGGATGATATTCATTTTTACTTTCTTTTTGGTCTTTTGATTACATTTTTAATATTAATATTAGTTTTTAATTATTTCATTTGTTGTGGTTTTTGTATATTATATGTACAAATCAAAAAGGCTTTTTTCACATGTTATAATATACAATTTAGTTCTGAACTTAGACATATAATTTATTTAGAATTTTGTGCAGATGGAAGAAATGAGTCAGATTTTATTTTCATATACATACATATATATATGAATATTCAATGGCCCCAGTACTATTTATTGAAAAATATTCTGTCTACTGCTCTATTCAACATATTTTTAAAAATGTATATATGTCCCAATCTACACTGTCTTAATTAGTTCAGATTTATAATAATGCCTGATGTCTGGAAGAAATTATGTTTTCTATTTTTAAAGAATATTTTGACTTCTTGTTCCCTTTTCTCCATATGTGCTTTAGAGTCTACTTGTTAGATTTTTTGTTAAGATTGAGTTGAATCAGAAAATTTTGCAACAATGAGCTTCTTTCTAATATTGAGTCTTCTAAACCATATACATGATATATCTTTGCTGATAACTAGGTATCTTTTTCTTAATTTCCCTCATTAGTCTTTTGTAATTTTTTTGTATGTGTCTTGCACATTTCATTGAATACTTTCTGGTGTTTTATATATATTCCTAAAATTAGAGTTTATATGCATTTACATTCCCAAGTGTGTGTAATTTTATAGAAACTCAGTAGAATTTTCTTTCCTCTTGTATTCTGTAAGATTTCTAAACCCAGTTTTAAATCCCTAAATTTATCCTCAGTCTGTTGTGTGTCTATATCTTCATGTTCTACATTTAGTAAAAAATGGGAGCTTTATTTCTTCTTTTCTAATTTTTATAGCATCATTTGTTTTTCTTGCATTAATGTCTGGAAACTTTAGGTCAGTACTGAATTAAAGTGATGGTAATATCTTTATCTTTATTATTTTTTCATGGCATGTATCATTTTAGTCTTTAAAAAATAAACATTTGAATTTATGTTCTCTAATATAGTTTCATTAATTTCTGCTTTTACCTTTTTATTTTCTTCCATCTAAAGTTTTCCCAACTTCTTAATATGGATATTAATTCATGAAATTAAAACTATTTTTTTCTTACTAATATTTGCCTCTAAGATTATATAATGTCTTTTTATAGTAGTGTACAGCTATTCATAC
The DNA here is from genome assembly GCF_030028045.1 of Hippopotamus amphibius kiboko. Lineage (NCBI taxonomy): Eukaryota > Metazoa > Chordata > Mammalia > Artiodactyla > Hippopotamidae > Hippopotamus > Hippopotamus amphibius. Next base: position 95,779,916 of record NC_080195.1, on the reverse strand, counting down.
ATATTTCTTTTCTTATAATTCACTTAAATATTCTATAGTTTCAATTAGGACTTTTTCATAATGCTTTATTTAATGTTATTTTCTTAATTTACCAAATCATAGGTATTTTCTAGTTATATGTTGGATACTAACTTCAAACTATTTTTTAATTGAGGCATAATTGATATATAACATTATATTAGTATCACATACAAAATATAATAATTCAGCATTTGTATACACTGTGAAATGGTCTCCACAATAGATCTCGTTATCCATTACCATACAAAATTATACTATTTTTCTTGTGATGAGAAATGTAAATATTTACTCTCTTGGAAACTTTGTATGTTCTACCTTATTACTGACTACAGTCACCTTGATGTACATTGCATCTGTGTACCTTACTTATTTTATAATTGGAAGCTTGAATCTCTTGACTCCTTTCACCCATTTCACCTAACCTCATCCTGCCCCCAGCAACCACCATCCTGTTTTCTATATCTGTGATTTTTGTTTTTTATTTTATTTTGTAGGTTCCACATATAGGTGGAAGCATGCAGTATTCTGTCTTTTTCTCTCTGACTTACTTCACTTAGTGTAATTTCCTCAAGGTCCTTCCCATGCTGTAGCATATGACAAGACTTCTTTCCTTTTTATGGCTAATACTATTCCATTACATATGTATACCACGTCTTCTTTATTGCCTCACCCATCAATGAATACTTAGGTTGTTTGATATCTTGGCTATTGTAAATCATACCACAGTAAACACAGGGATGCATACATCTTTTTGAGTTAGTGTTTTTCTTTTCTTCGGATAAGTCCCTCGAGTAGAAGTGCTGAAACATACAACAGTTTTATTTTTATTTTTTTGAGGAACCTTCATACTGTTTTCCATAGTGGCCTCACCAGTTTGTATTCCCACCAACAGTGCATGAGTGTCCCCTTTTTTGCATATCTTTACTAAGACTTGATATTTCTTATCCTTTTGGTCATATCCACTCAAACATTTGTGAGGTCTTATCTCATTGTGAATTTGATCTGCATTTCCCTGATAATTAGTCATGTTGAAAATCTTTTCATGTGCTTGTTGGCCATCTATATGTCTTCCTTGAAAAAAATTCTATTCACACCCTCTGCGCATTTTTGAAATTGGATTTTGTTTTTTGTTTTGGGTTTTTTTTTTTTTTTTTTTTGCTATTGAGTTGCATGAGTTCTTTAAACATTTTGAACATTAACCCCTTATAAGATACCTGGTTTATGAATATTTTCTCCCCCTCAATAGATTGCCTTTTCATTTTGTTGACAGTTTCCTTTGCTATACAGATACATACTTTGATGTATTTCCATTTGTTTGTCTTTGCTTTTCTTGTCTTTGATTTTGCAGTCAGAAAAAAAATCATTAAGACTGATGTTAAGGAGCTAATTGTCCATGTTTTCTTGTATGAGTTTTATGGTTTCATGTCTTACATTCAAGTCTTTAATCCATTTTGAGTTAATTTTTGTCAATTGTGTAAGATAGTAGTCTATTTTGCATGTGGTTGTCTAATTTTCCCAGGCCCATTTATTGAAGAAACTGTCCTTTCCCCATTATATATTCTTGCCTCCCTGGCTGTAAATTATTTGACAATATATATGGGTTTATTTCTGGGATCTCTATTCTGTTCCGTTGACCTATGTGTCTGTTTTTATTCCAATATCATACTGTTTTGATTACTGCAGACTTTGTAATATAGTTTGAAATCAGGGAGTATGGTGCCTCCAGTTTTGCTTTTTCTCTCTAGATTGCTTTGGCTATTCAGGATCTTTCATGTTTTCATACAAAGTTTAAGATTTTTTTTTCCATTTCTGTGAAAAATGCCATTGAACTTTTGATATGGAGTGCACGAAAACTGTAGATTGCTTTGGATAGTATGAATGTTTTAACAGTAGTAGTTTTTCCAGTCTATGAGCATGAAATATATTTCTGTTTATTTATGTCTTCATTTTCTTTCATAAATACCTTATAGTTTTCAGTGTATAAGTCTTTCGCATCCTTGGTTAAATTTATTCCCAGGTTTTTCACCTTATTATTATTTTATTTTATTTTTTTGGGGGGTACACCAGGTTCAATCAACTGTTTTTATACACATATCCCCATATTCCCTCCCTTCCTTGACGCCCCCCCCTCGATTCCCCCCCCCCTCCCTGCCCCAGTCCTCTAAGGCATCTTCCATCCTCGAGTTGGACTCCCTTTGTTATACAACAACTTCCCACTGACTATTTTACAGTTGGTAGTATATATATGTCTGTACTACTCTCCCGCTTCTTCTCAGTTTCCCCTTCACCTCCCGCCCCCTCCCATACCTCGAGTTCTCCAGTCCATTCCCTGTATCTGCTTCCCTGTTCTTGTCACTGAGTTCATCAGTACCATTTTTAGATTCCGTATATGTGAGTTAGCATACAATATTTGTCTTTCTCTTTCTGACTTACTTCACTCTGTATGACAGATTGTAGTTCTATCCACCTCATTACATATAGCTCCATCTCATCCCTTTTTATAGCTGAGTAATATTCCATTGTATATATATGCCACATCTTCTGTATCCATTCATTTGTTGATGGGCATTTCGGTTGCTTCCATGTCCTGGCTATTGTAAAGAGTGCTGCAATAAACATTATGGTACAAGTTTCTTTTGGGATTATGGTTTTCTTTGGGTATATGCCCAGGAGTGGGATGACTGGATCATATGGTAGTTCTATTTGTAGTTTTTTAAGGAACCTCCAAATTGTTTTCCATAGTGGCTGTACCAACTTACATTCCCACCAACAGTGCAGGAGAGTTCCCTTTTCTCCACACCCTCTCCAACATTTGTTGTTTCCAGACTTTGTGATGATGGCCATTCTGATTGGTGTGAGGTGATACCTCATTGTGGCTTTGACTTGCATTTCTCTGATGATGAGTGATGTTGAGCATCTTTTCATGTGTTTGTTGGCCATCTGTATGTCTTCTTTGGAGAAATGTCTATTTAGGTCTTCTGCCCATTTGTGGATTGGGTTATTTGCTTTTTTGGTATTAAGCTGCATGAGCTGCTTGTATATTTTGGAGGTTAATCCTTTGTCCGTTGTTTCATAGGCAATTATTTTTTCCCATTCTGAGGGTTGCCTTTTAGTCTTGTTTATGGTTTCTTTTGCTGTGCAAAAGCTTTTAAGTTTCATGAGGTCCCATTCGTTTATTCTTGATTTTATTTCCATGATTCTAGGAGGTGGGTCAAAAAGGATGTTGCTTTGATGTATGTCAAAGAGTGTTCTGCCTATGTTTTCCTCTAGGAGTTTGATAGTGTCTGGCCTTACATGTAGGTCTTTAATCCATTTGGAGTTTATTTTTGTGTATGGTGTTAGGAAGTGTTCTAATTTCATTCTTTTACATGTTGCTGTCCAATTTTCCCAGCACCACTTATTGAAGAGGCTGTCTTTTTTCCATTGTATACTCGTGCCTCCTTTGTCAAAGATAAGGTGCCCATATGTGTTTGGGCTTACTTCTGAGTTCTCTATTCTGTTCCATTGATCTTCCTTTCTATTTTTGTGCCAGTACCATACTGTCTTGATCACTATGGCCTTGTAGTATAGTTTGAAGTCAGGAAGCCTGATTCCACCAACTCCATTTTTCCTTCTCAAGATTGCTTTGGCTATTCGGGGTCTTTTGCGTTTCCATACAAATCGTAAGATTTCTTGCTCTAGTTCTGTGAAAAATGCCATTGGTAATCTGATCGGGATTGCATTAAATCTGTAAATTGCTTTGGGTAGTACAGTCATTTTCACGATGTTGATTCTTCCAATCCAGGAACATGGTATATCCCTCCATCTGTTTATGTCATCTTTGATTTCTTTCATCAATGTCTTAAAGTTTTCTGCATACAGATCTTTTGCCTCCTTAGGCAGGTTTATTCCTAGGTATTTTATTCTTTTGGTTGCAATGGTGAATGGGAGAGTTTCCTTAATTTCTCTTTCTGCTCTTCCGTTGTTAGTGTATAGGAATGCAAGAGATTTCTGTGCATTAATTTTGTATCCTGCTACTTTACTAAACTCATCAATGAGTGCTAGCAGTTTTCTGGTAGAGTCTTTAGGGTTTTCTATATATAGTATCATGTCATCTGCAAAGAGTGATAATTTGACTTCTTCTTTTCCAATTTGGATTCCTTTAATTTCTTTTTCTTCTCTGATTGCTGTGGCTAACACTTCCAAAACTATGTTGAATAACAGTGGTGAGAGTGGACACCCTTGTCTTGTTCCTGTTCTTAGAGGGAATTCTTCCAGTTTTTCTCCATTGAGAACAATGTTGGCTTTTGGTTTGTCATATATGGCTTTTATGATGTTGAGGAAATTTCCTTCTATGCCCATTTTCTGGAGAGCTTTTATCATAAATGGATGTTGAACTTTGTCAAAAGCTTTTTCTGCATCTATTGAAATGATCATATGGTTTTTATCCTTCAATTTGTTGATATGATGTATCACGTTGATTGATTTGCGTATATTGAAGAATCCTTGCATCCCAGGGATAAACCCCACTTGATCGTGGTGTATGATTTTTTTAATGTGCTGTTGCAGTCTGTTAGCTAGTATTTTGTTGAGGATTTTTGCATCTATATTCATCAGTGATATTGGTCTGTAGTTTTCTTTTTTTGTGACATCTTTGCCTGGTTTTGGTATCAGGGTGATGGTAGCCTCATAGAATGAGTTTGGGAGTGCTCCGCCTTCTGCAATATTTTGGAAGAGTTTGAGAAGGATAGGTGTTAACTCTTCTCGAAATGTGTGATAAAATTCGCCTGTGAATCCATCTGGTCCTGGGCTTTTGTGTGTTGGGAGATTTTTAATCACTGCCTCAATTTCTGTACTTGTGATTGGTCTGTTCATGGTTTCTATTTCTTCCTGGTTCAGTCTTGGAAGATTGTATTTTTCTAAGAATGTATCCATTTCTTCCAGGTTATCCAATTGATTGGCATATAGTTGCTTGTAGTAGTCTCTCATGATGTTTTGTATTTCTGAGGTGTCCGTTGTGACTTCTCCTTTTTCATTTCTAATTCTGTTGATTTGCATCTTCTCCCTTTTTTTCTTGATGAGTCTGGCTAATGGTTTATCAATTTTGTTAATCTTCTCAAAGAACCAGCTTTTAGTTTTATTTATTTTTCTTATGGTTTCTTTCCTTTCTTTTTCATTTATTTCTGCTCTGATCTTTACGATTTCTTTCCTTCTGCTCACTTTGGGGTTTCTTTGTTCTTCTTTCTCTAGTTGTTTGAGGTGTAAGGTTAGGTTGTTTACTCGATCATTTTCTTGTTTCTTAAGGTAGGACTGTATTGCTATAAACTTCCCTCTTAGAACTGCTTTTGCTGCGTCCCATAGGTTTTGGGTTGTTGTGTTTTCGTTGTCATTTGTTTCTAGATACTTTTTGATTTCCTCTTTGATTTCTGTAGTGATTCCTTGGTTGTTTAATAGTGAATTGTTTAGCCTCCATGTGTTTGTATTTTTTGCAGTTTTTTTCCTGTAATTGAAATCTAGTCTCATGGCGTTGTGGTCTGAGAAGATGCTTGATATGATTTCAATTTTCTTGAATTTGCTGAGGTTTGATTTGTGACCCAAGATGTGATCTATCCTGGAAAATGTTCCCTGTGCACTTGAGAAGAAAGTGTAGTCTGTCGTTTTTGGATGGAATGTCCTATAAATATCAATTAAGTCGAGATGGTCTAATGTGTCATTTAAAGCTTGTGTGTCTTTATTTATTTTCTGTTTGGATGATCTGTCCATTGATGTAAGTGGGGTGTTCAAGTCTCCCACTATAATTGTGTTACTGTCGATGTCCCCTTTTATAGCTGTTAGCATTTGCCTTATGTATTGAGGTGCTACTATGTTGGGGGCATAGATATTTACCATTGTGATATGTTCTTCTTGGATGGATCCCTTGATCATTATGTAGTGCCCTTCCTTGTCTCTTTTAATAGTCTTTACTTTCAAGTCTAATTTGTCTGATATGAGTATTGCTACTCCAGCTTTCTTTTGACTTCCATTTGCATGGAATATCTTTTTCCATCCCTTCACTTTCAGTCTATATGTATCCCTTGGTCTGAAGTGGGTTTCTTGTAGGCAGCATATAGAAGGGTCTTGTTTTTGTATCCATTCAGCCAGTCTGTGTCTTTTGGTTGGAGCATTTAATCCATTTACATTTAAAGTGATTATTGACATGTGTGTTCCAATTACCATTTTCTTCATTGTTTTGGGTTTGTATTTGTAGGTGTTTTCCTTTTCTTGTGTTTCCTACTTAGAGAAGTTCCTTTAGCACTTGTTGTAAGGCGGGTTTGGTGGTGCTGAATTCTCTTCACTTTTGCTTGTCTGGAAAGCTTTTGATTTCTCCCTCAAATCTGAATGAGATTCTTGCTGGGTAAAGTATTCTTGGCTGTAGGTTTCTCTCTTTCAGGACTTTCAGTATATCCTGCCATTCCCTTCTGGCCTGCAGAGTTTCTGTAGAAAGGTCAGCTGTTATCCTGATGGGTTTTCCCTTATATGTTGTTTGTTGCTTTTCTCTTGCTGCTTTTAATATTTTTTCTTTGTGTTGAATTGTCGTTAGTTTGATTAATATGTGTCTTGGTGTATTTCTCCTTGGGTTTATTCTGTATGGGACTCTCTGTGCTTCTTGGACTTGGTGAATTATTTCCTTTCCCATGTTGGGGAAGTTTTCCACTAGAACCTCTTCAAATATTTTCACAGACCCTTTCTTGTTTTCTTCTTCTTCTGGGATGCCTATAATTCGAATGTTGGTACGTTTAAGGTTATCACTGAGGTCTCTGAGGCTGTCTTCTAGTCTTTTTATTTTTTTATCTTTTTCCTGCTCTGTGGCCTTTATTTCTTCCATTCTATCTTCCAACTCACTTATTCGTTCTTCTGCCTCAGTCATTCTGCTGGTTAGAGCATCTAGAGTATTTTTAATTTCAGTTATTTTGTTATCCATTGCTGTTTGTTTTTCTGAGTTCTTATGAACTGTTTCTTGTACTTTCTCTAATTTGTTATCGAGATTTTGTATCATTTTTACTATCATTACTCTAAATTCTTTTTCAGGCATTTTTCCTATTTCCTCCTCATTTATTTGGTCTTGTGGGTTTTTTTCCTGCTCCTTTGCCTGCATGGTGTTTCTTTGTTTCCTCATGGTTGTCCAAGCTTTTGGGGTTGCTTGTCCTGGTGATAGAGGTGTTTATAGAAGACTGTCCAAGCCTCAGACTAATGTCCAAGTATTGGATTAGACGAATATTCAGTCTAGGAAACACATACATGTATGAGACACACAATTATTGAATCCGTTAGGACATAAGGCTCTAGAAAGACCTGACAGAACCCCAGTGTGCTATCAGATATTCAGAGAGAAACCCAGCAGAAATTGACAACTGAAACAGAACAAATCAGAGACAAAAGCAAAAGCAAACAAACAACAAATAACACCCTACACATACAAACATCAATCCAGGGAGATTTTGTAAGCTAGGATCAAATATAGAAATGAGCTGGAGTACCACCAGAGAGAATGGAGATTCTCAGAATGTAATTAGACAACTGTACTAAGAACTAAGATAAAGACAAAAGCCTAATATTAATACCAAGGCAGTGCATCATCTGGAGAATAGAGCAAGGAGTCTGAGCAGACCGATAGTGTTGCTTATAAGTATGTTAAGATAAAATACACTTAAAATGGCTGGAAGAAAGGGGAACAGAAGAGCGTAATGTGGTTGGAAATATGCAAAGAAAAAGAAAGGAATAGAAGTGTATAAAAGAAAGGGATGAAAGGAAAGTATGAAAGATATTTTGTCCGTACTACCAAAAACTTAGCTAGATATAGAAGTATTTTAAAAGGCAAAAAAAAAAAAAAAAAAAAAAAAGAGTAAAAAATATCCTTATAAAATTATGTTGTAAAACTTGTAGATCCCTTAGGGCTAAGATCGTATTTAATAAATCAAAAAAAAAAAAAAAAAAAAAAAAAGAGAGAAAGAAAAAAAAAAAAAAAATCCAGAACTGATCCCCGAATGGACCAGTTCAATAGGTATTGATACTACTATTTCTGTTTCCTTAGCGTCTCAGCTGTAAGTGTCCTTCTCCTTGCCTTGGGTTTTTTTTTTTTGCGTTATTCTGTGACCAGCAGAGGTTCCTTTATTGTTCGTCTGTAAGCCTCGGTGTGTGGGGAGGGAGAGGGTGCAATAGTGGCTCCTTCTCCTGGGAGGGAGTGAGCAGTGGCGCACTGTTGCTTCAGTCAGGCTTGGAGGTGCCTGTTGCAGAGGGCGCTGGTGGCTCAGGCGTACACAGAAAGTCTTAGAGTTGGGCCTCTCTCGGGGTTTTTTCTTTTTGATGCTGGTTTTTTTTTTTTTTTTTTTTCTCTCGGCAGCCTCCCTGCTGCTGGTGTTGCAAGGAGTTTTAATCTAGCCCCGCCCGAGCGCCTGAGGGTGCTTGTTATCCCTGAGCGCCTTATGTGGCCCCGCAGGGCGTCTCTCCGCTGCCTGTTGCAGAGGCGTAGAAAGAGAGAGAGAGGCTATGCGCGCGGCTCCTCCCCCCCGCCCGGGAGCCCGCAGCCTCCAGCCGCCATCATGGCCGGGCAGCTCTCAGGGATCGGCACTCCTCTCCGCGGACCTCCTCCCTCCTGTCCTCTCGGTCCGTCACCCTACCGGCAACAATGTTTCTCCCCCTGAACCAGCTCTCCGGTTCCTACGCTCCCGCTCCTGGACCCTCCGTTCAGCCGCGGATCGATGTCTCGGTCCGGGAACGCTGAGCTGCGCTGCGGACCCTCCTTATGTTTCTCACTCCCTCCCGTCTGCCACAGCTCCGCCGCTTCACCCTCTTTGAGCCCTCGTAGATGCCTCCCTACCGGCTATGTCAGGTTCTCCGCAGCCCTTTCCGGTGTCCGAGGCCGTCTGCTGGTGTTCAGCTGGTTCTCTGTGGGAATGACTGTGTCCTTCCGTGCATTCCCAATGCATCTGTGGAGAGGGATGCACTCCACGTCTCTCTACTTCGCCGCCATCTTTTTCTCCCTCCCAGGTTTTTTTGTTTTGTTTTGTTTTGCTTTTTTAAGCAGCTGTAAGTGGGACTGTTTCCTTAATTTATGTTTCTGATAGTTTTCTGTTAGTGTAAATAAATACAACACATTTTTGTATATTGATTTTGTACCCTGTAAGTTTAATGAATTCATTTATTAGTTTTAAAAGTTATTTGATGGAGTCTTTAGGGTTTGTGTATACATACACACACACACACACACACAATCTTATCACTCACATGTAATGACAGTTTTAATTCTTTCTTTACAATTTGGATGTCTTCTATTTGTTTTTCTTGCCTAATTTCTCTGACTAGGACTTCCAATACTATGTTGGTTAAAAGAGGTGAGAGTGGGCATCCTTGTCTTATACCTGATCTTAGAAGAAACGCTTTCTGCTTTTCACCTTTGAATATGAAGTTAGCTGTGGCCTTGTCGTGTATAGCCTTTATGTTGAGGTATATTCTCTTTATACCCACTTTAAGATTAATTTCTATTATAAATGAGTGTTTAATTTTGCCAAATGCTTTTTATGCATCCATTGAGATAATTAAATTATTTTTATCCTTCATTTTTAAAATATAGTTCATCATGTTGATTGATTTACAGATGTTGAAAAATGTTGTATCCTGGAATAAATCCCACTTGATTTTGATGTTTGATCCTTTTAATGTATTGTTGAATTCAATTTGTCAATATTACTTGAGGATTTTTGCATGTATGTTCATTAGTGATGTTAGCCTATAATTTTCTTTTTTGTGAGGTGTCCTTGTCTGGTTTTGATATCAGGATAATGCTGGCCATTGTAAAGTGAGTTGGGAAGTATTCCCTCTTCTTCAATATTTTGGAAGTGTTTGGGAAGGATAGGCATTAAATCTTCTTTTAATGTTTGGTAGAAGTTGCCAGTGAAGCTGTCTTGTCTTGGGCTTTTGTTTGTTGGGAAGTTTTTGATTGTTGATTGAATCTCCTAGCAAGTAATCACTCTATTCAAATTTACTAATTTTTTGTGATTCAGTTTTCAAAGTTTGTATGTTTCTAGATATCTATTAATTTCTTCTAAGTTATCTATTTTGTTGTTGTATAATTGTTCATAGTAGTCTTTTATGATCCTTTGTACTTCTGCAGTATCAGTTGCAACTTCTCCTCTTTTATGTCTGATTTTATTTATAAAAGGCCTTTCTCTTTTTTCTTGGTAATTCTAGACAACCATTTTCCAACTTTGTTTCTCTTTTCCAAGAACCAGCCATTAGTTTCATTGATTTTTTTTTTCTATTTTCTTTTTAGTCTCTTTTTATTTGCACTCTGATTTTTATTTTCTTCCTTCTACTAAACTGGCCTTTATTTGTCTCTCTTTTTCTAGTTCATTTAGATGTAAATTAGGTTGCTTATTTGAAATTTTTTGTTTCTTTCTTGAGGTAGGCCTGTATTGTTGTGAATTTCCCTCTTAGAACTTCTTTTGCTGCATCCCATAGGTTTTCATATGTTATATTTCCATTTTAATTTACCTTAAGGTACTTTTTGATTTCTCTTTTGATTTCTTCATTGACTCATTTGCTGTTCATTAGATGTTGTTTAATCTCCACATATTTGTGATTTTTTCCAGTTTTCTTCTTGTAATAGATTTTTAGTTTTATATCACTGGGGTCAGAAAAGATGCTTGATATGATTTCAGTTTTCTTGGACTTATTGAAACTTGTTTTGTAGTCTCACATATGATACATCTTGGAGAATGTCTCATGTGAACCTGAGAAGAATATGTATGCTGATGTTTTGGAATGTAATATTCTCTGTCTACTTGGTCTAATATGCTATTTAAAGCTGCTGTTTTCTTATGTATTTTCTGTTTAGATAATCTATCCATTTATGTAAGTGAGGTATTAAAATTCTCTACATTATTGTATTACTGTCTATTTCTCTCTTTATAGCTGTTAATATTTGCTTTGATGGTCCTATATTGAGTGTATAAATATTTACAAATGTTATATCCTCATGTTGCATTGACATTTAACTATTATATAATGCCCTTCTTTTCTTTTATTATAGCCTTTGTTTTAAAGTCTATTTTGTCTGATGCAAGTATAGTATTCCAGCTTTCTTTTGTTTTCCAATTTCATGGAATGTCTTTTTCTATGCCTTCACTTTCAGTCTATGTGTGTCCTCATATCTGAAGTGAGTCTTCTGTAGAAGGCATATAGTTGGGTCTTGTTTGTTTTGTTTTGTTTGTTTGTTTGCTTTTTTGTTGTAATCCATACAGCTACTATGTCTTTTAATTAGAGAATTTATTCTATCTACATTTAATGTAATTATTGATAGGTATGTAATTATCACCATTTTGTTACTTGTATTCTGATTGTTTTGTAGTTCCTCTCTGTCCCTTTCTTCTTCTCTTGTTCTCTTGTGACTTCATGACTTTCTTTAGTGTCATATTTAGAACTTAGATTCTTTTCTCATTGTCTTTTGTGAATCTACTGTAGGTTTTTTCCTTTTTGGTTACCATGAGACTCACATATACCATACTATATATGTATATGGTATGACTCTTTCTCTCTTCTCCTTCTGGGACCCCTGTATTGAAAATATTAGCCTACTTAATGCTGTCTCTTAGGTCCCTTAAACTATCTTCACTTTTTAAAATTATTTTTTTTCTCTTTGATGCTCTGTTTGGGTGAGTCCTATGGCCTTGTCTTCTACCTCACTCATCCTTTTAGCTGCTTCATCTAGTTTATTCCTGAACCCCTTTAATGTATTTTTCAGTTCAATTATTCTGTTCTTCCACTCTGTGACTTCTGTTTGATACATTATCTTTTCTATCTCTGTTGAAATTCTCACTGTGTTCATCCATTCTTCTCCCAAGTTTGGTGAACATCTTTATAATCATTACTTTGAACTCTGTATTAGATAAATTATTTCAGTTTCATTACTTTTTTTCTGCAGTTTTATCTTGTTCTTTCATTTGAAACATATCCCTTTTATTCCTCATTTTGCTTGGCTCTCTGTGTTTGTTTCTATGTATCAGGTGAAACAACTGGCTCTCCCAGTCTCGAAGGAGTGGCCTTATGTGGGAGATGAGTCTTTTTTGTTCAAGCTTGCCCTAGCTCTTAGCTGTCTCTCGAAGGTTCGTGATTGTCTAAGCAGCCTGATTTGTTCTTGGTAACTTCCAGTGGTTGAGGGTATGTCAAAATCTGTAAGTGTTCCAAAAGGAGAAATCTCACTAAGGACCTAATTTCAGGCTGATTGGAAGCCAGACACTCAGTCCACAGCTTTTAAAGTGCAAATATATACAGTCCTTTGGGACCATCATCATAAACCCTGCTGATCAGGTGATCTATAGATGTCCCCTGTGAACATTTGCAAAAATCAGGGTACCAGATAACTGTATAAGTTCTTTTCTGGGAGGTACAAATCAGCTGTAGTGAGACCTAGGGAGAGCACAAAGATGGCTTCTCCTGGCATAGGTCGCTAAGAGCAACTCTGTAGACTCTAGATGTGTGGGAAACCTGAAGCCTGTCACTCAGGCTGAAGCTAAGGAGCATGTGAATTGGCCTTTTTCACAGGAAGACTGGGGATAAGGTTCAGTCTGCTGTCTGTATGCTGCCATGGGGGTAGTAGCCTGCTAAGAACTGTCTCCAGTTGTTACAGATCTATGAGACACAGGAACACAAGCTTCTCTGGCCACCAGAGTCAGGCAGTCAGGGAGAGTCCCCTTGTGTGGTCTGAACATGACCACTGACTTTCACACAGCAGTTGAAAGGTGCAGGATGCATGGAACAACAGGAGAGTGCACGTCTACCAGCTTTAGCAGAGCAGTTGGGAAGTACAGGGATGGGGCATGCCTGCCAGCATTAGCATGGCAAGTAGGAGATTGTAGGAATGGTGTGCACTTGCCTGCACTAGCAATGTAGGAAGAAAGTGCAAAAAAATGGCATCCACCACTGCCTCTGTCCAGGAGAGAGTTTCAACAGGCTCTGCCTCCCACTGCACCCCCTCCCCGCAGGCTTTTTAGGATTAACAAATGGATGTCCTTCACAAATAGTTTAGATACTTTTCAAACTGCTGCTTTTGCAATGGGGCCCAGGGCAATTCAGTCTGTGTATAAGCACCTTAAGAGGAGTATCTCAGTTTCCTACAGCCCTTAGGTTCTCCTAGATGAAGGCTCTGTTGTTTTTCAAAACTAGATGTTTGGAGTGCTTTCTGGTGCAGTTCCCAAGGCTTGAGGTACATGCTGTGGGGCACAAACCCCTTATTCCTCATGGAGAGACTTCTACTTTGTAATATCCCTTTTAATTATGGGTTGCTGCTCTGAAGGTCGAGTTTTTGGTGAGATCCCATCTCTGCCTGTCCAACCCATCTCCACATGGATCTTTTATCCTTTGTTGTGGAGGAACTGTTCAGCTAGTTCTCAGGTCTTTTTCAGAGGGAATTGATCCATACATAGGTGTAGATTCTGTGTGTTTATGGGAGGAGGTATGTTCAGGATCGTCCAATGCTGCCATCTTGGACTGCCTCTTCCTATCATCTCAAACTAATTGTTTTCTCTACTAAAGCATATTCTTTATGATTTTGGCCTTGGGAAATGTGTTTAGATTTGCTTTATGACTACTATATGATCATACTTTTTGAAACTATTCTGTGTTTTTTTAAAGAGTATGAATCTGATGATGTTGAGTCTGTATCTCCATGAGTCTCCGTGTAGTTTTTGCTTTAAGTTTCTGAAGCCATGTTAAAAGGCATAGCCAGATTTAGACTGTTTTACCTTCTTTTACTGTTACCAATATGATTTTGTTAGAAATTACATCATCCCTAAATAACCCAGATTTAACAGATCTGCATCTTAATTGGTACTTTTAATATATTCCCAAGCACTTCATTAAGCTTTAGACACTATATCTCCATTATCCTCATTCTCACAAATATCCTATTACTGTTCTATATTTTAATTAAATATATAATTCACATCTCATTTAAATTGTAATAGTCTTCTTATTGCTCATACCATTATAGTGATGGTTTTACATATATATATATGTGTGTGTATATATATATATTAGTTTCTAAGACAGTTTTCAGTGGCATTTCCTCTGCTTCTATTTCCATATGTTTGGACAAAAATTCTATTTATAAGTTGTTTAATTATTCATGTTTTAGTATGTCACAGGGACCATTGAGTGTCTTAATTTTATTGTTATTTTTCAAAAATTTTAGAAAACTTTCAGCTATTATCTCTCATTAAATTACTTCCACCACATTCTCTATTCTGTTTCTTACTAGCAATCCAATTCTATGTATATTAGGGCTTCTGTAACCTTGTCTCCTCATGTCTGTATTACCATCAAGAATGAACTCAAATATCACCTTGAGAAATTGTTCCTCATACTCTTATTTATATAAGCTCTTAATCTTCCTAAAATGATGTCTTATTTATTTTCTTGCTTAAAAATTCTTAGCTCTAATCCAATATCAATTCTATGAGGACAAAGATTTAGTTTTTGTTTTTCAGTGTATCCTGAGGACCTCAGAAAGTACTACACAATATGCACTAAATATAGGTTGGGTTAAAAAATACATAATCCTTATTGTTAAAGGGTAAATTAATTTTAGATCAAACAGGCAGTGAAGTGCAGTATATTTCAAGAGACCATTTCAAATCCCATCTCTGCTACTTAATATATTTGGGCCACTAGCAAATCCCTTACTGTTTGAGCTTCAGTTTCTTTATGTGTAAGATGAGGATTAATTAATAACTATATCATGTATTGTAATAAGCATTATATTAACTTATGTTCATATATAACTTAATATAGTCTGCTACATAAGTAAAATTTTACTTAATTTTGATGAACACTAGAAAAATATACAAGCATAGACTGAGGCAAAGCTGTCATTTAATAATTCAGAGATATGATCAAAGTTTACTTTCCTAATCCTAGAGTTGTAGGCTATTTTTATGAAACAATTAGTTTTAACCAGTTCATTCAGTTCTTATTCAGGCAGACCTTGCTTTATTTTGCTTCACTTGATTGTGCTTTGCAGATATTCTGTTTTTTAACTGAAGGTTTGTGGCAACCCTGTGTCAAGCAAATCTATTGGCACCATTTTCCCAACATTTGCTCACTTTGTGTCTCTGTGTCACATTTTGGCAACTCTTTAAATATTTCAAGCTATATCATTTTTATTATATTTGTTATAGTGATCTGTGTTCAGCATTCTCTGATGTTACCCCTATAACTCGCTGAAGGCTCAGATGATGGTTTAGCAATAAACTATATTTAATTAAGATATGTACGTTGTTTTCTTAGACATAATGCTGTTGCATACTTCCCAGACTACAGTGTAGTGTAAACATAACTGTCATGTGCCCTGGGAAAACAAAAAATTCATGTGACTTGCTTTATTGTAATATTCACTTTATTGAGGTTGGGAAGCGAATCACCATATCTCTGAGGTATGTCTGTATCTATTCCAGAGAATAAAATAAAGAACCAGGGCTATTTTTCTTAATTTAATCTTAGCAGTGTCATGGGCTTTTATTTTCACAAGTGTATGATTTTGTGATGGGCATCTCAATAACATGTTCTATGCTTTCATTTTTTTTTTTTATGTCACAAATGTTATCATTCTAAGCAGGCTTTTTGTCAGTAGTGTTCCAAGACTTGTTTGTGAGGTTAGAATAATAGTATTCAGAACTTTGAAACTTGCATTTCAACCCCAAAGCAATGTTAACGTTATCCATTTCTATAGAGGGCAAATTCTGTAAAGTGAGACTGAAGTTGCTGTTACAATTATACCCCCTTCCAGTGTTTTCTTGTTGGATTTCTTAGAAAAAATAGAAAGTTCAGCACAATAGAGGTATGAAAAAAAAGGCATTTGGTTATTATCATGCAAGATATTAACAGTGTCAGAATAACAGCCATAAAAAAATATGCATCAGGGAAAAGCGAGTAGGTAATGGGATTTATCAGCTCAATGGGCATGTAAAGCCATTTGTTTTAATGGCATATTTTAACACAAACAAGGAAACATATTTTGTGGTGACAATCTTAATTAATTTGTTTTTGGTCAAGCTATATTCCTTTCTAAATTTAAAAACAATGGCCATCAGAATACTTAAAATTAATTATGATGGTTTTACATTATTCACTACCCATTTGAAAATGCCAGCTGTCTTAATCACTGAATCCTTTTTGTGCAAATATAGCTGTGCTGAGAAATGTCATTGATAACAATTTGGATAACCTTAAAACATTCATTAAATATATTGTATATATGGCCCTATACTTTATATATGGTCGTGCTAATAACTACTCTTTGAGTCTAAGAGACAACATTGTTTTGATTAAATTGCCCCATGCCTATCAGCAATCAATCATAAAGGCCTATCAGTGGAAAATGTCTTCAATTTGGAAAATCATACAGTCCAGAATCAGTTTAAAATATGTCAGAAAACAGTAAGTTAATAGTATTTGTGATCAGTTAGTGTTAGGATATAGGTTTCTGTGGAATGAATACAATCTCTTTCAGGTAGCCAATTCAATAAAATATAGTTTAACCATTGTCCATACCATCACAGTCTTATTGGCTGACTAAAAACTGCAATCTGACACTAATTGAGATGAAGTTTCACACTTACTAAATCTCCCATTGCCTGGAACATATTACCACATTTACCCACCCAGATTTTAAATTGCATAATTATGAATATTGATTTCCCTTTTCCTTTTGATACCATAATGTATCTCCTTGCCTTGAAATGGTATTTTCTAAAGTATTTTATTTGATTCTTTATTTTAATAGATTAATTCATATTGTCTAGGCTTATCTCCCTTAAGTTGTAACCAAGGTTATTAACTCACTGATTGAAAATCCTATGTTTGTCATCCTAAAACCTCAATCCTTAACATTTAAATGATAATTTTTTTGTTCCTACTTTGAACTAAGGTAAATTGTGAACCCTTAAGGAAAGAAATATAAAAACTCAACCAGCAGATCACAATAACACTATGCAAACTTTCCCTCTGCTTTATTTTTCAAACCCTTTGAACCCCTTGATCCCCAGTGTCAGAGTGTGCACTTTCCTACAGTGCTTTCCACTTTCTTTTTCCCCCCAGTCCCTCAAATCTGGAGAGGCAAAATGAGAACTAGTAAGAGGTCTTATTTCATGTATACTTCATGTAGGAATGTCTCTGCCTTTTTCACTCCCATAAATCCACTTTCTATCACGAGAGTGATTTTTTTTTTCTGAAAGATTTTTTCTTCCATAAAGCATGTTCAGCCCTTCTCAGGTGTCAGATTTTCAAATATGTCAGCCTTCTTTGATACTGCCTTTTGTCAGTCTCAGGTCCATGGCTCTATTTTTGCACAAGCTTTTGAGATTTCTTAGAGAATGAAGCTGAGAGGTGAAATGGTTTCTTCTCCATACACACAAAAATAATGGTATCTGAAACTCTCTTAACATCTAAATCTATCTACAGTGGAGTGCAGGAGCCAGCTGGCACTAACCAACAAGTGGTAAGATCCAATTTGGAAATGTTAAGGAATTTTGCAAGCCAAATTAGGAATATTTACACCATGTGAATGCCTAACCCCATCCTTCAAACTGGTTTTTGAATCAAACCACTGACCTTGGGCTATTTGAGAGGCTACTTGGGGCCAGAACCTTAAGATTCCTAGAATTCCTTTTATCTGGCTGAGAGGATATAATAGGAAACACCATAATTCTTTAATAGGTGCTAACAAGATATTTTAGTATTACCTTTAATTATTGCACCGAGGCCAGCTCTTACTTTGAGATTGTTTTTTCTCATAAAGAGACTACAAAGAACAAATGTTAGTGCAGGAAGACAGCTAGATATGAGCAGAGAAAGGGGTACATGGGCCAAATTGCAGGAAACCATACATCTTATAAACCAGGGTTCTTGGGCAAAGAAAAACAGACACCACTGGACCAACAGGAAACCACACATTTGGGTGATGTGTGTCTTGGAGGCAGACAAAGAAAGGTGGGACTCTCTGGCATCAGAAAGTAACCTGTTGCTTATTATGCTCTCATTATAATAAAATTAGCCTTGCAGAGAAGGAGTACCCATCAAGCCCCAAGGCCATGACACTTCCGATCAAGACTAAATAAGGACAAAACTCCCTCCTCCCCTCAGGAAGGTGCAGCTGGGATGAAAATCAGGGAATACTCCCCCAAACCCCTCCCTCCACAAGGAATATTACTCCCTTTCATTTCTACACCCCATGTAACTGGCTTGCCAAAGAAACTCACGGCAGCTACTCACTTGAGTCTGCTGCTTTCCCCCTAGAGAGCATACTCTTACTTGGTCCATACTTGCTTTGCTTTCCTTACCTCTGTGTTTTGTCTCTGAATTCTTTCTGTGACTAGATGAAAACCTACTCTCTGGTAACACCGTTTTATTTTTTAACCCATTAAGTCCTGCTTACAACTAAGAGGAGCCAGCTGGCTCTTCATTCTTCCAGAACTGTCCTAAGCCAGGTACATAGTCAATTTGGTAAATTTTCTATTTTCCAAGTTACTTTGGGCAACCATTTTTGCCAGTTTCTTTTTTGTTTTTTTTTTTTTTACCACTATGTAGCATGTGTTGCTTTTTATCTAGGCTTCACTGAAAACGTTCTCCCTGTTCTGTCAGCCTGTAACTATGGTTGACTTGCTGCCCTTTCTAACTCCACCTGCCACATGACCCCAAAGTCACCAACACGTTTTATTCTTATAGCAGCACCAATTTCAATTATCCATTGATGTATAATAAATCAACTCAAAATCTTAGGCACTTAGAAATACAAGTGGTTTATTATTTCTTGTGATTCTGTGAGCTAGCTGGGTGATTCTCTATTGGTTCTACTTGGACCCAGACATGTGACTGGGATGAAGGTTTCAAGATGGCTTCATTCACATCTGTTGTAGTTTATGCTGCCTGCCAGCAGGTGTGCCTCGGTTCTCTTCCATGTAGCCTTTATTCTTTTGTACATAATTCAGCAAACATTCTCTGTAAAGGGTTAGGTAGTAAATATTTTAGGTTTTGTGGGCCATAGAGTCTCTCTGTCACCACATCTCAGTTCTGCCATTGTGGTGTGAAAACACCTTTTCAAAATATGTGAACAAATTGATCATGTTCCAATAAAACTTTATTTGTAAAAACATGTATACCAAATCAGGTTTGCTTGATAGGCTATACTTTTCCTCCTCCCTCTCTAGTAAGCTATTCTAGTCCTACTTGACAGTCTCAGGGCAGCATTCCAAGGGAAAAAGCCCCTAAGAATTCATTTTCTGCTTGAGTCACATTATCCTTTTGGTCTGAATGAGTCACATGATCAAGCCTCAAATCAAGGTATGAGAGGGTTAAAACAGAGTATGGATACAGAGAGGTGTGATTTTTTTGAGGATCATTAATAAAATAAACCACCAAAGATAGTTATTTTAATTTTATTTAAATTATACTTTACATAAATTGTCCTTAAAATCTCCTCTAACATCTACCGTAGCACGTTTTTTTTCTGTATATATGTTGTTTTTATGGCAGTCTTTACAAAATGGCAATATATCATGTTACTATTCACTCATATACTTAAATTTAATACCTTCATTGTCTAAATCTGAATAGTAGGTCTACTATGAAATTAAAATTTATGCTGATTAAAGTTTTTTAATTTTTCTTATTTTTAAGTTTAAATAATAACATATTTATTATCACCTAAGACAGAAGTTGGCAAGCTTTTTATGCAAAGGGCCAAAGAGCAAATATTTTAAGATCGTGGAACATATGGTCTCTGTCACATGCTTTTCTTTGTTTTTGTTTTGTTTTCTACTTTATAACTCTTTGCTAATATGAAAAAACATTTCTAGCTTTCAGGTCATATACAACCAGGCCACAAATTGAAGGTTTGCAGACTATAGTTTGCTGACACGTTAAAAAAAAAAATCCTTCATTCTCATGTCTACTGGTTATCTTAATTTTAAACAATAAAGGAACATCAAAAGCCCCCTATTACAAGTTGACTTTTTTCTATTTTATAAAAGAATATATATGTACACATACATTTTTATATATATTATATATACATAATACACACACACATTTATCATGATTTTATTTAAACTTAGGAATAAATGTTTTTCTTGAAATATTTACATAATAATTCTATTAACTAATTATTTGTTTAAAGTGATGTATTCTGCCTTAAATTGGAATCTAGAAAATGGCAAATTTAGATGTATCCCTTTGTGTGTGAATTAGTCTATATCTGCTCTTCCAACAGTCCAGTGTTTTCCCAGACACCTCATGTATTTGTGGTAGTCCCCTGTCTTACGTAGACATTTGAATTTGCAACCCCTATTATAAATGGGTAATAATTCCTTGCTTGAAACAATTTAGTGCCTTTCTATTTCTCTCTGGGTAAAACTGCACATCCAATTTGTTTTTTCCCTATCTGGTCTTCATTCCAAACTATCCAAGGTCTGTCCATTCTGTGCTATGTCCACACTGGAATTCCTTTAGTTTTTCTAATATGTTTTGCAACCTGCATTCCTCTTGTCTTTAAACAGTCCTCTACCCCATTTGTTTTTCTAGTTAAGTTCTACTGTCTGTATCTTAGCACAATCCCCACAACCTCAAAAAAATTTCCCTGATAACCTAGAGACCATTAACAATAGTAATATTTAATTATTAATAGCATTAGTTAATATTTATATCCTCTTACTAAGGACCAGATAGTATTCTCAGTACTATATTTGCATGAACTCATTTCATCCTAGAAAAATCCCCAACCACTTGACACTATTAACCCCATTTTTCATGAGCTGAGGCTAAAAATAATAGACTGAATTGCTTTCCCAAGCTTTGTAGGCGGTGATTGAAATTTTGAGCTAGAGGTCTGGCTTTGGGGCTCATGATCTTACCCCTACTGGTTCTTCATCATCAGCAGCATCTTTGTCATTATCATCTACATCTGCATCTTTGTCTTCTTCACTAGCAGCCACAGCAGTAGCACACTTTGTAAAAAGCCAAATGATAATGTAACTAAAATAACTAAAATAAATCAAGAGCTTATAATGTTATGGGCACTGTGTTAAATATATTCTATGAATATTTTAACTTCATCTTCAGAAGAACACTCCAGAAATGGGTTTCTAATAAAGGGAAAAATAATGATTCTTTCATGTCTTAGTAATTCCTATTAATTTTTCTCAAAGACTTCAAATTCACATTGTTATAGGAAAACAAAAAACTTGATGTCTATTTTTGTGAGGGATTTTTTGCTTTGCTTTCTTAAATATAGTGATGTTTGCTCTCAATTCACATTAAGCACTAGGATTAATGACACATGTTAGATCTTACCATCCCAATAACTATAGCATCTTTTAAATGTCAACTCCTTCACAGTAGCCTAAAAAACCCCTTCAGCAGCAGAATATTCTCTTTACTTTCTCCATACTTTTTCCCAAGCAAGTGAAATTTCCTGGATAAAAGCCCATTCTAAAGCTGATAGTTTCACCCTAAATTCATAATCACAAGATTCAGCTTAACATTTGATCCTTCTTATACTGTATGATACGTGAAATCATATAAGATCATTTGAAAACTGTTTTTGAGTTATGAGTGGTCCTGCACTCAGTTACTTAAAATAGCTCAAATCTGGAGAGAAATGTGTGCATCAACAGGAAAACATGTATCAACAGGAAAATGATTACATGCGTACTTTCCTACAATGAAATAGTGCTCAGCAATGAAAAAGAATAAACTAATGAAGACCATAGTGATATTCATGAATTTCAAAAGCCATATGTCCGGAGGGGAAAAAGCTTTATATAAACTGTATGATTCAGTTTTTTTATGGAGTCCCAGGAACTGTAACACTGGTCTATTGTGATAGAAATCAGAAATTGGAACAAGTAGTTTCTGTGTTGGGATTTTGAGGAAGAGGACTGAAAAAAGAGATAAGAAGAGGTTTCTATAAGTTAATTTTGGTGTTAGATCAATGATTCTATAACTTAATTTGGTGGTTGTTTATATCCATGATGGTAATCATCAAGCCATTGTCCATTTTATTTTATTTTTTAAATTAATTTATGTATTTATTGACTGAGTTGGGTCTTCACTGCTGTGCATGGGCTCTCTCCAGTTGCGGCAAATGGGGGCTACTCTTTGCTGTGGTGCGTGGACTTCTCACTGCAGTAGCTTCTCTTGTTGCAGAACACGGGCTCTAGGCATGCAGGCTTCAGTAGTTGCGGCACGTGAGCTCAATATTTGTAGCTCACAGGCTCTAGATCACAGCTTCAGTAGTTGTGGCACATGGGCCTAGTTGCTCCGTGACATGTGGGATCCTCCTGCACCAGGGCTTGAACCCATGTCCCCTGCATTGGCAGGAGGATTCTTAACCACTGCACCACCAGGGAAGTCCCATTGTCCATTTTAATTCTGTGTATTTCACTGTGTGTCAATTATAATACCAGGAGTGGTTTTAAAAGTGAAAGTGTTTCCACCATTCCCCTCCAGTTACCGCTCCTTTTTCTGCCCTACTCATAGCCAAATTCCAAGAAGAATCTTCTAAAAAATACCATATTCACTACTTCTCACTCATTAGAGCACTGCAGTGAGCTCTCAAACAGGCCAATAATCTCACATTGCCAAATCTTTGTCTCACTTTACCCTTCATTAATATTCTTCATGGTTGATCTATATTTTGTTGTTGTTTTAGTTTTGATATAACTTTTCATTTAACTGGTCTTACACCACAGTCCTCCCACCCCCATCCCATCCTGGCTCTTCCTTCTTTTGTTACTTTTTGTTTTTACCTACATCTACCTCTGTTCTTCAAAATCTGTCCTCATTGTCAGTACTGTACTTCTTTTAATTTCTGTATTCTATTTAGATTATCTCATCTACTTTTATGGCTTTAAGAATACTCTCTATGAAGATGACTACTGCCTTGCACTTGAAGCCTAGAGATTTAGAGTCACAGAACTTGTTGATCAGTTGCCATATTTGGATTCCAGACTAATAGCTCAACTTTTTAGCATATCTAAAGTTGAAAACTTCAGATCTCCCTTGAATGGACTTGGTCCCAAACTACAGTATTACTGTAAATATATCATCTACATAGTTACTCAAGGAAGACAACCAGAAGTCATCTTTGATTTCTCCATTTATTTTGCTAATATTTAATTAATCCAATCATCTTAGCCATATAGATAGATGAAAGATTGATTGATAGAATAAAAGAGGGAAGCACTAACAGTATTCAACCAAGTCAAAATGTAGTTTCACATTATTCATATTTTTAGAAGAAGGATAAAAATGATATGGTGTGCTTTCACCATGGGTACATAAATATACAAATATTTCTGTACCTTCATATTCCTAACATAGAAACTATCTGTATAGACTCACCTAGTTCTGGATTAATGGAATGCTCAGTTTCTGTGTTCTTAACAAGTGCAATATGTAATGCAATTTAGCATACTTGTAGTTCTCGTGATAACCAGAAGCCATTTCAGATTAGAGTAAAACTTTAAAATATTGTGGTGATATATGAAGCAAAATAATTGCTGCTCAATAATGCAGAAAATAATGTCTATCAGGTGCATAAATTTTAGACTAACACCTGAAGCACATTCCTTCACTCTCTAATTTATTAGCACAGTTTGTGCATTATGCCATGGTTAAATAGCATTAAGTAAATTGCTAGGCTCCAAAACATAAAAATAGTTTTAATTTACACCTGTGTTATATGCACTGTATGTTTGCTTCTGTTTAGTATGATTGAGAACATGGAAGTATGGAATTATCCTGTAGTACCAATTTTTATGAATTCAAATCCCATAGAAAAAAAAAAGTGACCTTTTTCTGAAGTGTAATTAAAGGTTTATAAAAACCAGAAGACATTCAAGGGCTGTTTTGTTTGATGTATATTTTGGTTTCATTTTTCATGTGAAGAGTTGCTCTTTCTCATGTAACAAGCAGCAAGAAAAATAAATTATGAAACCTAAACATATTGAAATTGCAAAATCAATATATATAAAATAATGTCAGGCTATGTGGTTAAGAAAAATAAACGCTCTTTTGTATCTGTGAAACATATTATTCTGCAAGATGAAAATTAACAACTGCTAGTCTTCAGCGGCACTAGCATGAATCCATAGAAACATTTAACACACTTAACTGCTCAGACTAATACTTTCATACTCATACATTCATATTTTCATGAAATTAACACTTTATAATAATTATTTGCTATTTGAATATTTCCTTTGGGAATTGTGATAGTATCAGAAAATGTTTTCCCTTTTTTCTCCGTCATAGGATGTATCACTTAGAGGAGATGGGCCTACACACTAATTACTTTGTAGATACAGAAAATTAGGGTCTATATCTGGCAAACATTAATAAAATATACAGTAGCTTAAAAAGGAATTTTAGGTTGTAGGGAAAAAATTAATTAGAAAAACTTTGTCTCCTTAGGGAAATTAAGTTGAGCAAAATTTTAGGTTTTCCTAATTTTAATGACTTTCTATACTTTAAAATAAATTTCATAAATTTATTAAAAGTTACTTAAAACCCAACTTTGTTTTAAGAACTTTAATTGAGATACAGTTAACATACAATAAACTGCATATATTTAGAGTGTACAATTTGGTATCCCAATCTCCCACTTCATTCCCCCACAACCCTCCCCGCTTTCCCCACTTGGTGTCCATATGTTTGTTCTCTACATCTGTGTCTCTCTTTCTGCCCTGCAAACCAGTTGATCTGTACCATTTTTCTACATTCTGTATATGTGTTAATATATGATATTTGTTTTTCTGTTTTTGACTCACTTCACTCTGTATGATAGTCTCTAGGTCCATCCATGTCTCTACAAATGTCCCTGTTTCATTGCTTTTACAGCTGAGTAATATTCCACTGTATATATGTACCACATCTTCTTTATCCATTCATCTGTTGATGGGCATTTAAGTTGCTTCCATGACCTAGCTATTGTAAATAGTGCTACAATGGACACTGGAGTGCATGTGTCTTTTTGAATTATGGTGTTCTCTGGCTATATGCCCAGTAGTGGGATTGCTGGGTCATATGGTAACTCTATTTTTAGTTTTTCAAGGAACCTCCATACTGTTCTCCATAGTGGCTGTATCAATTTACATTCCAGTTGTGGTGCTCGGGCTTAGTTGCTCTGTGGCATTTGGGATCTTCCTGGACCAGGGCTCAAACCCGTGTCCCCTGCATTGGCAGGCAGATTCTTAACCACTGCACCACCTAGGAAGTCCCCCAACATTTTTAATGCAAAAATAAAAGCATTACTCTGATGTTTCTCATATTATCCTTATAACTTTGTGAAAAAAATAATTATGAAACAAAATAAACAAATGTCAATGAATGAATGAATGAATGAATACTGTGTTTCTAAATCTTCCCTGTAGATACCAGATTTCTCACTCCTGGTCTTGTTCCAGCATTTTATCTTAAGTGCTAGAGCAGTAAGCTGCTGAATGCCATACCATAAATGCATAAGGCAAATGAAGTAAAGAGATATATAAATAATTCAGAGTCATAAAATTAGTGAATGGCAGATAATTTTTCAAAGACATGACTGACTTAAACTCCTTCAACTCTCTAAACACTAAACTGTATCATCTTCATATTCAGGAAAGGCCCTAACCTTTTGTGGCCATTAAAAGACTCCACCATATTTTTGATCATTGTCAGACTTCATGATTTGTTATAAAGATCCTAAATTTCATGGTTCAAGTCAATCTTAGTTTCTAGACTGCTCTTTGTAAGGTAGAGATTTTCCTATAAGTTAGCAATGACTCCTGAAAGACCCTAAAAGTAAAATTCTCACTGACAAGCACTATAGAAATTAACTGATTTTCACATTTCATTTTTTTTCAGAAAAATCACCATAGATGATTATATCTAATCCAATACTTTGACAAACCAGTTTACAATTAAAATCCCTCCATATATATTAGTTATTTTGATAGGCCTTATTACTATA
Organism: Hippopotamus amphibius kiboko; assembly: GCF_030028045.1. NCBI lineage: Eukaryota > Metazoa > Chordata > Mammalia > Artiodactyla > Hippopotamidae > Hippopotamus > Hippopotamus amphibius. The sequence goes on along the minus strand of NC_080195.1, from coordinate 95,753,878 downwards.
AGTGCGCACCTCCCTAGATTTCAAACTTTTATGTTTCCAATAGCAACCATTTTTATAAGTGTAATCAAGCCTATATAATATATTTGAGGACAATGACAGAGCAAAACAGACTGCTTTCAGTTTAATAAATATAATTCTTCATTATGCTATTATCTTTATGACTGTTCTATAAAAGTTGAAATCTAGCTGGGACAAGCTGTGTAATTACACCACATTTAAATGTACCTGTGAAAGATGATTCCAGCTACTCTGCAAACCAGGTTACAGCTGCTGCTATTGCTTTTGCAGCTGCTGACCTGGAATTCCATTGCCTTGAGATTGGTAGGTGGTATTTATTGTTATGCAAACATTAATTCAGAGAAAAATGGGAATTATATTTTTAAGATATATATATGTATATGTGTATACACACACACACACACACACAATTGTTAAGGAGTTTTTTTAACCTCCCTGAATAGCAACAAACTAACAAAGCATAATCAGCATTCCTCAGTTGTCTATTGAAAGCCCCCAAAATGGATTACTTTCAGCTATTGGTTTCGAATAAGTTTTTAGGAGCCTTGAAATGATTGAAAGAAGGCTTGAATGACAGTGAATATTGATATTTTAATACTTTCCAAAAAATAAGTGAAAGGGTGAAGAGCTATATGATCTTTAAGTGTTCTGCTCTTTGGCACTTGTCTTTGGCCACAGCTCCTGTTTTCAAACAAAGGTGAGGGTGCATTGTCAGGTCCTTGGTGAGAAGCAGGAAGAGGAGAGTGAGAAGAACTGAGAGGATGGCAACAAATTTACCATTTCCCAGAAGAAACACATTATTGGAAAAGGTGCTCTTGTTTTTGAGCCATACTGCTGATTCTGAAGTCAGCATGAGTCATTACTGAAAGTATTTGTAGTCAAGAGTTATTGAAAATGGAAATAAGGAATGTGGGAGAAAAAAGGCACAGATTAAAAGGGAATTAGAAAATGTACTTGTAATTGCCTCTTGTCCCTTTCATTTGGCAAAAATTATGTTGGAATATAACCACTCAGTACTGAAAACATTTTACTTTATATTTCTTTTGTCTATTGATTTGCAAAAGCATATACTTATATTATTTGCTACTTCAACTGTGATTAGCAGAATAGAAGCATTGGAATCACCACCGAGTTGGAAAGGAAAAATCTTCCCCTCCTCTCCCTACTTGTAGAATCAGAATTTGCCTTTTACCAGGATCCCATATGGTTCATATGCACATTACTAGTTGAGAAATACTTTCTGTAGACCTTGAGGGGCCTGCAATTAAATAAACATGAAGTTCTACTCTAAAGTAAACTATATACTTTTTTATACCATTTTTTATAACATGTGGATTAAACTGTATGTTTTATCTATAAAAGCAAACAAAAACCAATTAGTGCCATGTTATTAGGGACACAGTTATAATTGGTATGTTTATCAGTTATAGATACAATTAAAATGATTGTAATGATAAAAACAACATAATTTTTATAACCAATTATAATCTCAGTATATGTCACTGGCCTTCATTCATATATCAATACATATTAATAAAATAACATACATCACATAACAGAAAGATAATGATGGCTAATATAAAATTAAAGAACTGATAGTAGAGAAAATATAACACATTCATGCAAGAGGTGAAATATATGTGATTAATGCTCAAGGACTTTTTTCATGAAGTTATTCTGACTCATTTGCCCTTGGTGTCCGTACCCATGTTGACCACAGAAATAAGTCAAACTTCACTATGGTAAGGTGAATGATTTACAGTTTTCACCCTGCAATGTAATACCTGAAAGTGATTGCATTGTCACAATAAACCATTCTCAGACCATCCCTCTCATCGAATGCCATATACCAATTGTTTATTTTACAACCAAAGCCATTTAAAGTTTTGACTCAACTAATAACAGTTCTCTGAAACAGTGAATCTAGGAAGGACTGTCCTCAGTTGTTATAGTGGAAACTATTAAGATTTGAGAGAATGCCCTTATTTTAAAGCACTCTTTCTACTCTAGAAACCATGTAGCTATTATTATTTCAGTGACTAGAATGCAGATGAACAAAATGTTAAGCCCCATTCTCTCATTTCCTCCTCTCAATAGAAAAGAGGAAATCCACACAGATAGAGAGCTAAAGGAGATCAGTGATCTCTTCCCCACTGGAGTATAATTCATCCAGGTGCACTCTCTCTGCCTGAACATTCCTAGAGAAATGTGTGTTGCTTTGACCTTGTGAAAAGAAAGGAGTGAAGTTTGAAAATACTATAATAATTTTACAGCAAATGCACTTCAGAAAGTACACAACTCTCTATTATGTTCAGATTGTATTTATTTTTTAATGATAAAATCGTCACTACCCTCCATCACAGCTGCTATCTTCCTCTACTTTTACTTTTATCAGTTTCAACCATACAGTTAGCAGAAACCTAAAGCCACAGTTCATCAATTTAAATATTTTAGTAAAAGGCCTCAAATTCTCAAACTTTTTGATCTCTGTTTTTTTAAGTTAATTTTTATTGGAGTATAATTGATTTACAATGTTGTGTTAGTTTCTGCTGTACAGCAAAGTGAATCAGTTATACATATACATATATCCACTCATTTGGATTCTGTTCCTATATAGGTCATTACAAAGTATTGAGTAGAGTTCCTTGTGCTGTACAGTAGGTTCTTATTAGTTATCTATTTTATATATAGTAATGTGTGTATGTCAATCCCAACCTCCCAATTTACCCCTCCCCACTCTATCCCCTTGATAACTGTAAATTTGTTTTCTACTTCTGCGACTCTATTTCTGTTTTGTAAATAAGTTCATTTGTACCATTCTTTTAGATTCCATGCATAGGTGATGTCATACTTGAATTAACAAGGCTTGAAAAGAAAATTAACAATCATTACAAACAACAATTATGAGTATGTTGCTATGACAGAGCAAATTAGCAGGTGGAGAGAATTTGGAGTTGGATGGAAACATCTGGAATCAGAACCCATCTCCATCCAGGGACACTGAGGACAAGGCCAGCCCTTAAAGTTACAACACATTAGTTTCAGTCTGCACAACATTCCCTGGTAAAGAATTCCCCTTATCTCCTTATTACCACATCTACCCAAATCCCTTAAACTGAATCCACACTTGTCAGCTTCTTTTTGTTACTGTGAATCAAGTATTCCTTCTACTATAATATTTAAGTCCAAGCACTTCTTGTGTCCCAGCTTTTCACCATCCATTATTTGCTTCTCAAAGACCATCTTCCATCACTAGACTTTTTCAACCTTTTCACAGTCATAGAAATATGTACCACATTCCCTTCAGCTACTGTCTCTATTTCTTTGTCTTTTCACAGCAAAACTGCTCTGAAAAGGGTCCATAATCAATGCTTATATTTCTTTTGGCCTGATGATATAAAAAGGTGGGGAGGGAGAAAATATAAGCATTTTCCTCATTATTCCAATTAATTTCCTGGTCTTTGGCACCAGAGACCTCCAGATTTCAGTGGTGACTTCTTTGTGTTCTACTTATCTGACCAAAAGTCGCATGGGATACACTTCCTTTTATTTTAATAACTTTCTTCTCTTAGATACCATAATACTTCAGTTTCTAGGTTTTTCCCCTCCGTATCACTAGCCACATAGTCTAAATCATCTTTACTACCTTTTACTTTACTATAAAATCTTGATTGTAAAGTGCCTAAAGTTTTGGTGCTCAGCCTTAATGTTTCCTGTATTTACTCTTCTATGTAATCACATGTAGACATGATTTTGCATACAATCTGTATGTCATTGTTTCCCTATTTTATATCTCCAGCCCTCACTGAACACCAGACTCATATATTCTCCACTCATATTTCAACCATATTCCACATTAGCATGCCCACAATAAAATTACTACCAATAAACTTTTGCATGCTCGGAAATTTCTTATTTCAGAATATTTCAGAAATAGGAGTTAGCATTTATTCCTTTTTTTCCTCTTACTCCCTCCATCTGCTACATCAGCAATACCCACATCTCTTTCTACCAGAATGTATCCTGAAGATGTTTACTTTTTTCCTCTGCCCTCATACTTGCTCTTGCACACACTGTTATTGACAACCATCTAGGTTATGCAGTAGCCTGCTGACCATCCTTCTGGCTTTCACGTTATTCACATAGAAGTTAGAGGAACATTTGAAACCATAAATTATATATTTTTGTTTGTTTGTTTGTTTTGTTTATACCAAATCAAAACTATCCATTACAATGGATTCAAATGCATTCATAATCAAAATTCAAAATCTTCAACTTAGTCTGTTAGATCTAATACAACCTGGCCCAAGAATTCATCTCTGAAAATTTCCTTTTTATAATTCAGTAAACCATAGTTTGATAAACCATCCAGCTACATTGGCTTTCTTTCTGGCCCTTGATTGAACTGAATATTTTTGTCACTTTAGGGCCTTCATCCTACTTTTCTTACCTGAGAAGTTACTCTGTTTAAAAAGCTAATTCCTTTGTCCCAGCTTCCCCTTCACCCCCACCCCGTGTCCTCTAGTGAGAGCGTAGCATTGACATATATATGCTGCCAAATGTAAAATAAATAGCTAGTGGTAAGCTGCTACATAAAACAGGGAGATCAACTCAATGATGGGTGATGACTTAGAGGGGTGGACAGGGAGGGTGAGAGATAGTTGCGGAAGGGAGGGGATATGGGGATATATGTGTAAATACAGCTGATTCACTTTGCTGTACAGCAAAAATTGGCACAACAGTGTAAAACAATTATATTCCAATAACGAGCTTAAAGAAAAAGCTAATTCCTTTTAACAATTGTTTAAATGCCACCTTCTCCAATTGGCCTTCCCTGACCATGCAACATAGCATAGTGCTTGCTTCTCTCTATATCTATTAGTTGATTCCATTTATCACAGCAATTATTATAACTGGTGTTTTCTCACTTACCCAGGTATTTAATTTATACAGTGACTATCTCTTTTAACTAGACAGGAGTATCCAAGAGAAGAGGGATTTTTCTGTTTTGTACATGGGTGTATCCTAAATGCTTTGAAGAGACCCATCACATACTTAGTGCACTACAGACATTAACCAAATAAGTGAACAGGGTGTATTTAGTATTTGAGCTTCATACTATTATTCTGACTTGGGTACATATTAAGCCCCCAAATGAAGCATTTATCCAGCTGAAAACTGTTCTCTATCTGGTATAAATGTTCTTCATAGCATCCATATTCAAGTGATATTACAACCCATCTTTTTTTTTTTTTTCCTGATAAAAATGCAGTTGTCACTCCCCTAGTAATGAGAAAGTCAGTCTCAATTGTGTTATTTTGGGTCCTTTCCTGGAGGTGTAGAAGAAAGAAATAGCTAGATAATTTGAGAGTTTCCTGGTACTTTATCATGATCCTTACAAATAATGCACACTGAAAGCTTTGGTAATTGTAGGAGCTGTCCATCCCAAGAGTTTTTCCTAATGAATGCAGGTTCAAAATCTAAACTAGGTGGTGGGGAAATTTTGCTAATTTGTAGAATTTTCAATTTTTCACTTATATGACACAAAAGATATTGGTAACTCCTAAATCTATGTCCTTTTATCCAAACACCTAGGCTTAGCCACATTTTTAGGTAACTAAGAAGAAAAAAATAAATACCTCATTATTTTATATTCCTATAGCAGAAAGAAACAAATAATAACATCTATATAAATTACCTTGTTATGATTATTAAAATGTCTGGATGTAATATCCAATGCAATTTGGTTTATAAAGCATAAAATTCTTAGTTTTGTCCATTAATAATAATCTTTTAACTTCTTATCCTTCATTATTAAAATGTTAATATCCCAGTGCTTTTTGCATGAATGTTTACCAGTTTTATTTTTATGATTTATGCTTAAATGGTGAAAAATGTGATCTACATCACTTGTGTCTCCAAGTGACTATTTAAAGTACAGGAATATGAATTGCAAAATAGCCAAGTTTTATTGAAGCTACTGCTACATCTGCAGAAGAGGTCAGTAACCTGTGAGAAAGCAGTTGACTGATAGAGATCATCTAGGATATTGGGGATCATTTCTAGTTACCACTCAGACTAGGAAGTACATTCTGTTCTACCCAAAAGCTAAAGAGGCTCAATAATGATATCAAATTCCTGCCCAAAATCCTTGCAGAAGAGGAGAAAGATGATCCTTCTAAGCTGGAATGGATATCAGTAGAAATTTACATAAGGGCAGGGATCATGTGTGTCTACAAGGATGGCTGGCACTTGGCAGACGTAGATAACATTTGTTCAATAAAGGAATGTGGGGGTCAACAAATGAACAAATGAATAAAGGACAAACACATATGCAGCATTTATAGAAATCAGTACAACAAGAAAAAACTGAGCAGAAAATGCAAAGTACAGAGAAAGAAAGGCAAACAGTTGCTTTGCCTTAGAGTCCACTAGTACCTACTTTAATGCTCTTTCTCCTCCATAAGACCATATGCTGTTTGTCTTGTATATTTCTATTGGTTTACATCTATTTAAACTTTATATTTTTTAGTTTTACTTTTCATTTTGTAATTTCTTTCAGAGTATTACCAATGTAATTTGTAAATTAATTATCTTACATATGATAGGCCTAAAACATCAGAAAAACAACTCAAAAATAAGTTTAATTATTTTAAGGACTTCTGCATTATGAACCTACAATACAATAAGTTCCATAAGTGATTTTTATCTCTTTTAATATATACAATATCCCAGTCATCTTGTGGACATATATATATGTAATTATTAAAATTATTTATATATGCATATCTAAAATGCCTCACCTTCAGTATTAAAGTTTAATGACTTTTCAGTAGTAATTATAAAGTACCAATTATTGTATTAGCCACTTGAAAGGAAGATGCAACATAATTGATTTAAAGTAATAGTGATGATATAAATATAAAACTTTTAGAGAAAGTAAAACAAACACTATGGTTTAAACTATGTTCAAAGCCAAAACTAATATAGCCTGTTATTTATTTTTTAGTAATTTCCTTTTCATCTATTCAAAGAGACATGCATTATTTGTTATCTTAATGGCATCTTTGGAACAGTGTGAATCACTGTCTATCCTTATTAAATCTATTTTCACTTAGTGTTTTATCTAACTCTTAGAGAAATTGATGGGTATGATTAATAACTGAATAACTACATTTTTGTGGATATATTAGATATAGTAAAGAGAGACCAAGATTGTTTAGTAAGCAATAGAAACAGAGAAAAACCATCAACAATTCAGGGTTAAGGGAGACTGTAAGAAACAACAATATTTGCCTGATATTAAATGCTGAAATAAAGTTACTGAAAAAGCTCATTTGTATACATACAATATTTATTCATCATTTTATTCTTAATAAAAATAGTCAAATTATACATTCATAATAAACTACATTTTAGAACAGTTTTTGATTTAAAAAATTATTGAGAATATAGTACAGAGGCTTCCTGTATACCCCATACCCAGTCTCTCCTATAATTATCTTACATTAGCATACTGTATTTGTCATAAGTAATGAACCAATATTGACGTACTGTTTTTAAAAAGACTATACTTCATTCAGATTTCTATATTTTTCCCTAATGTCCTATATTTGTTCCAGGATCCCATCCAGGACACCATATTACATTTATATCATATTACATTTAATTATCAGTGCTCCTTAGGTTACTCTTGGTTTTGACAGTTTCTCAGACGTTCATTGTATTTTATGACATTGACAGTTTTGAGAAATACTGGTCACATTTTTTGTAGAATGCCTCTCCATTGGGGTTTGTATGATCTTTGTTTAATGATTAGGTTGTAGTGATGGTTTCTGAAGGAAGAATGGAGAAGTAAAGTGTAATTCTTATTACATCATATTGAGTACCTACAATAAACATTACTTTCACTTTAAAAAAATTTTATTGGAGTGTAGTTGATTTAGCAATACAATGTTGGTTTCTGGTATACAACAAAGTAAGTTATACATATACGTATATCCACTCTTTTTTAAATTCTTTTCCCATATGGGCCATCATAGAGTATTGTGTTGAGTTCCCTGTGCTATACAGTAAGTCCTTATTAGTTGTTTATTTTATATATAGTACTTTCACTTTTGACATTGACTTTGATCACCTGGATGAGGTAGTTTGTCAAGTTTCGGCATTGTTAAGTTACTCAATCCTCTTTCCATATGATACTCTTTGTATGGAAGTCAGAATATGCAGCCCACACTTAAGCAATAGGGAGCTATGCTTCACCTCTATAAGGACAGAATATCGACATTAACATTTGGAATTCTCCTGCACAGGTTTGTCTAACCCATTCCATTTATTTGTTTATTTATTCCATGATTTATTTATATTAGTATGGACTTGTGTTATGTTTTCTTAAATCTCCAGCTTCATGATTCTAACATCTCTGCCATGCCTGGTTCTGATGCTTGCTCTTTCTCTCCAAATTGTGTTTTTGTCTCGTGGTATGCCTTGTAACTTTTTCCTGATGGCTGGGCATGGTGTACCAGGTACAAGGAATTACTGTAATTAGGCCTTAACATGCTGATGAAGTGTGCAGGGAGAGGAAGAGTTGTGTAGCCCCATGGTTAGGTCTCAGGTTCTGTGAGTCTGTGTCTCTGGACTGTGAACTTCACAAATGTGTCTCAGTTTTTCTGCCCCCATTTAGGTAGGACAGGATGAGTAGAGCAGGCTCTAGTTGGGTATTCCCCTAAATCAGTTAGGCTCTGATAATATCCCAAGAGTTTAGACTCTGATTGACTAGTTTCCCCTTAGGGGGTGCCTTGTTAACAAGAATTGAGTATACTGGGGTATTTCAAAATTGTTCCTTTTCCACTCTCCCTGCAGGAGTAGGAGGGGACTTTTCTCTGCTATTTATTGTGGGAAACTGGTCAAACTCTTGGAGAAAAATATCAAAATAATTTAGGGCCCTCTATGCCTGGGTCCAGTTGGAGTTTGTAGCTCTCAGACTCATCTGCCCTGACCCTCCAGCAATTCATTAGTTTCACTCCAGTTTTCCTTCCCTGTCTCTGGTTCCCAGGGCAGTTTCCATGTGCTGGTCTGAGCTTGGGTAAGCCATCACTCCCTGTATTCACCTGTCTCCAATCCTGGGGGAAGAGATTTGCCCCATGTCCTTGTTTCTATCACCCATACAAGAAAATTTTAGTTTTGGTTTTTTATTCTGTTCAGCTTTTTACGTGTTGTTAAGACAGAGTGATGACTTCCAAACTCCTTACATGTGGAGCCAGAAATGGAGCTCCCTTAAATTATTTTATGTAAGTCTTGGGCTATTGGGAATTATTTTCATTGGTTTCTAGGACCCTTTTGTTGGATCCCAGTGGGATTCTTTTGAACCTTTTGTTGCTTTCTGGCACTATAAGACACTTTCTAGATCAACTTGTGTATTTTCTGCCCAAAACCTAGATTCAGCAGTTGTACCAAGGATCTCTGATTCCTTCTTGGGGCAAATGGTTTAGACACCAAGATTCGGGTGCTAGCTATGCTTTTTTGCTGCAGAGTGCCATGTATATCTAGCTATATACATTTCTGTATAAAACCATCTGTGCCTATAGTAAGCTAAAATGAATTCATACTCATGTCTGTGATAGCTTAGAATCCATTAATGTATGAATAATTTTAGTATCTTTCTCCTGTTTTCTGTAAACTCTCATTCCAACAATGAGAAATCTGGCCTAGGGCACTCACCATCAATTTACTAACTTGTTCAGTTCCAGTCTATATGTGTAGTAGATTCAGAATAGGTAACCATACCCTGCGGGAAACAACACTATTATGTGCTTATGTTCAGTTTGATTCCTCCCCCCCCCCCACTTTTTTTAGTCTTATAGATTCCATTCATTTCCACAGCTGGTTGAATTATTACTTTAGTCCCCTACCCACGTAATTGAAGTTGTTTTATTCAGTGGTAATGCATTTAGATTATTTTGTCACATTCTTTATTCAATCTTGAAATCTCTAAACTCTAAATTAATTTTTAAAAATTTGCCTCTGTTAAGATTGCTCTTTGGGCTATAAAGTTCTTTAGGTTTTGAAAATGCTTACTATTTTGAATTCCCTATAATGCCATACCAAATATTTTTCTCTGCCTTAAAAATCTCCTATGCCTCAACCACTCATTTCATTCCCTCTGAATCTGAAGAAAGGACTGGTCTCTTTACTGTTCCCATAGTTTGTTTTTTTTTTTCCAGAAATGCATATAATTGATATTATACACTAGGCAGCTTTTTAAGACTGGCTTTTCTCCCTTAGCAATATGCATTTACATTTTGTCTATGTCCTTTCACGGTTTGATCAAATGTTCCTATTTTCACTGAATGATAATCCATTGTATAGATGGACTACAGTTTGTTATCTGTTTACTTATTGGTGTATATCTTGGTTACTTTCAGATTTTGGTAATTATGATTAAGCTACTATAAGTATCTATGCTCAGCTTTTTTGTTGGGTATAAGTATTCAACTTGAGTAAATACCTCTGAGCCTTTATTGCTGGATTATATGGTAAAACAATAATTAGGTTTATAAGAAACTGCTAAAATATGTTTCAGTGTGACTGTACCATTTGCCTTCCCTCTAGTACTAAATAAGAGTTCCTGTGCTCTGTGTCACTGTCACATTTTAGTAGTGTCAGCCTTTGGATTTTAGTCATTCTAATAGGGATGTAAGTATATCTCATTGTGGCTTTAATTTGCATTTTTTAATAACAGATTATGGTGAGCATATTTTCATATGCCTTTTCATGACCTATATATTTTCTTTGGTGATGTCTGTTCACATATTTTGTTCATTTTCAAATTCATGTCTTTGTGTTATTAATATTGTTTATTTTTTTTACATTTTGGATATAAGTTGGGTTTTTTTTAATATTAGGTATGCATTTGCAGATATTTTCTTTTAGTCTCTTGATTCTTTTTTTTTTTCATTCTCTTAATAATACTGCCTTTTACAGGGAAGTTTTAATTTTTAATAAAGTCGAATATCAGAGTTCAGAGATTTTTGTTTTTTGTTTTTTTTTTGGTCTGGATCATGCTATTGGTGTTATATTTAAAAGTCATCACCAAACTAAAGGTCACATATATTCATCTTATATTTATTCAAGACATTTTATAATTTTACATTTAGATCTAAGAGCCATTTAGAGTTTATGTTAATGAAACTGTAAGGCCTATGTCTAGATGCTTTTCTTTTTTTTTTTCTTGTTGCATATGCATATCCAGTTGTTTCAGCATCATTGACTAGAAGACTGTCATTTTTCACTGACTTGCCTATATTTCTTTCAAAGATCAGTTGACTGTTATGCATAGTCTGTTTGACCTATGTGTCTATTCGTTTGCTGATACAACATTATATTGACTATGGTAGTATTAAAATCTTGAAATGAGGTAGCGTGAGTCCTACACCATTGTTTATCTTCTTTAGTATTGTTTGGACTATTCTAGGACTTTGCTTCTTATAGAAATTTAGACTCTGTCAATATCCACAAAATAGCTTACTGAGATTTTGACTAGGATTGCATTTAAATATATAGATCAAGTTGGAAATAATACACATCTTACCAATAGTATGTCTTCTGATTCAGGAACACGTATTTTCATGTATTTAGGTCTTCATTGACTTTTTTCAATGTTTTATAGTTTTATGCATATTAGGTTCCTTCTATTTTTTATATTTATAAACCTAATTATTTAATTTTTGCACAGTATTTTTGCAAATGGTAGTGTTTTCCCTTTTGATTTCGAATTCCACTGTTCATTTCCAATATACAGAAAGGCAGTTGACTTTTGTATTTTAACCACATATCATGTGACCTTGCTGTGCCCATTTTTTTTTCTTTTTTAGTAACTCCTTGTGGTTTTCTATTCAGACAAGTAGAAACGATTCTTCCTTTTTAATTGTACATGTTTTATTTCTTTTTATTGTACTATTGTGCTAAATATGATTTCGAGTATGATGTTGAAGAGTAGTGCTGAGAAAGGACATCTTTGCCTGTCTAAAGATGTTTTGGAATTCATTGATTAATAATTGAAATTTTAATCAGACTTGCAAACTTGGTGGTAGGATATAATTCTTTTTATAATTGTTGGCTTCAATTTGCTAATATTTTGTTGAGGATTTTTGGCATCTGTGCTCAATGAGAGATATTGGTTTATTGTTTTTATTTTCAGTAATACCATTAGTTTTGATGTTAGGGTAATGTGGGTCTCGTATGTTCCTTTTTTTTTTTAACTTTTTATTTTTTTATTTTTTACAATAAACTGCATATATTTAGAGTGTACAATTTGGTATCCCACTCTCCCAATTCATTCCCCCCCAACCCTCCCCGCTTTCCCCACTTGATGTCCATATGTTTGTTCTCTACATCTGTGTCTCTATTTCTGCCTTGCAAACTGGTTGATTTGTACCATTTTTCTACAGTCCACATATATGTGTTAATATACAATATTTGTCGTATGTTCTTATATAAATGTTACTTCTTGTATTTTGTGGAAGAGATTGTGGAAAATTGGTATAAATTTTTGCTTTAAACTTTGGTAGAATTCACTGGGGAAACTATCTGCGCCTGAGCCTGGTGCTTTCTTTTTTGGAAGGTAAATAATGACTATTCTATTCCCTATCTATCTATCTCTCTACATATCTACCTACCTATTCAGGTTACCTGTTTCTCATTGTGTGAATATTGGTATTGTGTGTTTAAGGAATTTTTCCATTTCATTTGAGGACACTGAATTTTTAGGCATAGAATCATTCTGGAACTTCTTTATCATCCTTTTTATTTCCATGATGTCAGTAGGGATACTCCTTCTTTCATTTATGGTATTAATATGTTTTTCTCCCTTTTTCTTCCGTGTTAGCCTTGCTGTGGGTATATAAATTTATTGATTTTCTTAAAAAAGAACTAGCTTTTGGCTGTGTTGATTTTCTGTCCTGTTTTCCTGGTTTCAAATTTGGTGCATTCTGTTCTAATGTTTATTATTACCTTTTTGATTGATTTAGACTTAAATCACAATTTTCCCCCTAGTTTCCTAAGATGGAAGCACCAATATGTATTTTTTCAAATACCACCACGAAATTCTCTAATATAAGCAGCATATCCTATAATTCAACTTAATTGTGATACTTTGTACCCTCAGTTTAAAGCTCAGTTCTACAAGATTGCTCCCTCCCCCAACTTGTTGCATTATCTTATTCTATAATATATAATATAAAATGTCACAAAATATGGAAGAGAGGAATTAGGAACATATGATTTAAACTTCTTACTTTAGAATCGGAACCTTATCTAACATTACTCAAAAGTAGATTCTGATTAATAATGTACATCTCTCTCAAATATCTTTACAGTATAATTTTTTTAATTAATAAATTTATTTATTGGCTGCATTGGGTCTTTGTTGCTGTGTGTGGGCTTTCTCTAGTTGCAGCACATGGGGGCTGCTCTTCGTTGTGGTGTGTGGGCTTCTCTTTGCGGTGGCTTCTCTTGTTGCAGAGCATGGGCTCTAGGTGTGTGGGCTTCAGTAGTTGTGGCACACTGGCTCAGTAATTGTGGCTCGCAGGATGTAGAGCACAGACTCAGTAGTTGTGGTGCATGAGCTTACTTGCTCTGTGGCATGTGGGATCTTCCTGGACCAGGGCTCGAACCTGTGCCCCCTGCATTGGCAGGCAGATTCTTAACCACTGCAGCACGAGGGAAGTCCCTACAGTGTAATTTTTAAATGTATTAATTTCTTCAAATTATTTCAGTGAAACTATTGGCCTCCTGTGACTTCTATAACCTCCCTGGAAGCGGATATTGTCACACTTAATTTTGGCCTTGTAACATAAGATAAAAATGATACTGAGAATCTCATAATCAAACATTACAAAAATAATGCAATATGTACACCTTATAAATCATGTTTACCACAGTAATATGGTTTTATTTGGTAACAAAAATTTTCATTTCAAAAGAGCTAAATCCAACAATATGCTTTATAAAATAACATGAATTAAAGCAATACATCAAGAACAGGTAGACTACAACTAAAATGATACTGCTAAAAGTATAAGTTGATTTAAAAATTCTTTCTGGAATAAAATTTATAAATACAATTCAAGACTTACAAATATTTTATCTGAATAGCTAAAATTCTGTATACAGGAATTTGTATCAAATTAAAACAAAACAAAAATAAAAAGAGAAACCAAATTTACATAAAGGGATTTTTCATTTTTTTTAGCTTATGCAGTAATATATTTGAAAGTACAGAACCTTTGTATAGAATTCTATAATATATTAGTAGAATAAAATATTAAGCAGACAAAACATTTTTATGTAGGTTAAAAGACAACAGACTTCCATCACTTTCAAATGAGTGTACTTTGAAAACAAAAATAAAAACAAAACAAAACATTTCAAATTGAAATATTAAGACTGTATGTATATGACTGTGTATAGTAAGAATTCCACTTTAAAAGGAATTAAGAAGTATATAAAAATTAATATTAGTTATAACAGTAGCAAAAGTACTTAGGTTATTGTGGCACTTATCACAAATACAATTAAGTAATGATTTATGGGGAAAAAAAAGCAAAAAATTGCCTACTCCTTAGGTTATTAGGAAAACATCCAAAAAAAAATCCTTTGGTATACTGTCTTGTATTGCTAAATTTTGAGTTTGTGCTCTAGTCCCTGTATTAGATGGGTTTTAAAAATAACCTAAAGTATTTCAAATAATTTTTCATAGTAAACTTGCTTGTACTAGTAAATCATGTACAGATTCCCAATTAGAAACTAAATAAAAAACAGCTTTTCTCTTATATTTCAGTTTTTCTTGTCTCAAAAGAAAATGAAAATCTGAATTAGTTTTTAAGTACACCTTAAATAATATTGGCAAAGTTTCTTGGTTAGAAACTCTAAATTGGAAAATTATAAAATGAAAAATTGAAGGCCCTATGTAGATAACTGGTAATTCTACATATAACAAGATATGGAAAGGCTGGAAAATGTGCTTAAACTTGGACCCCATTCATGCATTGGTAAGGTGATCTCAGTGGGCAAAATATGGGGCTGAACCTTGTAAAAGAAGAACTGATATAATGGAGTTAGAGAATATTGTAGTTTTCCATGCAATTTAATATTAGTATATTTGTATTGACATATGAATGTAATTTCTGGTATTTATTATAATGGAGAATGTTTCACAGAAATTGCTAATCTGAATGGAAATAATTTTGTTTTTTGAATCTGAGTAATGTTATATTTCTTTTCATTGCATAGGTTTGATCAAACTGTAGAGGTGGCGATAAATATTTTTATATGAATTTTTTAAGGGTGTAAGTTTTTTAAAGGGTTGAAAATAAAAATGTTGGATACAATATTTTCCCCTAAAACTCCAGGAAAATAGTACAGCACATATACACTTACAGGTATCTTAAATCACATCAGCAAGCTTCCTGTGAAACTATTCTGTCAAAGATGAATGCTTTTCTAAAAAAATAAATAAATAATACTGTTTAACTTAACATACAATTTTTATGTCAGTTTTTAAAATATATTTACAGAATGTCAAAATACTTTCAAAAAGTAGCTAAAGCTGTATGAGACTTAATGACCATAATTTCCTGTCTGCACTTTTAACAGTTATACTCTTTGAAACTTTTGAGTATATTCACAGATTTGTTTCTCAGTAAAATTGAATATGTTGAGTTGATTTCAATGTCCAAAGGAACCAATTAAAGGTGGGATATTAATATTAACAGGAATGTTTCACAAATGATGAAATTATTTATCCCCTATTTTTTCATATTGAAAAGTAGATAACTTTCCCTCTAGAGCTAAAAGCTTTTTAATTTTTTGACTTATTTTTTTTTCGGTGAGGATAGAATAACTCTACATGTAATCATCCTAGTTGGAAGTAGGAGAAAATGAATCCTCTGTAAAGTCATATTTAATCTGTCCATCTCTTAGAATCATGCAGAAAATTGTTACCAATTGAAATTCAATCAAAGAGAGTTGCACTCGGGGGCCAAACTCCACTTTAGAAAATAGCATTTCCTGATTATGCATTTCAGACCGCATTTTATACAGGAAATTATATAAATGTAAATGAGATTATTCTACCTAAGTTTTCTGTATAAGTTCCCTATTTGAAATGTCTGATATTCACTGGTTTTCAAATGGCAATAGATAGTATAAATATAAATTTATATGTTTACATAGTTTTAAATAAAACTTTAGTTTTTGATACCTAGGTACTCCTAACTATAAAATAAGCCTAATAAGATATATAAAGGTGAGGCAGATAATACTAAGAAGGTATGTAAGAAATGTTGAAATAAAATCTTTCTAAAACTACTGTCCTGGATATTCACTAAATCAACAGATTCACAGTTGTCCTCTTGCACTCTTGCCTTCAATACACTCATTATTTAATTGAATTAAGAAAATTGACTGCTCAGTATGCTATATTATTAGATTATCACAGAAAGCTATATATCACTGTTACTCCATTTTATTAGTTCAATACAAAAGACTAAAATGCCATTGATCCACTATTAACAGTTAAAGATATGAATTGAAGTAAAAGTAAAATTAAAGAAATTGAAAAGCATTCTAAAGTGACTTAAAAATAATATTGATGTGGGATGCATATAATAAACAAAGAATTTCTGTTTAATAGCAGTAAAATCATATAGTTAATTTTACAGTCAAATACAATGATGGTCAAATAAATTATTCAGCTTCAGTGTTACACTGCAAGTTGTACTCTGTTTATACTTTAATATTCTTTTTAGTTCTATCTATTAACAGGATCTAAGTAGAAGAGTATTTAAAGGAAAAAAAGAAGATATCAATATATGAAACCTGTTAAAAAAAAAAGAGAGGAAGTAAAAAGCCAAGAAGCATAGATTAAATTAGCTTTTTTTGTCATGAGCCACTGTGTGTAAGAAAGGTAAAAACATATTTTCTATTGAGAAATTTTGTTATAAAGACTAACTGTCTAAAACAAAACAGGAAAAAATTAGTGAGGTCATTTGAATTTTTGGCATATATTAAATGAAAATATGTGTACAAAAAAGCACAAGGGATTGGAGAGTGGAAATATGCTGTGAAACAAACTAATATTTTGTAAAGGTAAAATGTAAACAATTAAGTATGGGTATCTTGAAATCTATGACATAATTAATTTTAAAAAGAGATATAAATAATAAGCCAGCAATGGAGATAATAAGAAATCTTTAAAAATACTCAACATAAAGAAGACAGAAAAAGTGGAAAAATAAAGATAAAATGGAATCAATAGAAAACAATCAAATGATAGATTTTAATCCAACCATAATAATACTATAATACATATAAATAATCTAACCATATCAAATAAAAGACAGAGATGGTACAATTTAATATAAGACCACAGGTATGTTAAAATGTCGAAGGTGACAAAAGATGTGCAAATCAAATACTCATCAAAGGATATGTTGATATTACAAAAAAAGTTGACTTCAGAATATGGACAGAATATGCATTATGAAATGCAGACATTAAGTCATTTTCCAAACAAATAAAAATCTAGAATGCATATGCACCTAATAACAGAGCTGGAAATACATAAAAACTGGAAGATGAATAATCAAACTCATAATTGTATTTGGAAACTTTAATATTCTTTTTTTTAGCAGTTGACAGAACAAACAAAATATCAGAAAATAAATAATAGACCTCAACAGCAGTATAAACTAACATGACAAAGTTGAAAGAAATTTGTAGAACATTGTAATCTAACACCATAAGAATGCATATCCTTTTCAAATTCACATTAAACTCTTAGAAGATACATTATGTTCTAGACCATAAGATAAATCTTCATAAATTAAAAAGTTTGAAATATATACAAAGTATGTTCTGGCATCATTACTGAACTATACCAGAAATCACAAGAGAAATTATAAATTATTTTGAATTGAATAAAACCAAAAACAAACATATCAAAATTTATGGGTTGCAGCCAAGCCAGTGATGAGGGGGAATTTTGTTGTGTTAAAATTTTATATTAAGAGCAAAGACCTCAAATAAATAATCTAAGCCACAGCCTTATAAAACTAGAAAAAGAAGAGCAAAATAAACCCAAAGGAAGCAGAAAGCAGGAAACAATACAGTTAAAAGGAAAATCAATGAAAGTAAACACAGATATACAAAGAAGAAAAATTTTTAGTTCTTTATAAAAGTGAATAAAATTGTTAGGCTTCTAGTCATATGAATAAGCAAACTGAAACAGAATGTGCACACAGTCAATGTCAGTAATGAAACTGGTGGCATCACTACAGATTATACCTATTTTTAAAATACAAGAGAATATTATAAGCAATGTTTTACTAAATTATACTATAAAGTTGATTAGATAAATGAAAGGGACAAATTCCTTAAAAAGACATGAACTAACTAAACTCACTGGAAAATAAAGTACCAAAATGCCCCTGTATCTATTATAAAAAGTTGAATTTTTAGTCAAATATATTTACACACACACACACACACACACATATGTACCCCTCAATCTGAGATGGTTTCAGTGGTGAATATGACCCCTTAATGTGGACATAATACCAAATCCTATATAAAATCTTCCAGAAAATTGATGATGAGAGAATATTCCCCAAATGATTGTAAAAGTCAGCATTCCCCTCATACAAAAGGCAAAGACATGAAAAGAACAGACAGCTACATACCAATATCCCCCATAAAAATAGACACAAAATTTCTCACAAGAAATAGTTGAAAATTCAATTTAGCAATATATGAAATAGATAATAGATACAGCCAAGTGTGTTTTCTCCTGTAAAGGCTTATTCAACATTTAAAAAAATCAAACAATATAATTCACCATATGGACAGACTAACCAAGAACAACTATAAAAAATTCAGAAAAGAACTGTGTGAATTCAACATCCATTCATGATAAGATTTTTCAGTAAACTAGGAATAAAAGAATATATCATTGAGGTTATTAAGTAAATCAAAGAAAATTCTAAGCTAATTTCATAGTGCATAGTGAAAGACTGAACACTTTCTCTGTAGGATGAGGAATAAGAGAGGAATGACTAACCTATTTAACATCATACTCAAGGTTCTGGTAAATGCAGAAAGACAAAAGAAAGTCATAAAGATTCAAAAATAAGATGGGAAAATATTTGTTTACTAACAACATAGTTGTATACATATAAATTCTTTAAAAAGTCACAGAAATAAAACTAAAAATTGAGCTTAGCAACTTACTAGGATATAAGGTCAAAATTCGATGTGATATTAATATAAAACTGAACACCATTTTTACATAGTAATAGTAAACTGTTACAAACTGAAATAAAAGTAAACACTACTATCTATAATAACCAAAAAAAATGAAAAAAGGTATAAATCCTACTTCATAAATGCAATACAAGTATTATGAATTCTATAAAATAAATCAAGAAAGACAAATGGAGATACAGATGATATTCATTGGGTGATTAATGTTAATTATCTTCATAATGATCTACAGATTTGAGGCATTACAAGCACATCACTGCATATATATGTGTATATGTATATAATGTTAATAACCGTAACCTAGTAGATTTGCAGAAAGGCAAAGAAATTATAATACCCAAAATAAAATTTGAAAAGAACAACATTGGGGGACTTCCACTTCTTGTTGTTCAAGTCTATCATAAAAGTACTCTATTCAAATAGGTTGTTATTAGAGAAAGGATAGACATGTAGATCGATGGAATGGTATAATGAATCAGAAAATACATTCTAATATATTTTGTCAATTTATATTCAAAAAAACAAAAACTCAAATATTAGTGGAAAAATGCCTATAAATGCAAATAAGTGAACATGAATAGAAAGTAACTATTCAAAATGAATCAATAACCAGTGTGAAATCTAAATCTATAAATCTTCTTGAATAAAACAGAAAATTTTTGTCACTTTAGGTTAAGCAAAATTTTGTTAGATATGATGCCAAAAGACTAATCTATTAAACGAAGATAAGGGGGACTTTATCAAAATTAAGAAAATCTGGTCTTCAAAAGAGACTGTTAAGAGAATGAAAGAGAAAAAGTAAGCTGGGAAAAAATATTGTAAATTACAAATCACATAAAATATGTTCATAATATAGAAAGAACATATTACAGTTAAAGATAACAAATAGATGGGGAGAAAGATGGCAGAGGAGTAGGACTTGGCAATCACCCTCCTCCACACAAATACTTGAAAAACACAGCTACTTGGGGAGTGGCTCCTGGAGAACACCTCTCAAATGCCAGCAGGAGACCTCAGACTGCCAAAAAGGCAAGAGAAATTCCACATAATTCGGTAGTGCAAAGGAAAGAAGGGGGAAAAAAAAAGAGACAAAGAATTCTGAGGATACCGGACCCTCTGGGAGGAAGCTGTGAGGGGGGAAGGCTCCCACACATGGGGGAGCTGCCTTGCAGGTGGGGAAGGACAGGGGGAGTTGCAGAGCAACTGAGTCCCACCAAATACCCACTCACCTGCCTTCCACCCTGCTCCGCCACTCCCCCACCCCTGCTGCTGTGCCACGGGCCTGCAGCCAGCACAGCCACAGCCACCAAGGACCCTGTGTGTAAGGCAAGTTACTGACCACACACTCCCAGCAGCAGGGGAAGCCCACCAACATCCCAGGCCCACTGAACTCTGCTGCTGCAAGCAATCCTGGAGATTTCACCCACAATAGGCTTGAAAGACCCTATAACTGTGGATCACCTGATTAGATGAGTGTTTCTACAACAGAGACTGCAGACATGGGGGACAACTGGGGAATGTGGGGAAAAATACACATAAGACTAATTCCAGATCACAGTCTGAGCTCTCCACCGTCCTCTCCACAGCAGAGGCAGAGCCATACCTAGAATTATTGGAATACTTTTGGTATGTTTATCTTGTTTCTGGTTTTAGGTATGTCAGTTAAAGTTTTAATATATAGATATGTGTATGTAAATATCCTTGTAATTGGTATGAGTACTTTCTTCTTTCCTTTGCTCTCTCGTTTTCTCTTCTCATTGGTTTCTTTTCCTCTTCTCTTTCTGCAAGTGCAAGTGTGCACATCTCCTTGTGTGATTTTGACTGATTAGAGTTGATTTTACCACCAGTCTTGGGGACCTGTCTGCCATCTCCCTTTCTCCCCTTTTATCTTCCTTTTTTCCTTTGCTCTCCTTCTACCTCCTTTTTCTCCATGCCATTGCACAGATCTCAGTAAGACTACCGTATCCTTCCCTACCTCCAACCTGAAGTTTCAGGTGACACCCTGGCACCCTCTTTTGCCCCCTCTTGCCTGGGCAAGGAACCAACTCCTGAGAGCAACCTACACACAAAGCAGGATCCAAAACCAAAACTGACCCCCAAGGTCTGCAGGACCAAAGAAGAAAAAGAGAAACAGCCCCAGGAGGAGCACATTTAATGCACACAGTAGGATTTAAGGAACCTGCATCTGTGGGTTACCTGATTAGACATGTGTTTCTACAATAGAGATTGCAGACATAGGGGTCAACTGGGGACTGTGGGAACAAATACACACAGGACTAATACCACATCACAGTCTGAATTCTCCACAGTTCTTTCCACAGCAGGAGCAGACTCATACCTAGAAATATTAGAGGGCTTTTTGGTATAATTATTTTATTTCTGGTTTTAGGCATTTGTTAGTTAAATATTTACTGTACATATGTGCATGTGGATTTGCTTGTAATTGATATAAGTACTCTCTCCTTTCTTTGTTCTCCCATTTTCTCTTCTCATTGGTTTCTTTTCCTCCTCTCTTTCTGCAAGTGCAAGTGTGCACATCTCCTTGTGTGATTTTGACTGATTAGAGTTGTATTCACCACCAATCTTGGGGATCTGTCTGCCCTTTCTCTTTCTTCCCTTTTTTCTTCCTTTTTTTTTTTTCTTTGTTCTCCTTCTACCTCCTTTTCCTCCATGCCGTGCACCTTCCAGGGTCTTGGTGCCCCAGCCAAGGCCAAACCTGGACCTTTGAGACAGCAGAGTGGAGTCTAGGACATTGGACTATGAGAGAACTCCTGACCCAATGAATTATTAATCAGCAAGTGCTCCCCCAGGGTTCTCATTCTCAACAACAAGTCCCAAACCCAATCAAAGGCCAGCAACCTCCAGTGCTTGGAACATCAAGCCAAACAGAACAGAGATAAGAGGAATTTCTACTAAGCAGAATAGGGAAAGGAGACAGCAAACATGAAAAATTAGACAAAATGAGAAAACAAAGAAACACCTTGCAGGCAAGGGAGCAAGATAAAAATCCACAAGACCAAATAAATGAAGAAGAAATTGGAAAATTGTCTGAAAAAGAATTCACAGTAATGATAGTAAAGATGATCCAAACACTCAATAATAAAATAGAGAAAATACAAGAAAAACATAAGGACCTAGAAAAACTAAAGCGCAAACAAACAGTAATGGACAACAAAATAACCAAAATTAAAAATACTCTAGATGGTATAAACAGCAGAATAACTGACGCAGAGGAACAAATAAGTGAGTTAGAAGATAGAATGGGGGAAATAATTGCCACAGAGCAGGAAAGAGAAAAAAGAATTTAAAAAATGGAAGACAGTCTCAAAGACTTTGGTGACAACATGAAGCGCACCAACATTCGAATCATAGGCATCCCAGAAGAAGAAGAAAAAAAGAAAGGGTCTGAGAAAATATTTCTAGAGGTTATAGTGGAAAACTTCCCCAACATGGGAAAGGAAGCAATTAAGTCCAAGAAGCACAAAGAGTCCTATATAGAATAAACCCAAGGGGAAATACACCAAGGCATATGTTAATCAAACTAATGACAATTAAACACAAAGAAAAAATATTAAAAGCAGCAAGAGAAAAGCAACAAATAATATATAAGGTAAAACCCATAAGGATAACATCTGATCTTTCTGCAGAAACTCTGCAGGCCAGAAGGGAATGGCAGGATATACAGAAAGTCCTGAAAGAGAAAAACCTACAGCCAAGAATACTCTACCCAGCAAGAATCTCATTCAGATTCGACAGAGAAATCAAAAGCTTTACAGACAAGGAACAGCCAGGAGAATTCAGCACCATCAAACCAGCCCTACAACAAGTGCTTAAGGAACTTTTCTAAGCAGGAAACACAAGAGCAGGAAAAGACTTACAAAAACAAACCCCAAACAATTAAGAAAATGGTAATAGGAACACACATTTCAATAGTCACCTTAAATGTAAATAGATTAAATGTTCCAACCAAAAGACACAGACTGGCTGAATGCATAAAAAAAACAAGACCCTTCTATAGGCTGCCTACAAGAAACCCACTTCAGACCAAGGGATACATATAGACTGAAAGTAAAGGGATGGAAAAAGATATTCCATGCAAATGAAAGTCAAAAGAAAGCTGGAGTAGCAATACTCATATGAGACACATTAGACTTTAAAGACTATTACAAGAAACAAGGAAGGACACTACATAATGATCAAGGGATCCATCCAAGAAGAACATATCACAATTATAAATATCTATGCACCCAACATAGGAGCACCTCAATGCATAAGGCAAATGCTAACAGCCATCAAAGGGGACATGGACAGTAACACAATAATAGTGGGAGACTTGAACACTCCACTTATATCAATGGACAATCATCCAAACAGAAAATAAATAAGGACACATGAGCTTTAAATGAGACATTAGGCCATCTTGACTTAATTGATATTTATAGGACATTCCATCCAAAAACTGCAGAATACACTGTCTTCTCAAGTGCACATGGAACATTTTCCAGGATAGATCACATCTTGGGTCACAAATCAAGCCTTGGTAAATTCAAGAAAATTGAAATCATATCAAGCATCTTCTCAGACCACAACACCATGAGACTAGATATAAATTACAGAAAAAAAACTGCAAAAAATACAAACACATGGAGGCTAAACCATATGTTATTAAACAACCAAGAAATCATTAAAGAAATCAAAGAGGAAATCAAAAAATATCTGGAAACAAATGACAATGAAAACACAACCCCCCAAAACTTATGGGATGCAGCAAAAGCAGTTCTAAGAGGGAAGTTTATAGCAATACAGTTCTACCTCAAGAAACAAGAAAAATCTCGAATAAACAACCTAACCTTACACCTAAAACAATTAGAGAAAGAAGAACAAAAAAACTCCAAAGTGAGCAGAAGGAAAGAAATCATAAAGATTAGATCAGAAATAAATGAAAAAGAAAGGAAGGAAACAATAGCAACGTTCAATGAAACTAAAAGCTGGTTCTTTGAGAAGATAAACAAAATTGATAAACCATTAGGCAGACTCATCAGGAAAAAAAGGGAGAAGATGCAAATCAGCAGAATTAGAAATGAAAAGGGAGAAGTAACAACCTACACTTCAGAAATACAAAAGATCATGAGAGACTACTACAAGCAACTATGTGCCAATAAATTTGATAACCTGGAAGAAATGGATGAATTCTTGGAAAAGTACAATGTTCCAAGCTGAACCAGGAAGAAACAGAAAATATGAACAGACCAATCACAAGTATGGAAATTGAGACTGTGATTAAAAATCTCCCAACAAACAAAAGCCAAGGGCCAGATGGCTTCACAGGGGAGTTCTATCAAACATTTAGAGAAGAGTTAACACCTATCCTTCTCAAACTCTTTAAAATATAGCAGAAAGAGGAACACTCCCAAACTCATTCTATGAGGCCACCATCACCCTGTTACCAAAACCAGGCAAAGATGTCACAAAAAAAGAAAAGTACAGGCCAATATCACTGATAAATATAGATGTAAAAATCCTCAACAAAATACTAGCTAACGTAATCCAACAGCACAGTAAAAAGAACATACACCATGATCAAGTGGGGTTTATCCCTGTGATGCAAAGATTCTTCAATATATGCAAATCAATGAACGTGATACATCATATCAACAAGTTGAAGGATAAAAACCATATGATCATCTCAATAGATGCAGAAAAAAGCTTTGACAAAATTCAACATCCATCTATGAAAAAACTTTCAAGAAAATGGGCATGAAGGAAATTACCTAAACTAAATAAAAGCTATATGTGAGAAACCAAAAGCCAACATCATTCTAAATGATGAAAAACTGAAAGAATTCCCTCTAAGAACAGGAACAAGACAAGGGTGTCCACTCACACCATTATTATTCAACATAGTTTTGGAAGTTTTAGCCACAGCAATCAGGGAAGAAATAGAAATAAAAGGAATCCAAATTTGAAAAGAAGAAGTAAAATTGTCACTCTTTGCAGATGACATGATATTATACATAGAAAACCCAAAAGACTCTACAAGAAAACTGCTAGCACTAATCAATGAATTTAGTAGAGTAGCTGGATACAAAATTAACACACAGAAATCTCTTGCATTCCTATACACTAACAACGAAAGAGCAGAAAGAGAAATTTAGGAAACTCTCCCATTTAGCATTGAAACAAAAAACAAAATACTAGGAATAAACCTGCCTAAGGAGGCAAAAGACTTGTATGCAGAAAAGTATAAGACACTGATGAAAGAAATCAAAGATGATACAATCAGAGGGAGAGACATACCATGTTCTTGGATTGGAAGAATCAACATTGTGAAAATAACTATCCTACCCAAAGCAATTTACAGATTCAACACAATCCTGATCAAATTACCAATGGGATTTTTCACAGAACTAGAACAAGAAATCTTACAATTTGTATGGAAATGCAAAAGACCCCAAATAGCCAAAACAATCTTGAGAAGGAAAGACAGAGTTGGTGAAGTTAGGCCTCCTGACTTCAAACTATACTACAAGGCCATAGTGATCAAGACAGTATGGTACTGGCACAAAAAAAGAAAGGAAGATCAATGGAACAGAATAGAGAACCCAGAGGTAAACCCAAGCACATATGGGCACCTTATCTTTGACAAAGGAGGCAAGAATATACAATGGAAAAAAAGACATTGAAAATTGGACAGCAACAAGTAAAAGAATGAAATTAGGGCACTTCCTTACACCATACACAAAAATATACTCAAAATGGATTAAAGACCTAAATATAAGGCCAGACAGTATAAAACTCCTAGAGGAAAACTTAGGCAGAACACTCTATGATGTACATCAAAGCAAGATCCTTTTTACCCACCTTCTAGAATAATGGAAATAAAATCAACAATAAACACATGGGACCTAATGAAACTTAAAAGCTTTTGCACAGCAAAAGAAACCATAAACAAGACAAGAAGACAATCCTTAGAAGGGGAGAAAATACTTGCCACTGAAGCAACGGACAAAGGACTAATGTCCAACATATACAAGCAGCTCATGCAGCGTAATACCAAAAAAGCAAATAACCCAATCCACAAATGGGCAGAAGACCTAAACAGACATTTCTCCAAAGAAGACATACAGATGGCCAACATACACATGAAAAGATGCTCAATATCACTAATCATTAGAGAAATGCAAGTCAAAGCCACAATGAGGTATCACCTCACACTGATCAGAATGGCCATCATCAAAACATCTAGAAACAATAAATGTTGGAGAGGCTGTGGAGATAAGGGAACTCTCTTGCACTGTTGGTGGGAATGTAAGTTGGTACAGTCACTGTGGAAAACAGTTTGGAGGTTCCTTAAAAATCTAAAAATAGAACTACCATTTGATCCAGTAATCCCACTCCTGGGCATATATCCAGAGAAAACCATAATCCAAAAATAAACATGTACCATAATGTTCATTGCAGCAGTATTTACAATAGCCAGGACATGGAAGCAACCTAAATGCCCATCAACAGATTAATGGAAAAAGAAGATGTGGCACATATATACAATGGAATGTTACTCAGCCATAAAAAGGAATGAAATGGAGCTACATATAATGAGTTGGATAGACCTAGAGTCTGTCATACAGAGTGAAGTAAGCCAGAAAGAGAAAAACAAATATTGTATGCTAACTCATATATACGGAATCTAAGAAGAAAAATGGTACTGATGAACCCAGTGACAGGGCAAGAATAAGGATGCAGATACAGAGAATGGGCTGGAAGACTCTGGGTTGGGGGTGGGGGAAGGGGAAGCTGGGACAAAGTGAGAGTGTAACGTAGCATACATGTATATACACTACCCACTGTAAAATAGATAGCTAGTGGGAAGTTGCTGTATAACAAAGGGAGATTAACTTGATGATGGGTGATGCCTTAGAGGGCCAAGACAGGGAGGGTGGGAGGGAGTCATGGGAGGGAGTGGATATGGGGATATATGTATAAATACAGCTGTTTCACTTTGGTGTATCTCAAATGCTGGTACAAGAGTGTAAAGCAATTATATTCCAATAAAGAGCTTAAATATATATATGCAAATATGTATATATGTATATTTTATTTAAAAAGCTCATAGGTACAGTGAACAGATTGGTCATTGCCAAAGGTGGAGGGGAGAAAGAAAGAAATCAATTTTTTTTTTTTTAGTTTAAATAATTTGAATTTAAAAGCATTAAACAGTTTGGGAGAGCCTGTGGTTGGGGGAGGTATTTAAGTACACGAGGAGAGGAGAATTTTGGGAGTGATAAAAGAGTTCTATCTTTCTATCAACTCTGTGTCTAAAACTGGTATCAAAATCCTAAAGATAGGATTTGATATATTCGTGTTGGACCAGACATCCACATCTGATGCAGTCAAATGTAGACTGGTGTAGATTAACATATTGATATTTTTGCCTATGAAAAGGAAATGTTCTTTAAAATATACCTCCCATTTAACAAGATTCATGACTTCATTAAAACTCTTCTCAAGGGAAGCAAGTAAGCAATCTAGTTGAAATTGCCTATTTGAAAATTATTACAATAACTATGGCAATAACATAATTTCCCGTGAAAATCACAATGACAAAAATTTTAGACTTGTTTTTCTCCAAATACAATATCTGTAAAATATGGATGAAGTGAATTTTTAAAAATATCTAAATTTATGTGCAAATCAATCCTTACATATTTCTAAGTTTTATGCTAATTTTGAATATATTATCCATTGCTGTGCAATAAATTACTCAGACATTTAGCAGTTTAAAGTAACAAATATTTATCTCACACAGGCTTTGGGGCTGGAATTTGGGTGTGCCTTAGCTGGATCCTTTGGCTCAGGGTCTTTCAAAAGGCACAAGGCTGCAATCAATTCACTGGCTAAGGACTGCAGCCATCCCAAGACTCAACTAAGGGACAGATCCTCTTCTACACTCACTCATACAGCTGTTAGCAGACACCAGATACTAACTGGCAGTTTTTTTGGAGCCCTCAGTTCCTTCCCAGGTGAGCCTCTTCATAGGGCGACTCACAGCATAGCAACTTCCTCCCCTGAGAACCAAGGCTGAGAAAGAGAAAGGGAACCACAAACATTTTATAACCTAATCTCAGAAATGACATCCCATTACTTGCTGTTTTTTATTCATTAAAAATAAGACACAAAGTCCAATTCACAGCAGGTAGTGAGCTTCACAAAGGAAGTAACAAATCACTCAGAGCCATTTAGAAGCTGCTTAACACATGGTAATACTTATTTTAGAAATATGTAATCCTCAAAAATAAATTCCCAAAATATAAATATGTATCATCAGACTAATGATCCAAGGAAAAATCAGAAATATATAAAAAGAGAAACATTTCATCATTGATGGAAAATGGCATGCCTTGCATCTGTCAGAAAGCATACTTGTAAAATCAGGTCTGGGAAAGAGATGACCTTTTGAATTTTCTGAGCAATGTTTTAACAAGACAACACCTGAGTATCCTTTAGCATTAACTGCTGTCAGCCTGTCGAAGAAGACAGCATTTAAGATGGCAGAGTAAAAGAACAGAAAGAACCCAAAGTTAGATGATATTATTGAGCACTAATTACTCCTCCTCCTCTTCCTATTCCTCCTACTGCTACTACTACTACTACTATTGCTGCTACTCCTCCTACTCTTGCTGTTACTACTACCTTGCTGTTACTTCTACTACTGTTAACAATGAAAATTATGATAGTCAATATATATTGAGTTCTTATCATATGTGAATTTCTGTGTCAAATACAGAGATTGTAGACATGTCTGTATGTGAAATAAAATATAAAGAAATCACTATTATATTAGTATCATAGAAAAGAAAATGATCACATGAAGAGATTTAATGCATACCTAGGAAAGAGATGTAACACTGGCTCCAAGCCTGCCCTTGTAAACATTGCTCCAGTGGAGGCTTGGGACTCACATGAATTCTGGACATCTTGTATGTGAGCAAATGACTGTTTATGCTCCTTTGAGCACAGTTTCTGTTACTTTCAGCCTCTGATATTCTAATTTATAACATCCTAGAGGTATTCTTAAAAAAAAACACATAAATAATAAAATAATTATATTATGCATAATTATTGATTCACCTTAGAAATATTCATATGTACCAGAATATTAGTTATTTACTATCTGTTAAGAATAAAGAAACTTTTTGATATTTCTCTGGCTTTTATTTTCTATGAGATAATGGTTAGTGAGCTTGCTTGGTAGATGAGACTATACCTACAAAGGGGAAATTTGTTCTCTGTCTGCCCTCCATGGGTCCTGGCAATGCCTTTAGATTCCATGACATGAATGACTCTGTGTTCAACTTCCCTTGGCCTGTCTCTGTCAGCCCCCCTCAGACAGATCTCTGTCTCAATTACCAATCAAAAACAACATTGTACTTTTCCAAGGTCATTTTTCAAATTTCTTCTCAAATTAAATTGAAATATTTTTTCTGTTTCTCTTTCATCTGCTTCATGTACATGGTTTTGTTATGCCTAATACTTAATTCTCTCTCTTTATGTTATCTCTGCAAGAAACTAAATCCGAAATGAGAATATACTAAAAGATACATTGTTATAATTCACAGAACTTCAATCAGAAATCTAGTAATTGCATTAGATAATTTTGCAGAATTTATTTATATATAAAATCATATAAAATTTTGAGTGTGGCACACCTATAACAAAGGTAAACAAGCAGAAGATATGTAATACCTGAGAGATTGATCTAAAATACTGAGGAGATGAAATTATGTGTGTGTATTACCTTAAGTCCTTTGGATAGGTAGATAAGTGTATACAGATTACTTCTTTATGATCATTATTTTTATAGAGTATGGGAATATATTTATATGAAATATCCACTTTAGATTCTATAATTTTATTCCTGGATTTATTACAAACAAAATAATTATTAAATTTTGTTAATTACAATATATATTTTAATATTTAATAAAAAGTTAAAAAGACAAAGTAAAAATTCTTCTAATCCAGCTGTCAAAATAATCCTGTTGGCTTAAAAGTAAAAGCAAATATTGAACACCCAAATAAAACAGAAAAATCCTTCCTTTCCTCCAGTAATACAATTCCCAGTTGGTTTTTATTAATATTTTTCTGTACAATTTTCCAGTAACAGAGTATATCTGTGAATGAACTGGAATACAAATTTTGTGACTCTAGGTAATATTACTTAAATGAATATTGATAGCCAAATAGGATAAACAGGACTCAAAGCTAGATTTAGATGTCTTAAATATATTTTTAATAATTTATATACTTATATACTTATGTATTTATAGTATATATATTTATTATAGTATATATATTTATTATTTTGATGTTGAAAGGAACAAATGTTTTCTGCACATCATTTGCCTTTATTTTTAGTAAATATCATATAGATTATGTTACTAATATTTTCATGTTTTCATTATTTTAAGAGTGTATAGTATTTCATTATTTCATTGTATCAATATTCAACTGTTTCACTATTTTTTCTCCTAGAAAGTATTTAGAATAATTATGTTCCTATTGTAGTTATGCTGCTATAAACATTCAGGTTTATTTAAAGCAGTGAATATAAGTGAATGTTTAAGTTAAATTTCTACCAGATGAATTGGTCTTTAAAAAGCTATGAGAAACCTAAGTTTATAGTATTTTTAATTACAAAAAAATACAAATTACTTATCCATGTATAATTAGTTTATACATGTTTGGGCTTTCAATATCCTACTTTAAATGATACTGCATGCACATTAACAAAGTAGCTTTAGAGAAAATTGCAGGATAATGTATCTTATTCTATTATTCAGTGGAAATAAAAATGAAAGATTCAATAAATGGGTCAGTGACCTAAAGTTGAAATACAATAGCTTTTGTGAGGAAAAAATAATAAACATAACACTGAGTACCCTTTTTATACTACTGTGGCCTGACTGGTAAAATAAAACCTCAAGGAACACTCAGGATAACTCCCATTGCTCTTAAATATTGTATTAGGCAAGGACTCATGAATTTTTACATGATAGCTTGACCTAAAAATATTTTAACAGCTTACAAATCATGTTTCAGTGTGTCATTTAATATATTGATGGAATAAAAAGGCAAATCTGATCTCTCAAGGACCATTTGAATCAAGATTTTTCCTTTTTTTGATATACCTGTTACACTGTTGAACATTTTTATTTGTTTCCACTTTTGTTTTTAGAAAAAAAAAGGTGTAATCAGCCTTATTTTATGTCTGTCTCTTAGGGAAAAAAAAATGTTCTAGGATAGGCATTAGGCATGCACTTCGCTTAACTGACAAATATTTCCGAAGTATTTGTAATATTTTACTTTCCAGTTAGCAAAGTATAAGAGTTCTCGACACTCTACTTTCTCAGTGATACTTACTGTCAGTCTCTTTTGTTTTACTCTTCTATTTATTATGTCCTTTGTTGTCTTATTTGTGTTTTTTACTGTTTTATTTTTTCAAATGGTTTAAGCTATTCTGTTTTTATTACCTATTCATATAAATTTAAGAAGCAACTTTTCTTTTTGCTGTATTGAAGAGGCTTACTGGAACTTTTATTGGGATTGTGTTTAATATTTATATATTTTTGGAAAAAATGAACATCTTACTTATATTAAATCTTCCAGTCCATGGACGTGAGGTATCTCTTTATTTGTCATCTTTAACTTAAATTCTTTGTATATTTTAAATTTATAATTTTGTATTGTTACTATATTTCATTTTTAAATATTTAATATTTGTTGATATATATAAATGTATATACATAATTACACATGTATATATAGTTATTTTATATATGCATAGTGTATAGAAAATATATATACATTTGCATGTGTGTGTGTGTACAGATACAAGAGAAAGAGAGGGGTCATGTTGTATCCATAATTTTATGCTATTTTGGATTTTTAAGAGAGGGTAATTAAAAGGTGAATTAAAAATGCCATTTACTGAAGTAGTAAATTTGTAGATCACAAACCTTTCTTTAAGCTTTTGGATGTTCTTTTTAATAAATCTGTCACTTAATTTTGGAAAGAGAAATATTCAAACAGATCAGATCTTGCTCCTGAGAAGCAACATTTTGTTTTTTCTCAGTAAGCATGCTTATAAAATGCATAACATATGTGCTTATATTTATGTAATCATTCAAAAATAAAAGGGATATGCTATGTTTTCTCTGTTTTTCAATATATGTGTAATATTTATCTGAAAAATGTTAATAGTGCCTATTTGATCTTCAATTCATTTCCACTTGTACTAATATCATATTAAGGAAATATTATTTTAATTTGTCCCATTTTGTCCTAACCTGATACTATCATATAGTTTTTCTTTTTGTAAGAGCTTCTTGATAACTCTCAGTGATTATAGCCCATTACTTATACAATTTTATATTTCTGAGGATGCCCCAGTTGCTCTTTATGTAGTGATACATTCTGTTAGCCACATAAAACAACACACTTTGCCTACAGACATAATTATTGAAATGTCTATCAGAAAGACATTTTGAATCTGTTCGAGCAGAGAGAGAAAAAATTACCAAAAGTGTTCTTATACCATTGTTATTTGGTTTGTTTCTCATTAAGGTATAAGGTTATTTCAAGTTTCAGTATTTTTTTACTGTTTGTTGTAGGCAATGTATTTGGAAATTACAGGAGAAAAAGGAGGAACAAGATGTAATATGTGTACTAGTTAAGAATATTGCCTTAAAATTAGACCTGGATTTTAATTCATTTGTACATCTTTCTAATTGTGGAACCTTGGACAACATTTTAAATCTCTCTCAGCATTTCAATATCTATAAAATAAAGATAAGAAAAGTAGTAAGTCTATTACTTTGAGGATTATTAGAGGCAATAAATGTAAAATATTTAGCCCATTGCTTACCAATAAATATTAGTTACTATTTTTATTTTTAGCTGTTATTCAAAGGAAATATATCAGGGTCTCCTGGACAGTTTTAATTTTATTTCAGAAACTAGATGTCTTTGAGATTTACCAGTTATCCTTTCCTGGATAACAAATTACCACACAACCCTGTGGCTTTAAACCAACAATTTATTTGCTCATAATCTTGCATGTCTGCAATTTGGGATGGGCTGAGGTGGGCAGTTCTCCCCCAAGACTTGCTTAAGGTGACTTATCAAGCCATAGCCATCTTCTGAGTGTACTGCTATTTCTGGGTATTCTAAGATGGATTTACTTGTTTCATGTTTGTGGCTGGCTGTCAGTTGACAGTCAGATAGTAGTTCTAGAGGAACACAGTTAAGATAGTTGTGCTTAATGTGATATGTAACCCTCAAGTGGAATGAGAAGGGGCTATTTATATGGCAGCGTCAGAGCAATTTGCCAAGAGGGTGAGAGTGGAAATTTCCAGTCCATACAGGCCTAACATCTGAAATCCCACAATGCATTTCCACTGCATTTTTGGTCAACACTGCTCACAGACCAGCCCTGATTCCACAAGGTGAAGGAGTGGACTCTACGTCGACAACAAGAGCAACAGGAAAATTACATTGCAAAGGAGAAGGAGGAACTTATGCTCACTTCCTATTTTAATTTCATGTATTTTAATTTTATTTTTCTATTTTACCTTTATATTGTAGACCCCGTTTCCTAGAATCTGTACCCTGGACTCATTATGCTAACAAAGTATTTGACAATTCTCTATCACAGTGAAATCTCTATTACATTTTTTGAAAATGATAGAAAAGTCAAGAATATCTTCCTAATCTAGTCAGAGGGTGGTGTTAGTACAGGTGGAGTATTAATAAGAAATTTTAGGTTTTATGCTTTCCTATCTGAGGAATAATCTCATTTATATCTACAAGGACTTTTTTTTCATGGAATTATTTTTACCAGTTATAAAAACATATATGTATGAAAACCAAGGACATATTCTATACATATATTATGATAAATCAATAATATTTAAAATTTTGACCCAGTAATTTATGTTTCAAGTGTTTATAGGAGTGCTTGCTTCTCTCACAGAATGGAAGTTGCATTTTTGTGCTTTCTGTACTGGTTTTCTGATTTTTTTTAGTGTTATCAAGCTATTCATTTTCATAAGAAAAAGAATAGTACTTTTGAAATATTTATATCATTTCACAATTTTAAATGTAAATTCTCCTTATTAAAACTTGGAAAATGTAATAAAAAGTATAAAAATTTCAGTAATTTAATCACTTAGAGATAGCCACAGCTAACAGACTATTTAAATATCCTTTAAGTTTATCAGACTCTGGGTTTATCCTTTTTATACACTTGAGGTTTCAGCACATTTTAACTTGTATATCTTGGTATTCTTACTAAACTTTAGCACACTTTTAATATTCCATGCACTTCTCTGTTACAGCATTTTTCATCATTGTAACTTTGCATTTGATTAATGCCTCTACCCTTCACTACATTGGAAGCGTTCTCTGTCAAGACTGTATTTATCATATGATCATCATTGTTCCCTTTGCTGTGGATAGTGCTAGCATATAGTATTACTAAATATTTTTCCTAATAAATGTTGAACGAAAATGCAAATTGAGTACTTTAAACTCCATTTATCTATTGAAACTCAACTTGTATTTTTCTAAAAAAGAAATGTTTGCTCATTAAAAAACATCTGATGGTCATGGAATAAAGGTCACAGTTCTCTATGAAGAAGGAATAATGAGTAAATGGTTTGAGATTGTAATGCATTTCTCAGTACCAGGGGACTAAAGCTGCTGATTGTTTTGCTGCAACTTGGCAGTGAATGGGAAGCTCAGGAGGGCAGTTGGCTTTTTTAACTTCCTTTGATAATAGGACAAAGGCATTACTACTTTTACATTGTTCTCCTCACTTGTCAAGACAGGCATCATGACTCTGTACATTTACTACATAGCCTATTTTCAGTTGTGGTCAAGCAGAAGTCAGGCTAGGCATGGCTTGTGCACTTGAGCTTTCCACACCCTATTTACTAAAACACAGATTTATTTAGCCTTTGACATGCTTTCTTTGCTCATCCAGAGATGTGAGAGAATCAGCAACTCTGACGAGCTCTAGAGGTTGCAGCAAGAGAATACGTTAAGGCCATAAGAGGCTAGGTCCAATTTGAGCTTCCCTGCCCAAAGAATGAGACATGCCTTTGGCTTCATTAGTATTTTACAATTATATCAGACAATAGTGCCTATGAAAAATTGTAGAACAGACTAATGCTTTTTTGTGAGTGAAAAGGAATGGGGTAAATGGCATCCAGGATTTACTTTTAAAAGTAAATGATGAGAGTCATTTTAGAGTTGTGCATCAACTTTGTATGCCACATGTCAAGGAGTTCGCAATCCAGTGCAGTTATTTTCCTTTTTTTTTTTAATGAAAGCATTGTTTTTGGTTATCCTGCAGAGACAAAGCTGTATAAAGAGCTTAGAAAAACACCTCCCACTCTATTCTATATCTCTTCATATATTACTGTGTTTCATGTTCTAAGCACAGCTAACAATCTCATATACCATATATGTAGTCAGTAAGTATTTGGAGAGTTTTCCCATCCACATTACATAATAATGGATGGTTTTCATCTTGGTATTTCCTGGCATACACAGTCAGTGACTCTCAAATACCTTAATTGAACATATCCCTAGAAACAATAACAAGGAAACAAACAAACACATAAACTCTTTAGCTCATTTTTATATTATATTGTGGAAAAATTGCAACAGATAAGTTAAAAATGTAAGGGAAACTTTATATGAGATTATTTCAGTAGGGGAGAGAAGAAGACTAATTTAAAAGCTATTGTAAACTACCAGTCAAAACAAGATGAGAACCTAAATTGTTAACTTGGTTATGTTACATAAAATTATTTAATGGCAATGTTACATAAAATTATTTACTTTAAGATATTTAAATGTAATTATGAGACGATGCAAAGATATTTTAAAAAATTTTAGTTCCAAATTTGAGACCTGCATAAATACCTTTATTTAAATGTTTAATCTATGAAGGAGCAGTAGTTCATTTATTCTGAAGGTGTTTAGAAGTATACTACTGAGTTATCCATGTCTACAACTATATATCATCTATATCTGAAATGGATAGGTGTGATTTCATGGGGCTCTGAGGAGCCTAGTCCTTTATGTCTCAGCACAAAAGGAATTCAGCGAGAGGCAAAGTGATAGATAAGAAGTGATTTTTCAAAATAGGGTGCTTGTGAGG
Source organism: Hippopotamus amphibius kiboko (assembly GCF_030028045.1). Lineage (NCBI taxonomy): Eukaryota > Metazoa > Chordata > Mammalia > Artiodactyla > Hippopotamidae > Hippopotamus > Hippopotamus amphibius. Next base: position 95,717,313 of record NC_080195.1, on the reverse strand, counting down.
CTTACAAGCAGACAGGCAAGCAGTGCGCTGCCCCGAGTGCTCAGTGGGTTACATTTTTATAAGCAAAGGAAGACGGGGAGTGGGAGAAGACCTTCTTTGCATTTCTTGAGTAAACGTCACATTTCCATAAATGATTGTTTTTGTGTGTGTGTGTGCAGAGCATGTGCTGGGGGTCATTAACTTGATGACACCACTGGGAAGACTGTAGGACTTATTCTTCACTACTGTTTTATTGTTTTTAGGACATGCTTTGGGGGTCATTAACTTACTGAGCTCACTGGGCAGAGTACAGGTCTCATGCTACCATTGTTTTATTGTTTTGGGGCATGTCTCATGCTTCTGTTGCATGATTTTGTTGATAATCAAGTTAGTTTGATTTTGTTGTTAAGCAAGCTTATCTGGCTTTGATGCTAAGTGACTTGTTCTGCTTTATGAATGAAGCAAGCCCATGTTGTTTTAGGATTTTCTTGAGTGATCATTAATCTTACTGTGGTCTCCCAAAGTCCCCTAAAGTTCCCTCTCTATCTACAATCCCCTAATGGGGTTTCTAAGCTGACTATTTGATTATCCTACTCAATCCCTATCATGTCTATATCATCTGTGTCTATATCCATTTCTATATTTGTATCTGTTGGTAGATATATATTTTAACAATCTAGTGGTTCTTGTATTCACATTTTCTTTTAAATGTTCGCTTTCTAAAAATTTTGGGGAAATTTGTGAGAGTGAATTTGAATATATGGATTTATTGGTCCCTCTCCACTTTACTATTACTGTGCATTTCTCTTACCATCCTCCATCCTGTCATGACCATAAAGGTTTTATTTGGTGTGTAAACATAGGTATAGCTGTTAAAGGCTTATGCAGCCATTGATTGAGAAGTATTTCCACCAAGAAAAATATACGTAGTTTTTTTCCCCCATTTTTAACAGTACATAGTTTTGTTTCCTATCACATGCATTATCACCTTTTATAGGTTTTACTTAACTGAGGAAATATGAATCCAGTTTTTAGCATAAATACACCGAATTTCCTGTGAGCATGATAAACCCTTTAAATGTGAATTTTTAAATATCTTTAATAGTATCTAAGCTACCCCTAGTGGGAACATCTTGATTTCCAGAAGACCCATGCAGTGTTTCAGATTGGACCACCTAGTAAAGCTCCACAGTTGATTTTTAGCATATGCAGTAAGGTACCAATTAACTTTTTTACATGAGATCACTTATCACTTGGTGTACTTGGGTATCCTACCAGGGGGCCAGAAAATGTGGGTAAGATTTTCTGTTGAATAAATGCTAGTAATGTCTAGTCTGTAGGAGATGACAGTTCATCAGCAGAAAACAAAATTCAGCCTAAAATCAGAACACAAATACACTTGGAGCAAATTTCTTCTGAGGCCTTAGTGTTTGATATCCTTAATTGTCAAATATTTTCTTACTAAACTTTTGATAACATTAAGGTTCAGGGAGAGAGGAAGAGAAAGGGAGAGAGAGGTGGGGGGATAGAGAAAGAGAGATTGTTTCATTGATTGAGGGAGATAGAGATAGATTGACTTAATTTTAAAATTTAGGCACCTTACGTTGAATATGTATTCCTGTTATCTAGTGTTGCTTGCTCATTGCATAAAATAGTTACCTTGTTACTCAAAGTTAATAGATAATTTGATTGTTTCCCAAGAGTTGACAACTGATTTCATCTTATCTGGAAATTGAGAATCTCTATGGTGTGTTTATATGTTTCTTTAATTAAAAAGTGTGGTCATGAATTTTCAAATTTAGATTTGAGTACTTATAAATAAATGTAACTTACTAAATTCCACTTTTGACTAGAAAGTAAACAAAGGAGGGGAAGATTCTGCACATTCTCATATTTAATTTTTTTTCCTTAACATCATGTTTGTTTCTTGCTTGGGTTCTCAAAATTTCTCATCTTTATGAAAAAATCAACCTGGGTCTTTTTTCAAAATATATGGGAGAAATGACTTAAGTGCATTTTCTTTTAAAAGGATGCAAGTGCATGTTACAGAAGAATATTATAGTTGTCTATGAGTCTAGGATGGGTTGGTTGCAGGGATTTAGGAAATGAGATATGAAGCAGAGGAGAGGTTAAGAGAAAATAATGAACATAAATTGAAAAACTTTTAAAGAGATTTTGGAGTTTGAAAAGATTATGGATGAAAAAGGGAAATAATTTTGAGAAGGATACCATAATATTTGAATTTTGGGGAGATACTTAATGACTACCAGGAAATCTAATTTTAGCCCTCTTGGGAAAACTTCACTAAAAATTTACATTACATGCATGTGTTTTGAATAACTGACAAGTGTCTAGATGATACCAAAAATTAAGAACTTTTTATTTACTTAATTATATTTATTATATTATATTTCAGGTCTTTTGATTCATCTTTTTTTTTTTTTAACAGTTAAGAACTTCCAAATATTTTCTACCAAAAAACTCAAGCTTCTCTTTACATTAACCATAATGGCGGGTTTGAAACTACATATTCTCTGAGTCTACAATTGCTTTCAGAAGCTACAAAAAAGGAAACATCACTCTTGCTTTATTATCAATTAATTGCTATTGTGCAAAAAGCAAAACAAACAAACTGTAGACAGCTTTTCCTTCCCAAAGGCTAAACAGATGAAATATATAAAAATACAAATGTGTAAATAATTATAATTATATAAAATTATATAAAATGTATAAGTACATATAACACTACACAAATACACAGACATGTGTGTGTATGTCTTTCTCATCAACTGTTAAACTTGATGTACTTTTATATACCTTTTGGTTTATTTTTTTCTCTTTCTGCTCACAGTGCCGAGCACAAAATTCCATCAAATAAATGTGGCTATTTCTACTCACTAGTATTTCATAACAATATATGTTATTGACTCAAGTTAATGGTATATATTTTCAAGAGGACACATTTGAAAAATACTCATTCTGAACATTATAATATTTTAAGCATATCAGGCACATGTCTTCAAATATTAATTATTTTCAGATGCAAATAGCTAGTTATCTAAAATTGACTTGTAAGAAGATGTGTTTGTATAGTAATTTAACTTTATCATTTTTGCTTGAAAAAGTTAAAATAAAAGCATCTGTTGCATCTTTTGTCTCCTTGAAACAATATCTTATACATAATTTCAATATATTAGCAAAATTTAGACTATTGATGACATTTTTGAAGTGAAACTAGTTATCAAAAGAATATAAATGAAGGTGCAACTACAGTCTCTCAAATTGAATTGTGAAAATTCAAAAATCAAGAGTTATCAACTCAATTTAGTGAACCCTTGAATGGCACACAAATATTTGTTCATATACAACATTCAACACTTTTAACTTTGTTAATTAATTCATGGACATATGATCTTTGGGGCTTTATTTTACCCTTACTAGTGAAAAAGATTATTCAGATCAGACTGAAGAGTCACTTCTACACCTTACTCTCTGGTTTAAGTCTATTAAAATATTGTAACTTCTTATAAAAACCATATTACTTTCCTTTAGAGCTCTAATAGAGATTGTAATTTTTAAAATTTATTTACTGTGTTATCTTCCCAATTTAGCTCCATGAATTCAAGGGTGAGGTCTAAGATCTGGCATATCATAGAGCTTTATTTATATAGAGTATATATTTATTTGTTATTTTAAAATTTTGTTTTGTTTTGTTTTTTTAAATTAATTAATTTGGCTGTGTTGGATCTTCACTGCTGCCCATGGGCTTTCTCTAGTTGTGGTGAGTGGGGGAGCTACTCTTCATTTTGGTGCATGGGCTACTCAGTGTGGGGGCTTCTCTTGTGGACCACAGGCTCTAGGCATGCAGGCTTCAGTAGTTGTGGCATGCAGGCTCTAGAACACAGGCTCAGTACTTGTGGCATGCGGGCTTAGTTGTTCCATGGGCACATGGGATCTTCCTGGTCCAGGGATCGAACCTGTGTTCCCTGCATTGGCAGGCAGATTGTTAACCACTCTGCCACCTGGGAAGTCCCTATTTGTTATTTTTAAATTAAGTTTTGGAATAAAGAAAGACTACTTGAAGAATATTTATGATCACCTACAAAACTGTTATTTTTCATTGTCCCTACTCTGTTGCTTACTGATTCTTATATAATATGTAATGGAAAACCATTGTCCAGGAATTTAGTGCCATAAAAATATCTCCTCAGGAAAACTGAGGGCTTCATTTTAACATAACTAATAATATTGCATTATACTTTAGCTTCAGATAATAGGAAGCTGTGAGATAATTGTTTAATTGCAGTAATGATCTTATCCTAGGTGTAGATACAATTATTTTTTCTCACATAAATTGTTTTTAATGTTTGTTTTAATAAAATGTATTTAAGTTATATTTCCTTGTTATTTTGATAAGTGAAAAAAATAACTTTCCACACAAGTCAGTACTAGAAAAATTTTTATGTTGTCTTTGCAAAGGACGTAATGATGCAGGTAACTATGGAGGAAAACTACAAAGCCAGATATATTTAATTAAGTAATATTTATTATAATTTCTAATGAATCTTGGTGTGTAATAGAGGCTTTGATATGTTGCCTAAAAGTACTTAAAACATGCAGATTCCAGTTAGCTAAGTATTATAAGAAAAGATATTACAAGGAGAGACATTCAAAAAAGAATTGGCTAGTTGTCAAACATACATGAAAATCAATAAAGGTGCTACCTGATTTCAGTTAGTTGTAGACTAGAAAAGTCAACTGACTCTCATATTCAAATATCAAAATATAAACTTGAAAATGATTTGAGTGACAAAGACCAGTTTATTCTCAGTCTCTTTCTCAGTGAACACAGCAATTTTGTGGTTGGCATATTCATTTTTAAGGTCTCTGAAGTTATCTCAGAGTAAAAGTTCCGTTTAGGGTGAGGACTCCAGGAAAATATTCCAATTGGATTAAATAGTTTAGGGAGTAGTCTTAACTGTGTGGCTCTCCCGCTAGGCTTGATAGATTCTTATTTTCCAAATTAATGTGAGATTGAAAAAGAATTGCTTGGGGGAAAGAAACCAAAAAAATACAGCAAAAGTAGAAGTTTATATAATAAGGAAGCATAGGTATGGCTATTGCAAATAGAGCTGAGTGAAATTACATAGATAAAAAGTGATGTTTTGGAGTCTTGTATTTTGTCAAAAACATTTCAGTGACTGTACAAGACTAAGATGACTCTTGGTCAGCAAACATACACAGGCAGGAAGCAGGCTGAGAAAGCTGCTCAATTATGAAAGAACGAGAATCACTTAATCTGAAGGAAGGAAACTGCTTATCTCAGAGGTGTTCAGGGATGTAAAAAGATGATGGGGGTTTCAGAGGTCAGAACAAGGCCATGGAGAACATTAAACAGGGAGTTGATTCACAATGCAATCATCCAGGAATATTCTCTGCTCATATATAAGACAATCCTCAAAGTCCCTTTAGAGACATTTTAAGATTTACATAGACTAATCACTTTTGCACTTCCAATCTCATCCATTGGAAATAAAGGTTTGCTTATGGCAGATAAACTTTGTATATTGCGAGGGTGGGGCAGTTTTCCCAAATATTTGATGAACATAATGAAGAGACCACCGTGCATCAACAATCCTGGATTTTTATCTGGTTGCAGAAAATGAGTGGGGCCCCTCATTTGAGGAGAGAATGTTGTGCAGTATATTACTCAGGGTTCTCTAGAGGAACAGAACCAATAGGAGATAGATAACTGTAGATAGATGTAGATGTATTACAAGGAATTGAATCAAGCAACTTACAGAATCTGAGAAGTCTCAAGATCTGCAAGGTGAATCCGCAGTCTGGAGGTGCAGGAGAGCTGATGTTGCAGTTCCTTACAAGTCTGAAGGTATGAGAACTAAGAGAGTCGATGGTGCCATTCCAGTCTTAATCTGAAGGCCTGAGAACCAAGAGAGCTGATGGGTAAATTCCACTGTGAAAGCCAAGAAGGATGGAGACTCAAGAAGGGCACATGCTTCATTTTCAGGATAAAGGCAGGAAAAGTCCGATGTCACAGCCCAACATAGTCAAAAAGGAGGAATTTACTCCTACTTGAGGCAGGGTCAGTCTTTTTGTCGTATTCAGTCCTTAGACTGACTGGATGAGGCTCAACCACTGAAGGGAGTGCAATCTGCTTTACTAGTCTGTCTATTCAAATATTAATTGCATTCTGCCCCCTTCCAAAAAAAAATCAAAACAAACAAAAAACACCTCTCACAGACACACTTATAATAATTAATTTTTGACCAACTCTCTGGACACCCCACGGCCCAGTAGGATTGACATATAAAATTAGCTACCGCATGCACATTGAAGAAAAGTACAGATATTACTTAGTGAATAGAAAGCAAAATAATAGCAACCATTAGAACCATCAGATGTTTTCAATTGTACTTCTGCACCATCTTAAATTTAGCTGTGGCCGTTTAACTTGTTTTGACCCAAGGAATGTTAATAAAAGTTGTAAGTATCACTGACAGTTTGAGAAGCCTGTTTGAAATTCATCATTTTGTCTTTCCTTCAATTACAAAGATCAGTAGTGCTCCAAAAAATGCCTACTCTGTTACCTTGCATCCTGAGTGAGGATAAGTCATAACAGAATTCTTGGACTATTCCTGATGAACATGTGACATGACAGAGAAACTAACTATTGTATAAGCCACTGAAATTCAGGGTTTGTATATTACCACAAAATAACTTAGCAGTAAAGCTTCTATTTTTAAAACATTATTTTCACAATTCATTTTAGGCTTAAATTTTTCATTAAAGGTAAGTTTTCAATTTACAGTTTTTTGTAAAAAATTGTTTATTTAATCCAGGTTTCAAAATTATTTCAAATACTTAAGAAAGTAATTTTCTTCTATTTCCTTATAGCTCATGGTCTTTACCTAAATTTTAATGTTGACTGATCTAAGTCATGATTTACCTTTATCACTGCTCAACTGAATGATAGATTTTTTATTTATTTATTATTGAATCTATAAATTTCCTTTTATCTAATCCAGTAATTTCTGTTTCCTTCCTTTATTTTAAGGCCTCATTCTGATTTTCTTATTATATAACTTCTTATTAAATTATTTAATTTCTTGAAATAAATCCCTTTTCTAAAATTTTATTCCTTTCTAGTTTATAAATACAATAATTTAAGACTGGACTCTTTCTCAGGAAGAGCTTGTGTCATTTAATAGAATCTGCTATGGGATTATTTCTGTAAATAATGTAAAGTATCCTCTAATTTTTATTTGATATCATTACATCAATAAACTAGATTTATCAGACTACAAATTAGGGTAGGTTTCTAGTATATATTACACCAATGTGATATATTTGAGTGTAAAAAAAGGTTAAATATTATATTGTGTTTCAGTAGTTTAATGAGGTAGAATTTTAAATTGGCACTCTTAGTTCAATAGTACATATGCAGTAATTCTATTACTGTTTGTGTGCTAAAGTTCAATTTGAATTATGGATTTCTAAAAGAGGTAACATGTACAAATTGTAGGTTCTTGTGGGATATTGAAGGGAGTTTGATTTAACTTGGATTGAGTTAAGAGGCCACAGGGTGATCTTGAGCAGGGAAGTGACAGGAGATCTGGATTTTTCTGTGATTAACAGGACAAGTGGCTATTCTTTTGGAATTGACTGAAGGAGAGAGGAAATGTTTTCAATAAGGAAAAAACAATTGGAAGTTTGAAGTGTTAACAATCCAGACAAGAGATGCTGGTGGCAGTAGAGATGGTTATGAATATATTTGAAAGCTAATGATGACAGGAATTGCAATCAATGCATTATTTTATTAATTATATCTTTTGATCCATTGTTTCTGTTCTTAATTTTTTAACTCCTACAAGTGTTGTGTTGAATCTTATGGTTTTGGCCTATATCATTTTTCTTCATGTATTCCTTAAATATTTTATGTGATTCTGTTGTCTCTCTTCTTGAATTTGATGATTCTGTTATCCATTTTATCTTAGAAAAGAATTTTAAGCTATTTTTTTCCCTTTTCAACTGCATAAATAGGACAGTTTCCTGCTAGGTCTCTTTTAGCTGAGTGTATATTCTCACTGAAAGATCCATATGAAATAGGAAAGTGCAGCGCTTGTAAGTTAATAGGCCTTTTGCTAAAATCCTTCAAGTTGAGATGCTGAAGGAGGTGGCCTTGCATACAGGAATTAAATTTCAACACAAAAAATCAATCCTTTCCTCTGCCTTAACAAATCACAATGAACCCAGAACTTCTTTGTATTTTCTTCAGCTTTCTGCTTCAGCCTCCTCTACTGCCTCTTCTAGTTAACACTAAATTGTGTTTTTCTAACAGTAAGTCTTTTCCATCTGGAGAGTGGTCAGATAAATTAGTTTGTTTAATTTGCTCTCCTGTATATGACATTACCTTTCCCCCATCACTTAAATCTCTTTGTGTGGGGAAAATTTAATTCTCTCCAAGATGATAGCTCAGATAAAAATTGAAATAGGCCATGTATGCATCGACTACATTAGTTGAAATATGTTTTCATGTTCTGCAATTACTGTTTTCATATATGAATTTATAATATATAATATATATGTATTCTGATCCAGTGAAATTAACATTTTAGTACTTTGGAGAGATTAAATTGAGTTTGTATTGTTTTAATGGACATGACAATATGTTCAAGAACTAACTAGTTCTAATAATTATTTGTTATTTCATGTGTATTCAGGTTGCCCCCCCCCAAAAAAAAAAAACAACCCTCAGTAGCTTCCAGGGTATATTTTGATTACCAACATCTTCACTGATCTGGGTTGGACCAACTAATTGAAGAATTCTTTGTTCCCAGTGTATTAAACAATAAACAAGGAAGCAAAAAAAAATTCTATCTTTCAGGGTTATATGACAGTTAAAACATGACATAGCTTTCCTCTTTACCATCCTCATTTCTAAAAGTAGACTATTTCTTATGAGCAGCACTTCTCCATGAGTGTAAAACTTTATGTGCAGATAGTGTGGATATTTTGAGCCATTTTCTTCCTAACTGATTTCAGATGCCTTGTCCCTGTGGCACCATTGTCAGAGTTACTTTACTTGGGAGGTGCATGGTAAAATAAAGGTAGAACTGATCTGACAAAACTGTGGTAGTCAAAGGACATCTGGGCCTGCCCAAATTGGCCCCAAGTTTATGGCTCCATATTTTTAATCCTTTACACTGAAGTCAGAACCAATCCCAAATTATTCCCTTGCATAGTTTATACTGTGGTAGGTATAGTAATTGTCAGTTTATTTGTTACAGTTCATTGAATCTACATGAATCTCTTAAAATTTCCCCCAAAGTTGTTTTAAATACATAAAAGCCTTTATCAGAATATGACATTTATAATTACATAATGGTTCCTTAATAGTTTTCTAATTACATCTTATCTATGTATTTCATTGTATTTACATGCAGATGTGAGAAATAAAGACACAAAGCCAGACAAAACATAAACGTAGTTCCTTTTCCTGTAAATTTCCTGAAGTAAACAGCCTAGAGTATATATGTCAAGGCTGGTCTACATCATATTACCTACAGGGTGACACTTAAACCAAACTGGCATCTAGAACTCCAGACATCAGGTATCGATTTCAGGCAGCAGGCTGGAAGAAGGCTTGATGAATGAAAGGATCAAAGTGTGTGCATTAACTATCTTTTGAAGAAAATTTTCCAGACTTTCACAAGGTGCTTCTGCTTGTATTGGCCATTACTTAATTACAGGGTCATTGCTATCCGTAAAGGAGACTGAAAAATATTGCCTTTGTACTAACCAGTCATGTTTTTTGCTTCTCATCCTCTCTTTGACAGCTGTTACCGCTAGTCTCTCAGTTAGTAATTGCCTCAGCTGCAGTTTCAAAGGTAGTAAGTTACTTAATTTGATACTCTGTTCATATACCTATATATGCTAAAACCAGTAGTTGTATATATCTGTATCTAGTTGGATACACACACACACACACACATATTCAGCATTTTAATCTATAATTTATTGCTATTTTTTCTGTTATGTGAGAACTTTTAACTTCTGTGTTAAATGTTATCAGAATGAATTTTCCCACAAATTCAGTAATTTCCTATATGTGTGTGTTTTTCACTGCTTACGTATCAATACCTCTCTCTGCAGTAATACGGCTAATGATAGTATCAGTTTAAATTACTAGGAGTTTATGTTGATATTATTCTCATTTTCACATGCTTTAGACATATATACAAATGATGATGTGAAGATGGTGCTGAGTATATTCTTATATTTTCACATCTCTAAGTTTTCAGTGTGTATCCACATATATTTCATTTATTCTCACAGCTCCCTTGTGGGTCTGCTGCTACTCTTAATCCCAGCTGTGCAATAAATACAGATCAAAAGGAAATATCTTACAAGTTCATAGTTTGGTAGTGGTAGAATTTAAGAATTTACCTAGATCATCTAGAATTTAAGAATTTACCTAGATCTGTCTTCTAATTTTCCTCTGTAATGTACATCATTCTGCCTCTTCATTAATGCATTTGTATATATTTGTGAATATGTATACAAGTAATATATAATGATTTGGAGAGAAGGTGAGAAAAGAGATGAGGATTGACACATGATCTACCTAACACTTACATGGTACAAAGTTAATATTCAGCAAACCATATGCTTCACACAGACACAGTTTTGCTCTTTCTTGTGCAACCAAACAATAGTAGCCCCCAAAAAACTATTTTAGTTCTCAAAGTAGTGCTTATTATCTATTGCTTTTGAAATCTTTTATTCATTTCTATGTTTTAACCGCCTTTTTAAGTTGAAGTATAGTTAATTTACAACGTTGTGTTAGTTTCAGGTATACAGCAAAGTGATTTAGTTACATATATGTGTGTGTATGTATATATGCATATAAATATACATATATATAAATATAATTCTTTTCCAGATTCTTTTTCATTGTAGGTTATTACAATATATTGAATATAGTCCCCTGTGCTATACTATAGGTCCTTGTTTCTGTATTTTATATACAGTAGTATGTATATGTTAATCCCAAACTCCTAATTTATCTCTCTCCCCCACTGCCCCTGCTATTCCCTTTGATAACCATGTTTGTTTTCTATGTATGTGAGTCTACTTCTGTTTTGTAAACATGCTCATTTATATAAATTTTTTAGATTTTTAAATTTAACATTTTCCCATTCTCTATTCCCACCACCAACAGATAACAGAAACTTTACCTCTTGTAGTGATTGCTAAGAAAACAATTTGGTACAAATAGATTTTTATCATATGTTCTAGTCTCTATAGAATCAAATATACATAGTCAAACTTGATAGCTTGCCATTCTGTAATTGTGCCTTGCATATCTCATTAATCTGAATTTGGCCTTGATCTTACTTCCTGGGATATTCTTACTAACTACTTACTCTATCAATAACCTAGTTGTAACTTCACTGCCTACCTCAAATTTTCTCTTTTGTATGGATCATGATGACCCCCATAACACCTGCTTCTTTACTGAATTTTTATGTATAACTAATCTTCCCTGAATATTATATTTGTAAGTCTATTTAGTCCTTTTTTATTTTTATACTTGTTTCTCTTTTTAAGAACGTTTATTGAGATATAATTGACATACAATAAACTGCATATACTTAAAATGTATAATTTGATTTTTTTTTCATATTACTAATGTATATATGGCATTCCCAATCTCCCAATTCATCCTGCCCCCAATCCCTGCTTTCCCCACTTGGTGTCCATATGTTTGTTCTCTACATCTGTGTCTCTATTTCTGCCTTGCCAACCGTTGATCTGTACCATTTTTCTAGATTCCACATATATGTGTTAATATACGATACTTCTTTTTCTCTTTCTGACTCACCTCACTCTGTATGACAGTCTCTAGGTCCATCCATGTCTCTACAGATGTCCCAATCTCATTCCTTTTTATGGCTGAGTAATATTCCATTGTATATATGTACCACTTCTTTTTTATCCATTCATCTGCTGATGGACATTTACGTTGCTTCCATGTCCTGGCTATTGTAAATAGTGCTGCAAAGAACATTGGGGTGCGTGTGTCTTTTTGAATTATGGTGTTCTCTGGGTATATGCCCAGCAGTGGGACTGCTGGGTCATATGGTAATTCTATTTTTAGTATTTCAAGGGACCTCCTTACTGTTCTCCATAGTGGCTGTATCAATTTACATTCCAGTGTAAACAGTGCCAGTGGGTTCCCTTTTCTCCACACCTTCTCCAGCATTTACTGTTTGTAGATTTTCTGATGATGCCCATTCTCACGGGTGTGAGGTGATACCTCATTGTAGTTTTGATTTGCATTTCTCTAATCATTAGCGATGTTGAGCAGCTTTCCATGTGCCTCTTGGCCATGTGTGTGTCTTCTTTGGAGAAATGCCTATTTAGGTCTTCTGCCCATTTTTTGATTGGGTTGTTTGTTTGTTTTTTTGATATTGAGCTGGATGAACTGTTCACGTATTTTGGAGCTTAATCCTTTGTCTGTTGATTCGTTTGCAAATAGTTTCCCCCATTCTGAGGGGTGTCTTTTCATCTTGCTTATCGTTTCCTTTGCTGTGCAAAAGCTTTGAAGTTTCATTAGGTCCCACTTATTTATTTTTGTTTTTATTTCCATTACTCTAGGGGGTGGATCACAAAAGATCTTGCTGTGATTTACCTCGAAGAGTGTTCTTCCTATGTTTTCCTCTAAGAGTTTTATAGTGTCTGGCCTTACATGTAGGTCTCTAATCCATTCTGAGTTTATTTTTGTGTATGGTGTTAAGGAGTGTTCTAATTTCATTCTTTTACATGTAGTGTCCAGTTTTCCCAGCACCACTTATTGAAGAGGCTGCCTTTTCTCCATTGTATATCCTTGCCTCCTTTGTCATAGATTAGTTGACCATAGTTTATCTCTGGGCTTTCTGTGCTGTTCCATTGATCTATATTTCTGTTTCTGTGCCAGTACCATACTGTCTTGATCACTGTAGCCTTGTAGTATAGCCTGAAGTTAGGAAGTCTGATTCCACCACCTCTGTCTTTCCTTCTCAAGATTGCTTTGGCTATTTGGGGTCTTTTGAGTTTCCATACCATTTGTAAAATGTCCTGTTCTAGTTCTGTGAAAAATGCCATTGGTAATTTGATAGGGATTGCATCAAATCTGTAAATTGCTTTGGGTAGTATAGTCATTTTCACAATGTTGACTCTTCCAATCCAAGAACATGGTATGTCTCTCCATCTGTTTGTGTCATCTTTGATTTCTTTCATTAGTGTCTTATAGTTTTCTGAGTACAGGTCTTTTACCTCCTTAGTTAGGTTTATTTCTAGGTATTTTATTTTTTTTTGTTACAATGGTGAATGGGATTGTTTCCTTATTTTCTCTTTCTGATCTTTCATTGTTAGTGTATAGAAATGCAAGAGATTTCTGTGTGTTAATTTTGTATCCTGCAACTTTATCAAATTCATTGATTGGCTCAAGTAGTTTTCTGGTGGCATCTTTAAGATTTTCTATGTATAGTATCATGTCATCTGCAAACAGTGACAGTTTCACTTCTTCTTTTTCAATTTGGATTCCTTTTCTTTCTTTTTCTTCTCTGATTGCCAGCAGCTTATGTTTTACATGTGGCTACTAAAAGTGTACAGTGCCTGAAGTAATTTTAAAATGTAAATTCTTCATGTTATTGTGATTTTTTTAAAAGGATGACTTCTTAAAAGTATATCCTTCTTCCTCATTACCTCTTTTAATAATTTTTAGAAGTAAAATATCAGAAAATCTAAATGACTGCAATTTATAGTGATGCCAAACTTGAATTATAGAAGAATTTCAAATTGAGAATTTATTAAGTATACTGACAATCAGGACTACTTTTAACAGATGAATATATCCATGGCTTAATTAAATTCTGAATCACATAATAAAAGATAACTGAAAAACTTGGCTAAAAATACCTTTTCCAGTGAAGATTGGGAAGGCATATGTCAGAATGATGAAATTACCTCCACCAGGTTCCTTTCATCATCTTTCTTTTTGAATATGAAAGTGAATAGATACTGTGAGCCACCTAAATTGCAATTTAAGTATTTTTATTGTATTATGACACATGATAAATACATCAGCAATGTCAGAGTCTCAGGCTTTATGTGTTAACTTTAAATTGGATAATTATTAGTCTGATCATATAAATAAAATCATTATGCCTGCTTTGCTATTTCCTGAAATTCATACCTTTGGGATTCAAAAAGTTAAAACTAATAATTGATGAATAATGTATTGCAAATATTTTAGAAAAATCTTTATATCAGTGTTTCAGAGGTAAGTAGCAATAATATAATAATTAATAATAATATTATAATAAGAACAATATGATGGATATTTTTAACTTGTTAAAAGGAGGCAGTAGTGGAAGGGTTGTTGAAAAATTGAACTGAAAATGACATTGTTAACAAAAAACATTTTACACACCTGTTTTGAGCATTCTGATGAAGGTGAGGGTAAGGAGGAGAAGTCTGAGAAGAGGAAAACTAAAGAGTATTAAAGTAAATGTTTGGAAATGCATGTGATGGCTAATTTTATGTGTCAAATTGACTGGATCACAGGGTACCCAGATATTTGGTTAAATAGTGCATCTGGATGTGTTTGTGAGGGTGTTTCTAGGTAAGAATAGCATTTAAATCAGTAGCCTGACTAAAGCAGATTGCCCTCCCCAGTGTGGATGAGCATCACTCAATTCACTGACAGCCTAAATAGAAGAAAATCAGAGGAAAGGAGAATTTGTTCTCTCTCTGCCTGAATTGCATGCACCAGGACTCTGATCTCTTATCCTTGGACTGAGACATGATTGGTTCTCTTGGTTCTCAGGCTCTCAAATTCAGCCTGGAATTTACACTATTAGCACTCTGGTTCTCATGTCTTTGAAAATGGACTATGACTTATACCATTGGTTCTCTTAGTTCTTAAGCTGTTGTACTCACACTAGAACTATACTACCAGTCTTTGTGGCTCTTCAGCTTGCAGATGGCAGACTGGAACTTCTCAGCCTTCATAGTCATGTGACCCAATTGCACATATATAGTACATATATTATATATATTACATGTATAAGATGTACTGTATATAAATATATTCTATTAGTTCTGTTTCTCTGGAGAACCCTGAATAATACAATTTAAGACAATTAGAGCTGTGCACTAAAGTAAAATGGTTCCTGCTAAAACAGGATGTGCTTCATTGAAAATGTATTTCTTGTTTAATAGAAATGTTATATTTAATGCAAATCTATAATTAAGCTAAATTAAACACAGCCTATTTTCAATACAGTATGATAGGCAGGGTGGAAATTCATATTTAAATGTGTATGACCCCACATTTCCAGGAAACTAGAACCAAAGCAAGGTAAGGTCAGAAAAGAAACAACTATACTAGCAACACATGAAAAGGATCATAAACCATGATCAAGTGGGATTTACCCTGGAATGCAAGGATTCTTCAATATACACAAATCAATTGACACACCATATTAACAAACTGAAGGATAAAGATCATTTCAATAGATGCAGAAAAAGCTATTGACAAAATTCAACACCCATTTATGATAAAAACTCTCCAGAAGGTGGGCATAGAGGGAACCTACCTCAACATAATAAAGGCCATATATGACAAACCCACAGCAAACATCATTCTCAATGCTGAAAAACTGAAAGCATTCCCTCTATGATCAGGAACAAGACAACTCTTACCACTACTATTCAACATAGTTTTGGAAGTCCTTGCCACAGCAACCAGAAAAGAAAAAGAAAGAAAAGGAATCCAAATTGAAAAAGAAGAAGTGAAACTGTCACTGTTTGCAGATGACATGATACTATACATAGAAAATCTTAAAGATGCCACCAGAAAACTACTTGAGCCAATCAATGAATTTGATAAAGTTGCAGGATACAAAATTAACACACAGAAATCTCTTGCATTTCTATACACTAACAATGAAAGATCAGAAAGAGAAAATAAGGAAACAATCCCATTCACCATTGTAACAAAAAAAAATAAAATACCTAGAAATAAACCTAACTAAGGAGGTAAAAGACCTGTACTCAGAAAACTATAAGACACTAATGAAAGAAATCAAAGATGACACAAACAGATGGAGAGACATACCATGTTCTTGGATTGGAAGAGTCAACATTGTGAAAATGACTATACTACCCAAAGCAATTTACAGATTTGATGCAATCCCTATCAAATTACCAATGGCATTTTTCACAGAACTAGAACAGGACATTTTACAAATGGTATGGAAACTCAAAAGACCCCAAATAGCCAAAGCAATCTTGAGAAGGAAAGACAGAGGTGGTGGAATCAGACTTCCTAACTTCAGGCTATACTACAAGGCTACAGTGATCAAGACAGTATGGTACTGGCACAGAAACAGAAATATAGATCAATGGAACAGCACAGAAAGCCCAGAGATAAACTATGGTCAACTAATCTATGACAAAGGAGGCAAGGATATACAATGGAGAAAAGGCAGCCTCTTCAATAAGTGGTGCTGGGAAAACTGGACACTACATGTAAAAGAATGAAATTAGAACACTCCTTAACACCATACACAAAAATAAACTCAGAATGGATTAGAGACCTACATGTAAGGCCAGACACTATAAAACTCTTAGAGGAAAACATAGGAAGAACACTCTTCGAGGTAAATCACAGCAAGATCTTTTGTGATCCACCCCCTAGAGTAATGGAAATAAAAACAAAAATAAATAAGTGGGACCTAATGAAACTTCAAAGCTTTTGCACAGCAAAGGAAACGATAAGCAAGATGAAAAGACACCCCTCAGAATGGGGGAAACTATTTGCAAACGAATCAACAGACAAAGGATTAAGCTCCAAAATACGTGAACAGTTCATCCAGCTCAATATCAAAAAAACAAACAAACAACCCAATCAAAAAATGGGCAGAAGACCTAAATAGGCATTTCTCCAAAGAAGACACACACATGGCCAAGAGGCACATGGAAAGCTGCTCAACATCGCTAATGATTAGAGAAATGCAAATCAAAACTACAATGAGGTATCACCTCACACCCGTGAGAATGGGCATCATCAGAAAATCTACAAACAGTAAATGCTGGAGAAGGTGTGGAGAAAAGGGAACCCACTGGCACTGTTTACACTGGAATGTAAATTGATACAGCCACTATGGAGAACAGTAAGGAGGTCCCTTGAAATACTAAAAATAGAATTACCATATGACCCAGCAGTCCCACTGCTGGGCATATACCCAGAGAACACCATAATTCAAAAAGACACACGCACCCCAATGTTCTTTGCAGCACTATTTACAATAGCCAGGACATGGAAGCAACGTAAATGTCCATCAGCAGATGAATGGATAAAAAAGAAGTGGTACATATATACAATGGAATATTACTCAGCCATAAAAAGGAATGAGATTGGGACATCTGTAGAGACATGGATGGACCTAGAGACTGTCATACAGAGTGAGGTGAGTCAGAAAGAGAAAAAGAAGTATCGTATATTAACACATATATGTGGAATCTAGAAAAATGGTACAGATCAACGGTTGGCAAGGCAGAAATAGAGACACAGATGTAGAGAACAAACATATGGACACCAAGTGGGGAAAGCAGGAAGGGTTGAGTAGGAATGAATTGGGAGATTGGGATACCAAATTGTACACTCTAAATATATGCAGTTTGTTGTATGTTAACTGTATCTCAGTAAACGTTCTTAAAAATCAATACAAAACAAAGCATAAGCTACTGGTATTGGCCTTTTTCTCTGCCTTTCTGTTTTTCTTTTTGCAAATGCCACTCTGCTCTCATCAGCCTCCGACCTGCCATCTCCTTGAGACCTAACACCAAGCCTTCAGTTAAGTTGCAGAGTTCTGATGGGGAGATATTCGAAGTTGATGTTGAAATTGCAAAACAATCTGTGACTGTCAAGACCATGTTGGAAGATTTGGGAATGCGTGATGAAGGAGATGATGATCCAATCCCCTTGCCAAATGTAAATGCAGCAGTATTTAAAAAGGTCATTCAGTGGGGCACCCACCACAAGGATGCTCTTCCTCTTCCTGAGGATGATGAGAACAAAGAAAAGCGAACAGATGACATCCCTGTTTGGGATCAAGAATTCCTGAAAGTTGACCAAGGAACACTTTTTGAGCTTATATTGGCTGCAAACTACTTAGACTTCAAAGGTTTGCTTGATGTTACCTGCAAGACTGTTGCCAATATGCTCAAGGGGAAAACTCCTGAGGAGATATGAAAGACATTCAATATCAAAAATGATTTTACTGAAGAAGAGGAAGCCCAGGTACACAAAGAGAACCAGTGGTGTGAGGAGAAGTGAAATTTTGTGTCTGACGCTGTAACACTGTAAGGATTGTTCCAAATGCTAGTTTCACTGCTTTGTTTATAATTGTTAATATTAGAAAAAGTCAGCAATTGCAGCAGCAAATCAGTTGTATTAGCAGAACGTTGTCCTCATTGCATGTGTAGTTTCAGTACAGATTCCAAACTTATGGCTCCATTTCTTCTAGTATGATCAAAAGTTCTTTTTTCTTTGCTCTGAATATAATTGAACTGTGGGTTCTCTATAGAAAGTGGCATTTTGGGCTTTCCCTCTTTTTTGTAAAGCAATTTCTGCCTAGTTTGTTGTCCAGTTAACTTTAGTGACTTTTAAAAGTTGGCACTGTAAATAAAGCAACTTACAAAAAGTTTCTGAAATAGAATTAACAGTGTATTATCTTTATTCATGAGTTGGAAACTAGAGAAAGGCTACTTGAGGTAAATGCTATCAGACTGGGCTTGTCAGAATGTCTTCCAGCTTCCTGGAGTCAAGGAGTACCACTGGTATTGATTAGCCTGTATGTATCAAGCCTCCCTTAATTGGATCTGAGGACCTGTTTTTTGCATTTTTAATCCTCTTAGCTTTGAATATGTTGACTAGAGGCTCAGTTACTTACTCAGTTTGTGGTTTGGGAGAAGATATAATTAGACAGTTTGCTGGCTTTTCAGTTAAAACAGTTAACCCATGTGGTGTGTCATCTTTTTATAATCAGTAATCCCATGTGGGGAAAACTATTCACACTACTTGCATGTAAAAAAATAATTTAACCTTTAATGTTAAAATTTGTGGCATAGGGCTTCCTAGGTGGCACAGTGGTTGAGAACCCGTCTGCCAATGCAGGGGCACTGGTTCGATCCCTGCTCCAGGAAGATCCCACATACCATGGAGCAACTAAGCCTGTGTGCCACAACCATTGAACCTGTGCTTTAGAGCCCATGAGCCACAACTGTTGAGCTCATATGCTACAACTACTGAAGCCCGCACACCTAAAGCCCATGCTCCGCAGCAAGAGAAACCACGGCAATGAGGAGCCCACGCACCACAACGAAGAGTAGCCCCCACTCACCACAACTAAAAGAAAGCCTGCACACAGCAAAAAAGACCCATCACAGCCAATAAAATAAATAAATAATTAATTAATTTAAAAAAATATGTGGCATAACCCAGAAAGCATCCGTCATAAATGCAAGATACTATCAATAAAAAGTAAGTTATGTAAAAAAAAGAAAAAACATAAGCTGCTATGAGTCATAAAAGTAACAAAAAAGGACTAATCTGATAAACTCAAAAGGTCAAAAAAGTGATAAAGTCATAAAAAGTCTGAAACTATATTTATCCATTCACTTAACCCATATTTATTTACTCAGTGCTTTCCATGTGCTAAGTTCTGTGTCAGGAGAGAACCAATTTGGAGTATTAAACAATTATGCAAATAAAAAACAGAAATACAGTTCGATAGCTGTTATGGGATGTATGTTGGGGTATAACCTAGACTTTAAGGACAGTGATGGGTACCCTGAAGAATGGATACTTAAACCAGGGCTAGAATAATGAAGAAAGAATAAAAGGAAACAGGGAGAGTGAAGAATATGTCAAAGTTCATGGAGAGGTGAAGAAGTGTGGTGTCACTGAGCAGTTGAACCATGAGAAGCATGTTTGGAATGTATGTGATGAGGGCAAGAGTAGGATGAACTTCAGCCTGGCTTTCAGGGTTTTAGGTTTATCCTAAAAGCAGCAGGCATCTCTTGACATGTTTATAACAGTAATCTAATTATCAACTTTGCATTTTTAAAATAATCCTGGTTGCTCAGTTGAAAATACTTTTAAAAAGGTCAAGAACAAATACACAAGTAGCTGTTTAAGAGTACTGAAACAGTTCAGAGTGCTTGAGCTAATTTGATAGCAGAGATAATGAAGAGTGATATAGGGATTGACTTACAATGTATAATAAAATATCTTTGGAGTGGAAGTGGGAGGTGAGGGTGAAAGAAGTAAGAGAAAGTATTGGGGTAAATTTCCCAGCTTTCTGGGTAGAGTTAACTAAGTAGATAGTTATGAGACAATGCTTATTTTGGGAGAAGGTGTCCTGGAGTTGTGGATGGTCCAGAATTCTATTGATTGTATTTCTCCATCCATGTTCAGTTTTAGAGGCATTTAAGTCATTTACTTAGTAGTTTAAAATAGGAAGAGTCTGTCACACAGACTGAAGTAAGTCAGAAAGAAAAGAAAATATTGTATATTAATGCATATATGTGGAATCTAGAAAAATGGTACAGATGAACCTATTTGCAGGGCAGGAATAGAGACACAGATGTAGAGAATGGATGTGTGGACACCGGGGGGGGGGGGGGCGTGGTGCTGGGATGAACTGAAAAATTGGGATTGACATATATACACTACCATGTGTAAAACAGCTAGTGGGAACTTGCTGTGCAGTGCAGGGAGCTCGGCTCCGTGCTCTGTGGCGACCTAGATAGGTGGGATGGGTAGGGGGAGGTCCAAGAGGAAGGGGATATATGTATACATATAGCTGATTCACTTGGATATACAGCACAAACTACCACAAGATTGTAAAGCAGTTATACCCCAATTAAAAAAAAATAGGAAGGTGGATATATTTGTCTTGTTCCTAGGAGAGAGATGTAATTTGAACATACACATTTGAAAAAATTATTGTACATAGTAGCATTTGATTTCATGGGAATTGATCAAAACCACCTAAGTAAAGAAAGTACAATGAGAATTGAAAGGCAAATTCAAAATCTTAATGATCTCTAACAAATGAAATCAAATGCATGAGGAAAAATTAATATAATAGGAAAAAAATGGTCAGAGATATACACTAAGGTATGCTTGAAACAGTCTGTTCCCAAGCCTCTTTAATAAAACTAAAGTTTCGATTGTTGTAGTATGTTACTCTCCAGTTACCACAAAAATTGTACCAGATGCTTTGGACTTGTGCATGATATGATTCCCTATGTCCATTCTCCAGTAACAATTTTCTTACTATCTGCTGCCTGGTTCTGAAGCCAGTGTCACCTGTGTCAGGTTATAATGATGGTAACACCCCCATTCCTTATCCAATTTTCATACTTTTAAACTCTTACCAGGTTATGCTGTAGTAAAAACCTGAAAATCTCAGTGGCTCATTTATTTCTCATCCATGCTACATTTCAACTGAGGCTTGGCTTGGCTTCTGCTTTTCCTTGCTCCGTTCTGTTCCATATATATTCCTTATTCAAGAATCCAAACTGAAAGAAGAGCCAAAGTTATGCATTGATGTTACTCTAGCAGAGTTAATAAAGCAAGGGTAGAACCATAGAAAGGATTTTGAAATGTCTTTCAGAGTAATACACATTGTGTTACATTTCATTGTCCTGTTTGATGTCAGAGGAGTAGAGGGATAAGTTCATGCCATAGAGATTCCATCAGGTCACATGAAATGGAGTAGAGAGGTGTAATTGTCTTCCAGGGAGGGCAGTCAGCAACTGGGGAAAATATCACAATCAGCTACAGCAGGTGTACATTTAATGTGATACTGAGAAACATACTTTGAGTCTTACCTGAACTCTCAGTAAAACAATAAAGATTAAATATTTTCA
Source organism: Hippopotamus amphibius kiboko (assembly GCF_030028045.1). Classification (NCBI taxonomy): domain Eukaryota; kingdom Metazoa; phylum Chordata; class Mammalia; order Artiodactyla; family Hippopotamidae; genus Hippopotamus; species Hippopotamus amphibius. The sequence goes on along the minus strand of NC_080195.1, from coordinate 95,695,323 downwards.
TCTTAGTTTTCATTTAGGAAGCCACTTTTTTTGTCAAACAACAAAATAACATTTGTTTATCCTTCCTTTCCTCACTCCCACCCACTCTTCCTCTCCCTATACATCTTTTTTCCTTCATTCTACAGTCTTTCCTTTTAAGTTTTTTGTCAACACTTGAACCAAATACATAGAAAAATGATTCAAACAGAGGGAAGTTCATAGTTTGGAAAGCCACATAACCACAGAATTTTATAGACTTTCCAGAGGAGAAAATCATTCAGAAGAACTCTGTTAAGAATATTGTAGAGAGGAACTTTGTAGAAAATACCTCCCAAGACACACTATTGATTTTTAATCTATAGACTCGAGAAATTGAACTCAAATTCAAGAAAATACTCAAATATTAAAAAAAAATACTATAACAACAAATACATCCCAGTGAGGAACTCCATGTGATCATTAAAATAAGGGTGAAAAAATAGAAAATCGCAACAAATGAAAACTCTTTTCTTTCAACTCAGGATTTTCACCAGTTTAATGTTGTTAAAAAATTAATATCAGAAACTCACTGAATAATAGAATGTCCTTTTGTATAGAATTATATTAGATTAAAGGTCAGCAGTCTATAGCCATAGGCTCACTCAAGCTATCTGCCTCTTATTTTATTAGAATACAGCCATGCTCATTTGTTCATGTATTGTTTTTGGAAGTTTTCATGCTAAAATGGAAAATGAATAGATGCTACAGAGACTGTATGAACACAAAACCTACCATATTTACTACCTGTTTTTTTGCAGAAAACATTTGTTAAACTCAGGTTTGTATAATTATTTATTCACATATTCTAAAAATAAATGATCAACTTAGACTTTTTTATATTGTTAATAAATAGTCATATCCATGACATCTGAGAGTAAAAAATAACCAAAAATTCAATTATTCTTTTTTTAATTATACTATTGTTAATTTACAATACTGTGTTACTTTCAGGTGTATAGCATAGTGATTGTTTCTTTTTCTGATTATATCCCATTATAGGTCACTATAAGGTATTGAATGTAATTCCTTATGCTATGTAGTAAATTCTTGTTGCTTATCTATTATACATATAATAACTGTATCTGTTAATGCCATATTCCTAATTTGTCCCTCTGTCTGATCCTCAGTAACCTAGGTAGTTTGTTTTCTACATCTGTGAATCTGTTTCTATTTTTTATATAGATTATTTGTATTATTGTTTAGATTCCACATATAAGTGATATTATATAGTATTTAGCTTTGTCTGACTTACTTCACTAAGTATAATATTCTCTGGGTCTATCCATGTTGCTGCAAATGGCAGTATTTCATTATGTTTTATGGTTGAGTGATATTCCATTGTGTATGTATATACACACACAATGTATATATATCACACCATCTTAAGTCAGTCATCTGTTGATGGGCACTTGGGTTGTTTCCATGAGTTGGCTATTATAAATAGTGCTGGTATGAACATTAGGGTGCATTATCTTTTCAAATCAGAGTTCTGTTTTTTTTTATGGATGTATACCCAGAAGTGGGATTGCAGGGTCATATGGCAGCTTTATTTTTAGATTTTAAGGAACGTCCATACTGTTTTCCATAGTGTCTGCTTCAAATTACATTCCCACTAACAGTGTAGGAGAGGACCTTTTTACCCACACCCTCTCCAGCATTCATTATTTATAGACTTTTTGATGATAGCCATTCTGATTGGTGTGAGGTGATACCTCACTCTAGTTTTGATTCGCATTTCTCTAATGATTAGCAGCATTGAGCATCTTTTCATATGCTTTAGCCATCTGTATGTCATCTTTGGAAAAAATATCTATTTAGGTCTTCTGCCCATTTTTTGATTAGGTTGTTTTTTGATGTTGATTGTAAGAGCTGTCAGTATAGTTTGAATATTAACCCCTTGTCAGTCACATTGTTTGCAAATATTTCCTCCCATTCTGTAGGTTGTCTTTTTGTTTTTTCTCGAAGGTGTCCTTTGCTGTGCAAATATTTTGTTTAATTAGGTCTCATTTGTTTATTTTTGCTTTTATTTACTTTGCCTTAGGAGACTGATTCAAAAAATATTGCTGTGATTTATGTCAAAGAATGTTTTGCCTGTGTTTTTCTTCTAGTGGTTTTATGGTTTCATGTCTTACATTTAGATCTTTTGTATATGGTGTAGAGGGATGTTCTAATTTCATTTATTTACATGTAGCCATCCAGCACTTTAAACATAATTTGTTGAAAGGCTCTTTTTACTCCACTGTATAGTCTTGCTTCCTTTGTCATAGTTTAATTGTCTGTAGTTGTGTGGAATTATTTCTGGGCTTTGTCTTCTGTTCCATTGGTCTATATGTCTGTTTTTGTGTGAATACCATCCTGTTTTGATTAGTAGCTTTGTAATAGTATACTCTGAAGTCTGGAAAGGTTACACCTCCAGCTTTGTTGTTTTTCCTTAGGATGACTTTGGTAATTGTGGGTCTTTTGTGAATCTGTATAAACTTTAGGGTTATTTGTTCTAGTTCTGTGAAAAGTGTCATGGATATTTTGATAAAGCTTGCATTCAGTCTGTATTGATTTGGGTAGTAGGCCATTTTAACAATATTAATTTTTCCAATCTAAGAGCATAGAGTATCTATCCACTTATTTGAAATATCTTCATTTTCCTTTAACAATGTTTTACAATTTTCAGTGTGTAGCTCTTTCACCTCCTTGGTTAAGTTTATCCCTTGGTAATTTATTTTATTATTTTATTGACATGATTTTAAATGGGATTGTCTTTTAGTTTCTCTTTCTGATATTTCATTGTTAGTGTAAAGAAATGCAACAGATTTCCATATATTAACCTTGTATCCTGCTACTTTGCTGAATTTATTAGTTCTAATTGTTTTTGTGTGGAGACTTAAGGATTCTTTACTTAGAGTATCATGTCATCTTCAAATAGTGACAGTTTTACTCTTTCCCTTTCAATTCAGATATCTTTTATTTATTTTTCTTCTCAATTGCTGTAACTAGGACTTCCAATACAATGTTGACTAGAAATGGTGAGGTAGGCATCCCTGTCATGTTCTGGAATTTTGTGGGAAGACTCAGCTTTTCACCATTGAGTACTATATTGGTCTGTGGGCTTGTCATAAATGACTTTTATTATGTTTAGATATGTTTTCTGTATACCCACTTTGGTGAGAGAGTTTATCCTGAATGGATGTTGAATTTTATCAAATGCTTTTTCTGCATCTATTTAGATGATCATGTGGGTTTTGTCTTTCCTTTTGTTAATGTCATGTATCACTGTTTGACTTGCATATGTTGAACCATCTTTGTGACCCTAGGATGAATCCAACTTGATCATGGTGTATGATCCTTTTTAGGTATTGTTAGATTCAGTTTGCTAATATTTTGTTGAGGATTTTTGCATCTGTATTCATCAAAGATATTGGACTGTAATTTTTTTTGTATAGTCTGTGTCTGCTTTTGGTATCAGAGTGATGGTGGCCTTATAGAATGAATTTGGGAGTGTACCCCTCTCTTCAGTTGTTTATAATAGTTTCAGAAGGATAGAGATAGGTTCTTCTTTGTATATTTGGTAGAATTCCTCAGTGAAGCTGTCCAGCAGTGAGTGTTTTTATAACAGGTTTTATTTCACTTCTAGTGATCAGTCTGTTCAAATTATCTGTTTCTTCTTGACTCAGTTTTGGTAAGCTGTATGTTTCTAGAAACTTGTCCATTTCTTCTAGGTTGTCCAATTTGTTGGCATATAACTGTTCATGGTATTATCTTATGATTTTTTTTTGTATTTCTGTGGTATTAATTGATATTTCTCATCTCTTATTTCTTACTTTGTTTATTTGGGTCCTCTTTCTTTTATTCTCGATGAACCTGGATTGAGTTTTGTTGATTTAGTTTATCTTTTCCAAAAAAAATCTCTTGGTTTTATTGATCTTCTGTATTCTCTTCTGATCTCTATTTTTCCTCTCTGATCTTTTTTATTTTCTTCCTTCTGCTAACTTTGTGCTTTCTTTGTTCTTTTTCTAAATCTTTTAGGTGACACATTAGATTGTTTGAGATTTTTCTTGTATCCTGAGGTCAGCTGTATCTCTATGCACTTCCCTCTTAGAACTGCATTTATTGCATCCCAAATATTTTGTAAGGTTCTGTTTTTATTGTCATTTGTCTCAAGGTATTTTCTGATTTCTTCTTTGATTCCATCATTGACCCATGGTTTTAGTAGCTACTTGTTTAATTGCCATGTTTACATTATTTTCTCATTTTTTTCCCTATGATTGATTTCTAGTTTCATACTGTTGTGGTCAGAAAAGATACTTGAAATAATTTCTAGCCTCTTAAATTTGTTGAGGCTTGTTTTTCGATGTTGTATGTGGTCTATCCTGGAAACATTCTATGTATACTTGACAAGAATATATATTCTGGTTAATTTTGGATGCAGTGCTCTGTAGATATCACTTAAGACCAATTGGTCTATTATGTCATTTAGGATCTCTGTTAACTTACTGATTTTCTGGCTGGATGATCTGTCTATTGATGTCAGTGAGGTATTAAAGTCTCCTACTATTATTGTATTCCTGTCAGTTCCTACCTTTATTTCTGTTAGTATTATGTATTCAGGTGCTCCTAAATTGGGTGCATATATGTTAGTGTGTAATATTCTCTTCTGGTATTGATCCTTTATCATTGTGTAATGCCCTTCTTTGTCTTTCTTTATGGACTTTTTTAAAAGTCTATTTTGTCTGATATGAGTATTGCTACCTCTGCTTTCTTGTTGTTTCCATTTGCATGAAATATCTTTTTCCATCCCTTTATTTTGTCTTCATGTATGTACCTTTCACCCTGAAATGAGTCTCTTATGGGCAGCATGTTGTAGTTTTTCTATCCAATCTTCCATTCTGTCTTTGATTGGAGCATTTAGTCTATTGACATTTAAAGTAATTATTAGTAGGCATGTACTTATTACCACTTTAATCCTTGTTTTCTAGTTGTTTTTCTAGTTCTTCTTTGTTCATTTCTTTTTTTTTTTCTTTTCTTTTCTTTTTCCTTTTCTGGTTTGATGATTTTCTCTTGTAGTATTCTTGAGTTCCTTCTTGGTTTTTGTGAATCTATTATATGTTTTTTGTTTGTGATTACCATAGAGTTAAGTATGTTGACCCATAACTCTATCAACTTGCTTTAAAGTGAGAGTCATTTAAGTTCAAACATATTATAAAAGATATACATTTTTATACTCCCCTACTGCCATTTTGTGAGTTTGATGTCCTATTTTACATCTTCATGCTTTCCTTTTACTCTTTATTGTATTTATAATCACTCTTACAATTTTTTATTCTTTTAATCTATGTACTGACTTAAGTGATTTTCAATCTGAACTTTTTTTTTTTTTTTTAAATTTTGTGTCTGCACATGGGCATTCTCTAGTTGTGGTGAGTGGGGGTTACTCTTTGTTGCAGTGCCAGGCTTCTCAGGCTTCTCATTGCAGTGGCTTCTCTTGTTGTGGAACACAGGCTCTGGGCATGAGGGTTTCAGTAGTTGGGGCTCATGGGCTTAGTTGCTCTGTGGCTTGTGCAATCTTCTCAGACCAGGATAGAACCCATGTCCCCTGCATTGGCAGGCAGATTCTTTACCACTGCACCACCAGGGAAGTCCCCAGTCTGACCTTTTATATATTTACCTTTTCTATTGTGATTTTCCCCTCTCCTATAAATTCTTGCTTCTTTTTTATTTAGAGAAGATGTTTCAATATTTATTTTAGTGTTGGTTTAGTATTGCTAAATTCTTTTAATTTTTGTTTGTCAAAGAAATTCTTTATCTCATTTTCTATTCTAAATGGTAATCCTGCTGGGTAGAATATTCTAGGTTGCTGGGTTTTCCCTTTCAGGACTTTGAATCTATCATGTCACTCCCTTCTGGCCTGCAAAGTTTCTGCAGAGAAATCAGCTTATAGTTTTATGGGGATTCCCTTGTAACTGACTGTTTTTATCTTGCTTTGTTTAGAATCCTCTCTTTAATTTTGCCATTTTAGTTGTGATATGTCTTGGTGTGGGTCTGTTTGAGTTCTTGTTTGAGATCTTATGTGCTTCCTGTAGTTAGATATCTGTTTCCTTCTTTAGGTTTGAGGAATTTTCAGCCATAATTTATTCAAATACATTTTTGATCCTCCTCTTTCTTTTCCATCTGGAACCCCTATTATATGTAGGTTGGCATGTTTTATATTATCCCATAGATTTCGTATGTTGCTTTCTTTTCTTTTCCTTTTTTTTTTTTGTCTTGTGTCTGCCATTCTGATTGGGTGATTACCAGTATTCTATGTCCTGATGACTTATTCATTCTTCTGTGTCATTTAGCCTGCTATTTATTGCCTCTAGATTGGTTTTATCTCAGCAATTGAATTTTCTGTTTTTGATTGGTTCATTTTTATAGTTTTTAGTTCCTTGTTACAGTGATCTGCATTTTATCCTAGGCCCTCCAGGCTGTCTCTGGATAGTTAGATGAGTCCTCTCCCAAAGCCTGTCTGCCCAAGATTCAGAGCTTAGCTGCTCAAGCTCTTGTGGTACTGCTGTTTATGCATGCTGACAATGGCCTCCAAGGCTCTACCTGGATTACACCCCAGATGCCTTGGTCTGTCTCTGCATGGCTAGACTGAGTCGCTGCCCAGAAGTCACATCAGGTGGTGGTGAGGAGTGGGCAAGGGAAGCCGGCGTTTGCCTCCTCAGATTGGGAAGTGGTGTGAGGTGGCAGCCACCAGTACAAGGCTGTCTCTGCCTTGATTGTTGGCAAACCAGCATGTGTGCACTACTTGTGAGTAGAGTCTAGCTTTTCCAGCCCTTCCGTATGTTCCAGCAGATTTCCCAGAAGGCAAGGGAGCTTTTCTCTTCCAAGCAGGACTCCAGGACTAAGATGTACAGACTGTGACTCAATCTGCTTGCTCCCCAGGGCAAGGGTCCACCCACTGTAAACCTCTTCCTTACAGATCCCTCCCAGAGGCATAGGTCACAACCCAATGCCTTTTTTTCAATCCTTCCCAGTTACATGGCGATCTTTATAGTGGCTTTGGTTACATAGTTCTTCTGCCAGTTTCTAGTTAGTTTTCCATGAGAACTGCTTCACACGTAGATGTATTTTCTTATGTGTTTGTGGGGAGAGGTGAGCTTCAAGTCTTCCTACTCAGGCATCTTGATCCCCACACCGTCAAAATTCAATTATTCTTTTTTTTTTCTATTGGATTATAATTGCTTCACGATGTTGTGTTAGTTCTGCTGTACAATTAAGTGAATCAGCTATATGTATACATATATCCCCCTCCTCTTGGACCTCCCTTCTATCCCCCTCCATCCTGCCCATCGCCCATCGAGGTTATCATAGAGTGCCGAGCTGTGCTCCCTGTAAGGGTAAATTTTTTGACCTAATCTAAGTATTGTTTTTAAGATCCTAATTTTCAATGTGGACTACCAAACAAATCAAAGCTTCCTGTGTAATGTCAGTTTATAGAGGATTAGCTCTGTCTAATCATGCCACATACTACTCAGCAGATAACCAATGAATTTATATGAAATTCAACACCACAAGTGAAATTTTGGAAAAAAAATGGTATTGAATACAAAATAGTGTTGGAATTCTGAGTGTCATACAGATTTGAATATCAGCACAAAGACAGTCTAATAAAGATTAGAGCAATACACATTAACTAGTAAATATTTATATTTTAATGTATAGATTTAAGAAGGAACTATAACTGATGGGATTAGTAGCACTTTAAAAAAAAACTCAGTATGGAGCTGTCATTTGGGATGCATTCAGAAGTCTGGTTAGAGATTCAGTAGAGATACATGATTTTATTTTGTGAAGGAAAATGATAAAATAAGAAAATTACAGCATTTTTTCTTTTGTCTTTTTTTAATCTGTAAAGATCAAGCCAATGTCATAAGTTTGCAACCTGTTCTCATACTGATTGCTCAATGTTGCATCAACTAAATTATACTGAATTTCTGCTGCTTTCTCAACAGGAGATTTTCTGATGAGAAATTAACAGATGCTTAATTATTAAATATTTCAAGGTGGTTTGAAATCACAAACATTACTAAAATAATGGTAACAATTTCATTTTTAAAAGAACTACCTTTAAAGGTGTTTGTCTACATATTTTAAATATGTATGTATATTACAGAAAAAAAATCAGAATTCTGCTATTTCCTTGTCACTGTGAATAAATCTTAATAGATATGTGCTGCCTTGAAGGGATCCTGTGTTTTGTGAGATATCTAAGCTTACTAATTGGTCATAAACAAATCTACCCTGTGCGTGGGTTTTCTTAAACTGTGAAAGATCCTTTACACTATGAAGATTTGATGGCATTTTAAAATGTCAACCTTATCCAATGTAGTTAGTTAGGCATATTTAGACTTTCAGAGAGTGAAATGAGGTTAAAAAGGAAAAAAAAACAAAAAACGAAAAACTTTTTGCTATCTTCTGAGGGCATTAAAACTTTAGTGACAGGACCAAAGAGAACAGAGTGTGACACCAAAATATGCATTTCTAACTTTAGATTTGGGTCAACATACTTCAAAAGAAACTTAATATTGTACCAATTTCTTGTATGACAAATGCATGCATCCTGGTCTCTGGTTGGCAGTATTTGTGAGAATTGAGGTGGTAACCCAGCAGAAAATGGAAGAAACAAAGGCAGAGGCCCTGAAACTCTTTATTCAGAATGCTTCTTTTACTTTCATGTTTCTTTTCTATTAAAAAAGTATTTTGCTTCCTGTTTCTTAGTGTAGTGTGTGATTACCATAAATTATTTGGAATATACATATAAGTTCTTTCCATTTTTCTGTAATGCAGCCATTAATATTGATTGCTTTTTCTTTCAGTAATCTGTTTTCTTCTATTGTATATAATGGCAATGAATACAGAAAAGTTTTTCACTTTTTTTTTAAATAAATTACACTAAGATCCTTTTCTCTCTGTCCCCTTCTCCCTGTACCCACCCTCCCCACAATATAACTTTGAAACATTTGTCATGGAATGTTAATTTGGGAATTTCCTGTGATGACTGAGATAGCATAGGTATCATATTCTAAAGTGAGTTGGGAAACTGGCCAAAATGCAAATTTCCAAGGAAACAGCTGAGTATTTTATTTTCCAAGATTTTAGAAACCCTCATTTAGATCAAGGATATGAAAAGGATCAAGAAGGGTCATTTTCTTTTCTTTTTTTTAAAGTCTGTGTTTCTGAAGATATTTCCTTGAAAAAAATATTGTCATGTTCTGAAAGTTCATCCAAACCCCCAATCAGTTGGCATCCCCAAGAAATAACAGATTAAGGTGACTTCTGAGCCATATCTTGCTGAGAGGGCCTTCAGGGAGATCACTCAGAGAATTAAAACTAGGTGCCCTGCATTTAGGGGCTTACCCATGAATGACTTTGGGTGCTTGCCTGAGAAATCTAAAGATACCAGTCTGTGGCTGTGGAATCTAAAGATACCATACTGGCTTTGGCAGTATGTTGGGTAGAGAAAAGAAGAGAGAAAAATGAGGGCTTTGGGGGCAGAGCTTGTTGCTGACTTGGTAAATAACTCTACTTCCTTCTAACAACTGTAAATAGTAACTAAAACATGAAACTCAGGGATTAATTATAGAACTCAATATAACCATGTATGACCAGGGTCATTTAAAATGGATCTTGCCTCCGCCCATCTGCTAGGTTAGGGTGGCAGGACCATAAGGCAGGTGTGTGTGAGGGATACTGTAAGAGAATAAGTCATTGAGAGGGAGCAGGAGGAGCTGAAGGAAAGACAGGCACCACTTCAGAGTCAGGAGCCTCTGCAGTGCACATGGAAATACCCATAGAAAGAGCAGAATTGAAGTGAGAACTTGGCTATGTGCCTTTCTCCTCCTACCCATCACCACCATCTTTAAACTCCCTGCCAGAGTATGAAACAGCTTTAATGAGTGGAGGAGGAAATAGGCAAGAAAGAATGCAAAAGGCCCATATTCCTTACGCTGAGTGTACATGGAAACCTCAAGCTGCTGGTGGTAAAATTGAGTGAGAAATCTTACCTTTGATCAAGGGCTGAAGTAGAATGAACATATTGGAGGAACATTTTCATTTCATGGGGACTCTGGCAACTTAACTGTACATATATTCAAAATTCTGTAATGTGATAAAATTTTGTTTTGATTAAGCACAAATTTGTGTGTAATATAAAAATTGATTAAAAATGTACAAAACACTAAAATTAGCAAAATATTTGTATAGCACACAACAAAAAGTATACTGCCAACATAAAAGAATGTATAAAGATAAATATTAAAAAATTAAAAGTGAATAAAGGTTTTAAGCACTTGCATTAAAAAGAAATACATATAGTTGATAGTCATGATGAGTTATTCAACTTCATTAGTAATCAAAAACATGCCTAACAAAATTAATACACAGTTCACATGGTAGAAATTGGCAAGTAATGCAAGTACTTAAGAGGCTGAAGAAGCCAAATTTGAAAAGAGAGTGCAGAAATACTCTACTCACTCTTGCTGGGAGTGCAAATGAATCCAAGTATTCTCATGGTCATTGCAGGTGAATCGTCACCATAAGTATAAGTAGTTATTTTTGACCAAGCTAACTGCTACAAGCTTTTCCTATTAATATATACAATATACTATATGCAAAGTTTAATGATCACAATTATATTTTATTCATATTATAGAAAATTGAGAAAAATCTATGCATGCGTAGATGGCTAGTTAAATCAATTATAAATAAGGACTTATTAAGCAACTGCTAAATTATTATGATACCCTATATTCATGATTTGGAAAGATGCCCATTGTATATGTTGAAAGAAAGTACCTCATGCATAGTTTCTCATTTTGTAAATACTTATACCCAGTGAGAATCATGTTACTACATTGATTGTAATGTGATTTGGGATGATGTCTACTTCCTTTGTTATATTTCTCTGTATTGCTGGATTTTATTTTTGTATTATGATAGCTCACTTGTACAATCAAGAAAAATAATTACTTTCAATAACAAAAAGTGTTGAGAAAATCAAATTCCTGCACTTACAAGGGGAAAGAAAAGCCTTTGGCACACTGGAGTTTTCATCAGTGGCATTGAAAAGTTGAGAAAGTCAGTAGATTTTAATGACGTTCTTTTGTCAACTCATATAGCCTATCATATGTGTGTGATTCATATATATATATATACACATACATACATGTATATATATATATATATAAACTTGGGTAATATACTTTTCTTTTATAAATATTATATTTAACAAAGTAGAAGTGTAACAGATTGAAGCCCCACGTTTGATGAGTCCCAAATAATTTGCCGCATAGGTTAGCTGTTTGTCCAGATAAGCAAACTGTTGCCCTGATAAGGCAATATATGACTAAAAGAGAAAACCATTTACCCAGAAAAATTGGTTTGTAAGAATTTTCTGAAGCAAATGAGAATCTTTATGTTCTTTTGCTGTCTTTCTAGACAAAAATATCCTCATGCAAACAGCAGAGTTAAGCAGACTCAGGTGGTCTCTCTTCTCAGTCTCTTCCCATGTACATTCTCAGCCCAAGTTGGAGGATAAACACTGCCATCTGGGGTAATGAGTTGAGGTATAGAGACTGCATATCAATGTCCCATTGGTGATATTTCATTCTCTGTGACTATCTGTTTTTCTCATTCTTTTTTGTTGCGTAATTCTCTTGGACAGAGATTGCAAAATACCATTTAAGACTCTGGAAATCACACGCTTGAACACTCTGACTCACACTAATATGTAGAGAATGATGGTGACCAGAATTTCTAATCCAGAGTGCCCAAACCAAGAGAAGAGTACCCACCCCTAATGCAAAAAGATCACAAAAACCCAAATGAAGACATTTGCCAAATTACCTAAATTTTTGTGATTTCCTTGTTTGTTTCATGGATGATTTTTATAATACTAAAAAGCACAAAAATACCTATGGTGATGCAAGTATAGGAATTTTCCATCATGGATGAATCATATTCAATCTAGAGAGGACAATTTTATACCCAAGATTTCTCTGTCTGTCAACTCCCATGAACCTCTCTATCAAGGACCTCTCTGGTGTGGGGGCTATTGATACCTCCCCTGATATTCTCTGAACCATATCTTGCAGGACTTTTCCACCCTTTTGAGCCTCTTCTGCATTGTGAAATAAAGAGGTTTGAGGACAAAAGAAAGAAACTTAGTTCAGAATCCCCCTTCATTTGTGAAGGCACTATACTTCACTATACTTTAAATCAAGGCAAAGCTTTTTTGTTTTGTTTTGTTTTTCTTTGTTTTGAACTAATTTATCTTGTGATCACTTTTTCCAAGAAGAAGAATTAATGGACAGAATTAATTGTCCATTAACTGTGTGCTATGAGGGGCTATACTGAATTTAGACATTAATTTACCAAGATAATAAAATAATTTCATTTTTCAGGTAGGAGACAATGGTTTGATTAAAAAAAAACTTTATTGAGAATGCATATATTTAAACTGAAAAACTTATCAGTTTTCATATGTATGTCTACCCCTGAAAACATAACCACAGTCAAGATAACAAATGCTTCCTTTGCCACCAGCGCTGTGCTCATGTGCCTTTTAATCTGAGTTTCCCACCATTCTCATCCTCAGGCAACACAGTCACTAAACAGCTTTCTTCTAAGTAGTTTGTATTCTTTATAACTTTACATAAATGAAATACAATAGGTATGCATTTTTGCCTGGATTTTTTGACTCAGCATAATGCTGTTGACATCCATCCTTGCTATTCATATATCAAATTTTTCTTCTATTTTATTGCTTAGTAGTTATCCATTATATGAATATGCCACAGTTTATGCTTATAAGTGTTGATGAATATTTCATTATTTTCTGTTTGGGGGCCATTATATATATAAAGCCACTGTAAAAATATGTGTATGAGGCTTTGTGTGGATATGTTTTTATTTTTTGGGGGGTGGGTGGGGTAGGTGTAGATTGGCAAATCATATAGTAGGTGAATAATAATCATTTTAAAAACTGTCAGACTTTTTTCAGAAGAAAAGGGACCATTTCTTATTTCTAATAAGTGCAGGGAAGTCTAAATTGCTCCACAAACTCATTAATACTTAGGATGATCAATTTGTTTTAATATTAGCCATTCTAATGGATGTGTAGTGTTATCACATTGTGGTTTTAATTTACATGCTTCCAAATGTTAATGATGTCAAGCATATTTTCGTGGGGTGATTTGCTATTCCCCTATCTGGTGAAATGCGTGTACAAATCCTTTGTTTAGCAATTATGCTTTCTTGTTTCTCATTGTTATCTTTCTATTATTAAGTTGTGTTTTTAAAATATTTTTCTGAATGTAAAACCTTTATCGGATACACAATTTTCCAACATTTTCTCAGCCTGCATCTTGCCATTTTCTTTTCTTAAATGTGTCTTTCAAAGAACAAAACTTAAATTCTGATGAAATCCATGTCTCATTTTCTTTTCTCAATCTTGAATTTAGTGTTCTATGAAAACTTTTTGTACCTCAAGATAAGAAAGATTTTCTCCTACTTTCTTCTAAAATTTGTATAGGTTTAGGTTTTTCATTTAGGTCAGTGATCCATTCTGTGTCATTTTTTCTATTGTTTGAAGTAAAATTTGACATTTGCATCACTCCCAATGGATATCTAGTTGATCCAGCATACTTTGTTGTCTTTATTTTCTCCATTAAATTGCCTCAAAATCTGTTTTAAGTGAATTGACCGTATATATGACAATTTCACATCCAGAGATCTGAAATTCTTGTTCTTTCCATTGATGTACAAGTCTACTTATTTTTGTCAATATTAAATCATCTTGATTATTATAGATTTATGGTAAATATGGAAAAAAGATACTGTGATTAAGTCCACTAACCTTTCTTTAAAAATTTCTATGGTTATTCAAATATTCTTCAATTAAACTATAATGAGAGTGGCAATACACATCAAAAAGGCTGTTGGAAGCTTATTAGGCATAGGATTGAATCTATAGATGAATTTGGGAAGATTTGCCATTTAACAAAAATAGAGCCTTCTAATTCATAACCATTGTATATCTTTTCATTTATTCATATTATGTTTCATTTCCTTTTTTAATTTTGAGATCACAGGTTTTAGACATCTTTTGGTTAAATTTATATAATTATACCACCAGTCCCATTTAAATAAAATAATTTTAAAATTTTCTAATAGTTTTGCAACCAGAGTATAAGGGCAATATTGATTTTTGTATGTTAATCTTGTATCCTATGACCTTGCTAAATTCATTTCTAAGTTCTGGTAATTCTGGTAGATGTTTTATAGACAGGAATTTTTAATGTAAATAATTACATTATAAACAATTAGGGAAATATTTATTTCCTTTCTTTGGGCCTTTTATTTGTTTTATTACCTTTGTACAATAGTGGGACCTCCAGTAAAATACTGAATAGAAGTGATGAAAGTAGACATCCTTTCCTTATCCTTAATCTTAAAGAGACAAAGTTCAAGTCTTTCACATTAAGTATAATGTTGGGTGTATCATTCTTTGTCCACAGGTGTAAGGTTTTTATAGATGCCTTTTAACATTTTGAGGAAGTTCCCTACTATTCCTAGTTTATTGAGAATTTTTGTTGTGAATGAGTATCTTTTTCAAACATTTTCCTACATATATTGAAAGGATCATATGCTTTTATTCCCCATTAATATTTAAATTACACTGCTTGTTTTCAAAATGGAAGACCTACTTTTAATTCCTGGAATAAACACTACTTGGTACTGATGTACTATCTATTTTATCTATATTGTTAAGGTCAATGATTCAATTCGTTGATTTTTTTAGACGATTGTTCCATCTGTGAGATACGCTGACTTTTTATCACCTGTATCTCTCTGTCTCTCTCATTCTTTCATCCTTCCTCTTTTCTCTTCTTATCCTCCACCTTCTCATTTTCAATATATTTATCAGTTCTTGGTATTAGAGTAACATTAGCCCTCCAAAGGGGGGGACAAGTTTGGCTGTAATCCCTCATTTTCATTCTGAAACAGTGTATGTAAGATGAACTTTTGTTTTATATAACATTTCAATACAATTTACCACTGAAATAATCTGGACTTGAAATTTTATTTGGAAAAGTTTTTGATGATGTAATCCATTTTCTTTTCTTAAGATTTAATGCCAGTTGAATTTGTTGTCATACATTTGTTCATAGTGTTTTCTTGCTAGTATTTTAATAGCTCTAGAATCTGTGATAACCTCTTTTTCTTTCCTGAGAATGGCAATTCCTATTCCCTCTCTTTTTTTTTTCTTCATTATTTCAGCTAGAGTTTTGTCAAACATCAAAGCACCCATTTTTTTCCACTTTTTTTTAGCTCTTTATTGAAATATAATTGCTTCACACTTTTGTACCAGCTTTTGAGGTACACCAAAGTGAATCAGCTGTATTTATACATATATTCCCATATCCCCTCCCTCCCGCAACTCCCTTCCGCCCTCCCTGCCCTGGCCCTCTAAGGCATCACCCATCATCGAGTTGATTTCCCTTTGTTATACAGCAACTTCCCACTAGCTATCTATTTTACAGTGGGTAGTATATATATGTCTATATTACTTTCTCACTTTGTCCCAGCTTCCCCTTTGCCCCCAAACCCCATGTCCTCCAGTCCATTCTCTGCATCTGCTTCCTTATTCTTGCCTTGTCACTGGGTTCATCAGTACAATTTTTTTTTTTTTTTTTTTTTTTTTTTTAGATTCCGTATATATGAGTTAGCATACAGTATTTGTTTTTCTCTTTCTGGCTTACTTCATTCCGTATGACACACTCTAGGTCTATCCACCTCATTACATATAACTCTATTTCATTCCTTTTTATGGCTGAGTAATATTCCATTGTATATATGTGCCACATCTTCTTTATCCATTCATCTGTTGATGGGCATTTAGGTTGCTTCCATGTCCTGGCTGTTGTAAATAGTGCTGCAGTGAACATTGTGGTACATGTTTCTTTTTGGATTATGGTTTTCTCTGGGTATATGCCCAGTAGTGGGATTACTGGATCATATGGTAGTTCTATTTTTAGTTTTTTGAGAAACTTCCATATTGTTTTCCACAATGGCTGCAGCAATTTCCATTCCCACAAACAGCATACAAGGGTTCTCTTTTTTGCACAGCCTTGCTAACATTTGTTATTTGTATTCACTTTGATGATAGCCATTCTAAAAGGTGTGAAGTGATCTCTTATTGTGGTTTACATTTACATTTCCCTAGTGATTAATGATGTTGAGCACCTTTTCATGTCCCATTGCCCATCTTCATTTCCTTTTTGGAAAAATGTCTAGAGGACTGGGACAGGGAGGGTGGAGGGGAGTTGAGGGAGGAAGGGAATACGGGGATATGTGTATAAAAACAGATGATTGAACTTGGTGTACCCTCCAAAAAATAATAAATAAATAAATAAAATTTAAAAAAAAGTCTATTCAGTTCTTTTGCCCATTTTTTAATTATTTTTTGATGTTGAATTGTATGAGCTGTTTATGTATGTTGAATCACTTATTGGTCATATTATTTGCAAATATTTTCTCCCATTCAGTAGATTGTCTTTTCACTTTGTCAATCATTTTCCTTTGTTGTGGAAAAGATTTTGGTTTAATTAGGTCTCATTTGCATAATTTTATTTCTGTTGCCTTAGGAGACATATGCAAAAAAAAAAATATATTGTTGTGGTTTATGTCAAAGAGTGTTCTACCTGTGTTTTCCTCTAGGTGTTTTATAGTATCTTGTCTTACATTTAGGTCTTTAATCAATTTTGAATTTTTGTGTGTGGTGTTAGAGAATGTTCTAATTTCATTCTTTTACACATAGCTGTCAAGTTTTCCCAACACCACTTATGGAAGAGACTGTCTTTTCTCCAGTGTATATTCTTTCCTCCTTTGTCATAGGTTAATCGACCATAAGTGTGGGTTTATTTCTGTGCTCTCTATTTTGTTCCATTGATCTATGTGTCTGTTTTTGTACCAGTACCACACTGTTTTGATGATTGTAGCTTTGTACTATAGTCTGAAGCCAAGGAGCATGATTCCTCCAATTTTATTTTTCTTTCTCAAGATTATTTTGGTTATTTGGGGTCTTTCTGTGAGGAATGCCACTGGTAGTTTGATACAGATTGCATTGAATCTGAAGATTGCCTTCTTAGTATGGTCATTTTAACAACATTGATTCTTTGAATCTAAGAACACAGTATATCTTTCCATTTGATTGTGTCATCTTCAATTCCTTTCATCAGTGTCTTATAATTTTTGTAGTACAGTAAGTCCCCTACATTTGAACCTTCAAGTTGCAAACTTTCAAAGATGTGAACGTGTGTTCACATGTCCAATCATGTAAGTTAATTCACGTGTCTGGCATACATTGTCACTTGTGTGCATCCTCTACAAGTGGTTGTGCTTTTGTGTACTCTACATTACTGTATAGAGTACAGTAGTATAGTACCTTTATTTCAAGCCCAGGTACTTGATTTCAAGTACCAGCCCAGTAGCTGATACTGCTAAGAAGCACCAAGCAATAATGATGGAACTTGCTGTGCAACACAAGGAGCTTACTAATGAAGACCTGATGGAATTGAAGGCCCAGAGAAAGGATGAAGAGAGGCAAGGGGAAGAAGTAACTGAAAATTGAAGAGATTCATGACCAGGGTATGGTGAAGGGATTTTCTTTATGTGAGGAGGCACTGTTAGTTTTTGAGGCACAGGACCTGAACGTGGAAGGTTGCAGTGGCCATTTCAAATGCAATCCAGTACTATGGTGTAATCTATGATGAGAAAAAATGAGCTACTATCCAGACATCACTGGATCATTTTTTCAAGAGGGTAGATAATATTGAATCCAGCAAGAACCAGAACCTGTGCCATCAACGTCAGGCATGAGTGAAATTTTATCTTGCCCTCCATCTTCTATTGCTGATGATCCTTCAGCTGTACCATCTCCCACCTCCTCTCCCTCCTCCAGTCAGTAACTCTTCTTGCCTGTTCACTCAATGCCAGCCCCTGTATTGCCTGCTGTACTACTGTACTTTTCAAGGTATTATATTGTAAGATTAAAAATGTTCCTTTTTGTTTGATTTTTATGCATTATTTGTGCAATAAGTATGATAAGTACTATATAGCCAATTTTGTTAGTTGGTTACCTAGGCTAACTTTGTTGGACTTACAAACAAATTGGACTTATGAATGCATTCTCAGAAGAGAACTCATTTATATGGAAGGGACTTACTGAACAGGTCTTTTGCCTTCTTAGGTAGATTTATTTGTAGGTATTTTATTCTTTTTGATGAGATGATAAATGGGATTGTTTCCTTAATTTCTCTAATAGTACATTATTGTATATAGAAATGCAATAGATTTCTGTATATTAATTTTATATCCTGCAACTTTACCAAAATTATTGGTGAGCTCTGGTAGTTTTCTGGTGGTGTCTTTAGGATTTTCATATATAGAATTTTCATATATAGTATGGTAAAACAGTGACAGTTTTACTTCTTTCTTTCCAGTCTGAGGTCTTTTTATTTCTTTCTCTTCTCTGATCACTGTGGCTAGGACTTCCAAAACTATGTTGAATAAAAGTGGCAAGAGTGAGTATTTTTTCTTGTTCCTAATCTTAGAGGGAATGCTTTCAGCTTTTCACCATTGTGTGTGATGATAGCTTCAGGTTTGTTATATGTGGCTTTTATTATGTTGAAGTATGCTCCCTCTATGTCCACTATCTGGAGAGTTTGTATTGTAAGTGGATGTTGAAATTTATCAAAAACTTTCTGCATATGTTGAGGTAATCATATGGTTTTTATTCTTCAGTTTGTGAATGTGTATAACATTGATTGATTGATTGGATATTGAAAAATCCTTGTATCCCTCGGATAAATACCCTTTGATCATGTTGTATGATCCAACATTTTATGTCTTAATGAATAAATTTTAGCTTTTCTTGACTGTTAATAAAAACACATTATCAGATTTACTGATTGATTCCCTCAATATTCATCTACCTTATGTAGCAATAACACATTTTAAATAATTGAAATTAGCTCAAGGATTAAGACTGATTGGTTTACTTTTGCCACAATTGGTTCAGGAGGGTGGGCTATTTCTAACTTGCATTTTATTCATTAATTTTACATGTCATTAAGTACATTTTATTAATTCTTGCATTCCATTAAATTCAAGAAAGAATTGCTTAAGTATTTGGTGCATTTTCTTTAGTTGGAAATATTCTCGTTGGAAGATTAGGGAAGGAAACCAAGATATTGCTACCAAGATAACAGCATAATCCAGTACTTAATTTTATCTATCCAATAAGACTATGAAATGGAATGCTTTCCCACAGCCATAAAAATAGGATTTTGTGACAAATATCAATAACACTGAAGTACTTGAAGACTGACTTTGTCAATTGTAAGGTTATATATTCTGGGGAAAATACAAATGTATATTCAGGAGCAAAGCACTTGCTATTCTACTTGACACTTTCATTCTAATGTATATCTATTTACTTAGCTTTTGTACTTCAGAGAAGTAGAGACATATTATTTTCTGATGAAGATAAGCTTTAGTATCATTATTTTTTCACCCAAAGAAAAAGACTGAGAAAACATTTAACAGTGCTGTTAAGGCTGCAAGCCTTTTTCTGTTTTCAAGATGTGAAGACTTGAATTCACCTTTGATAATCTCTCTCTTTGTAAAGCCACTAAATGTGCCTTTTATCTATGCAAATATAAAGCAAATGTTCTCTTTTGAAATGGAGTTAGTATTGTATAAAGCTGAGGCCTGTTGAAGTGAAAAGTGCTTGCATGAGTTTAAGATAATTTTTCATGCTGAGATGTGAGGTACTTCTCTTGAAATCATGAATCATTTTGGGAATATATACATATTTATATATAAATATATATATAGATCCATCTCTAATACATATAGATGTATATACATATACAGATTTTGATGATGCAATGTTACAGCTTATTATTTCTGCTTGCCAGGTATCATTATGCATATCTGCAATTCCTCATGTAACATGGAAGAGCTACTGGCATGAAACTAAGGGCAAAAGTTATATAGGTTGAAGTTTAAGGTAAGAAGAGATTCAGTAAATTCTTCACAGAATTGAGAAATGTGTTGATATTTAAAGAATGGAGCCATTGGGAGATTACACTTCTAGTGTGGACCTTGACCCTACTGGCTTTGAATATGTGACTTCTCAGGCCTTGAAACTTCAAGGAATTTGAAGCAGAAAGGAAATATATGATAATGTAACATGAGAGATAGCTTAAATACAAATAAGAGAGCACCTCTATAGCATTTTCTAGAAATAGTGGATTTTATGAATAAAGGAGCTTTTTTTAATATGTAAATTTATTCATTTATTTATTTATTGGCTGCATTGGGTCTTCATTGCTGCACACAGGCTTTCTCTAGTTGCAGCAAGCAGGGGCTACTCTTCATTATGGTGCACAGTCTCCTTATTGCGGTGGCTTCTCTTGTTGCAGAGCATGGTCTCTAGGCATGCGGGCTTCAGTAGTTGCAGCACATGGGCTCAATAGTTGTGGCTCACGGGCTCTAGAGCACAGGCTCAATAGTTGTGGTGCACGGGCTTGGTTGCTCTGCAGAATGTGGGATCTTCCTGCGGCAGGGATTGAACCCATGTCCCCTGCATTGGCAGGCAGATTCTTAACCACTGCACCACCTAGGAAGTCCCAAGGAGCTTTTAATAGGGATGAAAGAAGAATCTTGAATCTATTAGTGTGAATATTGCATTATTTTTAATAACGAGTGAGAAGGTCTTGAAATATTTAGGATAGGGGAAATATAGACTAACTTGCATCAGAAAAATTTTTAAATTCTAGTCCTATTCCTTAGGGTTATCACAGTATGTCTTTGTTGATGTTGTCATTAATTTCACATAAAAGTAAGGATGATGAAAATTATACATCCCCTCTGTTTTGTTTCCTTGAATCCCATAATTTCTTGGCTCACTACTCACTAGGATATATCTTTAGAGAAAATATCTGAGAATAGTGAGTCTCAGTTTCTAAGCCTGTGAAATGGGGCTAATGTAACTACCTTATATATAATATTTGTCATAAAGAATAATTTGGCAGTATCCGTAAAGAACTTAGCAGGGCGTCTTTTTTTATTCATTTTGTTATTTTCCTTTGTGCTATTGTTTTAAAATGATTTATATATGCCTGTGAGAGTAGCTTGAAGGTAAAAAACAAAAAACCACTTATATATAGTGGTTCTAAAGTATGGTACAAAGATAAAATAGCATGTTTCTCCTTGGTCTGAACGATTTTAAAATATGAACACTGATGGACCATAAGAAGACAGAATTGGGCAGGAGTAAGGCACAGTGAGATTGTTGGAATTGTACTTACCACCATTTCAGGCACCTCACACAAAGGCAAGCCACATTCTAAGTCTATTCTGGGAACTTTGCCCAACACACATAAACTCACACACATAAGCTTTCTTGCAACTCTCTTCCCATTAAACACAAGCTGTGAGGGGATTTTCTACTGCACAGAGTTCGATGTAGTTGTTACCTATAACAGCATATTATGTCAGTCACTTTACACATCCACTGAAGAGTCCTGAGAAACTCTTCTATTTCTATAACATTTGCTGAACAACATACAGGCCTAAAAATTGAAGAAAGGTAGTGTGAATAAACAGCTCTTCTATGGATGTCAGTGATATCCACACTTGAAAAATTTTGGGTTTTTTCTTTCGGTTCTTGGTTTAAAAACAGATCAGCTAATACATTAGATTATAAGATTCAGGAAAGACTAAACTGTGGACTCAGAACTCATATAGTCAGTAAGGATCTTTTTGGTCACAGCTGCTATCTCATGTCTGTCTGTGTAACACCATGTATATAGTAAGATTAATAAAATAATTTGATTAAAATGTACAGTATTCAAAAAAAGACAAGCTGTTAAATTCACAGCTTGTTGTGACAGCTAAGTAAAGCCATGTTTGTCTGTACCATTTTAAGACAGAATTTGTCTCACTAAGTTCTAGTAGTGCTGTGGGCCACACTAACACTTTTTCAAAATGGAATTTTTATAAACACAATATGACCTTCACTTATACAAGATTATCAGTATCTAAATATTCAGTATATTGTCTGTGCCTTTAAAGAGTTTCTAGGACTTCCTAGGTGGTGCAGTGGTTAAGAATCTGCCTGCCAATACAGGGAACATGGGTTCGATCCCTGCCCCAGGGAGATCCCACATGCCACAGAGCATCTAAGCCCGTGTGCCACAACTATTGAGGCTGCACTCTAGAGCCCATGAGCCACAGCTGTTGAGCCCATGTGCTGCAACTACTGAAGCCTATGCACCTAGAGCCTGTGCTCCACAAGAAGAGAAGCCACCAAAATGAGGAGTCCGTGCACCACAGGGAAGGGTAGACCCTGTTCACCGCAACTAGAGAAAGCCTGTGTGCAGCAACAAAGACCCAATGCAGCCAATAAATAAATAAATAAATAAATAAATAAATAAATAAATAAAAAGAGTTTCTAAGAATAAAAGATAAAAAGATCATTATTTATATTTATTTTATTCATGCTTCCATTCAAACATGACAAAGTAGTTTGCTGCTTAATAAACGTGTTGCTGGTACATAGACCGTCATGGTCAAGTTCTGCAAAGAAAAGACCATATTTATTTAATAGACAAATCTTATATATCTCCCATATATTTAAATAAAAATTTATACAACCAGTGACGTAAAGTATATTTTGCTGGAAAATGGCTGTGCTTTTGTTATGAGGATGTTTTAGGGGATATTTAAAATAATGTCAAATGAGGCTCTTAGAGAGGAGTCAACATTGCATTCAAGTCTTGCCTTGTGAAATGTGAATTAACCAGAATCTGGCACTTCCTATGTGGGACTCAAAGCAACATATTTAAATCATTTGAGAAATATATTCTGAATAATTAAGTAGGTGAAGTGATATGAATGTCTTCCTTATTGGGACACTTTGAAGTTTAAATGTTATAAAGTTCATATGAGTAACCTATTAAAGTGTCTTATACATTGTAGATGCTCAATATGTATTTTCTGTCTTTACAAATACCAAGCTGTTTGATTCAGGTGAAACTCTTGAGGTCTCTGACTCTCCATTTTGTCAGATGAGAAATGAGAAAGTTGGTCTACATGATCCCTGAGGTCTCTGTCATTTTAACTATGAAGTTCCAATTCATATTACTTATCTAGAGTGAAATATTCCATCAATAGTCCTCACTTGATTTACTGGTAAAATGTGTGTGTCAGTGTGTGTGTGTATTTATATGAATGTATTTTAAGATAGTAATTTCAGGTAAAATTAGAACTAATATTCCTGATATAAAGAGTTTGTTTTCTTTCATGTTATAAAACCTCAAAAGAAGTTTGTATGGAAAAATAAACCCAATTCTGCATGAATAGAAATTCCAGGAAAATATTTTCTTATCATTTGAGTTGAATCAGTGTTTCATTTAGAAACAAAAACTATTATCCTGGGCTATTAGGTCTAGATCCTCTAGATGCCAGGAAGGGATTAAATGTTCAGGGAATTTATGGGGAGAAATACATGTTTGAAGGAGACTAGAGACGGAGTCTTCAGATTGCATGGCAAATTTCTGACCCCATGTAAAGGAGAGAGGCAAAAAAAAAAAAAGGAGTTGTAGACTACCTTTCTTTCTAAGAAAAATTCTGCAAAGTGAGGAATTCCTTGAGCCAAATTCTGCTTACAAAGTAGTCTTTAGTCTCCTAGAATGGGTCTGCCTTGGGGTCTCCACTGTACTTCATTATGGGAGCTCTGACCTTAGCACTGACATGGCAATGGGTTTCCAAGGGATAACCTAGGGCCCTTGATCAACTGTGCTTCTTCTTATAAGCACGAGTGTGCTCATGTGGCTGCTGTGCCTGTTGTTACTGCTTTCCAGGACTCTCTTATTAGTGGCAAAATTCTCCTAGGGTCCTAGAGTAGTGATGAGGTCAGAGACTGGGCTGTGTCTCTCCAGATCATGAAGACTCATTAGAATTTGTGAAAACTTCTGTTGTCCACTGATGTCATAGGAGTAAGCTACATGCACCCTCAAACCTAATTCAGATTAAGATCTCTTTCTATGGGACATCCCCAATAACATAGCTTATCCTCTCTCTATATCAACACAAATTTAAAAAAAAAAAGAAGAAAATCAAAACCAGCTTCCTTCCTTTTGAATAGCTCCCTGTTTTACTACAAATATGGCTTGAAATATTTTATATGACTCTGGATATTCTGTTTATGATATTTTAATGTTATGCCGCTTCATTTACACGTGTAACCTTCAGTTGATAACCTAGGAAATTCTACACTGACTTCATTTAGCAACTTCAGTTGTCAGACACTATGGTAGGAACAGTTCCAAAAAGATACATAGTATAGAGTCAGCACTCCAGATGTTTCCCTCTGTGTTAACTATACACATCTACCAAACACCTTCTGATTGTCTTAATATTTTAGAAATAACATATTTTGCCATTAATGCTCCCTGTCTTTTGTAACTGTTCAAAGGTGGTGAAGATTTTGATATAATTGGACTAGAAACATTTAGAACACTTAGGCAGCTGATTAGACTTAGATTCAACTATGATTTGTAAATTTAATAGTGTTATACAAGGTATTTATAGGAAGAGTAGCATGGTTTTTCAAATAGAATTTTTTCTATTGTCAATTTATTTTAATTATAGAATATATTCTAGACAGTACTTGTGAGAGATATTATGAACTGTAGTTTACCCTAGGTACTGGAGGGAAGTCGTATATAGTAAAATACAATGGAATAAGCCACTACATCTTTTTTATGACAGAAGATTTTTTTTACTCTGATCCTTAATTTCTTCATGCTCTGGTCATTGGACTCTGGGAATGTTATCACTATTAAGTAAATAGATCTGAAATCTATGCAAATGTCTTGTAAACTTTAGTTATTAACTATT
This sequence comes from Hippopotamus amphibius kiboko, assembly GCF_030028045.1. Classification (NCBI taxonomy): domain Eukaryota; kingdom Metazoa; phylum Chordata; class Mammalia; order Artiodactyla; family Hippopotamidae; genus Hippopotamus; species Hippopotamus amphibius. The sequence continues at coordinate 95,670,294 of NC_080195.1, read as the reverse complement.
TGTAAAATAATATATATGCACAGTGAATTTGCAAAATTAACTAAAACTGTAAGAGAATGGTATTAGCTAATTCATTATAGCAATCTCAAAAGTCACAATCTTTCAAATCTTAATTTATTAGTAACCTGACACCAGAGAAAATTCCACGATATAATGAAACTAATTACTTACCACATTTTAAAACCAATAGCTTTTAGGTAGTATGAAATATATAATATAAATTCCAGAAAAACACATCACAGGATTAATTAGAATACTTAGAATAATGCCATAAACCATTCATGCTCTTCTAAAAATGAAGTCAAAAATAGACCACACAAATAACAATGAACTCCTTAAATATACACTTCCATGAAAAATTAAATATAAACTATATTAAAAATGAATGCACAGTTGGTTCAATTTATTTCAACCTTGCACACTGATTTCTATTAACTTCGCTTTTCCTCCTGTCTCCTTAGTGGTGCTTGTTTTCATGTGTGGTTTATAATTCATCATTATAATCAGTGAAGCATATGGCTTCTTTTACATGCACAAAATGAAATGCATGTTTGGGGACTACATAACCAAATATAAGCCTCTCCCTATATCAGAGTATTATTTTCAGAAATCTCTGTGAGGCTGCAGCTACAACCATGTCTCTCACAGATCATCAACACTGTCAAATGCATTTAGGAAGATAGTCAAATGGGCGTAGGCAATTTCAGCAGCACAGAAGAGTTTTATCTGTATTTTTAACTGCTAGAAAAAAACTGCAGAATATTTTAGCAGCAAAGAAAGCCCCAAAGTGTTATATTCATTATTTTCTCACTTCTGTGGATTAAACATGCCACAAAGAAGAAATATGATTCTACATTCTTCATTTTGCAACAATCAGTGTAGGAAAGATATTGTCACCTATGAAAAGAGTAAGAATTGCACATTGAGTATGTTAATATTCCCAGCTAGTGATAAATACAAGAAAAATACATAAAAAGAGGTAATTCTGTGCAATTGTATATGAAGTCATGGACAAAGTGATAATACACCAAGCAAAACTAGAACATGAATCATAATTTTGTTATCAGATAGGGTGAAAGCGTAACATAAGGCAAACCATTCAACATGAAAAAGAAAGGTATTTTGTAAAGCTAACAGATATAACTTAAGATACAGTAAATTTTGAGTCATAGAACATAGGAGCAATGTTAATTTCAGAAGTTACAAGAAAAAATAGAGATAGTCAACTAGTTACATTTAATTTATTTTTTAAATTGAAGTGTATTTTACATGCTCTGAAACTGGCTTTTTGTGTTCATAGTTCAATGGGTTTTCACAAACGCAGTCAAGTAACCACCAGCTCAATCAAGATGTGGAACAGTTCCAGCCACCCCTGCTCCCCCCAAATCCCCACAACCAAAAACCTCATGCTCCTCTGTGGTCAACCCCTCCCCACTACCCTAGTCCTTGGCAATTGTCGATCTGTTTTATGTCTCTATAATTTTGCCTTTTCTTGAATGTCATATAAGTGGAATCACACAGTATGTGGCCTTGAAAGCTGAGGCTTCTTCTAGTCAGGATAAATAATGCCTTGAGATTTGCCCATGCCATTGCCTGTATGTAGTTACAGCTGGGGACACTAATCTCATGTAAATGAACTTCCCCAGAGATTCTTATTCTGTAGTTTGGATATAAGGCATGATTAATAAATGATCTCAAATTATTTGATGCAAAGAGCTTTGGAATATACATTGAGAAGCCCCAAAATAGACAGAAGTAAACTTCCCCAAATTACTTCAGAACACTATTTATAGGTATAGTTAAAGGGGTAGAGACTTAAGCCTCTTGGCACTCTGTCCATTCCCAAGGCTCACAGAACCTTGAGGGAGAATGGATCCTAATTTTAATGATAAAGGTCGCAGGTACTACTGAGACACCCCAGTCTAGAATGGAGGGTTGGTCCTTAAATCACAGATCTCACATTTGGCACAATATGATTGTCTCTTGAGAAAGGCAGTGCTCATTGGTTACAAGCAATTACAGGAATGCCTGTAATTATAGAAGTAAAGGAGGTGTATTAGAATTATTTTTTTGTAATAAAGAAGCTAATAATATAAGTTATCAGTTCCTGTATCTGGAATGTTCAAGATTACAATTATGACAGGCACAACTGGACCTAGAGATTCAAATATTCCTCTTTTAACTACTTCTTGCTCTCCTTGCCCTATGTTATGGATTGAATTGTGCCCCCAACCACTAAAGAAAATGGATATGTTGATGTCCTAACCCATAGTACCTCAGAAGGTGACCTTATTTGGAAATAGGGTTATTTCAGGTATAATAAGTTAAGAAGAGGTCATGCTGAAGTAGAATGTGCCCCTATTCCAATCTGGTACCTTTATAAGAAGATGGCCATGTGAAGACATGAACACTGAGAGTACCATATGATAAAGGCAGAGACTGGGAGTCATGCAGCTCCAAGGGAAGGAATGCCAGAAATTTCTAGAAAACTAGAAGCTAGGAAGAGGAAAGGAAGGATTCTCCTGTAGGTTTGATAGAAAGCATAAACTTGAAAATACCTTGATTTCAGACTTCTAGCTTGAAGAAAATAAATTTCTCTTGTTTTAAGCTCCCATTTTGTGGTATGTTATTACAGCAGTCCTAGGAAACTAATATATCCCAATACAAAGAAACTGACTTTTTTTTTCTACCTATGTCAACTTTATTCTCACGTACTTAAAATTGGTTTCCTTCTGAACTAGAGGAAAGGGGGAGTCAGTCATAGAATGCACCATGTTTACATCGCCTCTGTTTTTTTGTTTTGTTTTGTTGTGTTGTGGTCCCCGGAGAGACATGAGAATTTCCTGCATATCATCTCTGTATATAAAATTCAGGGGAAGAACTATGATTGGCCAACCAATGTGATTGTTATCAGCATGACTGGGACATTTGCTGTTCTCTGTGACAAGAAGGGAAGGAAGGCAGAGTGATTTACAGGGAGTAGAGGTGTGTAATGATGAGGGTATATTTTGAGAGGGGGACTTTTGAAAAACTGCATTTTTGGTTCAGAATGGTTATTGAGCATTCATAATATATTGAGATCTACAACTAGACAGATGGACTGATGTATATGTTTATCTATTATATAGATATACATATGCACACATAAACAACAGTAAAACAAATGCATTTCTATACAAATTCTAGGATGCTATACACATCATTCTATTGTTACCATATATGAAAAAAGTGGATGATCAAATATATCATTATCTACATTTATAGATAAACTCAATTGAAGCATAAAGTAAGGATCTTCTTTTACCCTGAGAGCAGAGTCTGGTGATGATAAGCTTTGAAGTCAGAGAGACTTGGATTCTAATCTGAGCTCTGCTACTTGTCACCTGTGTGATCTTCATGATTAATTCACCGTCTGAGAACTTCAGTTTCTTCTCCATGGCAATGGCTATTGGGAAGATCAAATAATAAGCACAAAGTATTTAGCAGAGTGTATGGAATTTTTAGTAAGTGGCTCGTAATTGTCAGCTAATTTTTTTTTTATCATTTTAATTTCTCATTTCCAGATGAGGCAGTTGCACCCAGAGGCCAAGAGGGAGGATTATGGTTTTATTTTCCTGGTCATGTGTGTATATCTGAAGTCAGGCACAGAAATGAGATAAACCTGAAGAGTAGGGATTTGTCACAGGTTTGGGATAATGAGAAACTACTACCATGAATGCTGAAGTTGATGGTATAGAGCAGCTCTCCTAACCGGAGAGGTTTTGTCAATTACAGCTCAGATTATTCTTGGTAGACCCACAGAGCTAAATTTTCAATGGACAATTTCACATGAGAGTAAGTCCCCTTATCCAAGCTTAGTCAGAAGCCATTGAGGAATGGATTAAGTAGCTTGTGTGCTTTACTGTCTCCCATGGGCTCCTGATGTCTAAGAGGTGACAACATTCGCTTAAACTATCTCTTCTTGCTAACCATGGGTGATGTTCTGATGTCATGGGAATCCAGAGGCAAAAGGTTAAATAAAGCAAAATCTGTTTAAATCTCCAGAGAAGAATTTGGGCTTAAAGACCCAAGACCTTTAAGTCTGTATCTATGGATATCTGAAGCTTTACCCTATTTAGTGTCACTACATTTTCTATTTTGATTAAACTCTAGATGACCCTACAGACTATAAGACAATAATAAATCATGATACTTATAGTTATGATAAAATCATAGATGTTAAGAGAATATATGTTCTCTAATCTTCATATTTCTATGTAGATACATTTTCCTTAAATAGCTTTCTCTTTCTCTCTTACACAGTTGCTCTGAAATGTCAAAATACTCATCAAATCAATGTTGTTTTGTAAATTGCTTGGTTCAAATACTGTTATAAATAAGCAAAAATATTGAGTATTTAGAGATACCTACAATTTGTGTTCTTAGCTCTAGATTTTGTTTAAATATTAATTTTCTTGATTTGAGAGTACACTAGGAAAAAACATTATAAATTTGATCTTATCTGTAAATATTCATTTGCTTATTTTTTTGTATGAAAATTTTGTTATTTGTGTTTTTTGATGGATTTAAAATAGCCCATTGAGCCATTTATAGTTCTCTGATAAGAAACTCCATTTTAACTCTAAGTAAGCACAAATTGGTATAAGATTGATTCCTATAGATATTATAAATATAGGCATTATAAAAAGGAAATAGGCTGCTTCTCACTTAAATCTTACTTTTTCTCATTTGCATGTATCCTTCTTTGCCTCTTTCTTCCACTTTTACTTTTAGTCCTTTGTCCTCACTTATGTAACTTAAAGTTTGGCACACACAAAATAAGAATAAGAATAGCATATATATAAAGAAATGGATTCTTAAACCAGGCTGAGTGAGAATCTCAGCTGCAACACTTTTGGCTGAAAATATTTAGCCAACTTTCTTAACTTCACTATATCTCAGCTTGTTTTGATAATTGAGTTAATATGTGTTCACTTAGAAATGTGCCTGAGATATAGTAAGTACTAAATAAGTGGTAACTCTGATTTAATAGGAATAAAGATTGTTTATATTCAAGAAATATAAGAAGATAGACTTAATTTCAAAAATTACCACAATTAAAATGAAACATTAATTCACACACATGGTAATGCATTTGCATAAATATCAAGGTAGCATCAATTGATTGGTAGCAAGTAAAAATTAATTTAGAAAATGTTTTTCATAAATAGATAAGAACAGTTTCCTAAATGTTACTAAAATAAGGGAGTTGGTGAGATATCACTAACCACCCATTTTAACTGTCTGTAATTATTATAGTTGGCAATATCAAGTTTCTGTTTTTGAAAACACCAGAAAATTGGCACACTGCTGGTAGGATTGTAAAATGGTTCAACCTCTTTGGCAAATGGCATGTCAGTTTCTAGAAAGTTAAATGTATCTTTGTTACACAATACTGCAATTCCACTCCTAGGCATTTACCAAAGAGAAATGAAAATATATGTCCACAAAACAATATGTACATGAAAGTTCATAAAAACCTGATTCATAATAATCAAAAACTGGAAATAACATAATGCCCATCAGTATCAGAGTAAATTATAATGAATTTCTATAAAGGAAATACTTCTCAGCAGTAATATGACATAAAATACTGATGAACTCAATATGAATATCAAAAACACTTTGCTGATGACACAAAATTTATGTAATTTTATTTCATTTACATGAAATTATAAAACAGTCAGAACCAATCAAAAAGAAGCTCACTCCTTGCCGGGCTCCAGAGTGTGGAAGTATTGAGTAGAAATAGGAAGGAAGGTATATTGGGGATAATGGAACCTTCTATATGCTGAACATAGTGGTAGATATGTATGGGTGTATGCATTTGAGAAGATTCATTGACCTGTACACTTAAAATGGGTGCACTGTATTATATATAATTTAAACCTCAGTAAATGACAAAGAACTAGAACTATACCTAATATTAAAGGTTAACTAAGACAAATAAATAAGACTTTTTACATTTATTTGCTCAATGATAGGCAGGGAAAAAATTGGGCTTGATGATACTGGTTCTAACTCAATAGAGAAATCATTTTGTGAGTCAGATTAGGAATACATAAGCCTTCACTCATTTTATTAGTAAAAATTGCCTGTCTCCATAGCATTTTCCAGGTATTTCTGAACATATTTTCAAAAATTGTTTTAAATATTTTAGGAATTGGCCCACATTATTTTCTGTCCCTTGATTTTCTCAGGCCATCAGACTATACTTTCTAGTGATGTTGGTTGAGAGATAACTACCCCATACAGAGCACAGTAATCATCTCAGGGTTGATGTTGCAGGAAACATCCTTTCTGTCTGTGAGGGAAGAATGCTGATTGCATTTCCCTGTCACTACTCCATTTCAAGTATATGGCAAAATATTCCTCCTAACAAAGTAGAAAACAGATTATATCTTCTATTGAGAAAGCTGAGAAATATGGCAGTGAATTACCAATAGAGAGTAACTTCTGAGCACTGGGGATTTTTAGGGGTCCTCCCATTACAGAACAGTTCTGTTCTCTCCCTAAATCCTGAACAAGCTGAGATATAAAATAAGGAGTAAATATCAAGGCCAAAATATTACCTTTATTATGGATAGACCCAGGTAGGAAGATGGATTAGCATAAAAACAAAATGGACCCTCTAAGGCAAAAGTAGGGAGACTAAAGCCAGGGCTGTCAGAGGTGGTACTGATGTAGGTCAGTGAGATTTAGGGACCAGCATGGCACATAGAGAACACATATTCTCCTAGGGCAAGCTGGTCCCCAAAGTTAAAAGCATCAGTTATTCATTCCAAATTTCCAAATCATATATTCCTTTCCACCACACAAGGGACAAATAAGAAGGAAAGTAGAAGGAAACACTAAGAGTGGTAAAATAGTATTGCTACCATGGAGAATTTTTTCATTTGCCCCACAAGCTCCAGCCTCCACCCTTCTCCATCCTGATGCATATTCCAGGAGTCTGAATTTGTGGACTAAATCAACAAGATTCATGACCTCTGATCCTATTGGGTTTGGCTAATGGGAGACACTGGCAGAAGATAGGAGGTATAGGGTGAAGGTGGCCAGTGGCTTCATTTCTCTTCAGAAGTCTAAAACTCTTGTTACCTTTTCCAAAGCCCCAGCTACAGTTCTTTCTCTGGATTAAATCATAATTTACACCTGACCCTTCTTTCCTATGCGTAGGAACATCTCCCATGGATTGCCCTAAACCCAGCCACTCAGGTAAATAATCCCTTCTGTAAACAATTCATGATTGCCTATTAGAGCAATCTGGTTTTTTGCCAGCTACTATATTAAAATGGCAGTTTGTTCTCCTCATTACAGCACAATCAAATCCTAATATCCAGATCCTCTCAGGATCCTCATTCATATGACAGAAAAAATTTTAGACATGACCACAGTTAACAGATGTAACAGACAGCTGGATATTTGACAGAATATAATGATATGCCAATGGAGAATTGCTTATAAATATGAGTAGTTTATTAAATATTTGGTATCAAGAAAAATACAAAGTTCTTTTTAAAGTCAGTCCGATCTTCTTACAGTTGGCCTATAGTCACGATATCTTGATAATTTACAATTATGGTAGGCTGCACCAGTGTTTTCTGGATGCTTTAATTTATGCTGTAAAAAGTGCAACCTTGTAGGGTATTTTGTATTCTTTGTTTTCTGTTCCAAGAAATGTGAACATCAGGCACTCAAAACCATAAGTTCATCAAGATACATTTTTCTTTGAACCAGTTTATAAAGAATTGCATAGAAAAGGTCACTTCATGTGATACTTTGCAGTTCCTTAGATGAGCTATCTTATTTAAAATATGCATTCTGCTTCTCAGATGTTGCTACTCTGAATTTAAAAAATGATATACAGACAGAAGGCCAATAAAATGATATATCTTGTCTTTGTGACACCAATTACAACATGGTTAGAATGATTAAAACTTCAAATGCAGACAAAAGTAAAGAACATTTTTATTCACAAAAAGACATTTTCAGTTCTTTGTAAATTTTAAACAACCTTAGATAGTGTCAATTTCCATCCCCTTAAGGCAGTTTCAGTTTGAACATTATCAAGTCACGCAGGTTGTGTCTTCCTTCTAGACTGAAGTTAAATAAAATTGTTTCATTACCATATCCACCATTAAATTGCATGAAACATTAGCATCTGTTCAGAAGTGAAGCTCTCCCTGGGGCCATGTACTAGAGAATTCTATGTGTCCCAGTAAATCTGAGAGAAGACTTCAGATCCCCAAAATGTCTCCAAAGTAATTTACGTTTTAGCAGTGGGAAGCCTTAGTCTAAGGAAGGGAGCTCTTTGAAAAAATTTCAGTTTAATTACAAAGATTAGTTATTTTTATCCAGGTCACCATTTAGAGCAGCATTTTGTTTCTGTTCTATAATTACAGCCCCAAATGATTCACTTAATAGGTGAGATAGACTGAATGTGTATGTTTATTGGACAGTTATCCAAAGAGATCAAAGAAACAGTGTTACAGAGATGAAGTTAAACAATTTTTGCTTAATTTTTAATACTAAAAAAAGTAACCTTGAGAAGTGTGTAAAAAAGCTATCTATGGACTAACAGGAAATAAAAGAAGATGCAACAGATGGACAGCTAGCTAAAATATTAAAAAAAAAACTGAATTGAAATCAGAAAAGCAGTTTCTTATGTCTGAATATTAATTAATGATGTAATCTTTGGCAAGTTGATTTTTGTATTCTCTGAGTCCGCTTTCTCATCTGCTTGAAGAGAAACTGTTCTAGATGATTTCTCAGGTTCTGCTCAGCACTTATGTCCTATAATTCTACTGGTAATTAAGTTATTAAGAGGCAACATAATTAAATAGAAGAATAATATATTCTGTTTCCCATAGTCTTTCTCTTTTTGCATTGATTTTCATGGAAATTGGTAGTGATGAAAATGCAGAGAGGAAACAATGACAGCAGGTATAGAAAGTTTTAGAACTTGAGGACATATGATTAAGTATTTAGTCCATCATTCATTGAATGTAATCAATTGGTTTAGCCATAGTGGTTGCTTTCTAGTTCTTCGAAAGTATATTGTTTACCTACTTATCTAAGGGCCCTCAAACTATTACTGGATTGCATTCTCTACAACCGTTCTTCACCTATTCAAAAGGTAATTCACATTTAAATTATGAGTCTAAATGTCATTTATTCAGGAAAGATGCAATGTACTACCATCTTCCTCCTACTGTTTATATTAATCCATTCACATTTTTTATTCGCATATTTTTAAGGAAAATTAATCATGCTTTAGCAAATTGCCACAAATTTAGTGGCTTCAAATAGCACTAATTTATTGTTTCACATTTCTGTAGGTCAGAATTCTGATACAGGTATCATCCCAGGGCTAAAATCAGGGTGTCTGCAAGATTGTGTTCCTTTCTGGAAGCTCTAGAGTGCAAACTGTTTTCTTGCCCTTTCAAGTCATTGAGAGGATTCAATTTCTTGTGGCTGTAGAACTTAAATCCCAGTGTCCCTGCTAGCTGTCAGGTGAGGACAGTTCCCAGCTTCTAGAAACCACCCCCACTACCTGGTTCTTGTCTTCCTTCCTGCATCTTCCATCGTGAAAGCCAGCAACTGTGGAGCCAGTTTCTCGTATACTTCAAACCTCTCCTTCTCTTTCTTCTAATTTGCCTTTCTCATGCAGAAAAGATTCCCAGTTTTAGGAACTCAAATGATTAGATTAGGCCAACCTAGATAATCTAGGAGAATCTCCCCATCAAAATGTCCTTAACCTTAATCACATCTGTAAAGTCCCTTCTGTGTTATAAGGTAACATTCTCACAGGTTCTAAGGATCTGTGATGTCTCCCAGAACATATTAGGACATGTATTAATCTAGTCACTACAGTTTGAAGTAAGCAAAAAAAAAAAAAAGATTAATATTTTTTTAATAGAATGCTGTCCCCTTGGGGGCTTTCTAAACCTATAGGGATATGTTATTTCCATGAATATTATAGTTTATAACAATCTAGTTCAGATTAATAGCAATGTAATTTCAATAATATTTAAAATTTGCCTCTGTAGAGCTCTTTTCCACCACTTCTTTATGCTATTTTTAATCACAAATTGTATCTTTATACATTGTGTGCCTATCAACATAGATTTGGAATTAGTATTTTATGCAGTTTTCCTTATAAAATTAAGAACACTCCTTTAAAAAATAAAAACACTGAAGCCTAGACAGATGTAACCTGTCATAGTTGAGGGGAAAGTGCTATGGAACTTACATTTTTATACCTAAAAAGCAGTGGATTTCTAGATTGAAAAGAGTCCACTAACTGCTAAGAAAATAGATCAACATGTAGAAAGTTATCATGATATTTCACAACATATAAAACAATGCCCTTATACAGGGAGGAAGGAGAAGTGCAGAAGAGAAAGAGAGAGAAAGAAAGAGTTAGAGAAAGGGAGAGGAAGGTAAAGAGAAAAATATACAAAGGATAATAAAACCAAAGTTCAGACTTTGATGGGAAATTCTGGAAGCCCTAAAACATGAAACAATGCCTTTGAAACTAAAAGAAAAAATAAATAAATAAAAGGAAAGAACATTTGGGTTAAAATTCAATACCCAAGCGGTCAATCAAATATGAGATGTTAAGAGAACACAACATAAAAATTATTGCCACTCATGTAGTCTTTCTCAAGATGCTAAAATGCAAGCATCAAATTAAGGAAGGCATGTCATAAAGGAAAAAGGAAACAGAACATTCTCTCCTGGAGAGAGGTTACCAAATGAATGGAGTTACCAAAATGATAGTAATTAACAAGACCCAGGTAACCAACATCCCACAATTAGAACTGATAAAATTGCTTGTTCATGTACTTAAAATTGATAGAGGAACTTCCCTGGTGGTCCAGTGGTTGAGATTCTGTGCTTCCACTGCAGGCGGCACGAGTTCGATCCCTGGTCAAGGAACGAAGATCCTGCATACCGTGGAGCACGGCAAAAAAAACCAAAAAGTCGATAGATTATTTGATGCAAAACAGCTTTACAAAAGTTGATTTACTATTGGTGAATAAGCTGAAAGTCCTTGTCTCTGGGTGGGAAGGGAGAAATGGATGAAGTGAGGAAAGGAAGCTGTTGTTTTTATAACAAACTTATTGAAGCATTTGACTCAAAATAATATACATGTATATTTATGAAAAAATAAAATTAAAAAAGAAAAAAGTGTTAGGCAGGAGGTTAGCCATGAGCAATGAGAGGCAACCCCACTGGCTGAACATCCAATAGCCGCCTAATCCCACCAAGCTATTTTTACCAACCCTTCAGAGAGCACACCCCCATCAGTGCTCCAAAATGGTCAGGGGACCAGAAAGATTCCCCACTGGCTGTCTTGAGGGAATTTCCCCACTCTGGCACGTGCACATTTCACTCTATCATGTACAAAGATAACCTTTGGTGGCCATTAGGTTCATTAAATGTTCATAAATATTCTAGGAATGCATACATCTGATAACAGACTGGATTATGGGAAAGGCATGCACAGTAACGTCTCTTGTTATATGACCTGCAGCTGTCAAACAAGACTGTCAATCAACTACCTTGCCTTAAAAACTCTACACCCCAGACTTCCCAGGCCATTGCCTCCCTTGGCCTGGCCCACCTCTCTCTTGAGGTGTTCTCTGTTTTCTCTTTATCGTCGATAAACATTTTTGCAATGGGTAAGACTTCAGATTCTTCTTTACATTCTCCACTCCACTAACAAAAGAACAGCATAAGATTTTTTTTTAGCATTTTTTAAAGAACTTTTATTGAGATATAATTGACAATCAACTGCATATATTTAAAGTGTCCAATTTGATATATTTTTTCTTATTAGTAATGTATATATGGCAATCCTAGTCTCCCCAGCATAAGATTGTAAAATAAGAAAGTGTTGGTATGTCCCTTATTCAGCTGAATAAATTAAATTTATAATTGCAGAGTTAAGTATATTAACATTGTAAAAGAAAATACTGAAGTACTTAAGCAAACTGTTCTTATGGTTAAGTAAAATGTTGGAATGGTAATGAATCTAAAAATGAAGTACAGCATTACAGATAGAGTGATCTACCCTCAATTCTATGTATTGAATGAAATCTTAACTGCATGTATGGTATTTGATATTTTTGAGGCAAAATATTGATACATGATCCTTATGCCAACTTGACACAGAAAGCTGAACTGAATGGTATCAGGTGTATTATACTATAATTCCATGAAAATTACAAAAATATGTTTAGGACAATATTTGAATAATAACTGTTAGGCATTTGTGTAAAATAGACTCATTTTTCTTTGATTTTGAAAAAGTGAAGTATCAGAAGGTTTATAATCAGATGAGCTGGCTGAAATAACAATGTGTTTTGTTTACCTGTCCAAATTTCTATTTATGCATAACACTGCTGACTTAAAAAATATGCACAACCTGAAGGTTCAGAGTTACATTTTGTTTGGGGGACATTTTTAGAACTTCAAGCCCGGCAGGCAGCATGTCAAGTAACCCTGAGAGAACTGCTCCGAGGAGGCAAGCAGGGAGCCAGGTTACATAGAAGTTTTGCAACAAAGGGCAGATAGTCCAAACATCAAAATATTATTGTTAATTAAGGAAAACCAGATATCTTAAGTTAATATATTTAGCTCTTTTCTATGTATGGGAAGATGCAAGAGTCTGGGCTCACTGAAATCATTCCTTTGATATGCACCTCAGCTATCTGGGGCCAGCATCCTGTGTTTTCACATCCAGAGTTTCCTCAGGGCTCACCATGGGGAGTCTGACAGCTGCTAGAAGGCAGGTATTCTTCTCCTTCCTCAGTTCCCTCACTGGTGGTGGCTATCACCTCTGATGACTGTGACATCGTTTGTTACTGATATGGCAGGCAATATTCCATTTATCAGTACTTATTTTATTTACTCTCTAAAAATTTTTTCTTCCAAAAATATTCCTTTAACTAGCTTATGGAATCTTACATCATATTACTTATTTAGTAAATATTCAAAATAGTTTTCTTATACCAAATTATTTTTTTCAGTATAGAGTTGTATATCTCCTTGAGCTTAAAGACATACTCAGAAAAATATTTCTAGAAACCCATTATGAATTTTCTATTTTCTATTAAATTTTCTTTGAAACCATGATACAGAATTAGACAAGAAAATGCTGGCTTTCTTTGCAGGTAAACTTCTCCTGTTGCCCAATGCTGCTTCCACATTTTCCCTTTCATAGGTGTTGATCAATGATGAATGATTCATACCCTAAAATCTGCTTTAACATCTGCTTCTGGAGACTCTGATCTATGAGACTATCCTGTCAAAAGTAATATCTTCTGGCACTTTCTGTCTGTGCAGGTATTTATTTCCATTTTTAGAGTTTATCACAAGCACAAATGCCATCTGCTAAAATATCAGTGTGGTTAGTTGCTGTCTGTGATTCTATTTGCCCATATTATTTATGGTATGAATTTTTTAATTTAACTGAAAAGAATCCATTAGCTCTATGAACCTTTTATTACCTTCAATAAGTTAGTACTTGTTTAAGATATTTTCTCATATAAAATAAACCAATATACAATATTACCCCTTGGATGTTTTTGATTCTAAAACATACTCAAAAAAGAGTTTTTAAGGACATTTTTGAATTTTTTGATTTACAAAAAATGTCTAGTGAAATCATGAAACAAGTTAATGTAGACATTGACCAATTTTATGGGGATTTTGTGGAATTGAGTTATTCAGAACTATTATACACTGTGCTTTCCATTCTGAGAAAGTACCAACCTCAGAGTTTCTCAGTATTCCAGATTTGTTAAATTCAACAACAAGTGTGCATTTAGTTTTGAAACTACAATAAATTTCCAGAATGTTTCTCAATTTGTGAATTTGTTTATTATTGTCACAACAGTTGTCCATTTCTATAATGGGGGACATGTTTCCCACCTGACACAATTCCCAGTTATGAAAGGCAGATAACTCTGGTATCATCTAAACCTGACTTCTGTAAAAAATATATTTTCTTTATTTCTCTAGATGGGAGGTTGGCAAATGTTTTCTTGAAGAGTCAGATAGTAAATATTTTAGGCTCGCTAGACAAGAAAACAAATTTAAAGTATTATCTAGGTACTTACATAACCATTTATAATTTATTTAAAAATTGTTTTTAAAGGCATTTTCATTTTTGCAGGCTGTACAAAAAGAGGTGTTGGGACAGATTTGGCCATCAGGCCATCATTTGCTGAACCCCATTTAGATAAGAGTGAGCCATTTACAGTGATCCACTCATACTAAGCTCGGAACCCATTTTGAAGGCAAGCGAAATATAAATTTTGCAGATCAGAAAATGTAAACTATTACAATTACAGTCTGTGCATCTGATTAATCTTCCTCTCCTTTTGCTTTGTCCTCCAATTATAATACTATTTTAGCCAATTATTGCATCTCTTGGATTGATCTTAAATTTTATTTTTCTATTTTCTGTGTCATGTGTGTGTGTATGTGTTTGTTTTGTTGTTTGTTTTGTTTATTTTTTTTATCTAATTTATGGAAAACACACTTTTTCAAAAAGCTTATGTTGATTTTTTACCATATTTTTAAAAAATTTCTTTTGAAATAATTATAGATTCATGGGCAGTTAAAAAAAAGGATAGAGAGATTTCATATGTCTTTGACCTGGCTTCTCCGAATGGTAACAGCTTGCATAACCATAGTATGCTATCAAAACCAGTAAATTGTCTATGTGCAATGCACAGAATTCATTCAGATTTCACTAGTTTTACAAGCACTGTATGTGCATGTGTGTTCATGTGAGCATGCCTGCTTATTCCTGTAGTTCTATGTATTTTTATCGAATGTGTGGCTTTATGTAGAACTGGTCCATTACCACGGGTTTGTGCTATCTTTTTATAACCACAGTTATCCCCACCCCTCCCATCACTGACTCCCGACAACCACTAATCTGTCTCCATGTCTATAATATTATTTCATAAATGTTATATAAAAGGACTCACACAATATGTAACATTTTAAGATGTGCTTTTTCAATCAGCCTAATTATCTTGAGAGTATCCAAGTTGTTATGTGTATTAGTAGACTGTTCCTTTTCTGTTGCTGAGTAGTGTGCCAAGGCACAGATGTGTCACTGTTTGCTTTACCACTCACCCACTTTGGGCCTATTCCAGAGTTTGGCTGTTATGAATAGAGCTGCTATGAACAACTGTATATAAATTTTTGCTTGAACATAAGTTTACATTTGTCTGGGATAAATGCCTAGCAGTGGCAGACTATCATATTTAAGAATCTGTTTTGTTCTCTTAATCTATCCATTTTCCAGCCTACTTTATTTTCATTGATTAATTTTTTTTCTTCTTATGATGTAAATGATACAATTGTAAAAGTCTCATTCTACTAGAACATTTTTCTTCAAATTGCTTTTATCCATTTGCTTGTTCAATCTACATCTTTCATGGTTGTAGTTTTCCAAAGATATCTGCTGATGCTTGTTTTCTGCTTGTATTTAAGGGTGGGTTTCTGAAAAAGTTAATATCAATGGAAGGCTTTGAATCCATGCTTTTGGCATGCTGGCTGTATTATTTATCATAATTCATCCTCAGTAGCATTTCACCAAGGAATGCCTGACATTAACATCTTCAGTTATTTCCTGTTGAACTTGGTAGGTCCCCAAGAGTCTTCTCTTCTAGTTATTTGTCTATAGAATATATAGAACTTACTGTTAACAGCTATGGAAACTAAGAATGGAAAGAGAGCTGAATAACTCACCATTAAGTATGTAAATATTCACTAAATTCAACCTTTTCAGTATTTTTTTTTCCTCAAAATATGCAAGACTTCCTCAGTTCAGATAATTCTTTTTTTTTTTTTTTTTGGCATGATGTTGCCAGAGGTTTCCCATTTTATTGGCTTTTATAAAACTTTAATTTTAGCTTTGCTTTGTTAGCTCTCACTATTTTACTTTTATTGTCTATTTTTAAAACAAAAAGTATGCAATGATCTCTGCTCTGTGGTGCAGCTATATTGTCTCAATTTTGATTTGACCATCCATAGAGAATGGCAGGAAACTGAAGGATTACTTTTCAGTTTTTAGCTATTATCACCAGAGAAAAGCCTGGGTACCAAACCAAGATGTATATTCAGTTTGCATGTAAACAATATGATTGTGCTACTGCGTGGGCCCAGGGCTCCATATTGTTTCTTTTTTATAAGACAAAGATAAGTAAGTACATGTAATTTGAGTGCATAAGACATGAAAATGAATGAATGAATATTCAGAGCATTCTTTGAGAAGTTATGTCATGCAGGGCAGGTGATAATTAATAATTTAAAAATTTAATGTATTAGTACTCATAATTATATGGCTTGAATCTCTTTATATAAATCACAGCTTCTAAACATAAATAATTCTCTATTAAGCTTAAAAACCTATACTTTTAGATATATCTTGAAAATACTTAAGTTTTGTGTTAGACACTCCCTAAAAGGCAAAAATGTAAAATGGCATGTTGAGCTTTATATTCATCAGTGATTTAAAATTTTATTTAACAAATTTATATAACCCTGTTGGATTTTAAAAGCAATTCATAATTAATAAGTTGAAGCCATAGGAATGCAATGCAAAAGGGTATCATTATTATTACTAAAAAAAATAAATTATTTATATATTACACATTGACTGGCATGACATATTATTAGATTGAATACATATCATAAAAAAGTCTTTCTTAATTCACTAGCTAAAATATCAATATAATTTTCAGATTTTTGCAGTCTATTAAAACTATTAAGATATAGAATTATACACCCAGGTGGCAAGTTAGTGTTTTGAGCTTTAAAAAATCAAAGCATAATAAAAAATGAAACATTTGATGACATAAAGAACAATAGCTGCTTTTACAATCACAGGTTTTGTCAAAAAAGTAGCTCCCTAGTGTTAAATGCAATTTTGTTGGTTTAAATATTTTCTTTTCTCAAATCCAGAAGTCACTGAGTATGTTCAGAATTAATACAAGCTTTGTCTGAGAATATTAATTAGTTTCTTAGAGCATTTCATTGCAACTTGCTGAATGTAATCAAACTGTCCAGAGACTGAATAATAAAAGAGAATAGAATTGAAATTGTTAATTTAACCAATTAGCTCATTCCTTATTATGTGTTTATGAGGCAGTGTTTTTCTTACCACAGGATTTTAGCTTTGCTATTTGGTTAAGCTTTTAAAAATCTGTTGGCTCTTGAATTTTAAATTATTAGAATGCTCATATAAGTCACTTGTAAGTCTTAAAATCATGTGTTATACAAATAATCACATATCCAGATTTTATCACATTTAATTAAACCTTAAAAAGTTGATTTAGAAATTTTTTTTTTAATTTTATGTTTTCTTAAGCCAGGACTGCTTGTATTTACATGTAAACTATGTAAGCATAACAAGTTATAAAATATACTTGCTAATATTTGATAATATGTGGAATAGAAACCATTTCTGGTGCAATCCTTGTACTTCCACTGCTTTTATTCCCACCTGTCTTTAAGAACCAAGATGGCAGAGATCTTGAATGCTTTACAATGTCTGCATAAGCTCTGTTTATGGGGTTTATGCTGCACCTGAAAATAATAAACACAAATAAACATTGGTTAAATGAACAAATCCCCCATACACACATGTTCTTCCTCTCTTGCTCAACTAAGAAGTCAAATATTCTAATATATAAAATTTTCTCAAGTGGGAAACTAAGCAATAGGACCTTTAATAAAAATACTGTAGAAACAGAAATAAGGGATGAGTCTTCAGCTCCATGATTTTATTTCTTCTATAGCCAAACAGTTTTATTATATGTTTATGTATCTATTTAATTAGTAAGGGAAAGCATACTATGATTCTTGAGCAAATTACAAAATTTGATAACTTTATTCAATTTATCTATATTTTGTAAATGCATACTTGGTGTATATCACTGATGTAATGTTCAATTGCATGGCTGAGATTAGATAGAAAAATGTTAGGTATGTAGCTGTCAAAACATTGCACCTAGTAAGGAAGATAAAGAAGCTTTGTCAGCAGAAGCTTCAGACAAGTGTCTATCCCTTCATATGAAGTATTGTTTTAAATTCTACTCCAGCTTAGCAATTTTTCCCTACATACATTTGGACTGAATTAATTACATTACATCAAAGAGAACCTACTTATAATATTCCAATCAGAACTTAATGATATACAAAATAATAGTTTTATTATTGCAGGTAATATGATGTTATGAGGATGCATGGTCAGGAGCATTTTTTGAGCAATCTTTCTTTGCTTAAAACTCTATCTTTGTGTCAGGAATCATAAAAGAAAGGTATAAAATGCAAAGGGGGTGTGTATATCTGAAGCATATAATTTTGATATTGTTGGTGAGTTCAATGATACACTCAAGTACAAATTTCTCTGGGACATTATAAAAAGTTGTGAAACATACTGGATTCAAATCCCAGTTCCCAAATTTTAGTATAGTCTTGGATTAAAAGTCAAAGTATTAGTTACTTATCTCAGATAAAAGGAAACATAATAACAACAGCATTATATGGTTGATATACTTATTATTAGTATAACTTGGATATCAACTGAGCCCTTGTTAATCTCTAAATACTAGTGAGGGTCAAGGATTCCCTTCACAAAGCTTTTAATCACACATTACCTGCTGATGTTTCTTTTTGCCTCCTTGGTTAATTTTGTTTAACTTAAATTGTTAATTTTGATTACCTTAAATTTTATATTCAGCCCTTTCACTAATTTCCATAAGGAATTTACTTCTATAAAGTATAGTGGGATATTTGTAAAAATTTTCTCACAAGTAAGGACAAATTCCACTTGCACTCCTTTTATGGGATCTGATAAATCCCACATTACTTTTGTGGTTAAAAAAATTAAAATTAAATAAGAAAGGACTATCACAAAATTGGAAAAGAAAAATAGCAGTAGAAAATGGCTGACAAATTAAGTAGATTTAAGTAAAGCAAAAGCAGAAGTAGGAGGGAGAGGGAAAGGGAAAGAAAAAAGGAAAGAAAAAGAAACAGCAGCTTTCACTGCCAGAAATTAATGATGTACTACATGTTTCTTCCAACGAATTAAACACACATAGGTCTCTGAGAGAAAAAGCCAAAGCAGCAGCAGCATTTGGGTACTGTGTATTCATAGAATATTTTCTGAACCAATCGATGAGTTCAAACAATCAATTTAATAAATTAACCAGTCTTTTAAAAGACTCCATCAGTTACAAAAATCAAAATGATGGAACCAAATAGACATAAAAACACAAAGGAGCAAGAAGATCATCATTATATGATGATTGACTAAATGTCTGCAATTATTTATATTCAGTGTTACTTAATTGGCTTGAGTATTTTTAATCATTCCTGTTATCTATTTATCGAGGTAAAAGATATTTTCCTGTTTTGGTTTTGTACTGTTTTCAATTGAAATTAGAAGGTCTCCGAAGGCCTACTTTGTAGTCCAGACATGAGCTAGATAATTCTTTGGACTGAGGGTAATTCATTATTCTTTTATTTTTGTGACTTTTTTTGTCTTCAAGGATCTCATTAGTATAAAAGATGAATGAGGTAAAATCCTTATTTTTTGGTAGTAGCAGGATCTTCCTCTTTTTTGTCTTCTCAATACATGTAACTTTAATAATGACAGCAATTTTTATAGGCAATTTATTTTAACGAAGCAGTGTTGAATCTGTAAGTGAATAATATTTCACATACTACTATTGAAAATGCCCAAATCATTTTAATTAACTGTGGATATTAATATGTTGCTGATGTAATTAACACCTCCTGGAAATGTGGTCATTTGACATCTCTTCCAGCTGTCAAGATAGCTGACAGGAGAGAGTTAAATCATTTCCTCCATGAAATAGCTAACTTTTGTGTTGTGACTCCTTGTTCATTTCATATTTGTATAAACTGCCAGTCTCAATTATACTTCTTAGATGATCACAAATCTAAAGCATGCTCCCTGCTGAAAAGCTGTCCTGGCCATGAGAAACGGTAACAAAGGAATATACAGTTGACCTTTGAACTTCACAGGTCCACTTATATGTGGATTTTTTCCAATAAATGCTATTACAGTACTACACAATCTGTGGTTGGTTGAATCCTTAGATGTGGAGCCACAGATACAGTGGGACAACTATAAAGTTACACTAGGAATTTCGACGGGATGAGGGCAGCCAGGGTCGGCTCCCCTAACCACTATGTTGTTCAAGGTCAATTGCAATTATCTCAGTACTGCAGGGAGGGTATTTTTTGAATTAAGTCCATCAACTATTTCAGAACTGTATACTTTTAAAATAGACTTGAATGGGGAGTTATAAAACATTTAAGCTCATGGAATTTTGTCCTTTGATTATTTCCTTTTGTGGAGTTAGAAGATGTCTCAGAAGATAGGTAAAGGACTTTCACACTTCCATTTAAACTGTGTGAGAAATATGGGAAAGAATTGTTACTACTAATTACTGTATACACAAATCTTATGTTATTTGAAGTATTAGAGAGATAGCATTTCATAGATTGAAACAGTTAAAAATTCTTTTTCTGTATGTATGGTATCTCTACTCATTTTCTAAGGTTACACTCATTATAATAGTCATATGTAAAGAAAAAATTAGATCCACAAAGTGATGTTGTCATCTCCTTTATTAGAGATGTGTCTTCAACATCCTAGTCATTTAAAAATAAGAGGTATTAACAATTCCAACAAATGAGCTATACACAGAAGGAAACCTTCAGTACTAAAGCAATAACAAAGTATAATATATGTCCACACTGCTCAAATTGTCATAAGATTCAGTACTTCCCATAGTTATGCATGCCCATAGTGAAATAATTATCAAACACTTAATAGTGAATATTGATTATGGTTTAAATCAGTAGTCAGAGTGTATTAAGCCATGAATACCGAAGAAGAAAGTCACTGAAAAATTAATAGGAATTATTCCAAGGCACATGAACAAGAGTAAAGAAACAGAAACTGAATATAGAATGCTCAATATACTTGAAACTTCATCTGTTGCTACATCTGGGTTTCCAATAGATTATTGTTTGTGTAAGTAAAATGTGTACATTTTATAGCATGTAATTTATATATCAATAAAGTTAATTTTAAAAACTTGAATCATACTGAATATACTGTTTTTTTACCTGATAGTAACCTAAAAAGATAGCAATAAATATTTTCTGTATCAGTACATGTATATCTCTGGCATAGTTTGTAATGGTTTCAAGATATTCCATATTGTGTTTATGCCACAATTTATTTTAAATTTTTTAATGAAATATAGTTGATATATAATATTATATGTTACAGGTGTAAAATATAGTGGTTTACAAATTTTTAAGTTATGCTCCGTTTATAGTTATTATAAAATATTTGCTATATTCCCCATATGTTACAACATATTCTTGTAGCTTATTTTATACCTGATATTATGTACTTCTTAATCCCCTGTCCTTATATTGCCCCTCCCCCCTCATTCTCTCCACTGGTAACCACTAGTTTGCTCTCTATATCTGTGTCTGCTTTTTTGTTATATTTACTAGTTTGTTGTATTTTTTACATTCCACATATAAAATATATCATACAGTATTTGTCTTTCCCTGTCTAACATTCTAACAAATTTTACTTAGCATAATGTCTTTCAAGTCCATATACATTGCTGCAAATGGCAAAATTTCATTATTTTTTATGGCTGAGTAATATTCCAGTGTATGTGTGTGTGTGTACATATAAACACACACTACATCTTTTTTATCCATTCATCTGTTGGATACTGGATACTTAGGGTACTTCCATAGCTTGGCAATTTTAAATAATGCAACTATGAATATTGGGGTGCAAGTATCTTTTCAAATTAGTATTTTTGTTTCTTTTGGATATAATCCCAGGAATTGTCAGGTTATGTGGTAGTCCTCTTTCTAGTTTTTTGAGGAACCTCCACATTGTCTTCAGCAGTGGCTGCAGCAATTTATATTCCCACCAACAGTGAAAGAGGGTTCTCTTTTCCTTTTCATCACATTGTTACCAACATCCATTGTGTTCTTTTTGATGATAGCCATTCTGAGAGGTGTGAGGTGATATCTCATGGTCGTTTTGATTTGCCTTTCCCTGATGATTAGCAATGCTGAGCATGTTTTCATGTGCCTGTTGGCCATCTGCATTTCATCTTTGGAAATATGTCTATTCAGTTCTTCTGCCCATTTTTTACTTAGGTTGTTCAGGTGTTTTTTGTTTTTTGTTTGTTTTTTTTTTTGTTTTTGTTTTTTTTTGATTTTGAGTTGTATGAGCAGTTTATAATATGTTTGATATTAACACATTATCAGTCATACCACTTTCAAATATTTTCTTCCATACAGTAGATTGTCTTTTTGTTTTCTTGATGGTTTTCTTTGCTGTACAAAAATTTTTCATTTTAATTAGACTCAATTTGTTTTTGCTTTTATTTACTTTGTTTTAGAAGACAGATCCAAAAAAAATATATTGCTACAGTATATGTTAAAGTGTGCTCTGCCTATGTTTTCCTCTAGGAATTTTATGGTATCTGGTATTACATTTAGGTCTTTAATCTTTTTGAGTTAACATTTGCATATGGTATTAGAGAATGTTCTAATTTCATTCTTTTACATATAACTGTCTAGTTTTCCTAGCACTACTTATTAAAGAGACTCTTTTCACCATTGTATATTCTTGCCTCCCTTGTCATAGATTGATCATAAGTATGTGGGTTTATTTCTGGGCTCTCTGTCCTGTTCCATTGATTATGTATCTGTTTCTGTACAGTACCATACTGTTTTGATTACTGTAGTTTTGTAGTGTAGTCTGAAGTTAAGGCATATGATTCCTCCATCTCTGTTCTTCTTTCTCAGGAATGTTTTGGTTTTGGGAGGTCTTTTGTGTTTCCCTACAAATTTTAAAATTATTTATTCTAGTTCTGTGAAAAATACTATTGGTAGTTTAATAGGAGTTGCATTGAATCTGTAGATTGCCTTGGGTAGTATGGTCATTTTAGCAATACTGATACTTTGAATCCAAGAACCTGGTATATCTTTCCATCTGTTTGTGTCATCTTCAGTGTTTTTCCATCAGTGTCTTATAGTTGATGTTCAACACATTGTCCAATATTCAAAGCCAGGTCAATATCAGTGGACCCATTACTGGATCTCAAAAAAAAAAAAAAAAAAAAAAAAAACAGAATGGGCTATATTTTGCAGTAGAATTGAGATTTAGTGATACAGTGTTTTCAAGTTTCCTATTATTTATTTTTAAATGATAAAATATGTTTGGGATTGTGTTGATTTGATAATGGCTAGATGTGGACATTCTCTCTCTTTCTCTCTTTCTCTCTCTGTCTCTGTCTTTCTCAATATATTTTTAACTATGATTTTCTCCAGGAAATTGAGAGTAGATACACCAGTTGAGTGTAATACTGATAGGATAGTGGTATGCCTCAAACTGTTAATTTCCCTGTATCCACATTCTTAGTTGGTCATACCCACACAGACTAGGCTGGAATAAACTTACTTGGTCCACTGGTACAATAGTAAACATGACACAATCATAAACTGGAGAAAAGTTCTAGGACATCGGTGTATGATCTTCCTCTTGATTTGAGAATCTGTAGCATTATTTCCATGAGCAGAATTCTGAAAGATTATTACAGAAATGTAACCCAATTGCCTGAGGCACCCTAGCTGACAACTAATGATTACCAGAAACATAGCTAGCTACTCATTTCATAGCTGGCCACAGATTAAAAACATATAAATGAATTTACTGAAAAGAAGACCTAACCAGTTGAGCCCAGCCCAAGTTGCCAAACTGAAAGAATCATGATGAAAACCAGTGGTGGTTCTTTTAAGTCACTAACTTTGGTGGTAGTTTGTAATGTAGCCTTAGACAACTGATATAGAAATGGGTACCACCTAGAAGTCAGGTGGTATTGTAGCAAAACATAAAATGAGTGACACTGGCTTTACTACAAGTAAGCAGGCAGAGACTGGCAAAGTATTGAAGAGACTGCCATAGTAAACAGGTAGAATGTCAATTGTTGATACATAGTGGTGAAACAATTGGAGAATCTTTGCCTCTGATAAAAAAAAAAAAAAAAAAAAAAAAAAAAAAAAAAAAAAAAAAAAAACACTGGACCATCTAAACTTTTCCATTTATACAATAAAAATTTCCAGACAAAATGTTCAAGAGGTAAGCTGGTTGCTTTTAAATATGTCTGATAAAGTATAAAAAAGAGATAAACTAACTAATGACCATTTAGCAAGTAGGATTTTAAGGAAATACAGAGTGATAGGGTTTGATTGGTTAAAAAAATAATTTTTTCTGTTCAGTTTATTCAGCCTGAAAATTATTATGAGCTGAATTTTGTTTCCTCTAAATTGAAGTGTTGAAATGTTAACACCTAGTACTTCCGAATGTGACTGTATTTGATGATAGGGTCAGTAATAAGTGGTAATTAAGTTCAAATGAAGCCATTATAGTGGGCAGGACACTAATCCAAAATAACTGATATCCTTATAAAAAGAAGAAATTTGGGCACAGACAGTACAGAGTAAAAACTATGTGAAGACATAGGGAGAAGATGGCTATCTATAAATCAAGGAGAGAGATCTCAGAAGATATGAACCTTGCTGACACCTCAATCTCAGACTTTTAGCATCCTGGAGTGTGAGAAAATAAATTTATGTTGTTTCAACTATTCAGTCTGTGATACATTGTTCTAGTAGCCTTAGCAAACTAATACAAATAAATGAATAAAAGTTTCTTAAGCAAAATACAATCTAGTGGAGTATATCTAATCAGTGGCTTAGCTGTGAGATTCTTTTGTTAAGGCTTCTGAAATAATAAAATCAAGGATCATTAGTTACTCACAATTATAAAATAATTTTCTAGACCTCTTGAGAGATTTACTCTATTGTAGCCAAAATCTCCAATGTATCACTTAGTAAATCTTGAGAAACAGGCAATTCTCCAAAATGATTTTTCAGTGTGGCTTTTGACTTACAGGTTCTTAGAAATCAGATTAATAGAAAATCCACTACATTTTTAATGGAGTTATGCCAAAAAATGACAGTCCCTATGAAAAGGTATAGAAACTGTTCAAAGTTCAAAAATTCTCTGATTCTCCATGTCTATGAGAGGGAAGTAGGTTACAAAACTTGCTCTAAGAGCTATTTTCCAGTGAGCTATCCAGAAATTAGCCAAGAAGAGTGAAAAAGGAAATCTTGGAGGTTAGAGTCAAGAACCATGTAGAAAATGAGGAAACAGCAGGACTTGACCAAGGAGTGCCCTTTTCTCTCAAATAGGCAACTATGACATATTTGCCCAATTTGATTTCAGAACTGCTATGGATCAGGGAATGCTTATGGTTCCCTTTTTGTCTCCTCCTCAAATCGAGTATTTCCTGTGGTTATTCCATCTTTGTATCACCATGGTAAGTTGGATTGCATAGAGCAGATACCATGTCTTTTCAATATGGTGTCTTATTCACATCCAGTATGACAATATATCACTAGATTAAGGACTTTAAGCCTGATGCTTTGATTAAGTGAGAATTTAAGTGTTCTTGTGAGAGAGTGAGTATACTTTACATGTGGGAGAGAGGTGAATCCTCGGTGGTAGAGACAGACTATACTAGATTGTCACAGTAATAGCTCCTGTGTATTCATGCCTTCTTATGTCTCCTATGTGTGTTGTGCCCTTACATGTTAAATATGGGCTTTTCTAATTGATCTAGTTTGAACAATGACATAATAGTAAACATGGCATAAGCATAGATTTGAGAACTGCTTATGTGTTGTGGCCTATCGTATCTCCTGATGTTCTTGAAACCTGTCCTATAAGCACCATGTGATGATAACCAGGATAACTTGCTAGATGAGGAGAGTCCATTGGTCCAGTAACTCTTGTCTTTTTAGTCAAAAACTAGAAATTGAGCCCTTTCATTGACCAGAAACTTACCATTATATGAGTGAGACTAGTAGCCTAAATTGCCAAACTACAAAATTAGAAACTAAAATAATATTGTTTCATGGCAATAAATTTTGGTAGGATTCAGCATGGGTAGGAGAGAGGAAGTAATCAAGTTTAGAGGAGAGAATATATAAAAACACTTATTTATTAAATAATTTAAGTGATTATGTTACTAAATTAAATATTGTAATATTTTTAAGTGTAGAAAGCAAAATTATGAATGGAAAAATAAGTTTTACTCTGAAAAAAATTGGGGAAAGTAAACATTTATCTTCATTATATATCCTGAGCTTCATTCTAAAATGTGCTTATCTTAATATCTTTTTATAGTATCAACTTTAAAATGATGAAATACTTTAAAGAAATTTAAAAGATTACATATTATTGGAAAATATTTTACAAAGTCAAAGTATATTGGAGAAGAGCCCAAAAGACATTTATTTTATTCTTAGCTCTGCCTTTAGACTTTCTGTATTTCTTTGTTCATCTGTAAAATTAGGTGGTTGAAATAGATACTCAGTGTGTTCTGACATCTAATATTTTATGACTGTAAATATCTTTAAGGTATTTGCATTCAGTCACATGATAAAATGTGCCATCAAAAACTAAGACACTTATAAGGGGTTTTCCAATAAAATCCACTAAAATAGCATAATTATTCTTTAATATTCTTGTTTTTTTTCTATAGATATGATTTCATGATTGATAGTTTAGTACTTCTTTTATATATAATCCATTCTAACATGAAAGAAAATATCTATTCTTCAGGGCACTAAAATTAATCCTACTTTCTTAGCATTAATTTTCTTGCATTTTTTATGAGACAAATTATGATTATCTCAAGCATATTGGAGTATTTAAAAAGAAATATTGTAAGTAAATATGCTATATTAGTTTACGGAAGACAAATACATTCAAACAACTACCAAATATTATTTCATGGTTGGTAAATAACTTTGCAAATCAAATTAACAGAAAAACAGGATGGAGGGAAAAGACAATTATTTCTACTTGTCCCAGTTTTTAATTTACCATGATAATGGTAATAGAGCTGTTCACCGTTATATTGTAGTACCCACTTGCCCACATACTCACTCTCACATAGACATACATACACACAAACTCAAGTTAAGCAATAAGAATAATTAACAAAGTCTAATTAACAACAGGTACATTAACATGCTGATGTCTCAGCACAAATTCTGAAAGTTAATCAGTAGATGGGTCCATTGTATAATTTATTACTCCATGTTTTCTTTATAGGGACAAAGCCATGAAAGTCTGCTCACCTTCTTTTCTGCTCTATATCTCATTAATTTGGCTGTGCAACAGGCATATCCCCATCCTCTCTTTAGAGATGTGCTTCTAAATGATCTATATTTGGTTAACCTAATGTTCCTCCCCACTTAAAAAGAGAAAGTCCAAGTGGAAATAAATCCTAAACAATTCAGTCCTGTTATTAAGAACAAAATGTGTCTGAATGTGAAGTTCAAACAATATACATTGTTTAGTGTGCATAATCATTTATAGTAGATATCACATCTATGCTCTCTCCTGATTTATTTCCACTTTATAGAAAAGAACCTAAGATCCTAGAGAAGGTTACCCTTCTTAGATAAGATCCAAGGTTTTCTAGCTTATAATTTGCAGGATTGGATCTGTTCATGACTTTCTTTTTTTTTTTTTTTTTTTAGTTTTATTTATTTATTTATTATTTTGGGGGGGTACACCAAGTTCACTCATCTGTTTTTATACTCATATCCCCATATACCCTCCCTTCCTTGACTCCCCCCCCCCGAGTTCCCCCCACCCTCCCCGCCCCAGTCCTCTAAGGCATCTTCCATCCTCGAGTTGGACTCCCTGTTCATGACTTTCTGGATCAGTCCATATCACCCCTTTCCTCTATGTCATGGAAAACATGTACATATGAGAGTAAGTCAAAAATTACCCACACTCTGACTGTAGAATTTATTTTAATTAAGTTTTATAAAAGACAAATACATCATTTTTTGACAGAATCTGCTTGCTTTTAAATACACTTTGTCCATCTGTCAACAAGGTTTTGTATCCCCTCATTAAAAATGTTTTAGGTTGAGCTGTGAGCCACAAATGCACTGCTGTTTTCACTTCATCAGAATTGAATCTTTGTCCTCATAGGGCTGCTTTCAGGGGACCAAACAGGTGAAAGTCCGATGGAGCAAGATCAGGACTATAGGAAGGATGCTTGAACACCATGAAATGAAGTTTTTGCAGAGTGTTGACAGTGTGGGCAAAAGTGTGTGGATGTGCACACCCTCAGACCACAAAAACCAAATCACTGCACACTGCTTTTCTTTTGTGCAAATCACAAGTGGGGCATCCATTTTTGCTCACACCACAGTTACAAATGAACTGGTTTAATATGTTCACACCTGCATAGCGGTGACTGGGGAGACAGTAACCTTGAATGGAAAGCTCTGATAAGACAGTGCAGCCAACAGAAATTTTAATATAACCAAAGTGCAGATAATTTTTGACTCACCCTCATATATGACACTGACCTACCAAATTAAACAAGCAGAATTTTCAAGCTAGAAACATGCATATGCTAATACTCCATTAATTTGCAGTATTTTATTCTTTTCTTGTTTGTAATGAGTTTAGTAACTCACTTTTATTTCATACTCAGATAGAAGTGTTTAATTTGTAGAAATTTTAATTTGTACAATAATTTTCACACTCATTTCTTCCTTCTCTGTAAGGCATCTGACACATCATGATGTTCTGACACAAAGATTTGCATACTGATAGTGCTAATTGTAGAGAAGTAAGTGATAGATATTTTCTAGCCACAGATCTTTTGAAACCTCTCAAATTACACTACAGGGTCCTATTTAGGCTATATGTGAAGATTTATTTTTACGAATTTGCAATTGAAATTCCTATAAACAATTATAAGGAGAAGAGATTTAACATTCCCAGTGACTTTTGTGAAAATTTTGTGACCATTGATTTTAGATCTCAAGTTCCCTCTGTAAAAGACTCGGTCAGCAGAGCGCTATCCACATAATAACAGCTATCATTCATTTACAGTTTACTGTGTTCCTGGCATTAAATAAAATAGTGATGAAACATTACCCCTTCCAAATATCAATTCTCTCCTTCCCCCTTTTTGAATTTGGTTTTGGAAGGACCATGGGCTCATCTAAAATTATTCACGTGCCTGGCTAGGTAATGGTGTTTTGATAAAGGAGTGCTATATGGTTTCTGAGAGAGCATTTGCCTTCCTAATACAGGCCCTTTTGTCTTGTTTTGCTTCATTCTTTCTGAAACATGTAGATGCTATAGCCATCCTGAAATCATGAGTTAATGATTGTGAGTATGAAACAACATAGAAAGATGAAAAACGGAGCTACAACCCAATTTTATAGTGTCTGTAAGCTTTCACAGTTTCTACAGTTTTCTGTTATTTGTGGCTAAGTAATAGAACTGGGGGTAACATCTCATTTATCTTCACAAAAACAACATGAGTTAGATATTTTATTAAAGTTATTTGTACACTAAAGAAGAAATAAACCAAACAAAAGCTAATCATTCAATTTGCCCCCAAAGGTGGTTAAAATGAAAACTATATATACATATATAAAAATATATTTATGTATAAATAGGTAAATGTTTATAAATATGTTTATATGTAAGTTATATATGTATACATATGCACATACAAACATATATAAAAACAAATACATAACATTATGATTCCAAACAAAAGTTGACTGACTTCTGTGGTTTTTCTCCATTCATCTTTCAAGAGTGGGGAAAAGAAAAGTTTTGTGGTCTTTAAATGCAAAGAGAATTTGAAAGCAAGATGTTATTAAAACCATAGAATTGTATAGCCACATAGCTGGGAAATACAAACTAAGACTCAAATGATATATATTAAAAAAAATCAAACAGACATCCAAAAAATCTGACATGAGAAGGCTTATGCACAAGTGTCAGTGTGCCACTAACTCCTAACCAACTCACAGTTGGAAAGTGTGTATAGTAGTTAGCACCATGGGCTCTGAAGCTAGACTGGGTTTGTTTTAATTCCATCTCTATAGTGTACCCTCCCTGAATTAACCTCTAGGTTAATGCTAATCACTTTTGCTTTCAGACACCTCATGTGCAAAATGGAGTTAATTAGAATATTCATCACATGGCTGTTGGGAAAAGTAAAATGAGCTCATACATGTAAAAAGGACTTATTAAAACCTGTGTAATTATTATGGATTGAAAATGTTCATTTATTTATATATTTCACAATATATTCTATAAAACTCTAGTATGTGGAATATTAGTGTTTTAATAGAAACTAAAAAGTTCTGAGGCAGAATGACCATGAGAAATACAAACTGAAACAAAGTTAAATATGTGTAGTTTATTGGCATTACCCCAATTTATTTCACTGAGCATTTGTTTTTATTTCTTCAGGAAGTAAAATTTCACTGAATAAGAGAATATGGTAAAAAGCACAGTAAGGAATATTTCCAATGATGCAACAGAATATGTGGGTCAAATTATTATTTCCAAGGTCCCCTTTCAAAGGAAGATATAGTACTTCTCTACGAGGTTCCCAAAATATTGAAGATTGGAACTTCCTAACTCATGAGAACTGAAATTTATGTTAATAGTGCAGGAAATGTTTGATTCACCTTCGTGTAAAGTGTTTTAGGTCTTTTTTAAACACTACCTGTCAAAGCACGTTTTAATTGGTTGGGTAGAAATTTCAAAATGAATGCCTCAGTTACCAAAATAAATAATTCAAGCATGATGTTTGAATAAAAAGAGCTTTAAAAACAACCAAGTTGAGGGCAAGAGGATTATTTTAATCATTTCATTGTGATGTATTGTCTCAGAGAAGGAGCCAATTAAATGTGAAGATATAGTTATCCACTTGACACAGAAAATTAAGTTTATGAATGTATTTTGCAACATTTATTTTTTATTATAATCAATCATGAGGTTTTGTAAAAAAAAAATGGGCTGAGAATAGACATATTTACACTACCAACTGTAAAACAGGTAGCTAGTGGGAAGTTACTGTATAACAAAGGGAGAACAACTCCATGATGGGTCATGCCTTAGCGGGCCAGGATAGGGAGGGTGGGAGGGAGTCGTGGGAGGGAGGGGATATGGGGATATGTGTATAAATATAGCTGATTCACAGTGTACCTCAAAAGCTGGTACAAGAGTGTAAAGCAATTATATTCCAATAAAGAGCTTAAAAAAAAAATAGGCTGAGAGATCACCTACAATTTCTAGTATGAAAATACTTGTTAAATATTTCTAGAGAGAAAAATTATTTAAAAATATAAAAGGATTATAGAATTTAAAAAATTAAAGTTTACTTGTTTCTTTTTTCTGTTTTTTCTTTTTTCTATTCTGCAAATTTAAATGATATAAAGTAAATAATTTAAATAATAAAAAATGAGTATTTCCCTCCAAATAATGCACTACAAGGTAATATTAACTAGTTTTGTCAGCTTTGGCCTTCATAAAGCATCATTAGATACATTTGCAGTGAATTCCGTTATAATGACATACATTCTCATTTGTTGTTAGCATTACTTACGAGACTTCAGATAAGTGCAGATTCAGGGTACACTCATGTACTGGATGTGTAAGAATGGAAACCATAATTGTTATGAGCAAAAAAAAAAATGGTGATAATAATAACAGTTACCTAAGTTAATAGAATGTAGAGATTCTGTAATCTCAATACCAAAACGGGTGTTAAGAATCTTAAGAGATCCATGAATATAGCAACTTTTCAAGCTACTTTTAATATTTCTGTATTAAAACAACCCAATGAAGGTATTTACTAAACAGGACTTCTGAGTAGTTTGTGATTATTGGTGCAATTATACCAAAATTTAAAATTCTAACCAAGAGCAAATAGAAACAAACTTGCAAGTTTCGGTGTCCACATTTATAATATATATCCAAATTCACTGAAGAAAAAATGTTTATTCTTAAATTCAAAAATAAAATTTGTGATTATTTGGTGTCTTAAAGAATGGATTTAGAGATTAGTGTTCATCACTACTGTAAATTTTATAAACTCAGAAAATAATTATATTTAAAATTGCTAACTTTTTGGAAAAAAAAGTAGCTATTTTTTCCCCCAAATGACAGGTTATGTATCAGCAGTTTTTGAAAGCTTAAACTGCAACAGTTAGTAAAAAGAAATTACCTCTGACATTTTCTCTGAGTCAGGGTTTTTTAGCAATAAAATAATTATCTGTCAGTGCTATGACAATGGAAATGGTTTTTACCCTAGGGGAAAGAGTGAAGAAATTGTTATCTTTCTGAAAGCCTTAGGACTAATCTTAAAGATATCCTTGTTACCTCAGAACACACCATTGAGGGAAATCTAAACAAAAAGTGAATGTCACATTTTACCAGTGTGACTTCCTTTCAATAAAAATGTGACTGTGAAATATTGATTCTATATATCAATACTATCCCCTTTGACTGTGAGTTAAGCTTTCAGATTTACTTCATTGTCGTATTAAAGCCAAAGATCATCAGAAACACACATGTAACAAAAAGTAATTGTATTATTGAGCTTGGTGCAGCAAGAAAGAATGCTTTGTGGAAGAATTCTAGGCAACCCAAAGGGGTTTCTTGGAAAGGAGTTATCTTTAAACTAGTCAAGTTACTGTAATGCCATATTGTCACTGGTTTTATTTGAAACACATGGGTATGAAAGAGCTGGGAGTTTTGGTTATTCGTTTGTGTATTATTTTATTTTTATTGACTTATAGTTGACTTAAAAATATTGTGTTAGTTTCAAGTGTACATCTTAGTGTTTTAGTATTTTTGCAGATGATATTCCATTAACAGGTTATTACAACATGTGATTTTAAGAGTTCAGCCTTAGATAATCTGCAATATACATCATGAATTAGTTTGTCATGGTTTATCTGTATTGAGGGTCACAATGTGCGAATTGTGTTTTCTTCGTTCAATCTTCAGTTGTCTTTTACAGTCCTATTGCCAGCAGATCCACTTATTACCTTATTCTGCCACCCTCTTTCACAATACTTTAACTTAAGCTGAAGGATAAATCATTATATTTTGAACACCTGAAAAATCCAGAGCTCTTCAATTCGAAGCTCTTAATCATATATCATGTTTTTAATAGCTGTTGTTTTGATCTTTATCAGCACCTGAACTTATTTTTTATTTCCATGGGAGGATCATATTCTGAATCATTTTGTTTGATAGCATTTCCTTGTGACTAAAGCAAGGATTATTTAAGTTTGAAATATGGCTCATATTATCTATAATCTGCTTAGATCTTCTTTACATCCAAATTCACCTTGATTTGATATCAGTTGTTTAATTTGCCAGATTCTGAAAAAAAAAAAAAACAAAAAACAAAACAAAACAACAACCCCAGTCTACTGAATGTCAACTATGTATAAGGAACTTGGAAGTCCAATGAGTAAAGGATAAGGGTGTTAGTTAATATTACAGAATCTTGACACTTAGCAAGGGGAAATGGTGTAGAGGTCAAAAAACAAAAAGGAAAAAGAGAATGAGGCCATCAGAGGACTCTATTCTCAGAGACCTTGGGTAAAGCAATCTACGTCTTGCACTTTTTTCCCCCTAAAGATCTGGGGCTATTGGTGTACATTTGTGAGACATTAGCTTA
This sequence comes from Hippopotamus amphibius kiboko, assembly GCF_030028045.1. Taxonomy (NCBI): domain Eukaryota; kingdom Metazoa; phylum Chordata; class Mammalia; order Artiodactyla; family Hippopotamidae; genus Hippopotamus; species Hippopotamus amphibius. Next base: position 95,636,539 of record NC_080195.1, on the reverse strand, counting down.
CAGAGATTGTCTAGAAAAATTTAGTTTATAGGTTCCAACATTTATAATATTTCCAATTTTATTGGAGAATGGATGTTATTTTAGCATAAAAACCTGTATTCAAGGATCAGTGCCTGAGAGTTTTACTATTCAAATGTTAGCCTTCCCTGATAAGTTTCTCTCCACTGAACTTCAAGTTCACTTTGTCTTTATACTTACTTCCAAATTACTCAATGGCCAAGCCTAAAATCATATATGAGTTGATTAAGCTTGTGAGAGGTGATCCATTTCTCTTGATAAAGTGGTAAGTCTGAGCAGCTTCAGGTATTTTATCACTGTGTCAGAATAGGGGAGAATCGAATCCTCTACTGAACTATCAGGCAGTTTATAAGATTACATTGGTAGAAGTTTAATCTGTGAACTAAACTAGATTGTGAATGTTCCCAGTTTATAAGCATATTCAATAGGAAGTATTTTTTAGATAGTATTAAATCCATCTTTGCATATGAAATTGAGTATATTTCATTTAGCCAAAGGATGAATTTTAACTGAAGAACATAATCATTTCAACATAGTTATATTAGTGTATCTTACATATATATAGTTAATCTAGTATTTTCTATTTCAGTGTGTCCAGTTTTTTTCCTTTTATCATAATTCAGTAAACAAAGAAACCCTCAAAATGCTTTTGAATTTTTGAGATAATTAAATTTGGAGAATGATCAGCATATTTAACCATTCTTAATACAATTCCTTTTATAAACTGAAGTAACATACTTTGTTTTGCCTAATATCTATTCAGGAAACCCAAAGATTTTTAGGTGTGAAAGATGTGCTGACATTTTTATTATTCTGCATTTAGGGCTTTAATTTGGGAAAAGACAAGATGAAGACAAAAAAAGACAAATTGTGGTCAGAGGAGACAGATGTGCTTAAGGCAAGTGTTACAATGTGGTATTTTTAATACACAGCAGTAAATGACAATTATTATTAGAAAATGAAATGTTTAAAAAGGAACTTTTCTACATAATTATTTTAAAGTATGTAAAAAGCAGAAAGTGTTAGTGTATTTTGGCAATTAAAGGAACTGCTTGTCCCTGAGTACAGTATGACTTCTTCATTTTTAACAGAAAAAAAAATCCCTAGTTTTACACTTTTTCATTACCATCCATGTTAACAATTTGTGATGAAATAATTATAAGGCTTTTTTTCTTACCCATCATAGGTAATTATTTTTAATTTACCTCATTTAATTGTTCCTCACAAACTCAGCATTTGTAGGTATATTATGAAACTAAGCAAATTAGAATACTTCCATTCAGATATTATCTCAAGAGTATACTTTCCAGTGTATCTTTTAATTTCTTACTTTGGGAAAATCATTTGTCACTTTTTTAGTAAACAAAAAATATGGAACTTTCAAAATTCTATGACCATATGTTTTTTACATTACTTTAAGTAAGAACATGTGTATTAATATTACTTAAATTTATATATATATGCATGCATTTAATATAATATATTAAATGAGAGTCCAAGTATATAAAAGTTATCTTGTCTAAGTATCTAAAAGTAAATTGTCAATTAATATTAATATTACTTTAAGGTCTTAATTATCTTGAAATTACCATTTAAGGTGGCATTAAGTCCTACTAGTTTGTAGTGATATAAGAATTTCTTTTTAAAACTGTTACTATACTAAGTCATTTGCATTTTAACATAAGTTTTATAAGTTTTAGGGACTTCCCCGATGGCACGGTGGTTAAGACTCCATGCTTCCAATGCAGCGGACCCTGGTTTGATCCCTGGTCAGGGAACTAGATCCCACATGCAAGCCACAACTAAAATTTCACATGCTACAACTAAGAAGCCCATGTGCTGCAACAAAGGAGCCAGTGAGCCACAACTAAGGAGGCTGCCTGCCACAACTAAGACCTGATGCAACCAAATCAATCAATAAGTAAATAAATTAAAAAAATAAGTTTTAGCAACCACCTTGCCAAGTCCCAAAACTTCTGCTGGAATTTTAGCTGAGATGCATTAAATCTTTGGATCTATTTGGAAACATATGACAAGGAATATGAGTCTTCCAATTTTAAAGCTAGGCATATCCCTACATATTGCTCTTCTATAATTTCTTCATCAGTGTTATACAGTTTGATAGTATAGGTCTTTCTACTGCTTGGTTAAGTTTATTCTTATGTATTTTTTATGTCATTTTAAATGAGATTGTTTTCATTATTTCTGTTTCTGATAGTTCATTATTATTGCATAGAAAAGCAACAAATAAATGTATATTTATCTTATAATCCTGTAATTTACTAAATTTAATTCATTTATTAGTTCTAATAGTCTTTTGGTAGAGACTTTAGTGTTGTCTATATATAATATCATGTCATCTGCAAATAGTGATGATTTTACTTCTTTCCCTACCAATTTGGATGTCTTTTCTTATCTGATTGCTATGGTTAGGACTTCCAGTACTATATTGAATAGAACTGGTGAGAGCAGTTGAAGACTTCAACTTTTCAGAATTGAGTATGATGATGGTTGTGGATTTGTCATAAGTGGCTTTATTATGTTGAGATATCTTCCCTCTATACCCACTTTGGTGAGAGTTTTTATCATGAATGGATGTTGAATTTTGTCATATGATTTTTCTGTATATATTGAGATGATCTTGTGATTGTTATCTTTGTTTTCTTAATGTGGTATATCACATTGATCTGCAGACATTGAACTATCCTTGCAACCCCAGATAAATCCCACTTGATCATGGTGTATGATCCATTTTGTATATTGGTGAATTCTTTTTGCTAATATTTTGTTGAGGATTTTTGCATCTATATTCATCAAGGATATTGGCCTGTAATTTTTGTAGTGTCTTCATCTGGTTTTGGTATCAGAGTAATGGTGGCCTCATTTAATGGAATTTGGAGTGTTCCATTTTCTTCAATTCTTTGAAATAGTTTAAGAAGGATAGGTATTAGCTCTTTTTTATATGTTTGGTAGATTTCCTCTGTGAATCCATTAGGCCTTGGACCTTTCTTTGCTGGAAGCTTTGGATTAGTGATTCAATACTACTACTAGTGATCAGTCTGTTCAGATTATCTGTTTCTTCCTGACTCATTCTTAGAAGACTGTATGTTATGTTGCTAGGAATTTACCTATTTCTTCTAAGTTGTCCAATTTGTTGGCATATAACTGTTTGTAGTATTCTCTTATGATTGCTTGTATCTCTGTGATATTGTTTGTAGTCTCTCCACTTTCATTTCTTACTGTATTTATTTAGGTCTTCTCTCTTATTTTCTTAAAAAAGCTGGCTAAATGCTTATCAATTTTATATCTTTTCAACAAAACAACTCTTGGTTTCATTGATCTTTTTTTTTAAGCTCTTTATTGCAATATAATTGCTTCACACTGTTGTGCCAGTTTTTGAGGTACACCAGAGTGAATCAGCTGTATTTATACATATATCACCATATCCCCTCCCTCCTGCAACTCCCTCCCACCCTCTCTATCCTAGCCCTCTAAGTCATCACCCATCATCAAGTTTATCTCTCTAGGTTATGCAGCAACTTCCCGCTAGCTATCTATTTTACATTTGGTAGTGTATATATGTCAGTGCTACTCTCTCACTTCATGGTTTCATTGATCTTTTCTATATTTTTTGTCTCTATTTTATTTTTTTCTGATCTTTATTATTTCCTTCCTTATGCTGACTTTAGGCTTTGTTTATTTTTTTTTTTTTCTTCTAATTCCTTTTAATGGTTGGTGAGATTGTTTATTTAAGATTTCTTGTTTTTTTTTTCTTTTTAATTTTTTGAGGTAGGACTCTATCACTATAAATCTCTCTCTTAGAACTGTTTTTACTGTGTCCCAGAGAGCCAGAGATTTTGGTAATTTGATTTTTTGTTTTATTTGTTTCATGTTTTTTTCTGATTTCCACCTTGATTTCTTCATTTGATCCACTTTTTTTAGTAGCATGTTGTTTAATCTCCACATGTTAGTGTTTTTCTGATTTTCCTTCCTGTAATTGATTTCTAATTTCATACTATTGTGGTTGTGAAAGATGCTTGATAAAATTTCTATGTTCTTAAATTTGTTGATGCTTGTTTTGTAGTTTATTGTGTCATCTATCCTACAGAACATTCCATGTGCACTTGAAAATAATATGTATTCTGTTTTTGGATGGAATGTACTATAGATATCTATTAAGTGCTACTTATGTCATTTAAAATCACTACTTTACTTGTTGCTTATCTTTCTGGATGATGTAAATGAGATGTTAAGTCCCCTATCATTATTGTATTGTTGTCAGTTTCTCCCTTCATGTCTAGTAATATTTGCTTTACCTATTTAGGTGCTCCTATATTCGGTGCATGTATTTTAATGAATGTTATATTCTTTTTGTATATTGATCCCTTTAACATTATATCATTCCCTTCTTTATCTTTTGCTATAGATGTTGTTTTAAAGTCTACTTTGTCTGATATCTGTATTGCTACCCCAGCCTTCTTTCAATTTCCATTTGCATGGAATATCTTTTTCCATATCCTCAATTTATGTCTATGTGTGTCTTTAGTTCTGATGTGAGTCCCTTATGAGCAGGAAATAGATAGATCTTGTTTGTTTGTTTGTTTGTGGGTTTGTTTTTTGTTTCTGTTTTTCTTTTTTTTTTTAATCTAGTCATTCACCCTATGTCATTTGATTGGAGCATTTAGTTCATTGATATTTGATGTGATTACTGATAGTTATGTTTTTATTTCCATTTTGTTACTTGTTTTCTGGTTGTTTTTGTGGTTCTTCTCTGTTCTTTACTTCTTCTTTTAGTCCCTTTACTTGTGTTTTGATGATTTTCTTTAGTCTTTTGCTTATTTTACTTCCTCTCCTGTTTTTGTGTATCCATTGTAGGTTTTCTATTTGTGATTACCGTGAGGTTCATGTATAGTGACCTCTATTCTCTTTGTTTTAAACTGTTCAGTTTATTAACTGTTCATTTATGTTCAAACACATTCTTTTCTCTTACCCCACATGTTGTGTTTTTGATGTCACATTTTATATCTGTCATTCCTTAGTTCTTTATGTAGATATTTGTTTTACATTTTTAAAAAAATATTTGTATTAGATTATTTAAGTTGTTGATCCACATCTTTTATTATATATTTCCCCTTACTAGTAGGGTGTTTTTTTTTTTCCTTTTGTGTCTTACTTCTTGTTATAGCCTTTTGTTTTCCTCTTAAAGAAGACACTAACAATTTTAGTCAGGTTGTTTTTGTATTGATTAATTCTTAGTTTTTGCTTTGCTGAGAAGTTATTTTTCTCTCCTTCATTTCTGAATGATAAACTTGATGGGTAGAGTATCCTAGGTTGTAGGTTTTTCTTTTTCAGTAATTTAAATATATTTTCCTCCTCCCCTTCTGGCTTATAAATTTTCTGCAGAAAAATCAGAATTGGTGTTCTCTTGTATGTGACTCTCTGTTTTTCTCATGTGGCTTTTAATATTAACTCTTTATGTTTAATTTTTCCATTTTAATTATGATCTTTTATTGTTGTTTAGGATTCTCTGTGCTTCCTGTACTTTGAAATCTATTTCGTTCTTCAGGGTCAGAAAGTTTTTAGCCATAATTTCATCAAATATATTTTCTACACTTTAATCTCCCTCTTCTCCTCCTGGGATCCCCATAATGTGAATGTTAGTAAACTTGATGTTGTCCTTGAGGTCCCATAAACTATCCTCATTTTAAAAAGAAATTTCTTTTTCCTTTTACCTTTCTGATTGGATGATTTCCATTATTTTATCTTCCAGTTTCCTTATATGTTTTTTTTCTGTATCACCTAATATACTGTTAATTCCTTCTATTTTATTTTTCAATTCAGTTATTGTATTCTATAGTTGACTGTTTCTTTTTATATTTTCTAGTTCTCTGTTAAAATTCTTACTCTTTTTATCTGTTCTTTTCCCAAGCTCAGTTAGCATTCTTATTACTATTGCTTTGAATTCTTTATATAGTAATTTTTTTTTTCTGTTTCATTAGAGGTTTTTTCCAGGACTTTTCCTTGTTCTTTTGTTTGAAATACGTTTCTCTGACTTCTCATTTTGTTTATATTGCTGTCTCTACAAAATTAGGTGAAACAGTTGGCTATCCTGGTCTTGAAGAGGTGTCCTTGTGTGGAAATATCCCTATGCAGTCTGTGTGTGCCCAGTGTCTTTGGTGAGATAGCTGGATCTGAAGTTTCAACTTCCTATTCCAAATATCACTTCACCTGTTTTGACTTCATGCTTTGGTTCCTGATTTCCATTTATTCCACTTATATTTAATGTAATTTTTAAAAAAAAATTATTAGTGCATGTGGTTCACACTTATTCATTACATCACAAGAAGTGATTTTTCTCACTTATCACCCTTACACTGTACACCAAGATTGGGATAATTGATGATCTCTGTTCTAGGACATAGTAATCTATAGGAAGTAGACAGTATTCCATCCATATTACCCATACATATTGGAAATGAGTCATTTGGCTTGATCCTGATTCCATCATACAGATTCCTATATTGATTTCTAGCATATCAGATATCTTCCACATATTCTGATTTCTTGACATGGAAAATTTTAGTCTTTGCAAATGAAAAAAAGGAAAGACTTTTCAAGCACCTTCTTGTGGCTTCACCATTTTTTTTTCTTCCTCATGTTGGTATTTTCTAGAAAATCACTATTCAAATTCTCTTTCCAAACCACATCACCCATGTAGACTTCAGATTCAGTGATCAGCTGAATGTCAGAGGTTGCTTGGAATATTTGTTAAAGCAAAGCAAAACAAAACCAATTCTTGATTTATACAGGAGTATCTTTATTTAATGCTCAATGTGAAGAGTAGAACCAAAAAACTTTAAGTTACAGGGAGGTAAAATTATTTGTTCTACACTACAAGATAATACAATTTATTTAGTGGAAGAGTCAAAAATATTTTTTTAGATATTTGCATGCACTATATCAAGTTGTTGGATTTTATTTTCTCAGTACTATATTGTACCTCATTGCAGACCACTCCTCAAAATTTTATGCCTTACTTTTCAAACAATGATAACAAAAAAATGAGTGGACATTACTAACCAGCAAAATATTCTAAATACTAGAATTGGTTTTTGAGATGTTTATTTCAAATATTTCAGCTTTATCTACATAACCCCTTCCTTTTCTTAAAAAAAAAAAAAAACTTATTTTACATAACAAGATTAAAACAATCTGATATAAGACATAGTCTAACAATTAATGGCACCTATAGCCTGAAATTAAAGTAGCAGTGAATGGATGTTACCAAATTATACAACTAAAAATATTTAAAATAAAAACTTGTGCTAATCAAATAGAATATTCTCTAAGACACAAGACAAACATAATATTGATTCAAAAACTATGAAATAATGCATACATTTGTTTAAAAGTTGCACTCTTTCTATAACACTAGCTGATAATAAAATAATATATTTATACATCACCTTATAATTTTTAATAATTTCATATTGATTGTCATATTTAATGACTTTTTGCATGAATAACATTACAAATTAAGGGTCTAGATTTAGTCTAAATATTTAGCTTGAAAATTAAGACTTTATGTGGTCTTAAATTAGCTTATAAAATCCATATTGGCAAGTTACAAGCAATACCTTGTTTAATGGAAATGAACCAGTGACATACTATTTTCTATGCTATTCATTTTCTAGGGTGATTTACTTTTAATGTATAACCACAGATATTATTTTTCATAGAATTACAGAGGGACTCTCAAGATACATTAACCTAAAGTGAACTAATCAAGCTTTACCATCTCTAATTTATATGAAGCAATTCATCTTCTTGAATATTTTACAGTTGCTGCTGTTCAGTACGCATTATCTAATTGTGCCTATTAGATGCAGGAAAGGATAAAGCATGAGTTGAAGATAGAAACCATGTATTATACTAATTGTAATCTAATTTTTCAAGCTATAGCAAAACCAAATATCTTCACTTGGGAAAGTCTGATTTAAACTTGTTTGTTGAGCATGTTATATATTTTAAAATAATGAATATAACTGATGGGCTAATATAATTTCAAGGCCTTTAGGTCACTATTAAAAGAAACCATATCATTTAGAGTAATTTTCAGCATGAAAAAACATTTCTGGAAAAAAACTTTAAAAGAAATATATCAGATTTAAATTACCCTGAAATTACAAAGCTGTAATTTTGTGTGCTCACATCTTTTATTCTTTTCCAGCTCTGACAGAGTAATCTCCTGATAATATTTTAATAGGTAGATTTCCAAGCCAGTTCTGAGCAGAAGTCAAAATCCATTTTGCGATTCAGATGCATTGTAGTTTAAACCCCTGGAGCCTTTAATTATCATTCTATTTCTGCTAAAATCTGCATTTTTCCTTTTTGTTTCCATTTCATTATGATACTGAAAGGGCAATTCTGGGTAACCTAATGTTTTTATGAAGACTAACTTAACTGGATAAAATTTTTACATTTAAATAAAATTCATTAGGTGCTTTGAAAACAACAGTAAAATCTGTTTTACTGGGCATGCATTAAATATCATTCCAAGGTGATAATTTTAGATCTGTTCTAAAATTTTGAATCTGAAAAGCTATAAAACTCACTACTTAACATTATTAACAAAATATTTTGCTATTTAATTCTCATTAATGTGTTTTTATGTCATTTACTCCTACCATGTTTTGTAATTTTGTACACTTTTTTTTTAGCTATTTTTCTAGTCAAGTAAATTATATAATGCAACATGGAATTTGAAGTGTGGTGGGAGAGGAGTGTTCTTATTTAATGTAATGAAAGGTGTGTTATATTTCTCTTAACTTTCCCTTTCTTTGTCTGTGGCTCTACCAAATGGTCTATGACAGTAACCTGAGGATTATTTTTAAATCTTTCTGCTTATTTAATCCTGAATCAAATTGGTTACCAAATCTTGCTGATCCCAACTCTTTAGTAACTAAAAAATCCAAAATTTCCTTTACGTTTTTACTGCTATTGCCTTGTTACTAACACTCAACATTTCTACCCTGGATGACTACAGTCTTCTGGCCTCTGGTGTTGTCGGCCATCCATTAAATTCTCCACATTGCTGCCAAGAGTAATTCTAAAATGCATCTAAGATCATCTTACTTCATTGATATCATCTGGAATTAGCATCTTATTATACTCAGGTCAAAAGTCCAAAATCATTTGTCTAAGATACAAGGACCTTCATATTTAATCCTGTACCTGCTTTGGTACCCTTATCTTCTGCCCGATTCTCAGATTTACTCAGTATTCTAACAATATCAATAATGTATCATGTTTCTTATTTGCTGTTAAGAACTGAGAATCCTCTGATATATTTACATAGTATATGCATAAAAAAACTTTAAGAAGCATTGTCCTTATCAAAATACTTATCCAGAATTACCCTTTGAAATAAGTGTGTTCAGTATTTTTTTTTCCCCTGACTACAAACTTCTGTCCTATGTGTCCTTTACTTTACTGGAGTAAAGAATTGGTTATTCATAATTCTTTCACTGGAACATTGATGTTGCAAGAGCCATGAATCCAAACAGATAGGAAGCATGTATGAGTGCAAATTCAGTATCGCAAGACATAGAACAGGATCTAAACAAGGAAAGTATCCTGATAGAAGCAAGCGTGGGGTTAAGTCAATCCAATAACATTGAAGAAAGAAACAAAGTCACAGAAATGTTATTATATCAACGAGATGTAGCAAATATATCAGCTGGTGTATTGCTGTGCTTGTGCTGCCCTAACAAAATACCACAGACCATATTGTGTGGTTTCAACAACAGAAATTGATTTCTCATAGCTCTAGAGGCTAAGTGCAAAATCAGGGTTCTGGCAGAGCGAGTTTCTCCGGAGGATTTTCTCCTGGGCTTGCAGATGACTGTCTTCTTGCTGTGTCCTCACATGCTCTATTCTCTGTGTACATGTATGCCTCTGTCTTTTCCTCCTCTTAGAAGGACAGCAGTTATGTTGGATTAGGACCCTACTCCTGTGACCTCATTTAACCTTAATTACCTCTTTAAAGGACCTGTCTCCAGATACAGTAACATTATGGGTTAGAACTTCAACATATGAATTTGGAGGCTGGGGAACACAATTTGGTTTCTATAACAGTAGATTATAGTGCAATGTACAGTGTCAGGAATAAGTTCTAGAACATTTTCCATTATTATCTTGCTGAGTGATCTTAGTCAATACTTTTTGTATTGGATATCAGTTTCCTCCGTTGCAAAAGGAGAGACTTGAACCAAATGATTTGTCAACTTCCTTTACATGCCAGGATTAATTTATATAAAAATTGGTTGGAGCATAAGAATTTAAACTTTATATATTTATTTATTTTCTTTTGGGAGGTAGCAGCTTAAAAGCTGGGCATCATGTTCTCTCTCTGGTAAACGCCCAAGTGTCTATAGGACTAGCAGTATCTCTCTTTAATTATGGATTATTATTTAAACATCTGCCTCAAAGAACAGAATTGGCCCAGAGCTAATGCCAGCAAAGCTATTGATATGTTGGCTTAGTGACTACCTGTTAAGCATTATCATTTAAATCAATTGGTCATGATATTGTATCATTGTATAAACATCCCAAGAGAATCTTAGATTTTAAGAAAGACAGTTAAAATATTAGAAGATAAACACCCGTCGGTACTCTGGCAAATATCCACAGTGTTATTTATGTTATGTGTTTAAGGCCAGGTAATTATGCTTATAAGACAATAATTATTCAAAGAAGAATATCCCTATGCTCAGGACATTTAGAAATCTAAAGTAATAAAACAAGATTAATCAAAGAAATACATATTACGATGTTCATGTACGATGAAATAATTTTTCACTTAGGAAAGTAATTCAGACTCATTTATAGTGTACATTCCCTCATGGCATGTAAATGTTTTTAGGAATTTAATATACACATAATTTATTATGAACTTGTCTGTTAAGTAAAGTGAAACACATTTCTACTACTAAAAACTTATCCCTAAGGTCTTTACATAATGTTTTTTACTGTAAATCACTTTTTAATATGAGTAATCATAAATAGTTTTTTATTATAAAAATCAAATAATATTCAATGCATTTATCATCTAGTTAGTAAGAGTGGGATGGGATAAGATATTATAATGTTAATGACAGCAGTAACTTTCACGGGAGACAAATTAATTTTATAAAGTATAATCTATGTTTTGTGTGTAATTATGAATTTGTATCTTTCAAAAGTTAAATATATTATCTGATATATATGACAGTTTTGCATGTAAATATGTCTGTACATTTCATTTTTAAAATTGCCTTGCCTTATATGTCCTGACTCTTCCGATCCTTTGTGGTTATAGTTGGAAAACATGCAATTTAGTTCAAAAACTACAAATGTGATGGCACAGATGGATGTTTTACTTTCCTAAGCTGTAATAATTAATCAAGACTTTTCCAATTACATTGTTGAGTGGTTAGCATAAATATTGTTAAATTCTTTTCTCCAACTTAATCACTGTTCATCTGGCCAATATACACATGACATACCGGAAAATCTGCATCACATATATAGTGAATAGCTGATAAAGAGTAGTTGTGAAAAGCTGGTAACCATAATCCTGAAGCCAATTTAGATTTTGGTTTTCATTGTTGTGTTTTGTTTTATTTTTCTCTGTTTGTTTCTTTTGTAAGCTAATACCTCTATACTAAAATACTAAAATGTCTCTGTCTTATTTTAGGAATTCTATGATATTAGTATTTTATGTTACAAATCTGTTTTATATAGCTGTTTTGCTTCTTGCTATTGCTGAGAATAATGATTAATAGTTAGACTTTAGAACAACTACAGCAACAAACCTGGCTTTAATGCCCAGCTCTTTTATAAAGTTACTCTGTTGTATTTTGGAACAAGTTATACAGTACCTGTTTGCCTTTGTTTCTTCATGTGCAATGTTACTCAACTTGCAGGATTGCTATATTGACTTGAAAAAAAAGAGTAAGAATGTAAATAAAGGAGCACACTGCCAATTACATAGTATATGCTTTATTATCATTAATAAGTTTGTAGGATTGTTTTCCAAATCAAAGCCTCTTTATTTTTTCCTCAGAATAACAGCTAAAAACCTCTGTCAGTTTTCCTCACTTATAAGCCCTGAATACCCATGACATAGCTGTTATCATTTGAGGTTTATCCCTTGGATTTTTTTCCTTCAGAGCAGATAGTGTATGTAAATATTTGGATCTGCTATCACATATAACCACAAAAACACGTGTTCAGATTTTTTAAAATGCATCATAATATACATGATGTTTTGTAATCTGTATTTGTATAAAAGACTATTAGTGAAAAATTTTGTTATCAATGAAGGAACATATCACTATCATCATTTAGAGGTCACATAATATCTCTGGATGGTTAAACCATAAGTTTCTAATCACTACTCTATTGTTTGGCCCTTTTAAAATAACATTGTCTTTTTCTTTTTGTCTAACTTTTCTTAGATATTTAAAATAATTTTTCTTATGTATTATATGGCTGTTATTCCTGCTGTGACATATAAGTTTTCAGATATCTTTCTGGTACCTGCATTTGCCTTTCAATACATACAGAGTATTAAATTACTTGATGATTTATATTTTAGCCAAATCTATTCATATCATCCTTTATTATTGGTTAAATATATTTATTCCAAAATTATACATAAAATATGCTCACTTTAGTTTTTCCTCCTTTTTATTAATGATTTATTGTTTTTCCTTTTTTTTTATGAGGGCTTAGGAATATGCTTATGATTGTGATACTCTGGGATAACATGTGCTGTGGACTGAATGGTTGTGTTTTAACGTAAAACCTGTAATTCCAGATGATGATAGCAGTTCAGATTGTTCAAATACTTTTGCACAAAGAAACAAAGTACTTTACAAACAAGAATATGACATTTTATACATGGAATGTTACATTTACAGATTTTTGACTTCAAAAATTTCATTATTTTATGTAACTTTAGTGATTATATGATATTATAATTAGCAAAATACTTTCCATTCTCTTTACTTTTTATTGTGATAATCATTGCAGTGTTAGGCAATTAAAGAACTGTTACCCCCAAATTTAGAGGAGGGAATTTAGACTCTAGAATTAATGCGAATCATGATTAATAACCATGAGAATTAGGACTCAATCTGGGTCTTTTTACTACATCACAATATTATTTTAGTTCTAAATTTTATCTTTAATGAGACTGAAATATTCCTAAAAGGCTCTATCTTTATTAGATTATTTCTGATGTTTTTGCATTATATATTATGGTCAAACAGCCATTAGTCAAGGCACTGTGAGCTATCTGAATAGAAAGTACTTTAACAATATAACCTAATTCACAGAAGTATGACTATTTTTCTGAGAGGGAATATTTCATCAAAACAATACTGCTCTTGATTTCAGAGTGCCTTGCTTGTGAAGGTTTCAGCTGCAGTTTATATATTCTATAGACATGCAGTTGTTATAAAAATAAATTATTTGCAACATAAATAAGATTTCTGACTGCTTGATATTTCTCTTGTCCTCTTTAACTATGTCAGGTGTTTCCATACCAGAAAAGAAAGATTTATTGGAAATTTGGCTTCTGTTTTCTTTATTCTAAGCTTTTCCTGTTTTTTGTTTGTTTGTTTTCTTATAAAGGAATTACAGATACCCAGTGTCAATGTAACTACTTCTGACAATGATATAATCTCAAAATCTACTAGGAGAAAATTTTGCAGAAAGAACATCTATCCTATTTTAGAGTGAGACCAATGGAATTGAGCCAAATTCTTAAGATTAACCCCCTCCAAGATCATGGGCATCAGCATTCATCTTAGCTATCCCCATGATCACAAGTCAGAGACATCTAGCTATTTTAAAAAGGAATCTCTAAAAAACATGTACTAGTGAGCTCAGCTTGACCACTAAGATTGGAAAATTAACTCTAATATTCAAAGTTGGTATCCATGATAATAGCAGGGGTTTTTTTCTCTTTTGTTTTCCTCTTCTATTTTTGTGGGTTTATTTCATATTCCTGCCATCCTGCTCTAACTAGGTTATCTGGTATCATGTTGAGTAGAAGTTGAGAGAGAGAGCATCCATTTCTCTTTTCTAAATCTCAAGTGAAAGCTTTCCATGTTTCACCAAGTTGTTTCTTTAGATTTTTTTTGTAGACCTTCTCTACTCAACAAATTAAAACATGAAGTTCTGACTCACTGAAGTTTGTTTTCTTACCTTGATCTTGCTTTCCAGATCTGCAAGTAGTTTAGAAGACTTTGACTCCTTTTATATCCTTCTAATTTGTATTCCAATTATGTCAGGCACTTTAATTCTGTGTATTAAATACCATGGAAAATTTTTGTTTTGTGCAAGGAACACTCACTTAGGTTTCCTTAATATTTATTTTTAAACCTACTCATTGATTTAATCTTCATAATTTGTTCAACTGCAAGCTTCTATTTAATATTAGTTTTCTAGTAATATATCTATGTAATAGTCTTGGAATATATTATATATTTCTTGGTTGTTACTATAATTTGATTTGTTCATCTAAAAATGTCTATTTGTACAGACCCAAAAACAGAAATATAGGTCAGTGGAACAGAATAGAGAGCCTAGAGATAAACCCATGCACATATGGGCACCTTATCTTTGACAAAGGAGGCAAGAATATACAATGGAGAAAAGATAGCCTCTTCAACAAGTATTGCTGGAGAAACTGGACAGCTGCATGTAAAAGAAATTAGAATGCTTCCTAACACCTTACATAAAAATAAACTCAAAATTCATTAAAGGCCTAAATGTAAGGCCAGACACTATAAAACTCTTAGAGGAAAACGTAGACAGAACACTTTATGACATACATCAAAGCAAGATCCTTTTGACCCACTTCCTACAATAATGGAAATAAAATCAAGAATATACAAATGGGACCTAATGAAACTTAAAAGCTTTTGCACAGTGAAAGAAATCATAAACGAGACACGAAGACAACCCTCAGAATGGGAGAAAATATTTGCCAACAAAACAATTGACAAAAGATGAATCTCCAAAATATACAAGCAGTTCATGCAGCTCAATATCAAAAAAGCAAATAACCCAATCCACAAATGGGTGGAAGACCTAAATAGATATTTCTCCAAAGAAGACATGCAGATGGCTAACAAACACGTGAAAAGGTGCTCAACATCACTAATCATTAGAGAAATGCAAGTCAAAGCCACAATGAGGTATCACCTCACACTACTCAGAATGGCCATCATAAAAAAATCTAGAAACAGTAAATGCTGGAGAGGGTGTGGAGAAAAGGGAACCCTCCTGCACTGTTGGTGGGAATGTAAATTGGTAAAACCACTCTGGAAAACAGTATGGAGGTTCCTTAGAAAAAGTAAAAATAGAACTACCATATGACTCAGTAATCCCACTCCTAGGCATATGCCCTGAGAAAACCATAATCCAAAAAGAAACATGTACCACAATGTTCATTGAAGCACTATTTACAATAGCCAGGACATGGAAGCAACCTAAATGCCCATCAACTGATGAATGGGTAAAGAAGATGTGGCACATATATGCAATGGAATATTACTCAGCCCTAAAAAAGGAATGAAATTGAGTTATTTGTAGTAAGGTAGATGGACATAGAATCTGTCATATGGAGCAAAGTAAGCCAGAAAGAGAAAAATAAATACCATATGCTAACTCATATATATGGAATCTAAAAAAATGGTACTGATGAACCCAATGACAGGGCAAGAATAAAGATGCAGATGTAGAGAAACAGACTTGAGGACATGGGGTGGAGGGCGAAGGGGAAGCTGGGATGAAGTGGGAGAGTAGCATTGACATATATATACTACCAAACATAAAATAGATAACTAGTGGGAAGTTGCTGCATAACACAGGGAGATCAACTCGATAATTGGTGATGACTTAGAGAGGTGGGATAGGGAGGATGGGAAGGAGTCATGGGAGGGAGGGGATATGGGGATATATGTATAAATATGGCTGATTCATTTTGTTGTACAGCAAAAACTGGCACAACAGTGCAAAGCAATTGTATTCCAATAAAGAGCTTAAAAAATAAAAATAAAAATGTCTGTTTGCTCTCATTCTTGAAAGATGTTTTTCACAGCTGAGTGGAGGATTATTCCCATTCAGTATATAGAAATAACAGATCCATTGACTTCTTTCACTGATTCTGTTGAGAACTCAGTTATTGGAAGAATTATCCCTCTGAAACCAATCTGTCTTTCCCCCATCCCACCTTTGACTTTTTTTTTTTTAAGGAAATCTCTTTGTCTTTGATTTTATGCAGTTTTATTATTAAATTTCTAGGTGTCACTTATTTTTCTTCATGCCATTTGAGCTTTTGTGAGCTTCTTGAATTGACTGGTCACCCCATTGTTTAGTAGGAGAAAATACAATCCTCTCTAAAACACATGTGGAAATAAAAAAATGAATGAATGAAAATTTCTTTGAAATAGTGTTGTATCTTATTTTTAAAGGCCTAGTATCAATTATTGACTAGGTATGACTTTGAAATTTAGCATTTAGGAAAATGAGAATTAAGAACTTGAAATATAGGATATAAATTTTTATATATCTGAATTATTGATAAATTGTATATGATATAAATTATTTTGTAATGGATATAAACCTTTTTTTAGTCTTATTTATGTAAAATTGGTATTGGATATGGGATACAGAAAAAAAATCTTTTGAAGAGAATGTCCCTGTGAAATAATAGACTTGGAACCAGAAGGTTTAGTTTTCTCACTTTTTAGTGATGTGCTGTTGGACAACCCACATCTTAGTTCTCTCTCCTTCTCCCACCCTCCTTCCTTCTCTTCTTTCTTTCCTCTTTCTCTGCCTCCTTCCTCTCTCTCTTTCTCTCTCAACTAAATATCATATTGCATTGCAAGAATTCTTCCAGCTATCACTGACGTTAACTATAAACAACTATAATCATTTACATAGTAACATCTACAGTTTTGTTTTTTTTCCAGTTTCCTAAATTAATGGTGTAAATGAGAGCTACTTTTATCATGAAAAGTTCTCAATATCAAGATAATGTATCTCTATCAAGAAGTAATTTTATCTATGGTTTAAGTTAAATCATAAGGAGATGGATAAGGATGGGGACTTTCAAAATACACTTTTTTCTCTTTTTCTGTTCACCTTTGTTGAGATGTAATTGACATACAACACTGGATAAATTTAAGGTGTACAGCATAGTCATTTGACTTACAAATATCATGAAATGATTATCACAAGTTTAGTGAGCATTCATTATCTCATATGGATACAAAATTAAATAAATATAAAAGTTTTCTTGTGATAAGAACTTTCAGGACTTACTCTTTTAACAACTTTATTTTATAGCAGTGTTAATTATATTTATCATGTTGTACATTATATCCCTAGTACTTATTTATTTTATAACTGGAAATTTGACCTTTTGACTGCCTTTGTCTAATTCTCCCTCCCTCCATCCACACCTCTGGTAACCACAAATCTGTTCTCTTTTTCTGTGAGTTTGTTTGTTTTTGAAGAGAACTGACCTGCAACACTATGTTATACCACACACTGATTCCGTATCTCTGTACAGTTCAAAATGACCACCAGGATAAATTGAGTCATGATATATCACATATGAAGATATTACATAGTTATTGACTATATTCCCCACACTGTACATTTCATATCTGTGATTCATTTATTTTGCAACTGGAATCTTGTACCTCTTAATATCCTCTTTTTTATATCCTGTTTTTTTTATTACTTTGTAATTGACATACATGTATTAGTTTCAGATGTAGAATATAGTGATTTGATATTTTTATATGTTATAAAGTGATCATCACAATATATCTAGTTACTGTGTGTCTATACAGATTTATTACAATGTTATTGACTGTATTTCCTATGCTATATATTACATCCCTATGACTTCTTTACTTTATAGCTGGAACTTTGTATCTCTTAAACCCCTTCCCTTATTTCACCTGTCGGTCCACCACCCTGCCTTCTGACAACCAACAGTTTGCTCTCCGTATCTATGAGTCTGTTTCTGTTTTCTTTTGTTCATTCATTTTTTGTTGTTGTTTAGATTCCTTATGTAAGTTAAATTATATGGTATTTGTTTTTGTCTGTCTGATTTCACTTGGCATAATACCCTCAAGATCCATCCATGTTGTTACAATACAAATTTCAGGATTTCATTCTTTTTTTATGGCTGAATAATACCTCATTGTACATATATGCCATATCTTTTTATTCATTCATCTCTCAATGCACACCTAAGTTGCTCCCATATCATGGCTATTGTAAATAATGCTGCAGTGAACATAGGCGTACACATATCTTTTCACTTGTGTTTTTGTTTTCTTCAGAAAAATATCCAGAAGTGAAATTGATGGATCTTATGATGGTTCTGTTTTTGATTTTTTGAGGAATCTCCATTGTGTTTTCCATAAGAGCTGAACTGATTTAGATTCCCCTTTAATCCACATCCACTCTGACACTTGTTGTTTCTTGTCTTTTTGATAAGTTATTCTGACAGATGATGAGGTGATATCTCACTGTGGTTTTGATTTTGATTTCCCTGATGATTAGTGATGTTGAGCATTTTTCATGTGCTTGTTGGCCATCTGTATGTCTTCCTTGAAAAAAATGTCATTCAGGTTCTCTGTTCATTTTTTAATTGGGTTTTTTGATTATTTTGTTTTGTTTTTGACATTGAGTTGTGTGAGTTCTTTGTATGTTTTGAATATATTGGATATACTGTTTGCAAGTGTCTTTTCTCATTAAGTAGGTTGCCTTTTTGCTTTGCTGATGATATCCTTCCTGAGCAAAAGCTTTTAGTTTGATGTAGTTTCACTCGCTTAGTTTTTGCTTTTGTTGCCCTTGCCTGAAGAGACATATCCAAAAAAAGAATGATGTAAAGACTGTTGTCAAAGAGCACATTGCCTATGTTTTCTTCTAGGAATTTCATGGTTTCAGTACTTATCTTTAAGTCTTTAATATATTCCGAGTTTATTTTTGTATGTGGTATAAGAAAGTGGTCCAGTTTAAATATTTTACATGTTGCTATTCAGTTTTCCAAACACCATTTATCAAAGAAACTGTCTTTTCTCTTTTTTATATTCTTGGCTCCTTTGTCATAGTTTTGATAAGCAGATAAATGTGAGTTCTGGGCCCTCTATTCTGTTGCATTGATCTATGTGTCTGTTTTTGTGCCAGTACCATACTGTTTTGATTTCTAGAGCTTGATAGTATAGTTAGAAATCAGGGTGCATGATACATCCAGCTTTGCCCTTCATTCTCAAGATTGCTCTGGCTATTTGGGGGTCTTTTGTGGATCCGTACAGATTTTAGGATTATTTGTTCTAGTACCATAAAAAAATGAGTTGGTATTGTGGTAGGGATTGAATTGAAGCTATAGATTGTTTTGGGTAATATGGACATTTTAACAATATTGATTCTTTCAGTCCATGAGCACAGTGTATCTTTCCATTTACTTGTTTTGTTTTCATTTAGTTTTATCAATGTTTTGTAGTTTTCAGAGTCTTTCACCTTCTTGGTTAAATTCACTTCTGGGTGTTTTATGTGCCCACTGGTTGATGAACCTCAGCTGCTGTGTAAGGAGGGTGGGATTTGGGAAATTCACCTGGCCTAGTTGTGGCCCAGTCTCAGCATGGGGAGTATGGGGTTTGACATCTTGACTGTTCCAGTTGTATGTGATGGGAAGGACTTGGGGTGCTACTCATCCATCCTAGTTGCAGTTCGGCTACTGTTCAGAAAGAATTGTGCTCAGGGTGCTTGTCCATTGAAGTACTGGGTCAGTTACTGCACAGGGATTGCTGGCTTTGGGGTGCTCTCCTAGCTAGGTTGCTGCTTAGCTCCTGCTTGGGATGGGGGGTGAGCAGGACTTGGTGCACTCATCTGTCCCAGTTGCAGCTCATCTCAGTGGGGGTGGGCAGGGCTCAGGGCACACCCCTCCCCCCCAGGGCAATTATACCTTGGCTGCTGTGAGAGGAAGGCAGAACCCAGGGAACTCACCTTTCTTGGCTCTGCAAGTGATGCAGCCTGATTTATTCTTTATATGACCCTGCTATTAAGAATGTCCCAAGTCCTGTCAGTGTTTCAAGTGGGGAGTCTCATTTAGCACCTATTATCTAGCTGATTGGATGTCAAACTCTCAGGCAGCAGATTTTAAAGTATGTAGATATATACAGTCCTGTGCGGCTGCAGTCATAATTCCTGCTGGTCTCCAGACCAGGAGATCTAGAGTATCCTTGGATGACAATAACAAAAATCAGGCTCTTTACAGCTGTATCAGTACCTTTCTGGAAGTCTTGTCCAACATTAGAGAGGCCAACGGGGTGTACAAGGATGATGTCTTTTTGTTTACTTTCTCTGGGAGTGACTCCATAGCCACTAGATGTGTGAGAAACCTGAATCCTGTCTTTCAGAGTAAAGCTTCAGGCTAAGTAAATAGGCTTTTTTCACAGGAAGACTGGGGTTGTGTTTTAGTCTGCTGTCTGTTGTACCCTAGTGGTGGTGGACTGCCAAGAACTGTCTTTTCAATTGTTACAGTCCCATAGAGCTCTGGAATGCTAGCCCGCTTGGCCACCAGGGCCAGGTGATCAAGGGATGTTTCCTATGTGGACTGCATATGCCCCCTGGCTTTAGCTCTGCAACTGGAGAGTGCATGGGGCCCAGGTTTGTCCCCCAATTCAGGAATGCAGTTGAGCAGTGCAGCATGAGAGTGCCTTGTCTGGCACAGAATTCACTTTAGAGTGGGAACAGGATAAAAACAGGACTGCTTATGCTCACCAGCCCCAGCTAGGGGGCAGGAGTTTTAGCCACCCTTACTCCTAGATCTTAGCTAGGGAGGCAGGAGAAATTTGAGACCATTCACACCTGCCTATCCCAGCCTGAGGCTGGGGAGGTGCTGCAGCCATTGGAGCTCTTTGGCTTTAGCAATGTGGGAGGGTAGTGCTACCGTCACTCACCCACCTATGCCAGCAGGTTAGATAGGGAACTAACAATGGTGTCTACCAATGCCTTCTTATCAGGGAGCATTTCCACCTTTCCCTGCGCCTCCGGCTGATGCTTTTAGATTTGCAAGTGACACTCTTTCACATGTAGCTTCTATACTTTTAAAACTTTTATTTCACTGAGTCTCAGAGTGAATGATACTATATGCAAGACATTTAGCAGAGCCTTAAAGTTCACATAAGTTTTCTGTAGCATTTTGGGACCCTTGGACGTTACAGGCCTTGTCATTTAGGGACTTGTCTCTCCAGTGGAGATCCCTTGGCCCAGGGTGTCTGAGGGGCCCAAGGCACCAGCCCCTTGGTCCTCTGGGAGAAGCACCTGTCTAATGAGATCCCTCCCATTTGTGTGCTGCCGTGCTGTGGGTAGGGTTTTTGGTGAGTATTTCTCTGCCTCTCCTACCAGTCTTGATGTCATCCTTTTTAATCCTTTGTTGTGGAACAGGTGTTCAGCTATTCCTCAGGTTCTTTTCAGAGGGAGTTGATCCATATGTAGGTGTGTATTTGTTGTGTCCATGGGAGGTGGTAACTTCAGGCTCTTCCTATGCCGCCATCTTGAACCACTCTCTCATATTGTTATAAATGTTCTCAAGCACCTTTTCTTTTGAGATTAGTTCTCAGTAGTAAATAAATAAAAGCTATGAATTTTCCATTTGCAAATATTTTTCAAACTCACAAGGAATGTAAATCAAAAAGAGGAATTACAATACAAGCCAAAGTATATAGTCATAAGAATACTGACAAGGAAATGTAAGGCTTCATTAGAGTTGATTATTTGCATGTGGGAAAATCACACAAGATTGCATAGGTAGTACTGAAACACTGGATATTATTGTCGCAGAAAGACACAGTTGATCAATGTTCCAGGAAAAATAATAGAAGCAAGACTTGGGTGAATAATACCACAGTCTACATGATGTGCAAGAAATGGTATATCATTTAAAAGTGCCACTGGGGCAAAATGTAGAAGAGAGACCAAATGGTGGGGATAAAGCCATTGAATTCGATTCAGTAGACCACAGAGTAACTACTGAAGTTGTGTAAATCTTCAGTAACTACTGATCAAGTGAGTACACCAATCATATATTTAGTCTAAAAGGTTTATCTGGTAGAGAGCTGGAAAGAAAGAAAGAGAGCCTAGAAGCAAAAAAACTAGTTAAGAGGTCTGTTTATAAATAGCTAATGGAAGAGCTAACGTGTATTTCAACCACATTTATACTAACTTGAAAAAATCTTGCATGTAGATGTTTAGATTGAATCCAGAGCGGACTCCAGGTAAAAATTAGCCGCAAGTGTTCTTTTCACATGTAACCATTTATTCACTGACAAAACAAATGTGTTGAAAGCTAAGTAGACTAAATTTAGAATGAAGTTGCTCTGAGGTATTTCCTATTTTAAAGTAGAGGTCAAACACTGGCACATAAACAGAACACAGCCTGCAGATGTTTCATTTGGCTTGCATACTGACAAAATAAATAAATAAATGAATGAATTTGAATATTTTTAGAATAAAAATGGTCTCTCTAGTTCATTAACTCATTAGCTCTCTATTGTTCTGTTTGTGTCCAGCTTATATTTATTCAGTTTTATTCTGACTGCTCTAATTAAAAGTACAATCATTCCCAACTCTGTTTTTTCAACTCTACATAACTCATTATACATTTTAATTTATTTTATTATTTTTAACTTTGTATTTTTAAATAATTACTGTCTCAGAAGAAATTGTAAAAGTAGTATGTAGGGATCCAGATATATCTTGCTCAATCTTAATTTAGTTTTTCTTGGCACTTATACAATAAGAAATATGGTACAGTTACTTCATATTTTATTGTCTGTTTCTCTAATATATTCCACTAGAAAGACTCTACAGTAGGAAGAATTTTTGTTTTGTTCACTGGTATATAATGCTGAAAATGCTGCCAGCCACAGAGGAACTTAAATAAATTGTCATTGGATGTGGTTAATATAGCAATAATAGCTAACACTGATGGGGTGTTTATTATTTTTCATATATAATTCAATAACATATGTATACTGACTCATACCATAGGAATCAAACTCCTATGAAGACAGTACTAACAATACCCTCATAGTTATTTTTGAGGTCTGGGTTCAAAGTTAACTGAATTTTGTGTCTCTGATTAAAATGATCATCACATTTGCCGTTTCAAATTTGGTACAAAATATTATAAAGACTAACGGCACTTTCTAGGCAATGTAAGACATTCAGGTTTTGGTGGACCTAAAATCCTCTGTAAACTTACAGTCAAATATCAAGTGTGATGGGTGGATGGAGGATGTACATTTTTTCTTTCATATTATTCTGGCTAGAGTTAATATGTTCACTGTTAATTCATATCAACTATTGATGGCATATACTATATACTGATAGGTAGTAACAGGAATGAGATAATTTCCCAGGTTCTTAGAAATATAATACATACTATAAAAACAGGAAAATACCAACTATAATACAGAGTGGAATTGAAAAAAAAAAGTAACATATTAAAATTAAGAGAATCCAATACACACGCATCACATTCTTGGTTTTCAATTGTCATGCCCATGTTTTAGTGCCTTTAAATTTGGTTTAAAGAGTATATAAAGATATAATTGGGGACTTCCTTGGTGGTGGCATTGATTAGGAATCTGCCTGTCAATTCAGGGGACATGGGTTTGATCCCTGATCTGGGAAGGTACCACATGCCATGGAGCAACTAAGCCCGTGAGCCACAACTACTGAGCCTGTGTTCTAGAGCCCATAAGCCACAACTACTGAGCCCATGTGCTGCAACTACTGAAGCCCGTGAGCCTAGAGCACATGTTCTGCAACAAGAGAAGCCACCGCAATGAGAAGCCCACGCACGTACTGCAACAAAGAGTAGCCCCTGCTTGCCACAACTAGAGAAAGCCCACGTCCAACAACGAAGACCCAACACAGCCAAAGTAAATAAATAAATAAATTAATTTAAAAAAAGATATAATTGGATTATTTAGCATTTTTTCTGTTTGAGATAATTTTGGCTGTATATTTATTCAGAAAGAAAGTACATTAACTTATGTACCCTATTTAGACTACATTTTGGCTGCTTTTTCCTCAGAATACCAAAGCTGAAAATATTAATTTCAGTTCTATAGTTTACAGAAAGAAGTCTTTATGAAATCTTTTAAGATCTTTCCACCCTACTGGAACTGTGAATGACTGTGGAAACTATTAAGCCCAAAGTGATATTTTCTTTTTTGACTTGGATGAACATTTGATTTATTATCCAAATCAGGAAATCTTGGGAGTTAAAAGGAGATGTATATTTATTCTGGACAACATATATGAACTAGAGCTGTCATATGCAGTTTGGAGTATGATTATTATACTTATAAGTTCCGTAAACTTTTTTAACATAGGAAAAGGCACAAATAATTTATTCTGTTTATTTTCAGTATCCCAAAAAAATAATACAATTTGTTTCTGTTTTTACAACTAAGAGTTAGTAATTCTTGGCCTAGGATGTTCCCTTTCAATTAATAAAGTCAGGCCTGCAAACTCCTATCTTATTTCCACGTTTGTTATGCCTTCTCTTCTCCATGTGCTTTCTTGTCTACTCTATGATCTTCCTTCATTAAAGTGATTTCTTAATCTTTTAAGACTTATTTAGCCACAAGTTTCCTTTGCTTTAGGACAGCATTTTTTTCGAAAATATTTTTCGCCATTTTATTTCTCTTAGTCTCTTTTCTTGTTATAGTGTCTGTGTTTCTCAGGTGGGTTAATTCTTTTAAAAAATAACTTCTTATTCTATGGCAAAGCCTTGAAAACATAAACACATAATTGCCGTAGAATTCAGCATTTCCACTTTCAGGTTTATACTAAAAAAAATTGAAAGCAGGGATCTGAGAGATGTTTGTACATCATTGTTTCAAACCTTTGACAACTTAAACACATAATTATCAGCATTTCCGCTTCTGGGTATGTATTCCATAGAATTAAAAGCAGGGATCTGAGAGATGTTTATGCATCAATGTTCACAGCAGCGTTATTCACAATATCCCAAAGATGCAAACGATAC
The DNA here is from genome assembly GCF_030028045.1 of Hippopotamus amphibius kiboko. Classification (NCBI taxonomy): domain Eukaryota; kingdom Metazoa; phylum Chordata; class Mammalia; order Artiodactyla; family Hippopotamidae; genus Hippopotamus; species Hippopotamus amphibius. The sequence goes on along the minus strand of NC_080195.1, from coordinate 95,611,377 downwards.
AAATGTCCACTAAAAGATGAATAGACAAATACATATGGTGTACACATACAATAGAATATTATTCTGCCTTGAAAAAGGAGGAATTCAGATGGATGCTACAGCATGGATGAACCTTGAAGACATTATGCTAAGATAAACCAGACACAAATATTATAGGGTTTCATTTATATGAGAGACAGAAATTATAGTGGTGGTTTCAGGGACCTGAGGAAACTGAGGGATAGCAGAATGGAATATAAAAAGTTTTAGATATAAATAGTGGTGATTGTTGTATACCAATGTGTATGTACTTCATGCCACAGAACTGTATTCTTCAAATTGTTAAAATGCTAAATTTTTTGTATGTACATTTTACCACTGTGAGAAAAAATAATTTATCATTAAATAATTTGAATTTAACCTATTTACTCAATGAAAACAATGATGAGAGGTCCAAATAGTTTTCTAAGCTAATTAATTTACTTTAATTAATTTTTATTTTAGAACAGTTTTAGAGTTATAGAACAGTTGCAAAGATAGTTCAGGCCGTTCCAACCCAGTTCTCCCTGTTATTAGCATTTTATGGTAGTATGATATGTTCTTTATAATAAGTGAACCTGTATGGAAACATTATTATTAAAGTCCATGCTTTACTTGGATTTCCTTATTTTTTGACCTAGCACCCTTTTTCCGCCCAGTACCCCATCCAGAATACCACATTATGTTTAATCATCTTATCTCTTAGTGATCTTTAAATTGTGGCAATTTCTCATACTTTCCTTGTTTTATATGACCTTGACAGTTTTGAGGACTACTGATTAGATAATTTGTATCATGTCCCTCAATTAGGGTTCATCTGATACTTTCCTTATTCTTAGACTGGGGTTAGGAGTTCTTGGGTGGAAGACCACATAGGAAAATGCCATTCTTATCATGCTGTATCACAATATCAACATGAGATGGCTGAGGATGTTAGCCTTGATCACTTGGCTGAGGTAGTGTTTGATTTCTCCACTGTAACATCACCCTCCTCCCACTATTGCACTCTTTGAAGAAAATCAGCCCACACTTAATGGGTTGGGAATTATGATCCCATTCTTGAGGGTGATGTATACAAATAAATTTTTTGAAATTCTGCATGGTAGATTTATCTATTCTCATTAACTTATTTATTCAATTATTTATTTATATCAGTATAGACTCATGCATATTTATTTCATAATTTTGGTTATAACCAATACTGCATCATTTACTTTTGCTCAAAACATTTAAACTTTGTCCAGAAGTTCCTTCAGTTGTCTCTTGTGTCCTTTTGACACACCTTTATCATTGTGGTTTCTTTTAAGCACTTCCTTACTCTTTGGCTCTACAAGAGGCTTCAGCTCATCTTGTATTTTCCTTGAATGAGCCCTAGAAATAGCCATTTTCCAAAGACCCCTGGTTCCTTTTGTTGGAGAAAGCTGTTAGAAACCAAGATCTGAGCACTGAGAGTGCTTGTTGCTACAGGTTGTTAATACTTCCAGACTCTCATAGCTAACAGAGCTAAAAAATGCGTGTGTGTTTGTGAACCAGTGTATATATGCAAACTATACTTTTATTAATGTAGATATATTTCTCTGTCAATATCAAGCTAAACATGAGTTCAGACTTAGGAATTCAACTCTAATCTATACCACATCATTCTAACCCGTCCCCTTGCTTGTCAGTAACCTCACACTCCATTTGTGAGAATCCTGTCTCTCATCATTTGCTGTCTACTTACTTAATTGTCCAAGTACAATATATACATATAATGATTTCAGAATTGTTAACTCATACCCTTGTGGGAAAGTCTTATCAACTAGAGTATAGGTCTTAGGAGCAGTTTCTTTTGCCTTGATTCATACAAACGCTACTCATTTCCATATCACTTAGTTCATTAATTAATACAGTTACATTTTTGTTACTATATTATCTCCTGGAATTTCTCAAATTCCTAAGTGATTTTTATTGAATTACATACATTAAGATTCAATGTGCTGTTAAGTTCTATGAGCTTTGACAAAGTCTTAGCGTAATGTATCCACCATTTCAGAAAAATACAGAATAGTTTCACTGCCTTAAGTAATCCCCTGTGCTTCACAGCTCATGCCCCTTGCCCCTTTTCATAACTGATGACAACTGCTGACATGTTTGCTGTCTTTATACCATTTTCCCTTCACCATAATTTCATATATATGTAATCATACAATGTGTAGACTCTTTATACTGATTTTATCCTCATTTTTATGGTAATATGCATGTCTTAAATATTGAAGGCAAAATACTTAAATTATTTTCAATTCTTAAAAATATATTCATTCCAGATTTTAAAATATTATTTCCTTTTGCATTCATTATTTCTTTATCTCATTAAAGGTTTGTGCATGTTTGTACCTGGCTTGATATCTCATTTTTTTGTTGCTGTTGCTGATTAGTATTCCATTGTATGGATGTACCACAGTGTGTTTTTCCATTTACCTACTGAGGAAAACTTGGTTGCTTCCAGTTTTTGCCCGCTATAAATAAAGCTGCTATAAATATTCTTGTTCAGGTTTTATTTGAACATAGTTTTCAAATCAGTTGAGAAAAATTAGGACTACAGTGTCTGGATTATATGGCAAGATTATGTTGATCTTTGCAAGAAACAAATTATCTGCCAAACTCATCAGCATTAAATAATAGTTTCTGTTGCTTCATATCCTTACCCACAATTGGTATTATCTGTTTTTTTTTTTTTTTTTTTTTTTTTTTTGCTTTTTATCTTAGTCATTCCAGTAGGTGTATATTGGTATCTCATTTTTGTTGTAATTTGCATTTCCCTAATGCAAACCTGTGTTGAATATCATTTGTTAATCTTTTTTAGTTCAGTGTCTCTTCTGATCTTTTGCCTTCTTTTTAATTGCGTTGTTTCTTATTTTCGTGTCTTAATAGTTTCATGTGTATTTTGAATACAAGTCCTTTTTTGGATATGTGACTTGTAAATATTTTCTCTCACTCTGTTTCTTTCCTTTTCAATCACTTATTAATGCTATTGCAAAACAGAATTTTTTTTTCATTTTAACAGATTCCCATTTAGTTTGTCTTATGCAAATTATCCCTTAATACATATGCCTTAAAAATGAAGGCAAAACCTGTTTCCAATTATTAAAAATAAAAATACTTTCATTCCAGATTTAAAGTGATCTTATCTTTTTGTGTTCACTATTCCTTTATCTCATTAATATCATTTCAATCATTTATTTCTTTATTCAGTTTTTTAGCAATAATGCCATCTACCTAAACTTGATTTATTTACTGTTTTTAAGTTCCACTCCTAATATTTGTAATTTCATGAATGTGCAATTAATTCAAACTATTTCTGTCTCATGTCTCACTATTATTCAAGTACATACAATAGTTATGCTGTTGACCCCTCCAACAAACTGCCTTGTGGCTAATGACATTCTTTCCTATATAATTTGGTCTTTTGTAAGGTTTTAAAATAGGACTACTGAAAAGGAATTGTATCGACAGCATTCTAACACTATCGTGGTATTTTTATTTTTATTTTATTTATTTATTTATTTAGCTGCACCATGCAGCATGTGGGATCTTAGTTTCCCAACCAGGGATTGAATCTGCACCCTCTGCATTGCAAGTTGGAGTCTTAACCACTGGGCTACTGGGGAAGTCCCTGTGGTGGTAGTTTTATTTTTTTTTAATTTTTTTATAAATAAATTTATTTCTTTATTTGTTTATTGGCAGTGTTGGGTCTTCATTGCTATGCACAGGCTTTCTCTAGTTGCGGTGTGCAGGGGCTACTCTTTGCGAGGGCTTCTCATTGCGGTATCTTGTCTTGTTGCAGAGCATTGGCTCTAGGCATGTGGGCTTCAGTAGTTGTGGCACATGGGCTCAGTAGTTGTGGCTCACAGGCTCTAGAGTGCAGTCTCAGTAGTTGTGGCACATGGGCTTAGTTGCTCTGGGGCATGTGGGATCTTCCCGGACCAGGGATAGAACCCATATCCCCTGCATTGGCAGGCAGATTCTTAACCACTGTGCCACTAGGGAAGTCCTGGTGTGGTATTTTTAAATTCATTTTTACTCTAATAATTTGCACAGCCCACTTTTTAAGGTTAGAAAGAATATAGTAGGCTGAATAATGGTCTCCAAAGTTTATTTTCAACCCCACAACCTGTGAATGCATTACCTTTACTTGGTACAAGGAACTCTGTAGATGTGATTATATTAAGGATCTTGAGATTGGATGATAATCCTGGATTATCCAAGTGGGCCCAATATAATCACATGGGACCTTATAAAAGTAGGCAAGAGTATCAGAGTCAGAAAGAGGAGAGGTGACACACTTTGAAGATGAAAAATGGGCCATAAAACATGGAATGCAAGTAGCCTCTAGAAATTGAAAAAGGCAAAGGAAAGAAATGAATTTTCCTTTAGAACCTCCAGGAGAAATGCAGTTCTGCAGACACCGTGGTTTTGGCTGTAAGGCACATTTCAGAATTCTGACCTCAAGAACTGTAAACAATATATCTGTGTTGTTTTAAGCCCATAAGTTTGCAATGATCTGTTATAGCAGAAGTTGGAAACTATACCATTGGTATTGTTTAACTTCCCATGTTTTTGAAACTGTTAATGTATGAAAATTGGATCTGATTTGTTTCAGTACAAAAATATGGTTGAGGAGAGAGTGTATATGGATTAAAATATTCCTTGTGGTGAAATGTAAGCTAATATTTGGATTCTTCTAGTAACATTATCTAATTTCTTAGTGTCTAATAAAAATGTGCCACAAAATTAATAAACTCCTAGGTGAACTTCAGAAAGAGGAGCTTTAAAACATCTACTTTCTTGAATGGAACAGAAGAGAGCCCAGAAATAAACCACATATATATGGTCAATTAATTTAGGATAAAGGAGCCAAGAATATACAATGGGGGAAAAGACAATGTCTTCAATAAATAATATTGGAAAAACTAGACAGACACATGGAAAAGAATGAAACTGGACCATTAACTTATACCATATAAAAATCAACTCAAAATGGGTTAAAGTCTTGAACATAAGACCTGAAACCATAAAACTCCAAGAAGAAAACATAGGCAATAAGCTTCTTGACACTGATGTTGGTGATGATGTTTTGAATACAAACCAAGAGCAAAAGCAACAGAAGCCAAAACTAAACAGGTGGGACTATATCAAATTAAATGCTTCTGCACATCAAAGGAAAATATCAACAGAACGTATGGCTGAATAATATTCCATTACATATATATATATGTATATATTTCACAAATTCTTTATCCATTCATCTGTCGATAGACACTTAGGTTTCTTCCATGTCTTGACCATTGTAAATAGTACTGCTGTGAACATTGGGGTGCATGTATCTTTTTCCAGTTAAAGTTTTTGTCTTTTCTGCATATATGCCTACATGTGGCATTGCTCTGTCATATGGCAAATCTATTTTTATTTTTTTAAGGGACTTCCATGTTGTTCTCCATAGTGGCTGCTCCAATTTACATACCCACCAGCAGTGTAGGATGGTTCCCTTTTCTCCACACCCTCTCCAAAATTTATTATTTGTAGATTTTTTGATGACAGCCATTATGACACGTGAGGTGATACGTCATTGTAGTTAGAATTTGCATTTCTTTAATAATGAGCAATATTCAGCATCTTTTCATGTGCTTGTTGGCCATATCTATGTCCTCTTAGGAGAAATGTCTTTTTAGGTCTTCTGCTCACTTTTTAATTGGGTTGTTGTTTTCTGTTTGTTTGTTTGTTTGTTTTAATATTGAGCTGTATGAGCTATTTGTATATTTTGGAAATTAATCCCTTGTTGCTCATATCATTTGTAAATATTTTCTCCCAAACTGTAAGTTGTCTTTTTTGTTTTGTGTATGGTTTCCTTTGCTGTGCAAAAGTGTATAAGTTTGATTAGGTCCCATTTGTTTATTTTTGCTTTTATTTCTATTGCCCTGGGAGACTGACCTAAGAAAAATTTTGGAATGATTTATGTTAGAGAATATTTTGCCTGTGTTCTCTTCTAGGAGTTTCATTTTTAAGCCATTTTGAAGTTATCTTTGTATATGATGTGAGGCTTTTTAATTAAACATTTTGTTTCACTTCTAGTGATCAGTCTGTTCCAATATCTGTTTCTTCTTGATTCAGTTTTGGTGGGCTGTATGTTTCTAGAAACTTGTCCACTTCTTCTAGGTTGTCCAATTTGTTGGCATATCATTGTTCAAAGTATTCTCTTATGGCTTTTTGTATTTTTGTGCGTCGAATGTTATTTCTTCTCTTTCACTTCTTATTTTGTTTATTTGGGTCTCTTACTGTTCATTGTAGTTATAATTGATTTCACAAATTTTTTATTGCTTTTTTATTGTATGTACTGGATTATTATTTAAGTGATCTACAATCCTTTTATACATTGCTTTTCCTATTGTGATTTCCCTTTCCTATATATTCTTGCTTCTTTTCTATTCAGAGAAGACCTTTCAATATTTCTTTTAGAATAAGTTTAATATTGCTATATTCTTTTAGTTTTTGCTTGTCTTATAAGTTCTTTACCTCTCCTTAAATTGTAAATGTAATCTTGTTAGGTAGAGTATCCTAAAATGTAGGTTTTTTTCCTTTCAGGACTTTGAGTATATCTTGCCACTCCCTTCTGGCTCCAAAGTTTTTGTAGAAAAATCGCCTGATAGCTTTATGGGGATTTCCTTGTAACTGACCCTCTGTTTTTCTCCTGCTGCCTTAAGAACCCTCTGTTTATCTTTAACCCTTGCCATTTTAATTATGATATGTCTTGGTATCATATGTTTGAGCTCATCTTGTTTAGGACCCTCTGTTCTTCCTGTGCTTGGATATCTGTTTCCTTCTTTAGGTTGGAGGAGTTTTTAGCCATAATTTCTTCAAATACATTTTTGATCCCCTTTTCTGTTTCTTCTCCTTCTGAAATCCCTATTATGCATAGTTTGGCGTGCTTTATATTATCCAACAGATCTTGTAGTTTTGCTTTCATTTTTTAATTTGTCTTTCTGTTTGCTGTTCTGATTAACTAATTTCCATTATTGTATCTTCCAAATCATTTGTTCTGCTGCATTATTTAGTTTACTGTTTATTGCCTTTGGCTTGGTTTTCATGTTGGCAATTGAATTGTCTAATTTCAATTGGCTCCTCTTTATAGTTCCTTATTACAATGATTTGCATTTCTATCGATAATCTTTCTTTGACCCTCCAGCATTTTTAATACCTCCCTTATAACTTGGTGTCTGGTAGCCTGGAGAGGTCTGTTTCAATGTTTGTTCTTTCAGGGAACTTCTCTTGTTCTTTTAATTGGGAGTGGTTCCTCTACTTCTTCATTTCATTTATATTTCTCTGACTCTATGAATTCAGGGGAAAAGTTATCTACCATGCTCTTGATGGACTGTTTTTATGTGGGAACATCCCTGTGTAGCCTGCGTGAGTCTAATATTTTTGCTGTGAGGGCTGTTTTTAGTATGGATGCCTGCCACATCTTTGCTCAGTGGGTGCTAGCCATTATCCCCTTAATGGGGGGAACTGATTGGTGTTGTGGTGACCAGAGCCTGCACCAGATGTTGAGCTCTGTAGTTGTCACACCTCTGTCTGGGGCAGGGTTAGCTCCCCAGTTGTTACATTAGAAGCTCCCAGATCCAATTCTAAGCTGCAGTATGTGATGGATGGTACTGGATCACTCTGGCTGGGAAAAGAGCCACTGTGTATTCCTCCCCAGGCACTGTCCACTGGTACATGTGCTCTGTGGTATCACCTGTCACCACCTGGTGTGTGTACCCACAAAGTACACTGTTGTTGGTGCTGCCTTTGGCCCCACCTCCACTGTGGGAAAGCCAGTAATCAACTTAGATGTCCCTCAGGCACTGTGCTCATAAAGCCACCAATCTAGATGCACAGAAGTCATGAAACCGTAACTGCTGTGGGAGTGCCAGGATTCAGCTCAGATTTCAGCCTGCTTCCTGGTGTATGTACCCACAAAACCTGCTGCTGCTGACACAGGACCTGCCTCAGCTACAGGACCACCTGTAATCAGCTCAGATGCCCCCCAGGCACTGCGCTCACAAAGCCACCGGTGTAAATCCACTGAAGTTGCACTTCTATACCCACTGTGGGAGCACCAGGTATAGGATGAGATTTCAGCCCCACCTCTGCATGTGGGCAACCCACCAGTGCTTGTGCACTTCTCTAGCTTGTAGTGGTGGAGCTTCACACACTGCAAATGAGGCTGCTATGTCAGGGCCATGCCCCTCCATTCTCAAGTGTGTTGACCATGAGGCTCCTATGGTGGACCCAGGCTCCATCCTGAGCACACCCCCAGTTGCAGCCTGGACCACACTCCAGGCCCTTCAGACTGTCTCCACACAGCTAAACTGAGTCCTCTCCCCAGGTTTGTCTACCGAAGCCAGAGTTTTAGCACCCAGGCACTCTGCACACCTTCTGGCACACATCTTGGGCTGGGAAGTGCAGTGAATGTCCCAGACCATCTGTGATAGTCTTTCTCTGTCCTACCTGCTGCAAGCTGGCTGGTGCACTCTCCTCTGAACCTCTGAAACTCCCTCTCTGTCCCTTACCTCCCAGCTGGTGAAGGAGGTTCCAAGGGTGAGGGAACGTTTCCTCTTTCACAGCTCCTTCCCAGGGGCACAGTTTCCATCCCAACCCTCCCCCCCACACACTTTTTTTTTACTTTCATCCTACCCAGGTATGTGATGGTCTTTCTTGCAGCTTTGGTTGTATGAGATCTTCTGCCAGCATTCAGTAGTTATTCTGTGAGAATTTTTCCACATGTAGATGTATTTTTGATGTGTTTGTAGGAGGATTCTAGTCTACCATCTTGATCTCCACCCCCTAGTCATCCTTATGAGTTTTTTTAATAACATTTGTATCATGTCTTCTATTAGATACAGTTACTTGATTATGAACAATAATACTAGTCTTTGGGAAATTCTAGCAAAATAAAATGGTAAGCAGTTATTAGAGGATTTAATAGTTTTTCACAAGATGATATAAAGAGATTAATAACTATTAGAAAGACTATACATGTATCTGAGTATATTATAAATAACTCAGAAAATGAAAGAGCTCATCAAAACCATTTTTGAAACACTTTCATTGAGTTACCTATAAATAGACATCAAAAGTCTTATGTATGTTTAATCAGAATTCCTGAACCTGGCTGAAAAAATTCCACTGGTAATCTTGGAAAGTAGGGTAAAATGGCAACAATGCCTCTTCTGTTACTATGCATGCATTTGGGTTGAAGAAAAAGTGCAGTGTTCTGACTGATTGTCTCAAACAAGTCAAGTGGTGTGGGAGTGGTAACATTTCTTAAAGGAGTAGTACTAAAAGATGAAAGAACAGCAAGGCAGTGCATTCACTAGGGGCGCATTGCAGAGTTGTTTTATTCCCAAAATATGAGCTCTCTGGTCAACCACTTAAATAGATTTTGAATTTCTTTCAAACTTGGTAATGGCTTTTCATTTTTCACTCTTCAGCCTTTAGTAGCCTTGTTCTTTTTTTTTTTTCCTCTCTCTCTCATATCTTGAGCTGTTTATAGAGAAAGTCAACAAATGATAGTGAACTGTTCCCTTCAAAACTCATGTTATGTATCCCAACATTTCTTCTTGTCAGAAATGAAAATTTTTGTATATATTTCTTATTTCTCAATCTCTAGTCTGATGCTATTTTCCCCAGGTAACTTTGCTACCAATTTACTTTACATATATGTAAAACTACCTTATTATAATCCCATTCTTTAGCATCTCTTCATGCTGCCTCTATTCAGCCACTTCATCATATTAACTTCCTTTCATAACAGTGAAGATAGAGGAAAATTACTATAGAAAGCAATTACATATAATTTTCATTTGAGCCTCTTTGCTAGAGTAAAATTTAAATGTATATGCTCAAAATCATGAAGTCATGGACCTCCAGAGCCCATTCCATTTTCATCTGAGGAAACTGGGCCCCCTCAGTTTTACTCATCAGCTAGTTCTTAGACTTACTGGTATCCTGATTTATGCATGATCAGAACATGTCCTGCGGGTTCTTTAGCTCTAATTCCCTATTCTTGCTCCTGTAGCTGCCTTTGTCTCTGGCTTTTTTGACAACTGATAGGTTGTCATACCCAAAGAGTGGTCACAGAGCTCTAGAGAACATAGGACTCTATATCCATACTTCACTCCAAATTTAGCACAAGAATATCCCTGATTTCTTTCAGAAAAAAATTAGAACAAAGTCAATTCATTTAATGAACTAATACTAAACACTTTCCCATAGCAGAAAGGAATTACAGTAAAACCTTGGTTTGTGAGCATAATTTATTCCAGAAGCATGCTTGTAATCCAAAGCACTTGCATATCAAAGCAAATTTCCCCATAAGAAATAATGGAAACTCAGATGATTCATTCTACAACCCAAAAATATTCACATAAAAATGATTACAATACAGTAATATAATACAAAATAATAAAGAGAATACAAAATATAAAGAAAAACAAATGAACCTGCACTTACCTTTTAAATCCTTGGTGGCTAGTGTGAGGGAGACAAGAGAGAGGGGGGTTATTGTGTAGGATGACTTTTACTATCACTAATGGAATCACTGCTATCTATTGGCTCAAAGGAATCTTTTTCTTTACGTGCAACTTTAACAAGGAACCTATCCAATGACACTTGCTTTTGCCTCCTTTTGAGGATTTTGTGGAAATGTGACATTGCATTGTCGTTAAACAGATTCATCACTCGCACTGCTACAGCCTTATTCAGGTGGTGCTTTTCTACAAAATTTTGCATTGTTTCCCACATTTCACACATCTCCCTAATCTCATTTGAAGTGAGGGATTCCTCTGCCTTTGTCTCCTTCTCCTCTGCAGACAAGATCTCCTCCATAACCTCTTGCTGTTGCTCGTGATGCAGATCCATCAGTTCGTCAGTGGTCAGCTCCATTGGCTCAGTTGTGATCATGTGACATTCAGCATCGTGTACTACTCGTATTGCAAGGTATCACTTGTTTATCAAGTTAAATTTTATTAGAAATGTTTGCTCATCTTGTGGAACACTCACATAAAAAGTTACTCACAATCCAAGGTTTTACTGTACAATGAAAAATAACTTGAATACAGGTCTCTTTCCAAGTCACCTCTTTACCGGGCTTTTTGTGTCTCTCCACCTGACAAAGAAGGGCTCACCTTTTATTTCTCATGCCACAATCATGGGAGTGTCTCAGGTCTTTCTGGCCATCTCTTAGCGTGTTGGCGAAACTAACTCTTCACATTAGAAGGAGAAAGGAGATATTTTTTTCTCTCTCCAGTTAGTAGTCTCTCTCACAAAGTAGGCTTTTAGGTCCTAAATTTTCCTGTTCCATACATGATTGCTCATTGGAAGGTTTATTTTTGGGGGGCAAAATAATCCACTTTACCCAGAGGTGTATGGTCTGTTTCCATGACTCAAAAAAGGGAATCAAGCAAAGCATTTTCTGAAGTCTGCACAACTTAGCATTTAAAACATCTCAGGTGAGAATCTACAGCTTAGTCTTCTTTACTCTAGGGAAAAAAAAGTTTATATCTTTTATATAATCTTTCTTCCAGTCTTAGAGAAAAATATTTCTGTTCTTTTTCACTGTTTTCCAACCAAACTCCTGTATACCAAGAACAACACCCCAAGAAATTACAAGATAACTTACAGGAATAATATGATTCAAATCAACTTTGAGAAATGTAGCAAATGGATTTTTAAAAGACCATCATTTAAAAGGCAGAGTTCTATTAAAAGTTTACCAAACATAATTTACTTCTTAAAGTATTTGCATTTCCAGCACTTTATTCTACTCATGCTTTTAACAAGAACACTATGTAATATATCTTTAATATTTTATCTTAAATACTAAATCATGTAGCTAAGTTTTAGAAAGATATTAATTATGAACATATTTTGTAATAAATTCTTTTTTAGATTTTTGTCCAATGCTGGGCATAAGAGTGCGAATTTGACAGTTTATTTAGCTGTGAATTAAAAAAAAAATTAAAGATCAAGAGAATCAAGCAATTAGTCAAAATTCCCAAATAAGTAAGAATTTATACATATAAACTTGTATGTATACTATATTAAACTTTACGAATTAATGCTTATTACATTAATACTGTATTAAGCTGTAACAATGTAGTATAAATTTTATATTAACATTATAGTACAAAATATTTAGAGGTATACTCTAGCAGTTTTAGTAAACTAACTTGAATATACTTTGAGTTCACTTTAGAATCCAGATGTATCAGAAAGAAAATGGTCCTCCCATCTCTTTTTATGGAAGGCTCACAAATTTTCTTGGAAGAAGAAAATAGAGAAAGGGAATTTTGAGAAAAGCATGATGGCTCCCTGTCATGTTTGTTATTAGCTTAGGCTCCTCTTTCATGTCTAAGTTCTAAGGATAAATACTGCAAATAAAAGTCCAACCAAAGGAGATGTTTCATTAATGGCATATGGTAAGAGTTTTTCAATGAGAAGAGTATTAAGGTTTAATGTACTGAGAGTTATACAGTTGAGAAGGAGAGTGGCTCTAAGGAGAGCACAGCTGAAACAAACTGTCAGCAGAGGCAATGATGGCTTCATCAATTATCAAGATATATATACATACAGTGGGGGAGAGATCTGGAAAGTATAGCAGCTGTGAAAGCAGCACAGGGCACAGACTTAGTCTAATATTAATTGGACCTGTATCCTAGATCTGCCATTTGTTATCAGTATGATCTTGGATAAGTCCCAATATCTTCATCTATATATTGATGATAAATTGATGATAGAATCTGTATCCCAGGACGGCTGTTCAGAGATCCTGGCAAAGTGTTGAACACAGTGATTGATACACAGTAAGTGTAGTAAGTTTTCTTCAACTGTTAGCCATTAATTTTTCTCCATTCTCAGCAGTACCCTTGGAGAAGACAGCAGCATCATTGTGACAGTGACTAGTTTTCTCGACATTGCTGCTTCATCAAATGAGGAACACCTCACCAAATCCTGGCAACTGTGTGCTTTCAATAAGGTGCCTTTACAGGGTCCTGAGTTGCAGATATTAATGCAGCAACAGAGATCACAATAAGATCAGAGAAGGAAACAAGTAAAAATAAAGGGAGTAGGAAACACCCACATTCCTTCAATTCAAGCATAATCCCATCTTTAAAAGTTTAATCCAATGTCTATTGTATTCATTACTATCAATACTATTTTATTAGTTTATCATTTTATAGTATTTGAAATTTGGAAGCTTTACATTTCTGTAAATCAAAGTTTTTATTCCTTTGTGAATTATTTTATTCTAAATTCTAAAGTTTCTAGGTTAAATGTTAAAAATTATTGATTTTTAAATATTTCTGATTTTCTTTCTGGTTTTTCTAGATTTATTTTTTAGTCCAACAGTAATAATTGCTTTTGTCTGACACACTACATGTCTAAATCAATTATTTTCAGTAAATTTTTCCTTCTCTATAAGACTTATAGTAAGGTTATACGCCAGCAGTCTAATACCACCTCATTAAGTGAATGACAGCATCATTTTAGAATAGGATATATATATTTACTTTGATATAGTTGTTTACATGTTTTTAATGGCCCCACCATCACACACACTTACATATACACCCATAATCATTGGTTTAAATAATCATTTCCCTAAAAAACTTTCAAATATATTCTATTGTTATTATAATAGTTTTCAATATGTATGTTTTTATTTTCAAGTGGCTTTATCCATCCTTAAAGGAAATGCAGGTGTCTTTGTTCTTTATCTTTCTATACTGTTATTTTAGAAAACAAAGTGATCTCTATCTATGAATAATTTTATCATTTTCAAAGTGATCATCTCTAATTATATTTAAGAATATAAATAACACGTATTTTGATATTTTTCCTCAAAATTAGCATCTATAATCACATTTTATAAATTAACATATGGTTATGAACAAATGGTGTTTTATGTTTCAGTGAAATGTAGTGTTCAAGGCCAGGTAATTGTTTGTGGTCCAGGGAAGCATTGTTGAATCCTCTCATAGGCATTAAGTAGTGTAAGGGCAAATACAAATTGAAAAGAAGAGGCCTAATCCTCTCTGTTGGGGGAAAAAAAAAAAAAAGGAAAGAAATTCTTCCCCATTTCCCTTTCCCAGAGCATTTACTTTAGAAAATCTGTTCTTTTTCCATCTCTTTGAAATGTATGTAAATCTTTTTAAAAGCTAAATAAAACTTTTGCCAGCTCAGCACCCAAAAATGTCTTTTTAAGGACCTGAGAACCATCACTTTGAAATTTAATCCTCTAGGAAGAAAGCAATCCAGTCCCTCAGTGTCTCTGCAGGGGTGCAAGCCTAACTTCATCTGGAAACTCTCCTAAACTGCAAACTATCTCTTGTCATAAAGATATGAGAAATTTATTTTTCTTTTGAATAAAGCCAATTAGCTAACACAGATGGTCGTCTCAATTTCCATGTATATCTGGGATGAGCTATGTGTGATAAATGGGGCTACAAAGACCTTACCTGAGAAAGAGTTAACTTGAGTACATGTATGTAATGGGTTATAACTGCTTGGCCATATAAATGGATGAGATTTCTCTATGTCTTTACAATCTCTTACTGGATTGCCTGAGATGATTACAATATTCTGGCTTAATACTTATTCAATATAATTTTCTTTTTTAATTTACTACCTTTGTGGAAAGATTTTCTGGGTTGGGAGAAGATTTTGTTTTTTAATTATGTTTCTCAACAAGAGGCAGTCTGCATTTTATGGAATAACATAGAATAGGAAGAAGAATGGATTGAAGAAATGAGAGCCAAAGAGAAGGAAAGCAGTTGTAGAACCAATCTAAATATCAAAAGTAAAAGTTAATGTAAAAGTGAAATATTCTTGACCAGATATCTTTCTTCATCACTCCCAAATTCATGGAGTAAATAAACATGAACCCATATATATAGCTAAAGGTGTGAAACATCAGTGTTTGTGCCAATGAGCATAACTACTCACACATCAGAATTTTAAAAGGAAATGTAATCAGCATCAATTGACTTAAGCATTTGGTTAATACTTCCCCAAATATAATGATACAGAAATTAGAATGTATTGAATTTTTTAATTTAGACAGAGTTATTCTGTAAAAGTAATGGTACTCAGTGCTGTCATTCATGTAAAATAATGGTCTAAAATTGTTCTTTCATGAGTCAAATTACATTTATGCAACCAAGCAATTGAAATGATCTAGAATTATCTTCTAATGTCTAATTCAAATGTCTTTAAATGAACTACTGTGCTCAGAAGTTGTTTACTCTCCTTAGAATTCATGAACTTTGAAGAAACTTCAACATGCTTCATCACACAGAAAAATATTAACACTTTTTAAAAAAATAGCAAAATATACTTAGTAAAGTGAATGATACCCCAAAGCTTTATACTTTGCTGAGTACGTGATCCTTATGTTTATGTCATTTTAAAAAATATCTAGTGGCAGCTCCATTTATCATGATGCAAAGCTACTATGTGGTTCACTAACTCCACTGCTTCCAAAGTGCATTTAGGAGGCTCATTAAAAGCTAGGCCATAAAGCATTTTCAAATATGGTTCAATTAGATGAAAATAGGTGAATAAAAAAGGAAAAAAAAATAAGTTTTAAAACCCTACTCTTTGATTCATTTTTAAACAAGAATTTATTTTATATTAAAAAAAAAACATGTACTGCAAAAGACATATCTGATACAGGACCAATATCCAAGCAAAAAACTCTTCAAACTTAACAACAAAAAAACAACTAAAAGAAACAAACAGAAAACAACTAAATTAAAGATGGGCAAAAGATCTTAACAAACACCTTTCAAAGAAGATCTACAGATGGTAAGCAAGCTTATTAAAAGATGTTCAACATCATATGTCATTAGGGAATTGCAGATTAAAACAGTGAGATACCACTACACACCTATTAGAGTGGCCAAAATTCAGACCTCTGACAACACCAAGTGCTAATGGGGATGTGGAGCAACAGGAACTCTCATTTATTGCTTGTGGGAATGCAAAATGGTACAGCTTCTTTGGACAACTAAACATATTTTTAACATATGATCTAGTAATCACTCTCCCAAAATTTGAACACACAGAATCCTTCACACAGATATCTATAGCCCTTTCACTTACACTTGCCAAAATTTGAAAGCAACAAAGATGTTGTTCAGTAACTGGATGGATAGATAAACTGTGGTACATCCAGAAAATGGAGTATTATTTGGCACTAAAAAGAAATGAGTCAGTAAGCCATGAAAAAAATGTGAAGAAATCTTAAATGTTTGTCTCTAATTGAAAAAAGCCAAGCTGAAAAGGATATATATTGAAACAGCAAAATTGTGAAGGCATTACCAACAGCAGCATTACCAGATGTCAGGGTATAGGAAGAGATGAGTAGGCAAAGCACAGAGGATTTTATGTCCATACACCTATCCTGCATGACACTGTAATGGTGGATACGTGTCATTATAACTACATCATACATTTATCAAAATCCATAGAATGTACAATACTGAGTGAATCAATAATGTTAACTATAAATGATAATGACATATTGATGTAGGGTTATTAATCGTAACAAGTGTGACACTCTGGTGGGAGATATTAATAGTGGGAGAGGCTACATAGAAACATGATGGGCATATGGGAACACTCTTTACTTTTCATTCAATTTTCCTGTGAACCTAAAGCTGCTATAAAAGAAGTTTATTAAAAAACACTATATGCACACAATTTTATGTAAATCTATTGCTGTGACATTATCAATAGGCTTATAGTCAAATACAAACTTTTCTTTCCATTTTGCTCAACTCCTTCCCCTTTGACCTGCTGACTAAAAAAATTACTGCTTATATTTCCAAATGAATTAGAAAAACTCAAATTATTTTTTCAAGGCTGTGTAATACTTTGGAGCGATGGATATGCCGTATTTTTTTTTTCAAATATCACTCTATTGTTTGGCATTTGCTTTGTTGCCAATTTTTTTTTCCTACCACAAATTGGGTGGCAATATATGTCCTTGCGATGAGTCCTTTATTTCTAAAGATTGCCAGGGGTGAGTTTACTGGGTTAAAGTCCGTATGCAATTTTAACACTAAAATTTGTTGCCACAATGCTTTCTGTAAGTGTTTTAATGCCAGCACTGAATAACAGTAAGCTTTCTCTATCTGTTTTATTCATTAGACTCACTTACTTGCTTTAAATCTACAGTTCTCTTAACTCTACCTATTTTATATGCATTTTCATGATTTTTTTTTTACTTGTCATTTTTGAATGGCTCAGTAATGTGAATTGCCTCTTTATAGTGTCTGTCTGTTTTGTATTAGGTTGTTCGTGCCATTCTTGTTAAGTTGTGAAGTCTCTATACAGATATTAACCTTATGTTCTTCATCTGTTTTTTTCCTCCTCAAATTAGTCATTTATTGACAAACTGGGTTTTAAGATACTTTTTCCATTAAGAAATTTGGCATTTTAATTAAATATATATTTATCACATTTATTTTGTAGCATTAGTGTTTCTGGCTTATTAGGAAATTCATTTGCCTTATATACAAACCTTCTAGATATTCTTAAAATATATAGCTGTTTGCAAATTTAATATTTTAACTTGTAATTTATTTCCATACTATGTATAATTTTTGCCTTTATCTTTAATTCTTTTTCCTGATGAGTAGAGAGTTGTGACAGCACCTATTTAACCCTTTATTAATAGCATTTACTTTACCTACTGTGCTGAAATACAGCATTTTTATATAAAAGTATGTACATATACATGTACATACACATATATATAGGTTATATGCATAAATACATATGGTATGCAATAGACATAGATACTGATATATCTATCTAAGGTTATATCTAGAAATTCTGTCTTTAGTTTTGCTGAACTATTTGCTGTGCTTATTATCAAATTGACTTCTTTTTAGCATTGTTTGTTGTTGTTTTTTTTTGTTTTGACACCGGGTAACCTACCTTAGCACTTATTTTTCAAATATTTTCCCATTCTTTCCAATAACATTTATTCTTCTCAATATATTTAATCTAGTTTTATATGATTCCAAAAAGTGTACTCTTCTGGAATTGCATTAGGTATGTTTGATTTGCATTCAAGACATATAATGATTTTAGCTTTCACCACTCGTGATTTTTTCACTTTTATATCTTTGTGGCACTAAAAGCAAATACTATTAATTTTCTTATATTTCCTATGTGTCTCTATGCCTTACCCCACTCATTTATTAAATAAAGAAATTTCTATACTTGTTTTCTGGGTTTTCAATGAACACATTTATATCATCAGCAATAAGAGATGTTATATAGTCTTCCCAAAATTCTATATTCTTATTATATTCTGTTACTTGCTAGATCCTTCAGGACAGTTTAACAATGATGGCCTCAAGTGCCTCTGTCTCTTTTGTAATTTTAATTGAAATATTTTAATGTTTTGCCATTTATGATGCAGCTGTTTTTCTTTATTGGTAAAGGATCTTATTATTAATGAAAAGTTTTACTTTTGTTATGCATTTGTTGCTAAAGGAAAAGAGTCATTAAATAACTCTTTATTACCTATAAATATAATAACATTTTTCTATCTCCTACTTGGTGATAAAGCAAATTATGTTCGTTATATTTTCCAGTATTAAATCACACTTGTTTGCATATGCTTAACTGTACCTGGTGAGAGTTTATTTTTCTTTTTGACATCCTGGATTCTAGTTGCTAATATTAGCATTTTACTTAGAATCCTGAACTGATTTTTTTTCAGAGTTCACTTTTGTATATTTTTAATAGTAAACTTATGCTAGTTTCATAAAATAAATTGAGATTCCTTCCACTTTTGTCCTGTGGTCTCAGTAGTGGAAGAAATATAGGAATGTTCTTTAAAAGCTATATACATCTCCAGTTTCATCCAGGTTATTGCAAATATCAAATATGGAGATGTTTGTCAAAGGGTACAGACTTTCAGTTAGAAGATAAATAAGTTCTGGGAATTGAATATATAGCTTGGTGACTATAGTCAATAACAATGTATTGTATGCTTGAAATTTGCTAAGGCAATGAATGTTAGTGTTCTCACCACACCACACACACACATACGCACACACATACACACACACACAACTGTGTAAGACAACAGATGTGTTAATTAGCCTGATTGTGATAATCATTTCATAATGTATATATGTATCATCATCACATTGTACACCTTAAATATATACAATTTTTATTTGTCAATTATATGTCAATAAAGCTGAAATTTTTTTAAATTATAAAAATATAAAAAAGTTACGAAAAAAGATAGATGTATCTCACATAGAAGACTATATATTTATTTTCAACCACTGTTCCCCCAAACTAGTGATAAACAATGAATTTATGCTCCCCAGAAAAAGCAAATTTTTAAAGTACATATTATTTCTAATAATAAAGGAACTGAAAAGATAGATATATTAGCAGAATAATTTTTTTAATTCTTGAAAGATATAAAAATATATATTCACAAATATATTTGAGTACTTGTTTCTTTCACTCTCTTAAGAATTTTATCAAGAACCATATGTTCATTGTCAAGTATATGTTGCAAATACTGAAGTGATGGAAATGTCACTCCTGACATTCAGTTCCTTTCCCTATGCTCACAGCAGTGTGGGAGGAAACATATTAAATAATTAATAAAATTATGTCAGAGAAGTTATGGAAGAACAGCAAAGAAATCAACTAGCTCTGGCCTAGTGAGTCTAAGAAGAACTTTCTTAACATAATTCTCAAGGTTACGTGACTGTGTCCTTGGCAAAGATGTTGGGCTTCATTTGCTAAGTTGGTATTTATAGGGATAAATTGTATACCAAAAAACTACATACCATTTAAGAAAATAGTTACAGTTGTTATCTAGCCAGATATAAGAAATTTAGTGTAAGTTACAGTTTCTCACAGCCTTTTCATCCATCTCAATAACATGTCAGTGTCCATGAGATTGAATATTATGGAAAATTTATTTCTAGAAGTCCTATGTTAAAATGTGTAGTATTCCTGAAGTTTAATTCTTTTTTGTTTGTTTTCCCTTTAGTCAAGCTTGTGAGCATGTGCATATGCACAAAGGCTTGAATATATGATACACATATACATATATATGCATATGTTTATATTCACAGAATATCAGGAAAATATCTTACAGATGGCAAAATTTGTAAGTATTCAGGAATATATAGTCATCTAATTAAAATGCTGATGCTTCTTAAAATAAGGAGTTACTAAGTTTAAACTAAATTTTAAAATTAAATATTGACATGAATAAAGGAGGTAACATTTCTAGAGGTCAACAGCAAAGTTGAATTGTTGTTGCAGGTGCCTTACATGCAATGATATGCTGGATTCATTCCATTTCATGTGCCCAGGTTTACTCATCCATGAAAAGAATGTTCAGAAATTAAAAAAAAAAGATCCAGAGAGAGTAAATTACAATAAAAGTGGAAGAAATGAAGGAAATTTAGGCAATTATCTGGAAAGAAACTAAGAGTTTCAGAGAATTTTCGTTCCTAATTACTTTTAATATTTTTAGTGGTGTTTTTATATTTATTTAAAGACTGAAGAGAGTCTTAGGATTTATTTTCAATTAGTTCTTTTTAATTTTAATTTTAATTTTTAAAATTTAATTCTTATTTTATTTTGGAGTATAGTTGATTTGCAATATTGTGTTAGTTTCAGGTATACAGCAAAGTGATTCAGTTATACATGTACATAAATTCATTCTTAATATTTTAAATGATTTCTTATTCATGGAATTCCCGTCTTCCCCCATAAATACATACTCATAATTTTAATTGATAAAGTAGGCTGCCATCTGTTTTTCTTGATTTCTTTAATTAACCAACAAAATATCATGATTTCTAAAGGTTGTTTCCAGTTCTGAATATATGTATAAATTAAAATTATAGATGATGAAGCAAAGTTTGGTAGACAGCTACCATGTTATCATATTACATGCATGTCTATATATGATTATAGGTGAATAGTAGATTTGCTATATATATGCACCAAGGAAAAAATATTGATCACTAGTCATAATTTCTTCCCTGGACCCCTCAATCCAGCTGCTGGATTAAAATTTCTGCTTGAAGTTCTAGGCTTCTTCTCATGTTTCACATTTTCAAAACTGGACTTTCAGTATCTCCTCTCCCCAGATTATCCCCTGAACAGTTATCCTGTTTCACTGAATGGCAACTCCCTTGCTCTTGTCACCTGGGACAAACCTTTTAGTCATTTTTGTACTTGCTCTTTCTCCCTCACTGGGCATTGAATCCATCAGTAAATCCTCTCAGATCCTCTTAGAAACAAATTCAGAATTCAAGTTTTTCCCATAATCTCCATTCTCACTTCCGTCATGGTTTACCTCAGTTATGACAATTCCTCCTGACAGGGCTCCCTTGCTCCCACTCTTCCTCTGCTGCAGTCTATTTTATACCTAATTACCAATTAATATTTTTAAAGTGAATGTCAGCACATGTTTCTCCTCTATTCTCATCCAGTGTCCTCTGGACTCAGAGCTAAACCAAGGTTCTATAGATGTTTACCTTGCCCACCCACTGCATCATTAACCTTAATCTCAGTTACTTCTCTCTCAGTCTGTTTCTAATCCAGGCACACTGTTTTATCAGCTGTTTCTTAAGACATACCCCAGGCATTCTCTTTCCTCAGGGCCTCTGCATGTGCTTTCCCTTTTTCCTGAAATGTTTTCCCCATACAGTCAAATGGTTTGCCTCTTACTTTCTTTGTTCAAATCTCACTCTATAAATAGGGCTTCTCAAGTCACTGATAGAGACACCCTATGTAAAGTAACACTGTGCTGTCATGTTTAGTTTCCATACCTGATCGCCTTTGCTTTGTGTCATTTATTGCCTCTGTGGAATTGTATGTTTTTGTTTGTTCTCCATCTAAAAAATGAGCTCCAGCAAAGAAGGAACTTTTCAGTCCTCTTATGTGCACTGTTCTCAGGGACTAGAATTATGTCTGGCACAAAATAAATAGTTAAAATATACCTGTTTATGATACATGTTTAATTGTCTCTAGATCCTTTCTTCATTAATTGCTAAAAGTGCTTCCTGTGTGCTTAATTTGTTCCAAAAGTTGAACAGAGTACAAATTAGTGAAGCTTTTACACAAAATTTGGGTCATGACTCCGGACAAAATAAGCATGTTAACTATACACATCTCCTAGAGACTAGAAAATTACAAAATGATTTTTCTTTGTACATAATCAGCTGCACTAGAAAAATATATCCAAGGTGTATACAGAGAATTCAAATAAATCAAGAGCATCATTTCTGCCCATAAAGTAAGTGAACAGAAACTTGGACAAAAATAATCCTGATGCTTCTCTGATAAGATTCTGGGCTCCTGTATCAATCAGTTTTACCTTTGTAACGTATAGCATATTGTCTAACACACAATAGCATTTATATTTTTACAGTCATGAGAGTTGATTGAGTCAAAAACAATAATATAAAAACTTTTTGTTTGAATATAAAAGTTTTTAAACTCAATAGATACAGCTATTATTATAAATCCATTTTAATATTTAAATGCTTCAAAAGTATAAAATACTTTAAACGTAAAGATCCTTAAGAATTTAAAAATATTAAATGTATAATGGAAAGGAAATAATATTATAGTTCTAAAAAACAAGCATTTGCAATTAAGACTTCTTTTTAACTGAATGGCAGTGTTGGGTAATTGGATGGTAAATAGAGTGATAGAAAGTTTATGGAACACAAATGTGAGGAAAAATGTTGAGGAACTTGAAGGAGAGTCACATAATTCATTAAAATAAAGTACTTTTAAAAGTGTAATAGAGAAAGATTATTTGCATATTATCTTTTACAGTTTTCAGAGTAACTCCTAGAATGTAAATAAGTAGAAATGCATCTAAAATAATAGATGACTATTTAAAAAGTCAGCCAGAAAAAGTGGTTAAAATAAATGAAGACAAAATAGGAATTTATAGGAAATATATAAAATGAGGCAAATTAATTGAAAAACATGTTTAAAATAATTATAATGCAGAATAAGAATGTAAAATATATGGAAAATAGAAAAAATATGGAAAAAAATGCCAGAGATTTAGCCTTGGCATAGGTTTGAGCACATGGATATGCTCATAAATAGAAACATAAGTACAGCTACACACATGTACGTAACACGTACACACATCTCCTGAAGTTTGGGCACATATGTCTTACTGCCAGTCTCTAACTGAATCTTGGTCTTACAGTCATGTTAAACTTACCACTTACCATTTCCTAATCCCTGAACCTGCTGTTTCCCATTTTTCCTCTCCAAGATGATAGCACCATCTCCTGATAGCACCAACTATCCAGTGATTTCATCAGAAACTCAGTACCCATTTTGACTTCCCCTGATACTGCTCTCCATACCCAACAGGTAAATTATATGAGTCTGGAGATCAAGGAGTATTGGTAGGTATGGTCCCATTTAACTATCACCCTTAGTTACCCATTTGGGGAATCTGTGCTCTCCATGCTTACAGTTTTCAGCCTGACCGTCTAGAGCTTCAGCTTATAAAACTGGAAGACTTCCATCAGGGAACAAAGTAAGAGTTCAATTAAGCATTAAGTTTTACCCATCACTCAGTTTCTTCAAATTCTTTGTTTTAATAGACTAACAGGCAAGGAAAGGAGTCATCTTCCTGGCAAGAATAATTAATTCTGATTAATCTCTCAAGATTAATTATGAGGAAGTAGAATTGCTCTTATAAAACTGGTATGGGAGGAATATGTTTTCACTGAATTAACCCACTGGTGTCTCTCTCTTTGTACTCCTTTATTTTGATGGTAGATGGAGATGTGCAAGAGCCACCACCTGCAAAGGGTGTGTTGAACAAGAGCTCAGAACCCTCATGGAGAAAAGCCTGGCTCACTCCACCAAATGTCTCTCCTAGACCATGAGCTGTGTTTGCTAAGGGCAAGGGGAATCTGAGATGAATATCAGTTATGATTTCATGACAAGTAACAGCAAATGGGGCTGTAGTTCATCTTTCTCTTTTTAAATTCTCCTGGGAAAGTGAGGAGTGACAGTCTTGAAAGAACTGTTCTCAGGTAGGATGTGTATACTAATTGAAAGTGGTGGATCTTATTGGTGCAAGTGGTGGACTCTATGGATTTTGCACCATCCAGATATGCCCTCCAGTGTGGAGGTCCTTATATCCCTAGTAGCTAGGTGAGTTGGCTAACGACATCTTACAGTTGAGTCCGTCTTTGGAAATTGCTCACTGGGGACAACATATATTCATTAAGTGGTTGATGTTATGGCATGAATATCTGGCTCCCTCACATCGATTTAGAACCAGACCAGAGCTCCTTGTGAGATTCACTGAGGCCTCTTCTGCGACTGCATCCAGTTTAACTTTCATTCTGCTCATAGCTACTTCCCCCAGCTCCCTAAGGGCACTGTTATCAGAACTTTCCTTAACAAACTTCCTGTATGCAAATATCAACATCTCAGGATATGTTTTATGTGGACACGTATGAAGGACAC
Organism: Hippopotamus amphibius kiboko; assembly: GCF_030028045.1. NCBI lineage: Eukaryota > Metazoa > Chordata > Mammalia > Artiodactyla > Hippopotamidae > Hippopotamus > Hippopotamus amphibius. Next base: position 95,586,756 of record NC_080195.1, on the reverse strand, counting down.
ATATGAAAATAATATCCTGCTGCTACTTATACTTCAGTGGATTACCCACATTGAAGAAAAAATTGACCTCCCATAATTAGGATTATCCTTATAACTTTTGGTTTGAAATCTATATCAATCAGGATATGGTTCAGGATACTATAACAAGGAATATATGAAAGGTAGTGAACACAAAAGGATGAGATTTTATCTTTCTCATCTTCTAAGAGAAAAAGAGATTGGCTATTGAGGTTTAGTTCAGGGGTCCCTAACCCCCAGGCCATGGACTGGTATCAGGCCATGGCCTGTTGGGAACTGGGGCACACAGCAGGAGGTGAGTGGCGGGTGAGCAAGTGAAGCTTCATCTACTGCTCCCTGTCACTCGCATTACCACCTGAACAATCTCCTCCCTGCCCACCCCTGGCCCATGGGAAAATTGTCTTCCATGAAACCAGTCCCTGATGCCAAAAAGGTTGGGGACCACTGGTTTAGTTGAGCAACATGCTTGATGATAACATCCAGCAACCAAGACTTTTCTTTTCTTGTGTTCTGTTCTCATTACTCCATGGTTTCCAACTTGTGGAAGATTGTCAGAATACAATGTAACTAAGTAGGGGAAGAACTAAAGGTCATTAGAAGTTGGAGTTTAACAGTAAAATCAGAAAATCATAACAACATTCATTCAAAATTTTCTTTGTGTCAGCACATTTATAAAATCATTTCATATTTTAACCCATATGGTTCTAATAATAACCTCTTAAGATAGTTAATATTATTTTCCCATTTTATTGATGAACAAATAGAGATCTAGTGATGTCAGTAGTCTTCTCAACATGATATATTGGCCTCCTAACCAACATAGCCTGTAGGAGAGAATTATCCTTGATGTTAGGTGAGAAAATTTCTGTTTAAAAAAGTGTGTGTACAACTTGCAGTTGTAGAGCCAGAAAACACAATTTAAAAAAAAAAGAAAAAAATGGAAGATCTAGAATGAGGTAATTCACCTAGTACAGTGTGAATAAGAATTGTCTTGTGGGGCAGTAGACACTAAACAAAAATCTGAAGAAGTGAGAATACATATAATTAGATTTGTTTCAAGGGTCTTAGATATGCATATTGAATCATCCTTAATTGCACAGCTGAGCAAGCTAGGTGAGGGAAGTTTGTAAAATTAATCATACAAAGTTTGATGTAAAGTACTCTATCTGGAGCTAAATTTTTATAAGTAAGACCATAGAGCAGCTAAGTAGAAGAGAATAAGAAAAATCAAAAATAATACAATCTGGGGTTTGTCTTTTGCAACTCTAAGGGAAAAAAAAAATGGAAATGAGAGAACAAGAGCAATAAAACCTAACTGTTTATCAGACATTTCTCTCAGGTTTTCTCTTTATCAAAGGAAATGGCATAAGCTGCTTGAGGATTGGATGCAATTTTATCAAGAACTTAGAAACAATAGTAAGATAGCTACAACTCATCATACTGTAGGCTTTGTTGCTACCACATGAATTGTTGGGAATGGGATGGAAAAAACTGATTAACACTCTAGATACTAGAATCTAGAATGGTGGCTCACAAACCTTCTGGAAATATATTCGGAATATATCTTTATATACCCTTAAATATTATTAAGGACCCCAAACATCTTTTTGTGTATGTAATAGCTGTAAAAGTGTATGATATTAGGGATTAAAATTTAGAAATATGTAAGCCTAGTTATTTTGTCTTAGTTATTAATTCACTTTAAATAACTATAATAAACATGGCAACAAAAATAACATTTAAAAACACATTTTCCAGAACAAATATGTTTAATGAGAGAAAGTGATTTTATGTTATACTTTTGCCTGTCTCTTTAATGTCTGGCAGTATAAGACAGCTGGATTCTTATAACTGTTTCTATATCCAATCATTTGTGATATCATCCATCACATAGCTCCTGCTAGACTTTGCTGTACTCTCCTGAGAGACTGAAAAAGAAAAAGGCAGATATCATCTTAGTACTACCACGAAAATATTTTCACCTCCTGGACCCCTGAATTGTAGCAGAGGTCCACACTGGGAACTGCTGGAACAATACCCTGGCAGAGAGTAAGGATTTAAATAATGCTTTTGAAAGAATGAACGTGTACCCGAGCTGCAACTTGCCATGAAAGTTCATCCTGAAATCACTGCCGTATTGAGAAATAATAAATTAGACAAGTTCTTGTATTCAGACTGCCACATACATCAAAACTCTTCAGGCTAAGAATTCTTGAGGGAATTGATCTCTCTTATAATGGCCTGAATCTTAGGGTAAGAGGAAAAGACTGAAGGAAAAAATAAGTGATATAAAATTTCAACAGAAATATGTAGGAAGGAATGTCACTCATCTAAAAAGATTTTTGAACTCTTAATAGTAAGACTAGTTAGGATTCTAGCGTACAGGATGTAAACCTCAAAGACATCAAAAGGTTTATTCCGATATAAGTAACATTTTATTGGCCATCTACTATATACATATATATTAATATATATATCACAGTACATAGCATTAGGGATTATATTAAAGTTAGAGATACTTAATACACAATAAATATATAGAATCCTAATGCAGAAACTACGAACCATAAGATAATTATAAAATTTAAGTGATCTTAAATTTAACTTAAAATTATGATAACAATATTAATATTGAGACTAAAAAAAAATTTGCTACTCTAGAATCTTCATGAAATAGTCATTTAAAAATAATTACTTTTTTGTTGTGCTATTTTCCTTTCTCAGTGTAATCTCTGCACTAATATAAAATATCCAAATCTTAATGTCATTATATGCTGGGAAAGGTGCTTTACTACTTCAACCTTTTCAATATTCTGCATTTTGATGGCCCTGGCCTTCCACTCCACTTGTAGTTTACAGTCTCAGTGAACTGTAGGGAAGAAATTAGATTGCCAGGGGAAAAAAAATCACAAAATACTAAAGATTGAAGTTGTCATCTGTAAGTATTAAACTGTCTTACTTTATTCACTAAGGTTAATAAGGACTCAATGATTTTGGTGGTCATATTTTGGGACAGATTTCAAACTAAACAAACATAATTCTGTTATGATTTAAATTGGTTAATTATATGCTGCATATTTGTGTGTGTGTGCACAAGTGCATGTGTGTAAAAAAAAGACACTTTACAGGATAGAGTCTGTTTTCTATTTGGTTGTCAGGCTTGTGCCATGTTCTCAAAGCAAGCAGTCAAATTTAAATGTACAGAGGAGAAGGCACAGTTGCTATGTTGAAGAAACTCTAAATCTAAACCTATCCTGTCATGGTCAGAGAAATGTGGATGGTCTGTACAAACTGCGAATAGCAGCTGTACTTGACTAAGTAAAAAAGAGAAAGTGAATATGGGTGGCAAATACCACTCTTTAAAATACAACCCAATTTCATGGAATGTAACATTGATGTTGATTGCTGAGAAAAGGCTGTTATAATTAGATCAGAAAATCAGAAGAAGAGGGGTTTGATTTGAAGAGCTTTATACTCAGCTGAAAAGAAGACAAGATAGGAAATTGGAGTAGCAAGAAAAGTTATTCTACAAGACTAGCTCTGCACTTACATTCAAACTCTGGGGAAACAAACCTACCAGACAAAGAAAGCCCGCAGGTTCTACTTGCTCATAAATGCATTCACTTGGATTCTATTTTCTGCCTTCTCCTCTTCTCCCTTTCTCTCTATGAATTTGCAGATGTGTATATCTATCTTCATTAAAACTCAATCAAGAAGAACATTTGTATTTCTAGCTGAGAAGCAGTTTTCATGGCTTGGTAAGCAAACTGCTTTCTTCTGTGCATATTATTGTAATGTAACTCAGGGAATGGCATGAGATGAGACATTTATTTCCATGTTTTCTTTAACCCAAGAGGTTTAAGAAAAGGGTAAAATAAAATGGATATGTATGAGGACTTAAAGATTGAACAATTATTGTGTCTATGAAAATTTCAATAACTCATGCATGGAAAGATAGTGCTTTCTGATAACCACATGCATTCTAAAGCATATTTTTTTGATTCCCAGAAAAAACAATGACATATTTTCTAAAAAAAAAAATCACTCTTCTTGAAGTCCTTATTGGGAAAAACGTTAGCATTCCAACTTGTTCGCTAATCCACAAGTTTCCTCTGAAAAACAATAACACAAATTATATACCTTGCATTTGTTTGCAAAATCAGGTATGGGAAAAGGGATAATTATTAAGGCACAAAGCATTCAGGAGATTTTATGTCAGAGCTGTGCCCAAGATTTCAGAGGAAGAAGGTGTCAGTGTTGTGTGTTGTCAGTAGAGGCCATATCCATTGCTTTACTATAGACTCTGAAAAAAAAAAAAAAAAGACATAGACTCTCAATAGCAGGTTATATTGGCATATGAGAAATTAAATATATAATTGTATTTTCTATGAAATAATTTTAGTTCCAGTACTTTTACAATTTTAAAGAGGAAGAGAGCTTCCATAATTTTATTTTTTAAGAAAGCTTCAATTTTTTTCTTTAAGAATTTATCACAAACTTCTCAAATAATTTATAACATTATAATACATCTCAAAATATAAACAGACTCCTTTTTATGAAATTATCCATATAAATATTAATGTATATATTAATTAAATGTATTCATACCAAATATATTTTTCAACATAGATGGGCTATAATACAGTGAATCTCTCCATGTATAAACTGTCATTAAAATAATAACTGTTAGACCTAAAGGGAAAAATTGGGGACAGCACAATAATTATAGGGGACTTTAATAGAATGAACATACCTCAATATAGTAAAGGCCAAATATGATAAACCCACAGCTAACATCATAATCAAGGGTGAAAAGATTAAAAGCTAGTCCCTCTAAGATCAGGAACTAGAGAGAGTTTCACTCTCACCACTCTTATTCAAAGTAATATTGGAAGTCCAGGCCACAGCAATTGGGCAAAAAATAAAAGGCATTCAAATTCAGCAATGAAAGGTATTCAAATCAACATGAAATATGTTTTAACACATACGCTAACAATGAGCTAGCAAAAAGATAAGAAAACAAGCCCGTTTATAATTGCAACAAAAGAAATACCTAGGAATAAATCTAACTAAAGAGGTAAAAGACCTGTATACACTGAAAACTATGACGTTGAAAGAAGTTGAAGAAGACACAAATAAATTGGAAGATATTCTTTGCTTACAAAATAGAAGAATTAACATTGTTAAAATGTCCATTTTGCCTAAAGCAATCTACAGATTCAATGCAATCTCTATCAAAATTCCAAGGACAGTTTTTACAAAAATAGAACATAAAATTCTGAAATTTATATGGAACCATGAAAGGCCCCAAATAGGCAAAGCAATTCTGAGAAAAAAGAACAAAGCTGCAGGTAGCGCACTCACAAAAGAGCAAAGAGCATGCAATTGACAAAGTACAGTCTCTTCAATAATTGGTACTGGAGAAACTGGACAGCCACATGCAAAAAAAATAAACTAGACCACCATCTCACACCTTATACAACACTAAACTCAAAACAAATTAAAGTCTTAAATATAATACTTGAATTAATAAACTTCTTTGAAGAAAACAATAGTAACTTTTTTCTAATTTTTAATTTTTAAAATTTTTTGTAAATAATTGAAGTATTGTTGATTTACAATATTATGTTCTAGGTATACAACCTGGTGATTCAGTATTTTTATAGATTACATTCCATTTAAAGTTATTATAAAATATTAGCTATATTCCCTGTTTTGTACAATATATTCTTGTACCTTATTTATTTTAAACATAGTAATCTGTATCTCTTAATCCACTACCCCATCTTGCCCCTCCCCCTTCCCTCTCCCCTCACCCCACTGGTAACCACTAGTTTGTTCTCTATATCTGTGATGGTTTTGCTGCTATATTAATTTGTTTGTTTTATTTTTTAGATTTCATATTAAGTGACAAGGTAGTTTTTTTTTTTTTTTCTCTATCTGACTTATTTCACTAAGGATAAATCCTTCCTGGTATATCCATATTGCTGCAAATGGAAAATGTTCATTGATTTATGGCTGAGTAACATTCTACTGTATGTGTGTGTGCGTGCATGCGTGCATGTACGTGTATACACACGCACACAGAGATGCACGCACACACACACCACATTTTCTTTATCCATTCATCTGTTGATGGACACTTAGGTTGCTTCTATATCTTGGCTATTATAAATAATGCTGCTGTGAACATTGGGGTGAATGTGCCTCTTCAAATTAGAGTTTTTGTTTTCTTTGGCTGTATACCCAGGAGTGGGATTGCTGGATTATATGGTAGTTCTATTTTTAGCTTTTTGAGGAAACTTGTTGAACAAGGGAGTGAACAAAAAATGCCCACAGAACTGAGAAGGCATCTTGAGATCAAAAAATGAGGCAAGCAGGCAGCTCCATATAATCAATAGATCTGTTTATTTTAGGGTAACTTAGTCACAGGGTGGGATTGAAATTGGGCTATACTCCACACTGCTGAGGAGCCATTGGGACAATTTTATAGTTGACTTAGAATATGGGGGTATCTGTTGGGAAACAGGATTTAACATTCCTAAGTCGAGATTTATGAATGGATATCTAGTCATGTGGGTGCAGAGAATACATTACTGAAGGTTTTCACCATTGTTTGGGGACTAACAGAGCACAGAGGCTACCTGGTCCTGATGATTATTAAACAACATCTATTAACTACAAAGGCATGGTGACAGAGAAGTGATTTACTGCACAGTACAGGGTCAGCAGAAGGACAGGAGAAACTGTAAGGACCCAAGACGGCCTCAGTTATGCTAACAGTCATGTACTTACATACTGTTTTCCATAGTGGCTGTACCAGTTTACATTTCCACGTGCATGTACTAGGGTTCCCTTTACTCAGCATTCCATGCCAACATTTGCTATTTATAGACTCTTTGATAATAGCCATTCTGACAGGTATGAGCTGATAACCTGTTTTGATTTGCATTTCTAAAGAGCCCAGAAATAAGCTGACATACTTATAGTCAATTAATTTATGATGAAAGAGGTAAAAATATCCAGTGGAGAAAAGGCAATCTCTTCAGTAAGTCGTGCTGGGAAAAGTGGACAGCTACATATAAAAGAATGAAATTAGAACATTTTATCGCAATATATGCAAAAATAAACTCAAAATGGATTGAAAACCTAAATTTAAGACCAAAACCCATAAAACTCCTCAAAGAAAACATAGGCAGAACCCTCTCTGCCATATATCATAGCAATATTTTTTTGGATCTGTCTCCTAAGACAAAGGAAACAAAAGCAAAAGTAAACAATGGGATCTAATTAAACTTAAAAGTTTTTGTAGAGCAAAGGAAACCATTGACAAAACAAAAAGGCAACCTACTGAATGGGGGAAGATATTTGCAAACTGTATATCAATAATGGTTGGTTATCCAAAATATGTAAAGAATTTACACAATTGAACCAAAAAAACAAACAATTTAAAAATGAGCAGAGGAGCTGAATAGACATTTTTCCAAAGAAGGCATACAGATGGCCAACAGGCACATGAAAAGATGTTCAACATCACTAATTATTAGGGAAATGCAAATCAAAACAATGAGATATTACCTCACATAAATTAGAATTGCTAGTATCAAAAAGATAACAAGTTTTGGTGAGAATGTGGAGAAAAGGGACAACTCCTACACTGTTGGTGGGAATGTAAACTGGTGCAGCCACTATGGAAAGCATAGTGGAAATTCCTAAAAAAAATTAAGGGTAGAACTACCATATGATCCAACAATTCCAGTTCTGGATATTTCTTGAAAGAATATGAAAACACTGACTCAAAAAGCTATATGTACCCCCTCTGTTCATCACAGTGTTATTTACAATAACCAAGGTATGGAAACAACCTGAGTGCCCATTAATAGGATGAATTGATAAAGAAGTTACACCCATATACATACACACACACACATGCACATACACACATGCACACAATGGAATACTGTTCAGCCATAAAAAAGAGGAAATCTTGAAATTGCATCACAGAATGGACCTTGAAGGTATAATATTGAGTGAAATAAGTCAGGCAAAGAAAGACAAATACCGTGTGATTTCACTCATGTGTGGAATGTAAAAAACAAATAAGCAAACAAAATAAATGAACATACCAAATCAAACACAAACAAACACTAGAAAAAGAGAACAGAGTAGTGGTTAGCAAAGTGGGAGGGGTGGTTGGAAGGGTGAAATGGGTAAAGGGGGTCGACTGTATTGCAGATGGATGGAAACTAAATTTTTAGTGGTGAGCACAGTGTAGTGTATACAGAAGTAGAAATATAATGTTATACACATGAAACATATAATGTTGTAAACCAATGTTACCTCTATAAAAAGATAAATAAAATGTAACCATAATTAATGTCATATATTTAAACATACTATCTGAAACAAGTCTTGAAACTCAGATGTCTTTTTTCCAAAACATATAAACTAGCTTGTTTTTGTTTGGGAAAACAAAGAAATAACAAAAAAATCAAAACACTTATTTTTAAAACTGCTGCACTTAGTATTTCATCTGAGTCTTAGAATCACTGCTGCCTCTTTTTACTATATTCAGTTTCTTTCAGCCTTAGTTTTATGGCTACTGCTGGAATAACCATCCTGCCCTTAACTCCCTCAGCCAGTAATTGAAGTATATGTGAATATGGTGATTATTAAAATAATCACAAAATTATTATCACCATCACCACTTATTTACTTACCTTAGGCCTTTTTTTTATTAAAAGGAGATAAATTATGTCATAAAACATACTTTGTAAATTAAAATATGCCAACAATCGGTAAACTTTTGTGAAAAGCAAATAGGCTTTAAAAATGTTTGTTTTAGGCTTCTACTCTATAAATATAATCAGGATGAAAATGATAAGTGAAAATAATTTACCCAGTGTTTCTAGGCTCTTTTTTTTATTCTCTTTTGAAATAGTTTCTTGTTTTTCTACAATTCTTTGTGTGCATGTCTTGTGGTAGAACCAGAGTTTTACATCTTCCCACAGTCTAAGAGAATCAAGAATTTCTCAGAAGTGTCCTATACCTGAGTAGCCAAGGCCCTCTGCTGAAGCTGAGACAGATTGAGGAGAAACAGTCATATCCCTCCTACTTTTCTGCTTCCTTGGGTCTTTAGCTTCCAAACACTAGTATCTCAGGCAGCTGCTCAGTCTCAGAGGGGAAAGGTTCTCTCAGAGTAAGCGTGAGTAGAGAGAGTTACTGTTGTAAGAAATAATTTCTCCAAAGGTGCTTGGGCTTCCATATAAAAACCCAGACATTGTCTACCACAGCCCATCAGTAATGTAGCAGCCACTGGATATTCATCCCCCATTGCCTCTTGCTTCAATGTCCTAATAATCACTTTCATGGCTCTGTTGAACCAGAATAATCAAGGGAGCTTATGATATCCAGCAGGACCCTGTGGGGCTCCTGGTCACAGAAGCCTTTCTGTGTCCCCCATTTCTTTGATTATAGGAAATAGGCTTCATTCAGCCTCCATGACCTTCTCTGAGTTCCAAAGGGCAAGTTCAAACAGTTGTTAATTAGGGAAGGGAGAGGATGTGAGACAAAGGAGGAAGAGTCAAGAGAAACAATAGTGCAGGCTTGAGGCAAGGTCCTGGTTTCCCATCAAAGGATACACACAACAGTATCTTTGAGCTGTTTTGCAGATACTGAAACCCCCACTAGGTGGGAGAAATTAACAAGTACATAGACGCCAGACCGGTTGGAACCAGAAGGTTGATGATGCTGACTCCCACTTACCTCACCACCAGCCAGTCAGAAGAATGTCCACGAGCTGATCATGCCCTCTTTGAACCATTCCTATAAAACTTCTCATTACCCGCTCCAGGTTGGGTCACAGTTTTGAAGGCACTAGCCCACTGTGGCCCCCTATGCCTGACAAAACAATAAAGTTATTCTTTTCTACTTCACCCAAAACTCTGTCTCCAAGATTTAATTTGGTGTTGGGGGACAGAGTCCTGATTTGGCTTCACTTAGGTAGAATATAAGTCATGGTTCCAGAGCACAGAGCTCAGTGGAGAGAGTGCAGATTGAATCAAGGAGTGAGGGTGGAGGAAGGGGAAGAAAACTGGAGGCCAAACTAGAATCAGAAACACTCTGGCATGAAGATGTATGTTTTTTTAAGTAATAAAATTTCTCTTTCCCAAAATCATTTTATTCCCACTCCTCTGAGTAAAGGGCATTAAAAGGAAGAAGTAATCTTCTAGATTCTGGAACAGATGACAAATAACTAGCTTTAGAACACTTTGAGTGGTATTAATTATTCCTTGATCTTGAGTGACAGAAGCACAATTTTACAGTAGACTTCATTTTCTATTGAATCTGATTGATAAAACAGCATGATTGTCCATTTGACAACCTGACTTTATATTCCAGTGAAAAGTCTCTGTTAACTTGCAGAAATAAAACATATCTCAGCTATTGGAAAAGAGAGCAATTTTTGAAGTGATGATAGCTTAAACAATTTTGGAGACTAAGTAAAAATCATCTACCTATCCATCCATAGGATGGTGGAAATGGGAAACCCGCATGTGCTACTTCTAACTGGCTCCAGGTCAAGGATTCACCTACTAAGTCTGGTTCTTTGTGCCTTAGCAGTCATGTCTCCCCCCAGCTAGATATTATAATTTAGTAGATAATTAGGCCAGAACAATGTCATCAATAACAATAGAGTCACTGTCTCTAAAGCAGATTTGTGAAATATTTTAATCATTCATGTTTCTCTTAAAATTATAAATACCAGATGATATGTTCTATAAAGGATTCAATAGGAATGGATAAATGATGGATATATCAGAGGATTGTTATAGGGTGCAGACCAATATTATTTCAACTTAACAACACACATGCTACTCTCATGATTAAGGACACTAGATTTATTAATTACCTTCATTTTACAAATCTGAATTCAAGGGGAAACTGAGATGAAGCGAGAGAGTAGCACAGACATATATATACTACCAGCTGTAAAATAGATAGTCAGTGGGAAGTTGTTGTATAACAAAGGGAGTCCAACTCGAGGATGGAAGATGCCTTAGAGGACTGGGGCGGGGAGGGTGGGGGGACTCGAGGGGGGGGAGTCAAGGAAGCGAGGGAATACGTGGATATGTGTATAAAAACAGATGATTGAACTTGGTGTACCCCCCAAAAAAAGAAAAAAAAAAAGAAAATAAATAAAAAAAATAAAAAAAATTTAGATAATAATATTTTTGGAAAGGCAATGTCAATTCACTTGCCTTTGTGCAACTCTAGAAACATGCAAATCTACCAAACTTTGAGCTCTTTGAGGGTAGAAAACTGACAAGCATAATATTGCCCAATCACTGGTCTTTAATACATATTTGTTCAGTAAATAAAGAAGAAGAGAAAATAAAGAAAATATTCTTCTTACTGTAATACCAAAAATGGCAGAATTTTTGTCTTTTTTTTTTATCCACTGCTCTATCCCAGGAATCTAGACTGATGTATGGCACCTAGAAGGTAGTCATTAAAATGTGTTAAATAAGCCCTAAATACTTTCTAATTATAGTATACTTGAATCAATCCATTTTCTAGGTAACTCTTCAAAAAGTCCAAGCATTTGTTTAACCAAAGTTGGAGGAGATGTATCTGTATGTTGTAATTTCCTCTGATTTTCTCATGTTATGTTTTTAATGAATCTGGCTATTTGACCCATTCAATTCTGGCTCATTCTTCATATTCCCCATGGTGGAAGAAATAAAAGGTCAGAACCTTCATTATTGAATGGTTTCTAATATTTTATTGAGGTTGCTTTGCTGGCAATGTCTGTTCACAGTTACATAAATAAGAGTTTGGGGAGTAGAACATGGTTGCTGAAGGCTTCTCTGGGACAGCTGCAATCCCGTTTTAAATTGTTCTTATTTAAAAGCTGAGAACTAGTGGTTCTGCCATGTCCTAAGCAGGAATATCACTAGTAAAACATTTTGTACTTCAGGAAACCAAAGCTTAATTTGTATGGGCATTTATGCATTTAAAATGTTTTTAAAGTTATGTTATATTACTTCTCATATAATTGCCACTTTTGACATTTCACAATGTCATACCCAAGTAACAAGAAGGAAATAGATGCTCAGTGTTTCAGTGAATTAAGTTGTTGATTTTTATTTGTTAGTTAAAAAAATGGACAGAGAGATATGATGTAGCAAAGTATTTGTTCTATTATTAGGGAATGTTCTATTATTCTATAATTGTATGTTGCTTTCTTTTTCTGTTTCTTTCCAATTGACATATCTACATAGTTATATTAATGTAAAAAATGATAATCATAACATGATAATATATATTATATATCATAAACAATGATAGAGTATATCATTTTAGTATATGCTAGTACTATACATACTATACTTGTTCTTAGTATTGGTTTCAGTTTTAAAATATTAACTCAAATATGTAGAAATATAGAGAGTGAGTCAAAAATTATCCTCACTCTGGCTGTCAAATTTACAGACGTTTTCATATAATCAGAGTGCGGATAATTTTTGACTCACCCTCGTACTTTTTCCTTTATAGTATGCAACTTTCGCACAATTTCCACTTCACACTCAGTAAAATAAGCATCATACTAAATAATCAGGTCCACATAAAATAATAATCATTTCTGATTTAACTTAGTAGCTAATAGATTTACTCAGTCTCTCTTTTGGCTAAATGCTTAGTCTTCCAGAATTTCCAAGTGATTCATTTATCCAAATTTATTTCCTCATTCACAAGCATTTGCTCTGTGAACAAATGTGTCTTTAGACTTCATTTTCTATCCTTACAGCATCTACTGCTGAAGTGTCCAATGTATCTTGTGATGGCACAGCATCTCCTTTTAATTACACCCTGTTCTCAGGCCCATGGTGAACTTGCACATAGACCTTTAGATGACTCACTATGTCAGCATCAGGAGCTAGCTGAGCTATCTCCTATGTTTCAATTCGGGGCACAGAACTCCAGAATCCCATCTGTGTTCTATTAGAGTTAAACAGAATGCAAGTGGGCATGATGGAGGTGGAGGGAAGAGCAGAATGTGGGGGAGAGATGCAGAGTTAAGAACTTCACTACATCTGTGACTCTATTTCGGTTTTGTAAATAATTTCATTTGTACTGTTTCTTTAGATTCAACATGTAAGCAATATCATATGATACTTGTTTTTCTCTGTCTGACTTAATTTACTCAGCATGACAATCTCTCAGTCTATCCATGTCACTGCAAATAGCATTATTTTGTTCTTTTTTATGGCTGAGTAATATTACATTGTATATATGTACCACATCTTTATCTGCTCCTCTGTTGATAGACATTTAGGTTGTTTCCATTTCTTGGCTGTTGTAAATATTTCTGCAATGAATATTGGGGTGCATGTATCTTTTTGAATTATGATTTTCTCCATATATATACCTAGGAGTGGGATTGCTGGATCATATGGTAGCTCTATATTTAGTTTTTTAAGGAACCTCTGTACTGTTCTCCGTAATGGTTGTACCAATTTACATTGCCATCAACAGTGTAGGAAGGTTCCCTTTTCTCCACACCCTCTCCAGCATTTATTGTTTGTAGATTTTTTGATGATGGCCATTCTGACTGGTGTGAGGTGATACCTCATTGTAGTTTTGATTTGCATGTGTCTAAAAATTAGCGATGTTGAACTGTATGTCTTCTTTGGAGAAATGTTACCAGGGGAGAAAGGGGTGGGAAGGGATAAATTGGAAGATTGAGATTGAAATATACACTGCTATATATAAAATAGATAACTAATAAGTACCTATGGTATACCACAGGAAACTCTACTCAATACTCTCTAATGACTTATATGGGAAAGGAACCTAAAAAAGAGTGGATATATGTATATGTATAACTGATTCACTTTGCTGTACACCTGAAACTAACACAATATTGTAAATCAAATCTACTTCAATAAAAAATAAAAATAAAATAAAAATCCCAACATTAAAAAAAAAATACCAGGATTAGGTGGCTTCATTGGTGAATTCTACCAAACTTGTAAAGAAAAATCTATACAAATTATTATTTTTTCAGTTAAAGAAGGTCCTTTTTATTTTTGCAATGTCATTCCATACAGAAGCAACAGAAACATAATGGTCTTAACAAGAAGTTTACAACTGAATATTCGAACAGAAAATCTGTACACATTATCATTTACAGCAATTTTACATGGTAAATTAACTGATTGTTAAAAAAATGTTCTTTCTAAATCCTTCTGCTGCCTTAACTCTTGGAGTATTACAGGTAGAAGGCCTACTCAGTGCTATTTACAAGTACCAAATTAAGACTGTATAACTTACATAACCCCCATTAACTTACCAGCTCAATTCGCTACCTGACTATTCAGTGCTCTGAATGAGGGAAAAGCCCATCCCGACACATCAACGAACAGCCAAATCCCCACCCTTCCCATAACATAGTAAAGGTGTCTGGCTATGAGAACACTCGGTCAGATACCAGTGAAGACAGCCGGTGCCAGACTGGTCCCACGAACACGCGGTTACACCCAAACCAGCCACCTGACCAGTAACAACTTAATGTCTAAAATACTAGTGGAAAACCAGTTACGGTCCGCTCGTCAGGTTGACTTCAAGGATGCTAGAGATTCAAGAAGCAGTTAAGGTTGTCGCAAGATGGCCTCAAGTTCAGTTTTCCTCGGATTCGGTTCCATTTATGATTTAAAACATGCAAAACACACTCCCTATACGTAAAATTAATGTTTCTGAAGAAAATAAGGCAAGAACAACAATTCACCGCGAGACAGTAAACAACAGAAACCTCCAGGTACAAAGGCAGGACGCGTGCCGGCCGGGCGCCTCCCAGACGGGGGCAGCGCTTGCTCCCAGGGGCCTCCAGGGGGAGCCCGTTAGCTCATGGCTGAGAAGTCCTTCAAGGGTTCAGTTAAACAGGCCTCCAGGTCGAACTCGTCCTCCACCTGGCTGTCCACATGCCGAACTTTCGTGGGTGTGCCACAGTACGTGTCGAAGTTATCTTGAGAGCTCGTCTGGGATTCAGAGCTGCTTTCTGCGGATTCGGTCTCCATCTCCCCGAGGTCTGCAGGATGTATTTCTTGCAAATCACATCCTTCTTCAGCTGGAGGATCCCAAAAATGCAGAGCCACCTTCCACAGTTTGATCTGCTGGTCCCACGATCATCGACTATACTTCTTGAATTTGTTGGGGGTTTTGGGATGAATGCTGGGCTGGCGAAGGTGCCTGGGGACTCCTTTAATATAGCGATCGTAGGCCATGGTGTTCTTCCCATAGTTGATCTGCTTCTGTCTCCTCATCAGGACACTCTCATCGGTCTCTAAGTCGGCCGGCAATGCTGATATAGACTCCTTCGAATCCGAACTTCCTGATGATGACTTTCTCTCTCTTCCAAAGTCGTTTATGAGGAGTTTCCTTTTATATCTCGCGATTTCCTTGTTAACTCCAGTCCTCGTTTCATCTTCTTCCACTGCACTTGCCCAGTCTGAACACCCGGAACGGGGCTTCGGGCCTTCGGGAGTGGTAAAGCTGTCGGGTCTGCGGCCGCCTGGCGGCCTGGCGGCGTCCTCGGGCTTCCGGCGCCTCCCGTTGGCCGTGCGCTTGCGCCCGAGGCTCCATCTCGCGGGGGGCTGCGGCTCCCGCAGCCGGGGAGGGGGCGCTTCGCGGCCGGCAGGCCATGGCGCCGCGGCGGGCGGCCGGGACGATGGGCTCTGGCGGCGGCGGCGACGCGGCGACCTCCTCTCCTCGCGGCGCGGACGGATTTATAGAAATTATTTTTAATTGGGTAAATCTTGTAAATCTATTTGTGGGTGATACACTCTGTATTTTATAAATACATTAGGGGACACATAAAATGATATGTTAGACCTATTGTTTCTGAATCTTTGAAAAAATATTATCATATGAATTGAACTATATTTCAGAAATTTAACACAACTGAGCATACATTAATAATGATTCTTGTAAACTTTTTTGAAAATACAAAGAAGTGATAAAGAAGAGCATGTCTGTTACCTGAGGGTGGAATATAAAGGAAACGCACAAGAACAAGTCTCAACCAATTACAGCCTCCTCTTGAAAAGCCAATATCTTTAACAAAGGTAACAGTGTTCATTTTCCAAAGCAAACTACAAGCAAAGGGAAACTAAGAAGAAATGGGATTTTCCAGATTTACCTTGATGGTTTATGCACTTTTCTCAGTGAAGCACACCAAACACTTACTAAAGATAAAATATATGAACTTCATAGTGGAGAAATCTTGGAGAAAGCCCTTGAACTGGTGAACATCAGGTGTAATGGGACAAATTACTGGTTGCATTATCAAGTGACTGAGACACACAATACATTATCACTGCTATGGTATTCTGGGTAAAAATACATTATAAAATCATAATCTTAACAAACAAACAAAAAAGCATTCAGTGTCTCTGTTCTGCGTGTTCTTGATTCCTTTATATCTCCTAGAATTTTCAGTTTTCTGAGGGTGACTTCCTTCATGGTTCCAAAGGGAGAAGTAGGAAATTAATCTACTTTTCTATTTGAATTCATAAGCCTATAAGAGTTGAAATATTTTTAATAACTAAGACTTCCAAATGCTAATATTCCAAGCTTCAAAATGGATTAGTGTCCTTTCAGAAAACTTCTCTACCTAAAATTATTTTACAGACTCACATGGCTGTTTCCTTATCATCTGTATCAATTATATATTGCCACAATAATGTTGCATAACGAACAATCATGCAACTTCAGGGTCATAGAGCAATAAATGTTTACTTAGCTCAGGAATCTAAAGGGTTTATATTGTCAAGGAGGCTCTGCTGTCTGAGTGTTAGTAGTATTTTTATTGATCTTTGATGGTTTTACCTAAGACACATCAAGCCACATGACTCTGGTTCATATGCTTCTCATACTTCACTTGGGACTAGCCTGGGTATGTCCTCCTGATATTTATAGCAGAGGGCAAGAGCAGAAGCAGAAATATTCAAGTGCTTTTCCTTGTCTCTATTCTGTCATGTTTAGTAACATTTCAAAGTGAGATATTTAACTGAATCAGAGGCCGCAGAGAAGACTCTGCCCAGTGTAGCGTGCGTTTAGGGTCACATGCTAAAAGGTGTAGATTCAGGAAAGGGCAAAGTGTTAAACCCAGTAATGCAGTCGACATAGCAAATCTTTTGTTTTGGAGTGTCAAAAGATGTGCTTGAATACTTCATCCATAGCTATTCATTTTAAAACACTAAATAGTGTTGCTTAGTCTATGTTTCTTCAAATAAAGGAAAGTCATTAACTCTGGAGAATGTGTGTCATTTCCTTTCTTTTCTAAAGTTATAGTTTAGCTCTTGCAAGTAATGTGACTTATTTGGGGAAAAAATGTATATTATATATTTTTTCTTATCCACTAGTAAACTAATTCAATCCAATGCATTCTACTGCAGCAGCGTCCATCTGGTCTTTATGTTCCCATCCTTCCTTCTCAACATTCCCCACGTAGCAGCAAGGGTTATCTTTCTGAACTATAAATCAATTTTTGTCACCCTCTCTCCACATCCCCGCATTTTCATCCATTTATTACAATTTAAAACCCTTGCCATAATTGAAAGCATCATTCAGGACTGAGTTACTATCTGCTTCTCCAGCTTCCTCCTCACCATGTAACTCCACCATTGCACTCTTTCCTCTTTCACTGTCTTATCTCTTCAATCATATCAACTGATGTAATACAATCATACTAACATCCTGGCTTTCTCATTTTTTTCTTCCTCCTTAATGGAATGTCTTCTCCAAAACATTCATGAGAAAAAAGATCTCTCCCAACTACCATAGAAAACTAGGTCTCTTATCATTCTTTATCTCATTATCCTAGTTAATCATTTATGAAAACATAAGATAATTATGTTAATTATGTCATATTGGAATAATGTTCATAAATCATACAGTTTTCTTCTATTTTGTTTATCTACTGATTGACCTATGGAGATTTGCCATCACTAGAAACACTGTAAAGAAATGTTTAAATAGTCACTGTCTAATAAAAGTTCAAAAAGCAGCAATGAAAAGCAAAGGTGTGAAAAGTTAGATAATTATCTGGAAGAATGGAATGGAATATTATAACTACTATGATATTCCAAAGCAATAGAGAGTAACAAACAAATTAAATGATTTGGGAGTATTATTTTTGCAACATTTGTTCTAATGTTGAGGGCATTAATTTCAAAAGGACATTATAGAATTTGTTCATGAGCAAATACCAAATGTGGTCAGCCCCAGGGATGCTAGGAAATAGAACAAGAGGCTGTGGGTGGTGTTACAAGAACATGTCCACAGTGACAAAGATAAGATTAGTCTTAAGCTAGCAGCTATGACTACAAATGTTGTGTGAACTCATTTGTATCCACAAGCTTATGGAGACCATGGCAAGTGGATTAAGAGGCAAAGAGAAATGTGTCTTATTTTCCTCACAAGAGTGTTAGCTTAAAGGGCTTAGAATTTTGCCCGATATTGGAGATGAACATTTCTTGATATCAGATATTTGTTTTAAAGTATTATATAGAAATCTGGAATGAAGTGTTTCATTTCTTTTAAAATTAATTTTAAAAGTTAGATAGTTTGTGGAAGAGATGCTTTGAACAAAGAATCAAAATGGCTGTACCTTTGTGATCCCCTCACGTACTTCTCACAAACCAAGGTGAAGAAGACGATTTGCATAGCTTTTCTTGTGTGATCTCGTATCTTTCAATTTGTCATCCTTCTGGTTTATAATGACTTAGAGTTGAATATGGCAATTAAATATTTTGATGGGTTTTCTTTCTTCTTGGATAGATGAATATATCACCCAATATATTTTTACATTGAAAAACATTAAAATATGATGGCTGGCTGTTATTTAAAATGTTCACTGCAGTCAGAAAATGGTTTGACTTTTAAAACATACCTTACTAGCTAGAGAAACAGTCTGAATGTCAGGAAATGACTTAATCACAAATAGAGAAGATAGCAATGTCAATAAGTTCTGAAAAACAAGGTTCACTACAAGTAATCTATCCTGTAGTAATCCCAGGAGATAATCAAGAGCCGACTATAAGCAGAAAATACATTGGGTCTTGGCAAAGCACCTGAAGAAAAATCTTTCAGGTGGAAAAAACAAGTAAACAATTAAATGGGAGGCCAAGCAGACACCGGATCTTACACCTGGTCTTAAAATGCACTCAATTAAATTGAATAAGAAAAATTTATTTAACTTCAATTGAGTTTTCTAAAAAAAACTAAACAGCAGTTAAAATATATTTGTCTAATAAACTTATTTTTTGAAATATGTCCATATTTACCAGATTATAATTCCTCAGCATTAATCCAGGCTACAGAACTACTCTTTAATAACAGTATATAATATTTGTTAATAGAACCTGGAGAAAGTATTTACTAAAATGAAAAAATGGTGAATAAAGAATATCATTATAATATTACTTGTATATGTGTTATAACATTGCTTATATAAATATTATATTATCACTAAAGAATGTCTTCAATGAGGGCAGGGGTTTGGCATATATATTAATTTTTTTTTAAATTAAAAAAAAATGCCATCTTTTCCTGCTTAGTGGATGCAGGGAGGAAAAAAAAAGGTTTGTGACAAGAAGATCCTTATAGTACTTCTGATTGATTTTTTACTGCTGTATCTATATATTTATATTTAATAAATGTAAGGAGATATTGTTTCATTTCTCTTATTGTCCTGGGGAAAAATATATCTTGGAATTCAAATGGCATTTGGCAAAAGTTCTTATCTGCTTGAACTTTACATAGAAATATGTTATTGATCTGCCTTCCATGTACCCCTACCACAAACTCAGATGGCATTGACTAGGCACTTAGATCCTCTTGGGACATTGGTTTGTCTCTGCTTTTAGAAGGAAAAAATCAGATTGCTAACAATTGTAATCACTCTGCACATTTTTCCCAAATTGGTGTAAAATCCAGTGACAGTGTCTGCCAAAATAGATTCTTTTGTTTTTGTTTTTTTTTTGAAATAAGTGAAGCTAGCTTTTGTGTAAAAGCTTTTCTATGTTTAATTGCTTTGTATTATATACCAATATGTAAACACTGTCACAACAAAAGCTAACACAACTCTTTCATAGAAAATACTTCTTCCTTAACATACTCAAACATGTGCTCATCAAAATATTTTAGAACATCTTGAGGGACAAACTATTTTTTTTTTATTCTCATGGAGAACTTGAGCCTGGTTGAATCCTTTTTTTTTTTTTTTTTTTGGCCTCATTCTCCCCACTTCTCCACAGGTGCACAGGAGGAATGTATTCCTTCTCTCCTTAGCCTGCACAAACAGGTGCATGATATCCTCACTGGCAACTTTCTTGATATACCTTTGAAGTGAGCATTTCCCATATGGAAGCTTTGCCATTTTCCCCATCACACCACTCCAAAACAGCTGTTGCTTCCCAAGTTTTCAAAACTTGCTGTTACTAAGATGACCCATTACCTCATCGGTGTACTATATTCATCGGCAAAACAATCAGTTGCTTATTCTCAGTACTTAACAATGCTTAAATGTCGAAAAATGTTTTACTCGACCCACTTAGGGTCCCTGACTGGGTCTGAAAAATAAATCAACAGAGATAGACTAACAGGAAAAGCATACAACTATATTTGATATACGTTTTAAGTGATGCAGGAAACTTCACAAGGAAATGAAGACCCAAAGAAACAGTTAAACTTGAATATTTTGATGCTAGCTTTGATAAAGATTGGACAGTTGTGGAAAAATATGATAGGTTAAAGAGTATGAGGTAAATGCAGTAAAGTGGGGGAGATTTATTTTACAAGGCTTGTTTGTTAGCATTCTTCTCAGTGTCCCTTTGTCTTCAGAGGTAAGGATGCTCCTTTCCTCCAGGTATAAGGATGGCCCCTCTTGCATGAGGGTTTAATGACCTGTTTCAGGAGATAAGGAGAGGCTCTGTCAAAGTGATCTTCTTGCTTCTGCAGTTTTTGTTTTCAAACTCCTTCAACTGAAAATATTCAAAGTACCAAGGTTTCATATTTTGGGGTAGCATGTCCTGAATCCCTCCTGATAATTGCTTTCTTTCTATAACCTTAGGTTGCAGTCCTCTGCTATTTCGTGTTCTCCTCCAAGTTTGCTGATAGTTTCTCTTGGTGGCCTTTTTGCAGTCCCTTATAAGGGCAGTCTGTTGATTACACACTTTCTCTTAAACACCTCTATTTCCTGTTGCTCCAGCCGTGGTGTCCTGTTGACTTTCAGATACCCTGACTGACGTACCAAAACCCAAATTCTTTACCTCCTGCCTCACCAACCATCTTATTCTGTATTTCTTGTTTTTTTTTTTTTTAACTAAGCAAAGAACTTTATTAATCTTTGTTTCAAACTTTATTCCCAGGCTTCTTCAGCTTTAATTAGCTGCAAAGAATGAATTGTATATAAGCAAAAACTGAAAAGAGCTGCAGTGTCCAGGGGCTTGGGCTTAAAAATATTAGAGATCTAGATTTTATCAGATCCATAAACAAAATTTTAAAAAGAAGTCATAAAATAGCAGCTCCCAGTAACTTCTTCAAGATTTATCTTCTTCAGAAGTTGACTCAATTCAGTTTGCTTCTTTCTTGGAAGCCTCATCAAAATTCTCCACAAGATCTGGAACTTCATCATCATCATCCTCTCCAGTAGCAAGTGGTGCTTTTCCATCCACAGATTGTTTGGGCAGAGCTTCAGCCAGTCTCCTTAAACTGGTCAGACTGTCTGCGCAAAGCTGGTTTAAGATGCTCGGTAGCATTTCTGTCAGCTGCTTTGTCTCAGCATGGCCTGTAATGGTGAAAGTGTTTGCTGCCAGAGATGCCTGAACTTTAGGGTTGTTAAAGTGGATCACTGTTCCTTGGTTCGTGAACATATTCACCTCTTCAATACCAGAGATATTATTTACCCCTAACTTCTTTAAAGAGAACTGAAGTTTTTTGTCATCTGCTGTGGCTGTTCTATGAACCACCTTCTTCTTTCTGCGAGCAGTTCCTTTCCCACCAATACGCACTTGTGCCTGCAGTTTGGCGAGTTTCTCCTGGTTCATGATAGTTTCTTTCATCTTGTTGGAGCGGAAATGGGGCTGCGCAGGGGATTAGGGTTAGCGCTCAGGGGGTCTCGGGCAGACCAGCTGAGATAAGGCTCACACACGCGGGGACGCAAGATGGCAGCTGTATTTCTTGTTTTAATGAATGATATTGCCATCTGAATAATTTCTAAAATTTTAGATTTTATAATGACTGATCATTTTTCTTAAGGTGGATGCCATGTTCTATCAATTTATCTTCTAAAATATCTCTGATAGCAATTTTCTCACCCTTATCATCACTACCAATTTAACACTGATTTCCTGGACTCTAGTCTTAACGAAAGTTAGTAATTCTCAATAATATCAACAGTATGCTGTTCCTGACATCACAAATCTTATCACATTATATTTGTTAAAAATATTTCTGTTTCATATTTACTTCAAAACATCTTCAGTATAATCTACAATACACGTCATGATTTGGATCCTTCATTCTATAAATCTCATCCTTTTTATCTGTTGAGTCCTTGTTTCCTGCCACACGTCTCTGTATTTGTAATTGTTGTCTTTCATGCTTGGAATGCTCTCTGCAATCCATTGCTTCTATTTTAACCACAGGAACCTGAACTCATGTTTTCACCTTCAGATTAATTATTATATTTTGGGGGATGGATACACTAATATCCCTTTTCCTTCAAAGTAAAAGGATAACACATGGAGTATTGTACTTTAAAGTTTACATATTTACCTGCCTTTCTCTCTCTCTCATGAGTGTCTTTGGACCTCATCCATAATTTTTTGTTTCCAGTACATAGTGATATAATACATTTTTAATAGCATGCTTCTTGAGTGTATGTATGTGTGTGTATTATTAAAGAAAATGAAATACTGATTCTGACACTTGTTAAGAATGCTAAGGCAGGCTTTATTCAAGGGATCTATTGCAACAGGTGTAGGGATCACTGAAGTGGAGTTTCGCAGTAAGGGAGAGAGATTGGGTTCCACTCCAAATACAATAAGGGAAGGGTGGTTTTAGAGCCAAGGAGCAAGATGGGGTAGAGTGAGGTCAGTGGATGAAAAATTATTCAGAGGAAACATTAGAGGTAAGGGAGGATTTTGGCTTAGCTGAACTAGCAGGATTCTTGCTGAAGGGAGTTTAGGGTGATCAGACATGACCTGGAGGATAACAGAGGAGGAGGAACATAGTCAGATGTGAAGGGTGATCAGATGATGAAGATGGGAGATTCTGGCTAAAATGACTTAGCAGGATTTGTGATAAAACTGGATAATGTGAAGGTTAACATGGAAATCCAAAAATTGAGGCTTAATTGGGAAGAGGATTCAGAAGACTCTGAATAGGTTTTGGTCAATTAGAGAATCTTCGTACATCTACATCTATATCCACATATAAGTCTATATCTGTACCTTTATTTATACCTATATCTATATAGGTGTATATTGTTATCTATATGTATATGTAATGTGTATATATATATATGTATACACATTGCATATACAGATACAATTATATTATATATGTATATGTAATGTGTATGTATATATACATTACATATATACACATTACATACACAGATACAGTTATCCCTCAGGATAAATTGGGGTTGGTCCCAGGAACCCCAAGGATACCAAAATCTGCAAATGCCAAATTCCTTTATATAAAGTAGCATAGTCAATATTTATGTATAACTTATGCACATCTTCCTGTATACTTTACATCATCTGTAGATTCCTTGTAATACTTGATACAAAGTAAATACTATGTAAATAGCTGTAAATACAATGTAAATGTAAATAGTGGCCAGCATGAAGCAAATCCAAGTTTTACTTTTTGAAACTTTCTGGAATTTTTCTTTTTGAATATTTTCAATCCATGCTTGGTTGAATCAATGAATACAGAAGCTGAAGATATGGAGGGCCAACTGCATATCATAGATATATTAGATATATTTAATTTATATGCAGAGATAAAGATCTATCTATGTATATTTTATATTCTATATATGTGTATATATACTTTTGTGTTAAGTATATAATAAAATTAGGGCAAAGTTGGTAATTCTAAAGCAATATTAAAAGGAAAATACATGAAATATATATTCTAGAGTAAAAATACTCTTTCTTCTAATGACATTTAGGAGATAAACTAAAGTAGTATTTTTGTAGTATAGTTTCACTTTATATAAAAAGTACTATTGGTATAGCCATTTCATTTTCAGATAGTCTTTAAAACATTCTATTGAATTGAGCCGAGGATACCCCACGCAGTGCTGCCAATGCCCCGGCAGAGGACCTGAGGTCATCGTCAAATTTGAAATATTTAAAGTGGATCCAAAACTGTTTCAGCAATACAGACAATTAAGTGCATTGTTGTGGGTAATGGTGCCATTGGTAAAACATGTCTCCTGAAATCCTGCACAACAAACAAATTTCCATCTGAGTATGTACCGACTGTTTTTGACAACTATGCAGTCACAGTTATGATTGGTGGAGAGCCATATACTCTTGGACTTTTTGATACTGCAGGGCAAGAGGATTATGACAGATTATGACCGCTGAGTTATCCACAAACAGATGTACTTCTAGTCTGTTTTTCAGTGGTCTCTCCATCCTCATTCAAAAGTGTGAAAGAAAAGTGGGTGCCTGAAATAACTCACCACTGTTCAAAGACTCCTTTCTTGCTTGTTGGGACCCAGACTGATCTCAGAGATGACCCCTCTACTATTGAGAAACTCGCCAAGAATAAACAGAAGCCTGACACTCCAGAGACTGCTGAAAAACTGGCCCATGACTTGAAGGCTGTCAAGTGTGTGAAGTGTTCTGCACTCACATAGAAAGGCCTAAAGAATGTATTTGACAAAGCAATATTGGCTGCCCTGGCGCCTCCAGAACCGAAGAGCTGCAGGTGTCTGCTGCTGTGAACGCCTCTCCAGAGCCCTTTCTGCACAGCTAGTGTTGGCATCATACGAAAAGCAATGTTTAAATCAAACTGAAGATTAAAAATTAAAATTCATTTTTGCAATAATAACCAATGCCCCACACCTACCCACAAGCACTCGTGTGAGACAAGGCCCATAGGTACGGCCCCCTTCCTCCTCTCAATACTAGTTAATTTTGAGTAATTGTGTATTGTCAGAAAAGTGACCAGTACTAGTTTTTGTTCTGTTGTTTCAAAAAAATTATTATTTGTTTGTTTGTTTAAAAGCAAGGCATGCTTGTGATGACTCTGTAACAGACTAATTTGGGTTGTTGAAGCTGTTCCCGGGTTCCACTCTGGAGAGTGATCTGGGATATCTAGCGGTTTTTTTTCTTTTTCTTTTTCTTTTCTTTTCTTTTCTTTTCTTTTCTTCTTTTCTTTTCTTTTCTTTTCTTTTCTTTTTTCTTTTGGGGGGGCAGGGAAGTGTGTGTGTGGGATTTGTTTTTATTTAGTCATGTTTTTTTAATTCATTAACCATTGGACAGCCCTTAAGGGGAGGAGGACAGATTGATTCCACATTCCTCTTCCTAGATCTAGTTTAGAAAACATGTTCCTCACCTGGTGCTCTTAGAAAGGAGTATAGTAAATGCCTCATTTAATAATATACCCCTTTTTGAAAGTTGCCTTTTTTCTCCACCCTTGAGTAGGTCCAGTATTTAATGAAACTCATGAAAGTGGGTGAAACCTGTCTTGCCCCTCCTCTTTTCTAGGATGCGCTATATTTGTGACTGTGACTCTCAAGGAAATTTGTTTGCCATTTGCTGATTTTTTTAAGTTAATTTCTAACTTCTTTCACTGATAAATGAAGAAAAGTATTGCACCTTTTGAAATACACCAGATGAATCGAGTACATAGTTAAAAAACATTTTTCCCCCTGTCGGTCATTGTCTTAATATGCTTAGCATAGATGTGCAGCTTTATAGTGTATGATATTGTGTTCCTAGAACACAGCCAAAGACCTGGTATATAGAGGAAATCCGAGGGGTGGTGCTACAAGAGAGATATCTGTGGGATGATTCACATCCTCTTTCAAGTTATGAGGATGGAGACCTGCTTCATTAAGAAGCTGGGGGTGGGGTAGGGGTGGATAGAACTTTTAACAACATGGGTACCAGTCAGGGGAATCCCCTTATTTCTCTTTTGCATATGAAGAACCCTAGGGCAGCCAGGTGAGGCTCTCTAGTTTAATAAAAATCCTGGGGAGAGTCTTATGAAGACTCTTCATAAGTGTTAATAGGGATTTTATCAGCTTATTTTGGTTGCAGGTTTCAATGCTTAAAAATGTTAGGTAATCTTCCCCACCTTCTCCAAATCCTAATTCTTGTAGATTTCATTAGTGTCGAACCAATGCTTTCTCATGTCTCAACTCTTTGTATATGCATTCTTTTCAGATGTATTAAACAAACAAACAAAAAAAAACCCTTAAAAATTTCTATTGAATTGGGACTATGATTCCCAATTAGTGAAGGTTGCTAGTAATAGATATTAGCGCAAACCAACTTCTAAAAAGTTTTAAAATAAAACAAAACAAAAAACTTGGCTCACAAAGGAAAGTCACAGGGGCTTTATTCAAAATGAAATTCAAATCAAATATATCATCAAATGTTTGCCCCTCAGCCCAATACACATATGTACACAAATGACTGTGTACATGTTCTCACAAAGGCATACCCTCAAACCTTTCTTTCTATCAGCTCTGCTTTCTTTCTGTACTAGTCTCTCTCAGGCAATTTGTTCCACATTGTTTGTGAAAGTGTCCTTTGTCACTTCAGACATATGGCATCTTTAGTATCAGAAAAAGAATTCTGACTCTGCTTGAGTTACTTAGCCACCCCTGGTACAATCACTGTATCCAAGGAGATGGGATGTACACAGGCCAGCTTGGGTCTCATATGCATCTTTATGCCCTGAAAGTCAGGATCATAAGATTGATAGCTTCACGCTAATGGCATGGAGACATGGAGAGGCAGTTCCTCAAAGGATATAGGAAAGCCAGAACATAGACAAAATATACTTCATGTGTTCATTTCCCAATTTCATGTCTTGGATAACGTTGACACATCGATAGATTAATTTCAATGTTCTCAATGACAATAGGAACAGGTTATTCCCAGCTGTGATGAGGCCAATTCTGCTTTCATAAAAATAACTTATTAAGCATTCTCTAAAAAAGATTTAACTTTCTAGTGCATAGAAAATGATGCTGTATTTCTCATATTCTTGAATCCAATGTGACTAATATATATAAAGATAACATTATTTCAGTCATTCAGTTAACTCATATTGAAATGGGAGAGGTGTATTAAGATTTACACAAAACACATGAAGTAGCTTCTGGTAGCTTGTCTAAATTATTGGTATGTGTCAACTTATAATTATTTCCCCCTTCTCAAATCTTTCCTAAAGGAAAATGTAGTATTATACTGAAGATTTCAACCACTATTAATATACAATGCCCCCCGCAACCTGAGAAATACCATGCGCTTGAAAATTATCACATGCTCCAAAAATAAGCATATCATGCATTCATTTCTGTTATTTTTTAAGATGAAGGACTACTGATCAGGTAAGTAATGTCAAAGCTAGGGAAAAGCTAGTCAAATTTTATAGAATAAGCCTATGTTAGTTAAGAATGAAAGGGCTATTTGTTATGTGCCATGTATAAAAAGAAAGGCAGGTGGTTTAATTATGAATCTGAACTTCTTGAGCTTGACATTTATCTCCTTGGTGCATAATTTTTTAAAGCAGTAACCCATGGAATATAATACAAGGATGCTAAACTACATAAACTCACACACACACACACACACACACACAAGATACCAACTAAGAGCTGAATTCAATTATGGATACATTACCGAAAGTTTTGCCATAGAGAAAACCTATTATCTTTACACTAAATATGCAAATAATGCAATACACTTATTGAAAGAGGAAAGATTAAAGACTCCTAGATCAAATGTCTGTCACAAAATGTCATGCATTTCCATATTCTTATCAAACTGCCTTGATTTCATTATCAAAAGTAATAATACTATTCATTTTTATAGCTCTTCATCACTGTGACACAGAAAAGTAAAGTAAAATAAAAGGGTGAGGTTACACCCATGACCTTGGTTGCTTCTACCCAACATTCTTTTTAACCTATACATTTTCTCAGAAATTACCTTCAAAATACAAAATGTTCTTGATAAAATTAGGGGTATAGTATTAAGAAGAATACGTCAAAGTAAATACTTCAAGTAAGGAAATAATTTAGTTTACAAAATAAAAATCATGCTGTCTCCTGAACCATATATAATCCATGTTTTCTAGCAAAAGAAATTATTTTTAGTATAAAATAAGTAAAAATTAAATAATATAACTCCTGTTAATTCAAAATTTCATAGACTTACATTTTTCTTCTTCCAAGATTTAGCCTTTCCTGTAAGATTTTTTTTTTAATGTGGACCATTTTTAAAGTCTTTATTGAATTTGTTACAATATTGCTTTTGCTTTATGTTTGGGTTTTTTGGCCCCAAGGCATGTGGAATCTTAGCTCTCTGACCAAGGATCAAACCCACATCCCCTGCATTGGAAGGTGAAGTCTTAACCACTGGACCGCCAGGGAAGTCCCAGATTTAGCCTTCTTTAAAACATTCCTGATCACATTATTCTCTGTACAAAAAACCTTAAATAACTGCTATATCTAAATTTAGTAATCTAACGTGTGTGTGTGTGGGTGTGTGTGTCAAAGTATAGCGTTACTTTACATGAATAATCTTCATTCATTTTAGCATTTTTCTAGCTGGATTTTTTTTTTCTCTAGACCATGGTTTTCAAATTCCTTTGTCTTTATTTAACTTGCTTAATTAATTGGGTTATATTTTTAATCTACTGAATTATGTCTAATTTCAGAGATGAGAAAAAAATAATGTCACACTAGATCACTTAACTGGAAAAGTTTTTGTCCTCTGAACTCTGATAACCCTTTATCTGTACTTCTGTTATCACCTTTTATGATTCCATATTTTATAGAGCATCTATTTTTCATCAGGCCATAGACTTGGGCACTTTTGATATAAAGATGAAGGGATTTGAATCTGATTTGCTTTGGTTAAGAAATGACTAGCCTTTGAGAGAGACAGCTATAGAAAAAACTGATAGGACTGATTACAAAGTGCTTGTAAGGTGCTAAAAAAGAAGGCTATTACATCTGACTGGAGTTTCATAGATGGCAAAAAAAAAAAAGATAACCTTTATGAAAGAAATACCAGCTAAAGAAAAGCACGTGGGTAGAGAAATGGAGGTCCAGAACCTCAGAATATGAGCTAGGAAGAGCTACAAGTGTAAAGTTGGAGTGTAAAGTACATTGTGTGCAATATGGTTATGGTTGGGAGAGGACAGCAATAGATGAGAGTGAAAACATAAGCTGGGGCAAAAAATGCAATGAGCCTTATTCTTTTTTTTTAATAAATATATTTATTTATTTTATTGGCTGTGTTGGGTCTTCATTGCTGCACGCAGGCTTTCTCTAGTTGCAGTGCGTGGGGGCTACTCTTTGTTGTGGTGCTTGGGCTTCTCATTGCAGTGGCTTCTCTTCTTGTGGAGCACGGGCTCTAGACCTGTGGGCTTCAATAGTTGCAGCATGTGGGCTCAGTAGTTGTGGCTCACGGGCTGTAGAGTGTAGGCTCGGTAGTTGTGGTGCATGGGCTCAGTTGCTCCCGCAGCATGTTGGATCTTCCCGGCCCAGGGATCGAACCTGTGTCCCCTGCATTGGCAGCCAGATTCTTAACCACTGTGCCACCAGGGAAGTCTCAGCCTTATTCTTTATACTAAAGAGATATGACATTATGATAAAGGCCAACAATGAGCACCTCTGTTAAACTTGACATAGAGGAGAGACAAAATCATCTAGAAAAGTTAACTTTGAAGGAAAATTGATAAAAAATTAGATAAGAAAATTAAAATCAGGGCAATGAATGAGAAAGATATTGTTGCCTTCATCCCACTGTAAGATCATAAGACCATTAACATAATGGAATGGAAGTAATTACAGGCACACCTCATTTTTTCACACTTTGGTTTATTGCTCTTTGCAGATGTGTATTTTACAGATTGAAGATTTGTGGCAACCTTGCTTCAAGCAAGTCTGTCAATACCATTTTACCAAGGGTGTTTGCTCACTTTGTGTCTCTATGTCACATTTTGGTAATTCTTGCAAACCCTCCATCAGGAAAAGGATCACAATATGCTGAAGTCTCAGATGATGCTTATCATATTTTAGCAATAAAATATTTTAATTAAGGTATGTACATTTGCTTAGATATAATGCTATTGCACACTTAATAGACTACAGTATAGTATAAACATAATGTTTATATGCTGTGGGAAACCAAAAAGTTCATGTGATTTGCTTTATTGCAATATTTGATTTCTTGTGGTCATCTGGAACTGAACCCTCAATATCTCTGAAGTGTGCTTGTAATCAACAGATGATTCATCTGTCAAGCTGATAAATTTGCTCTCTGATTGCTTGGTAGGGGTTTAAAAAATTTGGGACAAAGTTCCTCCCAGGTTTTCTTGTTTCAAGATTTGAGGAGACAATGTTGAGAATAAAATCACATGAACATTCAAAATGAAGTTACTACAATAAAGTGGCAAGAGAGTAGCAAGAAGAATGGGAATGTTGTGAACCCTCACCACACTGAGTTTCAAGTACTTGCTCAGATTTTTTATATCAATAAGCAAAAAATAATTCCACATCTATATCACAACAGGATGTTCCAGTGAGGTAATAACTTACTTCATATTCTAAGATGACTCGGAAAAGTTAGGGCTTATTTGATTAATGAGGGTGAATAAAGGAAAAAAAATGCAGAAGCAGGCTAACACATTATTAAATATTGCAGATACTCCTTTTCTACTTTCCATTTTCTTTGTGAAATAATCAAGATTTTGTTTGGAGCTTATGTTTTCCAGATTAAAAAAATGACAAAGAAGAACTGATTCCTTGGGTCCCTCCAAATAGCAATAACTATGTAACACAATTCAAGTCCATGATAATAATGAGTTATGTTCTGGATGGGGATTTCAGAAAAACTATTGTATTCCCAATAAAAAAGGCCAAAATCATCCACCTAAAAATGTTGCTCTTCATACTTCTCTCTTAGAATCATCCACCTAAAAATGTTGCTCTTCATACTTCCCTCTTAGTTCCTTAAAGTGGAATTAGTGCAACAAACATGTGAACACTGAGAACAAAGCCACATGGTAAGTATTATGAGTGGAAAATAGATGAAACTTAGGAGCCTGAGGTCATCGAATGATTACTGTACAAGTGTGAGTCATCAACATCCAACTTTCTGGTTATATGATAAAAATAACTCCACTGGCCATAAAAAAGAATGAAATATTTCCATTTGCAGCAAGATGGATGGGCCTAGAGATTATCATACTAAGGGAAGTACGTTGGACAGAGAAAGACACATGTTACTTATTACATGATATCACTTATATGTGGAATTTAAAAAATAATACAAATGAACTTATTTCTTTGAGAGAAACAGACTTGCAGACATAGAGAACACACTATAGTTACCAAAGGGGAATGGGGGCAGGGGAGAGAGATAAATTAGGAGTATGAGATTAACAGATACAAACTACTATATATAAAATAGATAAACAACAAGGTCTTACTATATAGCACAGGGAACTATACTCAATATCTTGTAATAATATGTAATGGAAAAGAATCTGAAAAAGAATATATATATATATGAGTATATATATAACTGAAAAACTTTTCTGTACACCTGAAATAACACAATATTGTAAATTAACTATAATTCAATTAAAAAAGAAAGTAGAAAACAATTTTAAAAATAATTCCAGTGGGGTCTTCAGGATAAAAGTAATGGCTTCTTACTCTCCCCTTCGTGGCTTCCTCCTTCTGAAAGGAAAGATGAGGTCTCTGGATCAGAGAATATACCACCTATTACTCACGGACCATCTTAATGCAGATTCCTTGAGATTCAACCCCCACAGGTTGATGTAATGAGGGCATGATATCACCTTTTGCATGTAGCAAGGTTGCGCAACAAAAGAGGAGCCCCAAAATTATAACACTCTGAGCTTACATGACCTCTGACGTGACACAACTTTCCTTCCCTCTCTCAAGAGAGGGAGCAAGATATAGAACATTTTACTCTGGAAAGTAAACACATCTTCCCCAGGAGGGGAGAGAAAGATCTCTAGCTTCACCAACAGAGAATGTAATACAATAGATCTAGAGGAGAATGTTCTCTAAATCTTTCTGGAGCCATTCGTGATCTCTATATTCCAAGGTATATTAGTTTTCTCTTTCTTCTGTCACAAATACCATACATTCAGCTGCTCAAAATAACACAGTTCTGTGGGTCAAATTCTAATACAGATTTCACTGGGCTAACATCAAGCTGTCAGCAGGATTACAAAGGCTCTAGAGAAGAATCCATTTCCTTTTCAGCTCTTAGAGTCTCCCTCATCCCTTGGCTCATGGCTCCTTTTATCTTCAGAGTAAAAGCAATGCCTGGTCCAGTTTTCTGCTCATTGCATTATTGTGGCCTTGATCTCTCTTTCTCCTGTATATTTAAGGATGCTCAAGATTAAATTAAGCCCAACCAAATAATATGGGATGATCTCTGTATTTAGAGATCATCTGATTAGCAACCTCAATTCCATCTTGAATTTCCATCTGCCATGTAAGAAAACCTATTCAGAAATTATGGGGATTAGGAAATGGACATCTTTGGAAGCCATTATTCTGCCTACCACACATTGCATGTTTGCTATTCAGTCATCTTTAAATCAAGTTTGTTAGTACTCTTTACACAGAAAGCCCAGATTGAAAAATAGTGAAAATATTCATGAATAATTGTCTCTCAAAATCATCATATATATGGTTTATAAAGTTATAAGACAGCATGAGGTTAACTAGGGAGTCATTGCATGTGGGATTACTAATGATGCACTTTAATATTAGAGTTCACAGAGATGAGGAGGAGCCAACAGAAGAGATGGAGGTAAGGGAGGGATTAGGTACTAAAGGTTAAGGATCAGAAAAATAGTATGGTCTTTGGAAGCTAAATGAAGAAAGTGAAAGAGAATGGAATGACAAATTCTGTCAATAGGTCAAGTGAGTTGTGGATTGAGAAATAACCATCAGATTTGGTAACATAAAAGTAATTTATTACTTAATATAAGACATTGGAATAGGCTACAGCTTCAGTAGTTCATATCATTTGTCTCACCCTACTCATATCTGTAACATGCTATCCCTATTAATTTTGGCTTTTTTAAGGACAAGTAACAAGTAAAGCTAAAATGTTGAGTTAAGCCACATCTAAACCACATTTCACATTTGTATTGTAATTCACTTTTTCTTGGTCATCAAAGCTCACTATTTAGGGAAAGTATTTTAACAACCACATGAGGCTAATAAAACACAAAATTAAGATGGGGATATGTGTATAAAAACAGATGATTGAACTTGGTGTAACCCCCCCAAAAAAAATAATTAATTAAAAAAAAAAAAAGAAAAAAAACCCCACAAAATTAAGAATCATGAATAAGGCTTTAAAAAAATCAAAACTATGATGATTGCACAATTGCAGGAATAATATAACACAAATCTCACAATACAAAACTTTAAGCCATATATAGATTTGAGGTTTAGTTGTAAAAATTCAGACAGCATATTTTTATTCGGAAAACTGGGGGAAAACTCTTTATTGTTTATATTTTATTAGCTTAGCAATGGTTTTAATTTTTTAAGAAGGCTATTACTCATTTAGTGGTTGGTTAACCATATATGACCTTTATTCTTTTACTGTGGTTATTGAATGTTATGATGAAATAATTGCTGTGGGTTATCAGGCATGGAGACAGTTAAATGTCACACTTAATTTTCACATATATTTGCTTACAAATAAATATTTTCATGCTTCATAAGATAGTATATATCATGATCTCCAAAACATATTCAGATGATGACATTTTTTAAAACTGTTCTTGTCGCTTAGATTTATAGTAATTTTAAAGCCAAAACAAAATTAAATGACTGTATTCAATGAGTAGTGAAATGTTGTCTCTCTCTTTTTTTTTCATTAACTTGTGGCATTATTTTAAATGAATTTCTCAAAGTATTTTACAACTTTTAACAGGAAGCAATTGTGTTAACTATAGTTATTTTATTTCTTTAAGAATCCAAATACTAGTAGCAAGAAAGGGACAGATCTGTCTTTGACTTCTTCCTGGTACCATTTTCCGCAAATATTTTGTGGCTGTTTTGCTAAATTTTTGAATCATTGTCCATATATATGATTTAACATGTTTTGAAAATGTACTCCTTTACAAAATAAATTAGGGTGATTATGTAATAACATGGTAATAAAAAAATGGTAGATAATAACATAATACCTTCCTTTTATTTATTTTTTCAGCTTTCTTATTGTGGTAAAATAACATAAAATTTATCATCTTGGGCTTCCCTGGTGGCACGGTGGTTAAGAATCTGCCTGCCAATGCAGGGGACATGGATTCAAGCCCTGGTCTGGGAAGATCCCACATGCTGCAGAGCAACTAAGCCCATGTGCTACAATTACTGAGCCTGTGCTCTCTAGCCTGTGAGCCACAACTATTGAGCCCATGTGCTGCAACTACTGAAGCCTGAGTGCCTAGAATCTGTGCTCCACAAGAAGAGAAGCCACTGCATTAAGAAGCCCATGCACTGCAATGAAGAGTAGCCCCCACTCTTCGCAACTGCAGAAAGCCCATGTGCAGCAACAAAGACCCAATGCAGCCAATAAATTAAAAAATAAAATAAATATATAAATTAAAAAAATTTTTCATCTTAACCATTTTTAAATTGTCATCTGTGGTCACACTTCTGGCCACCTGGTTCTTTTTTTCTTTTTTTTTTAAATTAAAAATTAACTAATTTTTAAAATTTATTTTTATTTATTGGCTGTGTTGGGTCTTCATTGCTGAGCACGGGCTTTCTGTAGCTGCAGAGAGTGGGACTACTCTTCATTGTATTGTGCAGGCTTCAGTAGTTGTGGCACATGGGCTCAGTAGTTGTGGCTCATGGGCTTAGTTGCTCCTCAGCATGTGAGATCTTCTCAGACCAGGGATGGAAACTGTGTCCCCTGCATTGGCAGGTGGATTCTTAACCACTGTGCCACTAGGGAAGCCCTCATCTTAACCATTTTTAAATATACAATTCAGTTATATAAAGTACATATATGTTGTTATGTAACCATCACTGCCACTCATCTCCAGAACTATTTGCATCTTGCAAAACTGAAACTCTACCTATTAAACAATAATTCCTCCATTTCTGCCTCCCCTCAGCCCCTGTCAACCACCATTCCACTCTCTATTACTATAATTTTGATTATTCTAACTAGCTCATATAAGTGGAATCATACAGAGTTTGCCTTTTTGTGACTGGGTTATTTCACTTAGCAAAATGTCCCCAAGTTTCATCCAGGTTGTTGCTTTATGACAGGATTTTCCTTCAAGACCTATGTTGAATGTTAGTGCTAAAGGAAGGCATCCTTGCCTTGTTTCTGGTCTTAAGCTAAGAGCCCACCACTGAATATGCTGCTTGATGTGTGTTTTTCCTATATGACTTCTAGTATGCTGAGGTAGTTTCTTTGTGTGGCTAGTTTGTTGAGTGTTTTTATCATGAAAGTGAATGACATTTTGTCAAGTTATAAATTATGATAGATTTAGTGACTAAAACATTTTTCTTTTAAAATATAAGTTTCTATGGAATCCATGTCTCTTACTCTGAATTTTCACAGGTGGAAGTTGAGGTGCTGATTGGATCTGGTATCTCACTGAGGCTTGAAGATTTCTCCCAAGTTTACTGGTTGTTCTTCTTATAGGATGGATATCCCTGTTTCTATTTTATTGCTGATTGTTTCTGGAGAAATGCTTTCAGGTCTTAAAAGCTTCTAGTAGCTCCTTGCTGTGTGTCCCCTTCACAGACAAATCCCACTGTGGTTGTTTGCTTCCTTCCAGCCCAGCTGGGTGGTATCTGCTGTTGCTTTCTGTCTCTTTTAAGAGTTGCCCACCAGAAATGACTTCCATTTTTATTAATTCAGTCAACTTATTATAGACTTAATTAAATCTGCAAAATCCCATTTACTCTATAGTGTTTAATATCCCATCATGTTTATAGGTCTCACTCACACTCAAGGGGAGTTTATACAGGGCATGTATATTGAGGTATAGGAATGTCTGAGCCAGCTAAGAAATCTGCCTGCCAGAATTTGAGCAGCAAAAATTAATGCCTATAATGGGTTCACATATATCAAATATGCATATAAAAATCAAGAGAGCTTAATTATACTCTAAAAAACTAATTTGTCATCTTTGAAGATTCCTATGGGTTCCCTGAATTATTTGGGATATTTATAAATTAGCATTAATTAATAATAGGAAGCAACCAAATTATAGATAATAATTAATAACCATGCATTTATTTTACCTTCCTTATACAGTCTGATTTCAATGTAACCAAATAGCTGATGACAGAAAATTCTTTATTGAAGAACTCCATGTAAGAAATTCAGAAAGAATGACAGAATCAGAGAGTTACCTCTTTGCAAATGTTAATGAAATAATGGATCTAGGAAATTATCATCAATCACTGTAGTTGGTAAAAGATTAATGGGGAAATTGTCAATAGATAAAGCTGACAACACCGAAACTCGCTGATCCACATTAAAAGCAAAAAATCGTGATGAACAGACAGTGTATGTCTCCGAATGATGCAAATCATCTACACATTTATTTTTCCCAATGAATTGGACCTGACAGTCATCTAGCTTCTAGGTCTAAATGCCATTTTACAGAATTACAGGGATTAAAAATATGGGGAGCACTATGGTGATGCAAATGGTCAAATCAAGAATGTGAGATAGTCAACAAATGACTAGTTTTTTTCACAAAAAGTGAAAAAAAATGAAAGAAATGAGAATTCCTATGAAATTGAAGGGATGTAAAAGACATAGCAACCAAGTGCAATAAGTGGATCAGTCTGGATCCTGACTCAAAACCAAACATAGAAATATATTAATGAGATGATTGGAAACATTTGAACATGAACAAGAATTAGTTACCAAGAAATTACTTTTAATTTTGTTACATATTTTTATGTCTATAATAATTCTATCTTTTAGGATTACTTACTAAATAATTTACAGGTGAAATATTAATATATAAAATTTGCTTTGAAATGGAGATGGATCGATAAAACCAGAATCTAACATGCTGACCATTACTGAAGCCAGATGATGAGACCCATTATTCTATTTTCTAATCTGTGTATTTTGGAGAAATAAATCCAGAGTCAGTGATTTGCTGGATTTGGTCCACTGGCTGAAATCCACACCAAACTAATATCAACTCATTCATAGTGATTTTTTTAAAACTAATGCTAGTAGTAATTCAAGTTTTTAAAATTTTATTTCTACTATCTCATGACAGACTTTCCTGGACTTTACAATCATAAAATTGGTGGTATTATGACTGCCCTGAAGAATATTGCAGATAAGGAGTGGTATAAAACACACACACACACACTCACTCATACTCACATAAAAGTGAACAGTTAATTTAGCCTTTTGTATATAAAAGCCTGAAAATAACTCATACTGCCTTGTGCTGTAATGCTATCTTATTTTATTATAGATTTGAGGTCTCATAGCAAGTCAAAAATTTGGTATTTTCTTTTTTGATATTTCTAGTCATTGAATGAAGTTGAATTATGTTGTCTAGTGATTGTAGTTCAGGCATTGTAATCAGTTTTTCACATATAGCAACCAAAAAGGAAGAGATATTTTAAAACTCTATTTAGCTTAGGTTTTAAAAATGGCTATTAGGTGGCATCAACAGCAATCAACCTACTTACTGTAATCAAAATTCAAAACATGGCGCTAGTCTTGTGTTAGTCAACTAATTACCAAACACCACGGCATATGGCATACGGATGCAAGAGAGCTGAAAAGAGATTCATCAGCGGGAAGGAATCCAAGCACCTGCCCAACTGTCCATACACCAAGTGAGAGGAATTTTATGGCCAGAGGGAGTTTGCGAAATTGGTCCACTAACCACTTAGCATGATTCCTGTCTAAATCTTAGATAATAAGGACATATAAACAGAAATAGAAAAAGCGGTCACCCAGAGATATTTGAAAA
This sequence comes from Hippopotamus amphibius kiboko, assembly GCF_030028045.1. Lineage (NCBI taxonomy): Eukaryota > Metazoa > Chordata > Mammalia > Artiodactyla > Hippopotamidae > Hippopotamus > Hippopotamus amphibius. The sequence continues at coordinate 95,548,422 of NC_080195.1, read as the reverse complement.
TTCAGGCCATCACCTCTTTTATTTAACTAGACAGATAAGCACTAAACACAGATACATTTGAATGAGTATAGGATACGGGAAAAAGATTCTCCACACCTTAGCAGTGTGGTTCAGTTTGAAGTGTCACTGACAAAATTTTATTTGGGGAGGAGTAGTCAGGATGCAAGAAGTAACAATATTTATAAGGCGCATATCAGTGGCTCACCTGACAATATCAACAATGGTATCCTGAGAAGAAATGGAGAAAAATTGGCACAGGTTGCTGTCCGATTTAGTAATTTAGTAGTAACTACTGGAACCAGGATAGAATGTGGGAGGGAGGACAGAGAAACTTGGGCTATATTATATTTAAATTACTCAACTTCAGCATTCAGTAAAGGAATAAAGTTTCTATTTAGCAAATTTATTCCATTTGCTGCAGCTGCTGTTTCATCTGTGTTGTCTATTGGACTCATCCATGGACTATCTCAGGTTCTTCAGCATCCATCTGTAAACTTTTTTTACCTGCATATGATTGTTAGTTATCATTACTTAAGACACATAGTTCTACCCTATCCAATTAATCTTCATTCTCTGATTACACACTTAATATCTTTTTTCCCTCTCTACCTCCTCAAAATTGAGAAAAATAATTACCTTGTAGCTTGAAATTGTCATTAATGAAAAATACATATTAACACTTGCTTTTATAATATTAATTTAGATTCTAACATCACTCCAAATTTTAACCCACCAACAAGACTGAAAATTTAGTCTTTCACTATAATTGGAAGGACTTGTTATAGCTGACATCTCTGTGTTGTTAATATACCTGGATAGAATATATTGTTTGTTTTTATAATCCATCAAATAAAACAGCTTTAAAAAAGTCATGATTCTATTAAAATGGAGGCAGCAACACATTTTTAGAACTCTACCCCAGAAGCGCTCTTATTTTGAGGGGTTTTGTTTGTTTTGCTTTGCTCATTTTTTTAAGTCTAGAGGTCCAGATAAACCAAGCATATTTGTTCCTAAAATTCCTAGTGTTCCTTGTCTTCGAATTCTAGTGCAGATAGTATTCAAACATATTGAAACATTCTATGTATTAGGACTTAATTTCACATAAATCTCACTCTTTGGTTCTCTTTTATTTAAAAAGAAAAATAAATATTGCAACAGCTGTCAGCCCCGCTGGCAATCTATTTTCAAAAAAGGCTCATCATACTGTCCAAGAAGAAAAAAAAAAATCTGCTGAATGTATTGTCACTTAGAAGTTTTCAAAGTACTTTTAGTATTTTACCAATATGCTCTCTCAGTTCCTAATTATTTTTGGATCCTGCTGAGTAATGTTCTCAGCTTCTTAGTATGGTGATTTGCATTCCTCCTCACATCTGGGTTCTTTTTATGACATTTTTTTTTTATTCTTTGGATTGACAAGGGAGCTTCCATTTTCTCTTTAGAAGACAAGGCAAAACCTTTCTTAAAAATGAAAATTTCCAGCAAACTTGTACATTGTCTCTAGATGTCTTATGTTTTCATGCTGAAAAAATGCAGCAGTAAGTATTGCCATGTTTTTCTTTGTTAGAGAAAACTGCCTCTTGGAATTTGAGAAACAAAATACATACTCTTAGTTTCTTTAAAAGGGGAAATACGTGGGATTTATTTTTAGATTAGACAGATGGCTTTCAGACAGTGATGGAAATATCTAAAAAAAATTCATAACATTTACTTCTCTTTCTTCTGGAAGCATTATCAATGAGGCTGTCTTTTCCAGTATAAGGTTAGACTTTATAAGACTTTTCATTTTGCACTGAACTGCAGTGTACTTTACCACAAAGGATTGCAAGCATACCAAGAGAGCAGCTATGATGACAGTGACAGTGATGATGATGATATCTACCTGCAAAAGGCTTCTAGTGTTTTGTTTTGTTATATTTGATATTTAAAATCTCAAAATTAAATAATTGCTATGATTAAAATAATTTTAAAAATGAACTAGGAGTCAGGAATTCTGACCTAGTATCTAAATTTGGGAACTACCACCTTAGAATCAACCCCCTATTATTTATAAACATAATTATTTTTATATATTTTTCATGTATTTCATATTTTTCCCACTGACTTAGAGCTCTATGTGGCCAAGAGCCACATCTTTTTCTTTTTCAGCAATATTTAACTAGTTCCTAGCTTAGAGAGAAAGAATATTTCAATAAATGGTTGCTGAATGAATTAATGAATCTCTAACATTGCAGCACATATTTGATATCTATGGCCATTAAATAGAAACACTAAATTGTAGCAATTTCTTCCATATTTTGAACATAAAGCAAAATCTTCTCTTCAGAAGGATTTAAATTTTTAAATTTTTAATTTCTTATAGTTGTAATTAACATACAATATTAATTATAAGTGTACAACATAGTGATTCAATATTTTTATACATTATGAAATTATCACCTTGTTAAGACCAGTTACCATCTTTCACTGTATAGTTGTTAAAATATGATTTACTATATTCCCTGTGTGTATATTATGTCCCTGTGACTTATTTATTTTACAGCTGGAAGTTTTTACCTCTTAATCCCCTTCACCTATTTCATCTGTCCCCCACACCCTTCCTCTATGTCAATCACCAGTATCTGTGAGTCTGTTTCTGTTTAGTTTTCTTCATTTATTTGTTTTGCTTTTTAGATTCTGCATATAAGTGAAATCATACTGTATTTTTCCCTGTCTGACTTTTGTTACTTAACATAATACCCTTTAGGTCCAACCATGTTGCCACAAGTGGCAAGATTTTTCTTTTTTTGGCTTTTATGTGGCATATATACATATGACACATCCTCTTTATCCATTTATCTGCCCATGGAAACTTGGGTTGCTTCCATATCTTGCCTCTTGTAAATAGTGCTGCAATAAACATAAGTGTGTATATCTTTTTGAATTAGTGTTTCTATTTTCTACTGATAAATACCCAGAATTGGAATTGCTGGATTATATGATAGCTCTAGGTTTTTTTTTTTTTTTTTTTTTGGAAACTTCATACTGTTTTCCATTGTAGCTGCACCAATTTACATTCCCATGTAGGTACAGCAGGGTACTTTTCTTTTTCCACCTACTTACCAACACTTGCTTCTCATGTTTTTAATAATAGCCATTCTTCCATGTGTGAGGTGGTATCTCACTGTGATCTTGTTTTGCATTTTCCTGATGATTAGTGATGTTGAGCACATTTTCTTGTGCCTGTTGGTCAGCTCTATGTTTTCTTTGGAAACATCTATTAAGATCTTCTGCCTATATTTAGTCTGGTTATTTTTTTTTATTATTATTGAGTTGTCTGACTGTTTATGTATTTTAGACATCTACTCCTCATCTGATATATCATTTGCAATGTTTTCTCCCATTTAGTAAGCTTCCTTTTCATCTTGTGGATAGTTTTATTCAATGCGAAAAAAGCTTTTTAGTTTGATATAGTTCCATTTATTTATCTTTGTTTTTGTTGCCCTTGCCTGAGGATTAAAAAAAAAAAAAATTGATAAGATCAGTGTCACATTGCTTACTGCCTATATTTTCTTTTAGGATATTTGTGGTTTCAGGTCTTATATTTAAGTCTTTAATCCATTTTCAGCTGATTTTTGTATATGGTGTAAAAAAGTGATACAGTTTCATTTTTTTTTTTTTTTTTTTTGCATGTAGCTGTCTAGTTTTCCCAGCACAATTGATTGAAGAGACTGTCTCTTCCCCATTGTATGTCCTTGCCTCCTTTGTCATAGACTGATTGACAATATGAGCATGGGTTTATTTCTGGACTCCATTGATAGATGTTTCTGTTTTTGTGAAATTACCACACTTTTTTTTAAAAATTGAAGTATAGTTGATTTACAATATTATATTAGTTTTAGGTATACAGCATAGTGACAGTATTTTTACAGATTATACTCCATTATAGATGATTACAAGAGAATCAGTATAATTCCCTGTGCTATACATTATATTCTTGTGGTTATCTACTTTATTCATAGTACTTTGTATCTATTAATCCCATACTCCTGATTTATCTGCCCCCACTTCCTTCTCCCCTTTGTTAACCACATTTGTTTTCTATATCTATGAGTCTGTTTCTGTTTTGCATGTACATTCATTTGTATTATTTTTTAGATTCCACATATAAATGATAAACAATATTTGTCTTTGTCTGACTTTTTTCACTAAGTATAATATTTTCTAGGTCCATCCATGTTACTACAAATGCAGAATTTCATTTATTTTTTATGGCTAACATTTCATTATATATATATAACACTCCTTCTTAATCCAATTGTCTGTTGATGGGCACTTGAATTGCTTCCATGTCTTGGCTATTGTAAATAGTGCTGCTCTGAACATTGGGATGCGTGTATCTTTTCAAATTATGTTTTCATTTTTTCCAGATATATACCCAGGAGTGGAGTTGTTAAATCATATGGTACTTCTATTTTTATTTTTTGAGGAACTTCCATACTGTTTTCCATAGTGGCTGTACCAATTTACATTCGTAGCAACAGTGTAGGAGGGTTCCTTTTCCTCCATATCTTCTCCAAACTTTATTATTTGTAGGCTTTTTGATGATAGCCATTCTGAAAGGCATGAGGCGATATCTCATTGTTGTTTTGATTTGCATTTCTCCAATAATTAGCAGTTGAGCATATTTTCATGTGCCTGTTAGCCATCTGCATGTCTTCTTTAGAAAAATGTCTGTTCAGGTTTTTGGCCCATTTTTTGATTGGGTTATGTTTTTGGTATTTTTGTTTTGTTTTGTTTTCTTGATATTAAGTTATTTGACCTGTCTAAATATTTTGGTGTTAACCCCTTGTCAGTCACATCATTTGCAAATATTTTCTCCCATTCTGCATGTTGCTTTTTGTTTTGTCAGTGATTTCCTTTGCTGTATAAAATCTTTTAAGTTTAATTAAATCTCATTTATTTAGTTTTGCTTTTATTTATTTTGCCTTAGGAAATAGATCCAAAAAAGACATTGCTATGATTTATGTCAAAGAATGTTCTGCCTTTGTTTTCTTGTAGGAGATTTACAGTTTCACTTCTTACATTTAGGTCCTTAAACCATTTTGAGTTTATTTTTTATATGGTTTGAGGAATTGCTGTAATCTCATTGTTATACATGTGGCTGTCCAGTTTTTCCAGCACCACTTGTTGAAGAGACTGTCTTTTCTCCATTGTATATTCTTGCCATCTTTGTCATATAGTAATTGACCGTAGGTGTGTGGGTTTATTTCTGAGCTCTCTATTCTGTCCCATTGATCAATGTATCTGTTTTAGTGCTACTACCATGCTGTTTTGATTATTGAGAAGGTTATACCATCAGCTTTGTTCTTTTTTCTCAAGATTGGTTTGGCAATTTGGGGTCTTTTGTGGCTCCTTATGATTTTAGGCCTATTTGTTCTAGTTCTGTGAAAAACATTTTGGGTATTTTAATAGGGATTGCATTACACCTGAAGATTGCTTTGGAGCGTATGGCCATTTTATCAATATTAATTCTACCAATCCAAGAGCACAGAATATCTTTTCACCTTTTTGTGTTATCTTCAGTTTCCTTCATCTTGTTTTATACTTTTGTGTATACATCTTTCACCACCTTAGTTAAGTTTACTCCTAGGTATTTTATTCTTTTCGATGTGATTTTAAATGGGATCTTAAAATTTTACTTTTTCTTTCTGACAGTTCATTATTAGTGTATAGAAACACAACAGATTTCTGTATTTTAATCTTGTACCCTGCAACCTTGCTGAATTCATTTATTAGTTCTAGTGGTTTTGGTGTGGAGACATAAGGGTTCTCTAGATAAAGGATCATGTCATCTGCAGATAGTAACAGTTTTACTGTTTCCCTTCCAATTTGGATACATTTTATTTCTTTCTCTTTTATGATTGCTTTGGCTAGGACTTCTAATACTATGTTAAATAGAAGGGGCAGGAGTGGGCATCCTTGCCTTGTCCCTGAATTTACTAGGAAGGCTTTCAGCTTTTACCATTGAGTGTGATATTTGCTGTGGTTTCATAATAAATTGCCTTTGTCATGTTATGCTCAATCTGTACCCAGTTTGATGAGAGTTTTTATCATGAATAGGTTTTACATTTCTTCAAATGCTTTTTCTGCATCTGGTGAGATGATCATATAATGTTATCCTTCCTTTTGTTAATGTGGTGTATCACATTGATTAATTTGGGAATGTTAAACCATCCTGTGACCCTGGAATAAATGTAACTTGATCATGGTGTATGATCCCTTTTATATATCATTGGGTTTGGTTTGCTAATATTTTCTTGAAGATTTTTGCATCTATATTCATCAAAGATATTTCCCTGTAATTTTCTTTTTGTGTTGTGTCTTTGTCTGGTTTTGGTATCAGGGTGGCCTCATTGAATCAATTTGGGAATTGATTCAATTTTTTGGAATAGTTGAGAAGAATAGGTATTAGTTCTTTCTTAATTTCCCTGTGAAGCCATTCTGGACTTTTGTTTGCTGGCAAAGTTTTTGCTGTTGTTGTTGTTTTCTTAAATTGCAAATTCAATTTCATGTTTACTGTTCAGTCTATTCAAATTGTCTGTTTCTTCTTGATTCAGTCTTGGCAGCCTGCGTGTTTCTAAAAATCTATTCATTTCTTCCAGGTTGTCCAATTTGTTAGAGTAAAACTGTTTATAATGTTCTCTTATGATTTTTTTTTAATTTCTCTGATATCAGTTGTTATTTCTCCTCTTTCATTTCTTATTTGTTTATTTGGGGCCTCTTTCTTTTCTTCTTGGTGACTCTGGCTAAAGGTTTATCAACTTTGTTTTTCTTTTTAACAAACCAGCTCTTGGTGTTATTGATTACTGTAGTTTTGTAATATAGTTTAAACTCCGGAAATGGGGTACCTCTAGCATTGTTCTTTTTCAAGATTGCTTTGGCTATTTGTTGTTCCATACAAATTTTAGAATTATTTGTTCTAGTTCTATGAAAATTGTCTTTAGTATTTTGATAGGGATTGCATTGAGTGTGTAGATTGCCTTGTGTAGTATGTATATTTTAAGGATATTGATGTTTCCATCCCATGAGCACAGTATATCTTTCAATTTATTTGTTTTGTCTTTGATTTCTTTTGTCAATAGTTTTCATATTACAGGTCTTTCATAGTTCAATAGCTCTTACAGTTTTAAAAGTACATGTCTTTCACTTCCTTGGTTAAATTTATTCCTAGGTATTTTTGATGCAATTATAAATAGGATTATTATCTTTATTTCTTTCTGATAATTTGTTATTAGTGTATAGAAATGCAACATTTTTCTGCATATTAGTTTTGTATCCTGCAACTTTACTGAATTCATTCATTATTTTTAATAGTTTTTTGGTGGTGCATATAGGATTCTCTCTATATAGTGTCATGTCATCTGCAGATAGTGACAGTTTTGCTTCTTCTTTTCTTATTCAGATGCCTTTTATTTATTTTTCTTGCCTAATTGCTGTGGATAGGACTTCCATACTATGTTTAATAAGAGTGGTGAGAGTGAGCTTCCAGTCTTGTTCCTGATCTTAGGGGAAAATCTTTCAACTTTTTGTTATTGAGTATGAATGTTAATTGTGAGTTTGTCATAAACAGCCTTTATTTTGTTGAGATGTGTTCTCTCTATACACACTTTGGTGAGAGTTTTTATCATAATTGGATGTTGACTTTTGTCAAATGCTGTTCTCAACTATTGAGATGATCATATGATTTTTATGCTTTGTTTTGTTAATATAGTTTATCACATTGATTGATTTATGGATGTTAAAACATCCTTGAATGCCTAGAATAAATCATGGTGAATAAATCACTTGATCATGGTGTATGATCCTCTTAATGTATTGTTAAATTCAGTTTGCTAGCATTTTGTTGAGGATGTTTCAGTAGAAAATCATCAAGGATATTGGCCAGTAATTTTCTTTTTTATGGTGTCTTTGGTTTTGTTATCAGGATGATGAGTTTAGAAATGTTCCTTCCTCTTCAATTTTTTGGAATAATGTGAGAAAGATAGATATTAAATCTTCTTTGAATGTTTGGCAGAATTCACCTGTAAAGGCACCTGGAACTGGACTTTTGTTTTTTGGAAGTTTTTTGATTATTGACTCAATTTATTTTCTGTTAATCAGTTTGCTCATATTTTCTAATTCTTCATGACTCAGTCTTGGAAGACTGTATGTTTCTAGGAATTTATTCATTTCTCTACATTGTCTAATGTTGGCATATAATTTTCATGGCATTCTCATATTCCCTCCCCCCCGTGGTTTCAGTTGTAATTTCCTCTCTTTTATTTGTGATTTTACTTATTTATATGCTCTTTTTTCTTGATGAGTCTTGCTAAATTTTGTCAATTTTGGTTTTCTTCAACAAACCAGCTCTTATTAAATATCTATTTTATTTATTTTCACTCTGAGCTTCATTATTTCCTTCCATCCAGCTAGGTTTGGCTTGTTCTTTTTTTTTTTTTTTTTTTCCTACTTTCTTTAAATGTACCTTTAGATTGTTTGAGATTTTTCTAGTTTCTCAAGGTAAGCCTGTCTCTCCATGAACCTCCCAGTTAGAACTACTTTGGCTGCATCCTATAGATTTTTGACAGTTGTATTTCCAACTTCATTTGCCTTAAAGATTTTTTTTTAATTACTCTTTGATTTCTTCACTGACCATTGGTTGTTCAGAATCATGTTGTTTATTCTCCACATGTTTGTTTGCTTATTTTTTCCAATTTTCTTCTTATAGTTGGTCTCTAGTTTAATACTGTTGTGGTTGAAACATGTACTTGATATATTGGCAATTTTTTAAAATTGATTGAAATTTTTTCTTTTAATATTTTTTATTATTTATAGGTGTGGCTTTTTCTTTTAAAGAAGAGCCTTTAAAATTTCAATAAAGGTAGGTTTAGTGTTAATAAATTCTTTTAGTTATTGTTTGTCTGGGAAATTTTCTCTCTCCTCTCCTTCAATTCTGAATGATACCTTCCTGGTTCGAGTATTCTAGCTTGTAAGTTTTGTTTTTGCTTTTGTTTTTCCTTTCAACACTTTAAATATATCCTGCCACACCCTATAAAATTTCTGCTGAAATATCTGATACCACATGGGGTTTCCCTTGTATGTGTTTGTTTTTTTTTTTCTTCCTCTTGATGCCTTTTTAACTGTTGCCATTTTAATTATGTTATGTTCTGTGTGGATATCCTTGGAATCCTCTTGTTTGGGAAGTAACACAATATTTTTCAAGTGGTGACAAAAAAACTGATAACTCAGATATCTATACCTGGATATTCTTCAGCAATAATGGTGAAATAAAAAACTCTTATTTGAAATAAAAGTAAAAGAATCTGACACCTGCATACTTTCCTCTAAAGGAATTGACAAAGAGGAAATGATAACCAAGTGAACTTGGGATATCAGGAAAAAAGAAAGAACAAAGAATAGATAAATATATGAAGAATAAATAGATAACACTTCTCCTCTTGCAATTTTAAATTGTATTTTATTGTTGGAAGCAATATACATATATACACATATATATACACACACACACACATATATGTATACATACTTGGATAGATCTTAAGAGCATTATGTTGAATGAAAAAAGTGAGTTGCAAAAGATTACGTAACATCAAAATCTATATATGTAATGTTCTCAAAGTAACAAAATTATACCCATCGAGAGCAGTTCAATAGTTGCCGGAGGTTAAGTTTTGGATAATTATATGCCTATTAAGGTGCAACACAAGGAGATTTCTTTGTGGTGATGGAACAGTTTTGTAATGTGATTATGCTGATGGCTAGTGGCATTATCTTTGTGATAAAATTTCATGAAAATATACTGAAATAAAAAAGAAGTGAATGTAAAAGCTGGTGAAATATGAAAATCCAAACATGGTTTTCTGTTTTAAATTGTATCCTATTGTCAACTTTTTGTTTTCTGACAATGTACTATGATTATGTAAGATTTGATTACTTAAATGATAAAAGGGGGCTGGATGTAGAATTTATGGGAAATCTATGTAGTACTATTGCAAGTTTTTGTGTGACAAACTATTTCAAAATAAAAATATTTTAAAAGGTCTAGGACATATTCTTTTCTCTTATTTTCTGATAGATCTTATGTAGCATTAGTATTATTTCTTCCTTAAATGTTCAATAAGTTTCATCAGTGAAACCATCTGAATCTGGAGTACCCTGTGGAAAAATGTTTATTTATGGATTTAATCTATTTATTAGATATAATCCGCTACATTTTCTAATTTTAGATAGCTTTGGTAATTTTGTAGAATTTCTATTTCATAAAAGTTGCCTATTGATAAAAAGTTCTTCAAAATATCTACTTATTAACATTTAATTACACTATTTAATATATACACATAGACCCTCTTTTGTTACTGATTTTTGTAATTCATAATTTCCCTTTTTGATTTGATTGGTTAGATAAAGTTATTGTTATTGTTCTATTTAAATAAGCAGACAAATATTTCATTAATTTTCTATATTGTCCATCTACTCCCTATCTTATTGTTGTCTACCTTTATTTTTCCTCTCATTATTTTATTTAATGTTTTTATTTCTGGATTTTTAAGTTGAGATCATTGTTTTAAATTTTAACCACATTTAATAGAAATATGTAGGCCTATAGATTTTTCTCTAAGCACAACTTTAACTACAGCTCACAAATTTTGATATATTGTGTTTTAATTTATGCCAAATTCATAAAACATTATTTCCTTTATTTCACTTTTTGACCATGTGTTTTTTAGACTATCTACAAAGACCATACATGAAATATAATTGGAAAAGGTAGTTGAATTATGATGACTAGAAAGTGATACCTAAGAAGGATAGTAACATAATGTTGTTAATATCAGAAGAAAAACTTTAATAAAAATAAAAACATTTTAATAGCTAATGATCATGAATTAATGACAAGATGAGCAATTCATAAGGATTTTATAGGTGTCCTTATGTAGTATGCATTAAACAATATGACCCCAAAATACATTTTAAGAAAAACTAAAATTTTAAAGGCAAATTTATACGTTTAAATCTATGGTGTGATAGGTTAGCCTAGATCTCTTGGAAAGTGATATATTAAGTAAATATAAAGCATTAAGAATGTAGGTAACTTGTAAAACATTAACAACTGATAAATATAAATCAAATCATTCAGTAATAGCAGTATATACATTTTATTGAACAATCATATGTTGTCTTCAGTTGTTGCCCACATACTAAGCCAAAAAAGAAAGTTTAATGGTAATCCAAAGGAACTGGATTATAATCCTCATTTTTTGACATAAATAAAAATGTAATTATGATTTCACATTGTCTGATAAAATGTAAAATATTAAAACATACTCATATATAAATAACAGGACAAAGACAAAATGAAAATCATGAACAGTTTATAACTGAAAAAATATAAATACAACAGCTCTTATAGGATGAGACAGGGGAGTAAACAGAATGAATTTTGTAGCAAAAAAAGCATATGTTTGGAAATACTCAATATTAGTAAGCTGGATAACTTATATGAAAAATAAGGAAGAAAATTATTGAGCCAAGCCAAGTTAACTGAGAAAACACTTAACAGCAGAAATGAATAAATTAGAAATCAAAGAAAAATATAGACACTCTACAACACCAAAAGTTTGTTCTTTGTTTTGAGTCACAAAGTAGCTAAACCTGGATATAGTTGCCCCCCAAAAAAGCACAAAACATACAAAGATACAAAATATGCAAGACAGAAATTTTGAATATAAATGTAAAAAAAAAATCAGTGACTATAACTTAGGAAGAATAATCTTAAAACTAAGATAAAATTATAATTAAAATTACTTGAAAAACATAAATAGAACATAATTAAACTTATGGAAATACACATATGTCTATTCCCCATATAAAAAATATATGAATATAACTATATAAGTAAATTATATGAATATTTAAATATATGTATGTAAATATATTCATGTATGTATATTTGAATATATGTAGATATATTCATGTCTACATGTTTTTGAATATATAGAGCATTATACATGAATATGTTTATAGATACATGTATATTTATACATCCTATATATAATATAATAATATATATTCCCTCAGTCTCAGTATTAAACAGTTTTTTAGATAGTAATTACTTATCCCCAACATACCATACAAATATAGTGATGATCTAAGATCAATTAGAATAGAAAATGTAGATATAAGCACAAATGCACAGAATCTTAAGCTATGACAGAGATTACACTACCATAAAAAAGGATAGAATAAATAATGTTAGGACAAGTAGAAAACTTACATGGTAATAAGTTATAACATAAATCACACAAGACATCAATTCCAAGTAGGTTAAAGACTAAAATGAGAAAAGCAAGTGGCATATCTTATAACTTTCAACTCCCATTTCCTACCACAGGCCTGAGTGGAGACATACGTTAACAGTACTATATGTTAAGTTTGGAAATAACAAGAAAGGGAAGTATTCTAAGGTATGTTGGGAAAGGGATGGATAGATTATAGTATATTCATACCGTATTAATATTCTATGAATATACCACCATCATGGTATTATGTAAAATTGAGAAAGAGGACAGAACTAGGTTTAGGTGAATGAAAATAGGTGAATCAGGAAAAGCTACCATAAATAAAAGAAGCAAGTTGTAAAATGATGTGTATAGCAAAATTTTTTATAGATTATAAAATGATGTAAATGAAAAAACCTATAAAAATGTATAACAACATAGATGAGTAGGTACCCAATAAATACAGAACGGTGATTATATCTCAAAAAAGAGAAGAAAATACAGTCTAATATTATTTGTTTAAATCTACATAAACATTACATGATTGGATGCAGTTATTCTTATATTTCTGAACGTTTTCATTTTTAAATACATAAACATTTTTTAAAGAAATAGAAATTGCCTTTCTGATAAATGATTACACTATTGCAAGTTTCTTTCACTTTATATGTTTACTTAAGTAAAAAAAGAATCCTGAAAAAATAATTTGGTTTAAAAAAAAAAATCTTAAAGAAAAAAAGATAATGAGAGATATGGCAGGTATGGAATTCTACCTCAGGTTTGCAATTGTACAAAATTGTTATTGTGCCTCTTTTATTCATAGAAATAATTTGTACTTTTAATTATTAAACTTTAGAAGTTATTTTTATATCATCATAATTGCCTAGATGGTTTTTAAATATATAAATCCATATTTAATACCATTTTTAGAATTCTATTACCTACTCAATTTTTTGAAGGGATTGAAAAAAAGATAGGTGATAAATGAAAATGAAAACTCCCCCTATTCCTGTCTTATCCTCAGAGTTGTCAACCTTACATCTCTCTTTTATTTTAGCCATACAATTATCTAGACAGATTTTATGCACAAATTAGTATATAGTTGTTTTTTATATTTTAATAAAATGAATTAAATCATGACCATGAAATATTCTGTTAAATGCCCAACTCCTTCCCCTTCCAAACCACAGAGAAAACTTTTGACTTTTTATATTTTTAGTATATCACATGAAGAACTACACACTAGTAAGCATCTTTTCACTACACTTATTGATTTATCCCACTTAAACTCTAGCTATTGCATACCTGATCTTAAAGGTGAATAATTCAATCATTTAAACAACAGCTTTAAGCTCCTTCCATTCATATTTATGATATTTACATGCCTGTGTCTCCTAATGGTAATTTTATTATTTCTAAATAATACCCTTAAATCTTTATATCTTCTTTCAATAACATTAGACCTTATACATTGACACACCATCATATACACAATTTTTCTACCTCTTATTAGTGTCATCAAATTTTCTAAATGATAAACAAATTTTACATTGATTCACAATACTTTGCAAATTTAATTGTCTGTACAGTTTTTCCATAAGTTGATTATAAAAAAGAATAATCATAATATTTTGAGTATGTAAATAATTGTTTAAATATTATCCACAGTCAAAACAAGCAGCTTTGTTGATTTGAAGAGAAGATGGTATTCTCCATTACAAAATGGAGTCTGTAGGAGACTTGTTTCAAATAGCTTGTCATAAGTCATCATCATTTGTCCAAAATAAAGTTAGTACTATGAGTTTCTTCTATAATCTTTCTCCTCCCACACTCACACATTGGGCTATCAATTCTCCTCTCCTTTGTAATGATCACGAGACAATGTATCTTTATAATTTTTCTATACACATTCTTAATCATATTATTTCCTAAACCCTCTAACACAAATGACTGCTGTATTGACATTTAGCACAATTTATATGTTGGATATTTTTTTCTCTCTCCTACTTCAGATCTATTTTTTAATACATCTCATGGCTTCTTTTTTCTCATAGTCCTTCCTGGATTTGCTAGATTACATACATAAGTAATTTTTTTTTTCCAGAAAGTATATGTCATGTATACATTTTTAAAATTTATTTCAGTACTGAAATTATAAATGCATTACCATCATAACTTAGAGAGTGTTCTCTAGTAACCTCTAGAATATCCTTCTACTATGAAGAGATCTATTGTTAATTATATTTTATTAGGTTGATTGATATCTTACATATTTACTTTTAAATTACCATTTTGCTTTTGAATTATATCTTGATATTTTAAGGCCATTTTTTTCTGTTTATTCCTTTTTGTTCTTTCCCTATTTTGTTGCTTATTAAAAATATATCTTGTAAAATTTAGGTCTATTTTTATTTATATGTAAAACAATAAGTTGAGTAATAGAAGTTCTGGATGTCGCTTCCATTCCTCTGTGAATTCTCTCCACTTAATACATCTCACTTTCAACTTGTGTTGTGCCTAGGACATTTTTCATGAGTCATTTAAGGATGTATATTGGGACACAAGCAAACTGATGTGTCAAAATGAGGAGAATATAGCTCAGATATCGACTTTCCAGCAGAAAAATGCCAATCCAGGTTAGATCTCTTAGTAATTGTTGTAAAGTTATTTTTCAGTCTAAATCTAGTGCTAACACAAATTTTATTAATAGTCCTTAAGTCAATTACCATGATTTCTCCATCTTTTCCTTTCCTAAATGGCAATGCAGATTTTCCTCCTTTACATATACCGAAATAAAGTTCTCTCAACTTTAATTGATCACAGCATCCCATATTTCTCCTATTTTCCAAAACTTTGTCTCTGGGCAACTGATGTGTTCATTTTGAATGTTTTCCCCTTAATGTATAATCATCATATTACTAATATTTTGACACTGTAAAAAAGTACATCCAATTTGTTCAGTTCATCATCTAAAACTGGAAATCTGTCTTCTTTATTCTGAAACTAATATTTTGGAAAACATCAATAGTATCTCCTGTCAGTTCAATCACTATGCAGAAATACTTTCTCCTTCTAGATATGTGGTCAACTCTTGTCACTATTTTTCAACATTTTTAATCCAAAATTTACAAACATACACATGTATTTGGTTTACGTGTCTAAGCTTTTGTAGTTTTCCTCATTTACCACGTATTGGTTACCAGGCCACTTCTAATCCAAGATAAAGCTATGAATAGATTGAGTCTTAACAACCAATATGCAAATGCACCATTTTGTTTGGAAAATGATTTGTAAATCAAAATTATTACCGTGATGTAGAGATGTTTCTAAATCTGTATGAAATGAGATACAATTTTAACTACTTAAGGCAGCTCTAAGTTCTTACATAAAATTTAGAGAAATAATGATGTGTTGTAATCTTTGACAACAATTCTGATTGTGGAAAAAATACATGCCAATACAGTAAAAAGGGTCAGATTTCTATTTCTTGTTATCAAAGCTAATTGTAAGTGGTTTGTATGTCAAGAAATCATCTTTTGGTAGAAGCAGCAGTAATCTGTGAAACAAATATGGGAACTGCACTAAAAGAAACATAAGAACTAAAGAAAATTTCCATATAAATTTTGTTTAGTCGTATAGTGAGTGTAAAGGAAAATTTACACTCTGTTGAATATTGAACACTGTTGAATATTGAACACTGGATTTTTTTTAGCAACTCCAAATTTGGCTATTATTTCTTCTAAATTAAATGCAAGCTGGATTTATTAAAGCAGTCAAATTTCAATTTATTTTGTAATGATTAATATATATTACTCTGATATAAATTAAAATGAATTATTTGAATTAGATTAAATCTTCCTTAAAAGATAATCCTTACAATATATCTCTAGTGTCAACTTGAAAATACAAAATGATCACATTTCAGCATGTTCAACTACTCTAATATGTTACTTCTTAGGTATATCACTATTAAAATGAATCGTGGATGCATTTACAAATTAGAAAATATGTGTTGTGCTTTTAAGGTTTTTTTCAAGTTGAAGTTTAAAACAAAATTTCATATTACTTCCTTCTATACAGAGAGCTTTGTTAGTAAGCTTATTTTCAAATGTTTAAACCTGTGCTTATTTTCAGCCTTAAGACTTCAATTGCTTGTTAAAATGTGATAAATTGATTTCTATTTCTACTTCAAATATTCAGGTCTACTGGTAACACATTCTAGTCTCCATTTAGTGATTGCCCTTAGTTCATAATATAGTGATTTAAACCTTCTACAGCATCGCTGTGCTCATTTGAGGTGATGAGGAGTTAGGAAGCACAATTTAATCCTGATATATTGGTTTTCCACTAGCACTTCACCCCACCCATACATGATTTGCCAAAGCTAAATATTTTTCATAACCTCTTATTAACACCCAAAGGATTTAATCACTTATATACTTCAATGTTGCTTCAGCTGCTTTTTGTATCTAAAGGTTAGAGTATCTTGAGCATATGTTTCAAAATACTTATTCTAATACCATTATCCTTTTTCTTGACTATCTTATATCTCTACAATTCTCTCAAAGCAATTAATGATATTACACCTGATATATAAGAGCATTCCATATAGGTAGATTTTGGTCAGTTGAAAGTATTCTAACCTCTGTCCCAACTCCTCTGAGAGACTATTGGAGACAAACATATCATGACTTTATCCCCTCAATTTCTATTGTGAATAATGCCACCCATTCTTAATAGAAGTAAGAAATTTGGACAGAAGTCACAGCTATATTCTATTATCTCAATGTAACACACATGTACCATCAAAAAGAACTCCAGTCTCCCAGTTTCTGAAGTGATATTCATATGTTGAGATGGAAAGCTACCTGGATCAGTTAATGCTTAATTATATGTACAGATCTGTAATTAGGTCATCAGAAGAAATGATAACATTTCTTTCATGAACAGTGATGTAGAAAGGGAGAGCAATGTCAGAGCTTGGGTGCCTTGAGCACTTGAATCTGAACTCAACTAACAGAAGCCAGGAGGAGGCTGAGTTTCTTTCTAACCTATTACATGATGTCCTGCACAGAATGGTCTCAACTAATGGAAACAAGTCAAAATAGGAATTTATAAGAGAAAAAAAAGCAAGATAGGAATTTATGTCACTGGATGGTTTATTAAGTTCATGGATATGACCAGAAATCTTGAGAGAAACAACTGTGTAGTATTTCATATATTATCTGATGAAGATAGGCAGATTTGCAAAGTCTATTGAATAATAATAATAATAATTCATAATCTCTGTAGATTCTGCTAGATTCTCATTAGTACTTTCCTCAAGGGAACTTTCCAGGTCCATCTCTTTTCCCTTTATCATTTTACTTTAATGTGGCTAGAATGTGTTACCTTAGACAGCCTTGTTTACTGCCTTCGCAGTCCTTTATTGGCCTTTTGCCAATTGTTTTTTCTTACATTTGTGCAAATATAGAATAATATTGATCAAAACTACATAATTTCTTCTCTTTACAAACCATATAGTATCCAAATAATATCTCAAATGAAAAATGTCACTTGAATTGAAAAAGCAAAAATAACAAAAATTTTATAGGCATACAAAAGCTTACTTGGATTATGTAGAGATTCAAATATATACATATGAATATATATATGTATTTATGATTAGACATTATCAATATAGATGCCTCTGGATGAACCTGGAGTTTCCTGCTATCAGTCAATTATCTAGTTGTCACTTTTTATCAAGTATAGAGTGAATATTGGCTCATCACAAAGGCAAATTTCAGTTCTCCTATGATGAAATATGATAATCAATAGCTCAAAGATAAAGGCTTCCATTTCAAGTATTATTGGTCAATAAACCAAATTAGTTGTTCTTATTAATCTGCTGGGAATTGCTGGTGGTATTTCTAGGCCTGAAATGTACTCCCTGGAAACAATCTCTATAGCTATCAAAACTCTGCTAAACATTGTTTCTGAGTGATTAATTTGGCCCCAAAATGGAGTAAGACTATGTTGACTTAGGTACTTTTTTGTCATCCTGTTGGATAACTTTTGTTTTCATGTTGAAGAATAATGAAAAGGCAAAGATGCTTCCAGAAATAAGGGTAACATGAAAACAGCCAAAATAGAAGCTGTCCTGATCTCCCCTTTCACACTAGGAGATTTCTATGTAGAAAATGTTCACAGCACTTCTCAAGCAGCAGCAACTTCATGGTAGGAATTAACATGCTATAGAAGGCAGGTATTATCTTGATAAAGAAGGAGCTAAATTTCTTTGACAAAGTTTGAAGAGCCCAAAGAAGCCCTTCCTACCCATCTTCAGTAGAGTGAAATCTGTAGACAGGAGCTAGTGGATTGGCAATATAACAGTAAAGTCAATGACATGGTTATTGCTAATAGAATGGGTTTACATTCCTTTGGATGTTCAACAACAGAGAGATTTATAACGCATGTTTAGATGAAGAGCTAAAGTCCAGATATGAGAAGATTTTATTTATTTATTTATATTTATTTATTTATGGCTGCATTGGGTCTTCATTTTTGCGTGCAGGCTTTCTCTCTTTGTGGCAAGTGGGAGCTACACTTTGTTGCAGTGCACAGGCTTCTCATTGCAGTTGGCTTCTTTTGTTGTAGAGCACAGGCTCTAGGCATGTGGTTTAGGTAGTTATGGCTTGCTGGCTCTAGAGTGCAGGTTCAGTAGTTGTGGCACACAGGCTTAGTTGCTCTGTGACATGTGGGATCTTCCCAGACCAGGTCTCGAACCTGTGTCCCCTGCATTGGCAGGTGGATTCTTAACCACTGAGCCACCAGGGAAGTCCCTAGATATTAGATTATATAAATATTACTTTGCCTGTTGATTCTGTCACTTGTCACAAGTTTGGTGAGAGAGAATGCCAAAACCATCAAACTCCTGTGTTCTCTGGCATAATTGCTGGCTGGCTGGACTTAGACAGAGGTCCTGAAAGCAGGAAGAAATCTGTTGATGCTATGACCTGGACAAAGTAGACTGCATGGAATGAACCTGTGGGGATATATGAATTGGAAGTCCTTGTCAGGGAACCCGAGCTCTCATGGATAAATAGAGAAAGCCACTTCTCTGTGCTGCATTACCATCTCAGGTGGTAGAGACCATCCACTGTGCTAAATTGAACAGGACAAAATTAATTATGTGAGTGGTAGGGATGATGCTAATTTAGAGATTCTGGGAGGTAAATTCTTCCTTTCTTCCCTCCTGCTTCTTGTGCATCCCCCCTAATTGAAATTAATGCTTTCTACACATTCACTTGAATGTAGTTAATATTTTTTCAACATCAGTACTCAGCTAGTGGCCAAGAGATGGAGAACCTGGAACTCTTAAATGGCATATAGCATCTCAGCACTTTGAATTTGGTGCACCTTGAATTTGCCTATACTTTTCAAGATCTCACTTAAACTTCTTAACGTATATAAGCTATAGCGCTGTCCAGAGTGCATGTATGTACTTTCTAGATTAAAAAAAAGGAGTCATAGTGCTGTAATTTTCTTTTAAAAAATTTTTCTGATCATCTTTATATTGAACAATATAGCATGGGAACAAGATAAATTCCAGCTGTGGGTTGGGAGGGCCACAAAGTTGACAATGTATTCAACAACAGTGTGCATTTAATAATGATTTTAAATTACTTTAAAGTAATTTATTTCTGTACTAACATGTGATTTATTTACAAAAATGATGAAAATAATTAATACTCAAAAGACTTAAAGCCAGAGCAATGTTTTTATGGAGAATGTCTTTCTTCATTCTCTGTATGACCCTGGCTAATGATGACTATAATTTTACCTGAGTAAATATTTCCAATAAAGTTCCATTTTTCTTTTTTAGGAATTTTTATTACATCCATCATATTACTTTTTAGATTTTAATAATAGCCATAATGCTGTCATTATACCACTGCCAGCTTCCTTTTATTCATTAATAAAAGAAACCTGTTGTTTCAAATTAGAGCACTAATGGAGACATTATTTGCATAGGTGCAGGGAAGGGGTGATTAGATTAATCAAAATTCTCTGATTAAGAGAATCCTTCCTAGTGTCAATCCCTGATAATTACTCAAAACCCATTGTATTGCATGATATTTTAATTGAAAATTTTGTTGTCTGTGTTTTCTCAGTTTCTCCACCCCTCATATGACATGCTTGCTGTTCTAGAGTTTATGCACACATTCTGGATTGTTCATGCCTACGAGCAATGAATCCATGTTTAAGTGTCTGCTAAAAGTCTCAACTATCTACTTTTATAGTCAAGGGTGTGCAAATATTCTGTAGTAGAAAGGACTCAGAAAAATTGCTATGTATTTCTTTTTATTATTAAGGAAAAATAAGGCTACAAGAAAGCCCTGGAAATCTTCTTACTCACATTTTTATGAGATGAAAGATTCCTTTTGTAGCAGGACCTAATTATACCTGTTTTAGAGCTCACTTATCTCAGATTCTCTCCTGAAGTCCTTTTAATTACATTTCTACCCCCCAAAAATGTGTAGAAACTGCTTTTGTTTTGGCTCTCTATTGTTAATTGCAGTAGTTCCTTTTCTGGGATCATTATACATTACCTTTTATTGGCACTTGATCTCTTGATTTTGAAAGTGTATCTACTATTGGCCTCTGCAACTCCTAATTGAAATCATTCATTTAACCATTTAAATGATCTAACTTCCTGAAAATCTCATATTATGCTACGTTGCTATAACAAAGATCATACCTGGAGATCAGATGAGTGTGACATAGATGCTCATAGAGATAATATGTGTACACCTGAATCACTTTGCTGTATAGCAGAAACTAACACAACATTGTAAATCAACTATACTTCAGTTAAAAATCCATGAAGTTATGATAAGATCGGCAGACACAATCCTCTTTTCCTACAACATATTTATCACTTGTTACATTTCCAGTCATGGTCATTCATTGCAGTAGGCAAGGAGTAGATTAAATTGAAACTATAAACTTTATTGAGCCTAGAGCAATTTATTTCTGTTTTATTCTGGGTGCTGATATACACAGGCAACAAATTAACAGAGATATTTAAATTACCACCAGACTCCACCTGTAATCCCAGAATTTTATAAAACACTCATAAAAAATTAGCTAAAATAAACATTAATCTCATAGCACTTAATATGTAACCCAAGATAAATTTGACATAAGCTTATGAAAAATAAATGCATTTCTCAAAAATTTTTGTCCTGCAGAAATACTTCAAAATATATATAGATTAATTATAATTATAAAAAATTATAACAGTTTTGAAGAAAGACAGTGGAACAAAGTATTGAAATCATCAGACTTCAAGAATAAATGATAGGTAAATCTGTACTTTGCAATAAAGAATTTGCTTGTCAGAATAACATTAGAAATTAATTAAATTGCTTAAGGTAGAAAACCCAGAAATATTTGAGAATTGTTAAAATGTAGCAAGTAACAAGCATTTAAGGGCTACATTCTGACAGCTATTTTTCAAATTTCTATTTTTCAACCTGAAAATCAAAAGAAGTACTTATGTATGAATGAATGTTTCCAATTAAATTTATAATTTGACTTACCTTTACTAAAATTTTATTTTTCCATCATTCATCCTACAAGTCCTTTCTGATAATGACACAAGAAAAAAATTGATAGAATTGCTTTGTAATGAAATCTAATACTTTTGGATCATTTGGAATGCAATCAAATGTAACCACTGCTCTGTGAGACTCTTTTATGCATATACATATATACATATACTGTTAATTTTTGTCAGGAAAACCAGACAGAAAAGTTATAAAGTAGAGAATCCTTATAATTGTAAGGCCATAGAAGTGGCCCTCAAACAATGATGGAGAATAATGCTTGAAGGATAACCATTCCAGCTTTTATCTTTCTCACCCTGTTCCCTCCTAGAAAGTGATTTTAGTAAAACAGTAGTGGAACAGGTCACAATTAAAACATTTTATAGTAAAAAGTTGAGATAAAGGGATTTTAAGGAAGATTATTTTTTGAGTAGTTGAATAGGTTATAAAAACACCTATTAAAAATTATTGAAAATATTTTTATAATCATATACCCTTTATAATTGAATTTGCTTCAATTTCAGGATAAATTAAAATTTTATATCAATAAACAAACACCAAAGAGCAACAGATTTGGGATAAACTTACTTTTGTAACTTAGAAAAAGTATGCCAATATAAATTACCAAATGTAAAATAGATAGCTAGCGGAAGGCTGCTGCGTAACACAGGGAGAGCAACTCAATGATGGGTGCTGACTTAGAGGGGTGGGATAGGGAGGGTGGAAGGGAGTCTCAGGAGGGAGGGGATATGGGGATATATGTATAAATACAGCTGATTCACTTAGTTGTACAGCATAAGCTGGCACAACAGTGTAAAGCAATTATACTGCAATAAAGAGCTAAAAAAATTAAAAAGTATGACAAAATTAAATTCTGAAATTCTAGTATGATCAATTTACATAAAAAATAAAACTCTGTGCAATAAGATATATGAATAAAAACAGCAAAATAATAATAGAAGGCTAAGTAAACCTGAGCTGCACTGTTATATGTCCAGTAAAAAAATAGGAGAGGTAATATTTTACTAATAATATTTACCAATTTAAATTTTGGTTCACATGGTTAAGCTACATTTCAGTGTAACCACTAAATTCCTTTTTGAATTAGCATTTTTGTGGAAAATCTCATCTTTAAAAATTTTAGTAAAAAAAGTGCAAAATAAGTGGGAAATTACATGTACATGCACATACATATATATATATGTGTGTTCTTAATCTGCTTCTAACCACAATAAAAATTGAAAGCAATATTCTTACCCTGATTTCTCTCAACTTAATTATTACTATTTCCAGATATTTTATCAGACATAAAATTAAAATACTGCTAATTTACTGTATCTTTTTTGTTTTTGTTTTTGAGTATCAGCAAAGTGTTCACATTCCCAGTATCACTCAAGATCAGATTTATTGTTAATCTGTCTACCGGTAATAGCTTAATATACATTTTTTTCTAAATAGCACATTTATTTCTTCTTTCAAAAACCCACAGGAAGTCATATATAAGAAATACCTTCAAATTAACATTCACTGATTAATTGATGTCTCTCATTTATGCTGCTAAACATGCTCCAAGCGGACACACGCTACTGGGGAACTTTTTGTTCCATTTTTATTGGTTTCCATTTAGATGTTTAATACTTTATGCCAAAAAGTTTTTTAACATATGTTGGGAACCCATGGCAAAATTGTATTGCTTAAAATTCCAAGTTTAAGATCATTGCCCACATGGGTTGGAAATATGTAATGTTCATTTTCAACAAATTTCCTTTGGGAAAGGGAATCTAAAACATAGATACTTGTATTTATCCTGAAATTTACAAATTCTTCTGCTACTAATAAAGTGCAGTTGGACTGAGAAAATCTGCATTATTTACCTACTTTATTATGGGAAACACTGGAGAAGTATCAACGAAATGGAATAAGTCATACAATGAAGACAGAATCTCAACTCTGCCCTGTGGCATCAATAAGTACCTTATGTTCACACCATGTTAGAATTCATTCGGCATCTGTTCACCAACTTCCTTAACTTTTTTTGCTTTGTTGGTATAGATTGTTTTCCTGAGATTTTTAAACATATAAAGAATAAATAATTTCATAAATATTATTGTTAAACAGTGACAAATGGATACTAGCTCATGAAGGTTAAAATTCAAGAGGCAAATATATCATACTGGTAACATAAGCTTATTTTTATATTATTCATTTTGTTATACCTTCATCACCACCACGATAATAATGCTTATTATTTCTGTTCCTATAGTAAAACTATAATATATTCAGTGAATCTTAATTGAGATTTGGTGAAGAAAATATGTTAAAACTTAAAATCTGAGTAAGAGCTTCACTAATTTAAATTCAGACCAGATATCTATAAGATTTATTTTCAAAACGGTACATAAGTCTCATATAACACTTACATGTTTTTAGGCACATTGAGCCTCAAGAGACCTTCTTTTGACAAACATCTTAGAAAATGCATATGTGAAGTAACATTAAGACCTCCTAAAAGCCCTATAGTCCCTTGACTGATACATTATTTGTACATCTATCTTTCAGTCCCTCCCATGCAATCTAAAGCATATAAACTCTGCTTTAAAAAAAAATGTCAATACTTACTAATTGCTTCCTGAGTAGGTTTTGGTGTTATTTCAATGAAAGGTATAATTTAGCAAACAAATTTAGCAAGCAGCAGATAAAACAATTAGTAAAAAGATCTTTTGTGAAACAAGTGGCTGGCAGTACACCTGCAGTGAAGGCTGAATTTGTAATTTAGAAAACAGATTTAGCAAGTGGCAGATACAACAATTAGTCTAAAAATCTTTTTGTGCAAGAAATAACTCACAGAATAGGAAGAGGGAGGACACATTTGCATAGAAATAATATGTCAGTTTCACTAAAAAGCAAATAGTTTTCCATCTCCACCTCTTAACCCTTTTTCTTTACTTATGATTTTCTTTCTCTTTGTATATTACAGATGGTCAAGGCAGTAGAATATTTCAAAAGTCATGACAGAAGCAATGTTGTCTCATGTAGCAGAACCACTAAATTTTTAACAAATAATAACCACCATTCACTGGGTCCCAATATCTGTTAGAGTGTGGAAGGAAATGTAACCCTTTGTCTTTTACCTAATGGGTCTTTGCTTCCTTGATCATAGCTTCAATTTCACAAATATAATTGATGTAGTAGCTACAGTTAAAAATTTTGGAAAGCCAAACCAACATGGACTTATACTAAAAGTATTTAGAATATCATTCATTATTAGGGTCCAGTTATAGAAGCAATGAAAGCATTAAAATAGTACCAATGGATCAAATTATGGATTCACAGTAAGTTTCATTGGCTTGCATTAGCTTCAAATTTCTTACCCATAATTACAAAGAGAAGTCTGTAGTGTGGATGCTGGGCCCTCAGGGGTAGGGTTTGTGCAGCTCCTTAATTAAACTGCTATTAAAGCAAGAAGCACTGCTTAGCAAAGGCCTTACTTATTGTGCTTGGGCTACTCTATGTAAAGTGATGAGAAATCCTCCAGAACTAATGACTTCCGCCATGAACTTATTTTGACATTTACAGTTATAAAGTCTTTGGGAATTATGGTGTATTAATCAACATACTGATTTCAGAGATATTATGTCAGGCCCTAAAGTTTAGAACTCTTTGTTTAATTTGTTGTGTCCATTGCCAATAACCAACCACACTTGTTTTGCCCATAATATTTAACCATCAAGCCCTCATGGGTGATGCTGAAACTCTCTACTCTAAGAAGCTTCAGCTCACCAACAGTAGGAAAAAGCTTTGGTTTGTTTAAAAACAAGCCCAGACTATTTGTAAAATTAATGTTGTATACATATACTTAAAAAACAATTTTCATTTATGCAACTCTACAATTAAAATTTACCCAATTTATTCAATTCAGAAAAAACCCCTCATACGAAATACACATATTATTCATTTTCCAAGTTACCCATGCCCTCTCTAGCATTTTGCTTTTTGCTGTTCAATATTGCTGTTTTATATGTTTGTTTAATTTTTTACTATTCTGAAAGGAGGGGTTGGCAATTTCTTTTCCTTTACAAGGTTTTGCAGGCAATATGGACTCAGCTCTGTCTCTGTAGTAAGAAAGACATCTTAGACAATAGGTAAACAAATTGGTGTGATTGTGTTCCAATAAAATGTTATTTATGAAAACAGGTGGCAGGCATGATGTGGCCCATGCTAGCCCTACTTTAGAGGATCATTAGTTAGTGTTGTGTGCATTCACTTGTACCATATTCACTCTGGAAGAAGCTTCATTAACTATGTGCTTTGAGATTAATTGTTCACTCTAGGGCAACTCTATGAAATACAAATTTAATATTGAGTAACAGTACATTTCCTAAAACATTATCTTTCAATTTAGTGAAAAATATTCCAAGCTTTCTTATATTATGTGGTAGCAGGAAATATTTTATTTATAAAACAATTGATATTACAAAATATAAATTTACATTATATGAAATATTATATATTAAATAATATTTATATATAACACACTTACAATTTGCTTTAATTTTTAATTACTAGCCATATAAGCACAATCATGAAAACTTTGAAATAGAAAAATTAAAAGTAAAAGAGTTTATAAAAATCAGTTAAAAACTCCATACACCCCAAATAAAAAACTGAAACTAACAGTGCTGTATATTTCACAGTTACTATCCACCTCACCTCTTTGTGATAATTTGTCAGAGTAGCACTAGAAAATTAATAGATTAATTTTATTTAATTTGTATATATTTATGTGTATCAATCCATATATGTTTTTATAATACGTGTATCTATTTATCTACCTTATTTAATAAGTAGTTTGAATCTGAAACTGGTTTTCATTTGAAATAGGTATATTCCAGATTTGTTGTGAGTAATTACTATTGAGTGGTTCACAATACATATTTCAACTATAGCAAGAGTATTGTGATAAGACCTTGGACAGGTGCATATGTTAAGAAGGAAAGAGCAATTCTCTTTAAATCAGACTTAAAGGTAAAAAAAGGTAAATGAGGTACTTTTGAAGAATGAGGTACCTTTGAAGAATGAGAATTATATGCTAGACCAAGATGGGAGGCAGAAGAAAAAGTTATGACAAAACTGTCGATGGTAAATGTAAAGCATTCATATTTGTTAATTGATTTCCTTGGCACAAGTGGTACATGGAGGAGAAATAGTACAATTCAAGCTAGAGAGTTACTAGGAAGATGTCAGATCATGCTTCACCACATGCACTAATTTAAAAGTTTCAACTTTACTCCGAAATTTTTGAGGGACATTGAAGATTTTTATGAGTAAAGCAGAAACAAATAAGAGGCTTAATTGGAAAACCGAGCCCTTTTAATTCAAATGACGGTGTTGTCATTTATTGAAGTCATTAGAGTGAGGGATTCTGTGAGGTGCATTTTTTAAAAATCTAGCTTAACCAGGAATTTGAGAAATTATCTTATGAAATATAAACATTTAAATATAATAGTCATGGAGAAGAAAGATAGTGGTGAAGTAGAAGGATGTGGAATGCATCCCTCTCCACATATGCATCAGGAATACACCAAACAATGCAATAATTCCCACAGAGAACCAGCTGAACACCAGCAAATGGCCTTGGACACCAGAAAGGACTGCAAAGATCCCAACATAACTGGGTAGGACAGAGGGAAAAAAAAAAAAGGGAGAAAGAAGAGGAGAAGAAGGGAAAGAGATGGGTCTCACACCTCAGGGTGGGGAGATTGCTAAATTCAGGAAAACATCCCTTATCTGATGGGGAAAACCCTTCTCCAATGGGGAATTTCCCTGGGTCAGAAGGGAGGCATTTGGGACTGTTCAAAGAGGGTGAAGTGTCTGAGCTGTGGCAGATGGGAAAGCATGAGAAACACACGGAGGATCCGCACCACAGCTCATTGTGTCCGTACTGAGACATCATTTCACAGCTGAACAGGGGGTCTGGGAGCTGGAATGTGGGAACTGGAGTACTGGTTCAAGGTGAGAAATATTGTTGGCAGTGGGGAGACGGACTGAGAGGAGAGGAGGGAAGAAATCTGCAGTGGAGAGTGCCTACCACAGAAAGCTGGGCAGCTATGGTGGCAGCTCAATACTGCTGACTCACAAGCAGGGGGCAAGAGCCACGGGTGTAGCTTCTCTCTTGGCACCTGTGACGGACAAAGGAAGGACCCCCGTGAGCCTGGCTAATGCACTCAGGGATAACAAAGACCCCCAGGCAGGGCTGGCCTAGAGTGCCTGCAGCCGAGAGCCAAAAGCCCTCAGAGTGGCCAAGCTCTGGAGACATTCTGTTTACACCTGAGCCACCTGTGTCCCTCTGCAACAGGCACCGCCATGGCTGACTGAGCCACCGTGACCCAAGCAGGGCACCCTGGTGGAGTCGTAGCAGGGGGGAGGGGCCATGGTTGGAGTCACTCTTTCAGCCTGAGGCACCCGAGCTGCCATGAAACAGGCAGGGCCCCACTGCTCACTCCCTGCCAGGGGAAGGAGCCACATTGTACCCTCTCCCTCCCTATACACTGGTGCTTACAGAAGAACAATAAAGGAAGCTCTGCTGGTCACAGAGTAATACAAAATGCCCAAGGTGGGTAGAAAATCACTTACAGCTGAGACCCGAAGGAAATAGAAACATTATTAATCCTACTGATCTCCATTCTGGGGTCCATTCTAGGTTTAGTTTTTTTTTTTTTTTTAATTAATTATGATCTTAGTCTAAGGGATCTACACATTTTATAACATATTTTTTAATTCTATTTTTTATTCTATTTTTATTTTTAGCCTTTTTATATATTTCTCTTTCTAGCTAAGTTTTTTGTAGTTCTGATTGTATCTCCTAACTTCTTTTCATCTCTATCTTTTATACATTTCTATTTCTTTCTTTTTCTTTTCATATTTCCAGTCACACTATGCTCTTCTGTTGCCCTGTGTTCTATCTTTTTTTAGTTTATTTTATGTTAATATACTTATAAGCAATATTATCGGTCTGCTCTGTTTCCTTGCTTTATTGTCCAGATGACACACTGCTTTAGTTTCTATTATTAGGTTTTGTCTTTATCTTAGTTTTAAGTATAATTGTCTGATTTCATTCTGAGAATCTTCATTCTGTCTGATGGTACTCTTGCTCTTTATTATATTTGATCCTAGCTTTCAAAATCTCCACGGATTTGTGTTTGTGTATGTGTGGGTTTTTTGTTTGTTTGTTTTTTGGTTTTGAATTTCTGTTGGTTTCCTCTTTGATTTTCTGATGGCATACTGTGGTTCTTCTGCCAGGACTTTCTAGTGCCTTATGGTCTATTTGATTCAGTATTTGTGTGTCTTATACATGTATGTGTTTCCTTCACTTAGTATTTGTTTGACTCAACAATCTGCCATTAGTCTGGGGCTTGGACAGTTTTCTTTAAACCAATTTATTGCTGGGACAAGTAACCTCTGAAGTCTGGACTACTCCATCAGAAGTCAAGTTGGAGGCTCTGGGGAGAGAGCACTGAATCCAGGATGCTAGACTACTAGGGAGTCCTCAGACACAGGGAAGATTAACTGCAGAGAACTCTCACAGAGCCCTGTATCAGAGTCTAAGGCTCAACTTCATCTGACTGTCTGCAACTGCCAGTGCTGGACACCTCACGCCAAGCTACAAAAAAGACAAGAACACAACAACACCCATCAGCACACAGACAAGCTAAAGCCATGTTAACCTCACAGATACCCTAAAACACACCTCCTGACACAGCCATGTGCAACAGACAGAAAGATACAGCCACACACTGGAAAGCAGACACCAGAGCCCCCCACCAGAAAGCCTACTCAAGACACAGGACAATCCCTACCACAGGGGGCAGAGGGCAGAAACAAGGGGAATTACTACTAGGCAGCATAGGGAAAGGAAACAAAAAATCCTATAAACTGGACAAAATGAGAAAACAAAGAAACACCATCCAGGCAAAGGAGAAGGAAAAAACCTCACAAGACCAAATAAATGAAGAGGAAATAGGAAAATTACCTGAAAAAGAATTCAGAGTAATGATAGTAAAGATGATCCAAATCTTGATAACAAAATAGAGAAAATACAAGAAACAGTTAATAAGGATTCAGAAGAACTAAAAAGCAAACAAACCATATTGCACAACAAAATAACCAAAATTAAAAATACTCTAGATGGTATAAACAGCAGAAAAACTGAGGCAGAAGAATGAAAAAGTGAGTTGGAAGATACAATGGGGGAAATAACTGCCACAGAGCAGAAAAGAGAAAAAAGAATAAAAAGAATGGAAGACCGTCTCAGAGACCTTGGTGACAACATTAAGCACACCAACATTCGAATCATAGGCATCCCAGAAGAAGAAGAAAAAAAGAAAGGGTCTGAGAAAATATTTCAAGAGGTTATAGTGGAAAACTTCCCCAACATAGGAAAGGAAATAATTAATGAAGTCCAAGAAGCACAGAGTCCCATACATACTAAACCCAAGGAGAAATACACTGAGGCACATATTAATCAAACTAATGAAAATTAAACATGAAGGAAAAATATTAAAAGCAGCAAGAGAAAAGCAAAAAATAACATATAAGGGAAAACCCATAAGGATAACAGCTGATCTTTCTGCAGAAACTCTGCAAGCCAGTAGGGAATGGCAGGATATACTGAAAGTCCTGAAAGAGAAAAACCTATAGCCAAGAATACCCAGCAAGAATCTCAATCAGATTCAACAGAGAAATCAAAAGCTTTACAGACAAGCAAAAGTTAAAAGAGAATTCAGCACCACCAAACCAGCCATACAACAATTGCTAAAAGAACTTTTGTAAGTAGAAAACACAAGAGAAGGAAAAGATCTACAAAAACAAACCCAAAATAATGAAGAAAATGGTACTAAGTACACACATGTCAATAATCACCTTAAATGTAAATGGATTACATGCTCCAACCAAAAGACACAGGCTGGCTGAATGGATACAAAAACAAGAACCTTCTATATGCTGCCTACAAGAAACCCACTTCAGACCAAGGGATACATACAGACTGAAAGTAAGGGGATGGAAAAAGATCTTCCATGCAATTGGAAGTCAAAAGAAAGCTGGAGTAGCAATACCCATACCAGACAAATTAGACTGTAAAGTAAAGGCTATGACAAGAGACAAGGAAGGACACTCCATAATGATCAAGGGATCAATCCAAGAAGAACATATAACAATTGTAAATATCTATGCCTCCAACATAAGAGCACCTCAATACATAAGGCAAATGGTAACAGCCATAAGAGGGGACATCGACAGTAACATGATAATAGTAGGAGACTTTAACACCCCACTTACATCAATGGACAGATCATCCAAACAGAAAATCAATAAAGACACACAAGCTGTAAATGACACATTAGACCATCTCGACTTAATTGATATTTATATGACATTCCATCCAAAAACTACAGAATACACTTTCTTCTCAAGTGCACACGGAACATTTTCCAGGAGAGATCACATCTTGGGTCACAAATCAAGCCTCAGTAAATTCAAGAAAATTGCAATCATATCAAGCATTTTCTCTGACCACAATGCCATGAGACTAGATATGAATTACAGGAAAAAACTGTAAAAAATACAAACACATAGAGGCTAAACAATATGCTATTAAACAACCAAGGAATCACTAAAGAAATCAAAGAGGAAATAAAAAAATATCTAGAAAGAAATGATAATGAAAACACAGCAATCCAAAACCTATGGGATGCAGTAAAAGCAGTTCTAAGTGGGAAGTTTATAGCAATACAGTCCTACCTCAAGGAACAAGAAAAATATCAAATAAACAACCTAACCTTACACCTAAAGCAATTCGAGAATGAAGAAAAAAACTCCAAAGTGAGCAGAAGGAAAGAAATCATAAAGATCAGAGCAGAAATAAAGGAAAAGAAATGAAGGAAACAGTAGCTACGATCAATGAAACTAAAAGTTGGTTCTTTGAGAAGATAAACAAAATCGATAAACCATTAGCCAGACACATCAAGAAAAAAAGGGAGAAGGTGCAAATCAACAGAATTAGAAGTGAAAAAGGAGAAGTAACAACTGACACCACAGAAATACCAAAGACCATGAGAGACTACTACAAGCAACTATATGCCAGTAAATTGGATAACCTGGAAGAAATGGATAAATTCTTAGAAAAATACAATCCTCTAAGATTGAACCAGGAAGAAATAGAAAACATGAACAGACAAGTATGGAAACTGAGACTGTGATTAAAAATCTTCCAACAAACAAAGGCCCAGGGTCAGATGGCTTCACAGGTGAATTCTGTCAAACATTTAGAGAAGAGCTAACACCTATCCTTCTCAAACATTTCAAAATATAGTAGAAGGAACAACACTCCCAAACTCATTCTATGAGGCCACCATCAACCCTGATACCAAAACCAGGCAAAGATGTCACACACACAAAAAAATACAGGCTAATATCACTGATGAATATAGATGCAAAAATCCTCAACAAAATACTAGCTAACAGAATCCAACAGCACATTAAAAAGATCATACACCATGATCAAGTGGGGTTTATCTCTGGAATGCGAAGATTCTTCAATATATGCAAATCAATCAGTGTGATACATCATATCAACAAATTGAAGAATAAAATCATATGATCATCTCAATAGATGCAGAAAAATCTTTTGACAAAATTCAACATCCATTTATGATAAAAACTCCAGAAAATGGGCATAGAAGGAAATTACCTCAACATAATAAAAGCCATATATGGGAAACCAAAAGCTAACATCATTCTAAATGGTGAAAAACTGAAAGAATTCCTTTTAAGAACAGGAACAAGGCAAGGGTGCCCACTCTCACCATTATTATTCAACATAGTTTTGGAAGTTTTAGCCACAGCAATCAGAGAAGAAAATGAAATAAAAGGAATCCAAGTTGGAAAAGAAGTAAAATTGTCACTCTTTGCAGATGACATGATAGTATACATAGAAAACCCTAAAGACCCTACCAGAAAACTGCTAGCACTAATTGATGAATTTAGTAAAGTAGCAGGATACAAAACTAATGCACAGAAATCTCTTGCATTCCTGTACACTAACAATGAAAGATCAGAAAGAGAAATTAAGGGAACTCTCCCATTTACCATTGCAATAAAAAGAATAAAATACCTAGGAATAAACCTACCTAAGGAGGCAAAAGATCTGTATGCAGAAAACTTTAAGACACTGATGAAAGAAATCAAAGACAATATAAACAGATTGGAAGAATCAACATTGTGGAAATGACTGTCCTACCCAAAGCAACTTACAGATTCAACACAATCCCTATCAAATTACCAATGGCATTTTTCACAGAACCAGAACAAGAAATGTTACGATTTGTATGGAAACACAAAAGATCCCAAATAGCAAAAGCAATCGTGAGAAGGAAAGATGGAGTTGGTGGAATCAGGCTTCCTGACTTCAAACTATACAAGGCCATAGTAACCAACACAGTATGGTACTGGCACAAAAATAGAAAGGAAGATCAATGGAACAGAATAGAGAATTCAGAGGTATACCCAAGCACATATGGGCAGCTTATCTTTGACAAAGGAGGCAAGAATATACAATGGAAAAAAGACAGCCTCTTCAATAAATGGTGCTGGGAAAATTGGACAGCAACATGTAATAGAATGAAATTAGAACACTTCCTAACACCATACACAAAAATAAACTCCAAATGGATTAAAGACCTACATGTAAGGCCAGACACTAAAACTCCTAGAGGAAAACATAGGCAGAACTCTCTATGACATATATCAAAGCAAGATCCTTTTTGACCCACCTCTTAGAATAATGGAAATGAAATAAAAAATAAACACATGGGACCTAATGAAACTTAAAAGCTTTTGCACAGTGAAATTAACCATAAAGAAGACAAGAAGACAACCCTCAGAATGGGAGAAAATACTTGCCAACCAAGCAATGGACAAAGGATTAATCTCCAAAATATACAAGCAGCTCATGCAGCTTAATACCAAAAAAGCAAACAACCCAATCCACAAGTGGGTGGAAGACCTAAACAGACATTTCTCCAAAGAAGACATACAGATGGCCAACAAACACATGGAAAGATGCTCAATATCACTAATCATCAGAGAAATGCAAGCCCAAGCCACAATGAGGTATCACCTCACACTGTCAGAATGGCCATCATCAAAAAATCTAGAAACAATAAATGTTGCAGAGGGTATGGAGAAAAGTGAACTCTCCTGCACTGTTGGTGGGAATGTAAGTTGGTACAGCCACTATGGAAAACAGTTTGGAGGTTCCTTAAAAAACTACAAATAGAACTACCATATGATCCAGTAATCCCACTCCTGGGCATATACCCAGAGAAAACCATAATCCAAAAAG
Source organism: Hippopotamus amphibius kiboko (assembly GCF_030028045.1). Taxonomy (NCBI): domain Eukaryota; kingdom Metazoa; phylum Chordata; class Mammalia; order Artiodactyla; family Hippopotamidae; genus Hippopotamus; species Hippopotamus amphibius. Next base: position 95,514,112 of record NC_080195.1, on the reverse strand, counting down.
AAACATGTACCATAATGTACATTGCAGCACTATTTACAATCCCAGGACATGGAAGCAACGTAAATGCCCATCAACAGATGAATGGATAAAGAAGATGTGGTACATATATACAATGGAATATTACTCAGCCATAAAAAGGAATGAAATGGAGCTCTATGTAATGAGGTGGATAGACCTAGAGTCTGTCATACAGAGTGAAGTAAGCCAGAAAGAGAAAAACAACTACTGTATGCTAACTCATATATATGGAATATAAAAAAAAAAAAAAAAATGGTACTGATGAACCCAGTGACAGGGCAAGAATAAGGATGCAGATACAGAGAATGGACTGGAGGACACAGGGTTGGGGGGTCGGGGAGCTAAAGGGAAGCTGGGACGAAGTGTGAGAGGAGCATAGACATATGTACACTACCACCTGTAAAATAGATAGCTAGTGGAAATTTGCTGTATAACAAAGGGAGATCAACTCGATGATGGGTGATGCCGTAGAGGGCCAGGACAGGGAGGGTGGGAAGGAGTCGAGGGAGAGAGGGGATATGGGAATATATGTATTAATATAGCTGATTCACTTTGGTGTATCTCAGAAGCTGGTGCAAGGGTGTAAAGCAATTATATTCCAATAAAGAGCTAAAAAAAAATTCACACAATTATATACCAAAAAAAGTCAATTTTACTGTATGACAATTCAAACAATATAATGTCTACAAAAGAGTTTGAGATACAATAAATGGTTTAGATTTTTTTAATGTTTTTATTGGATTTGGAAGAATAAAATAATAACCTATGGCATGTAATAAAAAATTGTAACTAAAGAGTAAATAATGCAAAAAATATATATAATAGTCATGCAAGGGATGTATATGGGAAATGACAGCTCTGCCCTTAGATGAAATCTCAGAAGCTCCAAAAGTGGATGTTCTTTATGCTTGCTTTGCTTACAGACCTACCATATAATCCATCAAGCAGCAGACTCCTTCAATAGTCAAGGATTCTTGGCCCAAAGAATGTCGCACACTACATGCACATCTATCTTGAAGTATTATAGAGTTTCTGTTATAACTGATAAATGAATTCTCACCCTTCTACCCAAAATTGGCTTTCTTCAGTTCTTTGCAATTTTTGTATCAAGAAGAGATTAAATATCTGTTAATTGCATATAGCTCTGCCCATCAGGAGTCCCTTCCATTTACAAACAGAAATTCTAAATGCAAAAATACTGAAAATAATATTTGATTATTTCTGTTTTCAGATGAGATAGGCTAGTAGGTATGTTAAGGGAAAGAAAGAAACAACTGTTTCTTTAGCTCAATAAGGATTCTGGTCTCATAATTTATTTCTGTCCTCTGATTTGTCATACAAAATGTGAATTCACAGATAAGAAATGGATACTATTTCATAATGGCTACATATTTAATATATTAATCAGGGAGCTTGGCTCTGTCTTTATAATGTCACATAATGGTGTAACTCTGTCATTTGATTTAAGCAGTTAGTGAAAAGTTTAGAACAAAGTCTCAACTAATTCACTCAGTTAAGGAAAAAACAGATGTTTTATTGCTCTAATAGAGCTAAAAAGGTGCTGGGTTTTGAATTATGATTAAGTGAAAGGAGAGAGTAATATGGACAGAACATTTAAGAGATCACAGGGAATAAAGATCAGCAATGCCTTAAAAAAGAAGAGGAAATGCCTGCATGAAAATATAAAACATAACATTTGGAGAAACAACAAGAATTTTTTAGTTCACTGAGTTATAAAGTTGGGCCCTGCAGCCATTTCTATAAGAATCACACTCAGGTGACAGGAATATGTTTAGCAACGTGGCCAGTTTTTTTCTGAAAATCCTGTTTTCTGCAGTTAACTGATTCTTCGTGTTTAATTAATATAAGATTTTATCTGATGAACACTTCAAACAGATTTAGACATTTTTCGACATGTAATGATCAAAATGAAAACCTGGGTTTGCTAATTTGTTGTTTTGCTTTTTTTTTTTTTTTTTCTATTTTCTCCTTTGCCACTAATGAAGTCTGGTTTTCTGTGTTCTTAAGTCTTTGATATATCCTTTAGTACCTACCAAATGCCTGCAACATCGTGTATGTTCACAGTCTTTTGTTTGTTTTAATGAATTGCATGATGTTTAATAAATAGAGAAATCTTTTCAGAATACTTACAAGAAAATGACCAGGAAGTCAAATCTGGCAAACATATCTGTGATGGTTTTGTACCATTTATAGCAAATAAATTGTAGAACAAATTAGTAAATGACTTGCAAAATTACATAGGGTAAAGGTTTTTTTTTTTTTTTTCTTTTTTGGTATGTTGAATTTATAATCTTTATACTACTAGTTTTGTGTAATTTGCAATTCCTCTGCTGCAACATTGGTACTCAGGCTGTAGGAAAAGACAGAAGAGTTTTACTCCAGGTAAGATAGTTAATGCACAGGAGATTTCTCCAAATTGACTATAGCTAGATATTAATTTAGTCATTCATAAAACATTAGTGGGTAGCAGGATGTAGGGCTGTCAATTGGTGACATGAAACAAATATTTAATCATATTCCTTTTCCCACTGTCCCTGAAATAAGTGATATGGATTGCTTCTACGTTTTTCTCTTTCTTACTGCTACAGGTTTCCTTCTAATAACTTCTTTTCTCTTCAAAGCTGTCCATAGCATTTAACAAAAATGTCTTCATTGTGGAAAGAGAGGAAAGAGGAAACTGAAGTGTGATGTGTACTACTTACACAAATATTGATCATGGTCCTAGGGTGCTTGGAAACCGATTTTTAGCTATGAAAAATTTTGCAGGCTTAAAATTTCTAAATGGAAAAAAACCCCAAAGAGATCTATACTTAGAGATCATCAAGTGTAAACCTTTAATTTTACAAATGGAAAAAAGAAGATCCAGGGCCCTGATTGTCTTATCAAATATCATCCAGATATTTAAGAGAAAAGTGAGTACTCGAACTGTCCCAAGACAGTGTTCTCAATTCACGTTTTCACATTTCTGTGCCTGCAATGTAACTTTGCCTATTTTTCAGAATATTCTTTAATACTTCCTTTAAGTTGTAAATACAATTACTTCTTTTTATAATTTATGTTACTATCAAGATATAAGAATAAATACTATTAATATTTTGTAGTAATTTTGTTTAGAATTTTGTATTATTTCACTTATGTCAGGCAATGTTGTCCCTCTTTCTCTCATGTTTCTGCTTAATGCCCTAGTGAATGAGATATCCACCCTCTTTCCAGATGTGGGAACATACTCTTGCACTTGAAATCTTCCTATTACCAGTCTTTCCAAAGACAGGAGGGATGTCTGAATAAAGAGCCTAACACTGACCAGACCACATTCACTGCAATGTGGGAGGAAACCCTGAATTAAAGGTTTGGTCCTTGCCTTTATTTTTCTCTTATTTTTCTATTTCCTGACCTCATGCAACAAGCACAAAGGGACAGCTTTGCTCTCTACATATAGGCTTTATGGACTTCATTCATTCAGCTGTTTAGGTAAGCAGACTTACAGTAGATAAAGAAGTTCTTCTTCAGCTTCTGACCTACCCCGTCTCCAAAAAGTATTCCAGAAACATTTTAGGAGTTATAAGAAGCAGTGTCATCTAAGTAGAGCTTTACTAGCTTTCTCAGTTAGTTCAAGATGCTTGGATCTATATTATAAAAGAGAACAACGAAGAGGGGAGAGGTGAGATTTAACCTTAAACCATAGCAATGAGACCCAGGCAATGAGATTGCAATAACGGTATGCCAGGTGTTACTATAATTTATCTCCTGCTGATGAGGAAATGGAAGTAACATAACTAACCAGAACAGATCCAAGACTCAAAACCAGGCCCTCTGATTTAAAATATACCTCATAACCAGAGCACACAGAATAACTGAACTATTAATTTTAATATTAGAGAGTTTAGGAAATTTAAAAATTATCAATTTTTTCTTGGATTTGCAAAAATATCATTCCAGCCTAAATTTTCCATCTGCATTTTCATTTGTATAAACTGCTACACTAGCCCATCAGGAATACACACTTTACATATCTCCATGCAGTTTACTTAGCCTGGAATGCCCTAATATAATGCAGTGTTATCCATGCAAGGTTAAGTTCAAATTCTGAGATGCCTATTATAGAATTAGTAACATATTGAGAATTAAACAATAATTCCTGCATTCATATCTGATAATCATAAGGTTATGAATTTGAAGCAAAATGTTAAGCTCAATACCACTGTTCTTGCTGTCCATTATCAATATTAATGATAATTAACCATTATTAGTGGTAATAACTGTAAATATTTGATCCCTACTACCTTTCAAAGTAACTTTATGCTATGTAACAAACATAAAAACATTCAATACTCAGAAGCTGACACAGTATCCAACACTAAGACTTTCAATAGTTCATAGCATACTGATAGTATCTGATGCTCAAAATATAATACATGGAGTCCCAAAGAAACTGATCTCTTTAGATCTCTCCTTCCTTTTTATATTCAGAAACTCATTCATCTAGAGTGCCAAAAATATACAAATAGTCTCTTAAAAAGTAGTTTTGGAACCATAAATCAATGAGTGTAAAAGCCAGATGCAAAAGCGTGAGTTCTTGGCCAGTAATCAAATTTGAATAAAGTCAAGTCAGAAAATAAGACTGCTAAGAGCTGAGTCAAGGTAAAGTTTAGGTTTTGTGTTTTTTGCTGATTTTTGCTTGTTTTTGTTAGAGGAAATCTGAACTTGTTAGAAAATAGAAAAAGCCACATATGTAGGTAAAGATATAAGATTCTTGCCAGAGAAAATAATATTTTGGTAACACTGAGTGTGCTCTTCAAACCTTAAATTAGTTTATGTCACAAAATAGCAAGCATGTAGCTCTAGAGTTTTGCTGTTTAATGATGTAACTGCTAGCCACACATGGCTATGTAAGTTTATATTTACATTAATTTAAATTCAACAAAAATATTCCATTAAACTAGCCACACCTTATGCACTCAGTACTCACTTGGGCCTGGTGGCTACCCTAATGCAGTGCAGGCATAGAACAAATTTATTATTACAAGAACTTCCATTGCTCAACAGTAGTCTAGACATAGATATGAGTGAACATATGCAGTTTGGAATAAATCATAGCTCACATGAAAATTATCTGCCACAAACACAAAACCAAGTATACCCTTGGTATTTGACTTTGCACATATTAGATAATCGTGCATCATGTTAGAGAAGCTCAGCTAATCCCTAGAATATCCCTGTACTTTTGGTGTACTATGTAGGGAGGATAAAATATCTTCCAACTATATGATGTTCTTTCTTTAGATTCACTCCTTAAGGAATTCTTTCATCGACTTCTTTAATGTATTCATACCACAAGAAGGATGAATGAGCTAAAACAAGTCTCAGGTGCTTATTTAGGGAGGATTCGTTGCCCTTGAAAAGTACAATACTGGGTGTGTTATGACAACTCTTCCCTCCTGCTGAGGGTTTTTTTTTTCCCTCTTTTGTACTCTTTTACTTGACACTTATGTTTAATGACAATTCAGTTTAGGAAATGAAGGCATTTATTAATTAGTGGAGCATTTAAAAAAAATATAGTTGAATGTGTCTGTCACAGTTGGAATAAGAAAGATGACAAGTAGAAATACTAGGATAGGAAAAGAGGAATGCAACTTAAATTCTGTGCTTTTCAATAATTAAGGCCTTGCCAATGTGAAAGGAAGTTAAAATGTTATTGCTGTTATTGTCTTAAGAAGTGTGAGGCATCTTAATATCAAAGACTCAGAAGGCTTCTCAATATAGACGTTAACAATTATAGATGATTGCCAGGGCCTGAATGAAGGAAAAGATTCTCCAACTTTATATATAATCTTTTTACAGAATTGTACAGGATAATAGGTACTCAGGATAATTGAAAAGGGTGAGAGATATAAGGTCTGGAGTTCATATGTTTATAAATGAAGAGAAACGTGGATCAGTGATCTGGAAGTAGTACTGGCAGGCAAGAACACAGTCAATATCATAACTATTGCTGAAAGTCCAAGAAGGAAGAGAAACAGTCCCCACAGTGGAAGCGTCAGGGTAGAGTGTCTAAAAGAGAACTACTCAGATCCAATATTTTCTGAAATAAAAGCAGTACCACCATGGGTTACAGTGAAAATAATTATAGGCAGAAGGGAAGGGGTGAGAATAATTTTTTAAAAAAAGAATAAAATGAGCAAAGGCAATTTTTATATAAGGAGCTTATGGAAGCAGAGAAATGAGAAGTTCATTTGCATAGTGGTAGATATAACGAGCAGAGATGATTGAAACACTTGATTAGGAGCAAATGTATCCTGACATTTTAAGTCTGATTTACTCCATTGAGAAGAGAGGGTTTATTATCACCTGGGTATCTAAACTAGGATATGGCCATCTGATTTAAATGATTTTCTAATCTTCTGCCAGAGTTAAAAAAATAAAATGCAAATTCAAATTGTTGTCATGAGACAGGATAAAGTCAGCTATATACTAACCCATTTTAAAATTTTGTTCAACCTTCAAGTCAGCTCAAATGATTCCTCTTTAATGAGATCTTCATTCATCTGTGTTCATAACTGGGTTTAATTTTATGTCATGGGCATAGAACATCAAATTATCTGACAAAAGGGGAGTCATAAGGAGTCAGAAAGATGTTATAGAACTAAGGAAATAGATGAAAAACTGACAGAGATAGGGCAGGAATCAGAATACTCTTGGAAAAAAATATCATGAGACCACAAACATGACTGTAGCATCTGCAGCACTGTATGGAGTAAGGAGAATGTTGGAGGGAGACTGGTACATTGACCATTTATTTAATTGAGACTTTTTATAAAAAACAGATTAGCTGAAAGAAGAGAAAAAGCAGAGCAGAAACTTCAAGAAAACCCTAGAATGATCTCCCATAAGAAGTATTCTCTCTCATCTGAAATGCAAGATTTTGCACAAACAAATGTTAATATATGTATTAAAGTTTCCCCTTGTTATAGTAACAGACATATATATATATATATATATATATATATATATATCCTTATAAACATGTTTTCCTTGAGCAAAGGTCAGTGAGTTATCTTTTAAAATTCTGCTTCAAATCTCCTTTGCTGGTTTCTTATCCCTTAACCAATTGGTAGGTGTTGCAGCACCACAAGACTCAGTTCTTTCCTCTTTGCTCTTCTCCAATTACATTCACTCCCAACTTTCTCCCTTTGTCCTTAAATCCCATTTAAAGCTGATGATGTCTGCAGTGTTTTATTTAGTTCCTATCTGCTCTCTGAACCCAAGACACAAATATCCAAAACAGTAATCAACATCGCAGTTTGGATATCAAGAAGCATCTCAAAACTAATTTGCTCATAAGTATTTGTCTGGATATATACCTCTGCAAATCTTCTTCTCCTGTATTTTCCATTTCAGCAATTGAGCATTGACTGAAGCCAAAAACCTAAGTATCAGGCTTAAGAGAGTCCTTTTCCCCTCATTCTATGGTCTATATTTCAGTATTCAATCCATAAGAAAGGCTTTCTGCTCTAACTTCAAAAGTGATATCTGCAATCCAAAACATTTTTCACATTTCTGATACTATCAATCTAGTCTAAATCTAAGCAAAATTGCCTATTGCAGTGGACTTCTATCTACTCTGCCAAATTCCAGTCGTTTTAACTTCTGTCCATGGAGTTGACAGACTCAGCTGCCCAAAATTGGTAACCAGAACAGACTATTATCTGCTTTCCAAATAGCTTTCAAACTTACCCTGGTTTATATAGCTTCATGTGATCAGGCTATTTGTGTACTTTTGGCATCATCTCCATCTCAGTGCTCTTATTTCTGTTTATCAAGCTTACTTTATAACATCTAACACATCTTGATCACACTCAATTTAGATTCAAACTCTGGACTGTATGTTAAAATGCTATTGTGTTGATCATTTAATATTACCATGACCGTGTATGCCTGTTGTCATATTATTTTAATAAGTTAGGCTTTCCTTTTGTGCCTACTTTATATAGAAGCCATGCTTGATTATGGTTTAACTTCTAGAGGTGATTCCTGCGGGAGAGAATACAATGTGCTGTCTAGCAGTTGTTTACCTTTGTTTTCATTTTAAAAATAAACCTTGTGTTGTAACTATATGCAGTAACATATCTTTCTTCTAACGTTATTTATTTATTGTTTTTTAAAGTCATTGAGATATAATAAAAGAGGCTCTATAGATGTTTAAATTTCAGTACCAATACACTTCTTATAGCCTTGGGGCGTTGTCTGGACAATAGCTTTGCAAAGTATTTTTGACATATGACTTTTCTGAACTTAGCATTAACTATGATAATGATGAGGAGTGGTCATTCTGATGAAATGCATATTATAGTGTGAAAATTAACGATGCAATGAATATTTCCTGAATGAGTATGCCAGATTTTTAAATAAATGTTATGCATTTATGAGAGAACTTTGGTGTAGAAGAATAAGTACAACAGCTGTTTTTTAATCATATGTAGAAATTATGATTCTAATCTGTTACATTTAATAGCACAATACATTTGAGAGAATGCACTACTAAGTATTCATGTTACTAAGCATTTTTGCACAATAAGCATCACTAAAATAACTCACACTCTATGTTTTTGAAAGCAGATTGGCATCTTTCTCTAATGGGCTCATTTCTTTCCCTAACACATGGCACTATCAAATAACCTTGAGCTTGGTTGGATAAAATGTTTTTACCTTTGTTTTCTGAGCTCTTCACGTTAGCTATCCATGTCTCTATACTATGGGTGGAGGTCTACTATGGAGAAGTGACACACCTGGGGAAGAAATCAGGGATTAATACCCTCTTTCTTCAAACACTTCAATGAGAGAATATAATCAGTGTCACTAGAGTAAATAGCAAATCTTACTACATTAAGTGTTTAAAACAGTATTGGAAATAGTGGCACTTATTGATAATAACACCATTCATGTACACATTTGTGGTTATGATATTAATGTAACTTATTTTTAAACTTTAATTAATCCTAAGAATTCCACCATATTTATTTCTATTCCCCATCTGAGTCCAATAGACTCTTCTTTTGAAATGTTGTTACTTTAGGAATAAATCAGAAAAAAATGAAATAGATATTGAAAAGCAAAATTGTTAGAAATTTTACACACAATTTAAACATAATAAACACAAATTTTTATTTCAAATGTTTCTGATTTTAAAGGCATATTGCAATGTGGCCCAGTGAGAAACTTGGCAATTCCTATGAATAAGAAATATGCCATAATAAACCTGGACAAAAGTGTCTAAAAAGACCGTTTCAAGACTATGAAAATCAAGGAAAGGCATTCAACGATTTGGGAAGCAGTTTTATGAAAGCTACTGAACTTTGGGTAAGAACAATTGGAATCTGTCATGTTATATCCTACCTAACTCTGTAATATGGTGGTTTAACCAGAGCAGACTGGTCATGAAAATCTACATCTCCATTAAAGGTAGCCTGTCACTTAGAACAGAGTGCAAAACACACTACATCCAGAGGAATTATTAGTAATAGCCATAACTTCAGCGGCAAATAATGAGAACAGTGAGAGACTTGGGGAGCCTGAAATTTGATCCTGGTTGGGGCAAGCAGTAGTCAACTAATCTATTATTTTCTAGAAAGATCCAGAAAATATTACAAGCAGAAAACAGGATTTGCTAAGCTTACAAGACACTTCTGGCTGACTGAAACAGCTTCATATAGGTACAGGAGTGCCTAGAAAGGACACAGTTATCAAGACATTGGGCACATGGCTGTGTATCCATGTGACTGTGCACATGTGGAGAGAACATGATACACTCCTGTGACAAGGCAAAGCCAGGGCAGACTTGAAAAAGCCCTGAAATTTAAAACTGTTCTGCAGTCTGAACATAGATCATCAGCAAAGGGTGAATTCTTACCAGTGCAGAGTGCTTGAGCCCAGCTTTTGAGTAATCATTGACTGCTCAGTAAGCGTTGTACATACAGGGATGTCCATCATCATCAGTGATAAATGACCAATAAACACATGGAAAGATGCCTAATCTCAGCGTATATTATGAAACTTCTTATGAAAACCATATGCCACGTTCCCCCAGTAAAACAACCATAATAAAATGACAGGCAATAGCAAGTTTTGGCAAGGATGTGGTAGAATTGGAGTCCCAATACATCATTGGTGGGAATGTAAAATGGCACAGCCTCTTTGGAAAATAATTTGGCAGTTTCTCAAAATGTTAAACATAATGATTTCATGTGACCCAGGAATGCCATGCCTAAATATTCAGTTGAAAATAAAAAGATGGAAAACGATGTGTACATTTAGGAAAAGAGAGCAAAATTGGCACAATGTCTAGCTTCTATTACATTCAAGGCCTAACCTGACCCCCAGCAGGCAATATTACACAGTGGGTTTGTGTGATGTCACCCTTTGAGAATACCATCCAAATACCTGACGACAAGTTAGTCACATCAGAACACTTGAGTATTAGTTTCTTAGAGCTGCTGTTATAAATTACCACACACTGGGTAGCTTAAACAATAAAATCATTTTTTCCCAGTTCTGAAAGCCAAAAGTTCAAAGTCAAGATGTCAGCAGGGGCACGCACCCTCTGAAGTCTCTTCATTGTGAGATTTTCATGGCCTCTTTCAGCATCTCATGGCCCGAGGCATTCCTTGGTTTGTAGCTGCATAATCCCAATCCCTGCCTCTCTCTTCACATGGCCTTCTTCTCTCTGTCTCTGTCTCTCTCTGTCTGTCTTTTCTCACTCTGTGTTTTTTCTTCTTCTTATAAGGACACCAGTTATTGAATTCAGGGCCTACCATATCCAGTATGATCTCATTCTGATCCTTGACTAATTAAATTGGCAAAGATTATATTTCCAAATAAGATCACATTCTAGGTAGTTTCAGGTAGATATGAGTTTTGGGGAACACTGTTCAACTCACTCTACCTTAGAGCATGTAATGGAAGCAGTTTATCCTTCTTGAAATTGAAGCCACAGGCACCACACGTTTTTACACAATGCTTAATTTAACAATATGGGATTCTGTACAACGTTGCTTCAGACCCAGGGTAACATTTGTTTGAAAGATTTGCAACATTTGACACATGATGGTGGTGTCCACTAATATAAGCACATGCCACATCATTAGGTGGCAGTCAGATTAATAGAATAGTAACATGTCCTTTTAGATGCAAAGTTTATTTCTCAACTCAGGGACATCATCTTTGACATTCTGTAATTCAGGATGTAGTGTATCCATTTAACCAATGATCATGATACATGCATTCAGTAGCAGGATAAGTAGATGCAAACAGGATTGACTCTTCTCGCCCTGTTCCCGTATCCCAATAGTTGAATTTAATCTCTCTGCCCCTGAAGTCATGAGCTCTGCTAGATTAGAGGTTCGGCTCCCATAGAGAAAAGATATGGTAATAGATAAATAGTATGGGAAGGGGAAATTATATCAGAAACATTTCCTCTCAGTGTTTCAAGGCTCTATAAAAACTATTAAAAAATTTTGGCAACTCTGACCTGCCAAGGGCAATATAAAAGTCTGGTTCCTACCACCTGTAATCGCCAATAAGGGAAATCTACAGGAAGACAGAGTTGATGAATATCTGCTATGGCCCAGGATCAATTACAGCATCAGGGACTGTTTTAACAATCATCATGTATTATGTCTCTTGGAGAATTTTCAGCTTGTCACCTTCTTGTAGACTCACTAAAGGAAGAGACTTAACGTAGAAACTGAATTGATTTGAGTGGTAAAATCTGTGGACCATATCAGAAATTTCTGGTGCTTAATGTCACCTCCACCTTGTGCACCTCTCCGCAAACAGCTCTGCCTAGCTCAAACTCTCCTCAGGTGGCAAAATGCCACTTCATTTGCGCATCACTCCTTTTTTCATTTTTTCCATGGTGCTGCTTTATCAGTGTAGAAGTCCACTCATCATGAGCATAAGTGAATATGGTAATGTGGAAAAGTTAATATTTCACAAACATCAACCAATGGGGCAGAATACAGTTATTAAATGCTTCAAACTTCTTTCTTTCAGTTTATAAGAAGGTAGGCTATATACCACTTAGGAAGTCCTGGTAGAAACAAATTCCGATAACACAGACATTGTTCTGAATAACAGACATTCATGTTGGCTTTTTCCACTTCCTGTTTCACTCATCCTGTCTCGCACTTTTTCTTTCTGAGATCACCACTCCAAAAAAGCTTACAGCACTCAAGCCCTGTGTAAATTTTTACCTTCAGCAGGAACACAATCGAAGTCATAAAAGTATTACGTTTCATCATTAACTACAATAATTAGTAGCAATGGTTAAGGCAACTTGCTTGAACATCCTTTTTTCTAAAATAAATTCAGTATTTATTCTGTTAAGTATTTCTTTTAATAAGTAATATGTAAAAATAGCTCCAAAACATAAAATCAAAAGGCCAGATCCAATTGAATACATTCACCGCAATTGCTAATTCCATCCTTTTGGGGTGTTCTATAAATATAAGTGATTGCATGTGAATACATTAGGTTGAAAGTTCAGTTTTTACAACCACTTACTCATATTCAAAGGACTTCCAATTTGAACTGCCATTATAATTAATAATAGTACTATAGGGATCTGGAAATAATTACTATCAATTCAGCCTGTATTGCAAGTTATGACTTGTATCTGAGATGGAAGTTATAAACTTCACTTTCAATGTGTGCCTTTTTCAGAAGCAGAGAAGGATCAATAGATAAAAGGTGTTATAGAGTAGAGATATGGTAAATCTTGGTTTACTTAAATGCTCAACTACCAAAGCCCAGCTTTAATCAAATAATCTTGTCATTTAATCTTGTACCTGGCATAAATTGTCTAAAAGATATCTTGCTCTGCTTCAAGTGCTAATTAACTAAAAAATTTTAAAATTCTTGCTTATTTCTGGAAAATATGAGGACAATTATAGGTATGGTGGGTACATTATTTGTAAGGAAAAAAGGGGATTTCTTTCTGAATGATTTCAAACATTTTCAGATATGTGTATGTGGTAGTCGACTAAATCTAGTTTATCTGTTGGCAAGGGTCATTGTTTATTATGTTATTGTCCTTTCAAATTTCTAGGGTGCTTAGATATTTTATTTTAAACTGATGGGTTATATGATGACTCATCTGAGGAGATTAAAAAATGAGAGAATCAGTATGAGGGGACAAATCTGACACATTCAATATTGCTTTAGGACAGTGATTTGTAGCCATTTTCAAGTCAAACAAAGAGACTTGATAAATCTGATGAAACCTATACACTTTTTTCTACACACTTTATATATATATATATATAGTGGCAAGATAGACATATAATATTTACCATCTTAACTATTTACAGTGTGCAGTTCAGTAGTGTTGAGTATATTTACACTGTTATAAAACAGTGTAAAAGACTTTCAGAACCTTTTCATCTTGCAGAAATGAAACCCTATACCATTATTATTGTTGTTATTAAACAACAACTCCCCCTTGCCCCTCCCCCTGGCCCTAGTAAGCATCAATCTACTTTCTACGTCTGTGAATTTTACTATATTTTATACCTCATGCAAGTTGAATCATACAGTATTTGTCCTTTTGTGACTGTCTTATTTCACTTAACGTAATGTCTTCAAGGTCCATCCATGTTGTAGCATATGAAAAAATCTCCTTCTTTTTTAAGGCTGTGAAGTTTTCCAGAGTATGTGTATACCACATTTATTTGTCCATTCATTCATCAATGTATATTTGTGTTGCTTTCACTTCTTGGCTATTGTGAAAAGTGATGCTATGAATGTGGGTATGCAGATATCTCTTTGATGTCCTGATTTCAACTCTTTTCAATATATGCCCAGAAGTGGAATTGCTAGATTCAATATATGCCCAGAAGTGGAATTGCTAGATTCCATCCATTCTATAAAAATAGAGTAGTTCTATTTTTAATTTTTTGAGGAATTGACATGCATGGTTGCACTATTTTACAATCCTGCCTACAATGAACAAGAATTTCAGCTTCACTGTATGCCAGCTCATACTTGTTATTTATCTTCTTAATAGTAGCCATCCTGGGACTTCCTAGGTGGCACAGTGGTTAAGAATCTGCTGCCAATGCAGGGGACATGGATTCGATCCTTGCTCCAGGAAGATCTCACATGCCATGGGGCAACTAAGCCCGCATGCCACAACTACTGAGCCTGCGCTCTAGAGCCCATGAGCCACAATTATTGAGCCCATGTGCTACAACTACTGAAGCCCATGTGCTGAGAGCCCATGCTCTGCAACAAGAGAAGCACTGCAATGGGGAGCCTCACACCACAACGAAGAGTAGCTCCTGCTCTCTGCAACTAGAGAAAGCCTGTGTGCAACAACAAAGACCCAACACAGAAATTAATTAATTAATTAATTTAAAAAATATAGTAACCATCCTTTGGGTATGAGGTGACATCCCATTGTGGTATTAATTTGCATTTTCTAATGATTAATTGTGTTCAGCACCTTTCATATACTTGCCATCCATTTGAATATCATCTCTGGGAAAATGTCTATTCAAGTCCTTTTCCCATATTTTAGTCTGATTATTTGATGTTTTGCTGTTGAACTGTAGGCGTTCTTTATATATTCTGGTTATTAACCCCTTATTAGATATATGATTTGCAAACATTTTCTCCCATTCTGTTGATTGTATCTTTCGATGAACAAAAGTTTTTAAGTTTGATATACTCCCATTTGTCTCCTTTTGCTTTTGGTGCCTGTGTACTCACTATAATTCTTATAATTTCATTAAATAAAATACTTAGGGTTACAAAGATCCAATTATATTGAAATATATTAAATATCAAAATTATTAAAAGTGCATTTATATATGTGTTCATGTTGATTCATAAAATAATTCTTGTGGCAGAATGAATAATATGAAATATAGTAATGTCAAAATAATAAATGTAAATAATCAGTGATTATAATATAATAAATTATAACACAACAATAAATATTATAAATAGAAATATATTAAACAACATAAATATATGACATAAACATTATGTCATAATATAAATTTAAATATTATAATAATAAAAATAGTGTTAGTGATAATTGTACATGTGTTTCAGTTGTCTGAAGCAACTGTAATCCTTTATGAAGATATATCCCATTTTAATGGGTGATAAGTTATAAGCACTCCAATACTACTTTCCATTGTGTGTATCTATTTAAGATGTGCTAAGGTTCAGTCAACTTTACGAATACTCATATTTTAAAATTTTAAAAGAGCTTTGCTAATACTCTTTTTCTCATAGATTTTGATAACGAGAAGCATGAAGATTTAAGGCCTTTCAATATGACATGTTTGCACAATTTAGGCATACATAAATAGCCTAGAAAATCCCCTTATTGGCAATTAAAAAATATGTTCTTGCAAGAAAGAATATTGATAAAGTAGATATTACTCATTCATGTGTCTAATTCCTTGGGAACTGATTCGGTCGGAGAGCCAAGAAAAATACTGAATAAAATCAAAGTTTTCATGGTTTATGAACCAGGAAAAATGAAGTGAATTAAACACAAAACTCCAGAAGCCATTTCTATTGAATAAACCCACAGGGATTCTTCAGTTGGTCAGTTGCCCTAATGAATACAGTCTATTAATTAAATCAATACCCTAATAAAATCACTTTTATAATGAAAGAAAATGGTTGACAGGCAGTAAGAAATGTGTGTGAATGTGTCTTTAAAAGCTAATAAAACAAAAGGACAATATTTTCAAAGAAACTTTGTAGAAATATAACTTGCAGGAATAATTGAATTATGAGTAGACATTAAGAAATCAGTTTAATTGCTCTTGACCTACTTTAGCAATTGAGACTTTCTTGATATTCCTCTCTTTTAGAGATTTCTTTCCATTTCCTAGATTTTTTTCTGAAATAACATGTGCCCACTTTGAAGGCACATCGCTGGCCTTTTACACCACTGCATGAGTCAGAGAGACATTGAGTGGATGGCTGTCTTGGGAAGCATGGTGGCATAATTTTGTGGGTGAGGCACTTCTCCTTACCTGAGGACCAAACTCTGATGGAGATGACTGGCAGCCATTAGCAGTCAGCAATGAAAGTAGCCAGGAAAATGTGCAGTAGCTCTGTGAAGGGGCTCTGGGCAGCATCCAAGGCATCCTACATTCCCTCTCTTACAAAGCTCAGATGAACTTGTTTATCAGTAACACAACTGTTGACAGTTTCTTTGAAAAGCAATGAATAGAAAATTAGTGTGACCATCTATAATATCTTCCGCTTCAGTTGTACCTGGTATATATCATCCTCCTTATTCTCCTGGAGTCTGGATTTCCTTTCTATGCACCTAACCTTTCTGCTGAAATCACTGCAAAGCCACTAAATGGTGACTTTCCTGATGGGAGAAACAGACTGGAATCTTACGCCTGAGGGCTCTCAGTTCCTAATAACCAAAAGGCCCTGTAAAGCCCTGTCTTCAGGTAAAATCTTTACAGCTAAGTGGGTCATAGGAAGCTAAGAGCTATCCCACTGGTTCACCTGGCATGCCATCCTGCTGGAAAGTTACTAAACAATGCTAAAATGATTAAAATATAGAGTTAACTTGAAATATGTGTCATGGAACTGAAATAGAAACAAAGATTGAAATATATGCTTGAAGGACAAAATATATAATGTAAAAATAATAATTTTCAACTTGTAATCTGGGTTAGAAACTCCATATCATATTTATGCATTCTTGGGAAAAGTTTGGAAGGGAGACAAAATATATTGGGTTTCTTTCCTTTAATTGGGTGAGACTGCAGTGTGTCAGGGATATAGCTTGACATTTCAAAACACACAGTAACTCAACAATGTTTGTTTTTTAATTGAATGTAAATAGTAGGCAATTTCTAACTAGGACAACAGATTTGTAAAACACTATAAAAAAAGAAAAAAGTTATAACAAATCTATTTCACAATAGAAAACAAAAGAAATTTTTAAAGTTATCATAAGAAGATGAAAGAATTATGTCAAATATTCCACAACTGCAGCAGAGGTCCAACCCTCACATATTGAAAGCTTAACACTAAGGTATTTTAAACATTTATTAGAAAAATAAATGAATGTTTCTTTACAGAAAGCAACTCACCAAGGTGAGAAAAAAACTAAGGGCTATGAAAAGATGCTTCAAACAGGAGCAAAAATAAAGCATAGATGGCATTAATAATATCAATATAAGCAGAATCCAAGGCACAAGGCATGAACTACAGCCAAGAGGGTAAATTTATAACAACAAATAGTTCAAAAGTGAATAAAGCTACAACTACCAACTCTTGACCCTGAGTAAGTATACGTGATATGTTAAAAACAAAGCTTATTTGAAACACCAGGAGAAACAGAAGAAGTTATCTTTCTCACTCTGATGAATCAAGAATTCAAGGTAGAATTAAGGTACATAAAATATTAATGAGAGTATTATTTTGATTATAGAATATTAGTTTACATATTTTTAAAAATCTTAAAATAGGCATCATTGCACAATTTATGTGTGTCATATTTGTCTAAAAGCTATAATAAATCAATGATGTCCTATAATTGATGTTTTAGAGTCGATAAATAACATATTTAGTAAACATTTATATTACTTGGGAAACTGATTTGTATGCTGTGACAGGGCAAAATATATATGGCTGAAATTAATGGAAGTTTATTCTTTCCTCATATAATATTCTGAGCATAAAACATCTTGAGCTGATAGGATGTTGCCATGATATTAAGGGACCTGACATTCTATTCAGTTGCTCCACTTTTCCTAAAATGCAGTTTCCTTTTTGAATAAGATGATTTTTCTTGTTCTCATTTCATTTCACATAAACTTTAAAACCAGTGAGAAGTTCTGAGGAGAGAGAAATATATTTATATGTAAACAAAGTCCTAAGAATACATCTTATAAGAAAATTTTGATTTATAGTTTAAAAATATAAATAGGACTTAATTGAGGGGCAGGAAGAACACAGTTCATATCAAAATGAAACAGTTTCAAAAGCACCTACACATTTTTTCGTATATCCATTGGTCATACACATGCATGTTCTCTTTGGAGAAATGTCTAATCAAGTCCTTAGCTCATTTTTAAAAATCAGGTTATTAGGGGATATTTTTTGCTATTGAGTTGGAATTTCTTATATATTTTGAAGATTAACCTCTTATCATATATATATATATATGGTTTGCAAATACTTTCTCTTCTTTTGTAGTTTCCACATTTACTCTGTTGATTGTGTCCTTTGTTGTGCAAAAGCTTTTTAGTTTGTTATAGTCCCATGTGTCTACTTTTGCTTTTGTTGCCTGTGCTTTTGGTGTTATATCCATAAAATTTCTACTTCACTAATCACCAGGGAAATGCAAATTAAAACCACAATGTGATAGCATCTCTTACCTGTCAGAATTGCTATTGTTAGAAAAACAAAAGACAAGTTTTAGCAAGATTGGAACACTTGTACACTGTTGGAGGGAATACAACATTATCCAACTGCTATGGAAAACAGTATGAAAGTTCCTCAAAAAATTGATAATAGAACTACCATATGATCCAGCAGTACCTCTTTCAGGTTTTATTCAAAAAAATTGAAATCAAGATCTCAAAGAGAAAGGAGTACTCCCATATCCACTGTGTCACTATTCAAAATAGTGAAGATGTAGAAACAATGTAAATGTCCATTGACACATGAATGAAGAAAGAAAATGTGGTATATACAATGTGGCATATGTTGGAATAATATTTACCCTTCAGAAAAGAAGAAAATTATGTCATATTCATCAGCATGCATTAACCTTGAGGAATTATGCTAAGTGAAATAAGTCAATCACAGAAAGACATATACTAAATAATCCCACTTATATGAGGTATCTGAAATAGGCAAATTCTTAGAATCTAAGGGGAGAATAATTGTTGCTAGGGGCTGGAGGGACAAGGCAATTACTAATCAACAGGCATAAAGTTTCAGTTAAGCAAGATGAATAAACTCTAGAGATTGGTTGTACAAAATTGTGCATATAGCCAACAATACTGTATTGCACACTTAAAATTTTGATAAAAGTTACTCATAAGTATTCTTACCAAAATAAAAAAAAAAATTTTAAAGCATCTATTCAGCAGAACAGAAATGGAATTTCCTTTGAATTCTTATAACTGCTCACAAGCTCCAATTCTTTTCTAGTGGTGAGAAAAAGTAATATTGCTCTAAGTGGTAACTCAAATATTTATCATTTAAAATAACCCCTCTGAAGTAAATATTTATCATTTAAAATAACCCCTCTGAAGTAAATATTCCTTATCTTATCATTTTGGAGCCAAAGTGAACATGAAAAGAAAATTTTGTCAGACGTTAGAGAGGTAAAGTCATCTATATTTTTTTCTGAAATGTCCATTGGGTTCTCAAATAGTGCACCATACCAAACACATTCATGTTCCTGCCATGAAATCTGTGACAATTCATATAGTTAGATCAGTAATAACTTGTGGTAATTTCATTGTCATCAAATTTTATTGAGAGCTCTTTGCCTATTGAAACTGTAGGCACAGAATTGTGAACCTGCACCAAATCTGTCAGTGTTTCTCCAGTATTTCCTTTCCTTTTATTTTCTACTGCATCATTCTGAATTCCTGAACTTGCAGTCATTCCAGCTTTGAGGGGACGATTGGGGTACTTCACTGTTTTCTCTCTAGTTAGGTCTTTGCTGCAAATAATTTTGGTCCTAACTGTGTAAGAACTTTATGATATGTCAAGGAAAATAAAGTGGGGGAAGTGCTTATAAGCCCAGCTACTTGCTATTTAACCTCATTATGGTCAGAAACCACCCTTATGTTTTGCTTATAACCACCAACATTTTTATGTAACAGTGATTTTTTTAGTTTGACTATTTAACATACATTAAACATTCCATAAATAATAGTACAATGAACATGCACATAGCACTTGCTACATGCCAGAGCATGCTGTATTTGCTTTATAAATAATAATTTAATGGATATGACTATTTCACTAATGTTACCCATTATTAATGCAAGGAAGTCAGCTCACAGAACTTAAGTACATCCCAAAGATCACATGGTTATTAAACATGTTTTGATATTCCTTTGTGTATTATTTTATGTTTAAAATTTTTTTTATTATATCTACTTACATAATGTTTTCTACATAATAGGGACTTTACATACTCAGTCTTAAATTCAACCAAACCCTAAATTATTTCAAACTCCATGCTCTTTTCCATTCCATGTGCTTTTCTCTTAAAAAAAAAAAAAGCACAAAAACAATAACAACAACCCTTATTAAGAAAGAAGACATTATTCCTGTCATTTTCTACACTATGATTTTAAAATGTTCTAGTACTTTTCGGTTGGTCTCTGCTTTAAATATTTAAATTATGTATTCTCCTTTAACAAATATCTGGAAAATGTCAATTATGATTATTTACTGATTTTTAAGCTATGCAATGCTCATCAATAATCTTTTTAAGATAACAATTACATTTTTGAAATATATTTTCCATATAAACCACTGTGAATTCTTTTCATTAATAATCAGGGGAACAAATAATAAAAATATATCCCACCTCATCCAGCAGTGTATTTTGGAATTCAACAGAAGAGGTGAAGAAGTAGAGAAAATTACATGATTCCTCAGCTAATAACCATTTTTCTAAATATGAGCAATGATGGCTTAGAATATTCTTTTTTAAAAGCATAGCAGCTGCAACTTTATTACTTTCCTTGAATTTAATGTGCAGCTTGTAATATGATGTGATGCTCTGTTATTTTTTTAATTCTTATTTTCAAGCAGCTGAAGATTCAGACATTAAAACAAAGCTGAAATTTTTGGTTTCATGTCAATTAAACAAGTTTCTTTTCTTTCCATAAAATATACTTTAGGAGAAAATAATCAGAGAAAAAACCACATCTATTAAACTTGAGACAGGAGCAAAACACAGGGTAAGGAGAGGCTCTCAAAATGACCCAGTCCTACCCTGTGAATCTGTAAGGTCATAGACAGAACATTTTTTACTACACACACAAAACTTCTTAGAGAGATGTCAACCAGAACATTAAAGACCAGGACATAAAGACTATCTTAACAGAGTATTTCTTTCGACTGGAATTTTGAGCAAAAAGAAGAAAAAAAAAAAAAATGAGTCCTGTGAAGTCTGTTTCTTTCCCTAGGGTCAATTCCTCTTTGTGCTGGTACTTCTTTAAATTATTCTAGGGATGCATTGACTATCTCTAATACATCCCCCCTACCCTAGCTCCCACTCTGGGTCTTCTTTTTCTCCATTGAGAGCTCAGAAGGGTAAGGCAGTTAGGATGAGCAACAGTGACTTCCATTTCCTCAAGTTTTAACTCGTAAGAATGAGTCTTTGCATCTTCCAAGCTGGACATATCCAGGCTCTAGTTAGTAAAACACTAGGTTAATTTTCAGAAACTGTCTGGAAAACAATTCACTATTCTTTTTGTGTGTATGGAACTTTAATGAGCTCCCACTGAGAGCACCATTTTCTTGTTTTTGTTTAGAGTTCCTATAGGGATATGCAAATTATGTTAGTTCTATTCATTAAAGAAGCAATAAAGTCTCATTTTTCTCTTTGTCAAGCTAGTTTTTAGTGAATTTCAAAAAAAATCTATTTCTGCATGGCACTAAAATGTTTTACACAATGAGAATATAGAATATAGAAAAGATGATATGATTAATGTTTTTTTAAGAGGAAAATTAGGGACATACAATTAAGGCAAACTACTCTTGATTTGGGAGTAACATATAACGGTAAAAATTTATATAATTCTGTAAATATAAGCATAAAATGATAAAAAATGCAAACACTTCAAGGCAACTTTTTTTTTTTAAGTAAGAAAAAGTAAAGATTCACAAAATCACAATGAGAAAAGGGAAATAACTATAAACCTAATAAATCAATTTATAAAGTTAAATATGTTGATTAAATTTGCTGAATTAAAAATAAAAGTACATCTGAAGGTCTTCATGGAATTTAGTCTAGTTTAGTTTCTAGGAAAATATAATTAAACAAAATTTATCCAAGAAAAATCCAAAAGAGAAGGAGAAGAAATGAAGTCAGAGGTATAAAGAAGAAAAGATAAGAGACAAATTATTCTTCCACAGCTGGAACAAGACAAAGATGATCTTCTTACCTGATTTCTTTACATTGCTCTTTAACTGCTAACCAATGTACTGGACAACAGTAAATAATAATAATAATAATAATAATAATAATAGCTATTCAAATTTGAAATACAGAGAAAAATAATCACTTGTCCATGAAATGCCTGATATCTGAAGTTTCCAACAAAAATAGCAAAACAAATATCAACAACACGTGCATTCAGTAAGATTAGATATATAGTAGAAATTCAATGTCATTCCTATATATACATGATAATAACCTGATAATATAATGGAATTTCATATCATTTAAAATATCAAATAATAATAACAATAATGTATACATGAATAAACCTAAGAAAGGTGATGTATTTGAAAAAGTTTTGAAATTCTACTGAGAAAAATTAAAGACATTTTGAATAAAAATAATTATTCTTTTCTAAAAAGTTGATATCATGAAGCAGTCATTGTCTTCTCCATTGACCTATAAACACTAGCAATCCAATAAAATAAGGGAAAGAATCATCATTGACAAAATGATCATGAAATATAGAAAAAAAAGAGCATCAAAAAAGTTCTTAAAAAAGGAAATAATGTTAGAAGAATGTAACATATTTTCAAGTATTATAAAGAAGGTAGTGAGAATAGACTGATTGAAAAATAAGATGAATATGCAAAAAGCTGCGCAGACACATGAAAAGTTCAAAATACAGTAAAGATGTCATTTGAAATTACTGGGTAATTTGTTGATTTTTTTCAGTAACTGTTGAACTTAAATTGGTCCCTATGCATGCAGCGCATGGAGAGATGAAAGGAGAAAGCAGACCAATCTAGATTAGTAGGTTGCAGTTTTAATAGGCAAGGGACCTTATGCATGAGGCTTGCCCTGCATAGCCACAAGAGGGGTAGATGTTTACAACCACCCACCAAATTCTTAAAAAAATATATAGAGGCTTAATGGGGTTCCATCACTTAAATGGTCTAAGTGGTCTCAGTGGCATCTTACTCTCTGAAGGCTGTGTCTTTGAATATAATTCTCACTGTAGGAATGGGGGGCAGAATAGATATTCCAAGGACAGGGGAGGCAGTGAGGAGCCTACAATTACCTGGGTCTAGTTTAGGGATCAAGCTGAGCAGTCAGGTCCTTTCAATGACCTCCTCCAACCAGGAACAAGCTAACTCTTAGGGGTAAATGTGTGACTCTCTACCTCACACTTCAGAATAAATTCTGAATGCATTAATACGTATATTTAAATATCAAAGCATGTAAATCTAGAAAGTAAAGTAAAATTTAAAAAACATTGGATTATTGAAAGTTCTTTTAAAGCAAAATGAAAAATATTTCACTAACTGTAAATATAAAATTTCTAAAGAGAATAAATATGTATATGACACACACACACACACACACACACACACACACATAACCAAAGTTAAAAGGAATATAAAAACCAAGAAACAAATAATTGCAGTGCACATAATAAAAAGGGTCTAATATTTTCAAAACACTTTGAGACTTTTACAAATAGAGATAAACATATCAACTTAAAGTATAAAAGAGCAAAAATTGACAATTAATGAACCTAAAAACCTACATTGTCACAGTCTAATCACCCAAAGTTCATAGTTTACCTTAAGGTTCATTCTTAGTGTTCTACATTCTCTGAGTTTGGACAAATGTACACTGATAAGTGTCCACCATTAAATGAAATATTTTCACTGCACTGAAAATTGTCTATGTTTCACCTATTCATCCCATGCCTCCCAACTTCCATTCCCTGGTAACCACTGATTATTTTACTGTCTCCTTATTTTGCCTTTTCCAGAATATCAGGCAGTTGGAATCATACAGTATGTAGCCTTTTCAGATTGTCTTATTTGCCTTAATATAGTGCATTTAAGGTCTCTATTTTGTTTGTTTGCCTCGATAGTTCACTTACTTTTACAACTGAATAACATTCCATCTGAATGTACTAAAGTTTGTTTATTTTCACCTACTGAAGGACATCTTGGTTGCTTCCCAGTTTTGGCAATTATGAATAAATTTGCTATGAACATCCATGTGTAATTTTTTTGTATGAACAAAGGTTTTTAACTCATTTGGATAAATACCAAGGGGTAGGATTGTTGGATCATAAAACAATAATATTCTTAGTTTTCTTAGAAGCCACCAAACTGCCTTCTGAAGTATCTATGCAATTTTACATTCCCACCAGCGATGAATGAGAGTTCCTTTTGCTCCACATCCTTACCAGGATTTGGTGTTGTCCATGTTCCCAATTTTGGCCATTCTAATAGTTGTGTAGCTGTATCTCATTGTTTTCATTTGCATTTCCCTTATGACGTGTGATATGGAGCATCTTTTTATATGATTATTTGAAATCTGTATAACTTTATTGGTGAGCTGTCTCTTAAGGTCTTTGATCCATTTTTTTAAACTGTTGTTTGTTTTCTTCTTATTAAATTTTAAGAGTTCTTTGTATATTTTGGATAACAGTCCTTTATCAAATGTGTCTTTTTACAAGTATTTTCACCCCAAGTCTTGAATTCTCATTTTCTTGACATTGTCTTTCCTAGACTGAAAGTTTTTAATTTTTAACATTTATGAAATCCAGCTTTTCAGTTTTCTTTCATGAATCATGTTTAAAAAGCATCATCATTTTAAAAGTATGACTTTTTGATTTTAGCTATTTTATTTTTTCCATTATAAAAATTCCATTTCATTATTTCTTATGTATTTAATCACTGAGACTTTCCATTTTTTCATTTGCTTCAAATGTGTTTTTGTTTGCTTTCAAAGCATTTTTATGATGGCTGCGACACTCCCATTGTGTCCCACTGATACTGAGTTGGTGGGAGTGGGATGGGGTGATGGTGCTGATTTCACATCATTTCACACCATCTGCCAGGTGAGGGTAAAAGTTCTGCTCTTTACTCAGACTTATTGGCAAAGGGTCTGGGAGAAAATGGGGTGGGTGTCAACACTACCACAAACTTCTATATTTCACTTCATCGCTTTAACTTTTTGTTGTATTATTTATGTGTCTTTATCTTTTCCTTGTTTAATCCATCCTGAGGTTTGTCTGTTTTCTTTTCAGATAAGTACCTCTCAGATTAGATGATACTCTTCTTTGTATCTTTGTTTAATATACCATGAAAATAAGTAAAAGCTGAGTTCCACAATCTACAGCACACAGGCCAGATTGCCCTATTGCTTGAATTTGTAAGTAAAATTTTATTGGAGTACAACTGCTCTCATTTACTGGAATATTGCTATGGCTGCTTTCATGGCATAGCATCAAAGTTGTGTAGTTGTGCAGAGAGTTTGTGGCCAGCAAAGCCCAAAATATTCACTACTTGACATGTGCAGAAGAATTGGTGCTGAGTGTTCGTGCTCCTAAAATTCATGTATTGAAGTCCTAATCCCCAGTATAAATGGAGGCAGGGTCTTTGGGGGAAAATTATGTCAGGAGGGTGAAGCCCTAATAAAAAGGACTAATGTTTTTTATGAGAAGAGATATGAGACATATTCTCTCTCTCTCTCCCCTCCCTGCCATGAAGGTATATAGCAACAGGGCAGTCATCTGAAAGCCAAGAAGAGGGCTCTTACCAGAAGCTGATCACTCTGGTATCCCAATCTTGCACTTCCCAGCCTCCAAAACTGTGAAAAATAAATTTCTGTTGTTTAAACCACATGCTTTAAGCCAGTCCATTGTATTTTGTTGTAGCAGCTCTAGCTGACCAATACAGTTGTCCATTTCCAGGTTAAGAGCACATTCTGGAGCCAGTCTACTTGAGTTTCTATCTTGGTTCTCCTGCTTGTTGGCTTTTCTTGTTTGTTTTGCTGTTGTTTGTTCCATTTTTTGTTTGTTTGCGTGTTTCATAGCTCATGTTTTATTTATCTTAACCTCTGAAAAGTCTGGGAGCATAAATCAATGATGTTTCGTCTAAAGAAGACCTATGTTTTCTTTTAACAGAGCCAGGGAAAAATTCTAGACCTGGGACCATTGTGATTCCCTTCCTTGTTCTTCTACTTAATTCAGGAAATAATCCTCTTTGTTTGCTGCTGGTTTAGAATTCATTTAATATTGGCACTTGCCCTCAGGGAATATCCTCACCTTGCTAGTATTTCTTGCTTACACTTTAGATTTCAGTCTCTTGCCTTTTTCTCTAACTTTTGTGATGTCTCATTTCTAGCTTTGTCTGCAATGCTATCCCCACCCTCCACACGCAGACCTTTTATACAAGATCTGCTTTAGAGCATGAAAGAACTCGCCTCTCATGGTGTCGAAATTCTACCTACTTTATAGTTTAACCTAATGTTAACTTATTTGACCATAATATTATTATGCTGAAATAAAAAAGGGATGATCAGGCTTTTCTTGTACAAGTTTTATAACTGTATTCTGTGTTTTCACATCCTTTTTTTTTTCTCTCTTATTTTCTTTAGTAAAGTTTAAATCATTGCTATTACTTACATTTGCAGATTTTTTTCATTTTAATTGCTGAATTAATAAGGACAGAAGCTTTTGATGGGGTGGGAGAGTGAACTGTTAAGAACAGTTTAGCAGTTCTACTGTTTCAGTGATATGAGGGAAAGACATAAATCCAAATTAAACTGATTATAGTACTCTTTTATAGAAATTTTTGAAGAATATATTTTTGGAAAGTTTATATTTACAAGTTGGTAGGCACTTTTTAGTTTTTGTATTCCTAGAATATAAGTAAACCTAATTACTCATTTAATTGATGGGTAATATTTTTTTTTTGCTTATAAAGAAAAATAATAGCATATGTACTTGAAAGCTCAGTTCCTAATACTTTCAAATTGTAATTAGAGCATTCTACTTTTTAATATCATTAAAATGGAAGGAAAGTCTCATGTATTTCCTCTATTTCAATTGCATTTTATTGTTAATAAGTCATAGTTTTCTCTCAATTTGTTTTTACAACACACAAAGTATGTTACTGTAATAATCAATCAATTTGATAAATAATAATATACATGCACCACTCTATACTTAGTCATTCTTTTAAATCATATTATTTTTACACAGATTTATTATGAGTTTTACTGAATTTCAAAAATTTGCAGTACCTTACAGTTTCAGAGGTGCAGAGGCTGCATCACAAAGTGAGTAAATATCAGAACTGACTGGCTTTTGAGTCTATTCTATAAGGATTGCTGAGTTCTTGTTCTTCTCAGCGATAACTTGAAGGTTATTCAAGTTATTCACGCAAGAAAGGACCCAAATAAGGGAGGGGTGATTGGGACTGAAATCCAGCAAATGCTCTCTACATCAAGCCATGACCCCCATCAGGTTACTCCTGCTCAGAGGGTCAACTTTTCTGACTTGTAGTCAAAGTGAGGAACAGGCTGGTGACAAACCCAAGCCAAAGTGTATATTGTGTTAGCGAATCTTCTTAATCTGCCCTATATTAAGAAAACTCCAAGTAGCTGTTCTTTATTGTTAAACATGTTCTATTTCATTTCCCTCCTTCTCATGGGTGAAAAGTGAGAAACTTTGGTATAAAAATAGCCAGCCTTGAAAAGTAATCTTGTTGAAATATTTAAAATAATAAGCTTTTACATGCTTGCCAAGTCCTTTAATTTCATGTGAAATTTGGTAAAGGCATATATTCAAAATAAAATGATTATAGAGATAGGATTTATGCTTAAATAATTAGACTTTAGTTACATGGATGCATAGATCCCATTTTTATTTCAGATTCTTTTATTCTTCAATGAGTATTGAAATTATAAATTCAACAATAGCGGTAGCAAATGTATAGTCCATTGTGATCTTCCCTCATTCTCCTAATTTATTTTTATTTATGTATTTTTTCTATTTTTTACTTCTCTGGGAATAATGCCATACATTGAATATGTATTTATTTATTTTGCTTTTGAGTATTTGAGTAAGCACGTGAATATCAGCTTTTGATATTGATAAGAAAATTTGTTCAGCTCAGTTAAAATGGAGAAAAATCTAAAAGCCACTGATGTAAATCTGTGTGCTTCAAAAGGCTGGCTATTCTGACAAGAAAACACTTAGCCAGAAAATATTTATTTGCACAGTCTTATTTCTTTAATGTTAGATCCTCATCAATTTTAGTTTAGATATTGTCCTAATATAAAATATAAAAATTAGATCATGTAATTTATAATATGAAAATGCAGCATATCCCAAAGGAAGAAAATATATGTGTCCTGCAAGTATCAAAACAGTAGTTGAATTGGATATTCTCCTGAAAGTTTTTCTGATCAAAAAAAGATCAAAGGAGAAGTCATTCTTAAATACATAGTTTTTAATTCTGGAAGGTACTTTACATGGTAATTTACTCTAACCCCATTATTTTATCAACAGAGATACAGAACTAAAACTCAAATCAATAGTTTTTTAAAATTAAATGTCAAAGATTTCTATCATGTGAATCCCTTAAGATATCAATGTAACTATGAATTACAATAAATTAATTATAAACTTACTAAAAATTATGTCCAAGAAAATTTATTAGAATCAGAACTAAAACTCTACATTCATTAATAAGATTTAAACAGGAAAATATTAACAGTTTTGTAATACATCTTCCAAGTTGTAATTAACAAGCCTTTGATTTTGCTTCAGTATTAAATAAAGGTGACCAAGATGTAAATTAGCATAAAATTGAATTTCCCCTTTAATTCATTGATATGGAAGTCAATTCTTTGCCTTGTGACTGCTTATGCTTCCTATTGTTCTGTCAATGTGACTTTAGTTTGATCTCAGAACTATGGTCTCTTTTCAAGTGTCTAAAATGAGCTTTATCCATTTTTACAAAGAGAATATAAATTGGCAGAGAATAGCTTGTTCAGATGTTCATAGGAGATGTCTAACAGGGAGGAACTATTTCTATAAAACCATTGCTTAAGCCAGCGTATTCTGCAGCCATCAGAGGAAATTTCCTGCCAAAATGTTTCTTTCCTATAAAGCAGAAATTTAAAAAAATAACCTGTTCAATCTGTTATGAATCTTTTCTGTTAGTCATAATAGCCAAATCCAAATTTAGGACTTCCACATTGGAATCATTTCTCCCAAAATGTTCCTTTACCAATTATTTATATATTGTGATTTTGTGATATGTTTGGTTTGATTTAACTATAAAGTTAATTACCATTAAACCATACAAGGTACATAGTTGGTGAGGAGACTGGAAGGATATAAAAGAAGCCTAATCAGTCAGTAGTGTGAGTTTATGACATCATTGATATCTAATTAAATATCTCCATTGATTACAGAAAAGCTATTATGTTCAATAAATTTTCTACTGAAAACTGCAACTCTGGACTGGGTATGGTTCCACTTGTACCATGATGATATCTCTTATAAGAATATAAAACCTTTTTTTTTTTTTAAATTTTAGTGTAATTCTCATAAATATATTATTTAACCTTACAGTATTAAATTTACTGTTTTAAATGGAAAATTAATTTGGGGTTAGAAACAAAATACCTGAAGCAAAGTATGGACACTTATGAAAATAAATTTTCAAATGAGAATAATCCAAATATCCTGAAAGCAATGAAAGTTATTAAAGAAATAGTGTTGCGTATGAGGACGTATACAATAAATATTGTATCAATGAATAAGTATCACCACCCTAAATACAACTAATGAAGCAGCATTAATCAACCACAACCTTTAATCAAAGCTGCATGGTACATACTTAAATGATTATTTTAAATGATTTTTGTTATTGAAGAACCTGAACAAGCAAAACTTGGCATCCTTTTGTGTTTTTAACTTTTCCTTTAAGTTAATTATTTATTGGCTGCATTGGGTCTTTTTTGCTGTGTGTGGGCCTTTTCTAGTTGCGGTGAGCAGGGGCTATTCTTCCTTGCAATGCGTGGGTCTGTTGTTGAGGTGGCTTCTCTCATTGCAGAGCACAGTTGGGTTCTAGGTGCACGGGCTTCAGTAATTGTGGCATGGGGGCTCAGTAGTTGCTCTGCAGCATGTGGGATCTTCCCACACTGGGGATCAAATCCATGTCTCCTGCATTGGCAGGTGGATTCTTAACCACTGCACCACCAGGTAAGTCCAGAACTTGGCATTATTTTAAAAGGAAAGAACTAAGTATTGCCTGCATAAAACTCAGTCCTTCAGTGGTATTTTTTAACGCAAAATTGAAAGGAAAATTACCTGGATAGTTTGCTTTTATGAGAAAAACATCTTAGCTAGGAATGATATAATTAAAGTAAAAACAAATTTGTAAATTTAAAATTACTGACTTGTAGATAATCAGTTTCAAAACTCATCTTGAAATTATTAAAAACCCCAAATTATAATATTAGCAGTAAGAGCTGCTCTTATAACTTTGGGGCAATTGCTTTAATTCTTAATTTGTTCAGATTTTTTAAATTAATTAATTAATTTATTTTGGCTGCATTGGGTCTTTGTTGCTGCACAGGCTTTCTCTAGTTGTGGCTAGTGGAGGCTACTCTTTGTTGTGGTGTGCAGGCTTCTCGTTGTGGTGGCTTCTCTCATTGCAGAGCACAGATTGGGTTCTGGGTGCATGGGCTTCAGTAGTTGTGGCATGTGGGCTCAACAGTTGTGGCTCACAGGCTTAGTTGCTCCAAGGCATGTGGGATCTTCCCAGGCCAGGGATCGAACCTGTGACTCCTGCATCGGCAGGTGGATTCCTAACCACTGCACCACCAGGGAAGCCCCAGATTTTTTTTTTTTTAATCATAAATGGACATTGAGTTTTGTCAAACAATTTTTTTTGCATCTTTGGAAAAACACCCTTGCTTGTATACCTAACACATGTATATTTCATCTTATAACATGGGTTGTACATTAATAACCTTGTGCTTAGATTCTAAAAGTGTCTTCTCTGCTTTGGATTTAATTATGAAGCTTCTTCATATAAAATGACACTGTGGCATTATATCCAAGTTAAATCTTTGTAATTTCTTAAGTTTCTTTCATGATCAAAGGAAAGGAATAAGAAAAAAAGAGGTGGAAAATTCAGTCTAAGTCACCATAATTTCCCTACATTTTTTAGTAAACTTTTTTCACTTTAGAATACTTTTAGACTTACAGAAAAGTTACAAAGATAGCACAGAGAGATCTTATGTACCCCTTCTCTAGTTTCTCCCATTGTTAACATCTTATATTATGTAATTCATTGGTTAAACTCACTTATTCATTTGCTAAACTCACTTATTAGTTCTAGAAGGTATATGTAAGAAATTGACATTTTGTACTATCACATTTTAATTAATTAATTTATTTATTCATTTAATTGGCTGTGTTGGGTCATTTTTTGCTGTTCACGGGCTTTCTTTGGTTGCAGTGAGTGGGGGCTACTCTTCATTGTGGTGCACGGGCTCCTCATTGCTGTGGCTTCTCTTGTTGTGGAGTACAGGCTCTAGGCACGTGGGATTCTGTAGTTGCAGCACATGGGCTCAATAGTTGTGGCCCACGGGCTTAGTTGCTCTGTAACATGTGGGATCTTCCTGGAGCAGGGATTGAACCCATGTCCCCTGCATTGGCAGGCAGATTCTTAACCACTGCACCACCTAGGAAGCCTTGTACTACCACATTTTAATATTAAGATAATACTTCCAATTATAGCAGGCATTTCATTCCTACTCCCTTTCTCACATAATTTCTGAGAATCCACCTTAGTGGTGCTGACTTGATTGATATGTGCTGTTGATGTATGGTACTCTCTGCCAACAGTCTCTGTCAGCCACATGTTGGGTAAGGCAAAGGCCAGAGTTGCTTCTGATATCTCATATCAGTTCTCAATGTCTTATCATTTCCTTTTCTGAGGATGCTGTCCCTTGTTTTCCAGATACACTGTGAACTTGGCACATAACGTCCTCTGAATCTTTTAGTGCATTTTACACATAAACTCAATCTCAAGATTTCTTGCCTACCTTTCAGCAGGCTACTATATGAGAGGGAGAAAACCACCTATGATTCTTAAATATGGTTTTCTTGCACTAAAATAATAATCTTCTCAATGGTTTAATTATTCTTATAGGAAATAGCTTCACTGATAATTTATCAACACTTGCAAATCAATATATTTTCAGCATCATTATATAAATGGTAAATTAAAAATCCCTTGGTACTGGGCTTCATCACAGCAGGTGACCTCATGGTGGTCAGATTTGCATGGTGGTTCTAGTTCCCCAAACTGAATAACCAAAAAGAACCATATGGAAGCAGTATGATGTAACCTCAGGAATCACAGTGTCATTTCTATCATATTCAATTGTTGGGGACATTCACAAGCGTTCACAGATTGAAGAAGGCTTGTGTCTGGAATCAGAATCAGAATCAGTTCTTTTAATAAGAACCCACCATTTAATTATTTGCAGATAATTTACCAACACGTTTTAAAGCTGCTTCCAATAAGGTGGTTATTTAATTACAAGTTGTCTAAAATTCTAATTCAAAAAGCAATACCTTCTTTCCTTCTAAAACATCGAAAATACAGATTTTGCATACATTTATTAAAAAGTCAATTTCCGTGTCTCTAGACCCCTGACTATTCACTATTGGATTACCTGAATTTATAATCATACAATGTAGTTATGTATAGTCTGTAACAACTATCATAACATCACTTCTTTTGGTCTTTTTTTGTTTTGTTTTGGGCCACAAATGTTCTGTACCAAAGGCAAATTTCTGTTCAGAGATACTTAGCTTGTAATTATGTTCATGTTTTTATCATATCAATCTAAATGTATTTGTGTTTCTATTCATAAAATGTCATTAAAAAACTGTTTCATAACTTGGAGATATCCTATATATAATATTTAAACAATAACTATTCCTTTAGAGAACAGAATCAAAGAACAGATCTATAATGTAGCAGGTGGTTATCTGACTAACACCTATGGAGACTGACTGTGATTTGGGAAAATCCTTTCTACCATAAATCCCAAAGAACAGGTTATCTTGACAACAGACAATTTAAAATAACTTATCAACTACCCTAAAATGCTCTTTAACTTTTATTAAAAAGTAGTTACTAGGAAATACAAATACTATTTTAGACACTATTTTAAGAGCTTTAAAACTTTTTCCTTGCTCTTTGTCTCGTTAATTTCAATTGATAACATTTCTGGTTTGTCAAAAGTATGTAATTATGTACTGCAAATGTTAGCAGTGGTTAATAATACTCATTTAAGCCTATGCAGCATGTTGATTTCTCTAGCGCATTTTCTCACATTGCAATTAATGATTTTTCCATATTATTGGCAGATCTACATACATAATTATGTTCACTTAGCAGAT
Organism: Hippopotamus amphibius kiboko; assembly: GCF_030028045.1. Classification (NCBI taxonomy): domain Eukaryota; kingdom Metazoa; phylum Chordata; class Mammalia; order Artiodactyla; family Hippopotamidae; genus Hippopotamus; species Hippopotamus amphibius. Next base: position 95,480,618 of record NC_080195.1, on the reverse strand, counting down.
GAAGTTTCAGAACCTCAGATAGGTTAAGTGACTTTGCCAAGATTTCCCTGTGAGCCAGTGGGTAAGCTGGAACAAAATATTCAAAATCATATACTTTTCTCCACTGACACCTGTAGAAATAATGTGAGACATTGGACAAAATCAAATAAAATGCAACATAGGAAAGATACAAATGAAGAGAAGACATAAAATAAAAACATGGTACACAAAAGGTCTCATGATCTGGTTAGTGAATACAAGAACCTTGCATATAAGACTCTATTCCACTTGTACTGGAAAATTCCCAACTGTCCAGACACATGGGCTCTGCTCTTTCTCACATCCAGTTTCCAGCAAAAGGCCTTTCTGCTCTCTGATAGGTACTTTTCCTCTGTTAAGATTTTCTAAATTGTTCTCATTCTTTAAATGTCACCTTACATTGTCACTGGAAGTTCATCATTGTCTTTCTCAATTCAGAATCATTGCCCTTTGTCTGTGTGCTCATGGCAACTGGAACATATCTTGATTTTACTGCCAAGCAAAAGTCACACGATTAGAGATCTTACTAACTTGACCAGACCCCTCACTAATCTGCTAACAATTTGATAGCAAGATCTGTCTTTATAGAGTACTTTTTAATAGATTTTCCAGTCCTATCTAGTACATGATCTAGACCAGAACTGATTTAGAATGACAGTTACCAAACTTGTATGTATTGATGTCTTTTTGTTTGTTTTTATTTTCTGGTTGTGCCACTCGACATGTGGGACCTTAGTTCTCTACCAGGGATGGAACCTACGCCCCCTGCAGTGGAAGCACTGGAGTCTTACCCACTGGACCGAATTCCTTGATGTCTTTATTTGGATACTATCTTTGACTATACATAACTTGAAAGTTAAATTAAATGATACTCCATTGACTTACATTTTTCCCCCTTGAAGTCCCTACATTAATCAAAGATTAGACATTTTAGTAGAATAAAGTATAGTGTATCAATAAATACCTTGTGATCATTTTAAAATTATACATTTAAAATTCCATTTGTTTTTCTCTCTTTATCCTTATGAAAAATTATGGATGTCTAAAATTTATGTTCCACAAAAATAAAAATAGGACCACTAATTAGATTTGATTTCAAATAAAAAGCAATTTATATATTATATGTTTGATTATACATAATTTGTGTTACAATATATGTTATTTTATTTGATTTTTCATTTATTTATTTGAAAGTGTTTTCCTTGTAACAACATAGCTCAGTCTTGCCATTTTTGTTTAATGTGAAAATCTTTGACTTTTAAATGTTTTACTGTTTACATTAATTCAGTTATTGATATACTTAGGTTTGTCTGTCATCTTTTTTATTTTTTATTTTTATATTGGTCCTATCTGGTCTTTATTCCCTTTTTCTTTATTATTTTTTTCCTTCTTTGAATCAATAGAGTATGTTTTTATAAATCCATTTTTCTCCTCTCAACTTATTAGCTGTAACTCTTTTTGTTATTTCAGTGATTGTTTAAGGGTTTGCAATATACATTCTAATTTGTCACAGTCTACCTCTAATTGGTATTATATGACTTCACATATAACATAAGTACTTCACTTTTTCCCCTTTACACCTTATGCTATCATTGTCTTACATTTTGCTTATGCACATGCATGTACTCTTTTATTTTTATTTAAACAGCTAGTTATTTTGAAAAAGATTTAAAGAGACAGTATCATATGTATAATTATACATACATATGTACTCATATATCTGTCATTTCTAGTGTTCTACGTTCCTTAGGATAGACTGTATTTTGATAAGAAAAAGTTTTGTTTTTCCCATGTTCATCCTTTGAGATGCCTCATGGATAGCCAATCAGGTGTGTAGCAGGAAGAGGCTACTACTGAAATTTATTGTTTTAGGAGTAACAGGGCTACAGTTTATTCTGTATAATCAGAATGGAACACATAATTTCAGAAGATCTTTGAACTATTTAAAGAAAATAAGGAATGTTAAGAACCAGGCATTTATGTGCTTAAAAATAAATGTTATGGCTATAATAATTAGCTTTATATGTAATAAAACTAGACTTTATATTTATGAATGTTAGGGTGGTGTATTAGTTCCACCCAAAATTTTCTATAAGGGTAAAGAGAGAAAAACAAATGGAATTCCAAATGGTTCCTCATATGCTAAATATAAGGATAGAGTTGCTATAAGTGATAATTGATGCTGGAAATAACTCAGTGTTTTCAGAAACCTGAAAGATGGGTTTAATCTTTGAATTATATTCTGGTATAAATTTATGACAAAGAAATTAACTGTGTCACAAACCAATATGTTGTAGTTATCTATTTTGTATTTGTAAATTTATTTCTTTGAATTATTATAATAGGTATATCTACTGAATTGATGTTTATATTAGTTATTGGGATTAGGGGTTTTAAGGGGCATAAATATACACATGTTAAAATATAAGTGAAAGAAAAATGGAAAACTTAAACAGCCTTCATAAACTTTAAAAATTTACTTGATTTTTTTCAACTCAACAATCACATTCTCATTATCTTAAACATAATGTTGAGTAAAATAACAGGACACAGAAGAGTATACAAGGTACAATTCCTGTTGTATAAAGTTCAAAACCAGGCAAAACTATTCTGTGTTGTTAAAAATCAAAATAATGTTTAGCCTTAGTTGGGAAATGAGATGTAGGTAAGTTGTGGAAGAGAACAGGAGGAAAGGTTTTGGAACCCTGATCATGTTCTGCTTTTTGATTTGTATACTGGAAAAGAGTGCCTAATTTGTGAAAAAACATCACTAGTAATACATAAACTTTTCTGAATATATGTTACACATTGTGATACTTAATTTTATGCCAACTTGACTGGATCATAGGATGCCCACATATTTGACTAAACATCATTCCTGGGTGTGTCTGTAAGGGTGTTTCTAGATGAAATTAGTATTTGAATCAGTAGGCTTATAAAGCAGTTTGCCTTCTGAAGGTGGGAGAGCATCACCCAATCCAAGTTGAGGGCCTGAATAACAACAACAACCAAAACAAACAAAACAGAGAAAGGAAGAATTCTTTTCCTTTCTGCCTGATTGCTTACAGTGGGACATAAATCCTCTCTCACCCTTAGCACTCCTGACTCTCAGGCTTTCAAAGCCAGGCTGGAATCTATACCACCAGCCTCTATGGTTCTCAGGCCTTAGGATTTGGACTGAATTACACCACTGGCTTTCCTGTGTTTCCAGCTGGCAAACAGCAGATGGTAGGACTCTCAGCCTCCATATTTGCATGAGCCATTTCTTAACATAACTCTCTATATTTATATATACTTTTTCCCAATTGATCCTGTTTCTCTGGAAAATTCTAACTAATACACAAATAAAAGTTTAAAAGATTCTTTATCAAAATACTGAGAAGCATTATAAGATGAAAAATGTCACCATGTCTTTGATAACCAACTATCTGCCAGTTACCTATTCCTGTTACATTTCTAATACTTATCTCCTTTTGACAGTCTAAGGGACATTTAAAACTTGTGTTGAAAACAAAACAAAGCAAAACATTGTTTATGTTTCTACCAAAGACCCAAAGCTAGGAATCAATTTTTCCCCACTCCTAAAGCTAATCTGTCAACATCTTAATAGTTTCATCAACAAAACACATGGAAAATCCATCCACTTCTTTTTATCTCCACTCCTGGAATCCAAACTCAAACCTGCTAACACCTATCAAGGGAACTTCTGCAATAAGCTCAATATTTCCTCCTTGTTTTTAATGTTTTTGTTCTCAAATCTACTCTCCACACAACAAGCAGAATGATATTTCCTGTTGTCACATCATTATCTAAAACTCTCAGATGGCTTTGGAAAAAAATGTACACTGGGATTAAAAACTATATGCTCTGCCCTACCTACCACTGTGGCAGCATCTTGAAAAGTGCCAATCTAGTTTCTGCTCTAGTGCCTTAGTTCTAGACATGTATCCCTGGAATGTATAGCCCCACATCCTCAATATCTTCTTCTTGTCTTTAAGATAGCCATCAGATTTTAATACTTAGATCATCCACCATGTCTCTATCACTTCATCCTATATAAATTATCCTTATTCTTTTTTTTTAACTTATTTATATATTTATTTTATGGCTGCATTGGTTCTTTGTTGCTGCACATGGGCTTTTTCTAGTTGAGACGAGCAGGGGCTACTCTTTGTTGCAATGCACAGGCTGCTTATTGTGGTGGCTTCTCTTGTTGCAGAGCACAGGCTCTAGGCATGCAGCCTTCAGTAGTTGTGGCACATGGCTCAGTAGTTGTGGCTCACGGGCTTAGTTGTTCCACGGTATGTGGGATCTTCCTGGCCCAGGGATCGAACCTGTGTCCCCTGCATTGTCAGGCAGATTCTTTAACCACTGCGCCACCAGGGAAGTCCCTCCTTATTCTTAAGATTTATTCATTTGTTTACTATTTGTTTCAAATCATTAGAATGTAAGGCCTAAAAGAGTTATGGCTTTGTCTGTCTCATTTAACTATTATAGGCAAAACTTTAAAAAGATATATGGAACATAATAGGTGTTCAATTAAAAAGAATGACTAAAAAGAAGTTGTAAATATGCCTACTATTCAATTAACACTTTTTTTTACCTTTGTTATTGGACATGAATATATATATATCACTTTTGTATTAAATTTAATTTTACATCAGTATAAATATTGTTTTCTTTAGGTAAACTACTAAAAATGTTCATAAATCATGATAACAGTTCTCTCTATAGTCTTTATTAGCTCCTTAAATATAAAGGAAATTTATTACTTTTAAAGATAAGGTTTGTCTAATTACAAAATTAAAAGGAACAAAGTAGTATTAAAGTAAAAATGTGTCACTTTGTTCTATATTATAGCATCTAGTATTGTCAACTTGATTAAAGGGTAATTACCACCTTAGAGATTAAAAAAAAAAAGTAAGGATAATTTTGATGAGATTCCTTCTAATTAGTTTTCTGATAAAAATCAACCTTTACTATTGCAAGTTTAGCTTTGGCTGGGAAGTGGGAAAGTCATCTATTTTGTCATTATCTATAACTGCATTATAAGTAAAAATTAGATTAAAAACCTATTTTTTCTACCAAAATTGGTTTTGAATTGTTTGTTTGTTAGCTTTTTCCATATATCAGGAGTAACTAAATTGGAATTCCTTAGTGGAGCCAGTATATCTTCTCTCAAATTGCCAGTTGGATAAAAAACATTATTTTTTGCTTCATTAATTGATATACATATAATAAAAGTACATACCATGTACTTGTACCCAAAAGATTAATTGCGCATAATCACTGACATGGAATATAAAATAAATATATGTAAATATACTTTTCTAATTATCAATAACTACAAATTAACATTTTTATAACTGTAAATACATACAGTATATATACTTATATATATTTGGAAATTTTTAAAAGTCAAAAAATGAAAAAGAAGAAAGCTGTCAACCTTCATATCTCAGCATTGCTAATAAGGGACCATGATAGCAGAGGAAATAATAAAGTGTTAGAAGTCTCAAAAAACCCCAAGGAGATAGTATAGAGAGCTGCAGTAATCAAAATTGATCTTTCTCATAAAACATGGCATGGCACACTCTTCCACATATTTTAAACTTTTTAGAAACAAGAATTTAAGGTAATTACAAAATGTGATTTATCTCACAGATGTCCTAGTCTCTTCTTGTGTTTCCTGGGCAGATAAGTCATGAATGTTAACAAAAATAAGACAAATAGACAACAGACTGAAAATATGTCACAGGCACATATAATTAATAGTATTTCTATCCGAAAAATAGTGAAAAGGTATAAGATAACAAAGTTCTAACTTTGAATATATAAATAGCTGTATAACATGATTTTCCAAACCAGAAAAAAATATTTATTATGTGTGTCTATTTTTGGCTTTAAAAATTGATGGAAATTTATGTTAAAAAATGTATGAAATTTAAAAAACATTACATTCTGATATGTTCCTTTTGATTCTTAGAAAAACAGACATGCAAATACAATCATATATTCAGTTTTGAGAAGTTTGTAAAGTACTTTTTCTTCTGGCCTATGTACTTATTAACATGACATTAGTATCATGTGAGCCTACAGATTGTTTATTTTAAAATCTTGCTATATGATTATTAGCTTTCAGATGATTTTTTCCTCTAAAGTAATGAGTAGCAACATTTTAATTTTTTAAAAATGGCAATAAAATTAATTAAATTTTTTTCTGAGATTTCTATCCATAAACTCTTTCCATGAGTTTATTTAAATTTTTTTAAATATAACTCATCTAACAGGAACTGATTTATGGAAAACATATTAAGTAATGTCTCAAGAAAGCATTGGTAAATTAAGTGTAATTCTCATTGAAACTTTATCTAAATTAAAAGTTTTTCATAAAGCTATTGAGAAACTAATAAAAGCATTTAAACAAATTATATTTCAAGATTTGGAAAAAAATAGAAATCATAAAAGATTTTTTTTATCTCATGTTCGACATATTTATTAATAAATGAGTAAATTGAATGAAATAGGAAGACAGAAAACAAATGAGAATGCAATGAATCTTAGGGCAATTTGTAATGAATATTGAGTTCTATGGCAATAATAATGCAAAAAGTGTTCATTTAGAAATCAGAAGTGATCAAAACACTTTATGGTCCAGGTGTTGAGCAACATGGAAAAGACTGGAGGGTGGAAAGGAATAGATAGAGTCACACATCATTAAACCCCAGGGTTTAGAATGACAATTACCATAAATGAAGAATAAAGTGGTGTGAATATTCAAAAGAGAGGTTATATCTGGTTAGAAAATCAACAAACATTAGTAAAAGAAAGCTGTCTGAGATGATTCTTGAAAGATAATGATGCAGTTTTAATGAATGGAGTAGGATAGGGAGAGGCTTTTGGATGATGTGGGTGGGAGGAGCAAATGCATGCCATCACAGAGCACATTAGTTACCTCAGGTAGTTTAAGCTGACTGGAGCTTAGGGCACCTGGAAAGGTGTAATATGAATCAACATAGGTCCGGTATATTGAGACAAATCATGCATTGTCTTGAATAGCAGCATTGTCACACATTTTTCACCCTGTAGGAGATATGGAACAAAGGATTTTATTGCCATCTGAAAATATTTTAAATTAAGTTCTCTGTGGAGGGTTGCCCATCTGAGGCTGAATTATATGGTGTATTCTTTTTCTCTCCACATTCTTATAGAGTTAAATTTCAACAGTTTAATAATGAAAACAAGAGAATTTTTATTATTACTTTTTTTGGACATTGACAAGTTCATATATCAAGAAGGTTGCTAAAACTGTTTAGCAATGCTTTTCTCACCTTTAATTGATTCACTCTTGACTGTTCTACAATAACTCTTTCAGACTTCCTCTAGTTTACTCAAAATACTCTCTCCCTTCTTCCTCTTGCATGGCTGATCACCACACTGTGTACTTAAGAAATTGTCATCGAACAGAACTATTTTTTCAAATTTTCTTTCTTTAAAATTTTTCTCAATTCTCACCAATTATTTCTATTTTCTTCCACATTTAAAGTGTATTATTTCATCTCTACTCTTCAGGGACCTTTCCCTACCTGCACTCTATTCCCATCTCCTCCTTAGCCCCATTTCAACTCTCAAGCATCTTGAAGCACTCAATTTTCATTTCATCTTTCTTGACTGACAAAAAATATTAATTCAAAGGTTTCATTGGTAGTAATACTTTCATTCAAACTATATTATATTCTCTTTCTCTCCAATTGGTATTTCTCTTCAATTATTTCATGAAAATGTAAGTTCCAGTTTCAACTAGTCTTTCTCAAAAAGCTATGTTGAAAATAACCAATGATCTTGTAATCACTCAACTAATAGTCATTTTCCACAAGCGCTCTGTCCAGTGGATTTTGTAAATCCAGTCTTTGATTGACCTTTAGGACATTGCACTTTGCCCGTTCCCCATCCTAGGAGGACAATCTAAAATCATTACTTCCCCAAATAGTTTTGACAACATGTGAGTCTTTTCCTGATAACTGTGACAGTTTAAAGTTAAGTGGTGACATGGAATCCAAACAGAGTTGACTGTGCAGAACTAGATAAATACTCTAGAAATGACTTCCTCTTTCTAGGAGTCTGCTCCTCTGTCTTCTTAATGCTACCATGTAACAGTTTATCAGACCGCTTACAGGTTGTGTAGACATTAGAATCAGGTAGAACACGGTGCAGGTTTCTTTTTCATCATGTATTAACTAGACAAACTCTCTTTTTCCTTTGAGCAACATTAACTCAAACAGTTATGAAGTTAAAGTCAAATAATGCTGATAATGTAAACAGATTGGTGACTTTCATAAATTCATCTCTCAATTCATTTTTTTTTATTGAATCTCTAATTGCATTTACATAACCTACTTGCATAGCTCTACCTCTAACAATGACAGACATCCTGAAAATCTTCCTTGGAATCTCTTCTATATCAACTTTTGGTTTTACCCAAGAAAGTTGGCTGCTTAATCACCTTTTCTCATCATATTTTCAATTTCCTTCCTGGTTGATTGGAAATCTGTGAAAGTATGGTTACTTTGGTTTTATGCATTTTTAATTTAACTAATCAAAACATTGATGTAAATCTTATTGATTGAAAATTGAACCTTCCAGCGCAAAGAGCTTTTGCCTTAAAACAAAGCAAAAATAATTAATTTTATAGGGTACCAAGTAATCTGAGCTACACCACATAGTATCTACTCATATCCTGACTGAAGTAATTGTGAAACATAGTCAAAATATTTGACACAATTGTATTAAGCAAAAGATGGAAAAACATCAGTGTTCAATTTCAAGGATCTGTATTAAGACTTCTAACCAGGCATAAGACAGAGTCAGAGAATGAATTCTGTTTGAATACTTAGAGAAAGCTTCCTGGAAGTAAATTCATTGAGGCATATCATATTCATTGAGGCAATATATATTTTTTCTACTGATTCATTTTCCAAGGTTGTAAAATATTTTGTTAGAGTAAATAAGAGCAACATATTTTGCCTTCCCCAATAAAAGGATTTTCCCCTACATGTAGTAAATCAGTGGTTTTTAGACTTCCTGCTTTATAAACACTAATTTTGAAGTAACTGTATGTTGATCAAGTATTTTCTCATTTTCTCTATAAACAGTTTGTTCATCTATAAAAAGAGTTATTTGGAATAAGGTACCATGTGATCTGTGGCTCTGAATGAACACAAGGATTTTTCCGATTTTAATGTAATCTAATGTTGGGAGTCAAGTGAGAAGAAATGAGAAGATGAATCCAGAAACCATGAATAGACTTTGTAATTCAGTACAGGGACTGAGCTCTGGATTTAAAGAATATTATATCTGAAAGATACTTACAGTATCACCTGGTTTATCCATGGTGTTTCAACATCATGCAATAGAAAGCAATGCTTCCAACCCAGTAAACTGAGAGGTATAATTTATTTTGATTTTGATATAAAATACTTTAAAGAAGCTGTGTTTTGAAATATATGGGAAAATGACTTTCAAGAGGTCATTTTTTATCTACTCACATTCTTCCATAAGCCAAATGAATAGTTTTATAGCATCATAGAAACTTGATTATTTTATGTCAGTCAAACCATGTAAATTCTCATGAAGTGGCTGTCTTAGAAAAGAATGTGTTATCCAATGCTGGCCAATGAAATGTGAGGAAAAGTCTGTTACTGTGGGATTTGGGGAAATTTTCCTTGCCTTTAAAAAGGTCTGGTCTTTTGTTGTTGTTTTTGGTTTTGGAACTTTATGTATGAAGATATATTCATTGCTCCTGCTGACATCTTGTAACATTGAGGAAAACTGAATATAACATAATGAGGATGGCAGAAAAGAAATACAGAATACACCTTGGTCTTTGATGGTAGCACTGAGCCACAAACTAACCAAATCTGGAGTTTATTATCACAAAACCTAATTTAAAGTGAGGAAATAAATGTTTCTTTCTCAGAAACCTACTTCAGTTGTGTTTTCTATTGTAAAAAAAAAAAAATCATCTCCACTGACTCTGGTTACTAAAACCTGAAATGGAAGGTAAATATAGCATACCACAATGATCACAGAATTCAGAGGAAAAAAACACTAGAATGTAAATAGAAACCAGAGTAAACACAGTACCTAAGAAGGAGGAAATACTAAAAATTTCATAAGGTTACTATCAATGAAGAGGAATGCATTTGTTTTCTACTTGTCATTTTGCTGATGATAAAGATTCCAGAAAGGGAAAATTTGATTACCTAGTTTATACTATATTTCACCTTTCAGTTACAGAAATAAAAGTCATCTAATCAACATTCCCACAAGATTGTATCTAAAGAAGAGCAATATTTTCTTCAAAAATATTATTAAAGATGGTGAAATAGTGCACAACAAAAAATAGCAAATTTCCATGATAAAGTTGTCCAATGTGTGAGAAACTGTGCTAAACACTGGAGTTGTATTAGGGAATCACCAGTTCTAGTCCCTATCCTCAGGGACCTTAGAGTCAGGAAGGCAGATGACAAACTGCAGTAAGTTCCATAAAAACATGGATAGAATACAGAGGTAGACATAATGATGGTTCTTGTATAGTCACACTTTAAAAGAAAAGTTATCTGACAAGTCAATATTTAACTGTGAAAGATAGGAAATCAGAATTATGAAGATTTGTGTCAAGCGTTCCAGGCAAAGAAAAAAACACAGGTAAAAACTCTGAACCAGGAAAGTTCCTAGTGTGTTTTAGAAAATGAAAGGAAGATATTGGGCATAAATGTGGTGGGACCAGGGGAGAGGGGAGCAATATGTGTTTGGAAAGGTATGGAGGGCCCAGCTCTAACACAGCATCTAGATCATAGTAATGAGGTTAGATTTTACTTGAAGTTTATGGGAAGCTTTCACAGGATTTTAATCAGAGGAAAGACAATGACTCAATTAAGTTTTTATAATTATTATTATTATTATTTTGACTGCATCATACATGGCATATGGGATCTTAGTTCCCTGACCAGGGATCAAACCTGCACCCCCTGCATTGGAAGTGCGGAGTCTTAACCACAAGACTGCCAGGGAAGTCCTCAATTAGTTAAGTTTTTAAGCATATTTGTAGATAGAAGAACAGATATGAGGGTCCCAGGAGTAAAATCAAAGATATATGTGAAGATGCTATTTGATGCTCTAATTGGAGGAATGCCATTTTTGGAGTCCTAGGCAGGACCAGTTTGGAGACTGGATTAAGAACTAAGTTTGAGAATGCTAAATTTCAGATGGTGTAAGATGCCATTGTTTACAATATATGTATATTCAGCACTTACAATTTAAAGCTATGGGAATCTATTAATTACTAAATGAACAAAGGAAATAAAGGTAAGACTCAGGAGAAATTTCAATGAATTCCAATATTCAGATGTAATGGATAGAAGGAAATGTCAACATGAGAGTATTATCTGCCAGATAGTTCAGAGAAAAATTTTTTAAATATGATATCAATGAAAGTAAAAAAAGGAAAGTGATGTAAAAAATATGTAATGTAATCTCATTCCTAGCGCTCAGTTGAATTTTTCTCCTTTATCCTCATTCATGGCTTTCACCACATTCTGGGACATGGCTAAGAAAGAGTAACTTTTGACTCTATTCCTCTAAATGGTGTGGACATTTTTAACATGTTATAGCTGTGGCACTTGACTATGAAATTTTCTTTTTGAAACTTTCAACAATGTTTTTTGGTCAGTTTCTTTGCTGTCATGATCTAGTCCAAAAGGCTGAATTGTATCCATTCTTCCAGCACAATATTCAGTAACCACCAACTGAAATTAAATATTAGGTATTTATTAAATACCAAACTAGTCTGTGTGTAATTATACTGAAAGAAAGAATAGAGGTCTGCATAGGGCAGACCTCAAGTTCAACTAAATTCGTATTAAGGGATTGTGTAATTTGAGAAAGAATGTTAACACATTCCACCAAAACTCACCTAAGCACTCTTTCCTTCCTTACCCAAACATATTTGTTTCTCTTTCCATCCTGAATTATCAAGTATCTCCATCCCTTTCTGAAGACAGCTTTCCCTTCTTTCCTCCTTTATCCCTATGAAGATATTAAAATTCTGTCAGACTTGAGTATGAAAGATACCAAACTCTATTTGGGATGTAATTTTTTTTTCTGATGTTCATGTTTACACTATTATATTTGGTTAAATAACCCCCACTCCTAATATGATTTGTGACAATGTATTTACTTTATCGTAATAATTCTATATGCTTTAAAACAACTTAATAGTGACAACATAAAGTTTACAAATAAAAATAATAATAGGGTTATATTTAACATTCTTTTAGAAATCAGAGCAAAAGTGAGTTTCTATAGTTTCTACAGCTAAGTACAATGTGCAGTGAAAACTTTTCCACATTTTTTGAACTCCTCGGTTAGAAATACACTGTGCAATCATCCCCGTTTTTGTTGTTTAATTTTAAACATGTCGAATCTCACAGCTTCTCATCACAATGCCAAATTAACGATTCTGAAAGAAGTTAGTACATGAGACCATGAATAGACATTTCTTAAAAGAGAATAATGTGGCTTGCTCTTCAAAGCATCTCATCAAAATACTTGTTTCAAATTAGTATGTTTTGTATAGTAAAGTGATGTCTCCCTTCTATGGTCAATTTTTTTTTTTCTCTTCTTCCTAGGAATGACTTTAACTGTGTTCTGTTAGAGATTGACTATCCTATGACTATCCTATCCCTGCATCTTAAAGTGAAGGAAACTTCCTTCAGTATGTGTAGGGTAGAATTTATTAACAATTTTACAACAGCATAACCCCAGAGATGATTACATACAATGCTTTAATTCTGTAAGTAAAGTTTAGTGGGATTTTTCCTTAAGATTTAAAAGTCCTCCTATCTTTTCACTTTAAATTTTGAATCATCCCTATGAAGTAGCTAGAATATTTAACAAGAAATGAGACCTCAACTCAGTCACTAACTAGCTGTGTGCTTGGAGTCCAGTCACTTAAAATCCCTAGGTCTCAATTTTATGGTGGGAAAATGAAAGGGTTTGGGCATAATAACTTTTGAGTCTCATTCCAGCTCTTTAATTTTCTCATATTGCTTTCTAATCCTTTGCAATTTTTAATAAAATAGTTTCACAGTCACATTTTATACACACATATAAATGTATGTACAAGTATTTGTCTACATACACAACAGTATGTGAACATCATATATATTATACATGAACTTAGGAAAACTCCTATTTTATGAAAGTCCAGGTCTAAATAGCATTATAAACAATACTACTAATTATGACCTAAGATCCCTTTGCATTTTTTTCCCTCAATTTTATTCTATTAAGGAAATACAGTCCAAAATTGCCTTGACTCAAGTTGTGTTGAAAGCTATATTTTTGCATTATACTATTATAAATTATAGTACTTGTTTTTGCTTGCATTTACTATTATAAGTTATAGAACTTGTTTGTTAATTGTTTTCATCATTTTTATTTCTATTTTTATTATATAAAAAATGTTTTTCTCTTATTAGGTTGCATTGTAGTGTCCTTAACTGATAGTGTTCAGGGGGTTGCTTTGCTTTCATTTAACTGCGCTTTATGTCCCTGACTGTCCAGCGCCGGTTTCCTTCTTTCCCTTCAGAATCATGTCTACCAAAGTTGCCTTCTGTTTCCAAGTGAACTTCTTTTCACTGAGAAGCTATACCCTCCCAGTATTCTTGTCTCTTGCACCTCACATTTTCAAGCCCATTTCTTTCAAAAATACATTCACAGACCGATGAGACTACAAACTTTCTCTCAGCATTTCCCGTACATGTTCTATATCCAGAGAGATTTTGTGTGTGTGTCTGATCACCATTGGGCCTTCTCTGCACTTATTTCTATATATTCATTTATTCACTGAACAAATTTTCTGCCAAGCATGCTTCTAGGAATTAGGAATGCCACAGTGAATAAAATAGATGGAAACATCTTCCCTTAGGGTGGTTACATTATAGTTCATATATATTTATACAGGTGTAAATTCATACAGAAATTCTGTAACTAATCAACCTGATAATAACATTCTTCCCCCGCTCCCAAAAAATGGTCAAGGGATTTTGTTTTGTTTATCTTATTTGAATGTTCTAAGATGTTATATTTTTTGGTTTTATGTAACTGGAAAGGACAGATCACAGATGCAATAACATTTTTATTATAATTTCAGAATAATAAAAATAACATTTTTTATTATCATACACTATTAGTCTAAGGCAGAGCTCTTATGCAGACATAAGTATGATAGAAATTTTAATTTCATACATCAAATATGTTCTTAGCAAATCACTGTATTATTTATGTTCCCATTTTAGATATTCTAATACTAAATTTATAATGATGATCACTCATAATATCAGCAATCTCTAATAATTTTAAGAAGTGAAAATATAATTTTTTCTGAGGGAGGTTTAATTACCTTTCAGGATTCTTTTAGTATTATTGCTAAACACATTCTATAGTTAAGGGATATAATAAATAGATATTTAGGAAATTTGCCCAGAGTCCCATAAGAACAAGAGACTATGCTTCATATGTCTGGGAGATACAAATGGAGTAAATATAATTGTGTAATGACATCTGAACAAAAATCAGAATTTATTTAGAATCCCCAGGTAGTAAAAATACCTGGGGCAAGTAACTTTGCTCTACTCCACTCTTCGAGGCAGTGCTGCCCAGAAATGGCACCTGGGCCTCTGCTCCTACATCTGTTCCCATGGAGAGAAGACTGCCTGTAATCTTGAGTGTAATATACTTCAGAAGGTTGCTAGAATAATTTCCCTCTTTGTCTACGTCCCCATTCTGTTGGCAAATCTCATTGTTTCCAGGACCTGCACAACCTCCTCTCATTCTAATTCCCATTCTAACTTCTTATTCATTTCTATGAAAATCTTCCCCTCTACCCAAGACAGTGATATTCACACTCCCTTAACTATGGCCTCAGAGCTTCAACACTACCCATAATTACTACCACTTCCACTCTTCCCATCTTAATTCTTAAGCTTTCTTCAAATTCTTGCCCAAGCCCCACTTGCCAGTGACATGTCCTATCTTTTTTTTAAACTGAGATATAATTAATATATAATGTTGTGTGAGCTTAAGGTGTACAATGTTTACTTGATACACTTATGTACTGCAATATAATTACCACACATAGCTTTAACTAACTCTATCACATCACACAATTATCATTTCTTTTTTTGTGATGATGACATTTAAGTCTCTTGGCAATTTTGAAGTATATTATACAGTATTGTTAATCATACTCACTAAGCTGTGCATTAGATCTCCAAGATTTATTCATCTCTTAGTTGCAACTTTGTGCCCTTTAACATGTGTTTTCTAAACAAATGGAACAAATGTCTTAAATGGTTTTATATGTTGTCTTCATCTGTGGTGCTTGGTACTCCAAGACTTCATATAAATAATAGGTGAAGAAAATATAATTGCACTCAAGCTATAAATTTTGCAATTCTAGCAATCAAGTGATCCCTGAACTTTTTAATGAGTAAAGTCCTAGGAATTTCAAAAGGAGAATTAGACATCATATCTTTCAGGATATGTGTAGTCAGAAACCAGACCTTTTCTGACCTAAAGATGGTAGCATAGACACTGCTCAATAAGAGGGATCAGGCTACCCCAAACATCATTTTGCATTAAGGGGGTTATGCTCATCATTCCATAAAAGACAATCACTAAAAATCAAGGAACAAACTAATCTTTGTTATAAGTAAAACTATAAACCAAATGGTTTTTATGCTTCAGTATTTGCTGCCCTGATACTTGCATACCCTTGGTGATACTTTTTATTAATATCAAATAGTACTTATTTTTAATCTAGCAAAAAGAAAAGATAAAATACAAGCTGCTCTAGTCTATTAAGAATTAACTGTTTAGATCATGAAATTCTTTCTCTACCTTGGGTCTGACCTTATCTGTTCTGATTCATCATGGAATTTTTAATTTATATTTTCCTCAAATAAATATCAGATAATTATGAAATATATTTTCTATTATCAAAAATAGTTATTCTTTTAATTGCTTTGAATTATTATTCAAGATGTCATTTTGGGGACATCATCTCATACCTTTCCTGATGTTACTGAATAAGTTAACAGTGTAATATTTGTTTCTAACAAAACTCTGGCTCCTTGCTGAATGATATAGTTATGTGTTTATTTTAGAAAGTTTACATAAGGTTTATGCATTATCTGGAAACCATTATTTCACATTTATTTAATTTATTTTACAAGCGTGCTTTCTTGCCATTTGCTTGTTTTAAATTCTTGATACATATGGATTCAATTAAATTTATTTTTGATGCCTAAAATTTATAAATAGCTCAATCATTAAAAATCCCAAAGGTGATTAGGCTAATAATTAATTAAATAAATGAATAAATTCATGAAGTCTGGACTCAGAAGAATTCTTTCCTGAAAGTCTTAGACTATATTTCTCTAGTTAGGTACTTATTCAATTATCCTTATATTAAAATGGTAATGAATAGAGTTTTTCTGTTTTCATTTTTGTTTGTTTTTGTTTACCTCTCAAACAGAAGGAAATATGTGTTTGTAATCCATTCCCATATGTTAGAAACTGACAAGGGAGTTATACTGAATATTTACTGATTGGTTAAAGCAGGGTTACTTTCCTTATATGGAGCAATAGGAAGTCTTGGAGCTGGGTCAGATAATTTAGACTAAGCAGCAAGCTCTAAATAACAGGTCTTTTCTGGGGAGCTGAGATTAGAAATTTAGTTAAGTTTTAGTTTGCTGATGTGGGGCTTAGCATGAGTAACTCCATCTTGGGCCAAAATGGTTTTTTATTTTCCTTCCAAGTTTATTGAGATATAATTGACATAAAGCACTGTATAGTTTAAGGAATACAGCATAATGATTTGAATTACACACATCATGAAATGAATATCACAAGTTTAGTGATATCCATCATCTCATATAGATAAAAAATTAATGAAGAAATATTTTTTTTGTGATTAGAACACAGGATTTATTTTCTTGGCAATTTTCATATATAACATACAACAGTGTTAATAATATTTATCATGTTATACATTACATCTCTAGTACTTATTTACCTTATAATTGGAAGTTTGTACTATTTAACTTTCTGACTGCCTTCATCCAATTTCACTTCCCCACTTCTGGTAACTACAAATCTGATCTCTTTTTCTGTGAGTTTGCTTGTTTGTTTGTTTGTTCTTTTCTTTTTTTTTTTTAAGTTCCATGTTTTATTTATGCTTTTTTAAGCTGTTTATTGGAGTATAATTTCTTTACACAGTTGTGCCAGTTTCTGCTGTACAAAGTGAATCAGCTATATTTATACATATCCCCTCCCTCCCAAGACTCCTTCCCACCTTCCTTATCCCACCTCTCTAAGTCATCACCAGTCTTTGAGTTGATCTCCCTGTGTTATGCAGCAGCTTCCCACTAGCTACCTGTTTTATATTTGGTAGTGTATATATGTCTATGCTACTCTTTCACTTCGTCCCAGCTTCCCCTTCGCCCCCCACCCCCATGTCCTCAAGTCCATTCTCTACATCTGCATATTTATTCTTGCCCTGTCGCTGGGTTCATAACTACCATTTCTTTAGATTCCATATATATGAGTTAGCATATGGTATTTGTTTTTCTTTTTCTGGCTTACTTCACTGTGTATGACAGACTCAAAAAGAAACATGTACCACAATGTTCATTGCATCGGTATTTACAATAGCCAGGACATGGAAGCAACATAAATGTGCATCAACAGATGAATGGACAGAGAAGATGTGGCACATATATACAATGGAATATTAGCCATAAAAAAGAATGAAACTGAGTTATTTGCAGTGAGGTGGATGGACCTAGAGCCTTTTCGTTCTTGAAGTATAATTGACGTACATTGCTATGTTACTTCCCAATACACAACATAGGGATTCCATATTTCTATATTTTTCAAAATGATCACCACCATAAATCTAGTTATCATCTGTCAACATACAAATACATTACATAATTGTTGACTATAGCTCCTACATTGTACCTTTCATACCCATGACATTTATTTTGAACCTGGAAGCTTATACCTCTTAATCTCCCTCACGTATTTATTTCCTCCCCCAACCCTTTCCGCTCTGGCAACCTCCTGTTTGTTCTTTGTATCTATAACTATATTTCTCTTTTGTTATGTTTGTTCATTTTTTTTTAGATTCCACATATAAGTGAAATTATATATTATTTGTCTGACATTTCACTAGGCATAATAACCTCTATGTCCAACCACATTTTTGCAAATGGCAGAATTTCATTCTTTTTTATGGCAGAGTAATATTTCATTGTATGTATATACCACATCTTCTTTATCCATGCATATGTTGATGGACACTTAGATTGCTTCCATATTAATGCTGCAATGAACATAAGGGTGTATATATACTTTTTTGAATTAATGCTTTTGTTTTCTTTGAATAAATACCCAGAAGTGAAATTGCCAGATCATATGGTAGTTCTATTTTTGATTTTTTGAGGACTCTCTATATTGTTTTCCACAGTGGATGCACCAATTTACCTTCCCACCAACAGTACAGGGGGATTCACTTTTCTCCACATTCTCTCCAGCATGTGTTATTTGTTGTCTTATTGATAATTGTCATTCTGACAGGTGTGAGGTGATATCTCATTGTGGTTTTTATTTGTAATTTTCTGATGATTAGTGATGTTGAGCATCTTTTCATGTGCTTATTAACCTTCTGTATATCTTCTTCAGAAAAATGTCTATTCAGATCATCTGCCCATTTTCTAATCAGGTTATTTATTGTTTTGATGTTGAGTTGTATGATTTTTTTTTTATATTTTGGATATTAACCCCTTATCAGATATAGTTTGCAAATATCTTCTCCCATTTGGTAGGTGGTCTTTTAATTTTGGTGATAGTTCCCTTCTCTGTACAAAAGTTCAACGTAGTTCCATTTGTTTATTTCTGCTTTTGTATCCCTTGTCTGAGGAGGTGGGGTAAAAAAAATTAATTACTAAGGCTGATGTGAAAGAGAATTCTGCCAGTGCTTTCTTCTATAAATTTTATGGTTTCAGGTCTTACACTTAAGTCTAATCCATTTTGAACTTATTTTTGCATGGTGTGAGAGAGTAGTACAGTTTGATACTTTTGCATATAGCTGTTCAGTTTTCCCGCCATTTATTGATGAGACTGTCTTTTCCCAATTGTACATTCTTGCCTCTTTTGTTATAGATTAATTGAGCATATGAATATGGGTTTACTTCTGGGCTCTCTATTCTACTCCAATGATTTATGTATCTATTTTTGTGCCAGTATCGTACTGTTTTGATTACTGTAGCTTTGTGTTACAATTTGAAATCAGGGCATGTGATACCTCCAGCTTTGTTCTTTTTAAGATTGTTTCGGCTATTCAAGGTCTAAACAAATTTTAGAATTATTTGTTCTGAGTCTGTAAAAAATGTCGTTGGTATTTTGATAGGGATTGCTGTGAATATGTACATTCTCTTAGGTAGTAGGTCTTCTTAACAATGTTAATTCTTCCAGTTTGAACACAGTATATCTTTCCATCTGTTTGTGTCCTCTACAATTTCTTTCATCAGTATCTTAAAACCTTCTGAGTACAGGTCTCTTACTTCCTTAGATTTTTTCCTAGGTATTTTATTCTTTTTGATGTGATTGTAAATGGAATTGTTTTCTTAAATTCTCTTTCTGATATTTTGTTGTTGGTGTATAGAAATTCAACATATCTTTGTATATTACTTCTGTTTCTTGCAATTTCACCAATTCATTGAGTTCCAGTAACTTTCTGGTGATGACTTTAGGATTTTTTACGTATAGTGTCTTGTCATCTATATTCAGTGACAGTTTTAATTATTCCTTTCTAAGTTTAATTTCTTTCATTTATATTTTCTTGTCTGATTGCTTTGGCTAGGACTTCCAGTACTATGTTGAATAAAAGTGACAAGAGTAGGCATCCTTGTCTTGTTTCTGATTTTAGAGAAATTTCTTTCAGCGTTTCACCATTGAATATGATGTCAAACATGGGCTTGTCACATATGACCTTTATTATTTTGATATATGTTTCCACTAAACACACATTGTTGACAGTTTTTACCACAAAAGGATATTGAATTCTATATAAAGCCTTGTTTGCAGCTATTGAGATGATCATATTTTTTTTCTTCAATTTATTTTTGTGGTGTATCACACTGATTGACTTGGGGATATTGAAACATCCTTGCATCCCTGCCATAAATCCCACTTGATCATGGTGTATTATTCTTTTAATGTATTGTTAAATTTAGTTTTTTTTGAAGATTTTTGCATCTATGTTTAGCAGTGAATTGGCATGTAATTTCCTACTTTGTGATATTTTTCTCTGGTTTTAGTACCAGGGCGGTGCTGGCCTTGAACAAGGAGCTCAGAAGCTTTTCTTCCTCTGCAACTTTTGGAATAGTTTGAAAAAAGATAAGTGTTAACTCTTCTCTAAGTGTTTAGCAGAATTCACCTGTGAAGGCTTCTAGTCCTGGGCTTTGGTTTGTTGGGTGTTTTTTTTCATGACTGATTCAAATTCATTGCTGATAATTGGTCTGCTGATATTTCTGCTCTTCCTGGTTCAGTCTTGGGAGGTAGTATATTTCTAGGAATTTGTCTGTTTCTTTTAGATCATTCATTTTATTGGTGTATAATTGTTCTTTATAATCTCTTATGATTCTTTGTATTTCTGTGGTGTGTCACTTCTTTTTTGTTTCTGATTTTATTTATTTGGTTTTCTTTCTTTTTTTTTTTCTTGATGAGTCTGGCTGAAGGTTTATCTGTTTGTTTATCTTTTCAAAGAACCACATCTTAGTTTCATTGTATGTTTCTACTGTTCTTTAGTCCCTATTTCATTTACTGTGATCTTTATGATGTTTATTTTTTCCTTCTACTAACTTTGGGTTATGTAGGTTAATTTTTCTTCATTTCTTTTAGGTGTAAGAGTAGGTTGTTTATTTGAGATTTTTCCTGTTTCCTGAGGTAGGCTTGTATCTCTATGAACTTCCCCTGGAACTGCTTTTGCTGCATCCTATAGATTTTGGATCACTTTATTTTTGTTTTCACTCATCTGTAGGTAATTTTTTTATTTCTGCTTTGATTTCTTCAGTGATGCATTGATTGTTTGGTAGGAAATTGTGTAACCTCCACCTATTTGTGTTTCTGTAGATTTTTTTTTTTTTCTTGTGGCTGATTTCCGGTCACAAGCACTGTTGAAAAAGTTCCTTGATATAATTTCAATTTTCTTAAATTTACTGAGTGTTTTTTTTTTTTTTATGGCCTAGCATGTGATCTATCCTGGAGAATGTTCCATGTGCACATGAAAAGAATGTGTATTCTGTTGCTTTTGGATGGAATGTGAGCTCTCTCTCTCTCTCTCTCTCTATATATATATATATATATACATACATATATGTATGGTTTAACCTAATGTATGGCCTAACATGGGGTCTAATGTGTCATTTAAGGCCAGTTTTTCTGTACTGATTTTCTATCTGGATGATCTATTCATTAATGTAAGTGGTGTGTTAAAGTCCTATGCTATTGTGTTACTGTAAATTTCTCCCTTTATGTCTGCTAACATTTGCTTTATGTATTTAGGTGTTCCTAAGTTCAGTGCATATGTATTTACAATAGTTATATCTTCTTGGATTGATCCTTTATCATTATACAATGTTCTTCTTTGTTTCTTGTTACAGTCTTTCTTTTAAAGTCTGTTTTCTCTAATATAAGTATTGCTACTCTGGCTTTCTTTTTATTTCCATTTTCATAGAGTACCTTTTTCTATCCCCTCACTCAGTCTGTGTGTCTTTATATCTAAAGTGAGTCTCTTGTAGGCAGCATATATATGGGTCTTGTTTTTGTCTCCATTCAGCTATTTTATGTCTTCTGATTAGAACATTTAGTCAGTTGATATTTAAAATAATTATCAATAGGTATGTATTTATTGTTATTTTGTTAATTGTTTGGGGTTTTTTGTAATTCTGTTTCATTTCTCCTTTCTTCTTTTGCTCTCTTCTCTTGAGATTTGATGACTATTTAGTGTTATTTTAGAATTGTTTTGTGTGTGTACCTTATAATAGAAGTCTTATAACAGTCTAATATTATCTGTTTTTTTAAATTTTTGTGTGATTCTATTTTTCAATATTTTATCGAAGCATAGTTGATTTGCAATTTTGTTAATTTCTGCTGTACAGCAAAGTAATTCAATTATACATACATATATATATATTCTTTTTCATACTCTTTTGCATTATGGTTTACCACAGGATATTGAATATAGTTCCCAGTGCTATACAATAGGACCTTGTTGTTTATCCATCTTATATATACTAATTTATATTTGCTAATCCCACACTCCCCATCCTCCCTTCCCCACCCCAATATCTGGTTCTAACTTATCATCTTAATTAGTGAATAAAGAAAATATGTGGAAAAGCCCTACTTATAGTTAGTTCCCTAGAGTTCTAAAACTTTATCACTAATTTATAAATTAATTTTGAATTAATTACAATTATATTTATAATAAATATAATATAATTTATAAATTAACTAATTTGGGATCTGGCAAGAAAAGGGACTTAGTTTTATTTTTGCCCAAAAATTCTCAGGTAATGGGATAATTTAGCAAACTTTGAATTTTCTTCTTTCTTTATTTAGTTGTTGTTTTCTCATCCCTTCTAATGTCATGTTTTAGGAGGGGCACTTAATTGTGAATTATGTTGCTAAACAGTGAGGCTACCATTAGAGCAAAATCCAACATTCCTTCCTAATAAGGTACATAGAATTTCAAGATAGTTATCCCTTGTTATCTAAGGGATGGTTCCAAGACCTCCCAATAATAAAATCTGCAGATGCTCAATTATTTAAAATGATATAGCATTTGCCCATCCTCCCTTAACTTTAAATCATCTCTAGATTATGTATAATGACTAATACAATATAAGTGTCATGTAAATAGTTGTAAATGTAATGTAAATGCTATGTACGTAGTTGCTGGCATGTGGCAAATTAACATTTCATTTTTTGGAACTTTCTGGAATTTTTCTTTGAATGTTTTTGAATATTTTTTATGCATGGTTGAATCCAAGGATGCTGAACCTGCAAATATGGAGTGCCAGCTATAGTCCATGAAAATTTTTAAGTGCACTGGAGTTGCTTGTCATTATTAGTAATATGTTTTGTTGGCTGCCTGTCTTTTAATTCCTATTAATCACTTGTAATAATCAAACCTATTGAAAAAAATTGTGTGAAATCTGTGACTCTACATCATACTGGGACATGATCAATATAGAGACAAACTTATTGTGTTTCATCATCATAACAACTGAACTTAAGAGCCACTTTAGCTGCATATTGTAAAATACATTATAGTGTTTTACTTTGCAAACTTATGTATGTATTAGTTTAGCATGAGACACTAAGAAAGGAAAAAGGGGAGGAAACCCCTACATACTTATACAATCATAACTCATTTGATTGCATTTTGCCTTATTGCACTTCACAGATATTGTGCTTTTTTACAAATTGAAGGTTTATGGCAATACTGAGTTGCCAGATAATAGTCTTTTTTAGCAATTACACCTTTTTAAATTGAGGTATGTACATTGATTTTTAGATATAATGCTATTGCACACTTAATACACTGAAGTATAGCGTAAACATAACTTTTATATTCAATGGGAAATAAAAAAAATTGTGACTTACTTTATTATGATGTTCACTTTATTGCAGTGGTCTGGAACTGACCCCACAGTATCTCTGGGGTATGCCTGCACTGGGGAGAGAGAGGGAGAGAGAGGAAGAGAGAGAGAGAGAGAAATCCTTCCTATAGGAGTGAGTCTTCAAAACTAATGACAAAAATGATAAAAATTTATCCTCTAATATTTCAAAAGCATGATCTTTTCAAAACAACAAAGTTTTTACCTTTGTAAATGTCTAATTTTGAACATAGGCTCACTAGGGGTTAGGGCCAATTGTTTGGCAAGTGAAAACAAGTTAGAGGATGAGTTAATTCATGAATTATTCTACTGATTTGACATTATGACCCACTGTGATTGTTTAGACCTCTTGATAAAAGCACTCTGAAATGTCTGCTGCTAAATACTAATGCATGTTGCATTAGATTTAATCAGCTGGAGATCCAGAATCTTAGTTTTTGAATACCAAAGGGATAATTTTCAATATTGTTTTTAAGAACTATGTTTTGTTTTGTTATACTAAAATATTCCTGTGTCAAAAGTCTCAAATATTCTATGCTTAATTAGTAACCACTCAAAAACATATTAAATTGATCCAAAATTGTAGATTTAATGAACAATTTCTAATTAAAAAATATTGTTGATTACCTCCTCATTGTTAAAATCATGTTTCTCCTTATTTCCTTGTCTAAATGTAAAATAAGCAGTTTCTTTGAGTAGTCAATAAGAATTTGAGTTTCTAGAAACTGCAAGTGTTTCTCTAAATTTCAAATACATTTAAGTAAATTGTACTTTTAGTATCAATGAAAATTAAAACAATGAAAATTAAGATTTATTAAGAATTTCAGTTGTGGAATCTTTTCTTCTATAATCTACAGAACTACAATTCTTTAATTTATTATTGTATAATATTTGTAAAATTCAATTTTCATCTCATTATGTAACAGGGTTTTTGTTTTCTTTTCAACATATCTATTTTGATAACCATGTAAAAGGTTCCTAATGCTAAGGAGGATATTCTCACTTGAACAAGGTAAGTATGCTGTTACATGCTACTAATAAAAATTATAAACAGGAACAGAAACATGGAACTGATAGAACAAATTAGAACAAAGGAGTGGTAGTCCAGTCAAACAGCATGGTTTGTGGATGATTTTCTCTTCTTCTTTTAGCTTGTTGGTTGAAAAAAAAATACAAAGATGTCAAATGTGCATCATTGACCTTTACCCAGCCTGGGGCACAGCTGCAGTGATCCTCTAATTAAGACCACAATCAAAGGAGAAATGAAGGATGAAGGAGAATGGAATCTTTTCCTCCTCATTTGTAGTAATCTGAATGGGGAAAATTATAGTTTATCAACTCAGTTTTGCATATGTTATCTTTAGTACTTACCACAAGCTTTCAAATTTGGTGATATCCACATTTAACAGGCCAACAAAACAAAAAATGAAGGAAGTTAGGTTATTTGTCCAATATCCCTTGAGTAGTAATCTCCAAGGCTGGTTTTGCATGTTGGCACGCTCGGCTCACTGTTGCCCCACCACCACATGTCCTAACAGTCTCCATCCAGGTCAAAGGCTTTCTTCCTAACATCAGTGTACTTACCTGATACAGTTATTTCCTTTTCAGTGATGATGTTATTATTTAAAGATATATAGTCAATAACTTTTACATATGTATACACACATACATATATGTGTGTATAATAAATTACATACTATATATAATATATTTCCATGGAGTTTAAGAAACAGTTGAAACAGAAGGGAAAGATCATGATCAAAGTTTCAAATTTTCATGACCGATAAAAATCATTAAAAAAAAACAAAGCAAATTTTTCAAAAAGTAGTACACATCAGAGCAATCATATCTCGAACGTGTATTAGGGAGACTTGCTGTGAAATATTATATTTTATATTGTACGGAAACAAAATAACCAAGAGCCAGCAGTCTTTCTGTAAAATCCGACCCCATATAAATTAGAAAGAAGAAAAGAATATAGACATGTAAAATAAAATCGTAAATATTTTTAAATCCCTAAAAATAAGGAATTTCATGAAAATTTTCCTACTTAACAAGAATATATTTCATCCTTTTAAATTAGGTATTAGAGGGGAATTGATCATTAAAATGAATTTCAATGTAATTTGTTTAACCTGATGCCATGTAAAATTAATTTAAAAAAGAATAAAAATAATTACTTTAGTTTTATACTCAGTATCTATGCTTTTTTCTGCCAAATATAATTACAGTACTTAACTTTACACACTAAAAAATTTAAAATTGCAGACTCTAGTAGAATTATATCCTAAACATTTACCTGATTCTTATACCTAATATGATTGATTTTTTATCTTTTATTTACATTTTTAAATTTGTTAAATAATTTCAAATATACAGAAAAATATAAGAATAATACAAAAGACCTTTTTTCTCCTTAACTATTTAAGTTAAATTGCTGACATATATCAATTTTTTTGTTCTGACATTTATTCAGTGTTAGATTTAAGGTATATAATTGATTTTTTCTCTAATTTTATAATGTGACTTTGAAGAAGCTTTTAAAGGAATAAGTATATAATTTTCCTTACTCTTATTATGAGATCATATGAGGCTCAGGAAAAATAAGAACTGAATCACTGTGATACACAAAATTCCCTTTACACAGGGTCTGATAACATGTTATTATTATTCTAAATCTTTTTTGAACTGAGACTATAGAATAAATAATTTAACTTAATCTGAGTGTTCATTCTTCACACATTGTTTTATTAAGTGAAATTTAATAAATTGTATCCATTTAAGGCATATACTTTGATTCATTTTGACATGCATGTATACACAGAAAGGCACTGCCATAATTAAGATACAGAACGTTGTCATGATGGCCAAAAGATGTTTTGTTTTGTTTGCTTTGTTTTGTTTTGTTTTTTCTTGGTAGCTGATTCCTACCCCTGACTTTGGACTCAGGCAACCGCTAGTTTTTTGTTTGCATTTTGTTAAATATTATGGAATTTAAGTCCTGTGCTATATACTGTCTTGTGTCTATGCTCACTCATCAAAACAACTGGGAGATTCATCCATGTTGTGTATTTGCCAGTATTTTATTCCCTTGTATTGCTGAGTGATATTACATTGCATGAATATAGCCCATTGATTTATTTACATACGTGTATATGGACATATGGGTGAGTTCCTGTTTTGGATTAATTATAAATGAAAGTCCCATGAAGATTGCATACAAGTTTTTGTATGTAAATATGCTGTCATTTTTCTTGGTTAAATGGCTAGGAATAGAAAGACAACATTGTATAGTGTGTAACTTTAAGAAATAACTTTCAAAATAGTTTCCCAAAGTGAAATATCTTACATACTACCCAGTAGTATTTTAGATTACAAATTCTTATTATCACAGGATTAGTTTTATAAACTTTAGCCATTCTGATAGATGTATATTGACATCTTACTGTGATTTTCAATTTTCATTTCCATAATACCTAATGATTTTGATCCTTTTGATATTTTGAATATCTTGAATACCTTTGGATTGCATTCTGAACATTATGAATATTATGTTGTAGCAACTAGGTTCTTTTATATTCTCTGAAGAATGTCGATATATTTGTTTTAGTAGGTAATTAATTCACTTAGATTAAAAGTACTCTATCTTATCTGTGGTGGGTGACATCTCAGATCTCGGTCCAGATAGCTTTTGGCTTACCATGTGTATATGTGTATTTATGGTTCAGAGGTCACCCAGAGACTAAGGCATTTCCAATGCACAGAATTTGAGATCTCCCTTTTAAGACTATCTCCTTTCTAGGGTAACTGTCTCATATCCCAGCATCATTTGTTACTGCAAGTTCTTTCCTGCAGTTTCTCTGACCAAAGACAGTGGAGTTTCCATAGATGTTTTAGCAGAACTGCATCATACCAAGATGCTTCTGACATTAAGGCAAAGTGACAGAAATGTGAAATCTCCCTGTGCCAATCTTTTCTAAAGTTTTAAAAATTCTCCAAATTCTTCCTGTTGTTATTCCCTTTTCAGACCACTTGTTACCAAATTGGATGTGACACCCCCTCTTGGGGCCCTAGCTGAACTGAACTGCCCCCCATCTCCCCTCCTCTCTGTCCCAGAGTTCCTTCCCACTCAGGTTTGTGTTGCCGTTAAGGAAATGAGTTTAATGCAACAAGATATGCTTTTATTCAATGACCAGAGAATGGAGAAGGGGAGTTCATGCTCTAAAGGCACCTCCTCCCTGATTACAAGCAGGGACAAGCATTTTGTAGAAAAGGATGAAGGAGATTATAGGGGGCTGTGGTCTTTTGCCATCCTGATTCCTAGAAATCAGTGGCAATTTACCATGCAGTTCATACCTCTTTTCTCCGTTGTAAGACCCTTTGGTGTCTGGGTCAGAAGTGCGTTGAATCAATACGGCCCTTGTGGGCAGAGATCCTATTATTACAATGAGGTGGTGATGAATTGGAGAGCAACTTTTGTCCCAGTTTTGAGGTTCAGTTAGCTTATACCCTTTTCTTGTGGTTAAGCCCTCTTGTTCCTATTGTGTAAACTCAGCTAGATGTTACAGTTTTGATTTCCTGCAAGTTTGCCTGCAGGCAATTTTTATTTGAAATTTTGAGGTGCTGGTGGGGGTGGGGTGTGCTGGGCTTCCTTGCCTAAGATATGTGTAATTGTTTGATAGAGACAGTCTAGGTATAGGAGAGGGACCCTCCAGTTGCTCCCCTGGGTGACACACTCAGGTAATTTTTCTTTTTCTTTTTTTTCTTTTCCTTCCCCCCACCCCACCACCCAAGGTTTACAGTCCTTATCTGTGAATGGGTGAGTTTGTTAGGAGCTTTTTCCTCCATAGGAGTTTCCTTCCACATGAAAATGGAAACTGCTATAAATATTTTTGTAAGGCAGTTAGTATATGTTTTAAGATGCATAACACTAAATGGATTGCCTTAAGACTGCGAATTGTGTCTTTCAGATCTACTGAACACATAGGTAGAACTGAGGAAATAGCTTCAGCATCCAGTGCCTGCCTAAAGGGAGTCAGAGCTATACATGCAGAAGACCAATACACTGGCAAAATTTGATACTGCCTAAGAAAATGAGCATCAGTGCTGTTCCCTCGTCTGTCACACAACAGTGATGATATTAATTATTTCCTTAAACACTATTGTAAACAAGGCTGTGTTTCAGTGATTTATATAGCCTTTATATTATCTCCTCAATTTTAGATATGTGTTTGCATATATAAGTTGTGTTGGGGAGAATAAATTCCACCATGTTTAATTTTTTTATGACTCAGATGTCTAATTTTGGGTTGTGCTTGTATTGTGAAATTTTAGAGCATCACCTGATATTGAAATAGAATGGCTCAAGGACTTTGAGTCACAGCCTCCTTTCTTTAAAAAAAAAGAAAAACAAAAACAAAAACACAACTAGAACTGGAGAGCACATATAAAATAACTATTTTTAGACATTAGACAACAGACTTCACAGGATTGCATTCCCTAAGAGAAGGGACATGTATGATATGCGCTGTATAATTGCCCTTTATTTCTGCTTGTGGAGTTTTTCCAGAATACTGATTTAGAAAGGGGAACCCAAATTGAGTCCAACAGATTTATTGTGTGGAAGAGAAAAATGTCAGGGTTCAGGGAGGGTGAGACTACAGGAGGTAGCAAGGCAGAGTGCTGGAAATAAGCAGTTAGGTGGAAAAAGAACTATAGAAAACGACACAGGACCCTCCCTTTACTGAAAACAAATTGCAAGATGGGAAATTGATAGCCAACTGTATTTTAATCCTATTAAATATGCATGTTATAAATGCTACCATTAAGAGACAAGTTGAAAAACTGGAAAACAGAAACAAAGACGGTCCCAGATATATGTTATCTACAAAATAGAATGTCTTGTGCTCTCCTCTTTTGTACTGAAAGTCATATTCAAGTATCACTTCAAATCTTTGGAAAATAGTACCTAATATTTCTCCTTATTATTGTGCTACTATTTCTTGTCTCTTACATGCAATTTTAATAGCCAGTAGACTCATCAAGGTGTATTCATTATTATACTTTAAATTTATTATTTTATCATAATGGATACAGTATTATGGGTATTATCTTCTCCTTCAAAATAAATTGCTTATAGATAAATTTCTCAGAGATAATTTATGTTATGTAGTTATAAAGGTTCAAGAAACAATGTAGAATACAACACACATATATATACACATACATATATATACACATATGTATTTATATATATAGTGTGAAAAAGAATCCACTTTACTAAACTCACTGATTTTTTTTTTCCTTATCACCTCCCTCTAGTCCTGTGCTTTATAGCATATAGACTAGTTGAACTGAAGAATCAGGGAGATGATAGCAAGATGATGTGTTCAGATTTCATCAGAATTTGAGATACTATCTGATATATCACTTAGACTTTGGGCTTTCTCTGTAAGTTCAAAATGTCTCCATAAACACTATTTGTTCCAGGCCAAATAGACAGTTGTAACAGCACCTAGGAAAAGGTAGAACGAACGTATAATGAAAACATATGGCATCATTTTTTACTGAAGCATTGCACATTGTCAGATGTAATGGAGAATATAAACCAACAAGTTTTAAATATAAATCTGTAATAATTAGCATGTTAATATCATTATCACCTAGAAATACAAAGGTTTCTAATGGAAAATATCTCCCTCTTAATTACAATCATTTTTTTTTGAAGAGTCCTGCGCTTGCATGTAATAGATTTGAATTATTTTGTAGTTTATTGTCTTCCTGTTCTTTTGTCTCAGTGTATTCATTTATTTATTTGTATTTAAAATATGCTCCAGTAACAGTCAGGGATTCAGACTTGCAAGAAAAATGAAACATCATTAATACTAGCTGTGCATGAGCTATAGTGAAAGGTAGTTATATTTAAAGGTTTGGTAAATTAGTAGGAAAATAAGTACCAAAGCACAGAACAAAGCAATAGTTTCTATCATTTTAAATAATTTTCCTTGCTTGGCTACCCACTGAAAAACCTTGGCCTTACCAGCCTTTGCAGGCAAAAACAGGATAAAAGAATTCCTTTTCATCTGAGTATTTTAAGAAATTAAATTATCATGTAAGGTACTCCCTTGGAGAATGTCCTGTTATCTCTTGTCAGCATTCTCCCTTTCATGACCTTTGAAAACATTTTGCTTTTCAGACATATCTTTCCTCCAACTGTTCTCTAGAAAATAAATTGAAAGTTCATCTGATGGTGATCATCTAATAAGAAATAATTTTCAATGTCAAATTGAAATTGGAGAAGCACATTACAGTGTGTTATGATTTTAGATATATATGTTTTTCCCCAGAAGCTAAAACATTTTTCTCAAGGATTCTACTTTTTCTTTTTAAGTTAAAAAACTCTTCTCTCACAGGGTTTTTGAGTGGATTAAATAAGGTACTGTATACATCCTTCCTAATATGGACCCTGATTTATGGTTTTAGAAAAAAATAAATAAGATTGTTTTTCCTTCCTTTCCTTTCACTAAAGTTATTTATGTGCATACCTTGTCTTCCCTATAAATACGTAATCATGAGGTTAAGTATCATGTCTCTTTTATCTGCACAATTTCTCAAAGATAATGAAATGGTGCATTTCATCTCTCAAGTACTCAATAAATGTTTATTGGTGAATGTTGCACGTGGCATCAGTTATAAGCTATATTGGTAACCAGATGGTCATAAATTTAATATTTTTGTTGAATACATGATGAAACCTTTGAAGCAGGCATCTATATTCCCATTTCATTGATGAATAACAAATGCTGTCAAAGGTTCAGTCATATGCTAATAAACAAGGTCATAATGGTTTGTATGTAAGCAGTGTTTTGAAGTTTAGAAAACATTTTTACATCCTATTATCATATATTACATGATTTATGAGAAATTAGTAAAGACCAAGTGTATCACATACAATTTTGAAATTATATCCAATGAATAGAATATGCATTTTTACTCATTATTAATACCTGCAGTCTGTACATTATTTTACAGTGAATCACAAGGCAGGGAAAGCCAATGGTCAGCTGATCTTGTGACATCTGAATGTGATCAGTTTGATAGATTTTTTTACTAATACTACGTTATCTGGAGTGCCAATAAAGGGGCTAGTATAGAGTTGATGTTCAATAAACCATTGTAAAATTAATGAATAAAATTAGTCTACAAATTTCATATTGTGATGGAAAATCTCTAATATCTGCTTCATTTTGGTAGTTGATTTCTCAAAGACCTACTGCACCACTCTGCCCATATTTTCCTCCTTTGAACCCAAGAAATTACTTGTATTCACTCCTGACTTGCCCTTTATTTCATACTGCTGAGATGGTATTACTTTGCTTTAGGTGATGTCTATGAAATAATCACATTCAGGAATTTTAGAGGAGGGAGAAAATACATGTTGAATAGGAAATTACCAACATTATATTGTCATCAAATATAAGTATATTCTGATGACAAAATAATGCTGTTATTTGGAAATACAGAAATAAGTGTCAGAGTATACATTCCAATACACATACAGAAAAACCTGGAAAGTTTACTTTTTTTTTTTAAGTTTACTTTTCAAGAATAATTGAAGTAGACATATTACAAGTATATGCTAATTCACTTTATTGACTGACAACAAAATAGAATGTTTTCTTGTTTAGATTTTGCTATTCTTTGTAGGTGTTTTGAAAGTGGATAACATGTGAAAGTGTCTGTAGCATTCTTTACCCTTTCATAACTGAAGATCAGGAATTCTTTTCTATCCTGTTCACTGCTCTGTGCTCAGTATCTAAGACTTCTGGTTCCAGCTCCAATGTGTAAAGACATTGGAAGTCATTACTCACCTCCTTATAATAATAGAAACGTATTTACCTCAGTTCCTATTATCTGATACAACATGCCCAGCTTTCAACAAAAATTTACAAGGCATGCTAAAAGGCAAGAAGAATACTGTTTAAAGAGATAATGCAAGCATCAGGACCAGACTCAAATATGACAGTATGTTGGAATATGAGACAGGAAATATTAAATAATGGTGCATGCATTGCTCCAAAGGAAAAAGTAGATAAAATGAAAGAATGAGATGGAAACTCTAGTGGAGAATAAAAAATAAATGTTGCAAATCAAAAACACTCTAATAGAAATAAAGAATGCCTTTGGAATTTCCAAAGAAAGAATCAAAAACTCTAAAGATATGTTAACAAAACTTCCCAAATTTAAAATCAGAGAGCAAAATAATAAAAAGAAAAACAGAACAAAGCATCCAAGAACAGTGGAATAATTCCAAAAGGTGTAATATATGAATAATTAGAATACCAGAAGAAGAAGAAAGAGGGAATGGAGCAGAAAAATATATTTGAAGTACTAATGATTCAGACCTTTCCAAAATTAATCACAGACATCAAACAGAGAACACCAAACAGGATAAACACCAAAACCAAACCAAACCAACAAATCAAGCAACCAAACAAACAAACTAGACCTAGAAACATCATATTCAAACTGAAGTAAACCAATGACAAAGAGAAAATCTTGAAACGACCCACAGGAAAATAGTATACAGGAGGAATAAAGATAAAAATTACTAAAGATTTTTCTCCTGAAATTATGCAAGCAAAGTAAGACTTAAGTGAAATAGTTTAGTGTTGATAAAAAAGCACCAATCTAGTATTCTATAACGAGTAAAATATCCTTCAGAAGTGAGGAGAAAAACAAGATTTTCTCAAACAAATAATGCTAGGAATTCATTTCTAGCATCCTTGCCCTGAAAGAGATGTTAAAAGAATTTTGTCATGGGGAAAAAAAGATAATATAGGTTATTAATGCGGATCTATGTAATGGAAGAAGAAATATTTGAGAAAGGATAAATGAAGGCAAGATAAAATAGTTTATTTTATTATTCTTAACAATCTGAGAGATAACCCTTTAAAAAATAACAGTACAGTTTATTTGGTGATTATAGCATGTAGATAAGTGAAATAAATAATAACAGCAATGTCATGAGGGACAAGATGAAGGATTTTAGTAATTGGTAGATATCAATTCAACTGTATCACTCATTCTTTAACCATGAATAGTTTAAAATGTGACCTTATTTGGAAATGGGGTCTTTGCTGATGTAAGATGAAGTCATTAGGGTGGGTCCTGATTCAACATGATCAATATCCTAATAAGTAGAGAAAAACACCCTGTGGCAATAGAGGCAGGTATTGGACCAATGAACGTGCAAGCCAAGCAACACCAAAGATTGAGGGCCATCAGCAGAAGCTAGGAAGTGGCAAGGCAGTATTTTTCCCAGAGTTTCAGAAGGACCATCAGTTGAAAGCATGATTTCAGATTTCTAGGCTCCAGAACTATGACAGGACACATTTCTGTTGTTTTAAGCATAAATAAATAAAGGTTTAAATAGACCAACTGAAACAGCATTTGTCAGAGAGGATAACAATGATAAGACCCATCTATCTATGTGCTGTCCACAACAAGACCACATTTAATATAAGGATTCAGATAGGTTTAAATTTATAATGTTGAGAAAGATATACCATGCTGACACTAGTCAAAACAAAGCTGACTTGTTGTATTGATTATAGATTAGATTTCAGAAAGTAGATAATTATAAAGGTGTCAAGTCTCCAAGAAAACATAAAACTTTAAAATGTGCATGAACCTAACAACTGAGTGCCAAAATATGTGAGGCACAAAGTGATAGAACTGAAGGACCAACTGTAACATCCACTATTATAGCTGAAGACTTTGATACCTTTCTTTCATTGATAGACCAATACAGCAGGAAATCAGTAAAGATAAAGTTGATCAAGAAAGTATTATCAATCAACTTGATCAAATTGATATTTGTAAAATAGTTCATCCAGTAACCACAGATACACATTTTTCCCAAGCTCTGATGGAGCATTCATCATGATAGACCAAATTCTGCATTATAAAACACATCTTAACAAATTTAAATGAAGAGAAATCATACAAAAATCTCTCTCAGTTCACAATGGAAGTAAGCTAGAATTCAATAATAGAAAAATAGCTGGACTTTCCCCAAACATTTGGAGAGTAAATGATACCCTTCTAAATAACAAATTTGTCAAGAAAGAAGTCTCAAGAGGAATAAAACTAAATTAAATTAAAGAATTAAAATGAAATAAAAGAAATCAAAATTCATGGAATGCAGCAAAAGCAGTGTTTAGAGGAAACTTTAGAACATTAAATGCATATATTAGAAAAAATATTCAAAATCTATAAGTTAATCTTCCATATTAGGAAACTAGGAAAAGAGGAGCAATTTAAGGGCAAAGCAAGAAGAAGAAATTAAGGAGTAAAAATTAAAGCAGAACTTAATTAAATTTAAAGAAGAAACCAATTGAGAAAATAAATAAAATCTAAAGCTAGTTCTATGAAAAGATCACTAAAATGGATAAACTTCTAGACAGGCTAACCAAAAAAAAAAAAAAAGGGGGGGGGGTGGGGAGTGATGATAAAGAGAGAAGGGGAGGAAGTGGGGGGGAAGAGGGAAAGAAGAAACAAATTTATAAATTACCAATATCAGAAATAAAATACAGTCATTAGTGTTGATCCTATGGACAACAAAAAGATAAACATGTACTATGAACAACTCTATGCCTACAATTTGATAATTTTGATAAAAGAGACCAATTTTATGAAAGACACAAAATAGCAAAACTCACACAGGAGGAATATATTATCTAAGTAGGGCTCTCCTAAACTTTAAACTTCGTATGTTAAAGTCCTAACTCCCAGTACCTCAGAATGTGAATGTATTTGGCAATAGGGTCTTTAAAAACATAATTACATCAAAATAAGGTCATTTGGGTGAGCCCTAATCCTATATGACTGGTGTTCTCACAAGAAAAGGAAATTAAGAAACAGACACACAGAAGGAAGTCCATGTGAAGACACAGGGAGAAGATGGCCATGTACAAGCCAGGGAGAGAAACCTCAGGATGAAAATAATCCTGCTAAAACCTTGTATTAGTTCCTAGTCTCCAGAACTGCCAGGAAATAAATATCTCTTGTTTAAGCCACTCAATCTCTGGTACATTGTTGTGGTAGCCCTAGCAAACTAATACACAATCTGATTAAAATATGGGCAAAACTCTGAATATTTACTTCATCATTGAAGATATAGAGAAGGCAAATATACATATGAGAAAATGATCAACATCATTTATTAAAACAATAAGATATGACTACATAACTATTACAATGACCAAAATCCGAAAACCTGACAACACCAATTTCTGTCAAGGATGCAGATTAACAGGAATTCTCATTTGTTGTTGGTGGGAATACAGAATGGCAGTCCACTTTGGAAGATCTTTGGTATTTTCTTGAAAATAGTCTTACCTTACAATGCAATAATTATGCTTCCAAGTACTTGTTTAGCTGATTTGAAAGCTTATCCCCACACAAAAACATGTGAATATTTAGAGCAGTTTTATAATAGCCTAAAACCAAAAGCAATCAAGATGTCCTTCAATAGGGGAATAAATAAAGAAATTGTGGTATATCTACACAATGGATCTTGTTCAGCAGTTCACAGAAGTAAACCAGCACGCCACAGAAAAACATGATTGAATTGTTAATGTATGTTGCTAAGTGAAAGAAACTTATCTGAAAAGGCTACCTAGTGTATAATTCCAATTATGTGACATTCTAGAAAAGACAAAATTATAGCGATGGTATAAAAATCAGTAGTTGTCAGAGTTTCAGGTAAGTGAGGGGGATTAATAGGTGAAGCACTGAGGCAGTGAAACCAATCTGTATGATACTCTAATGGTGGATACATGACACTATTCCTTTATCAACACTCATATGATTTGACTACAAAAAAAATTTACCTAATGAAATTCAAATGGAAAAAAAAATAATTTAGGAAAACAGCATCTTGGGGTGAAATGATGATGTCATAAAACTATATTACAAATGTATAAAATAGTCTTATTGAAAGTGAGAAGGAAGGAAGGGCTAAGTAACTGTAGAAATTAGTAGAATCTGCTAGATTAAAAGAAAAAAGAACTGTAAATAAACACTACATTCTATTTGATAAAGCTCTGTCCATGAGGATATGAATTAATAATTCTGACACTGCTATACGTGTGTAGTAGAATTGAACAATTAAAATTAAGTAAATGAGTGGCAGATGATGTTAAGTTTCTCACAGTTGGAGAGGAAGTTTACAAATAAGTTAGGGGAGGAGGAATGATCCATTTGGTTATTAATTATTGTTAAATTATCAGTATTAACTCATGTCTATGTTATATATCTCTGGATAGTAGTGTGCACATGGTTTAGTACTCATACATATATTTTCTTGTTCCCTTAGCTGATAGGGCATAGAATCAATAATACTCCAATATTAATGAGGACACAGAAATAAAATCTTAATTTCTAATACCATTCTCTAATAAAAGGAGCTAAACTCTTTGGAGAAATGCCTTATTCTTGGACTGGGTCCGGAAATATATAAAATAAGCCTGGAGTGTCTTGTAGTGCCAGAAAGTAATACAGTGCTTAAAACTCACACCACACACACACACACACACACACACACACACACACATGCACACACAACAATAAAGGTATGTCAAAGGGACACAGGAGCCAACAGAAAGACCCCTCCGACCAAATCGATAACAATTTGAGCAGAAATAAAGGAATATTGGATTATAGTCCAAAGTAAAAAAGAAATATGGATGACCTCATGCAGATGTAAATAAATGATTGAATAAGTAATAAAAAAACAATCATTGGGAGAGAACAGGCAAATGTTTGGTGAGGAAAAATTCCTAGTAATTCGATACTCTGCCCTTAATGAGGAAGAGCAAAATTCCAACACCTTAAGTGTGGGTTTCACACAGTGACTTCAGTGACTTCTTTCTAGAGAATACACTATGGAAAGGGGTGATGGGGAAGAGTAGCTTTCCAGTGGAGAAACCTGACACACAGTACCTCAGTCAAGAGATCAAGGATAACATATGTACCTTTGATATGATACAAGAAAATGGCACTTTGCCACTGTCATCTTCCTCTTGAAAACTCATAGTCCCTGGCTAGTCATGAGAAAAACATCGGAAAACTCCCAGTTAAGAGACATTCTATACAATGTGTCCAATACTCTTCAAAATTTTCACGGTCATCATCAAAAACAAGATGAGAAACTGTCACAGCCAAGAAAAGTTTAAGTTACATGACAGTTCGGTATAATGTGGCATGCTGAATGGGATCTAAAACAAAAAATGGCATTAGACAATAACTAAATAAACCTGAATAAAATAGGGATGTCAGTTAATAATAATGCATCAATATTAGTTTATTAATCTAACAATGCACCATACTAATATAAGATATCCTAAAAGTCTGAGGACAAATTCTCCTTCTCTGTCAAGTTTTGTGATAAACCTGAAAAGTTTTCTTATATCTAGTTTACTCAAAATCTGAAAAGAGGATTGACACAGTTTAAGCAGACAGAGAAGACACTTCCTCTTCCTTACATTTTTATGTGTCACTATCACAAAGCTTTAAATTATTCAACTGACTCACATGCTTGCTGACAGTGACTTTTTTCAATAGTGCATCAGTTAAACAAAGATAGATACTGCCCTGAAGGTTTTATGTTAATAATAATGTCACTTTTATTGGCGTGTTGCCCATGATATCCAAAGTGATTTTCCATTCTTTCCTTCATTTAATTACAAAAAGAATATTTCAAAAAGTCAACAGTCTGAAAACTGTTCTTATTTACATAGTGTCTTTCATGTTATCCCGATTTATAGAAAGGCTATTTTATGCTGATGCTGTGCTATGCATCTCATTTTCTTGCTACAATATAGAGATACTCCTTTCCCAGGCAGTGAGAGTGCTTGAGCTGACAGCTCACAGGGTAATGCAGTCCAGGACACACGTTATACACACTCATGGGGACAGTTTGCTTCCATATAGAGATCCACTTAGGATTAGGAATTCCAGGCCCATTTCTGCAATGAGAAAAATTCTCAAGTCACAATCCCAATTCCAATGGTTTCTGTAGGATTATGAATCTTCTTTGTAATTGCACCTTAGTTCAACATTTCTGTTCTTCCAATTCTGTTTCCTGTACACCCTGAGAGTTGTAACAAAGAGAACTCTCCAAAAAATCTCCTGCACCCTTGTTTCATAGTCTGATATCTGGGAAAATCCTCCCCCAAAGCGGAGGTTCAGGCAACTCACCTGATCATCCAATTTGTGCAGAAACACAAGTGGCCTCAGGTAATAAAGAAACCAATGGATAGTGAAAAAAATCTTAGATGGTTGGTCAAGAACCAGAAAGGAAATGTTTGATTGTCAGGTGTCTAGATCTATGAAAAAACATGTTGGATGGATCTATGTGAATCAGAACGTGTTGTAAAGATCCTTGTATTGTATTTTAATTCTAACAGTCAGCACCCACCATAGAAGAGTCAATCAGGAAACTACCACATAGAAACAATGACTTTGCAAGTTGTCATTAGCCATTGCCTACCACATAGTAGGCACAAGGAGCATATGTGGACTAGATAGTTATCTGAGATAGGGGCCATCCATGGTTCAAGAGCATAACCTCCAACTCACTCAAGCTAATCTAGTTAATGTTGCTACTGAATACCAGATCTCCAAGGAACAAAGACTAGTAATGCCTTCGATATGATACCATTATTTAAGGAGATTTTCCAGCTACTTAATGAAAATTTGCTTACATTGGACACTCCAAATCTAGAAGGGGAGCTGATTTGTCGTTATTGTGACATAGGTTTGCATTTCCCCTGTGCAAGACCTTGGGTCCCCGTGACTATCCAAAGATTAACTGAGCATTTGAACCACTGATCTAGTGATCCTGCAAAACCATTCCTTATACCAAAAGAACCACTTTACAGCAGAGGAAATATGACAGTCAGGATTTGATCTTGGATCCATAAATCTCTTATATAATGCACTGCCAG
Organism: Hippopotamus amphibius kiboko; assembly: GCF_030028045.1. Classification (NCBI taxonomy): domain Eukaryota; kingdom Metazoa; phylum Chordata; class Mammalia; order Artiodactyla; family Hippopotamidae; genus Hippopotamus; species Hippopotamus amphibius. The sequence goes on along the minus strand of NC_080195.1, from coordinate 95,440,774 downwards.
AGATCAACAAGCAAGGAAAGGAGCCAACCGTAATGTCAAGAGTAATTGACATTGATCATCAAGGGGAGGTAAGGCTGTTGTTATCTTATTGACCCAAGGCTGTTAATTTAAAAAATTGTCCTGTACCTATAGTTGTGCTTTAGTATAAATTAGTGCCATTTATATCTATACGTATTTCTAGAGATTCTTTTCTGCTTTGTTGTTTTGTCTACCTTTGTGCTAATACCACTTTTCTTTAATGTGGTTTAGTAAATCTTGTTGTAGAGAATGTATTCTCCACATTGTTCTTTAAATGTGTCCCAGCTTTTATTGACCCTTTTTAATCTTATAAATTTTAGACTTTATTCATCAATTTTTGCAATCAATTCTGCTGGAATTTTGGTGTGATTGCACTGAATCTGATCCTGTTCAAATTAATTGAAGCCTTTAAAATTTCTTCAACCTATTAATATTATACTGCTTAATTCATTTATTTATTGAATTTATCTCATTTACATTTTTATCTGTGGATATCTTACCCATCTTTTGTTAGATTCATTTCTAACCCTCTGATACATTTGTAAGTGTTACCTTTCTTTTAAAATGTCATTTTCCAAATATTATTTCAGGTATAAAGAAATTAACTAAAATTTAATTTTACTTAGTTTTCTTTTCTTCTTCCAGTTTTTTGGAGATATTGACATACAACACTGTATATGTTTAACGTATACAGAATAATGACCTACATTTGACTTGCATACATCATGAAATGATTACCACAATAAGTTTAGTAAACATCCATCATCTCATATAGATACAGAATAAAAGAAAAAGAAAAAAAAATTCCTTATGATAAGAACTCAGGGTTTATTCTCTTAACAACTTTATATATACTGTACAGCACTGTTAATTATATTTATCATGTTGTACATTACATCCTTAGTACTTAATTATCATATGCTTATAAGTTTGACCTTTTGACTGCCTTCATCCAATTCCCACTCTCTTCAATCCGCTCCCTGTCTCTGGTGACTACAAATCTGATCTCTTTTTCTATGAGTTTGCTTGCTTGTTTGTTTGTTTGTTTGTTTTTGAAGTATAATTGACCTGCAACACTATGTTAATTGCTGTTATAGAACATAGTAATCTGGTATGCCTGTATGTTTCAAAACAATCACCACAATAAGTCTAGTTAGGATATGTCACCATATAAAGATAATACATAGTTATTAACTGTATTCCCACACAATACATTTCACAACTGTGACTCATTTATTTTGTAACTGGAAGTCTGTACCTCTTAATCTCCCTCACCTATTTCTGTCATCCCCTCCTCCATTTCCATCTGGCAACTACCTGTTTGTTTTCTGTATCTATGACTCTGTTTTATGATATTTGTTCATTGGTTTTGTTTTCTTAGACTTCAGATATAAGTGGATGTTAAGCTTGAATTTTATATCAAGTTAAACTTTAGCTTGTATCCAATACTGTAAATTCACCTTCTAATTCTAAAAATCTATTTAAAAAGTCTTTGGGTATTCTACACTCACAATCAGTTTCTCTGTGAAGAATGACATATATTTTTATTCCAATTCTTACAATTGTTATTTCTTGTTGTTTTCTTAGTTTACTTAAAACCATTAGATTTTTGAAATGACGTGAAGATAGTGGGCATGTCTCTACCACAGGGAGATAAGGGGGTCTAGTTCCACTTTTAAAGAATCAACGCATGCCTGGGTGGTAATATCCATTGGTACATGGATGCGAGCCACAAATGTTTGGCAGCAGATTACAGGTCTACTTCACTGTAGCCTTGAAAGCAGTGGTGATTGATGGAAAATCCTCCTGATGAGCAGAGCCTTAGGTGATATACCTGCTCTTATACTTTGAGGAATTACATACAGACTTTTTTTCAGTGGAGATTAGTCTGCTCCACTGGTTAAGAGTGCCTGGAATAACTAATATTGGAATATTAAAAACAAGGAGTTCTGGGATAGAGACTTGTAGAAGATATCTACCATATTTTAATGCTCAACCAAGAGCATTTTAACACAGCACAGGCACTAAACAACCAAGAACAAAAAATAGCCAGCAGGTTTACATCAGTCATCCTTAGTCATTGGCGACACCAATATTGGCATTATAACCACACAAACAAAGTTGTTTTAGGGTTAGGGATGGAGGCTAATTATGAGAACATCTGTATGACTATTCTGGCTATTGGTCCTCAGATACCTATCCTGGCAACAATAAAGACCAAGGCTAAGCCCTCAATAGGGCTTCAGTTCTCAAGATGAGATGGCCTTTTAGTGACAAATTGCTTATGATGGTGCTTTGCACTCTGGAATGATGAGTGCTTTATTCTCAGAGGAATGCACATAAATTTTTGATATGGGTTTCCCTTTCTTACATGCAGAGCCTCAGCAAGCACAAATAGCTGAGTGCTACTAGTATAGAATCCCATATAATATTATTTAAGACCAGGACACATGCCTTATAACAAGGAATGAGGGATGGGGGCTCATGGCCATGGTACCCAGTGATCATGTCATACCATACCATACCTTCTACTTTGATAAGCTTTGTTAATAACCTTTGAAAGCATAGATGAAGTACCAATTTGGAGGTTGCACTAGGCATGATGGCGTGCCAGCCATCAGGATGCACAATACACATTGAATCAAAGATGTTGTGTTCCTATTAGAAAATACCCATGGTCTGGGGTTAAACATGAGTGTTCCCACTTACCATCACTCCCAAGGACACATTGGGTTTGTGCTTTTTATTCCTAAACATTGGGGTCTTGGTTTCTAAAAGGGGCACATTTTTTTCTCCAGGATAAACAACAAAAATCCCATTTAATTATAAAATATGACTGTTACCCATGAAATTAGAATTCCTTGGGTACAGGAAGCAGTAGGCAAAAAAGGAATTGCTGACTTGGCAGGGAGAACTGACCGATCATCAGGAGTAGGTAGGGTTGCTCTCGCTCAGAAGAAGTAGGGAGGAGTATGTGTGGAAACCAGGCAATCCACTTGGTCCCTTCCCTTGGCCAAATACAAATGTAAATGGACAGGAAACAACCACTAGGGACATGGTAACTAGACACCCAGGCTCCTCATGAATCAAAGTCTAGATCCCCATGGTAGGTGAGCAATGCAGGTCAAAAAAGAGAGTTGCCTAAAGGAAAGGGAATCTAGAATGGATGGTCAAAGAGGAAGATACATAGAATCAGTTGTGGTTCTGAAACCAGTGAGTGTCAGAGGCCAAAGTCACTCTTTCAAACTTCCTTCTTATAAACTTCCCTTAGGAAGAGACCTATTCATAGTTTACTTGCCCCGTGTATGTTTGTGCAGAATTGGAGATATTCAAGGTTAGAGTGCAGTAGACATAGCCATGTGATGCACTGCCTACATCCCCTTTCAAGGGAAAATGTGTTCAGTGACTCAGGGGAGTTCACTCAGCAGAAGCCTCCAGCCATCAGTCAGTTCAGACTCTTCCAAGGTTGCAGAGAACTTTCTTGTCCAAGGTTGCAGCCCTCCCAGAGTATGATCTATGTGGGGATAGAAAGGCCAGCCAGTTTAGCTTCATGGAAGATTATGGTTATATGCAAATGTTGATCTGTCCTCTTTGCTGGGTTGTCTGACCTTTCTCACTCCTCAAATATTTCCTCAACCAATCTTGCTTTGCCTTATTTTTTTCACAGGTGTTGATCCTAATACAAATCTTGATCCCCCAACCCTGTTGTATTTACTCAAATATTCATCTATCATTTTAAAGTGTACATATACTTATATATGCTCTTAATATACGACAATAAAAATAAAAGTAATGGAACTTCATTGGAAAAACTTTGAAAACTTGTAATCAATTAATTTATTTAATAAATATCGATTGACTGTGTCTGGGTGGCAGGGACTGTGCTGGATGCTAGGAATAATAATAGTGAAAAGAGAAACAGAATATTTATTTTAAAGAAAGCTCATTTTAATTGGAGCAAGAGTCATGTAACAAGTTAATGAAATTACACTATTATGATGACTGTACTGCATGCTAAGTGGTGTAGAGGTAGGCAGGTGGAACAGTGAATCTGGGGAAATCATTTCAGCTGTGGTAGCAGAGGCAGCCTCTCTTACCAAAGATCTTAAGAAGGCCAGTGAGCTAACCCTGTGAAAATGTATGGTAAACTTTCCAGGCAAACAGAATATGTGAAGTAATCTCCTTGTCATTTAGAGTGGAGTATCAATAGATAATTTGAAAAGTTGATAAATCAGAGAATAACAGTGTAGCCTATTAAGAATTATGTTGTTACCTAATCAAAAATATGAATGATGAAAAATAATTTTAGGGAATGAGACTAGAGATCTGGGCATAGGAACCTGGTGCACATGGTGATGATGGACTTTTATTTTTTTGAAATATTTATAAATGGTTAGATTTATATTTTGTTTTACTATTCTTCATAAAAAGGAATGAATAAAAACATGAAAAACATTCCACAGCATTTAGATGAAAGTGCAGTATACTAATTAATATTCTTCATGTTATATTTTGAATATTTGAATTGCTTGACAATAGTAGATATTCAAAAAGTTCAGACAATTAAAATGGAGAAATACGGTTGCCTAAAGCATGTTTAGTTCTCTAGGCTGGTTTCAACTGGGATTTGTCGAACTTTTTCACTAATATCTCTGATGACTCCTATATCTCTGATGCTCAATATGACCAATGTTTTGATATTCCCTTAATATCTGAAACTATAAATCACAATTAGACAGATAAATTAAGCAGACTTGAATTAGACCTTAATTTTGAAAGAATATATTCATTAAAATATTTAAAAATAGGATAACAGGTTGCCCATACAGTATAATGCATGGGTAGCCAGGTAATTGTTTTAAAGATCTGAGAAAAATATTTAGAGTTAACACAAATGGATTTTGAATTTTGCAAATGGATTTCAAATTTAAAATGTTACAGTTAAAATAACGTTCCATAATTTATGTGTAATGTTATTTTAAAATGTTATTTTAACATGTTATATGTTACATTTACAAGTTATATAACGTAATATAACATGGAAAATTGCATAATGTTGAATAATATAACATGTTACAATTTCTCTGTCAAGTTTAGGACACAAGCAACTAATTTTTAATTTTTCTCTATGACTTGAGGTTTTACAATCAAAGCCTGGTGCTAAAAGTCACATGACTCTTTCTTTTTTGTGTGCCTTACAAAGAGTTAGATTAGTCCTTAATGCTCTCAACAAGTTTAAAGAGGCTAGTTTTAACTAACACTCCTTCAGCTGTTACCTCTGTAGTTTAAGTGGTCTCTGAGTACTTGGGCATCTTATCAGACATACGTAGACATAACTGTCAAAAAAAAAAAAACACAAAACAAAATCTTATTTACATTATTAAAAGTATTTCAATGAGCTATTTAGAAACAATATGCTCAAATATGTCAAGTTGAGAAGCTATGAAGTGATGTTAATATTGCAATGATTGCAAACCTAGTCAAATAATATTAAAGCTTTACATCATCTCATCAGCAAATTACTAGAAGTATATGAAAAGCTTTCTTTTCTTTCTTTCACTCCCTCTTCTCTGTCATCCACCTATTCCATCTTCTCTTCCTCCTCCCCCACCTTTTGTTGCCACCACCCTGTCCCTCTAAATTTGGCAGTACTAGAACATCCCACTTATGGGTGCCAAGACAATACTATTAAGGAAAGATTATTTTTCAAGTGTGAGTTACTTTGAAGTATGCAATGTGAAACATATGTGTACATCTTCGGAGAAAACTGCATTTGGATATCAAAAATCCAATCCAATGTGGACATCAAGTTTATTCTCTTCAACGTGAAAATGTTAGAATTTTTTTTAAATTCTAGAATTTATGTTGTGGGTCTTTTGTAGAAAATCTGGTGAGTCAAATGTTATTAAACTTAAAAAAAAACATAAAGAATAAAACACGCAGCCTTTAAAAAACAAAAATTATCAAAATACAGTCTTTTACTATAACTTAGGACTAAAGAGAATATTCAGATCACTTAATAGTTGCTTGTTTCCTCAGCCATGCCTGCAGAGATTACTATTCTTCTTCCCTCTCCCGAGGTTTCCGAAGAAACATCTGAGCCAAAAAAGTTCATCATATTAATTTGGAAACTAGCATAGAATATTACTTCTTTGAATCAAAGTATAAATTGTTCCTGCTTTCCAATTTCTTGGAACCCCAAGTGTGACTTTTAGTCTAAATTATTGGGATAATTATCTCAATTTCTCATTTCCCCTGGTTCTGAACATTCAACCTGGGTGTTTTATATGAACAAGAATATGCAATTGAGCTGTTAAATGAATATAAGCTCAGGCCATTTAAAAATTTTAATAGAATTATTTGGTGTATGCATTTAATACCACCAGACCCATCTATCCATTTATACAAATGCAACTACTAATCACTTATATTAGAATGAACTGATATGTCAATAGCATCATCTTTAAACTCTTGGGGCTTCATCTTCTATATGAGGTACTTAATTTCATGCTCTAATAAAATTGCTGATTTATATTCTCTACTAACTAATCCTTCTAACTTTGTCCAATAATAATTAAATTGCTGGCATATTCCAAAAAGACAATTTTAAGCTGTTATTGGAAAGAGAAAAGAGTTGCTTGCATAAATGTAAATTGGCTTTGTTGTTTATTAACATAGCTAACATTCCTCACTGAATTGAAATACACCAATGTATAATGTCAGGATATAGGAGCTTAGAAAGTTTTCACAGTTAGTTTATGTTCTATACGTTCACAGTGATTTGAGTGCAGAATTTAAATTAACCAACTTATAGCTTCTATTATTTTCTTTGGCAAAACAAATCACACCATTTGCAACTGATGATGCATTTATGTAATTTTGCATAACTCCAGCCAAACAAAACTACTTAAATGTCTAATTCAGCTTTACCTTTTGTTATTTTTTAAATCTAATAGTAATACTGTGATTGTTATTTAATTCTTTGATGCTTTTCATTTTGGAGTTTATATACTTCTAGCATCATTATATGCTTTTAACAAGACCAAAATGTATGTAGTTTTAAGAACCTAATTTCAAATATGTATTGCGTGATATAACAAAGAGTAGTGAGAGAATTACTTTTCTAGAATGTAATTTGTTAAAAAGTTTTAGCCATATTGTGTACCTCAATTCTACTTATAACTTTAATAAATTGGGTTGTTATGGAGAGAACCAGTACAGAGGTCATTAGTCTAAGGGTGATATTGCTGGGTTTTCTCTTGGAGAACAAACGTCATTACTCAGATGTTTTTCATTGGTTTTATTAGTTTCCTTATTAGAGAAATCTACTGTTATTCTTACTAGAGGATGAAAGCTTGAGTGTCAGAATGCTAGGTGAATGGCAGGAGAATAGGGCTTGGAGAATGACCACACCACTTAATTAATACATTTTCTTTTAGTCCTTTTATTTTCCATTTGGTACTCCAACCTCAGCTGTGTCTGATTTTCTTAAGGTTATATTTCCTCTGATGCAGAATAAAAGCCTTATCTGTATCTTTCAAAATTTCCTCCTCTTTTAGATCCTGCAGCAACTATGAGGGGTACCTGGTGTCTTAAGAACCTGAACCTATTTTTAATTCTATAGGGCATTCAAGGGACATCTGAGCTTCCTACTGATTTTTCTCTTAGCATTCTCAATTTAAGTCAGTTATCACTGATCTATTTGCTTGTCAACATTTTCAAAGAATGAAAAATGTCATTCTTTTTTTCTTTGTGAGATTTATGCTTCCCCTTTTTTTGGATCTTTCTATTGTCTTTTTGGTTGGTAATTGAGAAGGTTTTAAGGAAAATACACACATTAAGACCACCCTCTTTAACTAAAATTCTTTATTTTAAATTACTTAAGAAAAAACAGGAAAATTATTTCATAAAATTTTTTAGAAGATAAAATATAGGAAATAGGTAGTTAGTAGCAAGGAGGTGACAGCGGTGAAAAGACAAGAGGGAGTAATGGAGTCACACCCTGACCATCTGGGGACCCTCCCAGAACAGGCAAAACTAGGGTCTGCGGTGGGCAAATTTATCCTGATAAAGAGAGGACACAGTAATGTAAGGGAACATACCCAGACCACACAGGCATATAATCTATATCCCAAATTCATTATACCATTATTATAATAAAATCTACACGTGTTTCCCCCCACCCCATGGGTGTTTCTTAGCAAGTCAAGGGTGAGAGCATGCGTGACAGTGAACTTGTCACAGAGCTCTGGACTGTCACTCAAATAATGACCCCTGTCACTCACCCCGTCTCCCCACAAAATGCTCCTTAAAAATGCCTTTAAGTCTGTACAGAAGCGCTGGTTTCACTTCTTAGGAACAGCTGGCTTTCTCCCTCTGAGAATATACCTATGCTTAAGTAAACTTTCCTTCACGCTTATGCTTGAAGTGGTAGTCTGCAATTCTCTGCTTGCTATTGTGAGCACTGAGGTGGCTAGTCAGGGTCTTCCATTGACCTCCTCGTTAAAGCTATTGTGACATAACTTATGCCAACCCAGTAACAAATATAGTTTCTCAGAACGCTTTAATGAATCCTTTCTGGCAAAGAACAACACGAAAGAGTTGTATATCCTAATTTGATCAAAGTATTGCTTTTTGGAAAAGAGGCGAACTTCTTGCTTGTCCTTTTCAAGAAACTTCGATTGCTGGTACTAACATGACCCTCAGACTTCTCAGTTCTTAGAACATAAAGTTATGACATGATTCTGCCCCTTAAGAGATATATAGGAAGAAGTATAACTGTCTCTAGAAGCTTCTTTTGATCTTAATTTTTGGAAATGCTTAAAAATCATCTGGAATTTTCTCTAAATTTTATGTTTAGTGCTATTTGATTGGAAATTCAGTTACTTTTCAAAGTTCTAAGTAATTTATATGTATAATATTTTTCCTGGGCCTAGAAATTTTGTAAGCTTTTTGGGGAGAGAAGGGGGGTTGTAGGTACTCTGATGTCTACTAGATAAAATGGCACTGAACAAAATGTTACATATTGCAGATATTGGTCCTTTCAGCGTTCACCTCCAGGTCTCCATTATCTTAGCATCATTAAGAATATCTTTTGGAATTGCATATGTTAGCTGAATATTTAAATGGGTCTCCTAGATCTAAGGAAAATACCACTTGATATTATTAGGTCATTTAAAAAACTTTAATGAGATCTTAGCTTTCTTGTTGCTGTAATAAATTAAAATGTCCTTGTTTGTTTGTTTTGCTTTGTTTTATAAATACTCACATGATATCTTAAAAATTGTATTTGGTTGAAGTTTTTTTAAAGCTTTTAGTAAGAAATTTATATTTTGTAAAATTATTTTCAGATTCCCCAATCTTGAGGAACTTTTAGGCGCTTCAGAAATAATCCACATAAAATAAATGACATAGCATGGAGTAATATATTGAAGAAAAAAAATGTAATAGATTAGATTAGATTTGCAAATGAAATGTTAACTTTCCCAGGGGAAAAAGAAAAGGATAACTGTTTCTCTAGCTACTCTCTGTTAGGCTCTCTTTTTTATGGTGATTTCATGGCTAAATCACTTTCATAAAATCATCCTGTTCTCTGTTCTTCCTTTCCTATATTTTCCTTTTAAAAGTTATCAAAGTAGACTGTTGCCTGTAGCCAAAACGTGCTCAGCTGACTTTAATGTAGAATATTGCAGCTTTGTCTCCTATGGTCAAATGTGACATCCATTAAATCAAGAGTTAAGAATGGAAGGCTTCCTCTTGATGATGCAGAAGAGGTCACTTTACATGAGACAAGACTGAAATGAACTGTTAAGCAAGGTTTTTTCTAGAGAGCAGATAGCTCTGACTTCTGTTATCAACATGGAATATTTATTTATTTACCTTTTTATTGTAATAATTAACATGCAATATTAAATTAGTTTCTAGTGTACAACATAGTGATGGGATATTTTTATACATTATGAACTAACTGATCACCTCAATCAGACTGTTACCATCAAAGTTGTTACAATATTATTAATTATATTCCCTATGTGTATGTTACATCCCTGTGACATTTATTTCACAGCTGGAAGTTTGTATTTCTTAATTTCCCTTATAAATTGGTATAGCAACAATGGAAAACAGTATGGAGGTTCCTTAGAAAACTAAAACTAGAAACACCTATGTGATCCAGCATTTCCATTTCTGGGTATTTATCCAAAGAAAATGAAAAAATTAATTCAAAAACATATATGTACCCCTCTATTCATTGTAGAGCTAGTTACAATATCCAAGATATGGAAGCAACCTAAGTGTCATCATGAAATTTTAAAACCTAAATATCACTTGGGCATCATTTTTAACAGCATGCTTATTTAGGAATTGTGAAAAAAAAATGAAGAAATAATCTTGCCTGAGATCACAGAGCTTGCCATTAAAACATGGCCAGGTTATGAATCTAGAAATTCTGTTGTTCCAGTTGATTACTCTTATATTTTCTAGTGATTTATAGATAATATTTATTTTAAACAAAAATAAGTGCCATGCAGACATTTTCAGATATAGCCATTATGCTAACAACAAATTAAAAAGGTCTTTAAGCAGATGTATTTACAAATTCCTTACTTAGATAGAAGAAATAGTAAATTACTGAGAGGTGATTCAGACCTTTCTTATATAACTAGCTTTTAAAATATATCTTTAAAACATGTTTTAAATATTTGTTTGGTAGGGCTGTGCCAGATATAACATCAAGAGACATTTAAAATTTTATTATTATAACACTCATTTTTTCTATTGATTTTTTCAAAAAATTGCTAAGGGTTTAAAATTATAGGTACCAAAACCTACTTATTGATTTTCTTTCATAGTTTCTCTTCACATATAAAGTATTTTCTCCCAGGATGTACTTCCCATTACTATACAGAAACTAGAGACGCTCTCAGTAAGAATATAAATATATATATACAATTTTTATTTTTATTTATAGAATATTTAGAATATATAGTTACATATATGCTTTGCCATCTTATGTCATAGTGAAATTATGCATTTTTTAAATAAATTTATTTATTTATTTATTTATTTACTGGCTGAGTTGGCTCTAGTTGTGGTGAGCAGGCCTCTTATTGCAGTGGCTATTCTTGTTGCAGAGTACAGGCTCTAGGCGCACGGGCTTCAGTAGTTGTGGCACATCAGCTCAATAATTGTGGCTTGCAGGCTCTAGAGTGCAGGTTCAGTAGTTGTGGCTCATGGGCTTAGCTGCTCCATGGCATGCGGGATCTTCCTGGACCAGGGATCAATCTGCAATGGCAGGTGGATTCTTAACCATTGCGCCAGGGAAGTCCCACAATCATGCATTTTTGAACTTATACTTAATTTGCCTAATTTTTTCTACATTTTTTTAACTCAGGGTTTTTTTTTCCCCTTCATTATTTAGATATCTACTGATGCCAATTACTGTAATTATTTCAGGGAGACCTTTCTCTTTCCAACTAAGGCAATCTTGTGGTATTTCCTATAAATTTCAAGTATCCAGACTCATTTCCTCCCTACATTTTTCATTAATTTATTAATCTTTTTTTAATAAATTTATTTATATATTGGCTGTGTTGTGTCTTCGTTGCTGTGCAGGCTTCCTCTAGTTGTGGAGAGCGGGGGCTACTCTTCATTGTGGAGCGCGGGCTCCTTATTGCTGTGGTTTCTCTGGTTGTGGAGCATGGGCTCTAGATGTGTGGGCTTCAGTAGTTGTGGCACATGGGCTCAATAGTTGTGGCGCATGGACTCTAGAGCACAGGCTCAGTAGTTGTAGCGCACAAGTTAGTTGCTCTGAGGCATGTGTGATCTTCCTAGAGCAGGGATTGAACCTGTGTCCCCTGCTTTGGCAGGTGGATTCTTAACCACTGTGCTACCTAGGAAGTTCCTCATTTATTAATCTTACCAGTACAGGTGAATGACTTTTATAAAGTAAACTGTAGCTTGGACCTGGAGATTATGATTTAGTGCAGTCTTTTTTCTGGAGCTAACAGCCTCCAACATTAATTTACATACACATTTATTTTGGCTGTATAATCTTAAGAGAAGAATCTCCATAGGTGTAACTCTGTCTTCCTTGAAATGATACAGAAATAAATAACACAGTTTTGACCTCTAGGTTTACCAGTATATTATTGAACTACTATAGCAAAAAGTAAAGTGGTTTCTTATTAGCTAGGGATTTAGTTCCACCCTGAAACAGAAGTCATTTTAATAAAAAAATAAATTAATTTACCCCTTGGAGTAGATTCAGAGATCTTGAGTTACTGAATGAAATATCAGTTAGTCTTCTTGTATTAGAAATGAAAAGGATTGAGGGGAATAGAATAAAGCAGACTCAGAAAGAAGAAATTGTTAAGATACAGAAAGCATCACTCCCAGGTCATTTTATGAGAACAGTTATAAAATGAGACAATTCTCCATGGTTCTATCTTATTTCTCTGTCTCTTTTGAGAGGAGTCATTGGCAGCTTTAGTTCTGGATAATCATTTCATGGATGTTTGTATACCAAAATGCTGTGGAAAATAGAGATACTCTCTCCTTCCTGAGCAGGGGACAGATTTGTTTGCTGTCTAGAATAAGAGCTAATGTTTTTCTGTGTTGCAAAGTTTGGGCAGGTTTGCTTGCAGTCCTTTTATAGTAATGGTCATTTCTTAAGCTTGGACTTCCTTGGCTGAGGCCCAAAGCCAAGTAATTTGCAAAGTAATCTTATATTTCTAGATAGTATATGTCTACCTCTGTTATTCAAGGTGGGCCCTTTTCTAGGCTACCTCTTTTGTATATCAGGATCCAGGATGAACTCTGTATCACTTAGTATGAAATAAGGATGAGCAGGAATTACTCTATCCTCCCATCACATCATGGAGAGCCATGCTGGTATCTGGGTGATCTGTGGGACATACATGCAGTTTTTTTTCCAGCGGTGACTCCTCAATCCTGTTGCTCCTTGATAAAGTTAAAGCTGATGATACTTTGCACAATTTTTTGAATGCAAACTAGAGACTAAAAATAAATAAATAAAAAGTACATACCTTTGAAATAATTATGTGGAAAAGGGTACTTTATATTTAAATCTCAAATATATAAAATTATATTCTTTATTATTATGAAAATATATAAAAAGAAAACACATTTTCTTACAAAAAGCACATATCTAGCAATGTCTTGCCACATTTAGGCCATATTAATAAAATATGATGGAGAAATTATTTTAAGAGTGAATTAAATAATGTTACCCTATGGCTTCAATAATTTGAATAATTTGTAAAACCAAAACTTGTGAATTTTAATCTAAACTTAGATTATCTATTTATATCTATTTAGATTATGTATGTCAAAAATAAGGTGTTTTGTATTTTGACATTCATAATCTAAATGAATTAATATTTCACTCCATATTGCCAAAGTAAGCTTGGCATTGATCTGGTTTATAAGAAAGGGTTCTAACTTTGTTAATTAATATTATAATCAAGTACACAATAGGTTTTTCATGAAGAGGATTTTCATTTACTATAAGATAATTATGTTAGAAGAAACCTATAGACACAATACTAAAATGTACTGAATATATTGCAAGAATGTATACCCACAGACAGTGTATTTATATAAAATTATGCAGGCCACAAAACCTCAATTTTTAAAATAAATAAATGACAGAGAATTTTTCTTACTATAGGATAGAAACCAAAGTTTAATATTAAAATAAATATAAATGTATATTTATATACACACATATTCCCTATTGAAGCCAAAATTTTCAAAGTAAGACTATTTTAGTATATATTAGTGATTGATATTATGAGACATAGAAATATGTAGGACATAATGTACCTGAACTTTTTTCTCTTGTAATTACACTTTTATATTATTGATTAATCAATACTTTACAAACTTAATTTTATGTTTTGTACCTTTGTATATTTCAAGTCATATCTATCTGAATGTTGCATTAGAAAAAGGAAAATACATTCTCTCTGATAACATATTAGCTGTAATCTTGAGAAAACTTGTATAACCTAGGAAGATCTTAAATTTTTTTGTTTCATTGAGAAACCAAGGGGCCAGACATGCAGTAGCTAATTTTTATGTTCAATAATTTCAGTAGTAATTATTTCATTATTATAAAATAATCCAAGTTAACAAAGGTCAAAACTGAAAACATAAAAACTGGTCACTTCCTATTCTTCCCTTCAAAAAGTAAACACATCTCTATCACCTTTGGACCTGACCTTACCCTATTTTTGTTGCAGCCTACTTTATAACTTCCAAAAAAGCTCTAAGTATGACAGGGTCATTGATGGAGCTGTGAATTCCTCTGACTTTTCTGACTTGTAAGGTGTACTTTCTTTTTATTAGGTGTTAAAACCAAGAGCAGTTTGAAACATATAATTTGTGATATCTAATTAATCAATCATTTATATTCAATTATAAAAAAAAACTCATGCTGTAGAATAAAGGTCTGTATCATGCATAAAAGTGGAATGTAATAAGTTGCTTTCAATACCACCCCAACTGGTAGGCTTGACTTTTTTGAAGAGTCCAAATTAACTTGGAGCAAAGATAAAAATCTTTTGAGGAAGCCAGACAATGGGACACAAAAAGCAATTTCTCCCACACCTGGACTTTAACTACATCAAGTGGCCCTGGGGCTTGGCTTTATAAATGAGAAGTAGTTGGCAATTTATCATTTCTGCTCTTAGGTTTCTCATCCTCCATCTTCCTCTGAGCTACTAAAATACTCTACAGGTATTACTGCATTTCTCATGATGTATTATAATTTATTTGCTTACTTGTTTATCTTTTCAACTAGATGATAAATTATTTAAGGTAAGGGAATTAGTCCTATGCTGGTTTATTCACAGTATTTTACATCTGGGCCATCCAGGGAAGAATGAATTGCCCTGGGGCAACTCAACCCATTTGAACCCGCCCAAGAAAATTGTACTTGAAAGAAACCAGGCACTGGTGGCAATTTCAATGGACTTCTTGGATGTCATTAGAGAAAGAAATTTTAGAATTACAAGCAAAGACTGTAGCCAACCCTCCCTAGCTCTTAGCCCAAAACAGTCATCTCAATTGAAGTAGCCAAAGATAAAACTGCCTAGTAGAATTTTTAGCACATCTCCAGATCCACAGTTTTTGGAGAGTTGTAATATAAAAGTTGGAAATTCTGTTATTCAAATAACTTCTCCTACTCTTTTCTGTAAAAATGAGTATCAGTATTGATTTTGATTTTTGTGTACTATATGTCAGTCTCTTCCACTGAAGCTCAAAGAAAATAATTGATACATTGAGATGTTGACACTAAAATTACTTTCTTCCTGTAAGGGAGATATAAAAAACTCACACTAAAGAGTAAAGTGGAAAATTGTCAACTAAATTTCAATGCAAGTTTAATGTGGCTGTGTTAATTTGCTAGGGCTGTTGTAACAAAACCCTACACTCTGGGTGGCTTAAACAACTGAAATTTATTTTTTCACAGTTCTGGAGGAAGAAAGAAGTTCAAGACCAAGGTGTCTACAGTATTCGTTCCTTCTGAGGGCCTTGAGGGAAGGACTTCTTCCCAGGCCTCTCTCCTTAGTTTATAGACAGTCATCTTCTCTTTGTGTCTTCACAGCATCTTCCCTCTGTGTACCTGTCCAAATTTACTCTTTTATAAGGACACCAGTCTTATGAGATTAAGGCCCACCCTGAAGATTTAATTTTATCTTAATTATTTCTGTAAAGACCCTGTCACCAAAAACAGTCCCATCTGTTGACCTATAACAAACAGATTGCCAGTTACTTCTGCAGTAAAATGGGTATATTCAGGATCAGTAGAGAATTGTAATTTGAGGTCTGCAACTATGGTGAGCCACGTGCAAATCCCCTCACAGCAAGGAGAAGAGAACTCCTTTAAAGATGGGAAAGGGAAGTTGGGAAGGCTATAGTAAACAAAGGGTCCACTGGAGGAATTGAGAGTTTGAAGTACCGTGGCTTTTCATTGGCTGAGTTGTGATAGTCTCTCTTTTCATTGGCTGAGCTCTTGCCAGGCAAGAAGAGCAGGTCTTTTTCTTTCCTTTTGGGTTCTGCTAAACATCCTAGGGCATGAGAGCTTCCTTGTTTGTTCTCCTGACTCTGTTTTAATTGAGGTTTCTGTTCATAATTTTTTAAACATCTGAGTTACTGGAGGTTAGGACTTCAACATATGAATTTTTGTAGGAACACATTTCAGTCCATTAATAATGGCTAAATCAGTTCTCCAAATGCTTTAAATGGTGGATATGTTTTACTAAAATTATCCAGAAACTGCAGATTTTCTCTACTCTGACAACAGAGCCTCAGTTTTACTAGTTGAATGCTGAAGAAAATTATGTGGTTCCTTTCCCCAAAGATCTCACACCTATACAAATATAGTTTTAAATGCTTATTTTGGATGACTGTATTATGAATGCAAAGTTACTGTCACATTATAACATCACATTTTCATTTTCTCTTGTGGAATGCCATATGCAACATTTTAGAAATACACTCACTTTGGGTAGTAAAAATTCACAGTAAGGGGGCCAGTTCTGTTGCCTGAAGAGAAAGTCTACTCAGCTCATCTTCCTTCTTCTGGATACTTTATTTTGCACATTAACAATGGATAATTTGACAAGTACTGACAACTGCTTCTTGCAGAATCACCTAGGCTAGGTCATATAAATCCTACTAAAATCTCACATCAATTTCATCTAGCTAGAAGAATGTGACATAAATGTCTAGACATATTTTGTGATTGTACTTGTATTTTACCTTTATTTGGTAGCAGCATTAAAATGGAATGATTATATATTTATTTTTCTACCTGAATAAAATCTACTTAAATGTCTCAGAATATTAGTTATCTATGTCTAAACAAATGCAATTATTTGACTAATAAAACAAACTGCTAAATCAGCCAGGCACTTGTATGAACAATAAACCTATTTAAAGCTTTTAACCTTCACAATGAGGAATCTTGGCCTCAGGAAATTATAGTGAATGCTTACTACAGTTTGAAATGCTTGAAATATGTATTTTCTATTACCATATGCCATTTTTATTACTATCTTATCAAAGAGGCCCTATTACTATTATTATCTCTGTTTTACGTATGAGAAAATTTAGGTGCAGAGGGAGTAAGTACTCTGTCCCTAAATTTCACACAAGTGATTATAAAATAGTGCAAGCAAAATTCAAACAAAGCAGCGTGGATCCAGAATTAAGACTCTTAGCCACTGCACACAACTGCCATCTATCAGAACCGATGAAAATGTACTGAGATTTAAACACATTGACCTTTGATCATGGAACTTGAACTCTCACACTAGCACTATCATTCATTATGTGTATAACTTGCCTGAGTCTCAAAGTATTCTTACCCTACAGTCTTAACCACACTATCCATATCTCCCCAATACAGATTTTCTTCTTTGGTACTGCCACTGTCTTTAATGCTTATTCAAAATTCTTTCAAATATATTATAGTACCCCATAAATGATAATATGTCTCATATATTGTGATTGGATAAAAAGTGATGATAAATTTAAAAAGCTTACTATGGTTCCAATCACAGAGTAACCATCCTATAATCCTTAGCTATTATTGTTACTAATGTTTTATCAATACTGCTACCATCCTACTATGACTATCTTATTACCAGTACTGGTGATTATTACTAACAAAATTAAACTCTGAGATTTAAAATGAATAATTAAATATTTTCTAATGTAAATTTACTGTGGTATAAAGTTTGATAAAGAGCATACATGTTATGCATGTAACCATAATACTCAGAAGATAGAATAACTTGTAAGTCAAAACTTCAAAATAAATACTGTCATAGTTTAGAGACAAAAGGAGGGATTTCCTTACACTGCTGCCACCTCCACCAAAGTTTCCTACCTTGCTTTCTTAGGGTGAGAGTTTCTTCCTAGATGAAGAAAAATGAAGAATCCTATTTTGACTGGATCTCAGTGTACTACATATAAATACATTTTACTGATAGAGATAAATATGTTTTCTTTACTAATTCACTACCAAAATTCATTCACTACTTATACTGTAGTGTTTAGAATTTTGCCAACTTTAGGAAATCCTTAGGTACTATTATTTGTGTACTTTTTAACAACTGTATTATTTCTGTTTTTCACAGCTAGTATATAACTCACTTCATGATGACAGTGAGGAAGTCCAGGGATTTAGTCTTCATTTTAAATTTTAAAAACACTTAAAATTATCTGCAGCAGATAATATAAAAACAATAAAAATAACTGACCATTAAGAATATTCATAGAAAAATATGATGTAGAAAATTAAGAATCAAATATGTTTTCCCATATCAGGGATAGAATTTGCAATTTAAAAAATGTAAATGAAATAAATAAATTATTAATGTTGTCATAGTTACCAATGATACAATCTATTTTATAGTATGATAACTTGGAAATTTTCACTCTGTGTTCTATAGAATTATGACTATGATTATTAATAAAATTGATGATAAATATTTTACCATGCTAATATATTGTTGCTTCTGAAAAAGACCTATATATTAATTTATATATCTGTATTTAGATACTATCTTGTTACATTACTGAGAAAAATCAAAAATAAAATGAATGTAAATTTCTGTTTACAATTGTTTCATTAGTGTGTGTGGTTCTAAATATTTTACTTGTGTAATATCCCTAAAATTCAAAACTATATATGACAAATATTTGATGCTTAATAGATATTTTAATAAATAGATGTCTAGTGTTTTGAATATATATATTGTTTTACTGATTATATCAGTGGTTAATGAAGGAATCTCAAATAAAGATAACTTAAAATAATTCTCACATGGTTCAATATTACAGAGCAATGCAAAACTTAAATATTAAGAAATTTTTATTTTCTACAATTTCTTAAAAATAAGTACTATCTGAGTTACCAATTGACAAAAGAGACCACAGTGATGACATGCTTGAGAACTATTCTAAATGCCTTATTAACTGCTAAATGAAATATGCTTCCTTTGCTCTGATTGTATGTCTATGAGCAAACAAACTGCACAATAAATGTGGAATTAAGAATGGGATCCATATCATTAGTGTTAGTTCTGCAACATTAAAATGCATAGGCCACGTAATTTCACATATGGATCAAATATCTTCATGAACTAGGTAGAGGACCAAGAAAGAGAAATATTTGAAAACTATATGCACTTATAAAATTCATTTATAATCCTAATACAGGCATACATAATAAATAGTGGGAGGTTCTCATTAAGCTTTCACTAAACAGGAACTCCAAAGTGAAGAAAGGAACTTAAAGAATGATTAAACTAGCATTCCTGACTTTTAGGTAACTATTCCCTTTCCTTGATACACCTCTTATCTGCTGATAGGTTGGTGTCTTGACAAATTTGGGGTCTTGACCAAGTGTGTCAGTTAACACAGTTTTTCAGTACAATGTGCCAAGTGCTATCTGTCATGAAGACCATACTTCCTTAATTTCCAATTCCACAGGAGCTATTTCTTGTGTAAAATACAGAAATTATTAACTAGAAAAAAACAAAATAAAAAGGCATAAATATATAATCTTGGACCCATTAAAAATTATTGGATTCTGTAGCCGTACAATTACTCTATCATATTGCTAAAATATTGTAAATGTTTATCTTAGTATCTGTACTTTCTGTATTTATATTATCATAGATTGACAACCGATTGACAATTGACCCAGTTGACCAATTAGCATAGGTCTAGACCAGGCAGCAGGAACTGTATGTGAACAATAGACAGTCTAATTAACAGAACATTATCTTCACAGAAGAGACATTTTCATTGTTGATCATAATGGTTTGTTTGCTTTGATAGTTGTTTAGTTTTGACTTGGGGTTTCTAAAACCTAACCATCTAGGGAAAGACATTTATTAACAAATCAAACCTTTATCCTGCTGCCTCCGCAGTTCCCCTTCTCATTGTCAACTTGGTAACCAAAGACATGCATGTGTGTGACAGCTGATAACATACATGATATATAGCATATAGGTGGTATTCTCTCCTGGTGTGATGAAGTCACAGTCTTGCACGGCAGTGAAGGCAAATCTTGACCTCATTAATTCTAGTGTTTTCCAGTCAAGTTGAAAATGCATTAGTCAACTTACATAGATTATTTTCTTTCTCTTTAATTAATGTAACACATTCATAGCAATGCAAGGGCATCACTATAGAACAAGAGGTTCTTACTTGGCAATTTATGTTTTCTGGAAAAACAGAAACTTCATCTCATCCTATTAGATGAAACTGTATCTGCATTTTAACTGCAGTCAAGTACAGACTGATATCCTTAAGTTTGTTTCCTAAATTGTTGCCAAAATTGCAGTTTTGTAAATGCTTTAGAAAATTTATGGTATTAGCCCTATGAAAAATAATTTTAGTTTTGGGGTACTTGCTTTTTTATGTAACCCCTCTTACTTTCGTCTTATGCCTAAGCAATATTTACATGAGGACATAACACAGAAAAAAGGAGATGAAGTACAGCCCCCAAGGGACCTACATTCTAATGGAGTTAACACCTATTAATTTTTGGAAGAATAATTTGAGTTGGGTGGTATGTGGATGGGGACAGATTTGGGAAAGGTCAAACATTTCAAGACACCAAGGGAAATATCCACTATAAGAGGTTTTACTGCCAAGTTGTCCTTTACTGCTTTGATTTAAGCACTTGTTATTTCAATGACTTTTTTCTCTAATTAATGGAATGAGCAACAAATTATGAAGTTAGACATATCACTGTATTCCTCTGTATTGCTGATGACACTTAAATCGTTTAAAATGTTCTCTGTTTCAGAAGTTGTACTTGGAAAAATGTGAAGAGATGTAAATATTCATAAATTCATATAGTTTACATATATAATTGGTGGTTAAGCACATGAGTAGTTTATTTATACCCATAGTGATGTCAGAAAGAATCTTAAACAAAACATTAACAATAGTTAACTGGTTCTCTTTGGTGTATGAATATTCATTTAATTTTACTTTCTCTTCATATTTTGTATGGTTTGATTTTTCTTCCATTGAATAGCTATAAAACTTTTAAATCAGGAAGGAAAATGATATTTTAATTGCGAAAAACAAAAATATGTTCCCAACATGTTGGATAATTATGACATTAACATCAATAGTGATTTCACTGGAATAAGGTGGTGAAAGAATAATGTTAATCATGCTCCAGTATATCTCTATGCAATTATTGATGACCTCTACTGGTAAATAGTTGTGCTGTCCAATACTGTGGGCACTAGCCGTAAGTAGCTAATGAATAACTGAAATTTTGCCAGTCAGAATTAAAATATACTTTAAATATAAAACATATACTTGATTTTTAATACATAGCATGAAGTAAAGAATGTAAATCATCTCAATGATTTTACATTGATTTCATCTTGAGATAGAATATTTGGATATATTGGCTATAAAATATATTATTAAAATAAATTTCACTTGCTTCTTTTCAATTTTTTAATGGAGCTCCTAGAACATTTATAATTGAACATGGGGTTTACATTATATTTCTGTTGGACAGCACTGTTTAGTGTGTACAATTCTCCCATTCTTAGTGCTATACACCTACCAAAGCTATGCTTCTGAAACTTGACATTGATTCAGGGTTGCTCACAATTCATTCTCCCTTCCCTTCAGAAAAGGGGATTGTTCAGAAGTGTCCTGTATGTTAAGCCTAAACTAACTTGTCACATCTGTGCTCTGCTCCATGTCATTATGTGTCTACATATTGAGAGGAAGGAGGTTGATGGCAAGACTCTACACCTATTACATAGGTTTGGTTTTGGTGAAAAAAATATTTGTGATCGACTTCCTAAGTTTTGGTTGATCTTTGGACAATGAGGAGCATTGTGTCAGTGCTATGAGCGTCTTCCTTTTCCTTTCATGGTATAATAGAAAAGTCCACTGTTTTTTAAATCTCAAAATTGCCATGCTAAATCTATTCCAGTCTGTCTATTTCAGAACCTCTGGTCCTATCTTAAGTTCTCTGAAAATAATTCTTACATAAATAGAGATATATTAGTTTGCTCTATTTTCAATGGTAGTTACATTTCCTAAAGCAGGATTTTCATTCAAATATCAGAATTACAGCATTACTGAGTAGCTTAAATTTAGAAGTTATAAATTGTGTCGACATTGGGAAGTTTGTTATCAGCACTTGTTTATAATTGATTTGACTAATTTATATGGAGCAAGTAAATGTATAAATTAATTTGAATCATCTTGTCATACACCTTTTTTATATTCATTTTAGGGTTAATGTCATGAATTATATTTCATAACATTAAGTCATGGGTAAATACCACTAATAAACAGTTTAACCTAATAGATGAAATAGAAAAGCTGAGAATAATGTGTCCATTAATTTATAGCATCTTCTGCTTGCTTTATTTGTTTGTATTATATATTGAAAAGTGTATCTATAAAAAAATGGAGTAGATAAATATTTTCTCACTGTTATTTCTAAGTATGAATATATTTGTAACACTTATATGTGTACATACGTAAATAATACAAATCGAAACAATTTAAGATATTAATATGTTATCTTATAGTTAAATAAAAGTAATCTCTTAAAACTAAAATTGTGCTGCGGACATATCCAGGAGTTGCTGGAGTAAATACCTTCATTCTGGTGAAATGATTTGTTTTACAGCATGAAGCTTCTGTCTTGTTCATTGTTCACCAGAGATATATGTTTCTGTCTTTAATTGTTCAAAGTTCAGCTTCAAAATGAAAAAAAAAAAAAAAAAAACTGCCTTACAGAGACAGGTGAAATCTAAAGTATTTGTACTGCTTTCGCAACTTGTTTTAATTAGCTATTTTAAAACTTGATGCAACCTAAATGCCCATCAACAAATGAATGGATACAGAAGATGTGGCATATATATACAATGGAATATTACTCAGCTATAAAAAGGGATGAGATGGAGCTATATGTAATGAGGTGGATAGAACTACAATCTGTCATACAGAGTGAAGTAAGTCAGAAAGAGAAGGACAAATATTGTATGCTAACTCACATATACGGAATCTAAAAATGGTACTGATGAACTCAGTGACAAGAACAAGGAAGCAGATACAGAGAATGGACCGGAGAACTCGAGGTATGGGAGGGGGCGGGGGGTGAAGGGGAAACTGAGAAGAAGCGAGAGAGTAGCACAGACATATATATACTACCAACTGTAAAATAGTCAGTGGGAAGTTGTTGTATAACAAAGGGATTCCAACTCGAGGATGGAAGATGCCTTAGAGGACTGGGGCAGGGAGGGTGGAGGGGACTCGAGGGGGGGGCATCAAGGAAGGGAGGGAATATGGGGATATGTGTATAAAAACAGTTGATTGAACCTGGTGTACCCCCAAAAAAATAAAATAAAATAATAAAAAAAAAAACCGATCAAAAAAAAAAATCAATTATATTTCTACACACCTTCAATGAACAATCCAGAAAAAAAAATCCATTTACAATAGCATCAAAAAGGATAATAGGAATAAATTTAACAAAAGAAGTACAAAACTTACACTCTGAAAACTACAAAGCATTCTTGAAGGAAATTAAAGATTAAAAAAAAAAAAAAAAACTTGATGAAACCCATAAAGTGTGTATTTGTCCAGTGAAAACATACTTGGCAAACACCATTATCTATACATCTGCTTTACAGTAAGATCAGTTTTAGATGACAACAAACAGGAAAGATATTGCTTTGGGGCTAAACATTACCTTTTAGCCTATTCAGCACTTTGTAAAATACATTTCCTATTATTACTACTATTCACTTTCAAATATATTCCATGCTTTTATTACTAAGGTTTAAAAAAAGTATATGTTGTGTCTCAATATTTCTCCATTTTGCATCTACTCAACACGAGTATGGCTTACTCTTACGTGAACAGCATTTAATATTTGTTTATTAAAATGACCAAAATAATCTGCCAGAAATTACACACTGGAGAGTCAAACTGATAAATTTTGAAAAAATTCATTGAACTTATAATTGTTCATTTCTCTTATTGATATGCTATATACAGTAAAAGGTATAAAAATATTGTATGTCTGCATATTGGCAACATAAACAGAATCTAAAATAAAAAGATATCCCTTAAAAGCAGCAAATAAACATCTAATACTTAAAAATATACCTAGCAAAATATGTGCAAAACTTGTACACTGAAAAATACAAACATTATTGTGAGAAGTTATGTAAGACCTAAATAAATGGTAGCATTCATGGATTGAAACATTGTGTTTTAAAGATGCCAAAAATTCTCTCTCAACAGATCTCAAGATTCAATGCAATTCTAGCCAAAATCTCAGCAAAATCTCAGTCTACTATATGGACTTATTAATTAATTATTTGAAAATATGTAAAAATCTGTATCTTTAAACTAATAAGCTATATTTCTTATAAATGAATTATATAACCATTTATTTGATCTGATTTTATGATTGAAGGAATGAACTTCACCTTGCTCTGACCCCATCTCATCTAAGCAGTTACATGACACTTGAATTTTTACAATTGTTATTTCATTTCTCTAACTTAAGAGCTTTTTTTAACAACCATTTTTTTATTCCCATTCAAATCCAACAACTTCTGAGAACAGTAGCTATTTGAACTGTGACAATAATTTATGCCTAGCAAGGAGAATAATTTCTGAGCAGAATTTTTATGAAGAAATAGGAAATAGGGAATAGAAGAGAATAGAAAAAGAGTCCAAATGCAGTTGATTCTGAGCTGAAAATTTGCGTTTATAGCAGAGGAATTAAAATGCTGGTGCACTGAAGATAAACTTTGACTTTTAAACAATTGTATCCAGTGACAATGTTTTTTGACATCCATTAATTATAGTTGTATAATGGGCTATTAATGTACTCTATTAAATACATTGTTCTTCATCCTGGAAGGTTCCAAGCATCAAAAGAAAATAGTTTATCATTTTTGTGGTAAAAGTAAAAGTTGTCATTTTCACTGTCACAAAACTATTGAATAAAACTCACATATTTCACTTATATAATGATAAATGATTAGCATTCATATTTAATGATGTTTTCCTTTTGATTCTTCTTAATATCAATTGTAAACACTTGTCCATTTTCATTCTCCTCCTTTATAAATATCATTTATTGATCTACATTAATATCATTGCTATATCTTTGCTTTAATTTAAACTGTAGTTTGAATTGAGTATATATATACCATTGTAATTTATTTACCATTCATTTATACACTATCTCAGCATCGATTACTTTTGATTCCAATAGAGAGGTACAAGTATATATATGTGTGTATAAAAACTTGGAATTTTAATTCCAATAGAGGTACAGCTATCTATCTATCTATCATCTATCTATCTATCTATCTATCTATCATCATCTATCTAACTATTTGTAAGTTATATATATATATAAAACACAGATGAATTTATTATGTGCATATATAAATGCATGTTAGAATTATTCATCTGTCTTATGGTAGTACAACTACACTTTATCCTCAAGATTATTCAGATTTTTAATCATATTGTTTCTATTTAATCACCTTTTTATCGAAGTTTTTTGGAAGAATGACATTTTCTTCTGTTTTGAATGAATGACTTTCTATTCTTCCTGGGCATTCTTCAACCTATCTATTCATCCCATTGCCCTTTTCAATTAAGTACACACTTTCTAAACCATGTCCATTTTATTAACTGTGTTAAAACTCTGTTGGATATATTTTTGAATGATTCTTTTAGAGTAATGTGTAATTAAATTACTCTAAACTTACAATTTAATATCTTTATTTAGCTTTGGCACTTGGCTTATAGTTTGACTTGGTTTATAATTACAGGTTTTATGATGAATATATTCAGTTGAGATTAAGAGGAACTTCCCGAAAATGTTTTAAACAAATGAAATATTTATTTTGGCTATGTACCAAGAAGTCTGAGATGATTTGGCCGTTCAGTGATACCATCAAGGACACAGGTATTGCCCATCTTCTAGCACCTGTATTCTCAATGTTTGCAGTTTGATTTTTGTGGTCACAGGATGATGATGCCCATCTAGCTGTCATGCCCATGTCCTAGACAGGAAAAGGTTAGAGAAAAAAAAAAAAAAGCTTTCTTTCAGCGTTTAACCTCATTGGTGAAATCTGACTCACAGGTTCCTCTATAGCCTACCCTGAGCTAATTGCAAGGCAGACTAGTATATCAAGTATAATTTATTCCCCCACTCTACAGTAAAAACAGCACACTATACAATCCAAATGTTTCCAGAAATATTTTTTCTTAGCTCATTGGGAACTCTCACATTATCTTCTAACATTCTATGTTTCTGGAAGAATACCAGAGTGATTCCTTTTCTGGAAGCGATAACCTATACATTTTCTGTGGAAACTTTAAGATCTTATATTTCCCTTGGAGGCTATCAAATTTCTGAAGTATTATTTAATTGTAAATAAATTTTAATTCAATTTATGAGCATTTGTTTAAAATTTTCATGTTGAAAAAATAGTTTTTCAGGTCTGAGAAATTTTAAAGTCTTTGTTTATCTCTTCCTCTCATTTTGTTCAATTCTTTTCTTTTCCTGCTACTATATTAGGTAGATGTAGGATGAGATGACTTGTTCTTTATGTCTTTATACACTTTACTCACCTTATTCCTTTGTCTTCTGGTACCTTATTCTGGAAGAATTCCTTCCATTTTTCCTGAAATCTTATATTGATTTAAAAATATGTATTTTCAACTACAGTGAAATTATTGACTTTTTTAAAAAAAATCCACTATCTTATTTATAGGGACATTTTCCCCTTTTATAAATTCAATATTCTTTCAAATCTTTAAGAAGACAGACATTAGATTTTTTACAGTTTTATTTCTTTTCCATTAATTATCATAAATTATTCAGAACTGTAGTTCTGTGTGTTTATTTTATTTCCTGTAATGTTTCTATTGGATTTTCTTAAATGTTTGGTGGTTCTTTGTTGTATATTTGGTTTTAAGACTGTTCTATCTAGATCTAGAGGAGGGCTCAGTCTAGGTTGTGATCCTTTCCATGTAAATTCTTTCTGCCTGTAGCAATGCTAATTCAATCCATGACCTGACTCAGCAAAGGGAAGGGAATACATGGAAATATCAGTGTAGTAGACAGAGTCCTAAAATCACTCTAGAATTTCCCTTTTCTGTTATATTGGGTCAGCCAAAAAGTTCATTCATTTTTAAGTAAAAATAAAAGACACATTTTTCATTTTCACAAAGAACTTTATTGAAGAACGTATTCACTAACCAAATGAACTTTTTGGCCAACCCAATACAAGCCATGCACAAGAGAGAGCTATATGGATTTTACTCTTGTCATTAGGTCATATTATATTACATAGTTGCCCTTAAGATAGAAAGATGATATGGGTGGTTCTGATTTAATCATGTATACCCTTTAAAGACCCATTGATTGTAGATGTGGAAGTTAGAGATTTTAAGTATAAGAAGAATTTGAAACATTGTTTGCTTGGAGTTGGAGAAGCCATAATGGAAAGTACATCAGGTAGCACTTAGGAGGTGAAAACAGCTTCCAGATGAGAGTCAATACTGCAACAGGGATCTAAATTCTACAACCACAAGAAACTTGGTTCTTAAAACAATGTGAATGATTTTGTAAGTGGATTTTACCCAGAGATTCTAGATGAGAACTCAGATTACATGATACTTTATTTCAGTCTTGTATTATCTTGTGAGTACTGAGCCACAGTGGCTAGATTTCAGATTTCACACAGTGGGCAGAAGCTGAGAGAATTTTTGAGGCACGAGATAGGAGAAAGAAGTTTAAAAACCTGTTTTCTTGAACAGACTGTTATTAGGAATATGAATATTAAAAGCACTGCCTGAGAGGGCTCAGATGGAAGTGAGGAGCATATTAGAGAAATCCTAAATCGTCTTTTAAAAAGTCTAAATTACATTTAAAAAGTAATTTAGTAGATATCTGACTTTAAGAAATCAGTGAGGGCTCAGAAGAAAGTAAAAAAGTGTCATTGGAAAATATAGGAAGGTAATTGTAGGAAGGTAGTGATATTAGCAAAATTGGGCCCTAAAATTAGGCAAAAAACAGAGCTCTTAGGCATAAACTTGACTATTTTGTTGAGGCTGTGTCTAAGGAAAATGTTAAAGGTATTGTTTTGTTTACTAATGCTTCTTAACAGTAAAATGTTAGGTGGGAGAGACACTGAAAGAAGAACTGTTAAGCAAGAGGATTTAGCAAATTTTGATTTGGGAAATTCAGAGCCTATCCTGATGGCAAAAATGTAAAATTAATAAATGGCTATCAAAAATTTGACATAGAGAAAGGCTAAGGGTATACTATATTTTGCTGAATACTCAAAAGTGTCAAAGGTCAGAGTACTAGGTCACTTTAGATTGAGTGTGCTTTATAGATCTCAGTCAAAGCAAAGGGTATCAAAAAGCCAAAGAGTACTATCCCTGGTCTAGCTAACCAGAAGCCAAAAATAGAGAAAAGATGTCTATAGGTGTTATCTTATGCCTGTCCTACCATTTCATCTTAGGGATATTGAAGGCTGATAACTTATCTCTCTTGTTTTTTCTGGTCCAGATATGGAGAGAAATTCTGCCCCAAGAGGCATGATAATCAAATTTAGTTGAGATTTGAATAATGTTACCAAAGTGGTGAAGTAGGAGTTTTCTACAAACTACCCCTATCAAGAACACTGATTTAGACAACCACCTACAAATGAGAACATCTTTGTGAAAATCTGAGAGTTCAGCAGAGAAGTTTCAGCACACCATTGGAACAAAGAAATAAGGAATAAAGGCATTATAAAACAACCAGACAACAGTTAATAAGATGGCATAAGTAAATCCTTACCTAACAATAATTCCTTTAAATGTAAATGAATTATTTTCTCCAATCAAGACACATAGAATGGCAAAATGGACAAAATAACAAGACCCAACAATATATTGCCTACAAGAGACTCAGAAGCATTAAGGATACACATAGGCTCAAAGTAAAGGCATGGAAAAAAATATTCCATTCAAATGGAAACCGAAGGAGAGCAGAAGAGTCAGAGGAAATAGAGTCTAAATCAAAAAATATAACAAGAGCTAAAGAAGACCATTATGTAATAATAAAGGGGGCAATTTATCATTATGAAATAATCTCATATATATATTAAATATATATATATATATCTACAACATTGGAGCACCTAAATATATGAAACAAATAACAATAGATCTGAAGAGAGAAATAGACAACAATACAATAATAGTAGATACTTTAACACCACACTTTCAACAATGGATATATCATTCAGACTCCCCCCTGAAAAAAAATCAATAAAGAAATATTGCTTTGAACTATGCTTTAGAACAAATAGACTTAACAGACATATCCAGTTGTTCCTTGGTATCTGTGGGAGATTGATTTCAGACCCCCATGGATACCCAAATCTGCAGATGCTCAAGTTTCTTATATAAAATGGCACAGTATTTGCATATAACCTAAGAACATCCTCCTGAGTAATTAAATCACCTCTAGATTACTTAAAACACCTAAAATACAATGTAAATGTCATGTAAATCATTTTAAACATAATGTCCTGCTATGTGCATAGTTTCTGGAGCATGGAAAGTTTAAGTTTTACTTTTTGGAAATTTCTGTAGGTTTTTTTTTTTTCCCTAATATTTTTGATCCACAGTTGGTTAAATCTGCAGATGCAGAACCTGTGGATACAGAAGAAGGCCAACTGTATAGAACATTCCTACCAACAACAGCAGAATACACATTCTTCTCAAGCAGATGTGGAACATTCTCTAGGATGTTATTCTAGGTACAGCTTGATGAGATTTTGCATATGTCTTAGATTCCCGATCAGTTGACATAAAATATGGAGCTTGTCTGTGTGAGCTTAATCCAATCAGGTATCAGGTGAGTCTTTAAAAGCAGAGAGTTTTTATTAGCTAGTAGCAGAAGTCAGAGGTATTCAAAGAATGAAGGGGATTTGATACGAGGTGGGTTTTCCATTGCTGAGATGGGGGGATCTAATGCACTTGTGATGCTGAGATGAAGGACCTGCGAGCATCTTCTAGAAGATGAAAGTGGCCCCTGACTCACAACCAATAAGAAAAACATGACCTCCATCCTACAATTGGAAGATTCCACCTAACAAACTGAATGAGTCTGTCACTATTTTAATTCTCAGAGTCTCTTGAAAGAGCTTAAGTTGGCCTACATCTTGATTTCAGCCGTGTAACACCCTGAACAGAGAAACTGGTCAAGCCTGGATTTTTGTATTATCCACCTGTGAGCTAATACATAAATGTTTTAAACTGTGAAATTTGTGGGATCTTGTTACATAGCTGTAGAAAATGAATGCAGTCAACTACCTGAGAGAGGCTCTTCCCCCGAACTAGAATTTTCATTTATTTAACTCTCTCATTTCATGGCTTTCCAATATAAGCAAAACAATACTGTCTGTAATTTATCAACTTTTCCACTTAATTGTAGCAGCACTATGATCTACCAACACCATAAACATTCCAACTGGTACCCAAAATTGCATTCTTAAACAGAAGCACAGTTAAGAATAAAGAGATATGCAAGTAAAACCAGTAGGTTGAAACAGTATTATTATAAGAATCTGATTATAAGACTCCAGGGGAAACAAAACTTTTAGAGAACCAAACAAGAATAATTTTAAAAAAGGACAAAAAATTAATAACTCTTATAATTAGTGACCTTGAAAATAAAACTATAAAAACATGTTGATTTTATTCCTAATACTTTTCTAGAGTTTTATATGTATGAATTCAGTAATTACTCACAACGAGCTGTCAAATAGTTACTGTTTTATCTGTGTTTTACTGTTCGAGAAATTAAAACACAAGCACAAGTTAAATAATTTACGCAAGTACAGGTATGTGAGTAGAAACAGAGCTACAACTTGAGCTGAAATAATTTAAATCCAAAGACATGAAGGACAATACACTAAAAAATAAGGAATATTCAGAAAAAATACACACACACATATATGTATATTTGCATATAACAATTTTGGAAATTACAAAATATTGTTGAAATGTTTTGAGTAGTAGCTAGACATAAGAACTATAAATAAACACAAGGGAAAATATATGAAAAAATAGAGATTATAATATGATTTAAATAATAAGTGTCCTATAAAATTGAAAATATAGAAGAAATCATCAAAGAAATAACTGAAGAAATTTTCCTAGATTTGAAGGTCGTAGCAATTGTCCAATAAGCACTAAAATGGGTAAATTACATACCAATGCCTACATATAGCTTTGTAAAATTTTAGAACACTAATTACAAACAAAAGAAAAAAAAGTAAAAATAGGCTTCCTGAGGAAAAAAAAAACAAAATGGCAGAAAAACATACAAAGTCAAAAATACTGGGGTCTGATTACCATCATGTATCATGCTAGGAACATTTTCTTTAGAGATCTATGCATTGCATTTGTAGCTAATGTATCTTTAACTATGTAGTGAATTATATGTACACTGTTATGATAAAGTAAATTAATTTCATTTTTTAATTTTTTAAACTCAACCATAGCCAAGACTCAGAAAACAGTTATTTCTATAGAACAGAATATAACTACTCATAAATATGAAAACGTGTCATACATAATGATAGGAGAGAGAATGACAGAATGAGGATATGGGTGCTAATATCGTTACCTTTCCTAAAACAAATCATTATCTAAAATTCATAACTAAATACATATGGAATAAAATTGTGATGTAAGTAATAAAGACATGCAACTGGAAACTGCATATAATCACATAAATATCAAACCTTGACATGAAAGTAGGAGAGAAACCATAGAGATTTAAGTCAGTTGCATGCTTATCTTTCATAGCAAAGAGTGAATCAATTTGTGCTAATCTGAAAATGTTAAGATATAGACATTTAAGCTTATGGTGAAAATTATAGATGTAACAATCCTGAGGGTAGCTGTGGGCTGGAGGGAGTAGCTATTGTTTCTGATAATAAATACTTATGTATTCCATTGATAAAATGAATGTTATTTCTTACAGAAAAGTTTTTGAATAGATTTTATAAAACACAGGTCTTAACTCTTTTTCTGAATTCAAGTGCACATTTACAATCATAGGTCATGTCTTCTTGATTAAATGTAAATTACAAAACAGAAATTGAGTCACAGATGTAGAAAACAAAATTATGGTTAAGGGAGAAATGGGGGGTAAATTGAAAGATTGGAATTGACATATACACACTACTACATATAATAGATAACTAACGAGAACCTACTTATAGCACAGGGAACTCTACTCAATACTCTGTAATGACTTATAAGGAATGGAGTGTAGAAGAGAGTGGATACATGTATTTATGGCTGATTCACTTTGCTTGTACAGCAGAAACTAACACACATTGTAAATCAACTATATTCCAATAAAAAATTAATTTAAAAAAAGAATGTTGTGTAATAAGCCACTCGGTTTTTACTGTGAAAAAATTCAATGATACTGCTCATGTTCAATTTTAAATTCTTTTAGAGTTGATGCATTTAAGATTTAATATTTATCTCACAAAAAATCCTCTTTTCAGAACAGTAGAATGTAGTATTGCAAAATTACAATACTACCTCTTGCCATATTATATCCTGAAAATGCATTGAATCAGTACTATATGCCCTGCATCTTCCACTCATTATTCATAAATTGTTATACAAGTGCCCCAACTGAATATTTAGTATCTCAAGACCCATCTAAAGCATAGAGCAATAATGCTTTACTAACCTATCTGTACAAGAAAATTGATATTCAATACATTTATCATAGCATCTGGAATATAACACACTTTTAAAACTGTTTTTGATTATTTTATTCATCCATTTGAAAGTATTGTGTAAATGACAAAACTCTATAAAATGTTAAGTAATTACTAATGCTGGTTTAGTAGAATTCATGCAAATTAGAGCATATTTATTCAAGAATGGCTGACATGAAAAAAATGACATATGGAGAAATTTACCAGGTGTGAATTGATAGTATTTCATTTAAAGTTTACTTAAATGATATAAACCATTTTTAATTGTGGAAATTTTTGGGGATACAGCCCAGTCTTCACTTCTGGAATATGGTTATAAAACTTTTTAATTTATAATTCAAATTATATAAGAGTAAATGTTGTGTTTAAAAATATATGATAAATGTAGCCTAAAGAAAAGCAGAACTGTCCAGGCATGGCACATGATGCACTTATAGTGTAGCAAGAGGTCACAGCTTTTTCTATTGTCAGGATCCTGTTAATGACGAACAAAGAGCTTGCAATTTATGAATTGTGATCAGTGATGTTGGTCCTCAAAAAGTGGGAAAACAGCACACTGATTCTATGTCAGTCTACCCTTAATAAAAAGAGCACTCTATTCCTAAATAATTATTCATGTTGAAAAGACTTTTTGAATTAAATTATTGGGTGTTTCAAAAATACTTGGTTTCATTTAATCTAGCACCTAGGCACTTAGAAAATAATCCAACATCAAGGTACTTGGAAATGAAAAAAATATATAGTGTGTGTCAAGCACTGGATATATTTTAAGCACTTTCATATCTAAAGCTACAATTTACTGTTACAACACTACCATGAAGTAAATCGGATTATGGTCTGAACATTACAATTGAGCAGGTAAGAGATTAAATCAAGTGTCACTGTAATTGATATTGACATCAAGCAGGCTGTTTTCTAAAATGTGGAAGCTGTGACAATAATAAAAATAACACTTATATCCCAGTGTTTTACATACATTATCTCATTTTACCATAATAAAACAATCAGTTATGTTTCAATTTGTAAGCTCATGGAATACTTAACACCAATATCCGCACTACAAAGAGGAAAAATAAGGTCAAAATAAACCCAGCAGTTACTCTAAATCCAAATAAGTCCCTTGTGAATTTCTTTGTTCTCTGAACTATCACATACTTATTGATAGATTATTTCTTTCAAATTATAAAAGGAAAGGTTAGTTAAAATTCCTTTTCCATTGGAGAGTTCTGTCAAATGCTCTGACTCTTTGAAACAAAGATAACATCTTGCATTAGCTCCAGGTAGTGTGCAGATTACTTGAAAATTTTGCATTTAAGTTACCATATTCTAGGTAATAATAGCATTTATGAAAAAAATTCAGTGAAAACAAACCATCTCCAAACCGATCAGTGTTTTGTGACTTATGATATATGGGCTTCTTTTAGAACAGATTCCATCCATTTCAAGTCATTTGTTCACCTTTGAAAATATAAGGATTTTGTGCCATTGTTTTCTAAAGGGCAGATCATGCCTTTTCTGTTTGGTATACTATTTTCAAAATGTCACAAAATGGCAAAGAGTAAAGAATCCCAGAGACTAAGAGAAACACATTTTTGCATATTTAATTACAAAAGAGCGAACAGAAAAATATTCCCAAGGCTTTTAAATAACTTTTGTCTAAAATATATGTGAATATTTCATTTATGGATCTATTAAATAGGAGGGAAATAATGACCTCTTGATTACCTGTGCACAGATATAGTGCTTAAGCATATTTATGATTAAAACATTTAAAAATGCTATTCTAAATAGGGTAGTTAGAATGAGCATTGTTTCCAAGTCTTTGCTTCTCCACCCTCCCACCCATCTATGAAGATGGATGATGATGACTGATTTGGATCACAGTTATTATGATCATTGTTTGGGGGAAACATTTAGTAACTTTATTTCCTCTTCTTGCTTAAAAATGCCATTTTTCTGTGATCTTAGCCATTTTTATACTTCCCAATATAGTTTTACAACTCTTCTGATGATACCCAAATTTTAAGGCCCTGTAACATCCCAACAGATGCCTATTAAAACACTATTCCTTGTTAAATTATTACCCTACATGTAACACAAGTCAAATATAGCCCAAAATGAACTCTATATCTCCTGCCTGCATTCTGCTCTTTTCTAGAATTCAGTAGTCCATCTATGGCATGATCATTTCCTTTGAAATCGAAGCCCTTAGCAACATTGTTGATTCATTCACTTCCATCACTTCTTTGTGCATCAGTCTTTAAATTCTCCAGGTTCCATATCAAATATGCCCTTCTGTAACCCCTTTGCTACTATCTAAGTTCACTCTTCATCTTTCCCTGGCTAGGATTGTGTAATATCTTGTTAATAATATTAAATTTCTTTCACCTATACTCAAAGATTCTATCATCTATTCCTAACCCCCCACCCCCACCACATCCATACTGGATTTATTTCCGCAAATAAACTATGTCACAATAGTAACTACCTATCTTCTCTAATTTAGTATTGTTCCAAGTTTGCATTACAAATATCTTAGCCTGACATAAAATGTTCATCACAATATGGTCCCAACAATGTTCTCAGGTTTTATTTTCTGCTTTGCCCACATACCTCATGATAACTACACTCTGGTCCTAGTAAACTTCTCACCTGCCATTATTTGAATAGTGTATGAATAACATATTTTATTATTGTTGCTTTCCACATGTGTGTTTCTTTTCCTGAAATGGCCCTTCTGCATTCTTCACCCAAAAATATTCTCCATTTAAATTCTATTTACTATTCCATTTTATCTTCCTATTGGCTTTTCTTAATGTTTTTAAATAATCAAAATTCACAGAAAATTTGCAAGTATATTAAAACTTTTTCCCTGAACCTTTTAATCAGTAATGTGCCATTCAGATTTCACCCAGAGAAGCAGAATCAGTAGAGGGTAAATATATTCAAATATATATTATAAGGAATTAGCTGTGGGATTTTGGAGGCTGCTTAAGGAAGTCTGAAATCCGTGAGGCTGTCAGTCAGGAAGGGAAGCTCATGGGCAAGCTAGAATTCCATGGGCGGAGCTTCAACTTTTGTCCACAGAAAGAGAGATCTCCCTAAAGTCAAAGGAGCCTGGACTTTAATTACATTGCAGAACTCTTCAACAGCACCTAGATTAGTGTTTGGCTGAATGACTGGGGGACAGCATTTGCTGGCTTGCAAAGTGACTGCAGCCTTCCTGCCTGCCTCAGTCATTTGTTGAGCTTAGACGATTTGACTCAAAGAAACCATCAAAAGTAATGACTCATTACCAAATACCTTAGTGTTTATCACCAACATCAAAATTCAGAAATTAACATCATTACATTACTAACTTCTAATTCTCAGACTCCACTTATGTTAGTTTTCTTAATAATGACATATAGCAAAAGGAAGAAGCCTAGAATACAATTTTGCCTTTAGCTGCCATGTCCCTTTAGTGTCCTACTGTCTGTAATAATATTTCATTATTTGCTTGACTTTCATAATCTTGAAACATTTGAAGAGAGGAGGCAAG
The DNA here is from genome assembly GCF_030028045.1 of Hippopotamus amphibius kiboko. Taxonomy (NCBI): domain Eukaryota; kingdom Metazoa; phylum Chordata; class Mammalia; order Artiodactyla; family Hippopotamidae; genus Hippopotamus; species Hippopotamus amphibius. Next base: position 95,404,333 of record NC_080195.1, on the reverse strand, counting down.
TTATTTTTAGACAGTCCCTTAGTTTTGGTTTGTTGGCTGTTTCCTCAAGATTGGGTTCACATTATGCCTCTTTGCTATGTATATCACATAAAGAATATTGTGTTCTTCTTACTCCATTCTATTAGGTGACATACAATTTCTATTTGTCCCGTTTGTAGGGTTCCTCATAAACTGCTGTATTGGCCTTGTGAGCCAGATACTATCTGTCATGCGGGATATTCTGGTGCATTGTGGGTTGGTCAGCATCCCTCTTCTCTAGCCACCAGAAGTCCATAGTTCAGGGAAACAAAGTTGCCTTTGCTTGAAAACCACTGTATTGGTGATTATTTTTACTTTGCTAAATTGTTTAAGGTGTTTTCTGCAAACTTTCTTTTTCATAATGCTATACTTTTCCATTTTATACTAATATGAACTAACTGTGAAATACTTAGAAACTAGGTCAATATCATATTCTTTATAAAATTAATTACACCTGTATGGACTAATGACTCTATAATTCCAATGAATTTTAATCTATTAGTATGATTATATTAATATTAAAATTATTTGTGACAGTCAATGGTGGCTCTATAGAGTGTCTTTTCCTTTTGATAGCCCCGTATTACATGCTGAACACTTCTTTGTTTTCTAGCACAACAATCTGCTCAAATTCATCTTATACTTTCACAATCTCAGAACTGGGATCAGCCATTATTCTAAGGGGATGTACATTCCTTAAGTGGAGAAGAATATTTAGACTCTCACGTGTGCTCATTGCTTTGGGGTGTCACTGTCTCAGGTCTTTTCAGTTCTCAGATTGAGGATATATATTATATATGTATAAATTCATACAGAGAGGAAAGATCCATATATACATATGTATAATATGTATGATATATATCTCTAAATATATAAGTATACACGGTTGCATATGTACATGTGTATATGCTCACAGCTTACACTCAGTATTTAATTCAAAACACATATTGAAAAGTATGAATTAACCAACACCCATTTATAACACAAACTCTAAGTAAACTAGCAATTAGATCTAATGCCTGATGACCTGAGGTGGAGCTGATGTAATAATAATAAAGTGCACAATAAATGTAGTGTGCTTGAATCATCCTGAAACCATCCCCTGCTCTTGGGCCATGGAAAAATTGTCTTCCACGAAACCGGTCCCTGGTGCCACAAAGGTTGGGGACCACTGAATTAGAGGGTAATATCATCAACTTGATGAAGAATATCTTCAAAAAACCTACCACAAACATCATATTTTATGGCAAGAAACTCTTAGCTTTCCCATTAATGTCAGGTACAAGGCAAGGATGTTCCCTTCCACCATACCTATTCAACATTGTACTGGAAGTACTTGGTAATACAATAATGCAGAAAAGGAGAAAACAAATGTACAAATTGAGAAGGAAGAAATAAAACTGTCTTTGTTAGCAGATGACACAATCATCTATGTAGAAAATACCAGAAAAATAGACAAAAACTCTCCTAGACCTAATAAGCAATTGAAGCAAGGTTGCAGGATACAGGTTTAACATAGAAAAGTCAATTACTTTCCTACATGCAAGCAATGACAATTACTTTCCTACATACCAGCAACGAACAAGTGAAATTTGAAATTAAAAACATAATGCCACTTACAATGGGATCCAAAAAATGAAATACTTAGGTAGAAATCTAACAAAATAGGACAAGACGTACATGCAAAACAAACTACAAAACTCTAATGAATTAAATCAAAGAATTCAATAAATGAAGAGATGTTACATGTTCATGGGTAAGAAGACAATATTTTCGTGCTGTCTCCCCAGCTTGATCTATAGGTTCAATGCAGTCAGAATAAAGATCCTGGAAAGTATTTTGTCAATATCAATGAATTAATTCTGAAATATATAGAGAGAGAAAAAAATTAAGACTAGCAAATAGAATATTGAGGGAGAAGAACAAAGTTGGGGGGCTGACACTACTCAACTTCAAGACTTAGTACAAACACACAGTAATCAAGACAGTGTGGTGTTAGTGAAAGAATGAATATACAGATAGATCAGTGGAACAGAGTAGACAGCCCAGAAATAGACCCACACAACTATAGTCAACTGATATTTGACAAAGGAAAAAAGGCAATGTAATGGGGCAAAGATGATCTTTTCAATAAATGGTGTTGGAACAACTGGACATCCACATGCATGAAGTAAATGTAGACACACATTTTAAACCCTCCACAAAAAATAACTCAAAATGGACCACAGATGTAAATGTAAAATACAAAATTATAAAACTCCTAGAAAATAATATGGGAAAAAACCTAGATGACCTTTGAAATGGTGATACTTTTTAAGATCCAACATCAAAACCATAAACCATGAAAGAAAGAATGGATAAATTGGAATGTATTAAAATTAAGAACTTCTGCTCTGCAAAAGACAATGCAAGAGAATGAGAAAACCCAGAGTGAGTGAAAATATTTGCAAATGATATATCTGATAAAGGAGTTATCCAAAATTTACAAATTTATAAATCATAAAACTCAACAATAAGAAAACACAATTTAAAAATGGGTCAAACACCTTAACAGACACCTCATCAAAGAAAATACACAGATGGCAAATAAGCATATGAAAAGATGCCACATCATATGCCACCAGAGAAATACTGAGAGAAACAACATTGAGATACCATTACACATGTATTAAAATGACCGAAATCCAGGACACTGGTACCACCCAATGCTGGTAAGGATGTGGAACAACAAGAACACCCATTTATTTATGGTGGAAATGCAAAATGGCACAGCCACTTTGGAGACAGCTAGGTAGTTTTTTACAAAATTGACTACTTTTATCATGTGATCCAGCAATCATGTGTCTTGATATTTACCTAAAGAAACTGAAACCTTATATCCACACACAAATCTGCCCATAGATGATTATAGCAAATTTATTCATAATTGCTCAAACTTAGAAACAACTATTAATAAGATGCCCTTCAGTTGCTTAATGGATAAACTGTGGTACATCCAGATAATGGAATATTATTCAGTACTAAAAAGAAATGCACTACGAAGCCATGAAAAGACATGGACATTTTTTAAGTGTGTATGACTAAATGGAAAAAGCCAGTTTGGAAAGGCTACATACCGTGTGATTCCAGCTATCTAACATTTTAGGAAAGGTAAAAGAATAGAGACAGTAAAATAGCAGTGGTTGGCAGGGGTTGGGGAAGGAGTGAATAAGTGGATCACAAGGAATTTTTAGGGCAGTGATGAACACAGGTCATCCATTTGTCCAAACCCATAGGACATAAAACACCAAGAGTTAAACCTAAAATAACTGTGAACTTTTGGTGATTATGATGTGTCTATGTAGATCCATCAGTTGTTATAAATATACCCCTTTTGGGGGGTGGGTGTTGATAATTGGGGAAGCTGTGCCTTTGTGAAGGCAGGAATATATGGGAAATCTCTGTATCTTCCTTTCAATTTTACTGTGAACCTAAAAGTGCTCTAAAAAGCAATGTCTTTAATTTAAAAAAGCATAAATTCACATCAATCCTTTCAGCCCTCATCTAAAGTCAAAGGGTTCATTCTTTTTTTTCTTCTTCATATTTCCAGCAGGAAATATGACCCTATTACTCTTAATAAATTTAATTATTTAATCAATCCCTCTGTATGTAATCAATATACTATCTCTGCTACCACCCTTCTCCCTGTGCAGATTACTTTTTCACCCTATTCATCCTCTGACCTCCTTCTCACCCTGCTCACTTTCCAGTACCCCACATCGGGCCTCCCAGGAAATTTTACAGCTCGTCCTGCTGGGGCATTAACCATTTCCTCAAAATTATCAGTCTGTCTGCATGGATGCTCTTCCCACCTTGCTTCAGATCTGACGTCTTGGGCAAGGTCATCTCCTTACATTGATGCCACATTGATGCTCTCCTTAACCTGCTTAGGCTTAGACACTACTTTGAGCTGCCCTCACTCATGAATACCTCCTCACACTGCTCTGCCTCTACTGTCCTGCCTCCATATGGATGACCTTCTCAAACTACTTAGTCTGTGACACACTACATCCCAGAAACCCCATTCATAGATGGCTGGTTCCCAACACTTGGCCTCTGCCTCTTCACGATGGACCATTCTCTGGGTGCAGGCTCTCCTCAATCTCTTTTTCATTTTGATTTCCCATGCTAGGCCTCTCATTTTGGATGCCTTATCCATCCTGCTCAAGCTCACACCCCCAAGTGAGAAATCCTCCTGCGTGAGGAGGAGTTCCTTCTGGAGTTCCTTTAACACACTCAAAATCAGCCCTCTGCATCATGCCTGCGTCTGACTCCTCATGCCAGCCATGGAGATGCCCTATTCATTCTGCTTGGGTCCTACCACTCTGAGCTATACAGCTTTTTTAAACCCAGAAATGGATACATGACTTGCTCTAATCCAACTAATGGCTTTAAGACTGAATTTTTCATTAATAAAAGGGAAGAGAATGAGAAGAGGAAGAGACTCTATTAACTTTACAGCAAAATCTTTTCTCGTGTGTAAGTGTTTCAGTAGGTTCTCTGGAGATTACAATATTCACCTTTAGGACATGAAAGTACTTTTTCAAATAATCTCATACTACTTCATAAACAAGGGAAGTGTCCCATTCACCCTTTATGCTCCTGCTATTATATATTTTAATTCTACATGAATTATGTTATTATAATGACAATGTAATTATAATATGTTGTTATTATCTTGCTTTAAATATGTTGTTATCTTGCTTTAAAAGACCAATAATCCTTTAAATAAAACAAGGATAGGTATGTGATAAAATGAGCTTTTTTTTATGCCCACACATTTACTCTTTCTGGTATTCATTCTGTCTTGTATGATGTGGTGTATGCCCTAAGTCTGGAGAGCTTCCTTTAACTTTTCTTATAACAGGGGTATGCTGGCAACAGATTATTTTAGCTTTTTGTCTGAAAATCTGTTTAATGTTTGTTGTTTAAAAAATTTTTTTCTTGGATAAGTATTTTTGAGTTCACATTTTCTTTTTTCTTTGTCTTCCATTGTCTTTGTGTTTATACCTAAATTAATTGATCTTCTTTGTTTTATCCTAAGTGAATTTTCCTCATTTTCTTATATTTGTGAGTTGCTATTTTGACCACTTTGGAATCCACAATGCTACAAGGTTTTAAGACTGTCATATCGTGAGATCGTGGGACTTCAAGTCTGTAAGGCTGTAAGATTACTGAACGTGATATTAAGGAAAAATCGACAGAAAGATAAATTTGAGACACTGTGATACCAGAAGTAATCAAGATCACAAGTTTCTGATAGTGCCAGAGTCTGAGAACACATGATCGGTTCTGATTTTCCAATGCTGATCCCAACTTCTGCTTCCTCACAAAGTTCTCATAAAAGAGAATTACTTGTTTAAGAGGATTAACTGTGTATTTTGGGGTTCTTTCAGATTAAAATCTAACATACCAGCCCAGAGTTGGTCAAAATGTGGCTATTTTTCCAAATGCTACCTTTATTAGCCTACAGAAAAAGCCTCCCAGATCTGCTGGGATCCCAATCTCAGCAGCTGGACCCGTGTATAAAAGTGCTTCTTGTTCCTTGTTCACCTGTGAAGGGTGTGTCCGAATAGAGTTTGGTTCTTTTACATTTCTTTGTGTCCACAGCTCCTAGTTATGGCTTTAAAGAAAACCATTTATTTTTTCATACCGTGATTTCTTGCTGTTTCTGTAGGAATGAAGGTTATCCATGGCCTTCTAAACCTAACCCTAAGTGGAACTTCCCAAGTCCCACTTTAAAAATGTATTTCTGGGCGGTCGAGCGAGGTCCAGTGCGGCGCCCGCATTCCCTCTCCCTCTCGTGCTCTCCATTGCCTCACGTTTCCTGCCCCGATCGGCGCGCGGGCCTGGGTCTGTGGTCACGTGCGCGGCGGCAGGCGAGCGCGATGCAGCGGGCGGCGCTGCGGCTTTGTACCCTGAGCAAGGGGCTGCTTGCTCCTAGCAGAGGACTGACTCAAGGATCTGAGAATCCTGAGAAACACGGAGTCTTCCACATTCCTGAAGTTCGAGATAAGTTGCGGGAGATCGTAGGAGCATCCACAAACTGGAGAGACCACGTGAAAGCAATGGAGGAAAGAAAATTACTTCATGGTTTTTTGGCTGAGTCACAAAAAGGACTGCCACCTAGGGGAATGAAAGACAGTTACATCGAAGTTCTCTTGCCCTTGGGCAGTCAGCCTGAATTAGGAGAGAGATATTTGACTGTTCAAAACACCTTAAGGTTTGGCAGGATTCTTGAGGATCTTGACAGCTTAGGAGTTCTTATGTGCTACATGCACAACAAAATCCATTCAACTAAGATGTCTCCTTTATCGATAGTTACAGCTCTGCTGGACAAGATTGATATGTGTAAGAAGAGCTTAAGCCCAGAACAGGACATCAAGTTCAGTGGCCATGTTAGTTGGGTTGGGAAGACGTCCGTGGAAGTGAAGATGCATATGTTCCAGTTACATGACAATGAATTTTCTCCTGTTTTGGATGCAACATTTGTAATGGTGGCTCGTGATTCTGAAAATAAAGGGCCGGCGTTTGTAAATCCACTCACCCTTGAAAGCCCAGAGGAAGAAGAGCTCTTTAGACAAGGAGAATTGAACAGGGGGAGAAGGGTCCCCTTCAGCTCCACGTCATTACTGAAAATGGCTCCAACTGCTGAGGAGAGGACAACCATACATGAGATGTTTCTTAACACGCTGGATACAAAGACTATAAGTTTTCGAAGTTGAGTTTTACCTCCTAATGCGGTGTGGATGGAGAATTCAAAGCTGAAGAGCTTGGATATTTGCCACCCTCAGGAGCGGAACATTTTCAATCGAATCTTTGGTGGTTTCCTTATGAGGAGAGCATATGAACTTGGATGGGCTACTGCCTGTAACTTGGTAGTGGTTCCCGACCATTTATAGTTGCCGTGGATATCATGTTTCAGAAACCTGTTGAGGTTGGATCATTGCTGTTTCTTTCCTCGCAGGTTTGCTTTACCCAGGAGAATTACATTCAAGTCAGAGTACACAGTGAGGTGGTCTCTCTACAGAATAAAGAGCATATGACCACCAATGTCTTTCATTTCACGTTCATGTCGGAAAGAGAAGTGCCCTTGGTTTTCCCCAGAACATATGGAGAGTCCATGTTGTATTTAGATGGGCAGCGGCATTTCAACTCCATGAGTGCACCAGTGACCTTGAAAAAGGACTACCTCGTCGAGCCCTAGGAAGACTGCGTGTGTTGAAGGCCAGCGTCCCCCAGAGACACGGTGCTGATGAAGGCCTGAGCAAGTGTATTGGTTTTAGTGCTTAGTCTCATCCTCCATAAAGAAGAAGGATGTATTCAGCTTTTAGGATGATCAGAAGAGTAGAATGAGAGAATGGCTGGGTGGGGCAGAGGGAGAAAGAATTATTGAATAATAAATACTTTCAAGACAATTAAAAAAATGTATTTCTGAGTTAGATTCCTTGATCCTATGCAAATAGGAAGACTATTAGAATAGATTGTTCATTTTCTTTATGATAAGAATTTACTGTTGGTACCCATATTCTTACCTACATTGTTTGGTATGTAACATACCATATCATCTATCCATCAGTTTTTAAATATCTAGCTATCTACCTCTGTATCTTTTTAAATCTATCATACATAAAAGTCTATGTCTTATTTTTACATTTTATGTCTCTACCACATAGAGCAGGCTCATGAAATAATTATTGAATAAGCAGAAGAATGCAAGAATGAATACAGAAATTTCTATAAAATGCATTTGCAATGAATCATTTGGGTGCCTTAGATATAGGCTTGCAAGTGGGGCATTTTTAAAAACTACACACAATGTTTTATCTTTGATTAAAATGTTGGAAGTCATTTCATGTCATTATGGTAAAGCTAGGATAGGAGATAAAACATTATCAAAGAGGAAACTTTAATTATTATCCTTCAAGCCCACTCTATGCTCCTGAGGGTGAATCATCTGTTGTAATGTTTACTCCAGTGTATTAACTTTTACCCACAGATTTTGACCAGAACTCAGCAACAAGTGAACAGTGGTCTCTTTTTTTTTTTTGAGAAAGAAATTCCCTCAATTTTAAGGTCCCTTTCTACCGATGTCTAATTTTTTCATCTGAATTTTTTATGTAATTATTGGCACCCTTGCTTTTCATTTGTTTCTGGTATTTGTATGATTCCTGCCTCTTACATACATGAGTTCAGCTTAGCATTGGTATATAAGTGATAGCAGGTTAGCACTTCAGATGAGTCAGGGTGATGTTTGTTAAGACAGGAACCAGTGCATTCTCAGGTACCAATAATGTCACAATATTGGTTCTTACGCAGTTCCTCAAATGTGAAGAACAACAGGAAACTTTGAGGGGAAGAGAATGTCAATGAGATGAATTTCTAGTTCTTGTGAAATTGCCATTGATAAATAAGATGGACTGTATGTCAGCTCTCCTGAGCCCCCGGCATCTATTCACCAACCTGCTTATTTCATGTCATTTCTGGTTAGTTTCGAACACTATTATTTTCTCATGCAACTATTTTGTATCTTTCCACACCTATTTTGTCTTCTGGCAGATTTTTGGTAAAGGTCAAGATCTGAAGTAGCATATGAGAATGGGAGGATCAGGCAAAAATTCCAAGTCTAGTTAGGGCAGAGGTCAAATCCAACTGAGACAACTGAGAGCTGATGAGAAAGAGGATCTGGCAGGCCACTCAGAACGAGGTATATGTGTTAAGCACAGTGAAATATACCAGCAGTACCAGACAGGCCTCACTAACCTGATCACTGATTCTAGGGTCATGACCTGGCTAGCTTTAGCCCCCTCTGCGTGGTTACATTTTTAATTTAACTACAAAATCTGTTTGGGGGCCACAGGAAAGTTCTGCCTCTGATTAAGACCAACAGAGATGCTGTCTGATATTGAACCTTATTGCTAACCTTTAACTCCATTCTGAAAGAATTTCTGGGCACTGCGAAAGACTGAAGGAGGGTGGTTTGTAGCTTTCATGTGCTACATTTCTTCTATGTGTAAAGGCCTGGCTTAAAACCTTATTTTAAAACTCCCAGAGCCCTAGTGTATTTTTGTTATCACAATTTCCAGATGGGCTTTGGAGCGTGTCATTAGATGAGCAATGAGATTTAAAAGGTTCTATTAGAGAAAACATTAGTACTATTAAGTCTGCATAGGGGAAATCTATGGGTATCATGACAACTCTTTCCTTAAACACGCAAGGCTACTAAAAAGGTAGCATCATCCTAATCAGCTATTTTCTAGTTCTGCTAGTGGACTGAGATGTGGAAAGGCTATTACAGAAGAATGGATGAAAATTAACTATAGAAAGAAAGTACTCTAACAGTAAGTGCCTTTTAAAACATAATGAACTAATACATTTTCCTTCCTTAAGAAAGAGGCTGACATCACAGAAGTGCAGGGATCTTCCTCTGAGTCTTTGATAAAGGTGATCATAGGAGATCCTTTTGAGTTCCTTAAGTGCAATTCTCACTATGGTGAATGAGATAACTAATGAACTGAATGCAAAGAGAAAAACCGGTCTAATGCAAGTAGAAAGGAATACTGCCAGTGTTACATACATCTTAAGGCCTTTTTATTTCCCAAATGAGTATATATCCAAATGACAAAAATAATATTTGAAATGTTACATTTAGATATTGAAAGACAGGCTTACTTTGTATCTTTGTCTTTAAAAATAATTTAAATGTAGAGCATACCCATGGCAGATTAAACATGAAGCAGTATTTTCACAAATGTGATATTTCACTGGTTTGAGTATCTATCTCAAATAATAGTAAAGTTTTTTAAAAATAGTAAAATTAATATTGACATTATCCAAGATCTTGCCAGATTTAAACACATAGAATTTACCAGGAAAATGTAAAGATATATATTAGTTATTTCCTTCTAATAACATGAATTATTTGTATGAATTAGAAATACCAACAAAAGTAAGATTGTCTTTCAAAAGACTAGAGAATACAGAAAAACTAAGTGGACATTTTTACAGGAAATTAAAAGCTATAAAAGAAGATAAATAATGTAGTTAGGCTAAATTAAACTTGTTTTGTTATAATTAGGGCAAATTGGAAAAGCTTACTATAATGAATGCTATTTTTTCTACTCCATGCAACTCAGGCCTATCAAAATAGGTTAGCAACTGTTTTCAAAATCAACATTGAAAATTACATGATGTGTGGACATTTATGTATGTATTGTCCTTCTTTGGAATAAAAGTCACATTCTAGCTACTTTATTTCAAACTAATAAAAAATAAGCTTTGGTATGCAAATGCATAAGGACTTCACATTACAATGAGAGAAAGGAAATTAAAGTTTAAGGATTTTCTTATATATTGTATTAATATTTAGCTAGTGGAAATGAAGGCATTCTATATAAATTTTTGATCAAATCAGTCTATTTACAGGTCTCTTTTTATTCAGATAGCAGAAAAAAGTGAAAATAGAAGTGGATTAGGCCCCACTGAAGGCCATGGTGGCTGGATCCTGGTACAAAACTCACAAAATATCAGATTCAAAGCAGTGAATTTAATTCACTAAATCTCAACTTGGGGTCATAAATGAGTGGGATAAAATATTTTCTAGTTACATCATGAGACTATTGGTAGAAATAAATGAAACAATAATGTGAAATCTTTTAAAACCAGTAAATCCATCAATAACTACATAATATTATTATTAAGTGCCTACTCTCTACTGGATACTCCTCATTTATGACTCAATGATTATTAGATCAAAGAAAGATTTTTAAAGTTAAGATTAGAATACATTGTGAAAAATATATGATATGGAAGGATGATAAAGATAAGAGCAATGAAAACAGCTTGGGATATTGCTTGGCCATTGGAGAAAAAAATAGAAAAATGTATATTTTTTACTACTCATTTAGAAACAAATTTCATATAATGCATAAGTATGTTGAAAATTACATTATAGACAAAATAGAAAATTATATGCCAAAAATATATGCATGCTCTAATATCAAACTTATAAGTTGGAAATAAAAATGATAGCATTCCAAATTTTGTTTAATAAAATTAACCATAATGTGTTTAATAAAAATGAAGATATAAGCAAAATATGACCAATAGAATATATTTTCTACAAATGTAAAAATATTTAATCTCAGCATTTCATTTAAAATTTCATATAAAATTTCATGTAAACTGAGAAGAAAAGAATTTAAATTCCAAATATAAACAGATAAGGAAATGATCAATTTACATAAAGTATTCTAAATAATTAAAAGTTATTAGGAAAGATAGAGAAATAGTAATACAGAGTAAGGAGAAGTGTATGAGCAAATTAAAGTAACAGAGGGTAGGACTATTTAGGAAAATTGAACTAGTTCTGTGTAAGCATGTAGACTCAAAGAGTGCATAGTAATAAAAGGTAAGTTTAAAGAGTGAGCGGTTGTGGTTCTATGAAAGTGCTAGTATGTTGTGGTGTTCTTTCCCTGAACACAGTGGAGTGATGTATCTGACAAATTAGAATAAGAATCATGTTTGCAATTTGAAAAGATCACCAAGGAAATTTATACCAAGCAAAATCATAGGAAAATAAGATAACCCAGAAAAATTACTAGTATTAAAATCAATATTTCCCTAAGGCTTTTTCTTTTTTTCTTTAAATTTATGTATTGGCTGTGTTGGATCTTTTTTGCTGTGCACGGACTTTCTTTATAGTTGCGGTGAGTGGGGGCTACTCTTCATTGTGATGCGCAGGCTCCTCATTGCTGTGGCTTCTCTTGTTGCGGAGTACAGGCTCTAGGCACGTGGGCTTCAGTAATTGCAGCACATGGGCTCAATAGTTGTGGCTCACGGCCTCTAAAGCACAGGCTCAATAGTTGTGGTGCCTGGGCTTAGTTGCTCCGCAGCATGTGGGATCTTCCTGGAGCAGTGATCGAACCCATGCCCCCTGCATTGGCAGGCGGATTCTCAACCACTGCGCCACCTAGGAAGCCCTGCCTAAGGCTATTTCTAATGAAAAAATTACAGTTGCAAAATAGTTGAAAGTTAAGCAGTTTAGCTACTTGAGAGGAACAGAAGTGAAAGTCCAAGGAAATCCTAGGTAAAGACTCTGATAAGAGTTTCCACACACCCATACCCACATATGAAAAACATAAATCCAGGGCTCTAAAAGACTACACTAAGGGTAAGACAATGAAAATGAAGTAAGTCTTCACATGGGCTTGCTGCCTTGCTTAGTCCTACATGGTCTGAGAACCTAAATTCTTGAACTTGGATTAAGATTATTCTAGTCTAGTAGAATATGAACTCCTGGTAGATGCTGGATCCCTGACCAACAGCAAATGGAAATTCTCTTCAGTAGAAGAAACATTCATACCAGGCTTCAAATTTTTTCTACAAATAATTTTTCAAATAAATGACTGGGATAAGATAAAAGATAACCAGGGATACAGGAGAAAAAAATGAGCAAGAACCAGCAGAAACAGTCCTGCACTGGGTTCTAATTTAGAATTATTATACACAGACTATGAGAGAACTATGTGTATAATGATGTATAAAGAAATAAAAGTAAGATTAGAAATATCTTCAGAAAAGAATATGCTGTAAAAAATTTAAAGCAGATTATAATAAGTATAACTACCTGAAAGGAAAAACATAATAACTAAAAGTAAGAATTCAATATTGTGATCAATGGCAGTTTAAACAGAAGGAATTAATTAACTAAATATAATAAAAAATAAAATAGTGACAGCTCTGCTCTGACAACTTAGCCAGTTTAGTAATAGTCTCAGTTTATATCATATTATTAAATTATTTAATTGTATGTGAATGTTATGTTTATTAAGTATGCAATTTCAACAGTAGAATCAAACATCTGTCAAAGAGAATTTTTTCCCAAATACACAATACATTACATGTATAGAAATTTACCAAAACTGAAATGCAAAATGTACTGCATCTGTTAAGAGTTCATTTTCATTATTTCAAACAGACACAAAATGGAGATCATAGCTTATTCAGAAATCAAGAAAACTGAGAAAGATATAGCATCTGAATTCCACATTGTCTGTTTTTCCTAGAAATATAATAACAAGAATTAAAACACTAATATTTGTTTACCTGGTAAAAACACACAGTTCTAAAGTGCTAGAAATTATATGAATACAGAGATATAGAATTTAACAGATAGATATATCTTATGTTATTGATCAAACTTGCAAAGATGCATTTAGGTCCATGCTGTACATCTGGGGATTTTATGGAACTCCAGCCATGAACTATGTGTGTTACTGATCATATTTATCTTCCTCCTGCCATGTATAGGAAGTTTTATGACTGTCAAATTCTTGGGTCATTAATGATAATTGTCAAGAATCTCAAAGGTGTCATGTTGTTCTCATATTTGTGACTTGTTTCCTCATAGTAGAAGGGATATTTTACAACAGACATCATGAATATTTTTTTTCTTCTCACATCTTTCTTCCTTTAGCACCAGTGCTTCTATAAAAGCAAGTTTTCAAATCAGTGTTTTGGTGACTTCCCATATGTATTTGTAATTCTAGAATGTAATTTGTTTTAGACATTGTAGAGATTTTATAAGAACATTTTATGTAAATATTTTTGATCGTCATTATTTGTTAAAAGACAAAAGATAAACTATTGAACCCCTTGAACAAAATGCATTACTAAGTATTTTTTAAATGCGTTGCCCCCACTTTCCCCCACTTTCTCTGTTCTGTGATAGTACATGTTTGTGTATTGGGGACAAACTATCCCAGGACCTTTACATAAGTATTATGCTTGAGTTTTCTGTGGATTCATTAAATAATATAAATTCAACCATTTTAAATAATTTTGAAGAACTGACTTTTTTGTCTTGGTATCAGTGGTCTAATTAGTTAGAAGCATAGCTGATAAACATTCTGATCCTCTCTTATCTGATTTCTAGGAAGAAAATCATGAAGAAAAAATAAAATTTTCCTTTTTTGCTATAGCTTCTGCTTTACACAAGATTATCCAACCCAAGGGGAAACTGTTCAGTTCTTTATGGTGTGTGTGTGTGTGTGTGTGTGTGTGTGTGTGTGTGTGTGTGTGTAAGCTGTGTGGTTGAAGGTGGACATTAAGAAAATTGAATAGAGATAAAATACGATTAATATCCTAAAAGTTAATATTCTCTACTTAATGATAATATCTCTCATTTGCATGTTCTTTGGCTGAAAAAAAAAGAATTTTAATTTGAAAAGAACCTAGCATCATTGAGAAATGTATTGCTATCATAGCTACTACATTTGAACTTGACTAAGTTGTAATATCTACAACAGTACAGGCAAGGTTAGTGTACCTTGGTCAGGAGGTCAGTGAGCTATATTGAACAGACATACTGCTCAAAAGACAATATTAAAAGATTTAACAGAAATTGACCTGACACTAAAAAATGTAGTCGGAGTCCAGCTCTCATTCCAAGCAGGAAACATTCCTCCCTGGCAAAAGATATTTAGATTCCCTCTTTACACAGCTTCAAGATGAGGAAGACCCATTATAGCAATCCCAAAGAGTAATTACAGAAGAAATAATTACATATCTCTCTTGAAGACTGGATACAGTGGGTCTCAAAATTAATGAGCAAAGACTGAGAAAACTTCATAAGAGTTAAAAATAGATGTGGCACATATATACAATGGAATATTACTCAGCCATAAAAAAGAATGAAATTGAGTTATTTGTAGTGAGGTGGATAGACCTAGAGTCTGTCATACAGAGTGAAGTAAGCCAGAAAGAGAAAAACAAATACCGTATGCTAACTCATATATATGGAATCTAAAAAAATGGTACTGATGAACACAGTGACAGGGCAAGAATAAAGATGTAGATGTAGAGAATGAACTTGAGGACATGGGTTGGGGGTGAAGGGGAAGCTGGGGTGAAGTGAGAGAGTAACATTGACACATATACACTATCAAATGTAAAATAGATAGCTAGTGGAAAGCGACTGCATAACACAGGAAGATCAATTCGATGATGGGTGATGACTTAGAGGGCTGGGATATGGAGGGTGGGAGGGAGTCATGGGAGGGAGGGGAGATGGGGATACATGTATAAACACAGCTAATTCACTTTGTTGTACAGCAAAGATTGGCACAACAGCGTAAAGCAATTATTTTCCAATAAAGAACTTAAAAAAAATAGATGGGACACCAGGACAAGTCAGAACTGTGATAAAGCCACATCTGTTTAAGAGTATGACACCACTTGTTTTAACATTACTATCATGAGTTTAACATGGACATGTAAACTGACATCATAACATAGTTTTGTGTAGAAAGAATGCTAGGTGCACTGGCCTTGAAGTCAGACAGGCTGGTTTGAAACTTGCAAAAGTCACTTACTTTCTTGGTTCTTTTTAAGTGCCAGTGTAATTGTGAAAATGAAACGATGTAAAGCATTTAAAACAACATTCTAATTTCTGAATGCCTATTATCCATATAAGTATAGTTAAATTTACTCACTATTACGATGGTACTTTTATACGAAATAATTTATAAAACCCTTTCCCAAACCACACAGGATAAGCACTATTACAATGTCCATTGATATTAGTCAAATACAAGGAATCTGAGTCAGAGCGAGTTCCTGTGACTTGGTCAACTCACAAAGTTTGAAAGTGACAAAGCTGGGATTTGGATTCTGAGGTTGACACTCTATATTTTTCTTAATTTTGTAACTTCTCCATACTGTCTATTATTTTGAAAGCTGTAAAGATTAGGTGATAGATAGGAATATAGATAGATGATGATAGATAGATAGATATAGATAGATGATAGATAGATAATAGGTGATAGATAGGTAGACAGATAGTGATATAATGTATAATGGATGGACAAGGATAAAACTTGGTTAACAGAACAAGGACAATTGAGAAAAGTATAACCATGTTGGGGAGTACACACTAGTCCTGGAACTAGCAGTCTGCCTAGTCTTCTCCCTATAGATTTTAAGACACTGCATGTTTAAATGTGAAAAAAAGGATGTTTTCACATTACTTAAACTTAGGGAATGTTCATCATAGCCCTAACTACTAATTTTATTGCCTTCCCTTTATAGTTCAATCATAGTGTCATAGTGTGACTTTTTTTGTTATTTGGCAAAGAGTAATTGGAAGTACACTGATGTCACCATTAAATAACTTGTGACAGTGGCTATAGATTAATATAAATGTCTTTCCCCCAAGGACATGCTTCTGAAAATCCAACACAAGAATTAAAAGCAAATAATTCTGTATAGTCTATAGAAGAAAATATAAAAGATGACTGCCTCAACACCCTTGGCATTAAACCATGGCACTGACATTTCAGTTCAGATAAAAATTTTACCCTATAAGGATTCAGAAATGATAGAAGTAAAGGGAATTGAAGATTTTGTTCCAATTTATTATATTGAGATCTTAATAGATCAATAAACATATATAAGAATAAATTATTTCATTTATATTTTTGTATATTTTCCCTCTACTGAATACTCTCATGGAATTTTATTCTAGAGGAGCTTTGCAAAATAAATGGTAAAAAAAATGATCTAACTAGTAATTACTATTAATACTGAATAAGTGAATGAATGAAAGAATGAAAGGTCTGGTGATGATGCATTCATATGACATAGCCTGAATTTCCTCTCTTGAAATGTGAGTTATTGTTATCCTAAAATCTTAAGAACATTGACATCATAGAAAGTGTATGTTTAAGATCTTTACATGAATATGGTGAGAACAATTCTGAAATTATCTTAACCCCAGACCCATTTTTTGTTGTTGTTTATTTGTTTTGTTATGGGCTATGTTGTTTGTTTTTTAGGAAAGCCCAGGCTTATAACAGTTGGGGTGGAACACTAACAAAAACAATTATTATATAATTATACAATAATTAATCTATTAATTAGGTTAATTATCTATGTATTATTATTAATAATAATTGTTATTATACTAATCAGTAATAGAACCACTTCCATTTACAAAAATGTATACAGATAATAAATTATATGGTCACCCTTTCTTTATATCTATCTATCTATCTTCTATCTATCTATCTATCTATCTATCTACCTACTAATCATCTAGTGACCTATTTTATATATTGCTTTTGGAAACAGATTGGCAATGACTTCTAAAATAGGAAAATCACATACTGCATATCAATACTATTTTAAGCACATATCTAAAAGAAATTTGTTCCCAAGTTTAAAAGGAAACATGCAAGAATGTTCATGGGAGCAATTTTTAGAATAGGTAAAACCTGAAAACAACTCAGATACTCATAAATAGAATAGTGGATATTACACCATGGTGTAGTCTTGCCGTGCTATATTATATGAGTTAAGATGAATAAATTACATCAAAATGATTTTTTAGAGTTTCACCATAGTCCATGTGATCATCTCTTTGTTTATGAAGCAAAAATAACTTAAACAAGAAAAATATACTTTGTAAGTATATGTGTGGCTGTTATATTTTTAAAAAGCAAAATAAGAAAATTATTAGTACTAGCTTTCAGATAATGATCTTATCAAATGTGGGGTGGGGTGGAGAAGCAGGAAATAGAATAGAGATGATGATATAGATGATATAGATATATAGATATAGATATAGATATAGATGGCTATAGATATGCTTTTCACCCCAATGTCTTAGCTTGTACTGGGGGGGGCAGTGGTTTTATAGGTTCTCATTACATCATTAAAATTGTTAACAATAAAGCAGATTATGCATAGACATGATGAGTGTGTTTTGACTCAAGAATTATGATAAATTCTC
Organism: Hippopotamus amphibius kiboko; assembly: GCF_030028045.1. Lineage (NCBI taxonomy): Eukaryota > Metazoa > Chordata > Mammalia > Artiodactyla > Hippopotamidae > Hippopotamus > Hippopotamus amphibius. The sequence continues at coordinate 95,386,485 of NC_080195.1, read as the reverse complement.
TTCCGTGGACACAGATAACCCCCAGCACACACATACACACAGACCACAGAAACACAAACACATATATATCCAATGCCAGTTAATGCTAACAATACAGTCAAAGGAAGTGTAAATCAATTATACTAAATGGGATTTATCATGAGAACTGTTGGTATGATCAGGCGTAAAATATTTAAAGGTTGACAAACAAATTATCCTCCTGAGTAGCAAACTACTTCTGGGTCATGGCTTATGTTGAAATTATGAAAATGAAGATTTGAATTCAGTTTTAGAAATAAATATTCAAAAGATTCACTTACCTCTATAGTATGTGTTCCACTTTACAAGAAGCTATTTGGTCAATCTCAATAATAAAATGGGTGATTTAGCCACTAACAGATTTAATCAGTCTCTTTCAATATATACTATTTCTATTCTTTTTTAAAATACATGTTGAACTTGACAGATGCTCTTTCACTTTTAAAGCACTTGAACATGTGCGTCTCTCTCAAATAATCAGTACTCTCTCATGGGAGCAATTAGGTTCCATGGCCTTTCTTAAGCATGCAGTATACAACTGGCTTGAAAAATATGTTTCTCTTTTAGAGCTTAGAGCACAAAAAAATGTAGAAATGTTTTATGTAGGATACTATGTCCTTTAATTAACAGAAGTGGCTAGAAACTATCAACCATCAGACACATGAATGAGCAGATAACTAATTCAAATAGGTATCTGGGATTCAGACCAGTTTTAACTGAACCTCACATTATTTATATCTATTCAACACTGATACTGATATTAATTTGTTACTTAGTGAAAAATTAAAATAGGTAACCTGATTTATTTTTACATAGTAACCAGAAAAACAAACAAATAAAATATGACTTTATGAATTAACTTTTTTTTCCTTTTTAATTGTGGTAAAATTTACCAACTTTATTTTAAACATAGAGGTCAGTGGTATTAAGTGCACTCACGTTGTTGGGTAACCATCACCACCATCCATCTCCAGAACTGTTTTCATTTTTCAAAACTGAAACTCTTCATCCATTAATAATAACTTTACATTTTTGCTCAAGGGACAAATATTTATTTCTCAAAGCTCTAGAGGCTGGGAAGTCCAAGATCGGGGCACTGGGTGATCAGGTATCTGGTGAAGGCGCTCTTTAGTTTGTAGATGGCTTTCTCCTTATGTCCTCTCATGGTGGAGAGCAGATAGAGACAGAGAGAGAGAGAGATTATATTCTCCTTCCCCCCCCCTCAGTATTATTGAGGTATAACTGATCATCAAAAAAGTATATATTTAAGCAATAATATTTGATGAATCAATTGTCTAGAATTCATACAGAAACAATTATTTTCCTGTAAACATGTTGCTATATTCTCTTGCAAAATAGATCAATACTTATTTTAAAGTCATTGCTATAATGGGCAACTTTTTACAAAATTTGTTTCAAAAAGATTAAAATGTGTCATTTAAAATTCATTTAACATAAATTTCTCCAAAATAAAGAGAAATATACATTTAGAATACTAAAATTTGTATTCATTTCAACATTTTTTTAAATTGAATAATAGTTCAGAAACAAATCATTAGGAATTTTGTGTTAGAAAAAGAATATTTTTTACTAGATTTTTAAAATTAATTTTTATTGGAGTATAGTTGCTTTACAATGTTGTGTTAGCTTCTACTGTACAGCAAAGTGAATCAGCTGATACATATAAATATAACCTCTCATTTTTGGATTTCATTCCCATTTAGGTCACCCCAGAGCATTGAATAGAGTGCCCTGTGCTATACAGTAGGTTCTCATTAGTTGTGTATTTTATACATAGTATCAATAGTGTATGTAGATGTCAATCCCAATCTCCCAATTCATCCCACTATGTGCCTTACCCCCTTGGTATCCATACGTTTGCTTGCTATATCTGTGTCTCTACTTCTGCTCTGTAAATAAGATCATCTATATGAAATTTTTCAGATTCCATACATATGTGTTAATATATGAGATTTGTTTTTCTCTTTCTGACTTACTTCACTTTGTATGACAGTCTCTAGGTCCATCCATGTCTCTACAAATGACCCAATTTCATTCCTTTTTATGGCTGAGTAATATTCCTTTGCATGTATATACCACATCTTCTTTACCCATTCCTCTGTTGATGGACATTTAGGTTGTTTCCATGACCTGGCTATTGTAAATAGTGCTGCCGTGAACATTGGGGTGCATGTGTCTTTTTGAATTATGGTTTTCTCTGGGTATATGCCAAGTAGTGGGATTGCTGGGTCACATGGTAGTTCTATTTTTAGTTTTTTAAGGAAACACCATACTATTCTCCATAGTGGCTGTGAGAATATGAATTGATACAGAAAACAAATATTTTAAGTAAAAGGATAACAGTTTAATAATTTTCTCTGTTGCTAATTTGAATGTAATTTTTTTCTCACTCTGTTTACACTTTTTAAAAAAATTTTGATTAGAGACTATTGAGATGAGTGATAGTTACAAATAAATTGGTGAAAGAGTACAAATCAGATTTTTAAATATACCTGTGGGTATTTTTTTTTTTACTTTTTTGGAGGAGTTTAAATAATATATGCCCATTTATTTCTAAGATTTTCTTTCTCTGACATCTCACAAACTGTAGTTTCAGTTAACCACGTATCTGTGAACTGGTATTTAATCTTGGGTGAGGATTTTACAGCCAACTTTGAGTTATATAAGACTCAGTTTTCTTATTTTCCATTTTAAATTATTTTGTTGATTGTTATGTTAATCTTCAAGAAAGTGAAATTGAAATGGGTCTGAGAATATATCTGATAATAAAAATAACAGTGAGGCAAGAGGTAAAAATATCACTGATATCCTACATTGTCTCTGTTTAAAACAAGTAAACATTTTATCTTTGTTTGTTTGTTTATGTATATATATATATGTATGTATTTTTGCCTGCACTACTCAGCTTGTGGGAATTAAACCTGGGGCCATGGCAGTGAAAGCGCCAAGTCCTAAGCACTGGACAACCAGGAAGCTCCCAAATATTTTATTCTTTGAAAAAGAGCCTCAGTGATCAGGAGCTCTGAGAGCCTCTTGGAGTACCAGGATACTTCACATGCATCTAAATTGACATCAATGTTCTCTCTGTAGTAATTTTCCTCCACTTATCATTTGGATCATCTTTGCATCAACATTTTCATAAACAATTCTTATAGTTGTTTAATGACCCACTTTTTGATGCCAAATGTCATATATTTGCTACCAGCTTGTAATAGAGTTAATATAGTAACTACATGCATGTTCCTTATATCTTCATTTTATGCCATCAAAATAAACTTAACAACCTCTTAATAGAGAAAAATAAGCATTTCTTACTCTATTGCTTCCTGAAGAATTTTCCTGAGAAGACCATCTCTACCATAAATTCCATCTTTAATTAGGAGGCCATCAGTCTGTTTTATGTGTTTTGATGGATTTATGGCTCCCACAGTGGAAGTGAACCGAACCATGCAGAGCTAATCTTCCTAGCAGGAATAAGCCTCTAGTACAGGACAAATGAAAGACACCTAAGTAATAGAGGTTCCCTATGTTCCTCATCAAATGTGTGGGGAAGTGTTTCATCAAAGAAAAGTATCACACATTATCAAAGAAATGTATTCTTTTAGAACCAAATAATGTCTCAAAAATTTTCCATTATAGAAGTATGTATAGAGAGTAGATAGACATAGCAATTCAATCTTGGCATTTAACCTTTAGTTAACTAATTGTCTCAGAATATTTTTTAGTGTTACCAGTTTTTTCAACTTCTATAAAATAAATTTCCATAATAGCCTAGCAGAATTGCACAGTTTGTTAGCATTTCATACTTATAAATCATGTTAAAGCATTCATAAACATTCTTTTCTCTTCCCCTACATAATCCATTTAACTATCCATTAAAAGAGCATAAGCAACATACAAAGATCAATGAAGTGTGAAAAATAGACACTCCCTTGGGAATATTTTATGACATTTAAATAGTTGAGGGAAGAGACAAACTGGAAATAATACTGGAGAGAAGATGTATAAGTCTGATACAAATTTTAGAAGTGTAACTTTAGGAATTCTATTTCTCTCCTTAAATACTTAGCTCTTTTTGGCATCTTCTCCATATTTGACCTTATCTTTCCAAAATTCTATAGGAAAATTATACAATTTTTCTTCTTTATTTTCATAAATATTGAGGTCACAGCATAAAATCATTTTATATATTTCTTATTCCATTTAATTCTGCATATACCCCACCATAGTTCTTAGTTAAAGTCCCTATTCCTAACTTTTACTTGAAATATAGTTAAATCTGTTGCCTAAGTAATATTCTTCAATTCCATAAATAGATAAATATTTTATTTATTTTTACTAATCTTTACATCATAAAGTCACCACTAAACTGACTACTCTTTACAAAATAGGTGTGTCTGTTTTAGAGACGCATGTAATTGAAATCATGTGGTCTGATTAGAATTGACATATATGCACTAATATGTATGAAATAAGTGACTAATAAGAACCTGCTGTATAGCACAGGGAACTCTACTTCACCTTGCTATACAGTAGAAACTGACACAACACTGTAAAACAACTATACCCCAATTAAAAAAAAAAAAGTCGAACAAAACAAAACATATGATCTGTACTATTTAGTGTGTGGCTTTTCTTGCTCAACTTCATTTGCATGAGATTTATCTCTTTGTGTGTGTGTGTGTGTGTTCATGTAGTAATATGTTTCTCTCTTTTACTGATGTATGCTATTAGATGGAATAAAATTTTGGCAATAATTATGTATTTGTTTTTGTTTATTTTAATTAATTATTACTTATATGCAATCAATCAATAAAGTTGCCAGGTATAGTTTGCTTTATATTTTCCTAAAAATTTTATTTTAAGAATTTCAAGTTTACAGAAAAGTTGCAAGAATATTTTCCACATTTTTCTGCTCTCTCTCTCTTTCATATATATGTCTGTTTTGTTTTATTTTGCTGAAGCATTTAAGTCTATGTTGTAGGCATCATTCCATTTTAACCTAAATACTTTATAATGTTTCTCTTGAAAGGGGAAATAAAGTCTCCATAATGGTAACATTATCACATGCAAAATGTTAAAGATATTACAGAACTCTAATATAATGCCTGTAACCAAATTTCTCCAATTATTCAGTATTGTTATTTTTCTTTTTTTATATAAATTTATTTAATTATTCATTTATTGGCTGCGTTGAGTCTTTGTTGCTGCGTGAACTTTCTCTAGTTGCCGCGAGCAGGGGGCTAACTAGTCACTGCGGTGCTTGGGCTCCTCATTGCTGTGGCTTCTCTTGTTGTGGAGCATGGCTTTAGGCATGCGGGCTTCAGTAGTTGCAGGACACAGGCTCAATAGTTGTGGCTCACAGGCTCTAGAGCACAGACTCAGTAGTCCTGGCACATGGGCTTAGTTGCTCCGCAACATGTGGAATCTTCTCAGCACAGGGATGGAACCTGAGTCCCCTGCATTGGCAGGCAGATTCTTAACCACTGCGCCACCAGGGAAATCCAATATCATTATTTTTCATTGTAGTTTTGTTGTTGCTGTTGTTGTTTTATTCTCTGTCCTTAATTTTTGTTTTTGGAGAAGGGGATATAATTTAAGATATTACCTTGCAATTAAATGCCAAGATTACTCAGTTCCCTGTAATATAGAATGCTGTCTCTGATTTCTTTTACTGCTTGCCTTTTGCAATGTGTGTCCAACATATTTGATGAAAATAAAACAAGATAAAGCAAAAGGAAAAATATAGTGTCCTCTGAAAGCCAAATCATTTTTTTAAGAAAGAGTCCCCATATAAAAATCAAAGTAACTGTCCCTACTGAAAAGTAGTATTTAATCTCTCTAAGAACAAAAGAAGATAAAAAAATTTATGGGATTCACTGCTACTTGACATCTTCCTTCAGTGTGATAGCTACTGAGTTAACCCCCTGTGTGTTATTGGGGCTTCTCCTGTCATCATGGTTCTCTGCCTTGGCTTATGTCCTTTCTACATCCTTTAGGCCCTCAGGTCCAGTAACTTCAGGGAAAATTAGAAAACCTGAAACCACACTATCAATACAGTCAGAAGCAGGAAAGCAGGCGTTTTTTAAAGGACTTTAATATATTTGTAATCAAATACCTTATAAAATATTAATTCAACATGTTTAATATTAAAATAATCAATGTAAAATATAATCTTGTAATTATTTTTATCTTTGTATCATTAACATTATGTACTGTTTCCGATGGCACTGACTCTATTCCTTCACAAGGAAAATGGAAGTCTTTATCATTTTCTGTTAATGCCTAATTTTTATATGATAAAACAGTAGAACTTAGGGCATGTTTGAGTCAAACTGCTATAACCATGATAGGTTTTGCTTTCATTCTGTTTTTATTAGCATTTTTCCAAGACATATCATTCATTTTGTTTCTTCATCATTGTTTTCTATTTGCATATAAGGATCTTTGTTCTTTTTTTATATCTGACTTCAAACTAATGTTCTAGAGAGTAAAAAACAAATTTGAATCCCCTAATAACAATTCATGTGAACAATTTGTCATAAGTAGCATAAACATAATGGTATTATAGTTCTCTAGAGGAGGGGGAAACCCTTCACAATAACATTACTTAATAGAGTATGTTTGAGTTTTCTACATTTACTCTATGTAAACTTGGCTGTGAACTCTTTAATTTCCTGTCATTTGAATTACAGATTCTGTGTTAAGTCAAAGTATGGGCTGATTTGCCACATAACATTAAATCCTTTCTTCAGTGAGTGATGCTTCAAATGTTAATACCAACTACATGATTATTTCCCACTGTGAGCATCAGAAAGTAAGCAGACGTGCAGGCAGATAAATAGCAGATGTCCTCTAACTTTACACAACCATGATGGTCATTTTTCAGGCAGGCCTGCCATTTACCCTGTACATATGCTTGGCTATTTAAATGGCCTATATATTATTCATTGAGGAAGATATCTATATGTGTATTTGCAGGTAATTAAAATAATTACAAAATAGTAGGATAAGCATAGGTAACCTGTGGTTAACCAGCACATATTGTCTTGATATTAGCAGAAACTATTCTGTGAAGGTATTTGTGGAAGACATGATTTGATCTCTGGGATTTAAAAAAAAATGATGAAGAGGAGTGGGTGGTTGTATGGAGGAAACTAGACTGACCTTGTGTTGAAGATCTCTGAAACTGGATGATGAGTACCTAGGGATTCATGTCGAGTTTATTTTTGTATACTTCTAAGATTTTCCATTAAAAAATAACAGGTTAAATGAGAGAGATGGGGAGTGATGCTCTTGGTTAAGAAGAGGTCTTTTCTCCAAACATAAAAGATCCTTGGATTTTTGATACTAGTCTCTGAGTCCAAGGTGCTGTGTTCACTGATAATGCAAAATACAACATTTAATCTCAACATAGGTCTCTTTGTCTTTCAGTGTTGCTGTCTGGCAAGGTTATTTTGCTAAAATAAAAGACAGGAATATGTGCAGTAATGGGAGCCTGTCCTCTGTGATAATAATATAATATCAAGTTATTAAATGAATGGTCAGGAAGGAGTGGAGCAGTAGACAAACAGGCAACTGCAGAGACTAGATGAAAGGGTTGCAAGAGAAATACACAGGAAGGAAAAACTATTCAAAAAATGCAAAAATAAGGGGAAAAATAAAATTGGACAAGTTTCTGCTTTTCTATGCTTATCAAGTAGTAACAACTGGCTCCATTCTGCCTATTTGAAGTCTTGCAAATAAAGTTTGTTAAGGTATATGAGAGACTGTGCAGGGTAGTCTTGTGAAAACAATGGGAGCTTACATTTTTGGGTAGAATTTTCTACAGGTGTCTTCTTAAAATATAGCTTGTTTCTATTAAAGGTTTAAATGAAGTAAAATATCCTCTGGTTTGGAGGGACTTTTTAAAAAAATTGGCCCTCAGAATCCCAAAGAAATTGGTCCAAAGAATGAGTTTCATCTTATTTTTGTTGTATCACTGTCCTGACAATTTCGTGCTGGCTCCAGGGGACACTGACTCCCTATTCACCCTCAGGCTCCAACTAGTTATTGGCTTATGGTAGGAGCTGATTCTAAAATAGGGTTATGTCTGTTTGAGACTATATATGCTGTAGTCATTAAGCTGAAGGCTAATTTTCCAGGCTTTCCAAGACATCTGCTCACCTTATTAACAATTTCTTTTCTCTTGCCATGTTAATAGTTGCCTTGCTTCTGATCAGTACAAATCACAGGTCCAACCTACTCAATTTACGTTTAGACATCACGACTCCCATGGTAGTGTCCTGGCTGCCTTCCCAGAATGTGTAATTGGTGACCCTGTTGTTCTCTTCTTTAAACACCAAGTTAATTATGACTTGTTGGAGCCTCTAATGATATCTGATGACCTTTGAGACATCATAGACTCCCTCGATAATCTTTTAACAAGTAGATCAGATTCTGTGTGAGAAAGTACCCTCTAAAAAAGTGCCAAATCAGACCAAAGTAAAGCTAAGTAGTGCCTTCTGATGAAGTGACCCTGCAGACAGGATATTTGTGAGGATGCACAGCCTTGGAACCAGATTGAATTAGATATTATTCCAACAGAACAGTACACCCCCTTTCTCACCTCTGATTAGTAGGTACTGAATCAAATATAAACTGGAGTATTAAGGCTGAGCAAAGAGGGTTTTTTTATGACTGGCTAATTTTTCCTAAGGATTCTGGATTTTTACAGGTGTATACAATATCCTAGCCCTATGTTAAATTCATTTTATTATGTTAATTATGTTTAATTTACATCTAAAGGAATTAGATATCAGAAACAATTTTAGAAAAAGGTATAGTTTCATTTTAGGTTTAAAGTGCTCCATGCATATGTATTAAAATATATGTATTTTTCATGAAAAGCAAGTTTTCCAATAAATTATAATTTCTATAAGTTACAGAATCTAACACAGTAGCAAGTTTAGCAAGTGGAATCATGTTCATGTAATATTTACAAGTATATGATTGGAGAAATTTAGAAAAATATATATCATCTCAATATTTTCATGCAAATACTCACAGTATTTGCGATTGGTATATGAAGATTTCTTGATGTGGTACCTCTTTTTCTTGTAGAGTAAAATTGATTTTATTCAACAGGAATGTATTTTTATTTATTCAAGACATTCCTAGGAAATGGAATAGAACTATTTTGAATTGAAATTGTAAAAAATAGAAAAGCTATTTTGGACCTCTCCATTTTATTAAAAAATAAGGAAACATACATATATTAAAAAGAGATATACCTTCATCTATCACAACCCTAAATATATTTATATTTACCTTACATTTATGATATTGATAAATCTGAATGAATAAAGAATAACATGCACTTGGTTATTTACTGTAATTGTATTATTATTACTTGACTATATGATCTGTAATACGGCTTTATGTTCATGAGAAATCCATTGATAAACCTACCTGCTGCTTCAGTTAAAAAAAATACAAATGAAGTTTAGAAAATGCATGAAAGGAAAAATAATATAAATAAGATGATTATGTTATTATCCAACAAAGAGCAGTTAACAGGCTGATAGCAGTTGAGACAAAAGGGAGAGAAAAAAAAATAGATGGGTTTGAAAGACAACAGGATATTGAACTAATTAATACTATCATGCACCATTCACCAAGTCACATTAACACTTTCTACTTTAAGCACTTATTTGTTGGGACAAAATTCTCCAGAGGGAATTGACATTTCTGTTTTCAGGAGGTTCCTAAACTAAATGAACTGTAGCAGAAGTGGCACCTGAAAGCAGATCCTCAGTTTGGGACACTCACCTGTCAATAGACAACAGCATCCCATTGCTGGTGAAAAGTAGGAGGTGGTGTCCTAGGGTTGATCATAGCATAATAGTCCTGAGATGATGACTCCTGAGGGACTAGAATGAGACACAGATAAATGAGGAATGATTGAGTTATACTCTCATTCTAGCCTTTAAACAGAATGAAGGCAAGAGTAATGATGAAGGTTTAGAAGTTGGTTGGTTTCTAAATAAAAAGGCTTATGTGAGCCAAATAGCACCCAAGGCATGCAGTGCAAGCCAGAAGGCCTACGAGGCATCATTTACTGAGACCCTCAACTTTTGTAACCACTGTCTAAATTGCTACAAATCAGGCCACAGATTTAACCATAAAAGTGAAAGAATAGTAAAGAAAACAATATAGAAATTTGATAGATTTCCCATGATAAAACCAGCTCCCGGTAGAGAAAGAGCGAAACCCTAGTATGGCTGTCTGTGGATACTTGAACCCACAGACTCCCTTAAACGCTCAGCTCAGGGCTGGCACAAACAGCACACACCTCACTGCTAGAAGACAGCAGCCTCTCCTGCCTGGACGTCTTTAGAGAAACCTCACCTAAAGCATCCCTCTTAAAGAGGATGCTTGTCTTACTCTTGATCCACGCCTGCGCTCACCATTGTCTCTAGATGAATAATTGAGTTTAGATCTCAGTAAGGCTCTAGCTGAAAAGCATACTCCCTACTGTGGAATTAGTCAGCTTATTTATATAAAAATATTGCAGGACCTGACATTACGTACCAGCAAGGATAAGAGAGATATTTGTGAGAGTGGATCTTTAAGTTGTTGGGCTGGGAGGAGGTGGAAAATATGGCTGAAGAAAATCGAGTTTATGGATGTTCAATCACTTTCCCATTAGTCAAGGACACCTGGAATTGGTCTGAATATACTGTTGGATGGCTCTGCTTGAAGCCTCGAAACATCAATGGCCTGTATGAAATTAGGCTGTGTCAATTTCAGCCTTGCCAGAGTACTGGGAGTGGGGGTGAGGGGGGTAAGAAAATGCAGGGAAGAGACTTGAAATAATAGATTTTTTTTACATAAGACTGGAGAGCTCATTATCTGACTATGTTCTTCAGTAAGTCCCAGGGGACTTGCTTACACAAAAGCCATAAAGACCACTGTGTAGAGGGCATTGAAATCATTAGCTGTGTGGAACTGTGCTTCTTCATTTCAGTGGGGATGATAGGATTCTAGAATGGTACAAGCCGGCTGGCTGCATTTACCTATAAGAGAAGAGTTAGAAGAATATCCTAATGGAAACAATGCCAGGGTAACAACCAAAGGGTCTTGTTCCGCAATGAGCTTACTTACTAATATGTGGTAGTATTCCTATGGGAGAGACAGCTGTCGATACGACACGAGTATTGTTTGGTGCTGACAAGCAGAAGAAACTCAAGATCTCAAGATTTGTTACTGCTACCACAGTGGAAAATCATGATCCCTCACCCAGTTTCCAGATTCAAACCTATTCTCAGAACTAGTGTCAACCTTTTAAAAGGAATTATTATCCCAGGAAACTCTAATGCAATAAATATTCCTCTTATTCTTCCTGAAAGAAAACTGTGGCTGTTTACCACATTACCGTAGAGTAGGGAAATAAGAATGCTTAAACTTCTTGAGAGAAACTAAAAATAGAGTTTAAGGTGACAGATACTAATGTCTCTAAAGTGTCATCATTCTTCCCCATCCCCCAGTTAGATTTAGGCTTCAAGGAGGTCAACTGATAAATAGATTTCTGGCCCCAGTACAACGGATGTTGTGTCCATTGGGCCTGTGGTCCTGCCCTGTGACAATTTCCCTGGTCCTTGGATACATAACTGGTATCAATTTACTTCATCTTGGCTAAACCCTCACAAGGATTCCTGATATATGGCAGTTACAGCAAGAAGGGCCAAGTGATACGCCTGATGTTCCACTCTCCAGCCAGAACAATAAATCAGAAGCATTACTGGTCTCTGAGAGAAATTCAGAAATGAGTTATACCCTCAAAGACATTATTATTATCCACATTATGTCCATACTTAATTCTCTGGCCTCTGCTAGTTTCCTCATATACAGCACTCAACTGAATACTCGAGTGAAACTTCACAGGTCTCTGGAGTCCTCATTCTGTGCAAGTCTCTTCCTCAGTACTCGTACCTGGAATGCTGGCTGCCTTGGCTTCTCCAGGCTTCTAGCTCCATCGCATGAATTCAAGGAGTGTTCAGGATTCTACCTGGGTTCCCCCTTCTTATGCTCTGGCCTGAAAATTTTCTCCAGCTAGTGAGCTGTGACAGTCGAAAAATCTCACCTCTTCAGTCTCTCAAGGATCACTGTATTTTGTTGCCTGATTAAGTAAATACCTTGAATGTTGTTTTATATTTTGTCTATTTTTTTTAGTTGTTCCTAGTGGACTGGTGAATATGGTTTTTGTTACTCCCTCTTGATGAGAAGAGGAAGTCAGTGATAGAGGTGATTCAATGTGAGGTATGAATGGCTGTGAGGGGTCTAGGTGGTGAACTAGAGCAGAATCTGTTGGTGCCCTGACAACATGCCTATTGGCCATGTCTTTAATAACCCTTCTGTTGCGTTAGAGAGTTCCAGTGCGTGCTAAAACGTCTCACTCAAGTTGTGCCCATTCTCTTCGAAGACTTTTTTTTCTGAAGTCATTCAGCCCACAAACAGGACAGCTGGGGAATAAGAAGTTATTGCCTTCCAGAGAAGGCAATTTATTCTCAGTGAATGGAGGAAGTGAGTCAGTGGAAAAATGTTCCAGCCTTTTATCCCAAAGAGGGACAAATCTATAGTGTATTCTACACAAGGGTTGAGTCACATTCACCACAGTGGTATCCGGTTCAGTGATACACATTTTTTTTCTCCTTCTCTGTCTTACTCTCTGAGCATCTTCATTTCTATTTCCTTATATCATCTCCCAAACAGATTACCTACACCCAAATCTTCGTCTTAATATCTGCTTTTGGAGAGACTCCAAACTAAGATGCCATATAATTGTGGAATTATGTTACAGTTTATCAAAAAGATCTGGGACTTCACTAGAGAAGGAGTGAACATTACTCCAAAATGGATACTATGATATATAGAATTATACACTTCCTCCTTTGGAGGAGAGACTGATCATCTCTTTATCATACACAGGAAACCACATCCCATATCATAGACAGGAGATAGTTTCTTTATGTTAGGCTGAAGGATAATGTTATTACTGTTGTTATTTAAAATTTTTAAATTGGCAAAAGTGGTTTGTATGGTTCAATTTTTTTTTTTTTTTTTTTTTTTTTGGCCGTGCTGTGCGCTTGCGTAATCTTATTTCCCTGACCAGGGACTGAACCTGCACACTCAGCAGTGGAAGCACAGAATCCTAACCACTGGATATACAGGGAATCCCCTATGAATCCTCAGTTGACAAAGGCATGGATTTTCCTTTTTTGTCTGTGATCAATTCAGTATCACCTCCACCCGTCTCTTGGGGTATCTTCTGACTTTCATGGACAAAGCTGGGAACTTCATGTCCCAAAGTCCTTTTTTCATATGTTTTTTGATAAAGTCAGTCACTGGGAGGTCCTTAGACAAGATTTGGATGTCAGGATAGAGAAACCTTCATTCTCTGGAGGTAAATTGCAGATATCAAGTTCACTACAACTTCCTGTCCAACTTCTTTAGAGAATTCATGTTGGTGCCCCAGCTGAGATAATTGAAGCTTTGGAAATTTCTTAAGCTTTGTAATCATTTCTGAAATCACCAGAACAACTACCTGAGTATTGCAGATGGATAACATGGGTGATGGCGGTGCTAATCTTTGTCCCCAAAATGATTGAGTAAACCTATAATTTTTTCCATTCAACTCTTTCATGTCTGGAACACATAGAGGGGATTCTAATTCCTGACTGAATGCTACAAGGAGCTATTCATAGCGCAAATGAGTTCATTTCCATGTTTCTCATCCCTCAAAGTCCACAGGAGTCAAACATCTTAACAGAACAGAATTTTGATCAGGTCATATCCCTGATAAAAGCACCCTAATGACACTCAATTGATCTGAGGATAGGGTTTCGTAGGATCTTTTTCTCTGACCACCTCTTCAGCCCTAGTGAGTTACTTTCTGCAAGCTCTGAGTGATAAAGCCGTCCCTTTATCTTTCTGTTTCTTAAATATACTGAACTCATTCCATCCACAGTACACCAACCAACTATACTTTCTTTTTCATATGGTTCTCTCCACCACCTGTCCTTTACGCAGCTAATCCCTCCTTACTTTTCCTATCTAAACTGATAATCACCTCCTTAGAGAAGTCTCCCAAACTCTCCAAAACATAAGTCCCTCTATTGTATAATCTCACTGTGTTTATTACCACTGTAAGTCTTTGTGTATGTATTTCTACAGAATGATTATTATTTTCTTAAGGACAGAGACTGTGTCAATCTGAGTAATTTTTCCACTTCTATCATATGCTATAATATTTTCATTGTTAAAGTTTTAATCAATAGAAACTTCTTAGATAAATAAATGGAAAAATCAATGAATGTCATAACATTATGTAAAGGAGGCCCTCTGAAGTGATGAATTTAGACTTAGAAAATTTGTAGATGCAGAAATAAACTTGATGTATGTAGCAGGCAAAAAATAAAATGGCTAAGAAAGACAGGAGGTAGACAAAGCAGAAACATGAATAGCATGGTGAAGAATTTAAATTTAAATGAAGTGCAATAAGGACTGAATAAAATTATTTGAATTAAAAAATGACTCCAAAAGAGAAAAAGCACCTTGTATATAATTTTACATTTTTATTTCTTTGATATTAAGTATTCTGCTTTATTATTATGAGAGCCTTCAAAACTGAAATAAAAATGCCATTATAGCTCATGCATTGGAAGAAGTGTTATTTGTCTATAAGTTCATATGTGTTATAATAAGAAGAAAAGTAAAGAAAATCTGCTTGTATAAGGCAATTTCTTTTTAGTTAAGTTTTACAGAAATCCAAAAATAAGGAGAAAATGCCAAATGAATGACAGAGCAGAAATTTAAAATAAGTAAATATAAATGGGTTTTAAGAAGCTTTCCCATTTAAAAAAAAAGTGATTCACAGATTAAGGTAATTTTGGAGAGTGTGAGAACCAGATAAGATAGAAAGAAGAATCCCTGCTTACTGGTTTCTTCTTATTTTGATGTGTGGTTTCACCAACTGATATTACACATCACTTGTGATCAGAATCAGAGTTGGATGCACATTGGACTTGAATTCTGAAGTGGCTGCAGTGGTACATTTCTGATAGAAAAGTGAGAGAAAGATAAAAAACACAATCGTATGTGTCAGAAGTAGATGATGTTTAATAAATAAATGAACACTTCAGAAAAGTACTGATTCAAGAATAAATGAAATGGGATTTAATAGTAAATATAAGGTGACACGAGTTAGAAAGCTTCTTCTTGCTGACCACCACAGATTCCTTGCAAGTTAGAGGGCTTCATTTAAGGGTTTTTGAGGTTCTTCCTCAAGAAAACTAGGAAAAAATAATAAAAATTAAATTCATTTGAGTTGGTTAAAATAAAACCAATAAAGAAAGGTACAGTAGTTTTTTTCCTAAGAAGCAGTTGTGTGGTTTCATTGTCCTCCAAAGACAGACACACCAGTTTGCTAGCCACATTAATTTCCTACTGTTGCTGTAAAAATTTACCACAAACATGAAAGCTTAAAACAGTAGAAATTGATTACCTTATGGTTCTGGAGGTTATAAGTCTTATATGTGTCTCACTGAGCTAAAATTGAGGTGCTAGGTCCAGGCTGTGTTCTTGAAGTGGTTCTAAGGAAAAATCTGTTTGCTTGTGTGTTTTCCACCTTTTAGAGGTTACCTACATCGATTGGCTCATGCCTCTTCCTCCATCTTCAAAACTTCTGAGAAATGGAATGTTGCCTGCCATTTCAGTGGACAAAGGATGTCAGAGTCATCAGTGATTGCAGCCACTGCCCACCACCTGAACTGGTGAGCCCTGAAGGAACTCAGGAAGGAAACAAAGAATACCTGCCATCTCCAAGGTGAGCCCTGAGGAAAATTGGGATGTGAAAACACAGGCTATAGGCCCCAGGTAGCTGAGGTGCATAACAAAGGAATGGTTTTAGTGAGCTTAGAGTCTTGCATCTTCCCATACATAGAAAAGTGTTAAATTCTGTAACTTATGATATCTGGTTTTCTTTAATTAACAACAATCTTTTGATGTTTAGACTACCTGCCCTTTGTTGCAAAATTCCTTTATATCCTTTCCCTCACTCTCCCCCCTTTGCCTCCGTGGAGCAGTTTTCTCAGGGTTACTTGAGATGCTGCCTTCAGGGCTTGAAGTGCTAAGAATAACCCCCAAATAAAACATAACTCTCAACTTTTAAGTTGTGAATATTTTTTTCTTTTTTTTAGTTGACACCTTTGTTACCAAGTCCAAGCTCACTCTGCTCGCTGCAGGACAGACCAATAAATCAGAGACAAGGTGTTGAGGCAAGGAGTATGACTTTATTTGGAAAGCTTGCAGACTGAGAATATGGCAGACTAAGGTCCCCAAAAAAACATCTTATTGGGATCTGGATGCCATTTTGTTTTATAGACTCAGAGAAGGAAGTAAAGTAAAAAGCCAGAATAGAGAGGGAGAGGAGGGGAGGAAGTAAAGTCAAAAGGGCCAAAACATCTAGAATGGCCAGCCTGGGGATGGGATATGTTAATTTTCTTTTTCTTGCAGCCTTTCACAGGTTAGCAGGGTTACCTGAGGCAGGTCATTATGTATGATTATAATAACAGAAACAATGTAAAGCAAAGGCTAAAGTCAAAGAAACAGATCCAACATGGAGTCAAAATTGGCTCTTCTCTGTTACATCTCCGTCTTCAAATCCAGCAGGTAGTATCTTTAAATCTCCCTCTGATTCTGCCCCTCCTGCCTCTCCCTTTCTCTCTCTCTTATTTATTTATTTATTTATTTATTTATTTATTTATTTATTTATTTTATTGGCTGTGTTGGGTCTTTTTTGCTGTGTGCGGCTTTCTTTTAGTTGTGGTGAGTAGGGGCTACTCTTTGTTGTGGTGCACAGGCTCCTCATTGCTGTGGCTTCTCTTGTTCCGGAGCATGGGCTCTAGGCACATGGGCTTCAGTAGTTGCAGCACACAGCCTCAATAGTTGTGGTGCACAGGCTCTAGAGTGCAGGCTCAGTAGTTGTAGCACACAGGTTAGTTGCTCTGCAGCATGTGTGATCTTCCTGGAGCAGGACACAAACCTGTGACCCTGCATTGGCAGGCAGATTCTGAACCACTGTTGCACCTAGGAAGCCCTCCTTTTCTCTTATAAGGACCTCTGAGATTAAACTAGATCCACATGAATAATCCAGAATAATCTCCCTATTTTAAGATCCTTATCTTAATCACATGTACAGTTCTTTTGCCATGTAAGATAACATATTCATAGGTTTGGGAAATAGGAGGTAGATATCTTTGGGAGATTGTTAGACTGCCTACCACATCACCATTATTTATTTTGAATTATTCATGTTTTCTCAGAAATACATGTAACCTCAGTTAAAAAGCATTCTTCTTCAGTGTACTCTTTCCTCATTTGTTTTTCAGTAGCAAAAGCAGTCAGTATTTTGCCTCTCAAAATGTTCAGTATGGGACTCATTCAGCAGGAGCTTCAAGAAAGATTACAACAGAAAATAAGGCATATAAACTGTGTTGGTTAATTATGTGTGTTGACTGGGCTAAGGGATGTCCAGATAGATGGTAAAACATTATTTCTGGGTGTGTCTGTGAGGGTGTTTCTGGAAGAGATTAGCACTTGAATTTGTAGACTGAGTAAAAGAAGACCCTTCATCTTAATGTAGGTTGCATCACACAATTTGTTGAGGGCTCAAACAGAGCAAAAAAAGTGGAGGAAGAGTGAATTTGCTCTCCCTACTTTGGCCATGGGCTCTGCTGGTTCTCAAGGCTTCAGACTCAGATTAAATTATATCAATGACTTTCCTGGTTTTACAGCTTGCAGACAGTAGCTTGTGAGACTTCTGGACCTCTGTAATTGTATGAGCCTTTTCTTCATATCTCTAAATAGATAGATGATAGATAGATGATATAGATGATAGGTGATAGATCGATAGATGCTAGATAGATGATAGAAAGATAGATATTATTACACACACACACACAGACGCATATATATACACACACACCTATTAGTTCTGTTCCTATGAGAACCCTAACTGATACGTAAGCCAAAATAGGACATAAGTTCTTGTGAATATATTAACAAAATAGAGATAGTGATGTATCATCATGTGTATTTACTCTACATATCTGTTGAGTCATACTGATAAGGAGATCACTGGAAGTAAAACTAATATTGCCCATTATCTTTCTGAGCTCCAAATTCCTAAAAGTTTTCCTTTGAGAAAGCCACCATATTCTTTTATTCCAGAGGGTTTCGTGCATTTATTTTTTATGATTGTAGTCATTAGATATTACAAATTAAAACAAAAATATATTTTAAATCTACAAAGGGAAAAATGGACCAAACTATTGAAGAGACCAAGAGGTCAATGGATTTTTGTTGAGTTTTAGAAATATGAAAACTATAATTTGATGGCAGGCAGAGACCGTTCTGACCACATGCCTCTGGAAATAAGAAAATAAAATATGAGTTTTACGTTGCCTTTGAAGGGACAGAATGAACCAGTGAAAAAGGGCCAACAAGGAATGGTAAACATTTATGAGTGCAAGAATAAAAGTCACACAGTATATAGTCTTCCAATTGTACATGTCTAGTTTTAAAATGTTACTGAGTCCAAGCTCGCTCTGCTCACCGCACGGCAGGCCAATGAGTAGAAGATGAGATGTTGAGGCAAGGAATACGACTTTATTCAGAAAGCTGGCAAACCGTGAAAGTGGCAGACTAATGTCTCCTAATCTCCTAAAAAACCATCTTCTCGGGGTTTGGATGCCACTTTATTTTATAGAATCAGAGATGGAGAGGTGGGGAAGTAAAGTAAAAAGTGTTATCAGTCTTGCAAAACATCTCCTGGAATGGCTAGCCTTGGGGAAGGGATGTGCTAATTTCACTGGTGGGTAGGGTTCCCGGAGGCAGGACATTTTGTATGATTAAAGTGACAAAAAGCAAAGGTTAAAGTCAAAGAAACAGATCCAACATGAAGTCTGATTTAGCTCTACACAGTAACAAAAACAGAATACCAGGTGGGTATGGTCTTGTCAGGCTATATTTCTTTGTTCAAAAATTATTTCAACAGACATGTATTGATGGCTTACTTTGTGCCCCACATGGTGCTAAATGAGAATAGACACCTACAAGATAGACTGTGCATATAATCCAGTGGAGGTCATGGTTGATGCAATTCTGTGTAATAGAGCTGTGGCAGGAGAAGTTCAAGGAGCTATATGTTCTCATATGTGGGAAATCTGACCCAGAGTTTGTGTGTCATTGAAGGCTTCTCAAACCTTTCATTTAAAACAATTTGTTCAAATATTTCCAAAGTAAAAAGAGTAAATCAATTCTCTAAATATATTTAGGTTTGTATCTATATACTTATAATTTGAAAGTTCAAAAGCAGATTTGTCTTCTAATTTATTTTTATTTTGATATGCCTTTCACTATTTTAGCCCAGAACCCCAAATAGTTTATTCTGGAACAGTTTTCTATCTTTCTGGCTCCTCTCAATCTCTGAAAGTCTGTGCACTGCTTTCATTCAAGACAAGATATTTGACTGGTTGTAGCATTTTGGGGTTCAAAACATGTGATTACTTTTTTTCTTTAGATTTCTGTAGAAGTCACATTGCCTATTAGCATTTATGTCAGGATGAATAATTTTAGGCAAGTCCGATTGTCTTCCTTTTTCAGTACCTAAATTCTTTGAATATTTGTAGGAGTCTTTGTAATATTTGAAAATTATAATAGGACTTTTTACATTCTTCAATTTCCTACTTAAATTTCACTTTAAGATGGATCTTCTGACTACCCTGTCTCAATTAAAATTCCTTCTTCCTGACCCATCAGAACTGTCACTCTTTAGTTCCTTATCTTGTTAATTTTTATTTGGAGCATGTTTCACAACATGACATGTTATATACCTTTTACTTTGTTTGCTTATTTAACCCACAAAAATATACTCGCTAAAAAAGTACTGGTATTTTGAATATCTAGTGTTTCTCCAATGCTCAGAACAGTGTCTGACATATAAGAAGTTTTTAATATCTGTGAAATGATTGAATGAAATAAATAGCATTTAATTTTGTATTCCTTATCAACATAAGGAATTACTTTGTTCAGATGAATATACCAGGACAAATTTAATATTAGTTAATTTAATAAAAGTATGTTTAAAGAAGTTATTGAAAAAGTTATTATCTGGTTAAAGCAATCCTGTTGCTCTGGGATAATAAATAAGTTATTACTTTCTAGTGCCTCATTGAACTGCCAAAGGGTAATCATGGTTACAAGAAAATAACAGAAGGTTGCTTAAAATTAAACATTGTGTATTGTGTAAATTGAGAGAGCCATAATAAATGCCCTCTCCTCTATACCACAATATAGCAAAGAGGTACTTTCTAAATCAAAGCTTTTACTATGTAAGTGGTAAAATAAATCAAGCCATTAACCAACACAGCGTTAAGTTATTGAATCTTTGTTGAGGAAAATGTCACTTCAGTTAGAAACCTCCTTTGTAAACATGGCACCATCAGGGTGACTTTTACCAACATCAAATAAAGACTTTCAGGAGTGCTGAGTGGATTTAGAAATAGTGTTCCTCCAAAGGAAAATTTCACTTTATAAAAATGACAACATTCAGCAAAGTAGCAGCTATTCTGTAACACTAGTCATTTAAAAAAAAATAATAGAATTTAGATGATGAACTAGTCAAAGAAGAAAGTTTTAATGTGCCATTTTTATCAAGAAAAACACATCAAAATATCAGAATAAAGAAAATAAGCAATGACAAATCAAACCCTTTCCTCTTGACTGTGAGATGAAATGTTGGTGAATCATTAATCTTTTTAAACCATCTTTTGAAAAGAAATTACATTGTCAAATGCATTGGTTACATTACTTGCTGTTGCATTGAGGCACTATTAATACACCACACACTGAATTCTCTCTTCACCCCAGCAACTTTAATTGCTCTTCTCATTTTCCCACTGTGGCTGAAACTGTTATACTGATGAAGGTGTTATAATATGAAAGGAGTATTTTCAAATAAAAATGACAAACTGCCCCAATATATCACAGTACAACTACTCTATTCTAGAGTAGATTAGTTAAGGTGATAAGGAAAGTCTTGCTTCTGCTAAACAAAAGAAGCATATCAATGACATTAACCATCCAGTTGGAAAAACACATAAGTGAATATTCCCAAAGGACATCTTTGATGATTAAAAAAAGGCCAGTTACTTAAAGACTGTAATATGAAGTCAAAATGCATCCTTACAATTGTCAAGATCAATACATTTCCCCTACGTAAGTTTATTATTTAGATAATGCAATTCAAGAATACAAAGTGATTTGCACATGCTTTTCTTTTAACTTATGAAGTACACTTCAGGGAGCTCTATTCATAATCATAAAATCATATACATTTCAATATAGTAGTTATTTTGTGTACATCTACTCTATTTTTTCTTCAAATGTCATTTGGCAAAATAAAAAGTTGTTACTAGTTAGTTATATTATCACTTTTGCTTTATCTATCCATATGATTTACTCAGCCAGTAAGATACAGAGGCATAACCTGGTGAGTTAAAATCTGTGCTCAAATGTTTATTGAATTTTTCTTTTATGCAATTTGATTTCTTGATTTATTTCACCTTGTGTTAGTGTTAAATATAGGAATATAAATTTTGTATAATTTTATCTAATAGTTTACCTATATAGAGAGCATTTCATTCCCCAAGATTTTGATTGTGCTAAGGGCAAGGACAGAGACAAAAATTAAAAAAAAAAAAAGGTAAACTTATGAGTAGAAATAAACCATTAATACAAGGGAAAATATAAATACAGAAAGTTAAGGATTAGAGAAAAACATATCTATAAGATTACAGAATTGGTTAAATTAACCCTATTTGACTTTTAACCTCCTGAAAGCCAAAGCGAAATGAAGATGTGATCATTTCATTGGTTTTCGTGAAAAGAAAGGAAGACACATACTTTAAGAACAGCAAATAATTAACCTGTTACAAAGATCTCAAAAACTATTCCCACACTGTATCTCCTAAGTTAACAATGAAAAGTGTATAGAGCACTGTCATCAAAACTATTGCTGTGAAAGTCAGCCATGGACTTAATTAGAATTTAATATAATTTTTGATCATGTAAAAATCATTGCAGTGTTATTTTGGGAGAATGAGTGATAATATTGTTTTAGTAAATTGCTTTTTGTGTGAAAAAAAAAAAAATGATTACAGTACCTGTTAGATAAAGGGATAGATGGCTTCATTACAAAAGAGTCTCTATTAATGTCACATCTATACATATTTTTATGCTTCTTAAGCTGGATAGGAAATAGTTTTTAAGGAGCCCACTCAGAAATGGGGCCTAGAAAGAATGCTGTGTATGTTTGGCTGAAGATATGCCTTCAGACAACGTAAGGATTCTTTTTTCTCAGAAAGAAAATGTGGATCTAGTAAAGCACATGAATGACTGATTAATTTAACATTTAAAATTATGAACCATACAACATGTTCAAGATAATTTTAGCTTGAGAATTTTCAAAATTCATGTCATAACCAGTTGCTTACAATGGCATAAGGGTGAACAAGATCAATAATTCTTCCATGGAAGTTTAATTTTATGCAACACTGTATCTTAGTTATTCCTAGAAAAATTGGTTGCAAAATATATCCAACAAATAACTGAAATATTTGACCTGTTATGTACAGTCATCAGCAAATACTGACTGTATATGGAAAGCATATATAAAAGGAGATATCAACTTTGTATAGTTAATAATTAGAACTTTTTGTATGGTTTTATAGCCATTACCTATTTTAACTAGTAACTAATTAATTACATTAAATCTAGCACAATACATAGGATTTACATATGCTGGTTATATATAATGAATAAGCATAGTTTCTGGGAGTGGTGTGCTGGTAATTACTCTGTTTTGTATGTTTGCCAATTTCACGGTGTAAATACTACTGATTTGTAGGTTTGCCAATTTCATGGTGTAAATACTACTTTCATAGCCAATTTGAAGGTACCAACCTGATGTCATTGAAAGTTCGGATGAGATAACTCAGTAGCACCATTTTATATGATATTTTCACCATACAGATTTCAATACAGGTTTTATTGAACAGATGCAATAATATTTAAACAACCTCAAGTGTTATTTAAGAGTAAAATGTGATAAAATAATTATAAATGATGAGTTCTAAGTATTTATTTTTAGATTTATATTGTTTAATTTTTAATAGTAGCTGTGTTTTACAACCAGTTTGCAAATTTCCTAGAAATTTAATAGTTGACTCTTCTGAGCCCATAGGAACAGTTTTCAGCACATCTTAGGCCATCTAAATACAAAAATATAATTAAAGAAACATTTTTAGTGAGAGGGAGGACAGTCAAAAAAAAAAAAAAAAAAAAAGCCAAACATATATTGCCCCTTGACTTTACTTAAAGAAAACTGCCAGGCACATTTCTCCATTACTTTTAAGAGTTTATAGAATCCACTTGCTACTTCATGAAACTAACACTCACCAATTATGCAAGCAGAAAATAGAGGAATTCAAGATCAGTGTTAAGAGTTGTAAATCTAAATAGTGTAATACTACTTCTCCTATGACCTCAGCAACCTCTTACCCATTTTCTTTTCCCCTTGGACCAATAGATATGCAGGGCAAACCAACCAGACATTGCAGAGACACATGTCAAACATGGGAATAATTTATCAGCATCCTCTTCATGTAGGAATTTCTATTTCCACAATCCCTTGCATAAAAGTCATAGAAAAGAGCTCATATATTTACCCACACCCAGGAGATAACTACAGGAGCACTAATTAGGCAAAATAACAATTTTCTTCTGCCCATCTTCCCTCTGCTATAGAATGATTGTTTGTGTCCCCTCCAAAGTCATATGCTGAAATCCTAACTCCCAATGGGATGGTATTTGGAGGTGGGGGCTTTGGGAGGTAAATAGGTCATGAGGGTGTTAGTGTCCTTAAAAAAGAGACCCCACAGAGATCTCCCTTGTCTAAATATAAAGAGGTCCCTTGTTTAAATATACAACTCTGACTTAAATATTAATAATGTTCCCTTTCCTATCCTGAAATAAAATACATAATGATTAAACTTACCTAAGCATGCATTTTAAAAAATCCACAAAATGCTATAATTATAATATAAAAAATATAAGAAAAGTGATTTATAATATAACAAGGCTCAATTCAGTCTGTAAAGGAACAGGAATAAATCATCACAAGATGTGATGAAGATGCCCAAGTGCTTGTAGTTATATGCAGAATCACCAAGAATGTCACAGCTCTTTAAGCGGATACAGGTGTTATCAGTGACTCAAACACCACAAGCACTGGGGTTAAGAGTTTTCAAAATGATAAACCACTCATTAAATTTTGAACCTTCTCTTGATTTAAAGGGAATTTTAATTTGTGGGAAATTTTGTATATATTAGGACTTCAAAAAATGCATTGTACTGATACTGTTTTAAATATGTTCTAAGTCAGATAATTATAATCAGGTCTTTCTTGAATGTCTTTCTTGTGGTCACTTGAAATATGAGTGGGGTGTAAGGCAGAACAGTCCTTGCAGTCTTCCATCCTTCTTATCCACTGAACACTAAAGGACAGTGACGCTCTCCAATATTTGTGACAGCTGGAGACATCACTAAAAATTGAAAGCTCTCCCCAACTAGTAGTACTACATCCACTAAAAACCACTGGTAGTGAGTGTTATAATGGGAATCAAAGTACCTAGACTGTGGGCCTAGCCTATTAAATAGCAATAAGTGCCTCAGTTAATCTGTGACCTAAAAGATAGCTCCTAGCATTAAAATTAGGATATTCAATAATATCCAATCAACAAACTGTAAAAAGCTTAATTTTTGTTTTCTTCTAGGAGCTCTCAAATTCAGTATACTTAAAATTTATATATGAATATCATTCAACAAAAACTCGATTTCATCATCTATATACTACTTTTATTAAAGACAGACATGATATGCCGTGGTGATTATGTTTCTACAATTTGTTGAGGTTATGTTCCATAAACCACCTAGAGCCAAAAAAAAAAAAAAAAAAAAGAAAAAAAAGGTATTGATTTCTGTAAGTAAGTTTGGTTTTGAGAGCGAAGTGTTTGTCCATGTGATTGCTCACCCATTTAAAATAACAAATGACAACTTGCTGTACACTAATTGCTACCTTGGTTAATTCATCTCACATAGATATACTGTTAACCACCTAAAGAAACCAAGAGCTGTGCAGGACATAATTGCATCTTAAAAATATAAGTGTAACCTTCTGTACCATCCTAAGCTTCTTTTAAGATTACAAAATAAAACATATAATTTTCAATAGCTTTTAAAGCAATGGTGCTTTCCGAATAGGCAGTTACATTCCAGTGATATTTTCAAATGCTTCACATGAATTAAAAAATAAAACAAGCTGTTTATATATCATTGACGTATATATTATTTCCATTTCACAAATCTAAAGATTTTTAAACTATGCAGCCTGATTGTTTGTACTGACCCATTTGATAGAAACAGGCAAAATATTTTAGCCATATAGATTCAACCTTAGATATTACTCCAAAACAACTCTTTATTGATCAATGGATACTTCCAGACTAATCTCAAACACCAACCCTTTTATCAAGACCTCACAGCCTTTTGGCTGGCATAGATTCACAAACAAAAATTTGAATACAAAATGTGAAATGTTCATAAGGTATCATAGAATCAAATTAGGAGACATATAGGTAAGTTAAAGTAACACAAGTGGCTAAACAAGATAAATTCTGGAATATCTATGTGTTCATTTAACAAACATTTGTTTTTCACTCAAAGTTCAAAACTGCTATTCCTGATTAGAGCCCAGGGGAGTCAGAGGTGGGGGAGTACTCTGCTCTAGAGTCACCCAGAAACAGTTTTCACCACTGTTTCTGGGTCATCCTGGTGGTGATTTTAAGCTAGCAAAAATAAGAGGGAGTAAAAAAGACGTATTTGTTTCCCTAATAAGCTTGACAAGATAACTTTGTTTATGTTTATATTCCATGGTTAAAACCCAGTCAACTGGTCATCCCTGACTGCAAGAGAGGATGGGAAATGTAGTTTACCTGAGAATAAGAGAGTCAGAGAGACAGAGACAGGGGTGGGGGTAAGGGTGGGAGGGGTGGAGAAAGGAGGGGAAGGAGAGAGGGAGGAAGGAAGAAAGGAAGGGAGGAAGGAAGAAAAGGTCAGTTTTGGAGATTATATAGTATTCTTGCTACTTTCTTGTGTGTTAAAACAAAAAGTTAAAAAAGCTATAAGCAACAGGAGATTTTAAAGGAGATTTAATCATAGAAGGAACTTGATCAGTCGTACATTTGAGATAGATCATTCTGGCACCTGTATGTAGGAAGAAATTGGGGGTGGCACATTTCTGGAAAATTATATTTTCAGCCATCAATTAACAGCAAGGCTAAGCAAGAAGAAATTAAACATAGCACAAGTGTCCTCATCTAAGTATCCTTTAATTGAAGAAATGGGCTTCATAATAGAAAAATTGTCTTAATGGGAGTGTTAAAAAAGAAAAAACAGGCATAAAATGGAGTTACTTGTGCTAAGCCCCACCAAACAAACTAAAAACATAATACCTAACCTAAATGCAGTTTCAGCCTCTCCCAGGGATGGAATTTTAAACTAACCAGGCTGGAATTTCATAATCAACACTCCTGGCTTAATCTGCATGACTGACCTTGTCCTTTCCTCAAAGGAAGGTGACCTTACAGATAATTCTTTCTTTCATTTTTTTACTTTCTTGTCTCACCTCCTTTCTGCCTTTAAAAACCTTATGTTTTGTACACGTCCATGCAGCTTCTCTCTATTTGCTAGATGGGATGCTGTCTGATTCATGAATTATTGAATATACTCAAGTACATCTTCAAATTTACTCACTTGAATTTTTTTTAAAAGGGATCAGATATTTCCATCAAACTTTGTTACCAACTTTTTATCTGTCAAGTACCAACCCTCTGATCCTTAGATAAATGAGAAAATTTTGACCCTTTAAGCCAGCAGATCCCTTCCAATTTTACTATTTTACTGAATCTTAAGAAGAGTCATGCAGGTTAGGTTAGGACAGTGTCAACTACAACTTGGCACTTGCCATCTACTTCTATTAGGATTAAATCACACGTGCTGCTGCAACTGCTGACCTTCCACATCCCCTGAGGGAAATTCAGGGTGGAGACCAGGAATGAGGCACTCTGTACTTTGGAAAATGGGTGGAACAGGTCTTCAGATAATTAGATGCTTTCAGGAGTTGCTTTTTTAAGCCCAACCCTTGCATCTCCTCATATCTAGAAAAGCACTAAATCCCTACATGGTGATGTCTGCTCCTTGTGACTAGCAGAAACCCCCTACAAAAATATGTGTTTGATTGCATGTACTTCTCCTTCACCAAGATTACATGTATACTAATTTCCCCCCCCCTGCCTCTTTGGAACAGTTTCCGAGAGCTATCTGGGATGCTATCTCCCAGGCTGCAGTCCTCATTTTGCCCCAAATAAATTCAACTCGCAACTCTCATGTGCATCTTTTTTTTAGTTGACAACGGCTCTAATGCTGTCCACAGGACTTTCTGAGGAATGTGCAAACCAGTCAGAATAAAAGGATTTTGATTGTAAAACTCCAATACCTGAGGGTTGGGTGTGGGAAGCAGGGGGTTTCCCCACCAGGAGGCAATTCTCAGGACACCAGTTGGCTGTTCACCAATTCCAATGTGACTAAATTCTGATACTATCTACCCAGAGATAGCATCAGATGCCACTCACAGATTAAGGATTCAGTCCTACAAGACTGTCCCTTTCCCCACAAGAGATGCTAACCCCAAATCCAGGTTGTCACCTGTGCTTTTGACCAAATGGTTATAAATCAAAGGTTCCCATAACCCCCTCCTTGGGCTCAATTAATTTGCTAGAGTGGCTCACAGAATTGAGAGGAACATTTTACTTATTAGATCACTGGATTATTACAAAAAAATATAACTCAGGAACAGCCAGATGGAAGAGACACATAGCTCAAGTTATGGGGAAGGGCATAGAGTTTTAAAGCCCTCTCTGAGCAAGCCAATTTCCCCAAATCTCCATAAGTTGCTGCTCTGGAAGCTCTCTGAACTCGTCCTCTGGGATTTTATGGACGCTTCGTTATATAGGCATGATTGATTACATCATTGCCCACTGGCTGTTGATTCAACCTTCAAACCCTCGCCCTTCCCCTGAGGTGGGGAATGGGACTGAAAGGTCCAACCCTCTGATCATGTGGTTGTTTCTCTTGGCAACCAGTCCCCATCCTTAGGTGGGGTTCAAAAGTCATCTCATTAATATAAACCCTGTTGTGATGGAAAAAGACTCACTATGAATAACAAGACACCCATCACTTTTAAGGCTCTGAAGCAATTTTAGGAACTGAAAACAAGAGACTAGATATTATGACAAAAGATATTCCCATTGCTCTTGTTGCTCAGAGGATTCCAAAGAGTTTTAGGAGCTGTGAGCCAGGAACCATGGAAAAAGACCAAATATATATAAGAAATATATTTTAGTCATTTGAATAACCATATACATATATATATATAAATCACAATATCACACAGAGTAACTCTGGAATGAATAGCAACAAAATTTATGGTGGTCAATACAGCCTGAGGTGGAGGATTTGAGAAATAAATATTTGATTTGCTTTTAAAATATATAAAAGTCAGGAAAAAAAGAAAATGCATTAACTACATGACTTGAGGCAAGTCATTTAATCGAATGTCATGTCAGTTTCCTCCTCCGTAAATTGAGGATTATAATAGCACTTACCAAATAGAGTAGGTCTTTTGATTAAATTAGATCATCCATGTGAAGCAATTCAACATATTTCCTAGTATATAGTAAGTAGTCAATAAAGGCTAACAACTGTACTAATAACTGTATTATAAATTGCATAAATCCCACCTCTATGTTTACCAGGCCTAGAGGTGGAGTAGTTGTGAAATTTGCTCCTCCGGGCTACTTCCAAATCAATCTTCCTTTCCTGTTCCTAAAATCCCTAATTTTAGATCCCATGCCATTACACTACAGCAGTGTACTCAAATTTTAGAGCCTCAGAATCACCTGAAAGACTTGTTAAATAGAGATTGCTGAGCCTACCCAGATTTTTTTATCAGTAATCTGGGGTGGGCCTAAAATATTGAATTTCTAATAAGGTCCAGTGATGCTTCTGTTGCAGGTCCAGGGATCACACCTTGAGAATCATGGCCATAGAGTATATGCAATCTCTCACTGTTACTAACATTTATAAAGCTCTAGGCCTTTCTTCATTGCCTAAGGGCTTTAGTTCCTGGTTTGTTTCTCACTGTTGTCAAATTACTTTGACATAATCCCTAGTAATTTCAGTCACCATTTGGATGGCCTTTGCAACTCTTCAGACTTGGAGCTTGGCCAAATGCTCTCTTTCAATAATTACTTTTTCCACTGTACCCCAAACTTTCACTTGTATGACCGTATACAAGAACACACCACTAGTAATGTCTGCAACATCTCTATTAGCTCAGTTGCACACATCCCTCTCATAGATCAGTTCCTGTATTTTCAGCTCCTTCTCACTAATGCTCTAACAATCTTTTGGACCTACATTCCACTGATGACATACTTTTACACTGCCTCTCATTTTTGTCATTTACCCACTTGCTTCTTCTCCAGCTTACTATCGTAATTGGCAGTCATGATTGTATAAACTGTCAACTTCATTGCTTCCTTTTCTTTTGATCATACTTGCCTGAAAAAAACAAACATACAGGATTAAATAGAACACAAATTTGCAGCTCTGAATACAAATGGAAAGAAAACATCGACATACTGACTTGCACTTTAAATTCATGACTCCTAACCTGATATGTGCCCTTAACATTGCTTGGCAATCAAATTACTTTTTCTTACTCAGTTTACTCTCTGAATGATTATTTCATACTTTGCCCTCTCACCTGAAATCTCTGCTCTCCTCTCCCCATTTTCAATGGTTTTTCTTATTTTACTTTTAAGTCATAAAAAGTTACTCATACAATGTGAAACGAAGAAGAACCCTATGATCCTTGCCCGTCACCTCCCCCGCCATGTCTTCAGCCTGCCTTTTGTCTGTGGAAGGACTTTAGTGAAAGAATAAGTTTAATCAGAGAAGTGAGAAAATGCAGAAATGAAGGAAAACAGTCAAAGGAGAGCAAATAATAGCTTAGTCGTTAAGCATAGTCAAGGACCCTTAGTTCCTTCTCAAGGGCTATAGATAATATTCTGAGCCATATACTGTGAGCTGTCTTGTAAATACTGAAACCCCACCAGGTGAATGACGTTAACTACATGATGACCAGGCTATGGCCATGACATAAGCTGCCACAATTCTGAGAATTGGCCTCAAAGAAATGGAAACAAACCGATACTGGAATTGAAGATTAACTGTACCTAAAACAATCAAGATGACGCTGGTCAGACAACAAATGACCAATTCCAAGATGATTCCCAGAGGTGACTGTGCTGTTTCTGCTTGTAGCCCCCTCCCTCTGTCTATAAAAGCTCTTACTCCCTGATTGACAAGGGAGGAGTTGGCCTTTGAACAGGGTTCTCCCCTATCCCCTCCTTCTGCCAGTTGCCGGCATCCAAAATAAAGCAAACTTTCCTTTCCATCAACCTGGCCTCTTTATTGGCTTCTAAGCAGCAAGCAGCCAGACCCCACTTTTGATTACATGTGCACCAGCAGAATCTCCCATATAACCTTGCTCCTATGATGCATGAACTGTCAGTTCTACCCAAGGCCAGCTCTTCACTCATGCATTAGAGCTCAGCTACTCTCACCTACTCAAGGACAACTCTAGTGATTTGCCCATATCTCTCCTGATCATTGACATTTCCTCTCTACTGGATTATTTACTTTAGCATATAAACATGTTTTCATCTTTCCCATTTTAAAGCAAACTACAAAACCTCCCTCATGACCACTATTTCCCTGCATACTACTGCTACATTATTTTTCTGTTTCTTTTACTTCAAAATTTATTTTGAGTTGTCCATACTTGCTGCTTCCAATCCTCTCCATCAATTGTTTCTCAACCTATTTCAATCACAGTTTTACTGACACCTTTCTATCAACCCTGTTCTCAATAATGGTAATGACACTGTCCACTTTATTCCTGCAATGGCCGATTCTCAGTTCTCATGTCCTACTGACAACATGTAAAAGGGTGATCAAAATTTCACTAGGCTTATAGAACATTCTTCTTAATTGGTTTCCTGCTACTTCTCTGGCAGCTAATCATCAGTTCTGTTTGGCAGTTTTGTCTTCTAAAACATCTAAATATCTGCTTAATTCTGTTCTATCACCAAGAGCTAAAAGAGAGAGTGGCACAGAATTAATGCTCAAAAATATCTATGTTGAAATCATTATTTTATCCGGCAGAGAATTAATGTATGGTTCAGACTCTAAAGCCACACTTGGATGGATTTGGATCATGCCTATGTCATTAGCAGCTGCTTGATTGAAGTTACTTAGTCTCACTATATACAGTTTTCTTATTTGTAAACACTTATGGACATATAGTAAGAATTTAACAATATCCTCATAAGGATTAAATGAGATAATATAGGAAAAGGACAGTATATTAGCTATCATTGTTTTTTTTCTTTGGATCTTTATTGGAGTATAATTGCTTTACAATGTTGTGCCAGTTTCCGCTGTACACCAAAGTGAATCAGCTGTATTTATACATATATCCTCATATCTCCTCCCTCTTGAGCGTCCCTTCCATGCTGCCATTGTTAACAAGTTTCTTTTAATTATTATTATCCCCAAAACAAGTTTCTTCGGTAGGTAATATTGCTCCTAGTTTTCAGATGAAGAAATTTGGATTCCAAAAGTGTTTGTACAGACTTACAGCGAGTAAGTATTTTTGAATTCAGATCTCTGTGATTTCAAAGCCTATGGTCTTGCCACATGTCATAATGACAATCATAATAATGTTAATAAACAGTTTTCAGCACTTTAAATGCACTAAATGCTTAAATTAGTTATCTCTCACTCCATAACAATATCACTACAGACTCAGCAGCTTAAAACAACACACACTTATTGCCTCACATTTTACGTGGGTCAGCAGTTAGGGGAGGAGCTTATTGGATCTTATGATTCAGTGTCTCACATCACAAGGCTGCAGTCAGGTGTTGGCCAGGGCTAAGGTCTCATCTGAAGCACAACTGAGGAAGGATATGCTTTCCAGCTTGCATGGTTGCTGGCAGCATTTAGCTCCTTGTGGACTGTTAAACCGAGGGCTTCAGTCTCTTGCCAGCTGTCAACAGAAGCCATCCTCAGTTCCTTGCCATGGATGCCGTCCCAACTTTCCTTTTTGCTTCCTCAAAGATGGTGAGGGAAAGAGTCTCTTTGAAAGAAGGGTATTACCATTGTACACATAATCATATACATCCTGTTAACTTTGTTGCATTTCACTGGTTAGAAATGAGTCACAACTTTTGTACACAATCAAAGGGAGAGGATCACATAAGAACCTAAATACTAGAAGGCAGGATCATGGGGTCATCATAGGGTCTGTCTGCTCTAATACTATTCTAAGTAATTTAATTATATTAACTTGACTTTTACCCCCATTTTAAAGATAAGCAAACTCAATCACAGAGAGTGTACATAACTAGCCCAATCCCACACCGCTAGCTGTGTTAGACATGGGGCAGCCTGCTTCCCATTCCCATTCCTTTAATAATTACCCTGTATTTATTAGACCACTTTATAGGTAAAGATCGACCTGAAAGTTTTAGGAATTTTATTTTATGACAAAACAAAGTAAAAAGCAATTTGAGAAAAAAATAGACTAAAGTTATGGTTAACTGATATATTCGCATAAAAACTAGTTTTTTTTAAACTCCAAATCATAGAATAAGAAGATTACAGAGAGTGTTAGGGGTATTAATTTAAACTTATCTGTTCTATTTAATATATTTACTTAAATATGTATATTTATTACTATGAATACCATTATTTTAGGCACCAAGAATGCACTCATAAATAATTGTATCAGAAACAACTACTGTTTCTAATATTTCCAATATAATAATAATGCTTGATTTTTGCGGGACAGTTGGGTAACAAAATAAAGGTTACATTTCCCATACTTCCTTACAGCTAGCTCTGGCCATTAAGTCAATTCTGACCTGAAAGATGTCAGTGGAAATACTATGCACAAATTCTATGAAGTGTCTGAGAGAGAGGGCTTAGACTTTTCCTCCCCCTTTCTCCCTATTGCTGGTTGAAACTCTGAAATGACAGCTCCAGTTAGAACAAATGTCTTTGACCACAAGGTGGAAGCTGCATTCTGTGGATGGCACAAGAAAAACAGAATAGGAACCAGAGTTTTGGAGGTTTATGGAACTGCTATGTTATACGTAGACTTTGTTTATGAGAGAAATCAACTTTATTTAAGTCACTAATATTCAGGGCTTTTCCACTAGTCAGAGCAAAGCCAAATTCACACTGATACAATAAAAATGAAAGTAATAATTGACATCTGGTATTGTCCCTATTCCCATGAAACTGATAATTCTCTTTTTACAACACATTTTAAGTAATATTTTTTAACCCTAAAGTTCCTGTTGATAATTTACTATTAAAATTATTTAAATAAAAGTTTACATATAGTTGATGGATTTACATATCAAAGACATTATTCAAAATAATACTGACACTGCTTCTCAGGATAGTTAATTAGAATATAATGTGGCTTACTGGTAAATATGCTGTGAAATATTCTATAAATATATAATTAACTACTATATAATTAACTACAAACTATTCAAGCAGATATCCAAATTTTTAAAGCTTTTACACATATAAATATATCCCAGTAGATTATATCCATAAATTGAACACAAAATTAATTTTATGTCAACAAATTACTATTTTTGGCAGGTTGTGCAATGAATAGAATGATATAATTGTCCAGCTTTTGACACGTGCATTCTTTCAAATAGCAATAATGAAGATAACTAAAGAGCAACACAAGGAAAATAATCACGTTATCTGTTCAATAAATTGTACTTTACAGGTGGTTGGCTGGAAAATTAGCAGGTCCTGTTTTCTATGCTAATAAATCCTACTATTTGAAGAAAGCAAGTGCAGATGGATTACGAGTTCATTGCTACTTGCCACATTACAATGAAGATTTCATCTTTATGGTGAGCAATTCAGTCTTTATGCAAGTGCACCGGTGATATTTTAGTAGAACATGCCATCATTTCATTAATAACGTGAATAGCATGTTCCTTCACAGTTTTGCACAATGAGGTTACTGGCATTTTGGATAATGTTGCAATTTTAGATAATTGCAATGGTGCTTGTCTGTGAGTTACACATAAGGTTTTTAAATGGAAAAAGGGAACTAGGACTGTTAAATGATCATAACATGTTTCCAGTAAAAGCTTGTAAAACCATTTAAAAGGTAACTACCTTTGTGTCAAGACAAAGAAAATGTTCCAAGAATGCCACTTATGGTGCTAAATGATGAATCAGCTATTCTACACATTCTCCGATGTCTGACCATAGAGTTCTGTTGCCCAGTTATTCATGACCTAATTTTCAATATTTAAGTAAACATTGCTTACTCTTTCAAGCAGGTGGATTTTTTTTCCAGCTATATTCAATGTATGATTTTTTGAATTTATAAATTAAAAAAAATAGTTTCCTAGTTTGAAAGTTCACCTTTATAGTTGAGAGATTAAAACAAATTCAGGTAGACTGGGGGCTATGGGGGCAGGGAGGTATTATAGAGGCATGGACCACAGCAAATATTTTTACACAATGTATTTTGTTAACAAGTGGAAGGAGATGTTTACCTTGCTAAAATATATTTATCTTTCAATACAAACTTTGTCACCCTATGTACCATAGGAAAATATTTCACCTCATCCATATATAGATCATAGATCAAATCCTAAAGCTGGTCGTTCAGAAGCTGAGAATTACAGCATCTCAAATGGAATTTTGCTTTTGTATTCCTTCCAGTGATCTCTCTCTCTCTGTATCTCTATCTCTTTCTTTCCTAGCTCTTCTCCAATTGCATTATACCTGTAAGTTTTCCAGGTAATCACACAGTCATTAAAGATTTTTTTTAATGTAAAATACTTCTGTAAATTCTTCCAAATAACATTCTTCATGTTTTTTTCCATAGTAGAGTCCTTTTCTCCATACATCACTGCCATCTGTTTTGTGGATGTTTCTCAGGACATCTGCTGCCTATCAGAGTCATTGTTTTTTTCTTTTCTTCTCCCTTTTATTGTATGAGAAAGTATTGAACTCTGCTTCATAACTTCACTAAAAATATAGACTCAAAGTGATTAATTTTCTGGGCCAGAGGACACCCCACATCTCTTTGTCTATCTTTGCATCACAGATGTTGGTCTATTTGGTTACAGTATTTTCTTCCTCAAATGAGTTAATCAACTGAGGCTTTTTGATTGACAAAATCATGGTCTAGCTTTATTCTTAGCACCCATTGAATCTTTGTTTCTTTTCTTTTTTTTTTTTTAAACAGAGAGAAAAGTCTTCAAATCTCCCTTGACCTGTTTCTTTGTTTCATACCTAGGGTGACCATGCAAAGTGGCTTACCTGGGACATGCTTGGTTTGTTTCTGTTTTCCCAGTGTCTCTTCCAATTTAGGTTTTGAGTAAGACTTTTATTTTTGATAAAATAATATTACTAATAGCTGCATTAAATTAAGGCAAGGTAGATTTTTTTATATGAGTCACCTTGCTGTAGAACAGAAATGAACACATCATTGTAAATCAACTATACTTCAATAAAGTTTAAAATAATTTAAAAAAAACAAAAAAGACCCACATAACATACGTGCTAGAAATAGAGGTTGTTCTGTTCCTGTGGAATATGAAAAGGATAGTCTAAGTACTCTTGTTACGTTGCTTTGTCAGTATATTATAAATTCTCAGTTTTCACTATTTTTTTGTTAGGTACACATTAAAAAATATTTAAA
This sequence comes from Hippopotamus amphibius kiboko, assembly GCF_030028045.1. Lineage (NCBI taxonomy): Eukaryota > Metazoa > Chordata > Mammalia > Artiodactyla > Hippopotamidae > Hippopotamus > Hippopotamus amphibius. Next base: position 95,350,343 of record NC_080195.1, on the reverse strand, counting down.
AGAATTCTTAGGTAGCAATTAATCCAAAAAAGTTAAAGTGCGAGTTAAGTGAAAAATTAAATACTAAATTTGTTTCTTGAGAAATTGCATGTTGAACATTTAATCTGCATAGTATCTTTATTGATAGTCATCATACACTTGGGGTGCCAAACTGATACCACAGCAACATGAAAGCCAAAAGGAGCAAGATATGCTGGTTTCTACTTTAAAAGTCAGTATTTTAAGAAGTTTATCCTCAAAAGGGATAATTTAAAAAATTCTAGCCACAGAAAATACATTTGCATATCATCCTGTGAAGCAAGAATTTTCATTTAGATCAAATGATTGATTTCATAAATTATTTTTTCTCGCTTCTTTAATCTACTACTCTGTTGCACACAGAGAATTGAAGTGACATATGTTAATGTGTTAGTTTCTTTATCAGAAGAACTTCAGGGTTAAATGAAGCCCTCACCCTTATCAGGTGCTCCAAGTAGAAAATCAATTAAGTAAATTCCAATAGGACATTGATTTTTTAAATTCAATTCAGGGAATCAAAGTAAAATCTTTGGAATTTATTCTGTTAAAGATGAAATGTGTAACAGTGTATTGAATCCTATGGTAAATTATAAACAATGTTAAAATTTCAGGATTGAAATTCTTGCATTACTAATTAATAACAAATACTAGAATAAGAAATCTGGAGGAATGTGCTTCAAATTGATTGTGATGAACACATAATTTACGTTGTGTCCAAACAAGCATCAACATTTTGTTAATCAAAAGAAAAGCTGTAGGTGTCAAAATGTATAACTTAAAAAATACATAAAGTATTAAGCTCCAAAATTTGTGTGATAAAGCTGATGAGGAATACAAAAAACATCTTCATCATTGCAAATATGCTTTCTTTACTGTTCATTAAGTAGTAAATTTTAGAAAATCTTTGAAGTATTACTTTATTTTTTAATTTTTAATTTTTTTTATTTTTAAGGACTTTTTGAGATAAAATTGACATAAAATAAACTGCATATATTTAAAGTGTACAATTTGATATATTTTTTCTTATTAGTAATATATATATGGGAATCTTAATCTCCCAATTCATCCACCCCATCCCACTCCCATTTTCACCCTTGGGGTTCATATGTTTGTCCTCTACATTGGTGTCTCTAGTTCTGCCTTGCAAACCAGTTGATTTGTACCATTTTTCTAGATTCTGCATATATGCGTTAATATACAATATTTGTTTTTTTCCCTCTGACTTTCTTCACTCTGTATGACAGTCTCTAGGTCCACCCACGTCTCTACAAATGTCCCAATTCTGTTCCTTTTTATGACTGAGTAATATTCCATTGTATATATGTACCTCATCTTTTTTATCCATTCGTCTGTCGATGGACATTTAGGTTGATTCCATGACCTGACTATTGTAAATAGTGCTGCAATGAACATTATGGCATATGTTTCTTTTTGGATTGTGGTTTTCTCAGGGTATATGCCCAGGAGTGGGATTGCTGGGTCATATGGTAATTCCATTTGTAGTTTTTTAAGGAACCTCCATACTTGTCTCCATAGTGGCTGTATCAATTTACATTTCCACCAACAGTGCAAGCGGGTCCCTTTTCTCCACACCCTCCCCAGCATTTATTGTTTGTAGATTTTCTGATGATGCCCATTCTAACCAGTCTGAGATCATACCTCATGGTAGTTTTGATTTGCATTTCTCTAATAATTAGTGATATTGAGCAGCTTTTCATGTGTTTCTTGGCCATCTGTATGTCTTCTTTGAAGAAATGCCTATAATTAGGCCTTCTGCTCCTTTTTTTTATTGGGTTGTTTGTTTTTTTGATATTGAGCTTATTGAGGTGCATGAACTGTTTATATATTTTGGAGATTAATCCTTTGTCTGTTGATTCATTGGCAAATATTTTCTCCCATTCTAAGGGTTGTCTTTTTGTATTATTTATAGTTTCCTTTGCTGTGAAGAAGCTTTTAAGTTTCATTAGGTCCCACTTGTTTATTTTTGTTATTATTTCCATTCCTCTAGGAGGTGGGTCAAAAAGATCTTGCTGTGTGAAGTATTACTTTATAAATCAGCCTACAAGTCCCATTAATGGTTTTAAACATTATTGCAAATGATTCCTCAAAATTGTTTCATCTTTGTAAATTAGTTGTGAATCTTTAAGCAAAGTATTCAGTAAGTGCAACATCTCAAAATTTTCACTTTTAAAACAATTAGAAAAATTCATTTACTGAAAATAATGATTTTAAGTAAGGAAAATCAAACATATCTATAAAAGCAAATGAAAGGGATTATTTAAAACTGTGAGAAGAATCATTGGCTCGAGCTCCTATTTTTGTCTGGAATAATTTGTATTCGGTTTTGAAATTAAATTAAATTTCTTTAGTATCTTTGTGTATTCAAATAATAGAGATAACTTATTTGAGAAGTTTCATCTGAAAACCTTTCTTGAAAAATGGTACCATGAATAAAAGCAAAATGACCCACTTAATAAGATATTTAGATTGAAATATTAGTATTGTCAAATAAAGTAGACTAGAGAATATCTTCTAGCAGAATTTTCTGTGAATTTACCAAGTATCTCAGCTCCTGTAGAGAATAATTTCTCCATTGTTTGTTATGTTATAGAGAGTAGAATTGACTGTCATAATTTTAAATTTATCAACCAAAAGAGTGCAATTATGAAGCAGATTGTAGTCAATTATATGAACATAAAATAAAAATGTATGATATTTTTAAAAGGGCATTCTGTTTATTTTTCTTATTTTATATATTTTTTGGCTGTGTTGGGTCTTCATTGCTGAGCACAGGCTTTCTCTAGTTGCGGTAAGTGGGGGCTACTCTTCATTGGGTGTGCAGGCTTCTCATTGCTCGGGCTTCTCATTGTGGTGCCCTCTCCTGTTACAGGGCATGGTCTCTAGGTGTGCAGGCTTCAGTAGTTGCAGCACGTGGACTCAGTAGTTGTGGCTCCTGTTCTCTAGAGCACAGGCTCAGTAGTTGTGGCACATGGGCTTAGTTGCTCTGTGGCATGTGGGGTCTTCCCGGCCCAGGGCTCAAACCCGTGTCTCTTGCATTGGCAGATGGATTCTTAACCACTGCATGATTAGGGAAGTCCCAAAAAGTGTATTCTTTAAAATATAGTCTTATAGACAAATATAGCTAAGAAAATATATGGCAGTGTTGGCAGAATAATTATTTTGCTTATGTTATATTTTAATGTTCAGATAACAAATGTAAAGTTTTTTTTTTTAACTTTAGCTTTATGTGTATAGATATGCTCCATTTATTTAAAATAAAATTTTACATAATTTTTAACACAACTATAATATAGGGTCACTAATATAATAAAAACAACTTGTCAGTCAGTAAAACAGTTGTCAGTAAATAATTAAAAAATTTAAATATATTATCTTAATTATTTTATCATCCTGTTCCACTCTCAAAGTGTTCTAGTATGGACAAATTTTATACGGTCTCTTTATTCATATGTTGCATCTATAAGGAATCAAGAAATTCCTGCATCAGGAAATCATGTTGGCTCAATCTCAGTATCTGAACACTTCTCTCCATCTCTGCTGCCCCCACCCCAAAGCCACTATACTCTCTTTCCTAGATGTCTGTAGTAGTAGCCTAATAACACATCTTCCCCTGTTTATCCTGTCCTCCTAAAATCTGTTGCCCATGAAGCAGCTAGAGTGTGACTTTTAAATGTAAATCTGTTCAAAAAATTATAAGTGCTCTCAATTTCATTCATAATAAAAAACTCAAAGTCTTCATCGTGACACTCATGGCCTTATAAGAGTTTACCCCATTACCTCTTGGACTTCATTATGATCTGGCCCTTGATCACTCATTTTAATCACACTGATCATTGATGCAATAGATATTCTCTATGTAAGGGCATTGCTCTAGCTGTTCTTCCACCAAAAATCTGCTTGACCAGCTTCTCACATCCTTCACGGTTTGATTCAAATTTTACTGTCAGTGATCCCTACCACCTCCTATTGCACCTCCCATACACACATACTCCAGGTCAACTGCTTTTCTTAAGGCCAGAGAACTTCAGGTCCAACCAACTCTGTTTCACATTGAGGATGCAGACACTGCCAGAATTTTAGTGCTGATATCTCAAGGAAGTTGGGAAGAAATACTTCCTCTCTTTCCTCTTGCCTTGGGTTTTATGCCAGTACCTTCCATTGACCAAACCCACATGGAAGTTTAAAGGACCACTAGGGTGATCTTAAGAACTCATGTTGGAGAGATGGTGGAGTAGAAGACCCTGAGCTCACCTCTCACAAGCACACCAAAATCACAGCTATCTGCAGAACAACCATTGAAGTAAAAGACTGGAACATACCAGGAAAGATCTTCTACAGCTAAAGACTTAAAGAATGAACCACAATGAGACGGGTAGGTGGAGTGGACTCACAATATAATCAAATTTCATGCCCCTCAGGTGAGTGACCCACAAACTAGAAAATAAATATATTGCAGAGGTTCTCTCACAGGAATGAGAGTTCTAAGTCAGGCTCCTCAGTCTGGGAGTCTAGCACTGGGAAGTTGAGCCCAAAGCATTTGGCTTTGAAGGCCAATGGGGCTTAATTGAAGGAGCCATACAGGACTGGGGGAAATAGAGACTTCACTCCTAAAGGGCACAAAGTCTCACATGCACCAGGACCCAGGGCAAAAGCTGTTATATGATAGAAGGCTGGGCCAGACCTACCTGCTGGTCTTGGAGAGTCTCCTGAAGAGGTGACAGGTGGAGGTTGCAGCTCATCCTGGGGACAAAGACACCAGTGGCAGAAATATTTGGGAACATTCTGCTGTGTGAACACTCCTGGAGACTGCCACCTAGGCTTTCAGCATCAAGACTTGGCCCCACCCAATAGTCTGTAGGCACCAGTGCTGGGATCCCTCAGGCCAAAGAACTGACTAGGTGGAGACTCATCTCCACCCATCAGCAGATAGCCTGTCTAATGACTTCCTAAGACCACAGCCACCTTTAGACATGGCCCTGCCCACAAGAGGACAAAGATCCAGCTCCACCCACCAGTGGACAGGCACTAGCCCCTCCTGCAAGAAAGCCTGCACAAGTGCCTAGACCAACTTCATGTACAGGGTGCAGACACCAGACTCAAGTAAACTATGATCCCACAATGCAGGCCAGACCCTACCCTGAAATCAGCTAGGCCCTGGCTCTGTCCACTAGCAGGGCAATGCTCAGGACATATTTTAAAAAGGAATTCACATTTTTGAGCATTGATATTCAAAATTTATAATGAACATATAGTGAAACTATTTTGGATATATATATATATATATATATATATATATATATATATATATGGAGATATATATATATATATGATTTGCTGGCACAAAAGGTGGACTTGAAGTTATATATAGATGTAGATAGATATCTGCATATGTATATCTATATATATCTTCAAGGCCATCCTTTGTGCTACAAATCTTAATCAGCTGTTAAAGAAAATTGATTTGAACAGAATTTGGAAAAATATCAAAACATCTTCTCCAGTTTGCAAAAGCTCAGTATTTACCAATAGCAATGTGTTTAATATTATAATTCAAAAACAGAATATTATTCCTTTTTGATTAAAATATTACTCCATTTACCTTTGACATTCTAAGAGAGGTAGCTCAAAGTTTTGTTGTTGTTTGTTTTTTATTGTTGTAGTTTAAAAACACTTTGAAGAATGTTTTGAATATACAATTCAATAATTGAAAGATTTCACATAAACTATAAAAATCAGAAATGGAACTCAGGAAACATAATGGTTCAAATTAATTTATAATGACTTTTAAAAATTTTCCTACACATAAATGCAACATAGCCAGAAAAGAAAAAGAAAAAAAACACAGCCAGCTAGAGGTGTGTTGTGGGGTGTGGAGAACAGAAACTTCAACTACTTTCAAGTTCTACTATTATTTGTTAAAGATTTTAGAAATTTCAGACTAATTTTTCTCAACACTTATGACTGTTTACCATATGCATTGCTGTCACATTTGTCAAATTATAATTCGGAAAATATTGAAATATTTTGAGTATCTGCATATTCCTTCCTCATTATGTGAAGAATCACAAACATGAGTAACAGAAAACATTGTTTTGTTTTTATTAAAAGTCAAATATATTTAATCTTATCTATTTGAATACATTCCATTTAATATTTTACTGGCTTTTATTAATTATTTTCAGTGAATAGAATATTTATTTCCTTGTTTTAAAATGATGAAATTAGAGAAGAAATAGTGACCTAGAAAAGCTTATGTAAACATTTCCCCTCCACAGAAGAGTTTTCCTCAGGACTAAAAATAGCCCATCTACAGAACATTTGATGATGTTTTAGACAAATTAGTGAGAATATATCTTCTACTGAGAAAAATATTTTTTTCTAATGTAAAACTATTCCTGAAGTATGGAGAAATATAAAATTGAATGCTATAGTCTACTATAATATGAAAACAAGTGACTATAATTAGTAGTCATAGGGAAATTAGCAATATCTTTAGCTAAAGAAGAGATTAGCTTCTGTAAAGTTACCAATTCAACGAGTCCTTTTTTTCCTTTTCCCTTTATAATACTGGGGAGCGCTATGCCAATGAAGATCATAAGTATTCACTGTAAAATGTAAACATGGTGAATTTTTATGCTTTTCAATGTTGGTGAGAATGAAGAGACAACAATTTCAAACTCTTATGTCATCTAAAATATAAGAGAGAAGAATGAAATAGCTTCCTAAGGTAATCATTAGCTCTAAAGCAAGATAAAACTGTTCTGCTAAGTTGGGGTCTTAGAATCAAAAGAGAATAGTTTGTGAGTCCAGAATCAGAAGAGGAGAACAAGCTTCCATTCTGGACTGGATCTGATGATCAAACCTCCATGAGCAAACACTTCAGGTCAGTACTCACCAGAGGGAGTAAAATCTTTGCTCAAACTATCCCAAGATGCAGACGTTTGTTCAGCCACTTCCATTCAGATATTCTTTAAGAGAGCTCTGCTGTCCATCTGCCTCCAAGTCTAAGGTGACTGACAAAGAACACTCCTGTCACTGTTGGCCTGGACCCAATCCTCTGTTTCTGTTCTCTCTTGGCCCCAAAATACCCTTAGAGCAAAGTGTCTATTACTGTGAGAAAGATAAGGCACTTAAATTAAGGTTTAAAGTTCAAATCCAATATAATTTCTTAAAATTAAGTACACTCTGAAGGAAGATAGAGCTCATTATTAGGGAGAAACTTTTTTATTGTCTATTAAGATTTATTTTAATTTGAGATGAAGTGAAGTCGTATGCAAAAAGATGCAATCACAGGGCTGGGAGCAAAACTGAAACTAGTGGAGGGAAAATGAGTCCCTCAGCAGTCTTTGCCCTGCTCAGCATTTGGAGTAAAAGAATCTGGGAATTGCAACACGAAATAGATAAAGACTGAGTGAGAGTAATACTGAGGAATAATAACCTCAATATATACATATGATTGAGCAAAAATTGCACTCTTTTGGCAAATATATATCTGACCTTTTCCCAATTATAAATAATATCAATCAATAGGAATAACATTTATTTCAAAATATTTGGATGTGCCTGTGTACTTTAAAGTGGATATAATTGCATTTTATGAAAAGACAAATGGAATAATAGTATGGTAATAATAATTTTGCCTATTTCAAAATGTAATTCATTTAACATAATTGCAAACACTCATGAAAACCTGATATGTTTGATTTGATATGTGTCTTAGTTTAATAGGGTTGCCTTAACAAATTACCATAAACTGGGTGGCTTAAAACAACAAAAATTTATTCTCTCAAGAAGTCCTGGAGGCTGAAAGTGTGAAATCAAGGTGTAGGCAGGGCCATGCTCTCTTTGAAGTCTCTGAGGGAAGGGGCTTCCTTGTCTTGTCCTAGCTTCTGGTGTTGGCTGGGAATCCTTGGCTTTCCTTGATTTCTGGATGTGTCACTCCAATCCCTGTCTCCATTCCACATGGCCTTCTCCTCTCTGTGTCTCTGTGCACAAATTTTTCTCTTCTTATAAGGGCATCAGTCATTGAGTTCAAACTTATTCTATTATATTATGATCTAATCTTAACTCGATCACATTTGGAAAGACTCTATTTCCAAATAATACCACTTTCACAGGTACCTGAAGTTAGGAATTAAATATATATTTTTTGGATCTAAAATCAAAATACAGCAACAGGTAAGAGAGACACTAATGAATAAAACAGAGAAAAGTACTAAAAAAGTACATTATAGGAAAAGCTGAGTACACATGCAGAAGAGGAAAGTGGAAAAGCAAGAAAGTGATAGATATTCCAGGAAGACATGAAAGAAAAAAAAAGCCAAATTGAAGATGAGAATCTTAAGATTCATGCATTTCCTATATATGAAGACAAATAGCAGAAGTATAAAAAAATAAAATCCATCTTAATTTAAACCCACCAGTTGAAATACATAAGCCATTAGGAAGACAGCTGTTCATGCCCCTATTCAGACTCACGTTCTCCTTACTACTAAGTGGAACCTTGGGAACCTGACCTTTTTTGATTAAAAACAAAACCAAGTGGTTCTTGTTTCTAAAATATGTTTGATTTATGAGAAATAACATCAAAATATTTTTTATTGCAAACAATCACATTTTTTAAATTTAAAGACATCTAAGGGACTGTGTATGAAATGGCTCATACTTTTTTTCATCCAGCTATGTTAATGCAGTTCAATCAGTTAATCCAGTTCAAAGATAGCTAACAAAAAGTTTCTAATGTTTGCAAACAATGAATCTTTCACTCCTTCTTTTGTGGAAATGCAGGTATCAATACCAATCACAGAAATAAGGTAATATACAGTTAAAAGTTCAAATTTAAAACATATAAAGTGGTGTAGGAGCTTGCTGGAATTTAATGCAAATTTTTGTGCAATTTTTTTCATAAAAAATATTCAATATTACTATCAATGTGACATGAAAAATATGCTTCACATCTTTATTAATCTACATATAGCTATAGATGCATAGAACTCTGAGAAATGCACTTTTTTTTTTTTTTTTTTGGCACACAGGCTTAGTTGCTCCGCGGCATGTGGGATCTTCCTGGAGCTGGGATCAAACCCGTGACCTCTGCATTGGCAGGCGGATTCTTAACCACTGCGCCACCTAGGAAGCCCGAAATGCACTTTTTAAAAGTTATTTCAAGCTATACTATAATTGGAAAACACAATATCATTATTCAAAATTAATTTTAAAGTTCCGAAGACAAACATATATGTTATATAAATATGTTAAATTTCAGGTGAGTTATTATAATAAACTTTTTTCATATATCACAGCACCATGTCAGATTAATAAAATGACAATTCCCATATCACCTAATGAAAATAAAACCAAATAAAAATGTACCAATATAGAAACATATGTATTGATATGTCAACATATTTTGTATAAATCCATATTTCTGTATAAAACCTTATGTATTTATATACATAAATATAGCTATGTATGTGTTTGTATGCATGTGTATGTGTGTGTGTATATTTCATCAAATATTGAGCTTCTTTTATGAGAATCTTGCTTGTCTGTACAGAAGGGATAGTTTGCTGCTATGCAGCTTGAGGGGAGACAGAGGAAGCATTTTCTTGTCCAATTGGACCTATTGCCTCAGTCTAAGTCAAGAGGTATCAGAAGATTCACTTGTTCCCATGTTTAACTTTGCATTTTAATTAGTAATAAAAATAACATTTTGATTTCCATCTTTCTGATTCTAGGGTCATTATCTCACTAGATTCTTCACTTGAGCAGTGAAGAAGGGTGTGATTTATCCACCCTCTAGAATTTCAAAAATATATACACATACTTAACACAAATCCAAATATACAGATTTATCTAAATCAAAAATCTGAGTGTTATCGTAGAATTCTTTTCTTATCTTCAAATTGATGGTGCTTATTATAGTCAACAAGCTGTATTGATTTGAGCTCCAAAATAGATTTTTTTTAAAAATTGTATCACAATTTCTCCATCCCCACTGCTATTGTTTTGGCTTTGTTTTCATCACCTGTTATCACACTATCGAAATTGCTTTCTTACTTTTAGTTTTTCTCTTATCCACACAGCTTACAAAAATATTAATAAAGCCTAAATGAAATTATGCCACTTTCCTACTTAAAACCCTTTGCTCACCCTTGTACTTAAAGGATAAAGTCCAAACCTCCTGGAGATCTATTTGAAGACCCTCAAGAGGCTTTCCACATTTGTCTCCCATCACTTTTCATGTCACTCTATGTAGACCTCCTATGTAGAATTCCTTGAAAATATTACACATGGATTCACCTTTTTCCATTTGTTTACCTGTCTAATTCCTACTCTCAAAACTCAAGCCAAGATGTGCACATGCAGTGACACTTTCTCTGGTTTTCTCTCTAGCAGAAGTTTGTGCTGCCTCCCTGCTCCCACACATCTCTATTTATGGCTGAAGTTTCAGCACTTGTTATATTCTGATTATCAACTTGCCTCCTATTCTCCTTCAGGTGACTCCAGGTAAACAGTTGAGGCAAAGAACTATGCCTTATTCATCTATGTAAGATCCTATTCTAGTACAAATGTGTTATGTTAGGTGGCCAATATAAATATTTTACAACTGAAAGAGTGAAACCAAATTTTGATTCTAAAGTTGTAGTACAAGTCTGAAAGTATTCATTATTTTCAAATCAAGAGAAAGCACTTAATGAATTCTTACTTATTGAAAATTTAGAAGCTGAAAATCAATATGAACCAGAGGGGATCAAATCTCCAGAATTCTACTGACTCCTTAAAATGGGATACATCCTTACCTATGTTGACCAAGCACTATGATTACGTTGTAGAAGAGTGAAAGCCAGAGATAAAAGGAGGTCCTCACTTGTATATTGAACACAACGGTCACAAGCTCATTGGATAATGCCACCCTGACTACAGTGAACATAATGGTCACAGACAGTTTTGGAAAAAGTGCACAGAGGCTTCTGATACAACATAATTGATTAGGGATGGGTAAGGAGAATGACTATGTTTTAAACACACACACACTCACACACAATCGGGAGCTCTTTGAATAGGCTGGGCAATAATAGTCCCAGTGGTAAAGATCAATCAAAAGGCACACAATCCCTTTAAAAACCTTGTTAAGATATTTGAAGATATAAGAAAGCCATTTTTACTTGAACGCATTCTCTGAGAATTATACTTACTTAAATGAAGAAAACAAATTTAAATATCTGACATTTACCATCCTACTATTTTCATGCCAAATTTTCAGTAGATGGCAGTTTCTAGTGTAACATGCATTGCAATAAATCACGGGGTTTTTGTTAAATGCTTCTTCAACACCCGTATAGAGATGTATATTCACATATACAAGTGCACACGAAATCCCAATATTCCTCTCAGAGTTTCTATCATCTCTTCAATTAGCATGCACTATTTCAGCCTCTCTCACAGCTCTTTCTTATACCCTTCTGGGATACAAAAATCAGTTAGAATACTTTCAGAGCAGAATATCTATTTTAAAGTATGTACTAAATGGTAACGGGTGCTTTTTTTTAAAAGAGCTACAAGCATTGTGTTCTCATCAGAAGACAGTTTCAGTTTTCCCAAGAGCACAGTAATCTCAAGGAGGTCTCTCACTTTGTCCTCTGCCATGAAAAAAAACAAAGTCTTAATGATACCAATTAAGAAGTTTGAATGTCATTTCTACATCTTTGCTCTGTTTCAGGTCAGCAAGTCCGGGGCTCAAAACAAAGTCGTAGCAACTCTGTTGAAGCTTATAGACTTTTGTAATATTCGATCAGGAAGGCAGATATTTCAAAATAACTGCAAATATCTTATGGTATTTTCAATAAGAGATTACATTATTTATACTCTATTTTTATTTATTTTTACTTTCTATAAAACAAGAGAAGAAAAATGAATGAAATGTATCAGTCTAATTTAATCCGACTTTCTCCTGCCTTGTTACTATTACTTGTGAGTTTAACCAGACGGTATTAGCTTTTCTTAAATCCCTTTAAACAAATAATGCAATTTGTATACAACATTACTTAGATTACTCTTTTCAAGAATGACAAGGACAGCCATTCTTTAGTACCTTTTTTTGACCTCTCATCCCAAAATGTTAATTCCTCCTTAATGTTTACAAGTGCCCATTCAGTAATAATTTGTCACCTTTATCTGAATCAGTTTGAGTTTAAGTACCATTCAAAACCAGTTCTGCTCAATGAGGCAGTAGAGATCTATCTCTTCTCCTGTGTTCTGACTGGAACTCCCAAGTGGGAGTATGGAGGAAAGAGGGTAAAGTCATTTTGCAGGAGCATTTTAATGCGCCAGAAGCAGAAAGAACTGTGCCCCCTGCTGTAGAAAGCCATGGTTTCCTTACACGTAAAATTAATGTTTCCTAATGATAATTGAGCACAAATATTGATAGTGCAAATTCTTACAACTGATTTGATTTATTTAATTAGATTTACATAAAATTGTATACTACATAGTTTGGTTTAGTTATGTAAAATAGTATATCTTTGCATAACATTTAAATTGAAGGATTTTTTATTTTAAACACAATAAAGCTAGAACACTATGTTCAGAATCATCTAACCCTATTTAATGTTAGTATTAGTAGTAGTAATTGACCCAAGCATAATTGCTCAAAAAACTCTTGCAAAGAGTTCCTGATAGAGAGGATGTCAACATACTTTCTTAGATCAGTTGAAATGTGTAGTCAGTTTTTTAAAGCAGTTTCAAAATCCAATAGTTTATATAGTCAACCCTCCACAATTTGAAGTGTATAGGGTTATTGTCTCTATTTAACATGTGAGCAATTAAAAACCCATAACTGTTCTATGATTTTTCATGGTCACTAAGGAATAAGTAAACAATTTTGGAGCCTAATAAACTATCAGAGCCATAATTATATTCAGGGTCCTACATATTATTTGCCTCAAAATATGATGAAACTTTTTCTGAATACAAATTCCAGGAAATAGGTTGAATATAATCAAATCCCTCAATATTCTTTTTTTTGGGGGGGGGTACACCGAGTTCAATCATCTGTTTTTATACACATATCCCCATATTCCCTCCCTTCCTTGACTCCCCCCCTCGAGTCCCCCCCACCCTCCCTGCCCCAGTCCTCTAAGGCATCTTCCATCCTCGAGTTGGACTCTCTTTGTTATACAACTTCCCACTGACTATCTATTTTACAGTTGGTAGTATATATACGTCTGTGCTACTCTCTCGCTTCGTCTCAGTTTCCCCTTCACCCCCCACCCCCTCCCATACCTCGAGTTCTCCAGTCCATTCTCTGTATCTGCATCCTTGTTCTTGTCACTGAGTTCATCAGTACCATTTTTAGATTCCGTATATGTGAGTTAGCATGCAATATTTGTCCTTCTCTTTCTGACTTACTTCACCCTGTATGACAGATTGTAGTTCTATCCACCTCATTACATATCGCTCCATCTCATCCCTTTTTATAGCTGAGTAATATTCCATTGTATATATATGCCACATCTTCTGTATCCATTCATTTGTTGATGGGCATTTCGGTTGCTTCCATGTCCTGGCTATTGTAAATAGTGCTGCAATAAACATTAAGGTACATGTTTCTTTTGGGATTATGGTTCTCTTTGGGTATATGCCCAGGAGTGGGATGACTGGATCATATGGAAGTTCTATTTGTAGTTTTTTAAGGAACCTCCAAACTGTTTTCCATAGTGGCTGTACCAACTTACATTCCCACCAACAGTGCAGGAGAGTTCACTTTTCTCCATACCCTCTGCAACATTTGTTGTTTCCAGATTTTGTGATGATGGCCATTCTGATTGGTGTGAGGTGATACCTCATTGTGGCTTTGACTTGCATTTCTCTGATGATTAGTGATGTTGAGCATCTTTTCATGTGTTTGTTGGCCATCTCTATGTCTTCTATGGAGAAATGTCTATTTAGGTCTTCTGCCCATTTGTGGATTGGGTTATTTGCTTTTTTGATATTAAGTTTCATGAGCTGCTTGTGTATTTGGGAGGTTAATCCTTTGTCTGTTGTTTCATAGGCAATTATTTTTTCCCATTCTGAGGGTTGCCTTTTAGTCTTGTTTATGGTTTCTTTCGCTGTGCAAAAGCTTTTAAGTTTCATGAGGTCCCATTTGTTTATTCTTGATTTTATTTCCATGATTCTAGGAGGTGGGTCAAAAAGGATGTTGCTTTGATGGATGTCATAGAGTGTTCTGCCTATGTTTTCCTCTAGGAGTTTGATAGTGTCTGGCCTTACATGTAGGTCTTTAATCCATTTGGAGTTAATTTTTGTGTATGGTGTTAGAAATTGTTCTAATTTCATTCTTTTACATGTAGCTGTCCAATTTTCCCAGCACCACTTATTGAAGAGGCTGTCTTTTTTCCATTGTATACTCGTGCCTCCTTTGTCAAAGATAAGGTGCCCATATGTGTTTGGGCTTACTTCTGAGTTCTCTATTCTATTCCATTGATCGTCCTTTCTGTTTTTGTGCCAGTACCATACTGTCTTGATCACTATGGCCTTGTAGTATAGTTTGAAGTCAGGAAGCCTGATTCCACCAGCTCCATTTTTCCTTCTCAAGATTGCTTTGGCTATTCGGGGTCTTTTGCGTTTCCATACAAATCATAAGATTTCTTGCTCTAGTTCTGTGAAAAATGCCATTGGTAATTTGATCAGGATTGCATTGAATCTGTAAATTGCTTTGGGTAGTACAGTCATTTTCACGATGTTGATTCTTCCAATCCAGGAACATGGTATGTCCCTCCATCTGTTTGCGTCGTCTTTGATTTCTTTCATCAATGTCTTAAAGTTTTCTGCATACAGATCTTTTGCCTCCTTAGGCAGGTTTATTCCTAGGTATTTTATTCTTTTTGTTGCAACAGTGAATGGGAGAGTTTCCTTAATTTCTCTTTCTGCTGTTTCGTTGTTAGTGTATAGGAATGCAAGAGATTTCTGTGCATTAATTTTGTATCCTGCTACTTCACTGAACTCATCAATTAGTGTTAGCAGTTTTCTGGTAGAGTCTTTAGGGTTTTCTATATATAATATCATGTCATCTGCAAAGAGGGACAATTTTACTTCTTCTTTTCCAATTTGTATTCCTTTTATTTCTTTTTCTTCTCTGATTGCTGTGGCTAAAACTTCCAAAACTATGTTGAATAATAGTCATAAGAGTGGACACCCTTGTCTTGTTCCTGTTCTTAGAGGGAATTCTTCCAGTTTTTCCCCATTGAGAACGATGTTGGCTTTTGGTTTCTCATATATGGCTTTGATTATGTTGAGGTAATTTCCTTCTATGCCCATTTTCTGGAGAGCTTTTATCATAAATGGATGTTGAACATTGTCAAAAGCTTTTTCTTCATCTATTGAAATGATCATATGGTTTTTATCCTTCAATTTGTTGATATGATGTATCACGTTGATTGATTTGCGTATTCCCTCAATATTCTTCCAAGAATCTATTATAACCAGGTAGAATCAAATTTCATATTGGGAGTTATGTTCAATTTATTTTTAGCAGAACTACTCAGGAGTATACTTGTATTTCCTAACTTCTTCAGCTTTCTTTTTCATCATTAAAATCATTTCTCTTTAAAAAAAACTAAAGTATAAACATAATAAAAACATTTATTTAAAATGAAAAGTAAAATTATCTTCCAAAAATGTATCAGATTCACTCTACTAGAAGTAAGCATTCTTAAGTTTCCTTGAATATCTCTCCATAATTATATGTACAGAAATATACATACATGTGTGTATACATACACACACATATGTAATGTATATATATGTCTATATAATGTTATTTATATATTTACATATACACTTGGGTTTTTTTTTTTTAAGTATTTATCTTGATCTTTCCATAAGGGAACATATATTTTATTTTATTTTCTCTGACGATAACATAGTATTTCATGATCTTTAAAACATTGTATATGGTAATTATTTACCCAAGTATATTATATATATATATGCATATATATGTATAATAAATAACATCAGATTATATAAACTATCATATTAGTCGTTTGTTTTTCATTTCTGGAATCATGAACACATTTTATAGTAATTTATGAATTTCCTGTTCATGTTCTAGGTCCCAATTTCAGTCACATTTCTGATGCTTTAGGGAGATTAGATCATTGGCAACTTTTGCAATTTCTTTTCCGGTTCTTGACCCACATAAAAATCTCTCACTGTTCTTATCTTGCCATAGATGCTCCATGAAGCTTCATTTAATTCTTTGCATTTTGTTATTCCCTCTTTTCCCTCAAGACATTTGCCCAGGCACAGAGACCCACAAGAATGTCAGTGATGGATCAGAGCACTCTTCCTGCATATCAGCTTGCTACTATCCTTCAAATTTCACCTTTCCCATCACTTTCAAGAAATGATTTTGGGAAACTTCAGACTAGATTAGATGACCTTCCCATCTATCACAGTATTTATCATACTTTATTAACTTTTTAAACTATTACTTTCCATGGCTGGAAAAATTAATAAGTTTTAGGAACAATGTTAGGAGATGCTTCTGTACCCCTAGCATCTAAGGCAGTGCCTGGCACATAGTAGGCATTCAACAGATAGTTGTTTACCTGCGCAAAGTCTCCATTGAATTAAATATATCCTGAAGCTTTTGTATACATGTAGAGTAATTAAAAAGGAACAGTAGTATTAAGATTGAATTACATTATCTGCTTAATTATTCATGTATATAATCATTCTATAAACATAATCACCTACTATAAATTTGACATTAATAACAAAAATAGCAAACAACAGTACTAAACTATTGAGCAAGTGCATTTTCTGTGCTAAGAACTTTGCAGGCATTTTGCACTAATTCTTACAAAAAAAAAATCCTGTTTGGATTGGAACAGTAATTATAGTGCTTTTATAAAAGAACGTGAAATTAAGATAACTTAAGTATTATGTCAGTATTGCAGACCACCTCGGTAACAGAATCAAGAGAATTGAATTCAAGTTTTCATTGAATCTATTCTCTAAAGTTTTTAACCATCTCAATGAAAAAGACATTATTTCTATTTTTTCATAGCTAATGAATCCTCAATTACATATAAGACAATTGGTAGAATATTTCCATTATATTCCCTTTATCTTCAAAATTGTGTGTATCCCTTTCTGTTTTTTTTTTTTTTTTCCTATTTATGCATTTGTTGCAACAATGCTATAATTCATTCTTAAATTCTGGTAATGTATTCAAATAAAGTGATTGATTTTAGAATGCAGAAACTTCTTTGAATTTCTGGTATAAAATTTCTTGATGATAATTTATTAAATTTTTCACATGTTACTGGATTTTATTTGCTAGTATTTTGTTGAGGATTTCTACATTTGTCTATAGGATTTAAAAAAAGTTTTTTCAAGTCTTAAAAAAATCATTTTTTAGATTTGTTATTAGCGCTATACTGTCTCTAAAAATCATTTGAAAGTATTTCCTCTTTCTCTGCTTTCTGAAGGAATTTGTAAAATGTTATTATTTCCTTTTTAAATGTTATAAAAACATAAATGTAAATATAAAGTTATCATCTAGATAAGATGGTATAAACTTATTTTCCCCTGCTCCTCCCTGCTTACTACAACCATAGATCCTGGAATAATGCAATGGGTAATGAAAGGAAAACTCTGAAAAGTGTAAAAGTGAAGGCAGAGTAGTTTGAGATTCTAAGACTGGAGGAATAAGAGCGTTAGGGTGTCTAGTGACACCTCACCCAACAGAAGAATGTGACTCAGGCCAGCTGTTTCCCATTCTCCAATTTAGCAAGAGGAAGTGGCCAGGCATGCTCATCACTTATCTAGATCAAGTGGGGATACCACCAAGAGTACCAGGTGAGCCTAGCAGCACTGGAAAGAAAGACTGACAGAAACTCTAGTGACAGTGATCAGTCAGGGAAATTGCTGTCTTTTCCGATGTGACCCGAGTATCCTCTCACACACAGAAACACCAGGCAGTTGGTGTCACCAGTAAGTGGGAATCCACCAAAACAAGCCAGGGAAGAGGTCTCTGTCTCCTACAAGCGAGGAGTTCCCACCATGAAAAGAGGCCTCACCCAGGAACACTGTTTGTCCTTGTGGGCCTGAGTCTCCCCTCCCCAACCGAGAAATACTCATTGGCCAGTAGGCAACAGAAAAGGGGATCTCCCCACAAAAGTAGTCCAGCACCAGAAGTATTTTTCATCCCCATAGAGCAGAGATTCACTTCCCCACTGTGGGCCAGTCTGGTTAAGTATCTGTTTTTTCCTTTCCTTTTAAAAAGAATTTTATAGAGATATAATTGACATACAATAAACTGCATATATTTAAAGTTACAATTTGATATTTTTTCCTTATTAGTTATCTATTTTATACATATTAATGTATATATGGCAACTCCAATCTCCCAATGCACTCCCCCACCCCCACTCCCATGTTTCCTCCTTGGTGTCCATATGTTTGTTCTCTATACCTGTGTTTCTATTTCTGCCTTGCAAAACAGTTGATCTGTACCATTTTTCTAGATTCTGCTTTAATATACAATATTTGTTTTTTTGTCTTTCTGACTTACTTCACTGTGGTGACAGTCTCTAGATCCATCTATGTCTCTACAAAAGTTCCAATTTCATTTCTTTTTATGGCTAAGTAATATTCCATTGTATATATGTACCACCTCTTCTTTATCCATTTGTCTGCTATTGGACATTTAGGTTGCTTCCATGACATGGATATTGTAAATAGTGCTGCAATGAACATTGGGATGCATGTGTCTTTTTGCATTATGGTTTTCTCAGGGTATATGCCCAGTAGTTGGATTGCTGGGTCATATGGTAATTCTATTTTTAGTTTTTTAAGGAACCTCTATACTTGTCTCCATAATGGTTGTTTCAATTTATACTTTTCACCAACAGAGCAAAAGGGTTCTCTTTTCTCCACACCCTCTCCAGCATTTATTGTTTGTAGATTTTCTGATGATGTCCACTCTAACTGGTGTGAGATGATACTTCATTGTAGTTTTGATTTGCATTTCTCTAATAATTAGTGACGTTGAGCAGCTTTTCTTGTACCTTTTGGCCATCTGTATGTCTTCTTTGGAAAAATGCCTATTTAGGTCTTCTGCTCATTTCTTGATTGGGTTGTTTGTTTGTTTTGATATTAAGCTGCATGGATACAAAATTTACACACAGAAATCTCTTGCGTTCCTATACACTAACAGCAGAAGTTCAGAAAAAAAATTAGAGAAACAATCCCATTCACCATTGCAACAAAAAGAATAAAATATCTAGGAATAAACCTACATAAGGAGGTAAATAATCTATACTCAGAAAACCTAAGACACTGATGGAAGAAATCAAAGATGACACAAACCAATGGAGAGATATACCATGTTCTCGGATTAGAATAATCAATATTATGAAAATGGCTATACTACCCAAAGCAATCTACAGATTCAGTGCAATCCCTATCAAATTACCAATGGCATTTTTTACAGAACTAGAACAAAAAAATCCTAAAATGTGTATGGAGACACAAAAGACCCCAAATAGCCAAAGCAATCTTGAGGAAAAACAAAACAAAACAAAACAAAGAAATGGAGCTGGAGGAATCAGCTGACGTCAGACTACACTACAAAGCTACAGTAATCAAGACAATGGTACTGGCACAAAAACAGAAATATAGATCAATGGAACAAGATAGAAAGCCCAGAGATAAACTATGGTCAACTAATCTATGACAAAGGATGCAAGGATATACAATGGAGAAAAAGACTGCCTCTTCAATAAGTGGTGCTGGGAAACTGGACAGCTACATGTAAAAGAATGAAATTAGAACAATTTCTAACACCATACACAAAAATAAACTTAAAAAGGGTTAAAGACCTAAATGTAAGGCCAGAGGAAAACACAGAACACTCTTTGACATAAATCACAGCAAGGTTTTTTTTTTCCCACCTCCTAAAGTAATGGAAATAAAAGTAAAAATAAACAAGTGGGACCTACTGAAACTTAAAAGCTTTTGTACAGCAAAGGAAACTATAAGCAAGATGAAAAGACACCCCTGAGAATGGGAGAAAATATTTGCAAATGAATCAATGGATTAATCTCCAAAATATGTAAATGAAATTAAATACCTTTTGTTCACTCAGTCATCATCAATTGCAACCAGTGGGAGCCCCAGTAGAACCAGATAAACCAAGCAGGCAAAACTAGCCATCCAAATATTGTAAAATTAAAATGGTCTTTGGACCCATAGCCCACAAATATACACTGAAACCTGTGTGGTAAACCTACATAAGGTGGCTGCTTACTAAAATAAAAGATTAAGTAGGATTCCTAGTCTTATAACAGTCAAAAAGTCCAGGATCCAATAAAAATCACTTATCATGCCAAGAATCAGGAAAATCACAACAGGAGAAAAGACATTCACCTGACACTAACATTAAAATGAATCAAAAGTTGGAATTATCTGCCAAAGATTTTAAAGCAGCACTAACAAAAATGCTTCAACAATCAATTACACATTCTATTAAAACAAATGAGAAATGGAAGACATCAGCAAAGAAGTAAAGATTATAAAAAAAGAGCCAAATGGAAATTACAGAAATGAAATATACAAGAAAGGAAAAAGAAAACTTCCTGGAAGGATTCAGTAGTACAGGGGAGATAATACAGGATATAATCAATGAACTTGAGGACAGATCAATAGAATTTACCTAATCTGAACAACAGAGAGAAAAAAAGATTCGGAAGAAGGATGAACAGCGCATTAAGGACCTGTAGAAAAATAACTTAAGTTTCAATATTCTTATGGGGTAGTCTTATGGGAGTCCACCTTGGAGAGGTTATTATAGATGATTGGGTACATAAGCCACATGACTAATTTCTTTAGCAAATAATTTCCCCTTGGTCCATCTATCTAAGCATGCTATCTGGATAGATGGATAATTTTCCAAATCATCAAGTGCTTGCTCCTTTTTACTTAGCAGGTTCTTCCTCAATATATCTTGTTCCTCTCATATTTTACTATAAGTAGCAAGGTGCATGCTGTACCTTCCACACTTTTTTTTGGAAATCTCATCAAATATCCAGGTTCATCATTTTCCACCAAACAGCAGAACACTATTTAGCTGTTTCCTGTCACTTTATAGAACTGATTTCTGCAATGTCTAACAGTATGTTCTTTTCCTCTTCATATCTCTACCAAAACTCTGTTCATGATGATATACATATTCTTTAAGATGATAGAACATTCTCTGTACCGCTCCTCCTGTCTTTTTAAGCCTTCACTAGAATAACTTTTATTTCTATATTTCTGTCAACATTTCCCTCAACATAATCTAGGCTTTTCTATTAATCACCTCAAAACATTTACTGGCCTCTATCCATTACCCTATTCCCCAAAGCCATGCCCACATGTTTAGGTATTTGTTGCAGTAGCACCCACTTTACAATACGAAAATCTACATTAGTTTTCTAGGGTTGCCATAACAAAGTACCAGAGAATGGGTGGCTTAAAATGCATTTCCTCACAACTCTGGAGGTTCAGAGTCCTAAATTAAAGTCACTGTCCTTAGAGCTTTGCTCTCTCTTATCCTTCCTTGACTCTTCCTAGCTTCTGGGGGTGGCTAACAGTCCTTGGTATTTCTGGGCTTGTGGGTGCATCATTCCAGTCTCTGCCTAGATGGCCACAAGGCATTTTCCCTATGTCTGTGTCTCTGTTTTCTTTTCTTATAAGGACATCAGTGGCTGGATTAGGGCCCACTTTAATCTAGTATGATTTCATTCTAATTTAGCATTAATCGCATCAGCAAAGACCCAATTTCCAAGAAAAGTCACACTCTGTAGCTTTGTTTCTGGGAGACACTACTGAGCCTAATATACTATCCTCATGACATTATAAACCATATTTGATAATTGAAACAAAAATTACAGCACTCTCTTATACTCAAGACAATACAATTTAAAAGTGGTAAACGTAAAAGGAACTAAATGGAATTAAAGTACCTACACTTTGCTCCAAGTATGTTCCTAGTGTTAAATGTCATAAAGAAATAACTTCTGAAACCCTGTAGGCTTGAAGTATTTTTTTTGTGGGAAGATTTTGATTATGAATTAAATTTCTTTAATTGATTCTTTAATAAGGTCTTCAGATTCCTTATTGCTTCCTGACTTAGTTTTGCTAAGTTATGTTTTTCAAAGACTTTTTCCATTTCATTTATTTATTTATTTAGTTAGTTAGTTAGTTAGTTATTAGCTGTGTTGGGTCTTCATTGTGGTGTGTGGGCTTCTCAATGCCGTGGCTTCTCTTGTTGCAGAGCACAGGCTCTAGGTGCATGGGCTTCAGTAGTTGCAGCATGTGGGCTCAACAGTTGTGGCTTACAGGCTCTAAAGTACAGGCTCAATAGTTGTGGAACGTGGGCTTAGTTGCTCCGCAGCATGTGGGATCTTCCTGGAGCAGGGATTGAATCTGTGTCCCCTGCATTGGCAGGCAGATTCTTAACCACTGCATCATCTAGGAAGGCCCTCCACTTCATTTAAGTAATCAACATTATTATGAAGGTTTTCTTTTCCTTTTAATATCTGTATGATCAGTAGTGATATCATCTCTTTTATTACTTATGTTGATAATTTGTTTCTTGTTTTTTTCTTTTTTTTCAAATATATGTCAATTCTTTTTTTAAATTAATTAATTGATTCATTCATTCATTTATTTTATTGGCTGTGTTGGGTCTTTTTTGCTGTGTGCAGGCTTTCTTTTAGTTGTGGTGAGTGGGGGCTACTCTTTGTTGTGGTGCTCAGGCTCCTCATTGCCATGGCTTCTCTTGTTGCAGCGCATGGGCTCTAGGCATGTGGGCTTCAGTAGTTGTGGCACATGGGCTCAATACTTGTGGCTCATGGGCTCTAAAGCACAGGCTCAATAATTGTGGTGCACAGGCTTAGTTGCTCCACGGCATGTGGGATCTTCCTGGAGCAGGGATCGAACCCGTGGCCCCTGCATTGGCAGGTGGATTCCCAACAACTGTGCCACCTAGGAAGCCCTGTTTTTTTCTTTTAACTCCTTGATTACTCTTGTTTTAGTTTATCAATTTGTTTAAAACTTGGAAAGAACCAACTTTTGTCTTTTTTGTTTACTCTTGTGTTCTTCTTCACTGATTTCTGTCTGCACCTTTATTTACTTCTGCCTATTATTTTAAATTTAATTTGCTTTTACTTTTTTAGTAAATTGGGTAGGAACTTACATAATTGTCTTGGAGTTTTATTTTTTTTTTTCAATATAGACATTTACAGTTACAATCTTTCCTCTGAGTATTGCTTATACTATACCTTAATTTTTTTTTATTTGAGATATTCCTTGTTTATTTGGCAATATTTTTTAATCTTCCATGAGGTGTTTTCTTTGACTCATGGGTTGCATATAAATATGGTATCCAATTATTTAATGTTTGGGAATTTTCTGCTTCTTGTTTTGTTTATATCTAATTTAATACATTTTGAGGCAGGTAAGATACAGCACATAATTTGTATGTTTTAAAATTTATTGAAATTTATTTTATGGATATGTTTTTTTCCACCTGTATTTGTAAAGCATGTCTGGATTTTGCAGTTGCAATTGTTGGGTGCAGTTTTCTGTAAATGATGATTAGGTGAGTTTGGTTGATAGTATTGCTGTGATCTCCTATATGCGTACCACATTTTCATCTATTTGTCCTATTAATTATGCAGAGATAGATTTTTTTTCTTTAGAGAGGGATATTAAAATCTCATATTAAGTTTAAGAGTTTGTCTATTTTTTCTTTAATTCTGTTGGTTTTTTTTTCCCATCTATTTTGAAGTTCTGTTGTCATGTACATATGAAAGACTGTTATGTCTTTCTAATGAATTTCCCTTTTATCTTTACACAATGTCACTCTTCATTTTTTTGTTCATTCTTTTTTTGGGAAGTCTTTGTTGTCTGATAATAATATAGTCATAGAGCTTTCTTATGCTTACTGTCTGGTGATGTATCCTTTTACTTTCATTCTAGTTGTGTTTTTAATTTTAATGTATAACTTTTGGGCATTGTCCTTACTTCCAAATCAAAGCCTTTCTACTGTCTCTGGCTTCAGTGCCTAGGGATTAAGAAGTTGCTAATGAGCTCTCTCCTCTCAGGCTGGCTGAATCTTTAAGGCCCCTGTGCACTGGTTTGACCTCTCTTTTTCCTGCTCCTTTGTTCTCAATTTGCTGACAACTTACTCTGCTCTAAACTTCATGCTTTCTTGCCAGGCACACTCTCAGCCAAACATTCATCAGTGAGTTGCAGGATGCCCTCACACAGATTTCTGCCTCCTCATTCCTCAACCATTTGAAGCTATGTCCCAGAGCCCCAGTTGAGACCAGGTGGCTGGTCTCAACTCTGATTTCTTCCTCTGGGTTCAGTAGTACCAGTGTGCTGTGTTAAGACTACAGCCTGCTGTGCTGGTGGAATTTCCACCAGGCAAGGAGCCAAGAGCCATGGTGATCTTGAGTTTCCCCTCCTGAGCTTCTCTTCCCTCAGTGATCAGTCTTTTGTTACTTGCTTTTCTTTGACTGAAGACAGTTGTCTCATATGTTCTATTCAGCTTTAAAGTTGTTTACTTGGGATGACAAGTCCAGTACCAGTTATTCTTTCAGAGTCAGAAGCCGAATTCCCTGAATTTTGTTGCTGTTTCATCTTTTCAACCTTACATTGAATGTGGAAAACTAGCTTTGACCCGATACCTTTAAAAGTTCTGTGATCCCTTAATATCCTCCAGGGGGAGCCAGAACATTAATCTGCAGGTATACTGCACCGGGATCTCTGAGGTTCAGCTGACCAATAAGAGATTTCAGAGGAAAATCTTATAAAGAAATACACTGAATTTTTTAATCACAATAGATGTGAATATTCCCTCACAAAAATGGCCATCATATCAAGGTCACATCTGTGAGAACGATCTGTAGCTTCAGAGGAGAGTCAAGCCTCAGAAGGAATTTTGAATATTTGAAGGTAAATGATGCAAACCCATTATTTGATAGGTTCTTGCAGTCAAACCGTGACAATAATTTTTTCTCATTCCAATGATTGCTGAAATAAAAGAATAAGCAAGTTGTGAATCTGTTGGGTAGCACATAGCATTATTTCTTTAAGAATATTTGATCCTAATTTTTTGAAGGTTTAATCTATTTACATTGACTGAATTTCTCTCTGATTTTTAAAAGCACCAAACCACTTTCCATATTTTCTTTTGGACACTGCCCTTTCCATTGATTTATATATTTAATTATTTTGTTTGTTTTTCAGTTACTTGTATCTTCCTCTCACTGCCAAACTCTGGCTCTAGGGATCTATTCATTCAAATTGAATTTGATTGTGAAAAGAAGTCAAGATACACATGGTTTAAATCTGAGTAGCAGGTAATAAATTTGTGATAAAAATGAAACTAACTCCTTAGGTACCCTGCAGTCATTTCCTAACCTGTCTCCACTATGCTAATTTCATCTCTTTTTAATCTGTCCCCTGTATTATTAATATGTGTTCTTTCTAAATACAATCCTATTTAAGTCCCTCCTTGCATTAAACCTGTCAGTTGCTGACCACGGCATAAAATTCAAAATGGAAGAAATTAGGAAGGCGTGATAGAGTACCTCTGTATGCCTCCACTTAATCTCTAACCCTCTCTTCTCTACATGCCCTGTGCCCCAGGTATTCTGTGCAACACATTAAATCCCCCAATGATCTGTTTGCTCATAACTCCATATTTTTATTCACATTTCTCCTCAACCTAAAATTCCACCTCCAGCCACATCCATCTGTAAAGTGCCTGTTATGGTCTGAAAGTCTGTGTACTTCCAAAAGTCATATGTTGCACTTTAATCCCCAAGATGATGGTATTAGGAAGCAGGGACTTTGGGAGGGGATTAGGTCATAAGAGCTGAGCCCTCATGATTTGGAGTAATGCCCATAAAAGAGGTCCCAAAGAGCTCCCTAGTTCCTTCTGTGACCCAGAAGGTGTTAACCAGAACCCTATCATACTGGCACCCTAATCTTGGACTTCTAGTATCCAGAACTGTGGGGAACAAATTTCTGCTGTTTATAAGCCTCCAGAGTATGATATTTTGTTATAACAGCCTGAACAGACTAAATCAGGGCCTACTTCCTTTTGTATTACTTTTTTTTTCAAATGTTGCCTTTTATTTTTAAGACTTTATTGACACCTCTTTCTCCCTCTAGGAGTCTATCACTTTCTATTATAAACTGCATTCTAGTCAGCTTGGTGCTTTGTGATGACCTAGAGGGGTGGGATAGGGAGGAGGGGAGTGAGGCGCAAGAGGGAGGGGATATGTATAAATTTAGCTGATTCACTTTGTTGTACAGCAGAAATTAACACAAAATTGTAAAGCAATTATACTCCAATAAAGACGTATTAAAAAAACTGCATTCTATAGACATTGCTACTATAAGGCGTTATATATATTTGTGTAACTTATGTCTATATTCCTTATATAGTTTGTGGTTCTTGTATTCTTACGGACTGAGTCCCACATTATTCTGAAATTCTCAAAGTCTAGAACTCAGTTTTAATTATTTTTTGTCCTCAGCACCTTGCAAAATGATCTGAAATGTAACAGATGACCTGAACCTAGTAAAAGAACAAAGAAAAGGATGGAAAGAGACTTATTCATATGTAAACAAACTAATATTGAAGTCAAGTACGGTATAAAACTCCTTTTCAATGTGCTAGAAGTGAGTCAATACTTAAGCAAAACATATCTTTTAACCAAGATTTTGTTCTTGGTCACAAGAAGCAATGCAGAAGACATATGATGGGAAACCAATCTTAATGGCCCCGGAGGAAAATGTCCATATCGGTAGTCGAGCTGAGAGATGGCTCAGCTGTTCTAAGCAGTCTGCAGAGAGATAAAACCCTTGGCTGATCTGCCATGCAAAACTCTTCTCACAGTCCTCAGTGTGTAGACATGGTACCTGCTATGCACTTTCTTTATATACCCGAGCCTGGGCATTCCTTGATGTATTTCTTATTTCTTAGAAAAAAGAAAAGTGTTACCTAATGCCTCTTGGCATACACTATGGATATCACCTATGGATATCAGGCTGTAGAAT
Source organism: Hippopotamus amphibius kiboko (assembly GCF_030028045.1). Taxonomy (NCBI): domain Eukaryota; kingdom Metazoa; phylum Chordata; class Mammalia; order Artiodactyla; family Hippopotamidae; genus Hippopotamus; species Hippopotamus amphibius. Next base: position 95,323,172 of record NC_080195.1, on the reverse strand, counting down.
GATGAGAGTTTGGCAGACAGCATCCATTCTGGTACACCTCTGCCTAGTGCTTTTCTCCAGTGAACCCTAGGTCACATTTGCATCATGTGGACCTAGTTGTCTTTGCACATGATATCCCCTTTCACAAAACCATGCCATCAGATATGTATACATTCTAAAGACATTACTTTCCATTGAATATATATGAACATGTATGGAATAAATTAGTCACCCATATTTATATAATGTTTGCAAAACTTTGGGTCAAATGGGAACTTCATTTGTGTTTGGAATAATATGACAGGGCAGATGATTAATTTTAACATATCACCTATCATTAACTGGCTAGAATAGTATATGCATTTCCATGTTTTAATTTGACTAATGTAAGAAAATTACACAGCAAATTATTCAGACACATGACCTGACAGTGTGTGATTAGTTAACAAGTGTTATTTATGGTGTTCGTGCTCTGGGAAATGTCCAGAAGTAGTGTCAGTAGTGAGTTCTGTATGATGCTGTGCAGCATGGTAATGAGAAAGTCAAATATTGAGAAGATTCCTTGTGGCTATGCAGGGAAAAAAATTAACTCTGACAGCAAATCTCTGTAGTGTACATGCAATCTTCACTGATAATATACTTCTTGACCTTGGCAACCCTTAGTTATTCCAGGTTTTTGAAGTCATATATTTCAGTTTCTGGAACGCTGGAGTTGAGATAAAAGTATTTCTTCAGAGGTGTCCTAGGACCAGCTTGCACTTAGAATGCAAGTGCAAGAATAGAATAACCTTGGAATAGAATAACCATGGAATCATTTTACACATGTTGGAATAATGTTGTTTTTATGATATCCAAGAGGATTCCCAATAAATAAATTCTGGACAGATCCCATAATCCTGTACCAAGTTTCATTGCTTTTATTGTATAGTTGGATTGCTTTGACAATGCTCCAAGTATAAATATTTATATTAGTAATTCATCATTATTATCAATATCTTCAACATTAATTGATTATGCTTAATATAATTCATTAATCCAATGCAACCATTATATTAAATATACATAAATATTTTATGGAATCCCAAATTCCATTCATTTTAAGGAACAAACAATAAGTACATTCAGGAGGAAAGGACATTGTTATTTAGTTCTTCAGAAATAGCCTCCATCTAACTGTAAATCTAAAATGTCTATGACCTTCTTTTACACATGTAGGTTGAAACAAGCAATTACATTTTTCTTTAAGCAATTCTTGTCCATAAAGCTTTTGGAAGCCAAAGCAACATCTTTATTGTCACTACTGCTTCTTAAGCTTTTCCATTCTCTCTTCTGAAAGTAACAGTATACACACAAAGTAGGCATCTGGATTTATAATAAGAAATTTCATAATCATTGATAAGATATTCTATGGAACACTGTGAAATTATAAAATGTTAAGGGTTACATGCATCAAAAGAAAATAGGTTTGTTAGCAATAGATTTTCATTTTCAATTGATTCCCATTTTTATTTGCCTTTTAACTTCTCTTACAGTTTTTAAATCCTCATTATGTTCAATTGGAACAAAGAACAATTATGCCAGGAGGGATAAGGTACTCTCACCACGCTTACTAGAAAAAAAGGCTCCCACACTGCGTGACACTTACCACTGGATTTACTGTCAGCTGATGCTCACCGAAATGAAAATGTTCCCTGAATTCACGCTGTGCCTCTTTTCTCTACTCCCCAGTGCCTTTCCTCCTCGGGGGATTATAGGGATAAGAATCTTTCTCCCTTATAACTAATGTTTTAGAGCTCACAGAGCAATATGTCTTTTGCCCCTCTCCAGGGAGTCATTTATCTCCTCTGAAGTGTACTTCTATTATTTTGTTTTAAAGAGCAAGGCTTGGGTGCACATGACCCATTCAGTTATCAGGGTCAGATGCAATTGTTTCCGTCTTCCAGGGCGCCTGCTTTTCCCACATGATGAGTGGTTTATAAATGCTGCACTCTGTGATTTCTGGCTTTGCTACCTATCCACTTACAGATAATCATTATTCATTCAAATGTGTACTGCATGCATTATAAAAATCCAGTGAAAATTATTCTTACTGACAATATCCCAATCAGATGAGCTAGAAAGAAAGAAACTAGTTGAAGAAACAGGATGGCACAGGCAGATTTTGTAAATTCTCCAGGCTCTTACTGCTGTGTTTTGTTCAGAACTTGTGTGTTCAGTCTTTTGAATCTGTTTGATATTCTGTTTCTCTCACTCTTTCTCTCTCACCATTTTGTCTATTCCCTTTTCATTGATGTATCTGTGGATTACGGTGGATTAAGGAGTGGATTAAAAACTTGGAATTGTTTAAATACAGCATGCCCCCAGTAATATTAATAATACTACTTCTATTATTACGGTAATATAATATTATACTACTACAATTATAATAATACTAGGACTATTAGTAGTTGTAGTACTACTGCTACTATCGACAACACAAATCAATGCTTAATATATACAACAAGCCTGTGAGGAAAGAAAGTATAGGTATTCCTATCTCCGTTTCACAGAGGAGAAAAGCAAGGTTAAAATACTTACCCAAGGTCACAGAGTGGGAAAGAAGCAGAGATCAGATTTGACTCGTTTATTTGTAACTCAGGAAGATTTAAAGAGGTTTCTTCCTTAAAACCACTTGTACTGACATGCCTTCTAGAGTGGTTGGGGATGTATTCTTTGTCTTACATACTGAGGTTTGTCATGGCTCTTGTTTTGTACTCCCAACTCTGTCACTAGACTGAGATTCAGAGGAAGAATCATATGCCTATAACTCATGAAGCACAATACCTCGGAGAGCCCATGGTTCATGGTGGGTTTTAAATGCACACCTGTTGAATGAATTCATCAAAGGCATCAAAGGTGCCAAATTCCTCTTAAACATATTCATAGAACACGTAAGAACATGAGACTTTCACACAACAGATTGTTGATTGAAAACGGTTGGCTAATTGAGTGTTGGTAATCTCCAAAATATACACAGATTGTGTTCAAAAAGAGAAGAAAATGAAAGAAAAGAAAACATCATAGAAGCAGGTTGTTTTGGTATTTCCCATAAATTTTCCCATACATGTGTTATAAATTATAGTTAATTTACCAGGCTAGAAAAGAGGTAATTTTAAATGAAAAGCACATATTAGGATATACACACTATTCTTCCAACTCAGATGTGTGTCTAGATTAGTGTATACTTATTGTGAGGATTTTGTGTATGTGTTTATCAGATTATTTTATTTTTTTATTTTTTTAAAAATTCTTTATTGGAATATAATTGCTTTACACTCTTGTGCCAGTTTTTTAGGTGCACCAAAGTGAATCAACTGTCTTTATACATATATCCCCATATCCCCTCCCTCCCACTACTCCCTCCCACCCCTCCTATCCTGGCCCTCTAAGTCATCACCCATCATCGAGTTTATCTCCCTATGTTATGCAGCAACCTCCCACTAGCTATCTATTTTACATTTGGTAGTGTATGTATGTCAGTGCTACTCTCTCACTTCATCTCAGCTTCCCCTTTGCCCCCTCCCAACCCCATGCCCTCAAGTCCATTCTCTACATCTGCATCTTTATTCTTGCCCTGTCATTACCAGATTATGTTACATTTTCTTTAAGATCACTCTCTATTCTAAAAGAATATTACCACATATTTCAACGTTTGGTCTCTAGTTCAACTGAAACTGTATAAAGGGGGTGAGAGAGGGGTCCTCACTGTATTTGGATTTATTGTGAATATCTCTTAGGGTTTAGAATACTCCTTCTACCGAAGATTATTCATATATTGGGACAACGAGCATATTTCAGTACAAATGTCACCAGGATGTCCTGTTTACCGGAGAATGAAAAATATAATGATCTTTTTGTTTATATATCAGAGCATTTGGATTTTTTTTTTTCAGGAGAATTGCCACATTTTCATTCAGTAGTGCTGACTCAGTAATAATCAACTACCTCTTCAACCAAATACAAACTTACTATTATAACATTTGGTGCACCATGGTTAACAGCATTTTGCCAAGAGGCTTCATTACAATTCTTAACCCAGAAAAAGTTAAGTAATTATAACCACACTGAAGAGCTTCTTTGGCACTTATGAAGGCCTGCGCATGTGTAGTACACTTACGATTCTGAAAAAGTTTTGATCAAATGAGGCTGTTCTCCATGCCTTGTATTATTTAGAATGGGAGACCTTTCTCAGTAAAGCACCAGTTTCTATTGATGTTCCTGTCATATTCACATGCCTCTGTCAAATCAGTCATAATAAGCGTTTGTTTTAAATAGTCTCTGTTCTCAAAGCTATTGAAATTGTCAGGGAATCACACAGAGCTTAGGTAAAATTTGAGAAGAGCCACGGATGAGAATATGAAGGGCTATAAATCATTTGGCTTTCAGTTGACTAAAACTATTAAAGGAGAAAATATATATTGAAACAATCTGACATTTCTTCTTCTGTTCTAGAAATAGTTCTATAATCACCACACCCCCAGCCTGAGGGAAATTATTCTAGTATTGTGATGGACAAGGATTTAAAAACTGTCACCACATTGTTACAAATGTGTAATAAAACACCACTCCCATAACTGCTGTATCTTCCTATGTCAGGGATGCTTGGGGCAGAGGAATAATAGCTAGCTACACCAACAGGATTTATAATCTGAGAAGAAAGTTAAAGATCACAGGTGTGACCTATTTATTCCTTCTTTTTCTTGCAATGTCTCAGAAATCATTGCCAAAATGATAGAATTTTGTCAAAAATAAAGCAATTCTTCCAGATTACCTAAATGAAGTATAAATCTGTATTAGTATCTGTCACTAGCAGTTATCTTATGTTTGCAAATGCCTATATTTTCAAACTCTTTAATATTCTAGCAGTTTACCCTCTAAAAATGTAAAAGTCTCCAGAATCAGAATCAATTTTGTTCTTAACCTTAGCTGCATCCTCTTTCACCTGCACTCTGTTTTAAACATCAATGTATTTTTAGTTTTAGCTGTTTCATTAACCTATCTAAATTTTTGTGCCTCAATTCTGCTATAAATTTTAATCTTATGTGTTTAGTTAAGAAATGACCCCCCATCCCCAAAGTTACGTCACACTGTTGAGATAAGTAAAGCTGCACACGCATGTGTGTATGTGCGCTTTAGGATAAATAAAAAATTAGTCTTAAACTTTGTAGACACAACTTGAGCCTTCAGTTTTCTCAGTGAATCTAAGTAAATTACTGATATCCAATGACATGGGAGAGCAAAGCAGGAGGGAACCTTCTGCAAAGAAAGAAAAAGAAAAAAAGAGTGTAATTAGATGAATTAGTTGAGATGCTCAGAAAAGTTATATGACATCGTGAATTAATATCTTAAAAAAAAACTGCTACTTTAGTTTTTTTTTTTTTTGCTTAGTTTTAAAGAGGAGGGAAGTATCAAAAAAATAAAGCATGCTATAATACAACATTATCAACTTTGTCTCTATTATAAAGTAAGAATTTTTGAAGTCATTAGTAAATTAAAAGCACATTATAAAATTTATTTACTTCCAAACTGTATCAATTGATGACTTAATTTACCTTTGAATTAGCTTACCTTTCTATAAAAATATTTTAAAAATTTGACTAAAACAATTTCAGTCCAAAGCTAGGACAAAGTTTCATTTTATTTATTTATTTATTTATTTATTTATATTGTTTTGTTTCCTTTAATGACTTCAAGTGATCAAAGTTGTATTCTTGCAATGGCTTTCTAAGGGGACTATGGCCTTTACTACTTCATTTTGTGGTTGCTCAGTATTAATTCTTTATTGGTGGGTAACAGCCTGTTTATGGCCTGGGAATTATTAATTCTAGCCTTCAGAGAAAACTATTTTTTTTCTACAAAATCAGCTTAATGCCCTTCTGTTCTACCTTAGAAAATGTATGAGAAATTACAGTAATTTTTTAATTTCTTTTTTTCTTCTCCTTTTAACTGATACCTTACATTGACTATTCCTCAAGGAGTGTGAAATTTTACTGCATAGTTTTGCATAAAGAATTATGATTATTGTTGTGGAATATTGCGTCCTTATAATTTGGTATATTTAGAATAGATTTAAATGTCTATTGTTCACATTGATTGTATTTGGAAATATTTAGATTAAAGTTTATAATAGATGTGATGTATATGTTTTTTATAGACTGCCCCAGCTGGAAACATGCTAGAAAGGGAATTCTTGGGAATGCCATTTAGCCTAACAAGCTGATACAGCATAAAGTCATCCCAACATAATACCAGCTTTTTCTTTTTCCCCTCTGGTAGCACTGTAGCTTTTTCAGCGTGCTGTCTTCCTCAAGCCTATCCCACAGCTATTAGAATAAGCTTGTTTCTTTGTTTTCAAACCATTTTCTTTCTCCTTGGGAAGATAGGCTGAAGACAAAAATAAAACACATTTTTAAAAGTCATTCATACAGCAGCCAAGATGTCCTTCAGTAGGTGAATGGATAAATAAACTGTGGTACATCCAGGCAATGGAATATTAGTTGGTATTAAAAAGAAATGAGCTATGAAGCCATGAAAAGACATGGAAGAACTTTAAATGCATATTACTAAGTGAAATAAAGCAATCTAAAAAGGCTACATCCTGTATGATTCCAACTACTGTATATGATATTCTAGAAAAGATAAAAGTATGGAGACAATAAAAAGGTCAGTTTTTGCCAGGGAACAGGGGGCAGGTACAAATAAATAGTAGGCATACAGAGAATTTTTATGGCAATGAAACTACTTTGTATGATACCATAATGATGAATACGTGTTATAATACATTTGTCCCAACCCATAGAATGTACAACACCAAGACTGAATTCTAATGTAAGCTATGGACTTTGGGTGATAATGATATGTCAATGTAAGTTCATCAGTTACAACAAATATACCACTCTGGTGGGGGATGTTGACAATGGGGAAGGTTATGCATGTGTGGAGGCAGAGGGCTATATGGGAAAAATCTGTACCTTCCTCTCAATTTTTCTGTAAAGCTAGAACTGCTTTAAAAATTAAGTCTTTTAAACAATAACAACACCGCCAACTGCAACAACCAAGTCATTTATACCAGAAGTTCTCAAAGTATAGTCCCAAACTGGCAGCTTCGGCATCACCTGGGAACTTTTTAGAGAAGCAAATTCTCAAGCACCACTCCAGCCTTACTGGGGTAATTGCTGGAAATTCTGAGAACCAGTAATCACTGTTTAGGAAGGCTTCCTGATCATTCTGCTGCATGCTAAAATCTGAGAAACACTGCTTTTCATGGTGGAATTCTACCCCGACCTACTTGCAAGTCTGATTTCCAAATAGTTCACCCTGTATGCTCTTGGTATTCTATCCAGGCCTGCAGCTCTTACTCTTTCAGGAAAAGAAATATTACTGTGTTTTTTAAAAAAATAATCTTGTATATAGCCTTCAAATTCACTTTCTTCCCTTGCCAGAAAATTGAGTATTAGCTCCTGGTATCTTCTCTCAGCTTCATATAAATTTCACTGTATCAGGTTGATATTTCAGAATGTGTGGGATGATGATGGGAACTTGTCTAGTTTTACTGTAGATGAAGTTTTCATCTCTATTTTATTGTGATTTATATCACTTTTAATGTCTGTCAAACAATTTTGGAAATATGTACCAACTCTCTGTCTTTCTTGGAAGTCTTTCAGTGCACTGCATATTTATTAGCTACTAACACCTAATGGAATGTAACTTCTTTGCTTTAAAATACAAACTTCCTGGCAATGTCGCAGTTTCAGGTCCACCTGAGAGCTATTTCACTGCATCATTATCTCCACTGAAATGGAAAAGGGATCTAGGGGTTATTTCTCTCTAATAGCAGAGAGGTATACCAATCATGCTGGGAAGTAAAGTAGGTTGTCCCCAAGTACTGACCACAAAGAAACTGGCATTTCAAAAAAGTATAGTACCACTGCATATTGGAAGCTCTGAAGAACCACTTATGTTTTTTGCCATCTTGCTAAGAATTCAAGTCCCATATTAGTTTCTCACTGGTGCTCTTAATAAGACAAAGCGTGCTAAGGAGAAACTGGAGAAAGAATCTACTTAGGTCAGATAAAAACAAATGCACATGAAACAACGAGCAGGCAAAACCTAAAGGGATAGCTACCCCGAATGCTGCACTTTAAGAAAAACACAAGCCATGGGGGTCAGCAGGCACACACCCTCCTTCCTTTTCTCACTTTTTTGTCCTTTCCTGACAAACTCTGCTTTTCTCTTACTAGGTGTGGCTCTGGATTCACTCTCAGTGTTTTGCAGTTTTTTTGTTCGTTTGTTTTTCTTTTTTTCTCTTTTGATTTTGTTGGCGTATAGTTGATTTACAATGTTGTGTTAGTTTCATATGTACAGCAAAGTGATTCAGTGATATTACACATACATATACTCATTCTATTTTAGATTCTTTTCTCATATAGGTGATCACAGAATATTGAGTAGAGTTCTCTGTGCTGCACAGTAGGTCCTTGTTGGTTATCTACCTTATATATAATTGTATGTGGATGCTCACCCAGGCTGCTGATTTATCCCTGCTGCCCACCACGTTTCCCCTTTGATAATCATAAATCTCTATTCAATATCTGTAAGTCTGTTTCAGTTTTGTGAATAACTTCATCTCATTTTTTAAATTAGATTCCACATATGAGTGATATCATATGATAGTTGTCTTTCTCTGTCTGACTTACTTCACATAGTACAATAATCTGTAGGTCCACCCATGTTGCTGCAAATGGCATTATTTCATTCTTTTCTATGGCTGAGTAATATTCCATTGTGTATATGACTCATTGTTCTTTGTTCATCTCCGTGTTAAGATCTTTATAGACCTTGTCAGGAAGTCCAACCAAATTCTGACATTTCTCATAATAACATATTGATGCTTTTACTAGAATATCAAATATGAAAATTTTCCCAACAATATTTGGTCTTTCTGCATACGCTAAAGCCACTGACTATATAATCCAGCAGTAACCATGAGTAATATTTCTGATCCTCAGCTGCATATACATTAGCTACCACCTTTACCCAAGAAACATTGACCTTTATTTGAAAATAAGGAGTGTCCATTCAGGAAACACTGTGTTTCTTATGGAAAAAACACATTTCAGAGGCCAAATTCACCTTAAAATTGGGGCGACAGAGCACTAAGGGGTGAAGTGAAGCACCAGGATAAGAAAAAGCAGACAAAAAAGAGTTTAATTTTAAATGTATTTTAAGAAATGAATTTATGCATAAGTAACAATAATAATATTGAACTTTTAGCCAATTGTATATATTATTTTACTATTTAAACAATTAGTTAATATTACATAAATACCTCAATATATTATATTCTTTCTTGTTCCTGCCATGTGTTTTTTATACACGGCCTCTTACATTGTTGACAATTCTTTCCAAACTAAAAAAAATGTTGATTATTCATAGAGAATACCATAAACTCATAGTTTGTCAGGGATCCATTTTTGATAATTCAGTATTTTCAAATAATTTAAAATACAATAATAAATTTTTAGGAAATAATTTTAAAGACTAGGTATTTTGATTACAAATGAAAACATTCTTTGTGTAAATTAACTCGTAATACACACAAGATCCAACTTCTGTCTTATAGTGAGCCAAACTGTTAACCAACATAATATAAATAAAATTTCATACATAGAAGTTAATTAAATATAAAGCAGAACATGAAAATTTTAAACATGAAAGCTTTAGTATAGCATTATTTAAATCCTTGTACTAATACCTAAAGATTGAAGAGGTGTTAAGAAAAAGTTTTATAATAATTATTTTTATACATAATCAAATAGATTTCATTTTGAGAGATTCTTGCATTATAATTTGATATACCATAATCCAGTGTAAAATTTATATTTTAATGATATAAGATGATGTGGTAAGATGAATATGTCCTTGTAATTTGGCAGAAATGGTCATAAAATTCAGCTGTGTAGTTTAGTTATGTGACTTCATTCACTTACCTTTCTAAACTTCACTGTTCTCATAGAGATGTCAAATTCCAAGGGTGTATGCATGTGTGTGTGTGTGTATGTGTGTGTGCACGCGTATGTGTGTGAGAGAGAGAGAGAGGGAGAGAAGATTAAATTACATAACGTTTCTGAAAGCACACGTAATAGTATTTTTTCAGGGGGCTACATATCTTTATTTATAAGTTCAAAGACTAAAATAATAAATTATATGATAACATGAGTCTGTTTTCTTACCTTTTATTTACCCTCATTTCAAGTGAAATGGCATTGTTGGCCTGAATTATCCACATGAATCTGTCCAGTATCCATTATGATTTACATACATAGACATGGCTTATATAGAAATGTACTATGGCCCTTGTTTGTCATTTTTATATTGAAAACAAAGCAGCAAACTCATGAAATAATTGGCATCATAAATAACAAATGCACTTGCCATACTTTTTCACTTGAATAGGTACATTTATTTTTCATCTGGTGTTAGATAGTGCTCTGCTTATATCCCCTTGGGAAACAACAGAGTTATCTCTTTGTACCTAGAGAACAACTAGACTTTGATAAATGGAATGGGGCAGCTCTCATGTACCGTAGGTTTCATATATCACTGTTTGCAAGAGGTTTTTCATTTGGGTTTTTCTTTTTCTTTTTCTTTTTTTTTTTTACTTTTTGTTATTTAATCTCTTATTAAAAGTATGAGTTACTGAGTACAAGTTTTGGAACAGGTTGATAATTTTTCAGTAGAAAAAATTTTCATTGCAGGAATTTTCCCAATTAAAGTGTAAAATATTGGTTTGGCTAAAATGTTCATTTGGGTTTTTCCATAAGATGTTACAGAAAAACCCGAACAAGCTGTTTGGCCAACTCAATACTTTTACATGTTACAATCATGCGGTGAGCAAAATATACTAAACTAAAAAATAAAAATAATACAAATCTGCATAATCCATGTATTATTACTGCAACCTTGTTTTCCAGAAATGAGTTACAAGTGTGCAAAAAAGGTTAAAAGTCTGCAAAAATATTTATCCCCTCAGACACCCAGTTAGCTGAACAAGACTTGAAATATTAGGCCAGCTGCCTCCAACATCAATGTCACTCATGCTTTCAATATATCATATATTTTTAGCGTTTTCTATGAATGCTGTGATATGAAATATTTGAGAATCACTTTAATGAAAGCAACTTAAAAAATTCAACTGTCAGATAAAATAGTTTAAAATAATCTTTGAAATGAACTATTTTTTTTTAATGTAAGGTATCCTCTGAGGCTAATAATAAAGTAAAAGGAGGATTCATGGAGGGTAAGGAAACCCCAAAGAAAGTGTTCACCCTGTGGCTTTTGGCAAACTCTGGTGAAATTTTGCCTGTGTAAAGCAAGAAAGAAAAGAGAATGCCCAAGAATGCCTAGGAAGTGCCCAAGTTAAGAATTCTAAAGAGCAACTCATAAATTTGGGCACCAAAGGAATATACGTTCAGTTTGTGTGAATATGTCTATGAAACAGAAGAGAGCAGCAAAAAAAAAAAAAAAAAAAAAAAAAAATTTTGACCATAGCACTCAGCTGCAAGAAAACCAAAATCTTCTCAGAAACTATGACGTTAGCCCTGCATAGATTTTGGACTGAATTCATTCAACTTACAGATCTGAAAATATTAAGTGAAGAACTAAAATGTGAGGTGGTTGATAATACCTCTGGCAACAGGCAGAAACACACATCCTGTTTTGAGGGACAGTATTTTAATTCAGGCCTCAAGTAACTACCAGAAGTAGGGTTTCAAGAAAACAAATAGTCAACATGAGTTTAAAAATTACCAAAGAAGTAGAATACCTTAATTAACAGAAGAAGCAATAGACATCAGAATTAAGCCCATGAAGATTTTAGAATTCAGGCTTGTTATAAACCAAATGTAAAATAAACATTTAATCCATTTTAAAGGATAATTATGAGGCCAGAACATATGGAGAAAGAACTATAATCTACAGGAAATAATGCAAAAATTTAAAAAATAAATAACAATAGAATTTTTGAAGGAATAACTGTAAAAATAGAAAGCCAAGATGTAGTGGATTGGTTATTCAGCATATTAAATATTATTGAAGAGGAAATTATTGACATGAAAGATAGATCTACAAATGCAAATGTACTCCAAAAAGACAGATATGATCTATCTTGCTTACGGAAAAAAAGATAAAATTAATTACAAGGAAATTTGGGGTAAGTAATTTTAAAACCATGGATTACTTTGGAAGGGGTTAATGAAACTGAATAAATTTAGACTGTTAAGGTAACTGGATATATTAAAATATAAGAAAAATAAAACAAAGACACAAAAGACAAATATGATGCTAGAAATAAGCCTAAATAAATCAGTAATCTGAGTAAAAGTTAACAGACTAAACTTTAAAAGGAAAAAACCAAAAATTACAATAAATAAACTGAACACAGTAGTCAAAGAAAAAGACTTTCAGAATGTAAACAAAAAGAAAATTCAGCTAAGCTTGTGAGGGAAACATTCCAGAGTTAAAGTATTTTAAACCAAGTTTTCAAGAATAAAGCCACCTTCACTTCCAGAGACTGGGGAACATCAAACTTTATATTCTTGATATAAAAATTTTAGTTTCTTAGTTATACATGAGAACAACCTAATATGGATTCCAAAAAATGTCCTCTAGGGAACAGCTGAGGAAGGATCTTATGATATTTAGGTAGGAAAGGTGAGAAATCTGGGAGCTCACAGCATTATCAAATCCTATCTTTATTTAAAATTTCCTCCATCATGTGTTTTTGTATTAATTTTGATTTTTTAAAAATATGGCATTAAAATATTATTTATCTAGTTACCTCAATTTTTGGCATCTTACGTTTTACCCCCAATGCTCTTACTTGCTTCACACCACCCCCTGCCCTGCTTATGGATGCAAGTTAGTCCACTCTTTCCCCAGGCTAAAGCTACCACAGGTGGTGGCAACATACGTGTGCCTGTGCAAAGCTTCCACTCTCTCAGGTAGTATCATTTATGTGCTGAAAAGTCAAACACGTTTTTTGGTAGTGGTGGCTCTGATATGGTTGTGGTGAATGGTCCTATTAACTCAAGCTCAGAGGGCAGGACAGACATAAAAAAGATGAGTATCCAAAGTATTCCACTGCAATATACATTCATGGGGATGCCTATGACAGTGTCAAAGAGCCTAGCCCACTTTTTGGCAAGGAACTTGTATTTTGGTGAAATTCCTTTATATAGATTCAGTCCTCCAGCTACAATATTTAAGGTTAAAATGAAGTCCAGTGTTAGCCTATCAAAGAGGAAATATGCCGAAAGGATTTTGATACTTTGTGACTCCTTGAAAATAAAATAGAAAGCTAAGTTGAAGTGGGCAAGAGAGTGCAATTTCGGTTTAACTATGTATGTTATTTGCACAGTTTTCTTCATCTTACAAGTAGTGTGACAGAATTTGAGGGTCTGGCTGCTTGCTGCTCAAAAGCCAAAAAAGAGGCAAGGTTGGTGGAAAGGAAAGTTTGCTTTATTTTGGATGCCAGCAACTGGGGTCAGGGGGAGGGCGGACTTCTGTCCAAAGGCCAACCCCCTGCCCCCACTGACAATCAGTGGGTAAGGGTTTTTGTAGACAGATGGAGGGGGCTACATGCAGAAACAGCACCGTCAGCTCTTACAGTCATTTTGAAATTGGTCATGCAGTGGTCTGATCAGTGCCAACTTAATTGTTTTAAATACAGTTAATCTTCAGTTTCAGGGTCAGTTTCTTCCTATTTCTTTGAGGCCATTCTTGGAATGGTGGCAGCTTATGTCATAGCTACAGCCTGGTCATCATGTAGTTAACCTCTTCCACATGATGGGGGTTTCAGTATCTATAAGACAGCTCACAAGCTCATGGGATATGGTTCAATATATTAACTATAGCCCTTTAGAAGGAACTAAATGTTCTTGACTTTGCTTATTGACTAAACTATTATTGTTTTGTCCTGTTTGACTGTTTTCCTTTGTTTCTGCATTTTCTCACTTCTCTGATTAAACTTACTCTTTGGCTAAAGTTTTTCCACAGTCAAAAGGCAGGAAGAGAACATGGGGTAGGGGAGGCCCAGAGGGTCCTTCTCCATTTCAGTAGCACAAGCAAGGCAACATAAACCGTATGAATTTCTATTGACTGTGAGAGCCATTATCCTCTCTACTATATATTCTATAAAACAGCCTCACAAAACACAAAAATGAAGAAAAGTTAGACATAAAAGATTAAAGTAGATTTTAGCAAGCAACTACCAATGTAAAAGAAAAAAAAGTCAAACACTATTTTTCCCAGTCTTTAAATAATGAGTTATCAATCCCCAATAAGGTAATATAATGTATGTTTGTACTTTTTAAAGCTTAAAATATTGTATTATTTCTCTTTAAAAAATCTTTAAATGGCAAACAACACCTACACACACAATGTCAAAGGCATTCAAAACGACACATATATTTAGCTCATGAGTCTATAGTTCAGCTATTTAAGCCTGGCTTAACTATGTAGTTTTTCTGGTCTCAAATAGATTTACTCATATAACTCATTATCAGCTAACTGCCAGGTAGTCTGGAGTCTTGCCAGAATGTCTCCAAAAGACTAGTCATGGCAACATCTCAGCAGATGGCAAAAAACAAGCACAACTGATGTACTGTTCAAGTTCACGTCACATTTATGAAAACTCCATTGACCAAAAAAGACAAAGGCTAGAGTCAAGTGGGAGGACACTCTGAGGCACGATAAGGCACACAACAAACAGTATGGACTGAGGGAGAGGTGAAGATTCAAGCTTACTAATGCATCCAATCTACTGTAATTATATAAAGCAACTACAAGGGAAAATCAATAAGTTCTCCATTATATGCAGATATTTTAACATATTTCTCTAAGTATCTGTTAGATCCAACAGACAGAAAAGAAAATGAAAGGTAAAGTATTTGAATACCATAGTTGTTTGGATGTTTGTAGAACACAGAAACTCTCACATTCTTACTTAGCAAGCATGAAACATTTACCCAAATTCACACATGTGAGGCCATGAAGCAAATCTAAACAGACTACAAATAATTGGGTCTATGATAAATTTACAATAAAATTTAGAAATTTATAAAAATATAATTAATTATACCAAATAGGTTGAGATCTTTTTTTAAATGCATATCAACTCATTTATGGTTTAAAGAAAAATTCACAATGGAAACTAGACATTACTTAAAACTAGCATTTAAAAAGTACATCACATTAAAACATAGGAGATGGAGCTAGTGTGTACCTAGCAGAAAATTTTACTTAAGAGTTTAATTTAGAGAAAAATGAATCAAAATTAATGAATTGAATAACTAAATTAAAAAGATTAGAAAAGGATCAAAGTAAATGCTCAAAAGAAGAAAGAAGAAAAGGAACAACAAACTGAAAACCTTAAAAAAAAAGGAAGGGAATATTAAGAGAGGAAACACAAATGAATTAAGAGAAAGTAAGGAGAAGCTTAAAACATTAAAATTTGATTATTTGAAAAACTAACAAAAAGACTAATCTCTGGATAAATTACTAAGTAAGAAGAAAATGCTACATATAAATAATTTAAAAGTAACATATGCAGCAGAGATTTAAAATATAGTGGACAGCATATAAATTTTATACAAATACATTTTGAAAACATACGTAAAATACATAGATTCTTAGCAAATGAAAACTCACCAAAATCAGACTCAGTATGAAATAAATAAGGTAAACATTTCTGATAATTTGAAAATACTAAACCTATAATTTCAAATATTCCATTGAGGGGAAAAAAACCTACCAGATTCAGAAGGTGTTTGCAATTAGTTTTACTTAATATTCATAGAATTGATAATTTCAATCTTACAAAAACCCTTCCAGAAGTTAGATCAGAGATTATTCCTAGAAACCTGGCATGAGTCTGGCATAAACTTGAGACTGAAGGGAAATTTGTATGTTTTCCTCAAAACACTAACTCAAAGAATAATGTTCTGTAGGTTAATTGCACTCCAAGCTCGGTGATTTTACTTGTCTGGATCCTTTTTTTTTTTTCCCCTAGTTCCTCAAGCAAGGACAGCCTGGCAAGAAGTCTGTCTGGGTTTGCTTTTTCTGAGTTTTCACCTATTGTTGACTGTTTTCTTACAGCCTAAGGGGAAAAAGCATGGACATTAAGCTGCAATACTTATACTTATTGACTCCCACATTTATTCTAGCAAGTTTTACATTGTATTATCAAAACATTATTAAGAAGCTGGCATGTTAATAGTATGTTAACATATTATAGTTAATATAGTTAACTGTTATAGTAAGCACTTTTACATATTTTAGTTTTTATAGCATAATGACAAATTTATTTTAAAATACTGTATTCAACTTACATATTTTAAACTTTATCTTATTTAAATGTAAACACACATTTATTTACAGTATTTTAAGTCTTTACAAATAATTCAGATTGAGCAGTAATTTGGTTTTATTCATTTCTACAGAAATGTCCCAATAGGAGTAGACCATGACACAGTAAGTATTGCTATTTTAAACATTTTGTTGATTGCATTATTTTGATACTTACTCTTTATGGTATAATCCTATTTAAATAATCAGATAACCTGAATTTTTAAACTGATTATACTCTGCCTCTTTGCAATTTATTAGGTACGTCGTTCATCCATTTTAAATGAGTCAAGGTTGCCACTAAAATTATGTTTACTCAGTAGATAGAAAAGTGGAGTTTTGTAATTATTTGGTTAGCTGACAATAGGAGATTACAAGCACTAAAGTGAATTGAGGGTTAAGGTGGTGCTCAATTGTCTGTTTGGTTATGGGTATTGATCAAGTTAATAACATAACTGCAGAACCCCTACTTCCTTCTCTAATACACATTAAGTTCCAAATGCTTTAGTTCATTTGCTCCTGCAAGAAATGTACAAAGGCTTATGAGGATCACTTTCTCTTCAGAATTCTCTGTGTACCTCAATTTGTTAACAGAGGTGTCATAAGGTTTTATTTGTTCTCTTCCAGTTTATCTTTACTTCATTAATTACTCACTGTTCAAGACTGTTCCATTTTCCCACTTTTTGATTTACTAATTCCTTCCCTATTTGGATTCCTTACCTTGTTTATCTTGATTTCTGTAGTCTTGTCCTCACCATTTCCCTATACCTGAGGTCTTCATTTCCAGATAACTCCAGTTTGGTGGGATTTCATCATGAAGAAAGTGAAGGGCTGCAGATATATTGGTTACCACTAAGACCTGCCACATGGTTTGAATGTCAGTTAAAGGCAGAGCTAGCTATTTCTTTGAAAATGCAGGTGTCTTCACTTTCACTGTGTTCTTCTCCATTTGTAACATGAAAAGTCAGAAATTCCCCAATACTTACTTAAAATTAAACTTGGTTCCCAGTTAAAACAAAACTTCTTTGTGACTCATGATTGAGTAACTTAATGTTTGAGTCTTACTATGTTATATTCTACATCTGCTCCATGACTGCAATTTTCAACTCTTTTATGACATTTGGTTGTTTTTTTTTTTGGTTGGTTTTGTTTGTTTGTGTTTTTGAATTTTCTCTTCCTGCTTCCCAAACACCCAAGAACAGAGAAGCTTCAGATTTCCTCTGCTTTTTTTAGGTTTTATTAGAAGATTGATGAATATAAGCTTGGGGAAATAAAAGTACAGTAAATGGAAAAGTTCCTTGGCATGCTTTTGACTTTGTAAGTTTTAACATTTAAATTGATCTTTATTTCTACACCACCATGTTAAATCCCTGAAGTCTCATTTTCACCCACATGGAATTAGAGCCTGAAGTGTTTAAAGAACCTCATAATCTATTTACAGGTGTTATGTCAGAACAAGGAAAACATGTTCTTTCACTTGGTACAAAAGTCAATTGCTTCTTTTAAAACAGATTTTAAACATGTGTATTACAATAAAAATGACATGTCAATCACAAAATTAAGAGAATATGGTGAAAAAGTTTATTTTCATAGAATAAAATCTCAATCATCTAATCTAACAGTGGTATATAGATCTCTAACTCTTCAGGGTAGAATATTCTATTCAAAATGATATATTAAAATAAGCCTTGAGTATTTAGATTTTTTTTTTTTTATTTTAAGGACTTAAAAAGATCTTCACACCATGGTAGAAAAAGCAATATATTAGAGCTTATCTGAACAAGATATTATATTTTCCTTGAGAGAGAAAGCATACAGTGTGCAGAACTGGAGCTTCTTGTGTTCATTTTTTTCCCTTTATATCTTGAAGATGTTATCTTTCTTATGGATTCCATTATAATTCATACATAAATGTATGAGGTTTCCTAAATCCTTATCCACAGCTCTGTTATGTACAATACAGGTTCTCACTGCATAAAAGTCAGAATTAAAAAAATGCTGTATCTCTTGGTCTAATGAAAACCTTGACCACAGTAGGCTAGTAATACTTTTGCTAAAATTAGCTTCCCCACTGCCATCCAGCCTTAAAAGTGAATGGTTTTGTCACCTGCTTCTCAAATTTGCAGTTTCTGGTTACCAACGTAACTATTCCACCTCTTCAGTTGAATCAGCTAACAATTGCTATGACTTTTCTACATACCTTTACCAACCTTTCCTTTTACATGACCACTAGGTAGAACATAGACTTAAAATCAAACACCCATGGATCCAAATCCTAGTTTTTACACTTCTTAGCTATGGTAGCCTGGGAAGTTGACATTTCCTTGACTTCTGTCAGTTTTACAAGTTTGAATATTCTGCAGGAAAAGAAGAAATCAACGTGATGAAAAAGATTGCAATGTCCAATGTTCCTCTGTTTTTGCAAAGGTTTTACACATGGCCCAAGACTTACCAGTTCAAAGAATAGTCATGTTCATAGAGAACACTTTTTTAACTTTATTTTATATTAGAGTATAGTTGATTAACAATTTTGTGTTAGTTTCGTGTATACAGCAAAGTGATTCAGTTACACATATACATGTATCTATTCTTTTTCAAATTGTTTTCCCATTTAGGTTATTACATAATATTGAGCAGTGTTCCTTGTGTTGTACAGTAGGTCCTTGTTAGTGATCTATTTTAAATATAGCAATGTGTACATCTCAATTCCAAACACTTTTTTAGAAAAGTAAAACAAATAAGACATCAGTTGTCTCACATTTGGATCCCAATATTTTTCTTGAGAATGTTGTGATAAATGTTTTATACCACAATGAATCACTGTTCTTTGATCTAAGTACATTTTTACTGTACTATTGAATCTAGCCCTGGAAGCCTTTGTTGATTAAGAAGATGACTTTATAAATAGCAACAACGACCACAAATTACAATGTTTTCCTAGAGAAAACTGCCCTTCAACAAAGAAAATCTGGCTTTCTGAAACTGTGTGACATTATGCAAGTTATTTCTCCTCTATAGGCTTAAGATTCCACCTAAGTAAAATGGATATAAAAATATTACCTACTGCAATAAGATCTTGCGAAGTTTGAATGTAATAATGTCTGAAAAGTACTTGCTGGTGACTAGCAAAAATGGGGGTTTAAGAAAGATTAGCCATCATTATTATATGAACTCTATTTTTATTATTAAAATATGTGGAATGATTAAATTTACAAAACCCCAGTGTTCTTCCTCTTGAAGAACTTTTGCTTGCCTATCATAATTTTAAATTATACACTGCAGAGAAGAGACTAGCTTCTTCCAAAAGTACCCTGTGGGTAACCAGCATCTTTCATTATGAGGACTCATTGCTTCCAAGATAGCTTTTGTCTTTTCTAAATGTTTGTTAATGTGCAGTTTAGATCATCTTAATATGAATATTATTTTGATCACACTATGAAAAATATATATACATAATTTTTCATCTCGGTGCAGTACTTTAAACTCCTCGGGGGAAGGCAATAAAAATTTTCTAAAAAACATAAATCCCTTACCACCAAATATAAAGATATGCACCTTTGGGCAAGTTGATTTTCAGCTGATTGCTTGTAAAGAAAATTCCCATTGTTTATTCTTTTAGCAAGAGAAACTGAGTCATACCTTCCCACTTCTCACTGACATAGAATGAGTAAGATTCCCTTTTCAAGATTCCCCATCAGTGTTAGCAGATTTAGCAGTCCAATCATCTTCCAAATGGGAAAATTGACACTTGGAAATTTGGCAATCTTTTTTAAATTTGAAAAAAAAATTATTCTAAACTTCATCTGCTGAAAACAAGCTGAGCACTCAATCAGAGAGAGCATATAATTTTGCATTTTGTTTTGTTCTGCTTGAAGTTGTACTTAAACATTTTTCATATGATATAGTACTCAGTTATAATTTTAAATGCTGCATAATATTCTACCAGTTTACAGATAGTCATTTAACTAAAGCTATTTTTCCAGCATTTCACTATTTTTGATACTGTAGTAGTTACCATCTTTGTCCATGTAATTTTAACTTTTTTACAATTTCCTTCGGATAACCTCTCAGGATTATAATGTTAAGATAGTATAATTTTTACTACTCTTATTAAAAAAAATTTCCAAAGTTGATGGAAACTCACATCACGTATTTTATTGTTTGACAACTTATTTTTAAAATGTTGCCAAAGAACTGGAATAAACATACCTCTAGCATTTTATTTTAGTTGACCCCCAAGAGATCCTTATGCTAGTCAATGTTACTTTATTTTTAATTTTTTTTGTTGAGGTATAGTTGATTTACAATGTTGTGCCAATCTCTGCTGTACAGCAAAGTGACTCAGTTATACACATATATACATTCTTTTTTGTATTCTTTTCCATTATGTTTTATCACAGGATATTGAGTATAGTTCCCTGTGCTATACATTAGGACCTTATTGTTTATTCTAAATGTAATAGTTTGCAGCTACCAACCCCTGAATCCCAGCCCATCCCTCTCCCTTCTCTCTGCCCCCTTGGCAACCACAAGTCTGTTCTCTATGTCTATGAGTCTGTTTCTGTTTTGTAGATAGGTTTATTTATGCCATATTTTAGATTCCACATATAAGTGATATCATATGGTATTTGTCTTTCTCTTTATGACTTCATTTAGTATGATAATCTCTAATTGCATCCATGTTGCTGTGAATGGCTTTATTTCATTCTTTTTTATGGCTGAGTAGTATTCCATTGCATATATGTACTACATCTCCTTTATCCGTTCATCTGTCGATGCACATGTAGGTTGTTTCCATGTTTTGGCTATTGTGAACAGTGCTGCTATGAATACGGGGGTGCATGTATTTTTTTTATTGGAGTATAGTGCTTTACAATGTTGTGTTAGTTTCTGCTACAATGAAGTGAATCTGCTATATGTATACATATATGCTCTCCCTCTTGGACTCCCCAATTCCACCCATCTATGTCACCACCAAGCACCAAGCTGAGCTTCCTGTGCTATACAGCAGGTATCTTTTTGAATTATAGTTTTTCCTGGACACATTCCCAAGGAGTGGGATTTCTGGATCATATGGTAATTCTATTTTTAGTTTTCTGAGGAACTTCCATACTGTTTTCCATAGTGGCTGTACATACCTACTAACAGTGTAGGAGGATTACCTTTTCTACACACCCTCTCCAGCATTTATTGTTTTTAGACCTTTTAATGATGACCATTCTGACCAGTGTGAGGTGATACCTCATTTTAGTTTTGAGTTGCATTACTCTAATAGTGATGTTGAGCATTTTTTCATGTGCCTACTGGCCATCTGTATATCTTCTTTGGAGAAATGTCTATTAAGGTCTTCTGCCAGTTTTTTGATTGGTTTTTGTTGTTGTTGTTGTTGTTGAGTTGTATGGGCTGTTTTTATATTTTGGAGATTAAGTGCTTGTCTGCTGCATCACTTGCAAATATTTTCTCCCATTCCATAGGATGTCTTTTTTTTTATGGTTTCCTTTGCTGTGCAAAAGCTTGTAAGTTTGATTAGGTCCCATTTGTTTCTTTCTGTTTTTATTTCTATTGCCTTGGGAGACTGACCTAAGAAAACATTGTTACAATTAATGTCAGAGAATATTTTGCCTATGCTTTCTTCCAGGAGTTTTATGGTATCATGTTTTATGTTTAAGTCTTTAAGCCATTTTGAGTTTGTTTTTGTGCGTGGTATCAGGATGTGTTCTAATTTCATTGATTTACTTGCAGCTGTCCAACTTTCCCAGGACCACTTGCTGAAAAGATTGTCTTTTTGCAATTTTATATTCTTGCCTCCTTTTGTCAAAGATTAATTGACCACAGGTGTGTGGTAGTCACATATTTAATATAATTTAGTTGTGACAAAGAGTATTTGGGAGGCTCATACATAACCTAGAAAGAAGATTCCTTTATCTAAGTTACAAGATAAGAAATTGAATTGAGGGTTCCCTTTTCTCCACACCCTCTCCAGCATTTATTGTTTATAGATTTTTTGATGATGGCCATTCTGACTGGTGTGAGGTGGTATCTCATTGTAATTTTGATTTGCATTTCTCTAATAATTAGTGATGTTGATCATCTTTTCATGTGCCTCTTGACCATCTGTATGTCTTCTTTGGAGGAATGTCTATTTAAGTCTTCTGCCCATTTTTTGATCGGGTTGTTTGGTTTTTTGATATTGAACTGCATAAGCTGTTTGTATATTTTGGAGATTAATCCTTTGTTGTTGGGTATGTAAACTGATACATCCACTATGGAGAACAGTATGGAGGTTTCTTAAAAAACTGATCCAGCAATCCCGTTAATGGGCATATACCCTGAGAAAACCATAATTTGAAAGACACATGTACCCCAATGTTCATTGCAGCACTATTTATAATAGCCAGGACATGGAAGCAACCTAAATGTCCATTAATGGGTGAATGGATAAAGAAGATGTGGCACATATATACAATGAATTATTACTCAGCCATAGAAAGAAATGAAATTGGGTCATTTGTAGAGATGTGGATGGACCTAGAGTCTGTCATATAGAGTGAAGTAAGTCAGAAAGAGAAAAACAAATGTTGTATATTAACACATATATATGGAATCTTGAAAAATGATACAGATGAACCAATTTGCAGGACAAGAATAAAGACGCAGACATAGAAATGGACTTGTGGACATGGGTGGGAAAGTGGGATGTACTGGGAGATTAGGACTGATATATATACACTACCATGTGTAAATATATAGCTAGTGGGAATCTGCTGTATAGCACAGGGAGCTCAGCTCAGTGCTCTGTGGTGACCTAGATGGTTGGGATGGGGGCAGGGATGTCCAAGAGGGATATATGTATACATATAATTGATTCACTTCATTGTACAATAGAAACTAACACAACATTGTAAAGCAACTATACCCCAACTTAAAAAAAAAAAGAAATTAAATTGAATTCCTATTACATATTGAGTACTGTGCTAAGACTGTAATAATATCTTGCCACTTATGCTACTATGACTATAGAAGACTCTTAACTTAGTTTAATTTAAATATTATGTCAATTAGCCAGCTTCTTTGATTTATAAAGGCATATCCATCAGGGCACTATATGTACATCATTTTTTCTGTATACTATTGGTTGACAGTACAGGACCAGGGGAGGGGAAGCTTTAGGTGTCCAATAGCTCTAAAATAAATGTTTTTAATTAAAGTAGTAATTTATTTTATCCAATATATATTTATGGAGTACCTATTATATGCCCAATAATACTCTGCATGCTGGATTTGTTAATAACAATGAAGTAAAAAAAAGCCTGTGATGGTATTAACGTTTAAGAATTAATTGATAGTACAGTAGAGTATATTGAGGTGGGAGATATGTATTAATATATATATCTAAAGTGTACTTGCTTAACTAGTGAATTTGACTTTAATCTTGAACATGTCATGCTATCACATCATTGAGAGTGTTGAAAGGGAAAAGGAGAGAAGTAACAGCAAGAACAAAATCTCAGAAGTGGGGTTCAGGCTTATGGGTGGACCGTTCAACACAGAAATAAACATGCTTGGGTTTAGATTTTTATACATCCAGATGTATATATAGACAAGCTGGTAAATAATAACAATAGACAACATTTATGTATTAAGTGTATATTCTGTAACAAGTGCTACCTTTAAGATTTTACATGAATCATCTCATTTATTCTCACAACAACCTTACAAGTGTGATATTTTCAAGCCCAGATTTTACAAATGAGAAATCTAAAGCTCAGATAGATGAACTAATTGTGCCTGAGATTATATTGTTGGCAAATGGCAGGGCTATGCTTTGAACACACTTCTAATACTAGCACCTGCAGTCTTAGGGCCATGACCTTCCCAGATGTGCCACTGCTGGTGAGACTGGCTTATCTGTGAATGCTAGAAGGAAGTCCATTTTGTTCAAGAGAGGAAACACTGAAGACTAAGGAAATGGAGACTTCCTTTATACCTTGTGTGAAATGTTTTGAAAAACTGTTTGTAGTTTAATTGAATTCATTGTTGCTTTAAATATATAATCATCTTTCTAAATTGCTAAATTGCCAACCTCTCCAAAATAATGTATCATTTTGTGTACCAGAAAGATTTGGAATCATTGTGTTTGTTTATTTACCATAATTTTGTGCAAGATACAGTTAAATAAAAAATTATAAGCAGGCTATGATAGTTTAGGCAGGACCAAATTATAATTAAACACATTTATTCTGCTTTATGTTTTCTGAGGAGATAAGTCCTTTAGGGATATTACTTAATTATTTAGGTTGTAACTTTCTTTTTCCATTTAAATGTAAGAAAATTAAACCAATGCCACATGCAATGGCAGAACTGTTATTCTTAGAAAGATTGAACAGTTACCTCCCCCCCCAAAATGACCAAAGTTGACCCTCTGCTACTACTACAATGTAGAATCCTGTCATTTAATCCTCCACTGAGATAGGAAAGTCACAGTAATGCTTCTGCTGTGCTCAACTAGGAAGGTCTTTATGGATCAAATAAGTCATAGAAGTTAATAGGTGCACTCGAACTTGTTTGGGAATTGACCAGCACTTTTTGCTTTGGCTTTCAAAATTCATATTTGAAAAGTATTTTTTAGTTGTGTATGTGAAGTATTTGATTATATGGCAAATACCAGGTGACTAAGTTTGTGAAATCTAATTTTTTTGAAATTTTCTTTTAATATTGTACAAAATTGAAATGTAAGATCATAAATTCCCTTAGTAGGGAATTCATGATGAATACCCTCAGATCACAGATAAAAACTGTTTTCAGTGATTTTATCTCCTTGGTTGCAGGTCCACGAGACAAAACTTACCTTAAGTTTGAGAATTGTGCTTGGATGCAAAATTGTGTCAATTAATATTAATATTTGTTAACTAATATTAATATTAATATTGTGTCTATAATAACCTGTTAAAAAGCCTGGTTATTTCATCAAGTGTTTTTGCTATTGATACTTAAAATTTTTATATTTAAAAAAAATTGGTAACTTGGCGAGTCTTTTATTCAGTGAGGTTATAAAAACCTAAATGTGTGGAAGATTCTATACCACAGGGAAAACTAGAGTGCTACATATTATATAATGCAGTATAAAAGATTTTAATAGAGTAATAAAGCTATAGTTTTACAAACCAACACTAATGGTTGTGGTAAAAAGGATGTCTACATGACTCAGAAATACTGTAACTTTTACTTTATATTAAGTTAATGAGTATCCATGAGGAAATGTAATCTCTTACCATGTACTAAAATACATTACAGTTATAATTTGAATTAAATGATATATTTACACTCTACTAGTGTTAAACAAGATGTTTAGCAAAAAGAAAAAATGGAAAGTGAAGGAAAAATGTGAATGTCATACCACCAGGATTTTTACTCTGTATTAATTTTGGCTTATAAGATATTAGAAGAGCTATGCAATTTTTTAATTGTGTACTTTCACAGCCATCTTGGTTTTATCAGGGGATATGGCAACATCTAATGATTCTGATCTCTTCTACCTGAGAGTAGAAATATACAAGACACAGTTTCACAATAGCCATTTTAGACTATTGTACTTTAAAAAGAGACAGTTATTTTATAACCTAGTGCTAATAAATTTTCACTACAATTTCTTTAGTTTCTATTTGTATTTACTGAAAATTTAACTCTTAAAGAAAAAATAATGAACTAAACAATTTATTTAAACTTGCAATCTACTTGTTTATTGGTGGTTGGTATGCTTTTACTCATTTTTACATGCATAAGTAAAATCTCTTTTCTTTCCCTTGATAAAATTATTTTAGAATTTTCTCTTTGTTTTGTTATTTATTTATTTGTTTTTCTCCTATGAGAAGTGACACTATGTAGAGGAAAGGGCATGGGTCTTGGGGATAGGAAACTTGAATTAATAAACAAAGTTCATCACTAAGTAGTTGTTCGGCTTTATGTAAATTTTGTAAACAAAATAAAAAAATCTAGAATATTTCTGAATATTAAATGAGACAATACAGTAGTAGTTTATAAAATTCAAAAACATTACAAAATTTTTTATGATTAAATTCAGGAAGAAATACGATTACTTGTTTTAGGGTTATGAAAAAAGTAAACTAATTAAAATAGCTTAGTATTAACAATTAACTTAAATTCTCAACCATCTACACTAAGTACTATCAGTGCTTTGATGTATTAGACCAGGGGTTCCCAACCCTTAGGCCATGGACTGGTACCGGTACTGGTCCGTGGCCAGTTAGGAACTGGGCCACACAGCAGGAGGTGAGCGGCGGGTGAGTGAGCAAATCTTCATCTGTATTTACAGCCGCTTCCAATCGCTTGCATTACTACTGAGCTCTGCCTCCTGTCAGATCAGCAGCGGCATTAGATTCTCATAGGAGCACAAACCCTAATGTGAATTGTGCATGCAAGGGATCTAGGTTGTGAGCTTCTTATGAGAATCTAATACTTGATGATCTGAGGTGGAGCTGAGGCAGTGATGCTAATACTGGGAAATGGCTGCCAATACAGATTATCATTAGCAGAAAGGTTTGACTGCACAGAGACCATAATAAATCAATGTGCTTGAATCATCCCGAAACCATACCCCCTCCACCCCGGTCTGTGGAAAAATTGTCTTCCACGAAACCAACCCCTGTGGCCAAAAATGTTGGGGAACGATGTATTAGCTAATTAGATTTTGGTCTTTTAGCACTACTTGACTAAGAATTCTGCCATATTTATGAAGGATGATTTTTGGTGTATATTTCTTATGCTTGTAAAATTACCACAATCCAGTGTCAGTGTTGAGACCAATAGACCCAAATCTCTATATTAATTTGCAATCTAGTTGCAGAGGTTGGCAAACTGTCTGCTAACGGCCAAAAAGTAAATATCTTAGGTTGCAAAGAATGCTTGTAATATATGCAGATAGTAAATATATTTACTCTCATATAGTTTCTGTCACATAGTCTTCTTAATAGTTATGTGTTTGTTTGCTTACTTATATTTTACAACTATTTAAAATGTAATGAAGCAAAACAAGTTTAAGGTAAGGACAGTCAAAAAGCATGTGAGCTGGATTTGGTCCAGGGGTCATAGTTTGTCAATCCCCAGTTTGGTAGAGTAAATGCCAAGTGAAGCTACAAGTACCTTAAATTCACAGGAGAGAAACTGCATTACACTTAAGCAAGGTTGACCTGCTTATCCAAGGGCAAAATATCATTAAAAGACCAGTCTAAATCCACTTCTCAGGAGGTGCATTTATTTTGGAAAATCGTTCCTTACTTTTTAATTTGAAAATTATGTTTTATATACAACATTTCAGGAGCTAGCAAAGATGCAATCAAATTACTGTTAATGGTTGAAAGCATATAACGATAGGTTTCATAAGGCAATGAGCTAAGATTTGTATAAGAATCAATTACCACCTTGGATATATACAAAAAAGTATTTTCTCATTTCAATTTTGAGTACTTTCGACAATATTGTTCTGACAGAAGGCAGGTATCCTATTTCTGCCTGCACATGGAAAAGAACTAAAATGATGCCATGCAGTGTCACCAAAGAGAAAAATAGCAGAAGTTGGAGGAGAACACATTGTGAAATCCAGATTATATCTGGATTTAACTGCCCATAGATGCTAATTTTCAACTATATTCCAGATGGTGGTAAAATTAATAAAATCTTTCATGTGTATTTTAGAACATCAAAGAAGCCATCTGGCTATTGACTGTCACCTTAATTTTTAGTGTCTCTATTGTGAATTTTACAGTCCAGTGTGCCATTTTAATGCCAGGGAATGTTTTATCATCCATATTTAATTATTAAGTACTTAAAAGCATTGACATTTTGAAAACAGATATAAGACTGATTAAGATCATGCCCATACAGGCCAAGTAGTGTGTTGGAAAATTCTTTGCAATTCCAGCTAAAAGACTATTGACCTGAAATAGGCAGGTATCTTAGCTGGAAGTATTATGTACTTTGCATTATATCTGAGTGTGGCAATTCCCCAATTCACTGTGTGCATGTAGACTCAGTTATAATATATTGTTAACTTGCTTTCATAAAAATTCATGAGCAATAATTGTTGTGTGGAAAGTATAACAGATATACTCAGGGCCAAGAACTGAGAAAATTTCCTGACTTGAATACATGTTTGTTATTTGAGAGTAAATTAGAGATAATGAAGAATTCTTCTGATGCTATTACTATGCTCAAAAAATTAAGGATGCAAAAATAAAAATTAAGGATGCTATATGCTTTGGATACTAATGAAAATGTAAAGTGTGTCTTCTACTGTAGCTTAGAATTCCTATTTTTATTCTAGAAGTCAGGAAAATATTTAAAAGAGCATCTGCCCCACATAAATACAAGGTAAAACATATAATTCTTTAATCAATATCTAGAAAGAGAATCAGCAGTTTGGAATTTTATGGATCCACTTGTATTTCTATTTGGTTTAAACAAAAACAAAGTTTTTGCAGTTTTTAGTGTTAGCAGAAAATCTAATGAATTTATTGATTATTTTATGTGAAGAAAGCACGTCAAAAAGATATTTGTTTAAAGTGGTAGATGAAAAAGAGCGATGTCTGTTTTACCATTTAGAGCCTAATAAGTCTACTTTTAGGAAGAGAAGAGCATGCTGTCAATACTTTGTAGGATTTACAAGAAGGAAGCAGTATAAGATGAGACACTGATGATCTGTTGGAGAGCTCAAAGGCCAGGACCTATTTTTGCTAACGTACAAAAAATTCCTGTAGTCTCTGTAGGGTCCACAATGGGTCACTGTAGATCACCCAGTAGTAAAGGCAAGAGCTGGAGCAGGCTGGAGTAGAAGCAATAGTGAAATCATTAGTACTATTAAGTAGTATTTACATTGATTTGCAATTTCCTTTCTTCTGCCCAGGCAAATGAATAGTTCCTTAAGGGCTGGTGTGCTGTCTTACTTGTCCCTGTTTCCCCTACACTTAACACCATGCTGAGTACTGTTCTAAAAGCTTAACAATATTTGGTGAACTGAACTGACCTAAGAAGCTATAATCCACATGTGGCAGGAGCTGTGTACTATCAGAGAATCGAGGCCCTATCAAGAGATAGAGACAATGCAGAGGAAATAATCAGTCCAAAACTCCACCACAATTTATAGCAGAATAAGGGGACCAAGACAGAGTTGTGGTGTCAGATTTGAGGACAGAAGCAGCACCCTTGACATTAGGTGACCCAGAGATGTGGTAAAAGCAAAGGGTGTGGAACCAGAGCAAGACAAGTGGAAATGGTGGCACTTACAGCTGTCCCAGAAAAAAAAAAAAAAAAAAGAATAAAAATGACTACCAACAGTGGCCACATCACAGAGCAGAATTAGAATGAAGTAGATAATAGAAGGGTCGATTCTAAGAATCCATTACTCAAGAATGGGTTGGAAGCTTCCCTAAAAGTTATAAATAGGAGGAAGTGGAGCCAAATTGGGATAAAACTGCATCAAGAGAAAAAATGATTAGAACGTTGTACAAAGATCCAAGATTTCAGCACTTTAGCCCAATTAAATCGGTAGGCAAGGCAAAGAGAGAATATCATAGAACATTTTCCTTCCCAAGAGAGAAGTCTGAACCCTGAGAAAGCACAGATGTTTCCCCTTATCAAGGCCAGGAACTGGGAAATTTTTCTGACTCAAATTCATTTTATTACTTTGAGGCCGAAATATCAATGCCAACATGAAACCTGGAAATCCAGAAATATAGTCAGAGATTAAACCAGCATATATAAAATGATTTTCTAGAAATATATGTATCCACAGAATATGAGAATAAATGCAGAAATGTTATTGTATTTCTTCCTAATATTACAGACAGTTTTCTCCACTATGGGATGCCAATTAAGCTTTCATTAAAAAATACAGGTAATTACAAATTCAGCATTTTACTTTTCCTATGAATGATATTCAAATCCTTTGTTTATCCACATGTGACTTGTCTGTGGCCAAAGTTAAATCAGAGACTATCTTTTCCTGTCTCTCAATCCATGCCTCAGCCACTGACCTCTGCAACAAAGGTGGAGAATCAGGTAGTAGAAAGTAACAATAATATCACAAGTAAAATATAATTAGGACCATATAGCTGCTATAGCAAAACAAATTTGCACTATGCTTTTCAATTCAAATAAAAATTATTAAAAAAATACTCATAAAACATCTAAAAGAACATTTATGAGACAGCACTGATTTAAAGTGATGGAAAATAACCTGAATCTATTTCTCTATATTTATTACTTCGCCCACATTATTTTTGTTTCCTTAACATTTTTAAGAGCTAAAAACTGTATGTAACAATATTGTCAAAGTCAATATTAACTCACAGTTTTAATCTAAAAATCTACCTGAAAACGAGAATGATGCAAATGGTTAGGAAGCAACGTTGTGAAGGAGTCATGTCAATCAGTTAATAATAGAGATTCAATAGACATAGTATTTTAAGGCTAGAATCTGAATAAGATACAACTAAGTTTTCCTGTTTTTAAAGATGGAGTCTATTGTCTCCATCATTGGGAGTCTTGGTCCCTCAACCACACCCCCCCCCCCCCATGATTACTGTTACAACAGCTGCAGTCCATTTATTTCAGTTGTGTTGGCTGCTTCCCATTGATATTATCCTGATTCTGTTGCCACCATATTACAGAGCAAATTCTATACGCCAGAGGACATTTGCTAAAAGCTTAACTTTAACCTTCTTTTGTCTTAACCTTCTTCTTTTATAATCACTGGATCTCTTCAATACACCTTTTTTTTTTTTTTGGAGGAAGGACCTTTTAAAAATATTTGTACACAGATATACAACTATCAAATGTTTTGAAAACTGAAAGTAAGGCTTCCATATTGTGGTGTCTGTAACATCCCAAAATGAAGCATTAAAGAATGTGACAGAGTAGACAGCTGGCAGACCATTAAAATTCTTAAGAGGTTAGTTACTATTACATGGAGCTTCACAGAGAAGGTATAAATATTTATTTACATGGATATATTTACTGTGAATTGACTTTTAAGTGGGGAATAAACTGATTAACTTGTATAAAGAGATGAACAAGTATTTCCATAGATAAAAGTTAATTTTCTGAATGCCTTCTAAGTTTGAGGACAACTCAAGTGCCAAGAGTATAGTTTTTATTACTTTCATAATGTTTGACTGTCTACTTTAAGGTATATACAATTCAGTAAATAATTAAATTATATGCTTTTACAACCTCTTTCTTATATCCTGCTCTGTGTTGATAAGGCAAAATGTTTGGATGGCTATCTTTTTTTCTTCTCCAGTGTAGACATACCCTAGGTCCCTAACATATTAAGATCATTTGCCTAGACCATTAGATGAAGCATTAGGTCATAATTTATAACTCTAATATGGCCTGATAAATGTAAGCAAAGGAAGAAGGATGTGGAAATGTGATCTTAGAGGTTGAATATATGTCACATTTCACTATGGGGAAGAATTTGCTGAGAGGTCAAAACTGTAATGAGTCAATGGCCTCATTCAGAGTATACTTCAATGTAATTGAAAGGTCCATGTAATATACATTTGTCCTTTCTGCTATTTTTATTTTTGCATATTAAAAGTGTAGATCATATTGAAGATAGTATTTACCAAATTCTCTAAAATTAAATATTTTTTTAAAAAATTAAATCAAATTAAATATTGAGTGAGGAATAAGAAGTCCTAATACAATACCTTCAGTAATATAACCCATACAAAATTTTACTGAGTTAAATTTCTGAAGTTCACACACAGACACACATCTGTATTTATTTATTTTCATTTCCGTATACCCTTACTAAACCTTAAAAACTCCCATTTTCTCTGAAGAGAGGAAAGCTCTACTGAGTAGTAGAATAGTTGCTATAAGGACAAGATGAGAGAGAGACAAAGAATTGGCATTCTTCATTTTCAATATAGTATTAATCTTAGGATAGAGGAAAGTGTTCAGTCTTTTAAAATACTTCCATATTTGTGTTGTTTGTGAGCACTTCCTCCTCATTAATCACCTCCTCTTATCTCAAGCCACTCTTACAGTCCCCAATTCCAGTAACTGCCACACCATCACACATGCAGCAGTATAGTAATATTTTTACATAATTTCAAGACCATTCAGCCTGATCCTCATTGTCTCAACCTCAAGGTATTTTCCTAACAAAGGAAACAGGCTTTAGGGCCAGCAGATACAATAACTATATCTGTACCCAGCTATATAAGCATGAATGATTCCAAACTATTAACAAACATTTGGAGTTTTCTGTGCCAAGTACATGTGTCCAAAGGTCCCATGCCCATCAACCCATGTTGGGTTCACTAATGTGCTTGTAGAATGATGTTTTAAGAAACAAAAACTCCCATTTGTAGTATTTGCCAATTTCCATCATGTCAGTAATCCCACCATGGCTAATTTATCAATGAACATCAAAAAGCTTGCAAAATTCTTGAAAATTGAATAATTAGCTCTGGTGATCCAGTGAAAGCTAGGAGCAGGACTCTTATGGCTGGGTTACTTTCAGGGAACACTGAGAGTGTGATTATGAGGCATTTAATTTCAGGAAGGAAAACAAATAGATCCCATTATCGTTTTGCTCAAAGCATTTACAGATCCTAATTTCTGCATACATTTAAAGCCAGGACCTGAATTATTATTAACTCTTTCACATCTTTTATGGAAAAATTCTAAGTATCAAGACCATAAATTATGGCAGAAAGAGGGATATCATGATCACAAACAACTTTTGTCATGAAGCTTAGGCAAACAGTGACAAGCAATAGCTACTGATCATTTAGAATGCACCAAATAAAAATCAACTTTCCTACACTGGATCCTTTTTCAATCCATTGTGGGCCCCAGAAAAAATTATAAATATCAGAAAAAATATGTCCCAGAATAACTTATCCCATCCTCATTCTCTCTGGAGTTTGTTTCATTAATAAAGAAATTTTCCATCCTATGAAGCTCAGTGCTAGAAATTTAATATCCTAGTGATAAGTATACATTTGGGGAGGGAACCTAAGTATACTCATTTTATTTACTACCTAAAAATAAGTGTTCATTCTTTCTGTTGTTTTTAAGAATGAAGAACAAAGTTGAAGACATCACACTCTCTGATTTCAAACTATATTTTCAATCTATAGTACTTAAAACAGTATGGCATTGACATAAAAACAAACACATAGATCAATGGAACATAATAGAGAGCACAGAAATAAACCCATGCATATATGTTCATTAATTTATAACAAAAGTGCCAAGAATATACAATGGGGAAAGGACAGACTCTGCAATGAATGGTGTTGGGAAAACTGAACAGGTACATGCAAAAGAATGAAGCTCAACCACTATCTTACACCATACACAAAAATAAACTCAAAATGTATTAAAGACTTGAACAAAAGACCTGAAACAATAAAACTCCTAGAAGAAAACAGGCAGTAAGCTCCGTGACATAACTCTTGGTAGTGATTTTTTGAATCTGACATCAAAAGCAAAAGTAAAATAAATAAGTGGGACTACATCATATTAAAAATCTTTTTCATAGCAAAGAAAGTCATCAACAAACAAAAAGGCAACCTAATGAATGGTAGAAAATATTTACACATCATGTATCTGGTAAGGAGCTAATATCCAAAATATACAGAGAACTCATACAACTAAACAGCAAAAAAAAAAAAAAAAAAAAAATCCAGTTAAAAAATGGGCAGAGATTGGAACAGTCATTTTTCCAAAAAGGACATATAAATGGCCAACTGATACATGAAAATATACTCAACTTGATTAATCATCAGGGAAATACAAATCAAAACCACAGTGAGGTAACATCTTACACCTGTTAGAATGACTATTATCAAAAAGATAAGAAATACACAAGTAATGATGAGCAGGCAGGGAGCTCTTGTACACTGTTGGTGGGAATGTAAATTTGTGCAGCCACTGTAGAAAACAATATGAAGTTTCCAAAAAATTTAAAAATGGAACTATTGTATGATCCAGCAATTCCACTTTCGGGTATTTATTAAAAAAAAAAAACAAAACAAAACAATAACACTAACTCAAAAAGATGTATGCAGCCCCATATTCATTGCAGCTTAAAACAACCTATGTATCAATCAAAAGATAAATGGATAAAGAAATGTTGTATATATATGTATGTACAATGGAATATTATTTAGCCATAAAAGAAGAATGAATCTTGCCTCCTGCAATAAGAATGGACCTTGAGAGCACTAAGCTGAGAGAAATAAGTCAGACAGAGTAAGAGAAATACCATATGATCCCTTTTACATGAGGAATCTGAAAAAAAATTCAAATTCATAGATTTAGAGAACAGATTGTTGGTTGCTGGGGTAGTAGGGGAAGTAATGGGTAAAAGGGTATAAATTTATATTTTAAAAAAAGGAAGGTATGCAAGACAGCATATGTTGTATGCTACATTTTGTAAGAAAGAAGCAAAGATCAGACAATAAATATATGTTGTGCTATTGTGATTTATAATATGAAACATTTATATTTGTTCTTTGTCCCCAGTCTCCTACACAAGGTTCCTACAGCCCTTGTAAATTCCTAAGTGATAGAGCACTAGGGGCATCTTTTGTTTTAATAAGGTGACTCTGGGTGGGCTCCTGGAAGGCTTCTATTGATAAATGGGATCTGGTCATAAGAAAGACCAAGCCATGATTAGAAGCATGAAACTTTCAGTTCCCCTCACAACTTCTCTGGAGAGGAAAGAGGGTCTGGACATGGAGTTAATAACTGATCACAAAAAATAAGTAAAAATGTACTGAGTTAATACATTTATGACTAATTGACTCATAAAATCAGGCATGTGGATGGGGGACAGGTTCACGGGAGTCAGGAAAACATTTTATATGTCTGAGCCTGGGGAGGCTCAAAGAAATAATGGCTGGATCCCAACTTATTAGAGTTCTTTCTTTAAACTCTTAAAACTAATACATAGGTTTCTTTCACCAGAGATTATTTGATAATCTTCTCCACCAAAAATCATACAAATTTCTAGATATTATTGTCCAGAAGTGAAAGAGACTTGTACATCCCCATTAAGTGTGTCCTTTTTAGAGT
This sequence comes from Hippopotamus amphibius kiboko, assembly GCF_030028045.1. Classification (NCBI taxonomy): domain Eukaryota; kingdom Metazoa; phylum Chordata; class Mammalia; order Artiodactyla; family Hippopotamidae; genus Hippopotamus; species Hippopotamus amphibius. The sequence goes on along the minus strand of NC_080195.1, from coordinate 95,287,637 downwards.
ATTTGGTAGACTCTTGAACTAAAAATAATTTCCAGATGAATTGGGGAATTGGGATTGACATATATACATTACTAGTAAGAAAAAAAATATCAAATTGTACACTTTAAATATATGCAGGTTCATTGTATGTCAATTATATCTCAATAAAAGTTCTTAAAAATATAAAAATAAAAATAATTTCTTATGGTAGTTTATTAGGCCAGGAAGCATTTGAAGACCAGCATGTTTTCTAAATTCTGGAATGTTAGAGGTAAAGAAGCTGTTATCCTTTCTTCCATGCATCATTGAAAATCGGGTTATTTACTTATTTATTGCAATTAACAAATAAAGAATGAATTCTCTTTGTTTTTAAATTTAGAGTGAAAAAAATTGCTTTCTTTGATTATGCCCATGTAGTATATGGGGAATCTAAACATTGGTATGACATGTATTGCTGTAAGTTTTTATCAGATATAACTTAAATCATCTTTTAAATATGTCAGTATGGTCAATTTATATATTCCAAAGTGATATTGAGGCTCTATAATAATCCCATATGTGATTTATCTTGGTGTTGTATGATTATTTACAATCACTACCATGTTATTTCTAAAATAATTTGCATTAAAACTATCAATTTTAAAAAATATCTTAACAGAGACTTCTAGGAAGTTGTCATTTATAAAATGGAAAAGGAGTAAGTAAACATCATTTTCAAGACTATAACTGTTTTCATTTGTTATGCATTTCTAAGGTAAACTGAATTATCATTGATTTGTCAGATGTATTATGTGATTTAGGATGACAAAATATATGTCATCAGGGAAATGTATTTATCACATATTAAATTAGACTGTCTCCCATTGTCTTAATAAAGTGTTAACTAGAATCAATAATTGAAAATATTTATGGAAAATATGTAACAAGGTAAACAGGATTAAGTCCTTCAGCCAAATTACTATATTATGTGGTATTATTTTTTTTAGCTAACTTTTTGTTTTTCTTATTGTTGTAGCTTTCTAGGTAGGGAAATCTCATATTGTGAAGATAAATAAGCACAGGTTAGATTTTCTGTATTGTACAGTACAAATATCTGTCACAATTTTTGGTGGTCCAAAATGTCTAGAGATGCTTCTTAGGTTGGTGAAATTGACTATATTGAGAGTCTATCCCTCAGTCTACCCCCAAGGTAGAAACTTATCTAACAAGGCTTTCTATCAGGGTGTGTTTAACTATGTGACATGAGCCCTAACAATCAGAAATTTAGCTTGAGCCTTATAGTCATTAAACTAGAGACACCAAGAAATGGCAGCCTCCCACCCATGCCTCTTCAGGGGCAGTGGAAGAACAGCTTCCAAAGGTAACGAGCCATGTCTAGTATCTGTAACAAAAACTGAGCTGTTTCTGCCCAGCAGGAGCAAAAGTGATGGATTTGAGAAACAGTTCTGCCATATGGTTTGAGTGTAACCTCTGGTTGTATAAACTTCCAAAATTATTCTCTAGTCCTTCCTGAGATATCAAATACTATTTAATACATTTAAGTTCTTTCCAAACCAGGTTTTTTTTGTTGTTTATTTTTTTGATTACCAAAAAGTGAAATAAAATAAGTAGATTTATAACAGTGTTTTTCAAATTAATGGCTCATGAAATCAATTTATTAAGTCATGGCTAAGATTTATTTTTAATGAACTGGAACAGAAATATGAGAGTCAAACACATGTAATAATATTATACATATCCTGGCAAATACTCCATGCATGCCAGTATATGTATTTTATATATATATACACATATATATGAATGTATGTGAATGCATACATGTATTAATATATGCATGTATTTGTGTATAGACACACACACATCATATATGTATGTCCTGGACCCCAAGTAAAACATTTTTTACTGAACTTGAGGGGGGAAAATGGTCACTGATTAAATGTACTTTGGATGAGTACTTTGGGTGGTATAGCACACTTGTTAAAGAAATTTTGAGACATAGTATTGCATAATTGGTATATACTAATTAATCACCAGATGCAGACTTCGTACCTCCACCTATTCCCGTCAACCAATATCTGGCTGTACCTAAATTATAGAGCAAAACAAAGCATTCCAGCAAATCCTTGCAGATGTAGCTTTAAAACAAAATAAAACACCATCATATCCAAATAATTTAGGTCTGCTTCTTGTTCTGAATTTTTCCCTTTCCAGTAGTACCTAAAATTATGTAATTGTGCTCATTCTGAAAACCTGGTTTCATCTTCTGGCATGATCTTGGCTTTTACTTTATCTCAGAAATGGAAAGATTTGAGAATTCTCTCTCAGAATGGTAAGAAACTATTGTACACCATTATATAAAAATATCAAGAGATTCCTTCAGTGAAAAGGTCATATCCAACTTGTTTGAGCTATTTCACTTTATAAAATTCAACAGTTTATTTCCTATGTTGGATTCTGTGGTTCTTTCTGTTTGTGAAAAATCTCTTTACAACCATGAACACATGACAATATTTCTGGGCAAAGTGCCAAGGATCTTCATATCTAGACAAGAGGCTGTGTGGTGCGATGTGAATACAAGTTAATAGCATCAAAATAACAATAACCATTGAAGAAAAATAAAAACAGATAAAACCTCCACCAACTCGTTCAGTCTGAACAGGATATATGAGTCAAAAATTATCCACACTCTGGCTGTGGAATTTATTTTAATTAACTTTTAGAAAAGACAAATACATCATTTTTTGACATAATCTCCTTGCTTTTTAATACACTTTGTCCATCTGTCAACAAGCTTTCATACATATTCCCTCATTAAAAAATGTTTTAGGTTGAGCTATGAGCCACCAATGCACTGCCATCTTCACTTCTTCATCAGAAGTGAATCTTTGCAATCTTTGTCCTTGTAGGGCTGCTTTCAGAGGACCAAACAGGTGAAAGTCCAATGGAGCAAGATCAGAACTATAGGGAGGATGCTTTAACACTTCAAAACAAAGTAATCCATGACAGACTTAGGTTTAGAAAAGTTGGGTATCAAAACAACTCACAGAAGAGCATAAATAGAAACGTTTGGATATCTGCAAACAAAATTTGGACCGATACTGTAAGGAAGGTGAACATTTCTTAAAGAGAATCATTACTGGTGATGAAACATGGATTCATCACTACGAGCCTGATGGTAAACGACAGAGTATGGAATGGAAACATCCTCAATCATAGACCAAGAAAAAGTTCAAAAGTCAACCATTAGCTGGAAAATTGATGCTTACAGTTTTCTGGGACTCTCAAGGGTCAATACTGGAACATTATCAGGAAAAAGGTTCAACAATCAACAGTGCTCATTTCAGTGAGATGCTTATGGAAGACCTGAAGCCTCAATTTTGGATTAAATGCAGAGGACTGCTATCCAAAGGGGTTGTGATCTTGCATAACAATGCACATCCACACACGCTGCCCATGCTGTCGACACTCAAAACAAAAACTTTGTTTTGAGGTGTTAAAGCATCCTTCCTGTAGTCCTGATCTTGCTCCATTGGATTTTCACCTGTTTGGCCCCTTGAAAGCAGCCCTACAAGGATGAAGATTCATTTATGATGAAGTGAAGACAGCCGTGTATTTGTGACTCACAGCTCAGACTAAAACATTTTTTAATGAGGGAATATGAAAGCTTGTTGACAGATAGACATAGTGTATTGAAAAGCAAGGAGATTATGTCAAAAAATGATGTATTTGTCTTTTCTAAAAGTTAATTAAAATAAATTCTACAGCCAGAGTGCAGATAATTTTTGACTCTTCCTCATATATGGTTGAAATATAATTATTTTTTATATGTCAATTTGGGTTTTAGACCAAGAGGTAATTATGAGATGGAAGTGCTTTTGCAATGAGGGGGATCAGTATTGCTGATTTTGACTTCTTGGGGTGATTTTACTTATTGACGTGGAGAAAAAACTAGCTTAGAAAAATAAAATATTTGAAAATGAAATGTGTTTTATTTACTACCTCCCCATTCCTGTCATGCTTCACTGGGGGCATATTTTCTTTGCCCCATTGACTTTGGATTTGGTCAAATAACTTGATTCGCTCAATGGAATGTAGACATACATGACATAAGTCACATTCTAATTAGAGCTGTAAATGCACTTGTGTGGTTCAGGCCTGCTCCCCCCTTTCCCCTTCCCCTTCAGGCTTCCCCCATCAATCAGAATAGAGTACTCAATATATAAGCTGCTCCTTCACCCTGGGTCCTGGAAAGAGAAGACACAAAAATCTTGGCCCAGCCCCACACAGTCCAGCTGCAGATTAAGTATTTTTCTCACTTAATATGAGTAAGACTATAATGAAATCTACTGAGTTTCCAAGGTTGTTTATTGTTTAATCTAAAGCTTTTTAATATAGAATGTAAAGCAGTGAAAGTGTTCTTAGATATTTTTCTTTGTTGTAAAAGAAAATTTTAAAAATGTAATTCTCAAGACAGAAAAAATAAAACACACAAAAAGTTTAAAACATCTTTGGCAATTAGAAGCAGCTGCTGAACTGGTGTTTTGGGACACAGAAAGTAGAATGTCTCCACATCTCTAGAAAGGTAGAGGCACTTGAGATCCAGATAAGGAAAAATAGTAAAGAGAGAATCTAGAACATGAATTTTCTCTAAAAAAAATTTTTGACCCACAAAATGGCATGAATGTCCTAACTAGCACCTTGATTTTAATCTGTTTATGCTGTCAGTAAAAGACATGTAGTAAGCAGTTTAATCTGTTACCTGAAATGACTAAATAACTGTAAAAATCTAGAGTTTCCTCTTCCTAAACTGTTAAATTAGGGAAGTACGCTTGGCCTTAGCATTTCTTTTAGTTTAGGGTCAAATGAGAAAATGAACATGGAACAGGTTTGTATTAGAACATTTATCATCACTGTTCTCTGTTTTGGTTGTAGTCCAGAAGAGTAATATTTTGTGAAGAGCATTTGAGGTGCTGAATTATTCCCTGGCTTCTAGACTCATATATTTAACACCTTATTTGACACCTGTAGATACATACAAAATCATCTGAATCTCAAACATCACCTGTTCCCTAGGACTCCTACCCAGCAAGCCCTCTCCTGCAATCTGTAACATTTCAACTACTGTGAACTCCATTATTCTATTTTCTGAAGCCACAGACCTTGGTGTCATCCTTGACACATCTCTTTCTCACATGTGTCTAGTTTTCAGTGAATCAGGTTGGCTTTACTTTCAAAATATGCCCCAGAGTTGACAACTGCTCATCACTCCATCACCACCATCCTAGTACAAATCAGATTATCTCTCACCAGAATAATTACAAGGGTCTGATAACTGGTTTCACTATTACAGCCCTTGCTCTCTTTTTCTTTTTCTTTAAATAAATTTATTTATTTATTTATTTGTTTATTTATTTATTTTATTGTCTGTGTTGGGTCTTTTTTGCTGTGCATGGGCTTTCTTTTAGTTGCGGTGAGTGGGTGAGTGGGGGCTACTCTTCGTTGTGGTGCGTGGGCTCCTCATTGCCGTGGCTTCTCTTGTTGTGGAGCACAGGCTCTAGGCACTAGGCTTCAGTAGCTGCAGCACATGGGCTCAATAGTTGTGTCTCATGGGCTCTAAAGTGCAGGCTCAATAGTTGTGGCTCACAGGCTTAGTTGTTCCGCGGCATGTGGGATCTTCCTGGAGCAGGGATTGAACCTGTATCCCCTGCACTGGCAGGTGGATTCTTAACCACTGCACCACCTAGGAAGCCCCTTTCCCTCTTTAAAGTAGTCCCAACACAGCACTGGTAGTCCCCATATACATAAACAGAATCTTTTCTATCCTTTACTCCAAATCCTCCAGGAGTCTCCTGTCTCATTCAAGGTAAAAATCCAAGAGTCTTTCTTAGAGCCCACAAGGCCTAAGGTACATCTCCACACTCACCAATATACTTCTCTCCACCTTTCTAACCCACCTCATTTCACTCTATTGACACTGGCTTCTGCAAGATTCCTTGAACATCCAAAGATGTTCTCACCTCAGGGCACTTTGAACATGCCTATCATTCCATCCAGAAAGATCTCCCGTATCACCCAGACTCACCCTCTCTCCTTGTCAGGTCAAAAATGGTCACAAATAGTCAAAAGTCATGCTCTCAAGGTGGAGACCTGCCCTGGACACCTGATTCTAAAATTTCAACTCCACCCATGTGTGCAAATATACTTCATATCATCTTTTCTGCTTATTTCCCCTCCTTAGCACTTATTGCCATGTAGCACACTATATACTTAATTTTTGTTTTTGTCCTTTCTAGGCTCAAAGAGGGCAGACTTTGGTTTCTCTTTTGTTTCCCGATATATTCCCAGTGCCTACAGTTATCAGGCACTCAATAAAATGAATCTATGCAGCACTTGCCAAGAAATGAGAAAAACTGGTGTTGTCACCCTTACCCAATCATGACAAGTAAAAATAAATAAGGAACAAGAGGCTTAATGAGAGAGCAAGGGTGTTTTGGGGGAAGAGGCTCTGTCAGTAGGTTATATCAGAAAGAATCTTGGTAGAAAGGACGTTGTAAACACTTAGCCTTGGGAAAAAATTAGCTTCCTTTTCTAGAGGTTACTATTTGGAATTTTGGGGGATGGGAGATCTGAGAATGCCACAAAAGAAACTACTAGAGACAGAACCAGCTGTAATTACAGGCCAAGCCAACAACAGCTCCTACATGGTCTGCCATGTAAAAATGTATAATTTCTTCTAATGCTCCATTCATGAACCCAACACTTGGAGAGGTGCAAACCCTGGTAAACTTGTGTGTGTGTGTGTGTGTGTTGCCTTTTTCTGGGGGGGGGCGGGGCAGGGTTAGGGCTAGTATATCTAAGATGGAGTTCAAAAGCTGACCACACCATACCCACTGTTTCATTTCCCCATCCTTAGGCTAAAGCAGTAGCTAGTGCTGGGAAATGATCTAAAATCTCTGACTCATAGCAGGTTCTTAGTTGTTTCTGGGAGAGTAGTTAATACCACTGAGAGCATAGATTCTCTGCCAAAAGGAGAGGTAGCAAAAATATGTACTATAGTTGAGAAAAAACATATCAGCATTAGCTACCTAGAGTATGAGAGAGGTTTAATGGAGAAAGAGAGAATGTTGTCACTGATAACCTAGATAGGAAGAGAGGAATCTGAGTTTCAGGGGAGAGGAATGGGGATTAAGAGGACTGGGCTGGTTTCATAGAGTACAGACACAGAAACAAGAAAAATCTGTTTGTGGTGGACTGATAACTTTGATGCATTTGCTCTGAACTTCTGGTGACTATGTTCAACGGCCTCATAAATCAGAAACCCAAGTGCCTGTAGTTGTCATATTTGAAATTTAAAAGGAAGGTAAATCAATGTTAAATTCACAACTTCAACAATGTTAGTGGTGCTTTTAAAAATAATCTATAAAGTGATCTGTGTGCTGAGGCAGTCTAATTGTTATATGCATCTTATGTCAGACTTTTGATGTGTAAAAAATATGATTTAATTTCAATTTCATCATCAGTAGCACTAAAGTGTCTGTTTGTTTTAAATGACAGGGTCTATCTTAATTTTTTTGCTTGTAAAACTAGCTTCTGAATTGAAGCAATGAAAGGAATCTCTGAATACCATTATCCCATACTTAGGGACCAAAGTTAATGATCATTTGTGATCATTCACAAAATACTTAATTGATCAAGAATATTTTCTTTGTATGCTCTAATGTAGCAATATATGCCAAAGTATAACTAATCTCTGTAAGTTTACCCAGAAAACACTTACCAGTTTTCTATAAAGAGAAAGATAGTTTCTATCTTAGTACATGAGAAAAATGTCTGCTAATTAGAAATAAATTAAATCTCCTAGTTTCATATTTCCATTGAAAATCCTACAATACTATTCCTTTTTAAAATGCTAATAATTGGAAAACGTATCTTGCAGAACAATGGAACTAAGAGCTAGTTTCTTAACTTTATGAAGGTTGCCTTAAATAAGTTATTAATGTACCTTGAAATAGGTTGAACACCTTTATATGTTTATGGTAAAATGCCCTTTTGTATTCTTATCACTTTGGGTTGTTAAGCACATATTGTACACAAATAATCTTGATAAAAATTTTAAGATAAACATATTGTGTGCTAGTCATTGAACAGAAAGGTGGTTACTTTAGTCATGTCCCATAATACTAATTTTATCTACATCAGGGAAGAAGCATTGAAAGCCTAAGTTATTTTACCTGCAGAAAATTGCTCTTACATCTATATATTAATAATAAAAAGAAGAAATTAAAATTTGAATGTGCAAATATAACTCCCAAAATTATAATAGATTTAAACATGAAGACATTGTGTTCATGCATATTTAACATTAAGCACTAGGTATGTCCTGTATCCTCAATTCTGCTGGCATATTTGCATATTAAATTCTTCTTAGAATTGGTTAACAAAGACATCACATGTTGTGCGACAGCAGTTGCTGTATCACTACAAATCATATTACCATAAGACACCTTGACAGAGAGTATTACTGACATTCTAAATTTCTTTTGAATTGCATCTTTGGTTATAACCTTGGTGAGTCTTACTTTTCAGCAACTAAACCAGTTTGGTCCTTAATACAGGCCATGATAGCAATTGTTCAGATCCTATCTGAAGTCACATCTCTAAGGAATACACATAAATTCTCATGTTTACACTGAGAGAAGTGAGTTATTTTCTGTGCCCAACTTTTGTTGGTTCGCATGACAGCAGGTAGGTGATGAAGCTCAGTTGTGAGTCCTGACTCCCAAGCAGAAAGCACATTTCTTTGGTCATTGCTGAATCTGACAAGTATTTTCATTTTTTTTTTTTTTTTTAGACACAGCGTTTCCTTCTGCAATTAGTTTGGGGAGCTGGTAGAGGCAACAACACAGTTGCAATCTTTCTACATCCTCCATGAATTACCCATCCTTAAGTTGCTTCACTCATGCTTATATAATAGAATCATACATCCTTTGGGAATTACCTTATTGATCTCATTTCTAACGATCTAAATACTGCCTTAAAATTTTAAATGCCATTTATCTATTATAAAGATAGTGCACATTCAGTTTGGAATTTTTGAAGAGAATATGCTGACTTGATAAGGTGGGTTAAAAGTAAGTTTAACAAATTCTCAGAAACTGCTGCTGATGTTACTTGAGTATCAGCAGTATGTTTGAGTTTTAATGTATGAGACATATCTTTGGGACTGAAGAGAACTAAGTTTTGCAGAATTATTTAGTTTTAAAATAAGATTTTGAAGTTTTTGAAATAGTTTTCATGACAATATTAAGCCATGGAATTTTATTGAATGAAGAAGATACAAATGTGCCCAGATTTTGAAATACTAAAAAGTTTATTACATATCTATCATGGTTTCTCAAACAATTAAGGACAATTGGAAGTGATATTCTTTCAGTTTAAAAATCTTGTTCATCACCTTTAAATATGCTAATACAGTTTGTCTAGTGTGCTGTCCAGGAATCTGAATTGATCACAATTTAGAAACCCCAGTGGGGATTATACTCCAGAACTTTCTCTATCTCCCTTAAGTTAATAGAAAATGGAAAACATTTATTTTACATTAAAAATTTAAAAAAATAATAAACGGGAAATTATAATCCTGCTAGGCATGCCCAGAATAGACATCTTTTGAAGTTTATTTGCTCACATGTTTTTATTAGCATACTTTTGGCTGCAAGTAAGAGAAAATGCTGCTTGTCTGGTTTAAAACATAAGAAATAAATTATTTCTTATAAAAAAAGAGGCTGGAGACAGAAGGCTCCGGGATTATAAATTTAGCTGCTAAGTTATTTCATAAAGGACCAATGAACCTTTAAAAATCTGTGCTGCCACCCTTAGCTTGTTGGCTTGTTCATAGTCTAGCTCTTTACAGGGCCAAAGGAAACCTACAGCGGTCCCAGCCAACACAACCAGAAATGAAAAAGGCCAGCAAATGTGAAGGAAAGATTTTTTTTTTTTTCTGTAAAGATGATAGAAACTTATCCAGAGGTTCATGGGAAACAGGATTTTTAAAATCTAATTGGCTAGAATTGCTTCAGAAGCCAATGCCTAAATCCAACATGGGAAATAAGAATGAGGTCTGAAGGGCTGATTCAGATTGATCAAGTATGAAACCTGGAGCTGGAGAGGGGAGACTATTTATTGAGTTAATGAGGGATGAATACAAAAATTTGATTCAGCCAGAAATGAAGTAAATATCTATTGGTTAGACAGCTGCAAGTTTCTGCTACTTGTTATTAAACTTTTCTATAAATATTTTCTAAACATTGTTCCTTTTTTCACCTTAATCCTATGAAGCATTAGTAAACCAACTGTCCATTTTGTTTTGCATGGGTTTTTGAATGGCTAAAGCAAATATGCTTGCCGTGTGAGCAGAATTCCTGTATGCAACTGCAATTTTTTTGTAATATCATCATTTGCAAAGTCTAATTTGAGGGATTTTAGGTGTTCCATAAGAGGAAACCTTGAATTTGTCTTAAGAGTATGTAATGTAAGTCTAGCATGTACTTTTTTTTGGCATCACTGTTTATTGTGCTGGGAAAAGGGAAGATAACTGATGAAGGCAAGAATGATGAATTATGAGATAAAGTAATAAGACTTTCTACTTTGAATATAATGTTTCTTAGTCCCACTTTCCCCCATATGTCAGTATTTTCTTTATGCTGTCGATCTCAAAGGATATGAAGCACTAGTTAATCACATTGCTTTTTATCACCCCCAATAGATCAGCATGCATTTCACACTGCACTAGGCCAGCATGATAGGAATACAGAATCAACAAACGTTTGGATGTTGTGCTTTCTCAGCTGGTACCTATGATTGATGCTATGGTGGTTAACATGGAATTCATGCTTGCTCCTATCAAAATAAGGCCATTGCAACAGAAAGCTGAAGTAATATTAAAGTGATAAATAAGCCTGTCATCTAAAAACCACACCTTTCTTTAAAATTCATTCTTAGTTTAACACACATTGTTAAGCCACATTGATTATGAGGCTTAGCACGGTAGACTAGGATTTCTTTCCCTTAAAATGTGCACATGGCCCAAGATGGTATTAAATTTGCATATTCAGATTGATTAACATTCAATCAAGAACACATTGAATCAATTTTATCAGTTAAAAATAGCATTTGGGCAAGAGAAGAAATTAGCTCCAAAATAATGGTTTAAACAAATTAATTTTTTTCCATCATAAGAACTTAAAAAAAAAAAATCTGAGACTGATGCCGTGGTTCCAACATGTTTTCAGAGCAAAGCCCTCCCTTCTGACATCATTTGTTTCCATCCTTTTGGTATGATGCCCATTTTTACATTTGCAAGATGGCTGCCAGAGCTCCAGCCATTAAGCTGGTATTTCCTGAAGTAAGAAGGCAAAACACAAACAAGGTTCATGTTGAATTAACCCTTTAAAGGGTTCCCAGTAACTTCTGCCTTTATCACACTGATAAAAACTGTATTACCTTACAACAAGAGCTGCAGAGGAAGTTGGATAAACCTTTGGGGGGAGGAGGGAGAAACTTATTAAAGCCACAACTGAAGTAAGTTCTACACTTAGGAGAGAGGAGAGAATGGATACTGGGCAGAACCTAGCTGTTTTGTTCCATTTATCAGGGTGAGAGAAACTTGCTTTTAGCAATGTGCTTAACTGTTCAAAAAGGAAAGAATTACATAAATAGATGAAATAAAAGTCACAATCAAGCAGATTTTTGCCTGGGATGCTGATAACATTATAGCCAGAAAAGGGCAAAGGAGCATAAAACATATTCCAACCTCTCCCCGTCAGGCCCACTTGAATCTCGTATAGTTCCACAGCTTCAGCTATTTTTTTCAGTATACTGATAACTCTCAAATCTGCACATCAAATCTTTCTCTCCCTTCATCCATTATCTTATGTACTCAGACACCTAAATACCCCAATCTTGACTAATTCATATCAATATGTCCAAAACTGAATCTGATGCTTTTTCTGATTTCTTAATTTCTATTAATGGCTTCACCATTTTCTCTCAAGCAAGATTAAAACTCTACAGTTAACCTTTATTATGTATTCCCCTTCAGCTACCTTACACAATTAGCTCCCAATCCTATAGATCACATCTCTAAAATTTCTTTAAATAACCCTTTTATCTATCTTTACTGCCATCATCCTTACTCACATCCTGAATTTTTCAAGGGCAAAATGGTTTCCTAGCTTTTTCTCTGTCTTTTCTTTAATCTTTTCTACACAAATGGACAGACCTTTCAAAATTCTGGTGCATTAGTCAGGGTTCTTCAGAAAAACAGCTAATATTTCTTACATCATGCCATCTGCAAGGTGGAGACCCAGGAAAACCAGTAGTGTGATTCCCCCAGAGTCTGAAGTCCTCAGAGCCAGGGGAACAGATGGTGTAAATTCCAGTCCAAGGGCAGGAGAAGATCAATGTTGCAGCCCAAGCAGGCAGACATGAAGCAAAAGGCACAAGTTCCTTTCTTCTCTGCCTTTTGTTCTATTCAGGACCTCAACAGACTGGACAATGCCACCCATACTGGGGAGGGAGATCTATATTACTGAGTCCACCAATTCAAATGCTAATCTCACCCCCCAGAAACACTCTTATGGACACACCCAAAAATCTTTCATCTGGCACCTCGGCACAGTCAAGATGATACATAGAATTAAACATCACACATTGTTACAATCACATTGGTCTCTTAAAGAAAGTCATTCAAGAATCACAATACCAAATAAAGCAAACACATCTTAAGATAGATTTCTGACCTCTTAATAACATCACCCCCATTCACTTTGCCTGTCTTAATTTTTAACCTCCTATCATATATTTCAAGTAACTGAGACTGACTACTTACCAAAAAAATTTTCTCCTACAGCTGGACTAATACGCCCTAACTTTCTCTCTGGGAAACAAGTTCCTAGCTGTATCTGTTGACATTTTTTTCTTCAATTCAAGTTCAAATGAAGCCTCCTCCATAATGATTTTTATTTTTCAGGTGATTGGAATTATTTTTTAACTTTTTGGACCTCAGTAGTATTTAACTTTTTATCTCTTTTGAGGCATTTAACTTAGTATCCCTATTATTCAAGTGATTAGATATAGTTTTATAGTCTCTTCTAGATTGTATAGCTCAGAATACCTAATTATTAATAATACTAATTAATAATATGTCTCCTGATATGTCCATTTCAGGTTAGAAATGTGAATCATTTATATGCCCACAAAATATATAGACATTTCTGGATTGTGAATCAGGCCTCTGGCCTGGTTCATAGGATCCAGGTTCAATATCAGAGACCGATATTTATCTTCAGACCATAAGAGGGTTACGTCTGCTACAATGTGAAGGTGGTCTGCATCAGTACTATTACAACTTTAATGTCCATATGAGTCATTTGGGAATTTTATTTAAAACATGGATTTTAATTCAGTAAGCCTTTTATAGGGCTCAAGATTCTGCAATTTTACAAGCTTCCCAGCCATGGTGGTCCTGTGAACCTTCTAACCACCACTTTGAATAGCAAGGGCAATGAGTAAAGAACCAGTTCAGGAGAAGGACATTTGAAAGATTGAGGAAGTGTGTATGTGTGTGTGTGTGTGTGTGTGTGTGTGTGTGTCTAAGTCTACACAGCTGAAAATGGTACGTTATTAAAAATAGTATCTACTGTGCTTTCGGTGCAGGTATTGAATTAGATTATGGTTAAGAAAGTGTTTTAGAAATATCATTGTGTTATTCCTTTAATCAAATATCAACGTGAAAGTAGCTAATACATTTTTCTTTAGGGAACTGAAATTACATTTGTTTAAAATGTAAGCATGGAAGTTGTTGACAAATTGTCCATATCTTTAATTGTAACCATTTAAAAGCAATATTCCACTGTTACTTTTAAGACCACCTAAAGATCTTTCCACTTTGACTTTTTGATTCAATTTTTGGCCTCTGAAGTCCTACAAAGGTATGATTGAATCAGTTCAGAACTGTGCACCCTAGACACTAAGTTCCAAAAAATATTCTAAATTGCTCTGTAAGTTTCTATTTTGATGAAGCTTTGGAAAAACTTGGAAAACTCACACTCAATACAGAATAAGATATTTGTAGCTAAAAAGAGGATTTCTATATACATGGAAGCATTGTCAGTGTGTCAAACCAGCCAGGCCATTTGACAATTAGCTACCATAGTTACAAAATGCCAACTAAATCGAGAAGCAGGTTCCTCTAATCAAACAGTCCAATTGTTTATACTGATTCATAGCTTAGTCAGAGACCAGGTGCTCCGAGCTTTAAATGTGAATTCATTTTCTGAAATTAAATCTGAAAACCTAATGAAAAAGCTGACTGTATTGCAAATGACACATTACATCATGACAATCTCCAGTTGCAAATGTTTCAATCAGAAATTGAGTATTCCTCTAACTTGTTTGACATAGATAGTGAGAAGAAATTTCTTTAGCTTAATTTACTTTTAGTATTTTACAGATGCATTTCTCAGGAATATAGAGCCCATTTCCACAACTAAAAGGCCAATAGATTTTCTCTGTATAACACTCCATTGTACTGCTTAACTCCAGCAGGGATAAGCATTTATCCTATTTAAAAATTAAAATTTCAAAAAGCCTCTCCAACATAACAATGAAAATTGCAGTAATTGTTGGTAAAGTTGATTCTGTTTTGCTTTTTCACTAAATTAAATGTTTATTTGTAGCCCAGCATGGTGGCTTTTGTAAACTTTTCAAGGTAAAATGAGTGGTTTACTGTTTATTAGAGTGTTTCTTTTTTAAGATAAATTAATTCAAATGATTGAATTGTGGTAAGCAATGAATTCATCCAAAATAAGTAAGAAGCTAATTTCTCCTGTTTTGCATCTCAAAGGGGTTTTATGCTTTAAAAAACTATTCCTCTAAAATGTTTTGTTTACATTTGTTTCAAATAAATGAAGACATATACAACACTGGCTTACTTAACTATGAAATGAAATTTAACCATTTATTGGTAACTTGATTAATGAGAAAAATTATAACCTAGCCTTAAGTTTAAGCCTTAAGTTTAAGGCTAGGTATGTTAGTGTTGAGAAAAAGTCCAAAGTAAGGGTTTACAAAATGATTATATATTGTTCTGTTATTATACTTTTGGAACTCTTAAGGATAATTCACTTATCTGAATTTTTCACACACACACACAGATATAAACACATACCTGCTCAGTCATTCTCTTCTGAATTTACTAGATGTTTCAAGTAAAACTGCCAATTTACTTCCCCA
Source organism: Hippopotamus amphibius kiboko (assembly GCF_030028045.1). Taxonomy (NCBI): domain Eukaryota; kingdom Metazoa; phylum Chordata; class Mammalia; order Artiodactyla; family Hippopotamidae; genus Hippopotamus; species Hippopotamus amphibius. The sequence goes on along the minus strand of NC_080195.1, from coordinate 95,272,367 downwards.
TGTAAATCCCAGAATGCACTATTAAAAAATAGTGATTGATTAAATAAATTATTTTTGACCCTGAAAATTAAAGGTAAAATATATGTTTTAAAACAACCACACTGATTATAATTTAGCACTCTACAATCAGCATATTTGTCCCTCAAATATCTAACACTACATCTATAAAATTGACATTTAATCCCATATTCTATCATCACATAAGCCAAAGGATAGTTTGGCAGCTAGGATAAAATATTTTTGTTACCTAATTTTATCATCAATATTCTGTAATTTATGCTGAAAAAATGATGAACTGTGATTTTTTGTGATTATAAGATCTTAAAATCAAAGATTACACATTTTGTGTTTATTTATTGGAATTAGAAACAGCAGGAGAGGTGCTTAAACCTTTCAGGAATTTGCCACTGATCTCATTGGCTCTATAATCTGAGGGCAACAGTGGCTACTAGTTCAGTAAAGTGATGGATTTAGAAAGCATGATTCAACTCTCTCAAAAAGCCTTGCTATTTTTTAAAATTTTATTACACCTCTGTTTTGGGATCTCAATGACAGTCAACAGTCAAGAACAGCATGTTATGAACATACATGTGAAAAAAATAGGAAGATTAGGAACCATACAAAATATTACAAAAAGTAGGATTCATCCTTCTATTTGCATTTATTCCAGTTACTATAAAATTCATTTAATAAGGAGTAGGTAATTTTTTGGAACTTAGAAAAATAATACTACTCAGCATTTGTACACTTGAGGTCAATTCACTTCAGGAGCAACTGAAATTTTCCTAGGGAGCCTGTAGGAAAATGTGAATAATAATTGTGCAACAGTGACCTATGAGGACAGTAATTATATCAGCCTGCCTTGAGGAGAGCATTCAACTCCCACACTATCAATTTGAATGTTTCCTGACATTGAAATTCACCCTAATAGAAGAATGAGTTTGTATTAAAAATTGTAATTCCTGACAGAATTAAAATCATAGCAGTGAGGACTGGAAAATCACTTCAATTAGAGAGAGAATATTTTGAGGATGGAATGATGAAAACAATTGCAAGTTGCCAGGTAAAGAATCATATAAATAAATAAAAAATATTTACTAAACACCTATTATGTGCTAGGAGTATTTATGTGATAGAAACAAGGAAAAATGAGAGGTTACTTGGCTGTGAGAAGAGCTAGGGCCAGAGGTTCATTGAAAACATAATGACAATGAAGGAGTTTTGAAGGATAGAGAGGATGGAATCTAATAAACAAAAATTTTAATCAATTCCTGCCTTAGCTCTGGATCTCATAACAAAATACCACATTCTGGGTGGCTTAAGTATCATGTATTTATTTCTCACAGTTCTGGAGGCTAGGAGTCCATGATCAATGTGCCAGCAGATTTGGTTCCTGGTGAAAGCCCTATTCCTATCTTTCAAATGACCACCTTCTTACTGTGTTCTCACAGAGGAAAAACTGTAGTAACTTCCTGTTCCTATAAAGGCACAAATCCGTCATGGTGGGCACACCCCATGACTTCATCAAACCTAATTACCTCCCAAAGGGCTCACTCCAAATACCATTATATTGGGGGTTAGGGCTTCAACGTATTTCTGGGGGAGGGGCACAAATACTCAGTCCATAACAGTTCCCTTCATTGTGAAGAGAAAAAAGTTTGTTGACTTCACACATATCATAAATTATTGAACTTTGTTTTCTCTTAATCTCTATCACCTTTGGAGTAACACGAAGCTCTTCTGTCCTGAACCTCAGAAGCTCAGACTGCATCTAAGGAGATGATAAAGAACATGTGTTTTCAAGTTAGAAAAACCCAGTTTAGAATCCTGGTTCTACCTCCAACTTGTTGTATATATTTGATACGTTATTAACTGCTTTGAGACTGGCTTTCTTCATTGGTAAGATACATACAATAATATTTACTTAGGAGAGATTTTTTGAGAATTAAAATTGGAAGGCTGTTGGCCCAAGTTAAAGGCTCAAAAATGTTAGTCAACAAACAAACAAACAAAATTGACAACTCTGTTTGAAACTTAATAACATGCAGAAGGACAGGTGTTTCTATGGAATGAAATGCTGATCATGCTAGGATCAAACAGAATATGTATATAGAAGTAGAAAGCAAGTAATCCATTCCACACCCCATTTCAGAGTGCTGAACCTTGAAGAATCTAGTGGAATTTGTGGAAGGTCTTGAAGAGCATTCACACTGAAGAATGAATTATTGAATGATTACTTTTTGGCAGACATAATTCTAGGTGCTTTATATGGAGTTTAATTCCATTGTCTTCTTTCACCCTCAAAAAATCCCTTTGAATATGTTTCTTTTTTTTTTTTTTCTTCATTTTAAACATGAGAAGATTAAGTCACAGAAGGGTTGATTTCCTTGATCAAATTCAAACATCTAGTAAACAACAAAGTTAAACTTAAACAATTTGACGCTGGTGCTTGCATGCTTATACAGTTTTCAGTACCTCTCAAAATTAAGAGTGAATATTAACAGTGGCATTTCCTATTTTGTTAGTTTGTTAATATTTCTAGAATGTTTGGATTTCTTATACTGTAAACATTAAAATATTTCCATAAATGCAGTTTTATTTTTAAATAAATAGGCATATTTTCAATTTTAAGCTTTAAAAATCACAACTGTCTAGTGACATATACAATTTAAAGTTGAAAAAATAATGAGTTCATTTGTCGCTCTGTCTGACTTACTTCACTCAGTATGACAATCTCTAGGTCCATCCATGTTGCTGCAAATGGCATTATTTTGTTCTTTTTTATGGCTGAGTAATACTCCATTGTATATATGTACCATATCTTCTTTATCTGTTCCTCTGTTAACAGACATTTAGGTTTTTTCCATGTCCTGGTTATTGCAAATAGTGCTGCAATGAACACTGGGGTGCATGTATCTTTCTTAATTAGATTTTCTCTGGGTATGTGCTCAGGATTGGGATTGCTGGAAGTTCTATTTTTAGTTTTTTAAGGAATCTCCATACTGTTCTCCATAGTAGCTGTATCAATTTACATTCCCACCAATAGTGTAAGAGGGTTCCCTTTTCTCCACACCCTCTCCAGCATTTACTGTTTGTAGATTTTTTGATGATAGCCATTCTAACTGGTGTGAAGTGATAGATACCACATTGTAGATTGATTTGCATTTCTCTAATAAATAGTAATGTTGAGCATTTTTTCCTGTCCTTTTTGGCTATCTGTATGTCTTCTTTGGGGAAATTATTTAGATCTTCTGCCCATTTTTTGTTTGGCTTACTTGTTTGTTTTTTTTGTTGTTGTTGTTCATTTATTTGTTTGCTTTGTTTCTTTGGTTTTTAATACTGAGCTGCATAAGCTGTTTGTATATCTTGGAGATTAATCCCTTGTTGGTTGCTTCATTTGCAAATATTTTCTCCCATTCTAAGGGTTATCTTTGCAGTGCAAAAGCTTTTAAATTTAATTAGATCCCATTTGTTTATTTTTGTTTTTATTTTCATTACTCTCAGCGGTGATCAAAAAAGATCTTATTGTGATTTATGTCAGAGTGTTCTATCTATGTTTTCCTCTAAGTGTTTCATAGTGTCAGGCCTTACATTTAGGTCTTTAATCCATTTTTAGTTTATTTTTATGTATGGTATTAGGGAGTGTTCTAGTTTAATTCTTTTATATGAAGCTGTCCAGTTTATGTATAACTCATTCACAGAAGGATTAATTTACTTGATCAAATTGAAGTACAGTTAAACCTAAACCTTGACAATTTGACACATGAAACTAACACAACATGGTAAATCAACTATACTCTAATAAAAATTAATAAAAAATAAAAAAATAAAATTGAAAAAGTAGTATCTCCTTCCATAACAATACATATCTAGTGTTTATGGTTAAATTTTCAAAAACTTGTAATAAAAATGTGACAAAAGTGAATTTTATGATGATGATATATTAATTAAATACTGTGATATAAATTCTATTTTCTGTGATAGTTATAATCCCAAATAGGTATTCTATACATATTCAGCTTTATATTTAGTATTAGAAAATAAATTCAGAAGAGCTTTTTCTTGAAATCTTCACCCCACCCTCATGTTGAAGTTATCCCAAGATATATAATACCACTAAAAATAGAAAAGTAAGAATAATGTCTGGAACAGCATCAGATTTTCTATAACCAAAAAGCTTTCAGTTTTCTATAGCTTCAGGATCTCTTTCTGCATTTCATTAAATTGTAAATATGGGGGATTTAGGACTGACCTATTAGTTTTATCAGGATTCCTCATGCCATGTATGTTCTCTACCATGCTGGCATCCACTACAAAGTAAGTGTTAATATCTATATCAAGATAATATATAACAAGACCTTCTTCATAATCTTAATTAGAATTTAGAGGTAGTGTTTATATTGGCAACATGGAAGCTAAAATAATAATAATTATACTAATATTGTATTTTGTTTGTAAAAAGTAATTTTGTAAATGTAATAGGCCCTGGAAATGTGATAGTAACAAAATATATATTGCTATTCTTTATTTTTATAAATTAAAATTTCGTGTTAAGAATACAATGGTTGTTATAAAGTAAATATATAGTAATATTTTGTTTCCTATTTGCATAACCTCTTATTACTACCATGAATCTTAACATCAAGACTACTGATTATTTCTTCATTAACATAGTTAATGTAATTGCTCTTTAAGAAAGATTGTTCTGAGACGTGCTTTTTTTCTTTATGTTTAAGAATAGATTTAATAAACTATCAATCACTTCCATAATCATGCAATGCATGTGATTTAAAATCATTTTTTAAAATAATGGAATAATGGACATAGCACAGGGTTTGGGAGGTACATTATTATCCTGTGCGTGTTTATCAACAGGTTTTCTAACTTTTTTTAGTCACAATGCCATCATTTGTAACATGAGGATTGACATACATAAAAAATTCAAATGGTTTTTTATCAAATAACTACCTCATGTGAAGTACTTAGTATAGTTTTTAACACTAGTATGTTATGTCAACATTATTATGTCAAGTCCATTTCAAAGCTCAAAGAAAATAACATATTAAATTATAATAATTTATTTGGTGCATTCAGCATTCACGGCCTGAAACACAAATGTGGTATTAATAAATTATTATTTAATAATTTGTAGTGTGTTTGTTACAAGGAAATGGAATACAAACCTCAAAACATGCAGTTTGCCTTCTTATTTTAAAATCAGCCCTTAGGAATTCTGTAGTAATTCATGGAACATAACATTTATATCAGCTTCAGCAAAGTACTATAAGATTAGCTACAAAATCTTTGTGTAAAACTGCATAGTGGAGTGCCCAAATGCTGAATTAGTTAATGTGTTAAAATAAAATAGCAGCTGATCTAACTATTCCAAAAAAAATTTTTTAAACACTTACAATATTAAAAGAGAGACATAGAAAGAGAAAAAAACCAAAATATGATGTTTAGTCAACTGTAGTATTATATACTTGTGGAAGATGTACATTTTTCTTCATAAAATTGTTTTGTACCTTTTATAAATAATACAGCATACACAGATGTAATCCTTGATTGAATGCTAAGAGGAGAGACAAAAGTTAGTTGGGCATAACTTCTCAATATTTAATAACTCCACACTCATGAATTTTCAGTCAGTGACAACTTCAGCTAACTAAAAAGTCAATTTTATAAAATTTTTATCATAGTTCTGCCATTTTTAGATTTAAAATAATTTGTAATTTTATTTTGTTTCTATGCTCTATTATAATCAAATATGTTATTTGTTGGATTTTATTTCAACATTCTGACTTCAAATTAAATCCACTATGTATCTGAGAAAACAATCTAGTATATAATTATTTTTCATACATTTTCTGAGAGAACTGTATGACATAAAATTAAAAGTTGACTGTTTACATATATCAATCAATAACCTGTAAATACCCGATTTACCAGATTGTTTGTTTCTTCCAATTAGTTCTGTAGAGCCTTAAAAATAATTGGTATTGTATTCTCTAGTAATAAATAACAAGCCCTATCTTAGTTCTAAATAATTTATATTATCCTGAATATTATAGCTTATTATATAATCTTTCTTATGAGTGTTTTATAGGGCTATTTTCTATGTAAAGTGCAGTTTGACAAGTTTTTTCAAAATTGATTTTTCTGACACACTATAAACAGTCTATTATTTTTGTAAAGATTGTTAAATTATACTATTCTGCTTTATTCAGCTTTTCTGAATCTCCTATCTGGGATTAAACCTAAGGTTAATATATCTATAAAAACATAAAATAAACTATAATGAAAAATTGCATATATGTGAATCTTGATATAATACAGTTGCAAGTAAAACCTGATTACTAATTGGTAACAATTCTCAGACCTTCCCCTTTTGAATAATTGATATCTATCCTCTTGTCTTCTAAAAGTACAGTACACAAGTCTTGTAAATAAAGAAACTGAGGTAAATTTACCTGATTTCAAAATGATCTATCTAATCTTGGAAAGTTTCCTAAGCTTAGAAGAATGTCATATTGCTATTGCAAATCTCTTTCCTAGGTTGTCTCCCTAATTTTTTTCTTTTTTAAAACATTAATTGCTACCCAGTGAGATATGTTCTCTTTTTTATAAATGAAAATATACTACATCTACATCTTTTTAGAAACTATGTATGAGGTGTTTATTTTTTAATTAATTTTTATTGGAATATAGTTGATTTACAATGTTGTGTTAGTTTCTGTGTACAGAAAAGGGAATCAGTTATACATGTACATACATCCCCTCTTTTTTTTAAGGTTCTTTTCCCATATAGGCCATTAAAGATTATTGAGTAGAGGTCCCTGTGCTATACAGAAGCTCCTTATTAGTTACGTATTTTATATATAGTAGTGTGTGTATGTAAATCCCAGTCTTCCAATTTATCCCTCCCCCCCACCCCGGTAACCATAAGTTTATTTTCTACATCTGTATCTCTATTTCTGTTCTACAGGTAAGTTCATTTGTACCCTTTTTACGTCTTATACAAATAATACTTTTTCAATTTTTAGTAGTGTTCCATTTTAGAATAGTATTATATTCACATAAAAGCTTCAAAGGGAGTATAGAGTTCCCCTATATACTGCACCCCATTTATCTCATTGTCTTACCTTAATAAGGTACATTAATCACAACTGATAAACCAATATGAATACATTTTATTAACCAAAGTTCATACTTTATTTTATTGTCTTATTTTTTTACCTCATGTCCTTCTCCTGATGCAGGATCCCAAATAGGATACCACATTATATTTAGTTGTCATATGTCTTTAGAGTCCTCTTGACTATTTCTCTTCCTTGTTTTTGATTACCTTAGCAGTTCTGAGGAGACCTATGTGTTATTTTGAGGACTACCTATTCATTTTGTTTTGTGTGATATTTTTCTTACAGTTAGACTGGAGTTATGCATTTGGGGGAGGAAGACCATAAATGTAAACTGACATTTTCATCACATAATTTCAAGTATTCACAGTACTAACATGACTTACCACTGATAATGTTAACAGATTTTATTTGTATAATTATTTGTAGTCACATGTTATAATAATTTGAAATATAATTTTACCTGGCACATAGTGATTTGAAGGGTAATCAGCACACTAAGAGGAGATGTACTCTCAGGGAAGACTAATTTTTCAAGCATGTGAGACTATAATAAAGCAATGTCATTTTACCTACTGAAAATGAAGAGGAAAAGTTTTGTAAGTGCAAATATATATGTATATGTGTCATTAACGAGTTCATTCTTTTTATACAGGCTACGTGGGTAATCAGATGACACTCAGTAGGTTGCTGGCAACCATAAAAAGATGAGTAAACAAATTAAATATTAAAGGCCCATGATACAAGAAAGTCAGAAATATCCTTCTCTGCTTAATGCAGATCCTTGCTAACGAAACTGAAATAATTGAAGTCTCTTGTTTCAAGTCTTCTGGGCAGTGTTTGGATAGGTTTTAATCTGATTTTGCCATATTAATGCAATATTATGATTCAAGTTTCAGTAGCTTACAATTGCCATCATTTATTTCTCACTCACACACTGGTATATTGGCTGTGGTGGTTCTGATCCAGATGTGTGTTGAATTTGGCTCTGATCCTCTTGTTTCTCATTTTAAAACTCAGGATGTTGGAGCAGTGACACCTGAACTATTTTTTTCTTATGGTAGAGGGAAGAGGCTCAAGAGATCATGTCAAACCATGCAAACCATCTGAATAATATACTTAGATGTAGAGTGTATTATTCTCATTTACATACCATTGATCAAAGCAATTTACATTGCCAAGCTCAACATCTATGAATGGAAAAGTACACTCCTTCCCCAAGGGCATTGGGGGAATGAATATTTGGTGAAAAGTTATACAATCTACCAGAAATGAATATTCACATTCTCCTATGTTTCTTTTGCCTTTATCTTCAAAGACTGCATAATCAAGAGTAATATTTATTTAGTTTTACTTTCTGTTACTCTAGGTTAGTGTATCCAACCAGGTCATATCCAATTTTATGCAGGTTTGGGAATCATTTCATTTCTTTAAAAGCATGTTGTATTCATTATGTGTCATATAATCTTATTTTCATCAATTCCGGTTTTGGGGTTGAGTAATGCCTAATTCTATCTTCCAGGAGATAAAAACCTATGGTCATGCCATTATGTTTTTTTTTTTTGTTTTTTTTTTTTTTAAGAATTTTATTGACATACAGTTAACAGACAATAAACAGCATATATTTAGAGTGTACAATTTGGTATCCCAATCTCCCAATTCATTCCCCCCAACCCTCCCCGCATTCCCCACTTGGTGTCCATGTGTTTGTTCTCTACATCTGTGTCTCTATTTCTGCCTTGCATTTCCTCTTTCATAATTGTTAGCATTTGCCTTATGTATTGAGGTGCTCCTATATTGGGTGCATGTATATTTATAATTATTATCACCTCTTCTTGGATTGATCCTTTGATCTTTATGTAATGTCCCTTCTTGTCTCTTGTAACATTTTATTTTAAAGTCTATTTTATCGGACATGACTATTGCTACTCCAGCTTTCTTTTGATTTTCATTTGCATGGAATAACTTTTTCCATCCCCTCACTTTCAGTCTGTATGTGTCCCTAAGTCTGAAGTGGGTCTCTTGTAGATAGCATATGTATGGGTCTTGTTTTTGTATCCATTCAGCCAGTCTGTGTCTTTTGGTTGGGGCATTTAGTCCATTTACATTCAAGGTAATTATTGATATGTATGTTCCGATGACCATTTTCTTAATTGTTTTGTTTTTATTTTTGTAGGTCCTTTTCTTCTCTTATGTTTCCCGCTTAGAGAAGTTCCTTTAGCATTTCTTGTAGGGCTGGTTTGGTGGAGCTGAATTCTCTTCACTGTTGCTTGTCTGTAAAGCTTTTGATTTCTCCATCAAATCTGAATGAGATCCTTGGTGGGTGGAGTATTCTTGGTTGTAGGTTCTTCCCTTTCATCACTTGAAGTATATCATGCCACTCCCTTCTGGCTTGCAGAATTTCTGCTGAGAAATCAGCTATTAACCTTATGGGAGTTCCCTTTTATGTTATTTGTCATTTTTCCCTTGTTGCTTTTAATAACTTTTCTCTGTCTTTCATTTTTGTCAATTTGACTACTATATGTTTTGGCACATTTCTCCTTGGGTTTATCCTGCCTGGAACTCTCTGCGCTTCCTGGACTTGGGTAGCTATTTCCTTTCCCATGTTAGGGAATTTTTCAACTATAATCTCTTCCAATATTTTCTCAGGTCCTTTCTCTCTCTCTTCTCCTTCTGGGACCCCTATAATGTGAATGTTGGTGCATTTAACATTGTCCCAGAGGTCTCTTAGGCTGTCTTCAGTTCTTTTCATTCTTTTTTCCTTATTATTTTCCACATCAGTGATTATCACCATTCTGTCTTCCAGGTCACTTATTTGCCCTTCTGCCTCAGTTAATTTGCTACTAGTTCCTTCTAGTGTATTTTTTATTTCAGTTATTGTGTTGCATATCTCATTTGTTTGGTCTTTAATTCTTCTAGGTGTTTGGTAAACTTTTCAATCTTTGCATCCAGTCTTTTTTCAAAGTCCTGGATGACCTTCACCATCATTATTCTGAATTCTTTTTCTGGAAGGGTGCCTATCTCCTCTTCATTTAGTTGTTTTTCTAGGGTTTTATTCTGTCCCTTCATCTGGTACAAAGTCCTCTGCTTTTTCATTTTCTCTGTTTCTGTGGCTCTGGTTTTCAGTTCCACAAGACAAAATACTGCTAATACTGCTTGATACTGCTGTCTGCTCTCTTGTCCATGCCATTATGTTTTAAGATTCATATTTCTTCCCTCTGTCATATGAAAAGCAATTTCAAAGTAAAAAGATATATTCAAAAATTGTATGAATAAATAAAATATGAATTTCATTGACCAAAATCACATTGCATCACACATCTTAAATCATCTATAAGAAATGTAGCTGACCTCATCATCCAACATCTAACTTGTACAACAAAATATCCTAAATTTGTGACTATTATAAAGTTGTGCCTATTTTATTGAAATAAGCTGAAAAAGCAATTCAAGAATAATATATAATTCATTGTGAATAAATTGTCAGCTTAAAACTAGAATTTCTATGAAAATAGAAAATATATGTATGTATATTTGTGTGTATGTACTAATATATACATATATTTGTATAGTCTATATTAAAAACTCAGTAGGTTGGTTAAAGTGCTCATTAAATGAAGCTGAATTGAAAATTAATGACCTGGAAGACTGAGCTAAAATTGCACAAAATGCTGCATAGATACCTAAAGAAATGGGAAATTAAAATAGAAATTAAGAAATATATAATATTAAATGAGAATGTCTGAGATACATAAAGTTGGAGTTCTTGATGTATAACATATTCAGCCTGGTAGGATATGTGGCTTTATCTGCTTGTCTCCACCTCATTAAATGTCAATTTTATCCAGGTCATAACAGCAGCCAGAAAATCCATTGATACTCTTTTCCCCTCTCTGTTCAGAATAAGAAACCATTCTCAGATCTTGATTTCAAGGAGTCAGTAAGGTTTCACATCACAAGCACCCCTTTTCATTCTTATTACCCTGAAAAGATTCTTCCTTTCCTCTTTTCTCTGCTTGCTTCCTGATTCTGAAGCTAGAAGTCCTGCACATTTAAACCCATGTCACTTTGCATTTGTAATCTGTTTGATTTCAGAAGATATTTTAGAATAAATTGGGTGACAGATTTATTCTAAAATAAAATTTGTTAAAAATGTAAGAAACATAAAGTCTTTTTCTAGTACAGAAAAGCTGAAAATAGTTATTATCAGCACACAGACTGCAAGAAATATTAAAGAAAATTTGTCAGGCAAAAGGAAGTTGATACCAGATGGAAATATGGATTTACATCCAAGGAATGTAGAGCACCAGAAATGGCAACTACATGGATAAATATATGAAATGCATTTTATTCAAGCCTCTTTAAAAGATAATTGGCTGCTTAAAATGATAATGTATTGTGGGATATGTAACATTCACACATACACATGCATATGAATACATAAACATATGTATAATATAAAAATACATACACATCTAAAAATGCATGGAAACATTTTTATAAAGACTAAGAAGGAAAAAAATTCTATTTTATGGTTCCTATAAATTGTGTAGAGTGCTATAATATCTCTTGAATTTAGAATATGATAAGTTAAGTCAATTGCTAAAATAACAAGACAAAGGGATAAAACTAAATAAGCTATTGATAAAATGTGTATTTGACAATACTCAATCAAGAAAAAGGCAGAAAAGAGGAAAAAAGTGAATAAAGAAAAGATGAAGCAAACAGAACATAGTGTGATATAAGATATAAATCTTAATGTATCAATAGCATATCATATTTAATTGTCTATGTATTTCAATTAAAAGGCAAAGATTTTCAGATTGGATTAGAAACAAACTCTAATATATTTTGCTGATGAGAAAAAATGCAACTATAAAACAATAAGTATATTAAAATCAATTGGATTGAAAACAATAAACCACACAAACACTACTCAAAAGAAAGGTGGAATTTCTATATGAATATCAAACAACATTGAATTTAGATCAAGAATATTACTAGGTATGAAGAAGGCCATCTCAAAATAACAAAAAGGTCAATTCATCAAAAAAGAGATAACAATCCTAAATATTTATGCACCTAATAACAAACCTTTAAAGTACATGAAAGTAAAGCCAATGTAGTTCAATGGAAAACTCCACAAAATATAGTTAGAAATTTTAATCTCCCTTTTCCAAAGAGTTAGAATAGATGGACAAAATCAATGAGCATATAAGAGACTTGAAGAACATTACCAACCAACTTGACCTAATTGACAATTATAAAACATTCCAACCAACAACAGGACCCCACATGGTGATTTTAAGTATGCGTGAAACATTTACCAAGTTGGACCATAAATCAAATATCAATAAATTGAGGAGGACTATAATCACATGAAGTATCATTTCTGGCTACAGTGGAATTAAGTTAAAAGCAAATGATGTAATGATTTATGGAAACATAAGGGAGAAAAACAACACTTTAAATAACTCATGTGTTGAAGAAATGAAAAGTATTATTGGAAAGTATTTTTGACAGGTTGAAAATGAAAGTACATGTATCTGAATTACTAGGATGCAGTTAAAGCAATTCTAAACAGAAAATTCATGGCAATAAAGAAAAATAATCTTTAATCAGTGCTCACAGCTTTGACTTGAAGATACTAGAATAAGAAGAATAAATGAAATCCCAAAACAAAACAATAAGAAGGAAATAATAGTGATTATAATAGAAATCAATAAAATAGAAAACACATAAACAATGAAGAAATATCTATAAAACAAAACTGATTCTATAAGAAAACAAATACAATCAATAAATCTGTAGCCAAACTGCTCAGGAAAAAATACAGAAGTCACAAAACATCATTATAAGGAATCAGAAAGGTATCAAAACTCTAGATGTTAACACATAATTAGGGATTATGAGCAACTTTATTCTAATACATTAAAATTAACTTCAATACTTTAAATTCCTTGAACGACAAACAGGACCAAGTTTCACTGAAGGATACAGCCACTATGGAAAACAGTATGGAGGTTCCTTGCAAAACTAAAAATAGAACTACCATATGACCAAGCAATCCCACTACTGGGCATATACCCAGAGAAAACCATAATCCAAAAAGACACATGCACTCTGATGTTCATTGCAGCACTATTTACAATAGCCAGGACATGGAAGCACCCTAAATGTCCATCAACAGATGAATGGCTAAAGAAGATTTGGCGCATATATACAATGGAATATTACTCAGCCATAAAAAAGAATGAGATTGAGTGATTCGTAGGGAGGTGGATGGACCTAGAGTCTGTCATACAGAGTGAAGTAGCCAGAAAGAGAAAAACAAATATAGTATGCTAACTCATATATATGGAATCTAAAAAAGTGGTACCATTGAACCCAGTGACAGGGCAAGAATAAAGATGCAGATGTGGAGAACGGACTTGAGGACATGGGGTGGTGGGTGAAGGGGAAGCTGGGACAAAGTGGGAGAGTAGCAGTGACATATTTACACTACCATATGTAAAACAAGGTAGCTAGTGGGAAGCTTTTGCATAAAACAGGGAGATGAACTTGATGATGTGTGTTGACTTAGACGGGTAGGATAAGGAAGGTGGGAGGTAGTTGTGGCAGGGAAGGGATATGGGAATATATGTATAAATACAGCTGATTCACTTTGTTGTACAGCAAAAACTGGCACAACAGTGTAAAGCAATTCCAATAAGGAGCTTAAAAAAGAAAAGAAAATAGCCCTGTATAAGTTTGGTTTCATATATCCTGAATATTCTATATCATTTTATTTCCCACAATATTGTAAAAGCAATAAGAGCTGTTATTGCCCTAAACTAATTTTGAGTATGAAAGATGCATTGTCTGGTTAAATCAAATGAAAAATTACCCCATTATAACCTGAAATTAATGATATCTGAGGAACAACATTTTTGAATGATTTGGATGTGTGTCCCAAACTTTAACTAGAGAAAATATAGATATTAAATCAATGTCTGAATTTTTAAAAAATCATAAAAGTATTTTAAATACCTATTGAAATTATGCTACAATACCATAATTTTGAATGGGCTAAATGAGAATGAAAATGATTTCATGATATTAACATATTTAACACACAAATTTCAAAATTAACATATCTAAAGGGTGAGAAAAACAGAAAGTTCCTAAACAAGAAAAGGTGCAAATGTGGGGAGTCCATAAATATAGTTGTAGGGGACCTAAAGTTTAAAATATTACTACTACTTGTAAAAAATGCTGAATGCCTTGGCTATATTTGGAGGGAAAAAACAAACAAAGCCATAGTTCCAATGCTTGAAAAAAATAGTCAAAAATAAACTGAAACATAACAAGATAAAGTCCTCAAATGTTGAATCCAATTTCTCTGTGACTTGATTATTAAATTAAAACCAAATTGGTAAGAAAAACATTGATTAAGAAAATAAGTCAAAATATTGAGAACAAAATGTAAGAGAGCCCTTAGCTAACTAAATGAGTTTAAAATTCCTGGCTCAAATTACATCTCCAGGCAAAGTAATGAGTTTCATGATTTCATTAAACCAATATCAAATACCTGTGAGAATGATAGGATGACAAAGAGTTGGTGAAGATGGAAAAATGTAGACTGAATGTTTCAGAGAGGAAGAAGATTTAGTCTAGATTCTGGACTAGATAGAGATTGATATTAATCATGCCCAAGATAGCTGAATTCTGCATCAGCTGCTTAATTTGGGGGCACTTAGAAAAAGAAATGACAAAAATATGGAATGCTGTAAAATAGGAAATGTTTGGAAAGGTCATGGATTCAGTTTAATAAATTACAGTGTGTAGAGCAAGGGAGATAATAGGTTTACTATTTTCTGTTTTGGTTATACTTCTTTGCAATATTGTGTTAAATTCTTCATGAAATACATTTAAGAAAAATGCTGACACACTAGAGCAGTTCATCTAGAGAAGTATAAGAGGAATGATGTAGATAATTAAAGGCATGAAATTTATGAAGTGAGGTAATGAAAATATTTCATAAGAAAAGACACTTAAGAGTGACAATTGCAGGCACATATATGAAGGGATGATATTAGGTCAAGGACTTGGAGGTGTTCTACATAGTTTCATGGAAAATAAAACAAAACAAAACTCAGAACCACAGCAAGAAAACACTTTCCAATAATCATCCCACATTCCCTCATGGATCACTGTAGTATAATTTGTTTAGAAAGTGTGGGAACTAAAGTTGGATGACCATTTATTGGAGATGTTTTAAGAACAATGCTAGAAATATGGAAGCAATAGAACTGCTACCTTAAGACTTTCTTCCAAATCTGAAGTTATAAGTGATGGGTTGTATGCTGATAGCCACAGCTACCGTGCTAATCCATGCAACTTTGAAAGAAGAAATTAATATCTGCATATTTTTACCATTACTTGACATACCATCATAAATATTTTTTAATGTTTTATTCTAGCTATGGAGCTATTTAGGAAGAACTATAGATTATGTCTTTTAAAACTGGAAAAAAATCCTTAAAAAATATACTGTAGAGAAGACCCTGCATGTCAAGTTGATGATCCGTGTGACCCAACAGGTTTTATCTACTTATGATTTATTCAACACTGTAGAAAAATACTTGGCACAAATAAAATATGTAGTGCATCACCCTAAATATCTATTATAGTCATTACATTGCTAAATGCAATACATTCTCTCCCATTTAATCTGTAAATCTCCATAATTAACATCTTATTCATTACAGAAGCTATGTCTCACATGTCATCCTATCCACAGGATTAAGTAGCAAAGTTCCCAAGGGTAATTGCTTCATCTATCTATAAAAGAAAACAGTGCATTGCACAACTTCACTTGCAAAATATTTTCTCTCAATAAGTAGAATAAGATATTTAATTTCATTATACATATGTATATATGGAGATGCATAAAATAATATTTTCAGGTAGGAAATATTAGCCAATAAATTATTAACTCAAGGATTACAGTTTGATTTCTATAGCCCTTCTGTTCTACTTGAAGCACATAATGATATTAGAAAAATTATAAAAAAAGAATATTTAAAGGAACTCTCCAAGTTCTAAACAAACATCTTTTAGGACCAAACAGAATATAAACATAAAGCAAGGATCTAGTTTAAATACACAGGCCTGCTAGTTACAGAGGCGGGAAACAAGCAGAGGAAGAAGGAAGCAAGGTGTCTTAAGGGGTAACAGAAATTAAAGGGTTCCCTGCAATGCAGGACCTGGTAACTCTTTGAAATAAAAATATTTAATTGGTTTCCTACTCTGAATGGAGATGGAAAAAACGTTGTGACAAATCTTCTGGCTAGGGTTATGACAAATAAAGTTGGCTCTTAAGGAGGTAGAATGAATGAAGCAGATACAGCCATGCAGCCAATCATATTTGATCACTTATGTGTGGCTATCACCATGGGCCTGGAACTTTGGAGCAACTATGTAAGACTGTTCTGGTTCTGATTGGGAGAAATATAATTATGACACACAAAATCACATTATAAGAAATGGTGAGTACGCACATGAAAAAGAGAAAAACACAATCAAAAATAAATGTAACCTCCACTCAATGTGAACTTGCAAACCAAAATTTGGAAATTCAAATTGATGCTAAGAAGATATTGAACCATTCTCGCTTTGGCAGCACATATACTAAAATTGGAATGATACAGAGAAGATTAGCATGGCCCCTGCGCAAGGATGACCCACAAATTCATGAAGCATTCCATGTTTTTAAAAAACCTAAATATAAGGCCAGACACTATAAAACTCTTAGAGGAAAACATAGGAAGAACACTCTTTGACATAAATAACAGCAAGATCTTTTTTGATCCACCCCCTAGAGTAATGGAAATAAAAACAAAAATAAATAAGTGGGACCTAATGAAACTTCAAAGCTTCTGCACAGCAAAGGAAACTATAAGCAAAACAGAAAGACAACCCTCAGAATGGGAAAAAATATTTGCAAATGAATCAACAGACATAGGATTAATCTCCAAAATATATAAACAGTTCATCCAGCTCAATATCAAAAAAAAAAAACAAACAACCCAATCAAAAAATGGGCAGAAGACCTAAATAGGCATTTCTCCAAAGAAGACATACAGATGGCCAAGAGGCACATGACATGCAAATCAAAACTACAATGAGTTATCACCTCATACCGGTTAAAATGGGCATCATCAGAAAATCTACAAACAGTAAATGCTGGAGAGGGTGTGAAGAAAAAGGAACGCTCTTGCATTGCTGGAGGGAATGTGAATTGATACAGACACTATGGAAAACAGTTATGGAGGTTCCTTGCAAAACTAAAAATAGAACTACCATATGACCAAGCAATCCCACTACTGGGCATATACCCAGAGAAAACCATAATCCAAAAAGACACATGCACTCTGATGTTCATTGCAGCACTATTTACAATAGCCAGGACATGGAAGCACCCTAAATGTCCATCAACAGATGAATGGATAAAGAAGATGTGGTACATACATACAACGGAATATTACTCAGCTGTAAAAAGCAACGAAATTGGGAGATTTGTAGAGACATGGATGGACCTAGAGACTGTCATACAGAATGAAGTGAATCAGAAAGAGAAAAACAAATATTGTATATTAATGCATATATGTGGACTATAGAAAAATGGTACAAATCAACCGGATTGCAAGGCAGAAATAGAGACACAAATGTAGAGAACAAGCATATGGACACCAAGTGGGGAAAGCGGGGAGGGCTGGGGGGGAACGAATTGGGAGATTGGGATACCAAATTGTACACTCTAAATATATGCAGTTTATTGTAAAAAATAAAAAGTTAAAAACAAACAAACAAACAAAAAGAAGGTATTGAACTGAAACAATTGGAAGATAAATTTACACTAGATAAAATGAAAATAATAGAGGAAACTGAAAATGACTTTAAGATAAATATTTTGGGTACTTTTAGGGACAAAAAATGGAAGAGCATCAGTAAAAAAAGAAAATTATAAAAAAGGTAGAAACTAAATATGGTTAGCCAGTTAAGCTATTAGGTATGTTGAAAATGAAAAGATAGGGTCATTAAATTAAAAATGAATGAGTAGAATAAACTACTAGCCACTTATAATTAAAAAAATAATTAATGTATCAAAAGACAGTTCTGAAACCAACATAACACTATGAATCAACTACAGTTCAATTAAAAAACCAAAACAAAAACAAAACCCATAGTTCTGAGGAATCTGCCCAGAGAGCAACACAATGATAGAACCTGATCAAAAAATAAATAAATAAGGATAAGTAAGATGTACAAACAACAATATATTTAAGTAGGCTTTCCAGAGGATGAAAATAGAGGAAATATCAAAGAAACAGATAAACAACCTAGGATTTCCTCTGATTTTAAATGCTATGAAATCTCAGATTGAGAGTATATATTGAGTACTGTGAATGATAAAAACAAATAAAAACATACCAAGACCCCTTGCAGGAAAATTGAAGACCATCAACAATAAAAGGAAAAGTCCTAAGAACTGACAGCAAAAAAGGAAAAAAAATCCCAAGAAAGAAATGATAATTAGATTGACAGTAAGCTTTTCAATATCAATAGATGCCAGAATCAGTGGAGAAAAATCTTTAAATACATGACAAATAACTGTCCATCCAAGGGCACTATCATTGACAATTGAGGGCAAAATAAAGACATTTTTCCAATGTATATCCTGAAGAATGCTCACGTACACATACTATCATCTCAAAGTATGCCAAAGGACAGATTTTGTCAGATGTGAACGTATATGAGAGGAGTGAGAAGCCAAACAATGTGAACACACACACAAAAGAAACCCAAAACTTATTAACAATTTAACTATTATGTGTAAAAACAATAATCGTGACCAATGTTCATCATGAAAACATCAGAAATTAATTTCTACTTAGAGTAAGGGCAGTGTGAGAAAATACATGTTTTCCTCTTTAAAATTTGCTCAGATTTTTCCCTTTTATAGCCAAAGGCTAGAGACACTGATTATAAAAATATTTTCTTAAATACGTAATTACAAACAACCACTAAAAGAGTGCAAATGCAACATTTAAATTCCAAACCATAAGCGGAAAAAATATTCTGAGTTTTGCATAATATGTTGTGGTGGTAGAGAAACACACAACAGGGTAAGAAAATAATGAAGAATTTAAAAATTAAATTGAAAAATTAAAAAATCAGCAAGATTGTTTCCATCAAAAATGCACAGTGGATACAGGCCATAACCAAGCCTTGCTATGCAATTGATTCATGTTTTATATTTATCAGTTCAAATACTTAGCAATTTTCTCAACCCAACCATTGCTTATGTATGTTTTTGTAATATGTATGCAATTCTATGCTCTTAATCTAGGTTCATTTTCATCTTGGAAAAGTCAACTTTTACCATTTTGAAACAAAATTCTGTAGGTAGTTCATTGTCTTAGTATTTACATGTCAGAATATAAAATACTGTTAATAGAGGGTACTTATAGATCATCGAGCTAGAATACCAGGCATGAGGACAGAACATAAACATTTTCTCTTTGAATTTCTTACAATATGGATGTTTTACTTGCTGTGTAGTGTATCTTCCCTTTGTTACTTTCTATTCACATGCCAGCCTGTTCTGACTTGTCACCTCTCATGGGGCTGACCTCTGTTATGGACATGAGTGGGCTCCCTGGTTCTCTGGGGTTCTAGTTGGGCTTAGTGAGTGCGGTGCTCTGACAGGAAGTAGAAAGAGGTCAGGATATTCATGACCCTGCTTCCCTCCCTCTGAGGTTGCTTCAAATTGGCTGTGTATCTTAATTGAATGTCACTGCTTCTCTCAAGGGAGCCTCTATTGTGCAATTCTCTTCTATTGAGTTATTGTTAGGGCTTTTTCTCTTTCTTTACTTTAGGGTTGTGACTTGGTGATTGTTCCATTGCTACCAAGCCCAGGTCACTGTAGTCACTTAGGATTCATCTACATCTGGGTAAATAAACACAACTGTCCTGATTTGACTGGTTCTTATAGAAACCCTGAAAGGTACACTGTTCAATAAATTGAAAATTTTTTTAAATGGTCATAGTCTTCATATACTAAATGGAAATACCTTATCATTTACTTATAGGGAGATGGAATCTTAAGGAAATTGTAGAAGATAAGAAGTCCTTGTCCTCATTTAAAACCTGTCTCTGTAGCTCTTAACTTTAAAGGACTACTTACAATGTAGAATATTAACATACAGTGGCAGATACCTGTCTCCCTAGCAGCCATTTTTCTCCCCATTTTTTCCTCTTACAAATAATAATAAAAAAAAAAAAGTCTTCCATGAAAGCCTGAAGATTTTCAAAATTTGTCTTCCCAAACTTCCTGCAGATAGTAGTGGTCAAGCAGCTCAGTTCTCACCAATGAGCTGTGAGAGATGACTATCTAGGGGGAGAAGAATTTGGAGAAAGATTTTCACTTCAATAAATGTGGGTCTTAAAAGAAGAAAAATTTGTCCTCCATTCCTCTCCTTCCTGCTTAGAATGCTGTCATGTTCTGATCTGATACTTACTGACACAACACTCGACTTTCAAGTATGAGGGAAGATATTGCTACCACGTGGGAGGATGGAAGAGCAAGAACAAGGGTGATATAGGACTTGGTGAGGCCCTGTGTCAATTCTGGAAGAGCTAATGCTTGGCCCCTTTTATGTGTAGTTGAATGCTGTTGTTTTTTAAGCCACTATGAGTTGTTCATTTTGTTACAGCCAAGAAAATGTTTTCTTGTTATAAAGGATGAGTTGAAGATGGCACAAAGTCTAACTTAAAATATATAAATCAAAAACAAGGTTTTGAATGAGAATATTAAGGACTTCCTGGAAACTCAATGATATAAAACTGTTTTGGCTTCAGGAATAGGTGGGAGGAATTTTATTAGCACACTTCTTTACTTCTTTGTTCACTGTTGCTTCATTGCTGATGGGACATTTTGTTCACATGGCTGAAAGCTTAGCTTCTAGCATTATCCCCCACTGCCCCTGACAGGTCTTTGGTAGTGTGAGCTACCCAAAAGATACTTTCAGTTCTAGTTTTAAAATTCCATGGAAAAAGCATTTCTATCAACATGCATCAGTTTTCCAACCTGGAAGAACCAGTATGTCTAATGGAAGGTGGTGGAGTAAAATGAAGGAGAGGGTGGCAGCAATTTGCCCTGAGTGCAAGCCACAGGGCTTTACATTATAGAGAAATTATAAATAATAGTAAAACAGACCAAAAGGTCTTGTGCTTTGTATGATCACCAGGTGCCAACAATTCTTAACAATGTTCGTGATGAAATAGTCCTCTCTGTTGAGGCAACTATCACCATCCACTTTTGGTGTGTCATTGTGTGGTTCTAGAAAAGCAGTGAAAAGCATACAATCCCAGAAGCAATTGTAGCATTTAGCTACACCATGAAAATTGTCCACTATCTTTACTATATAGAAATTGTTCAAGCCACGAGGAATAGAGTAGTATTTAAATTAAGAGTAAGACCTGCTTTTGGGGCTTCCTGGTAGCACAGTGGTTAAGAATCTGCCTGCCAATGCAGGGGACATGAGTTCGATCCCTGGTCTGGGAAGATCCCACATACCACGGAGCTACTAAGCCCGTGTGCCACAACTATAGAGCCTGCACTCTAGAGCTTGAGGGCCACAACTAATGAGCTCACGCTCCACAACTACTGAAGCCCACACACTTAGAGCCCGTGTTCCACAACAAGAGAAGACACTGCAATGAGAAGCCCATGCAACGCAACAGAGTAGCCCCCACTCGGCAACTACAGAAAGCTCACACACAGCAACAAAGATCTAATGCAGCCAAATAAAAATTAATTATTTTTAATTAATTAATTAATTAAAAAGAAGAAAAAAAGTATGACCTGCTTTTATGGAGTTTACAATCTGGTGGCAGAGAGAGATATTTACTACATGAACACATGCTTTACATTATAATTATACATTATAATATGTATTATAATGTATATATTATGTAAATATAGTGGTATAATAATATATTATAGTTTATATCATAAATGTGCTTAATACACAAGAAATAATTACTAACACAAATTACCATATTTATATTCTGTTTCTCTAGAGTATACAATCACTAACTGTCAGAAGTGCTATGAGAGAAAAATAAAAAAGTAAAGCAACTTGATATACATTGGGATTTCAGGAAAGAAATATTGAATAAGAGATTTTTAAGATGAAAACTGAATTCTAAATCAGGTGAAGAATAGGGTAAGAATGTCATAGTTGATAAGCGAAGAACTTGAAGTAAGGGAGATCTTGTTACTGCTTTGTGACATATTAATCTTTAGAAAAGTAGGAGAAAATTAAAAACCACAGCAATGACAACAACAAAAACTCTCATAGATTTCTTAGGGAGCTGCCATCAGTTATTTGCTTTAGGTTTCTCATTTGAAAAATGGAGAACATAACTGTATTGAATGTTATTATGTGTAAAGTACTTTTGGCAATGCTTGCAAGTGAGCATTCTATGCGTTTTTATTAAATATATAAAAATGATGGGTGGGAGGTAGATAAAAGAAAGAAGAAGGGAAGAGAGGAAAAGTGGGACAAAGAGGGGTGAGGAAGGAAGGGGGAGGAAAGAGAGAGAGAGACAACATTCTTGTGTATTTGTTTGAGAGTTTCTAGAGGAGAAGAAAGATGGCAGCAAAGTAGAAGGACATGGAAGGCATCCCTCTCCACAGATGCATCAGGAATACACCAAAAGATGCAATAATTCCCACAGAGAACCAGCTGAACACCAGCAAACAACCTCAGACACCAGAAAGGACTGCAAAGATCCTGACATAACTGGGTAGGACAGAGGGGAAAAAAAAAAAAGGAGAAAGAGGAGGAGAAGAAAGGAAAGGGACGAGTCCCACATCCTGGGGCAGGGGGATCTGAAACAGAGGGGAGATTTCCAAGTTCAGGGAAATGTCCCTTATCTGATGGGGAAACCCCTTCTCCAAAGGGGAGTTTCCCTGGGTCAGAAGGGAGGCATTTGGGACTGTTCAAAGAGGGTGAAGCAGCTGAGCTGTGGCAGATGGTAAAGAGTGAGAAACACATGGAGGGTCTGCACCATGGCTCAGAGTGTCTGGACTGAGACATCGGTTCACAGCTGAACCGGGGGTCTGGGAGCTAGAATGTGGGAACTGGAGAACTGGTTCAGGGTGAGAAACATTATTGGCAGTGGGGAGATTGACTAAGAGGACAGGAGGGAAGAAATCCACAGTGGAGAGTGCCTACCATGAAAAGGTGTGCAGCCATGGTGGCAGCTTGATAATGCTGACTCACAAGCAGCGGGGAGGAGCCTTGGTAGTAGTTGCTCTCTCAGCCTGAGCTGCCCAAGCGGCTGTGACTGAGGCAGGGTGCCACTGCTCACTCCCTCCCAGGGAAAGAGGCCACTATTGTAGTCTCTCTCTCCCCACACACTGGTGCTTACAGATGAATGATAAAGGAAGCTCTGCTTGTTGCAGAGTAATACAAAAAACCCAAGGCAGGTAGAAGGACACTTAGAGCTGAGACCCCAAGGGAACAGAAATATTATTATTAATTCTATTGATCTGTCCATTCTGGGGTCAGTTCTAGTTTTTTGTTTTTTTTTTTTTTTTTTTTAATTATGATCTTAGTCCTAAGGGATCTACATGTTTTATAACATATTTTTAATTCTGTTTTTATTTTATTTTATTTTTAGCTTTTTTATATATTTCTATTTCTAGCTAAGTTTTTTGTAGTGCTGACTGTATCTCTCCTACCTTCTTTTAATCTCTATCTTTTATACATTTCTATTTCTTTCTTTTTCTTTTCACATTTCCAGTCACACTATGCTCTTTTGTTACCCTGTCTTCTATCCTTTTTTAGTTTATTTTATCTTAATATAGTTATAACAAATATTATCTCTTGGCTGTTTCCTTGCTTTATTCTCCAGATGACACACTGCTTTGGTTTTTTTTATTAGGTTTGGTCTTTATTTTACTTCTGATTATTATTGTCTGATTTTGTTTTAGGAAGGTTCAGTCTGTCTGATTGTATTCTCACTCTATTATATTTGATCCTAGCTTTCAAAATCTCCCTAGATTTGTGTTTGTGTGTGTGTGTGGTTGTTTGTTTGTTTTTTTAAATTAATTATGATCTTAGTCCTAAGGGATCTACATATATTATAATATATATTTTATTCTTTTATTCTATTTTTTCTTTCAATTTTTATTTTAGACTTTTTACATATTTCTATTTCTATTTAAGTTTTTTGTAGTGCTAACTTTACCTCTTCTACCCTCTTTCCTTCTCTATATTTTATACATTTCTATTTTTTTCTCTCTTTTCTTTTTCTTTCCACATTTCCAGTCACACTACACTCTTCTGTGGCCCTCTCTTCTATCCTTTTTTAGTTTATTTTAGCTTAATATACTTATAAGCAATATTATCAGTCTGCTCTGTTTCCTTGTTTTATTCTCCAGATGACACACTGCTTTGGTTTTTATTATTAGGTTTTGTCTTTATCTTAGTTCTAAGTATAATTGCCTGATTTCATTCTGAGAATCTTCAGTCTGGTGGTACTCTCACTCTTTATTATATGTGATCTTAGCTTTCAAATCTCCCTGGATTTGTGTTTATGTGTGTATGGGTTTTTTGTTTTGTTTTGTTTTGTTTTGAATTTCTGTTGGTTTTCTCTTTGACTGTCCGAGGCATACTGGGGTTCTTCTATCAGGTCTTTCTAGTACCTTATGTTCTATTGGATTCAGTATTTGTATATCTTATACATGTATGTGTCTCCTTGACTTAGTGTTTGTTTGACTCAATACTCTGCCATTAGTCTGGGGCTTGGACAGTCTTCTTTAAACCCCTTTATTGCTGGGACAAGCAACCTCTGATGTCTAGACTACTCCATCAGAAGTCAAGTAGGAGGCTCTGGGGAGGGATCACTGAATTCAGGACGCTAGACTACTAGGGAGTCCTCAGACACAGGGAAGATTAACTGCAGAGAACTCTCACAGAGCCCTGTGTCAGAGTCTAAGACTCGGCTTCATCTGACTGTCAGCAGCTACCAGTGCTGGACACCTCATAACAAACTACAAACAAAATGGGCACACAAACCCACCCATCAGCACACAGGCTACCTAAAGCCATAATAACCTCACAGATACCCTAAAACACACTACCTGACAAGGCCCTGCTCATCAGAGAAAAGACACAGAGCCACACACTGGAAAGCAGACACCAGACCCCCTCACCAGGAAGCCTACTCAAGAGACTAGACAAACCACACCACAGAGGGCAGAGGGAAGAAACAAGAGGAATTACTACAAGGCAGCATAGGGAAAGGAGACAGCAAATTGTATAAATTAGACAAAATGAGAAAAAAAAGAAACACCATCCAGGCAAAGGAGAAGGAAAAAAAGCCACAAGACCAAATAAATGAAGATGAAATAGGCAAACTGCCTGAAGAAGAATTCAGAGTAATGATAGTAAAGATGATACAAAATCTCAATAACAAAATACAGAAAATACAAGAAACAGTTAATAAGGACTCAGAAGAACTAAAGAGCAAACAAACAGTAATGGACAATAAAATAACCAAAATTAAAAATACTCTAGATGATATAAACAGCAGAATAACTGAGGCAGAAGAACAAATAAGTGAGTTGGAAGACAGAATGTGGGAAATAACTGCCACAGAGCAGGAAAAAGAAAAAAGAATAAAAAGAATGGAAGACAGTATCAGAGACCTTGGTGACAACATGAAGTGCACCAACATATGAATCCAGAAGATGAAGAAAAAAAGAAAGGGTCTGAGAAAATATTTGAAGAGGTTATAGTGGAAAACTTCCCCAATGTGGGAAAGAAAATAATTGATCAAGTCTAAGAAGTACAGAGAATCCCATACAGAATAAACCCAAGGAGAAATACACCAAGGCACATATTAATCAAGCTAACAAAAACACAAAGAAAAATACTAAAAGCAGCAAGAGAAAAGCAACAAATACCATATAAGGAAAAATCCCTAAGGATAACAGTTGATCTTTCTGCAGAAACTCTGCAGGCCAGAAGGGAATGGCAGGATATACTGAAAGTCCTGAAAGAGAAAAACCTACAGCCAAGAATACTCTGCCCAGCAAGAATCTCATTCAGATTCGACAGAGAAATCAAAAGCTTTCAAGACAAGCAAAAGTGAAGAGAATTCAGCACCACCGAAACAGCCTTACAACAATTGCTTAAGGAACTTTTGTAAGTAGGAAAAAGAGAAGGAAACAACTTACAAAAACAAACCCCTCAAAATTAAGAAAATGGTAATAGGAACACACATGTCAATAATCACCT
This sequence comes from Hippopotamus amphibius kiboko, assembly GCF_030028045.1. Classification (NCBI taxonomy): domain Eukaryota; kingdom Metazoa; phylum Chordata; class Mammalia; order Artiodactyla; family Hippopotamidae; genus Hippopotamus; species Hippopotamus amphibius. Next base: position 95,245,870 of record NC_080195.1, on the reverse strand, counting down.
TAAATGTAAATGGATTAAATGCTCCAACCAAAAGACACAGACTGGCTGAATGGATACAAAAACAAGACCCTTCTATATGTTGCCTACAAGAAACCCACTTCAGACCAAGGGACACATATAGACTGAAAGTAGAGGGATGGAAAAAGATATTCCATGCATAGGAATTCAAAAGAAAACTGGAGTAGCAATACCCATATGAGACAAATTAGACTGTAAAGTAAAGACTATGACAAGAGACAAGGAAGGACACTACATAATGATCAAAGGATCCATCCAAGAAGAACATATCACAATGGTAAATACCTATGCCCCCAATATAGGAGCACCTCAATACATAAGGCAAATGCTAACAGCCATCAAAGGGGACATCGACAGTAACACAATAATAGTAGGAGACTTGAACACCCCACTTACATCAATGGACAGATCATCCACACAGAAAATAAATAAGGACACACAAGCTTTAAATGATACATTAGACCATCTCGACTTAATTGATATTTATAGGACATTCCATCCAAAAACTAGAGAATACACTTTCTTCTCATGTGCACATGGAACATTTTCCAGGATAGATCACATCTTGGGTCACAAATCAAACCTCAGCAAATTCAAGAAAATTGAAATCATATCAAGCATCTTTTCTGACCACAAAGCCACGAGACTAGATATCAATTACAGGAAAAAAAAAACTGTTAAAAATACAAACACACAGAGGCTAAACAATATGCTATTAAACAACCAAGAAATCACTAAGGAAATCAAAGAGGAAATCAAAAAATATCTATAAACAAATGACAGTGAAAACACAACAACCAAAAACCTATGGGAGCAGCAAAAGAAATTCTAAGAGGGAAGTTTATAGCAATACAGTCCTACCTCAAGAAACAAGAAAAATATCAAATAAAGAACCTAAACTTACACTTAAAGCAATTAGAGAAAGAAGAACAAAGAAACCCCAAAGTGAGCAGAAGGAAAGAAATCATAAAGATCAGATAAGAAATAAATGAAAAAGAAATGAAGGAAACAATAGCTAAGATAAATGAAACTAAAAGTTGGTTCTTTAAGAAGATAAACAAAATTGATAAACCATTAGCCAGACTCATCAGGGAAAAAGGGAGAAGACACAAATCCACAGAATTAGAAATGAAAAAGGAGAAAACAACGGACACCACAGAAATACAAAAGATCATGAGAGACTACTACAAGTAACTATATGCCAATAAATTGGACAACCTGGAAGAAATGGATAAATTCTTAGAAAAATACAATCTTCCAAGACTGAACCAGGAAGAAAAAGAAAACATGAACAGACCAATCACAAGTACGAAAATTGAGACTGTGATTAAAAATCTCCCAACAAACAAAAGCCCAGGGCCAGATGGCTTCACAGGCAAATTCTGTCAAACACAAGCTAACACCTATCCTTGTCAAGCTCTTCCAAAATATAGCAAAAGGAGGAACACTCCCAAACTCATTCTAAGAGGCTACCATCACCCTGATACCAAAACCAGGCAAAGATGTCACAAAAAAAGAAAACTACAGACCAATATCACTGATGAATATAGATGCAAAAATACTCAAAAAAATATTAGCTAACAGAGTCCAACAGCACATTAAAAAGATCATACAAAATGATCAAGTGGGGTTTATCCCTGGAATGCAAGGATTCTTCAATATCCACAAATCAATCAATGTGATACATCATATTAACAAGTTGAAGGATAAAAACCATATGATCATCTCAATAGATGTGGAAAAAGCTTTTGACAAAACTCAACATCCATTTGTGATAAAAACTCTCCAGAAAATGAGCATAGAAGGAAGTTACCTCAATATAATAAAAGCCATATATGAGAAACCAAAAGCCAACATCATTCTAAATGGTGAAAAACTGAAAGCATTCCCTCTAAGAACAGGAACAAGACAAGGGTGTCCACTCTCACTATTATTATTCAACATAGTTTTGGAAGTTTTAGCCACAGCAATCAGAGAAGAAAAAGAAATAAAAGGAATCCGAATTGGAAAAGAAGAAGTAAAATTGTCACTCTTTGCAGATGACATGATATCATACATAGAAAACCCAAAAGTCTCTACCAGAAAACAGCTAGCACTAATCAATGAATTTAGTAAAGTGGCAGGATACAAAACTAATGCACAGAAATCTCTTACATTCCTATACACTAACAATGAAAAATCAGAACGAGAAATTAAGGAAACTTGCCCATTTACCATTGCAACAAAAAGAATAAAATACCTAGGAATAAACCTAACTAAGGAGGCAAAAGACCTCTATGCAGAAAAGTATAAGCCACTGATGAAAGAAATCAAAGATGATACAAACAGATGGAGAGACATACCGTGTTCTTGGATTGGAAGAATCAACATTGTGAAAATGACTATACTACCCAAAGCAATTTACAGATTCAACACAATCCCTATCAAATTACCACTCGCATTTTTCACAGAACTAGAACAAGAAATCTTATGATTTCTATGGAAACACAAAAGATCCCAAATAGCCAAAGCAATCTTGAGAAGGAAAGACAGAGTTGGTGGAATTAGGCTTCCTGATTTCAAACTATACTACAAGGCCACAGTAATCCAGACAGTATGGTACTGGCACAAAAATAGAAAGGAAGATCAGTGGAACAGAACAGAAAATAGAGGTAAACCCAAGCACATATGGGCAGCTTATCTTTGACAAAGGAGGCACGAATATACAATGGAAAAAAGACAGCCTCTTCAATAAGTGGTGCTGGAAAAATTGGACAGCTACATGTAAAAGAATGAACTTAGAACACTTCCTAACACCATACACAAAAATAAACTCCAAATTGATTAAAGACCTAAATGTAAGGCTAGACACCATAAAACTCCTAGATGAAAAAATAGGCAGAACACTCTATGACATACATCAAAGCAAGATACTTTTTGACCCACCTCCTAGAATCATGTAAATAAAATCGAGTAAACAAATGGGACCTAATTAAACTTAAAAGCTTTTTCACAGTGAAAGAAACCATAAACAAGACAAGAAGACAACCCTCAGGTTGGGAGAAAATACTTGCCAATGAAGCAATGGACAAAGGATTGATCTCCAAAATATATAAGCAGCTCATGCAGCTTAATACCGAAAAAGCAAATAACCCAATCCACAAATGGGTGGAAGACCTAAATAGATGTTTCTCCAAAGAAAGCGTACAGAAGGCCAACAAGCACATGAAAAGATGCTCAACATCACTAATCATTAGAGAAATGCAAGTCAAAGCCACAATGAGGTATCACCTCACGCCAATCAGAATGGCCATCATCACAAAATCTGGAAACAACAAATGTTGGAGAGGGTGTGGAGAAAAGGGAACTCTCCTGCACTGTTGGTGGGAATGTAAGTTGGTACAGCCACTATGGAAAACAATTTGGAGGTTCCCAAAAAATTAAAAATAGAACTACCATATGATCCAATAATCCTACTACTGGACATATACCCAGAGAAAACCATAATCCAAAAAGAAACATGTACCACAATGTTCATTTCAGCACTATTTACAATAGCCAGGATATGGAAGCAATCTAAATGGCCATCAGCAAATGAATGGATAAAGAAGATGTGGTGCATATATACAATGGAATATTACTCAACCATAAAAAGGAATGAAATGGAGCTATGTGTAATGAGGTGGATAGACCTAGAGTCTGTCATACAGAGTAAGGTAAGCCAGAAAGAGAAAAGCAAATACTGTATGCTAACTCATATATATGGAATCTAAAAAAAAAAAAAAAAAAAAAAAATGGTACTGATGAACCCAATGACAGGGTAAGAATAAGGATGCGGATTCAGAGAATGGACAGGAAGACACGGGGTTGGGGTGGGCGGGAGGTGAAGGGGAAGCTGGGACGAAGTGAGAGAGTAGCATAGACATATATACACTACCAACTGTAAAATAGATAGCTAGTGGGAAGTTGCTGTATAACAAAGGGAGATCAACTCGATGATGGGTGATACCTTGGAGGGCCAGGTCAGGGATGGTGGGAGAATGTCTCGAGAGGGAGAGGTTATGGAGATATATGTATAAATACAGCTGATTCTCTTTGGTGTACCTCAAAAGCTGGTACAAGAATGTAAAGCAATTATATTCCAATAAAGAGTTTAAAAAAAGATGCACCTTTTAAAAAAGAAAAGTGTTTCTAATCTAGGATAAATATCTAGAAGCAAAAATAATGGGTTCTAAAATATGCACGTTTAACTCTTCAGATCATTGCCAAACTGCTTTCTAAAAGTTTTCTTTCATCTTCTTTTTTTATCCCAACTTATACTTAAACAGGTAGTTATGAGGATTTTCATTGCACTATATTCTTGCCAATGTTTGCTATTATAGTGCTTTTTATTTTGTTAGCTATAAAATAATTTCTCATTGTGGTTTATATTGACATTTATCTGCTAAGTATGTTCTCATTGTTTTTATTCTGTGAAAGGTCTTTTGACATCTATCTGTTTGAGGGGGTTATCTGTGTGTGGGTCCCTCATATATTTTATATTCTAGGATTTTTTTTCAATTTTCAACAAATTTATAACAAATTTCAAAAAACAAATTTATAACAGTTTGTGACCTTATTTTCAATCTTTTAATGTTGTCATTTAATTAATAGAAATTTTAATTTTATTATATATTCCAAATTATCAATTTTTTCTAGAATATACAAATTTTAAATTCAAATTCAATTATCAATGATTTTTCTTGGCCTTGTTTTAAAGTTATTTTCCTACTAGATGGTTATGTAATTAATCATCTGTATTTTACTTATAGGCTTTGAGGTATTGTCTTTCATGTTTATATTACTTTCATCTGGAATGGATGTACATGAAGCCCAATAAATTCTTTTTCATATTTATAATCAGTCCCATAGCCATTGACAGAAGTGTTTATTCCTTTCCCACTAAAATGATTCTATCTCATGTATGTTTTCAAATATATGTGGATCAGTTTCTGAGCCCTTTACTAATTCATTTATATTTCTGAAAAAAAACCTATTTCATTACCTTAATTACTTACATATTATTTACTAATATCTAAATAAAGTTTAGGCTAAATAAATCCATCATGTACCCATCAACCTCAAAAAAACAAAAGCCATTTATTTTACCAGCAAAATGGGTTTATTCAGGAATAGCAGAGAACTGCAATTTGGGACAGACAAGCTATAGGTAATCATAGGCAAGTCAAAAGAGACAAAGGGAAGGTTAGCTTTTATTAGGTTTTAGGAGAAAACTAGGGATGTTTGTTTTGAATAAAAGGTTATGGGAGAAGAACAAGAGATCAAAGTTGTGACAGTTTCTCAGTGGCTGTAAACAATGGTTAGTGCATTGGTGCTGGGGAAGTGAAGAATCTTTCTTCCTTTGTGAAAAGCAGAAAATGAAATTCCCATGTGACAAAGTTCTCTCTGATTAAAATAATTCTTATCTTTCTTCTTCCTTCTGGTTTATGCAGTCTCTAACAAGCGGTGTGTGTGTGAGAGAGCTCCCTTCAGGGTTTCCTGACTCCATTTTAAAGGAGGTTTTCTATTTATTTTCACATACTCCTGCTCCAAAAAGTGTCTTTTTTTTTTTTTTTTTTTTGACTTTGGCCACCATATAAACTTTTGAAACAATTTTCAATCTTATAAATGAATGTAAAACTTGGTTGTATGAGAATGTGTTTGAAAAATCTATATTAGCTTGTAAAAGATAAACATTTATTTTTTTTCTCACTTAAAATCTCCACTCACTTGTGGCCCTGCTCCATAGTATAGTCAGGGGCTCTTAATTCTATAATTGTTTTTTTGGGGGGTTCACCATGGAACAGATGGTACCCTCAACCACATACCCCAAAATGACAACAATAAATCCCTATTCCAGATAGAAAGATGGAGGGAAAGTCAAAGGTAAGGGGGTCAAATGCCATTGCTTTAATGAGATAACCCTTAAATTGCACTATTTATTTATTTATTCAGAACATCCTTCCCATTGGAGAGAATTTTGTTCTATGAGTACACCTACATGCTTGGATTATAAGCAATGTCATCCTTTTTTATGGATAATGATATATTCAAAATAAAAAATCAAGGTTTTATTTTTACTATGAAAGAACAGAAAAGGGCAGTGGCTTTTATTTTTTATTTTTTATTTTTTTTTGCTAATTTACTTCTGTGGTTATCCACATAGCCATGCACTCACTTCTCATTCATAATACAAACTCTTCCCCTTTCCATCAAACAAATCCTAAATTAAAATAGTAACTAAGTATACATGAAAAATTGATAATGTTTAGCAAGTTCCATTTGCTAAATAATTTATCCATAGTTACATTCCTTGTAACTTTTGATATTTTAGAGTTTATATTCACCATCTTATTTGGACCTTTTAATTTGCCCCATATTTATAATTTTCCTTTTAATTTGAGGTACACACAGTGACAAAGATACTTTATTTTGGAACTTACTTTTGTCTATTTAACTTCACCTGAGGAAAAGGAAAATCCAGAATAAGCTTGAAGTTAATTTCAGTAGAAAAATATATTTTTAACACAAAGAGGAAAAAAATCGATGTGAAACTAGAGCAAGCATTAAAAAAAAAAAAAACTAATTCTAGAATATGATTTCAAATTACCTGACCTAAAGGCATGGAAGTAATTGTAAATTGCTGAGAAATAGTTCATGCTTGGGCACGTGCTTTAATCATTAAAAAAAAAAGTTAATGTATGAAAATATTATTTATTTTGTAATTTGAAGGAAGTAATAAATTATACAAATTGAATTCGTGGAACAGAGCAAAACCGTGCTGCACCCCACCTCCCTCCGCCAAGTGCAAAACTGAGCTGTTAATGATTAGGACAATAGAGTCACAGACTCAGTGTCTGATGTACATTCCTGAGTTGCTTTACAGATACTGTAACTGCCACCAGAGGGAAAAAGATAACCGCATGATGACCAGACTGTAGCCATGACATAAGCTGCTCCAGCTTGAGCAGTACTGAACCTACGGCTAGCGCAATTCCAAGAGCTGGCCTCAAGAGAATGGGATTAACATTATTGCTCATAATTATCTATATCTTTGTGGGCATCAAAATGATTGTAGCTTGCTCTGCCTGTATATATAAACTGGCAACTAAAATTTTTGGCAAATAGATGCTACAGACCCATGTTGACATCTTCCACTCTGAGAATATATCACCCTGTGTTAGCATGAAGAAGTTACAGAAGCTAGACCTGCACCCCTAACCCTATAGAAATGGAATGATGTTCTGACAAGTGGAGACTTTTAAGATGATCCTTGTGGGAAACTGCCCTCATCAGGAAGCCCCTTTCCTTGTCGCTTTAGCAAAACTATATTGCAGCTAACTTTTAAACTGGGCATCCCCTTGCTCTACTCATCTCTGGCCCAAGCACACCCTTCAAATCTCTTAATCACACAATACCTTGCCTAACTTGTCAGTTCTTCCCATAGATGGAAGAAGTAGAAATGAAGTTATTAACAGATGACCAGGTCTCTTTCCTAGCTTCCCTTTCAGTAATCTCCCCAACAAACTGTGTGACCAAACTGTGTGACCAAGATAATATCTAGAGGAAGATCATTAACACAAGACTGCACACAAGCCTGCATGCAGTGGCGGGTGGCAACGACCCTGACCTCCATCTTAATGGTTAACTGAGATGACTCCTCTGTTTTCCTTTAAAACTTTCATGGCCTAGCAAAAATTTTGGAAGTAGTATCTGGGAGACACTGAGTTTCCATCTCCCCAGATTGCCAGTATTCTGATCAAAGGCAACTTTTCTTTCTACGGACATTTGTGAGTATTGATTGTGTAAGTGGTGAGCAGCAGAACCCAATTCATTCAGTAATGTAAGTGTTACTATAATAGCAACTACAGTTTATGAAGTCCTTACTAGAACAAAGACCTAGGTCAGAACATTATGTCCATCCCCTTCTTTACTATTCATCGTGACCCTGGGGATATACACTGTTATCTCTATTCTATAGACAAGGAATCTGAAGTATCCATATATTCACTAGGTTGACAGCATCACAGATAGAAAGTACCCAAGTTATTCTGAAGTATATGGTTTAAATAGCAGAAAAAATGAAGCATATTGGAAGAATATGAAGCTGAAACTATTTTCCTGGGGCAAAAAGATAAAATGTTTTCAAATATTGAATACTAATCTTCAGAATAATGTTCTATATTATATAGTACTATAATAAAGATGCTATAATTTTAAAAAGCATCTAAACTTTAAAAATTATCTATAAAATTTCAAAGGATATTTTCATTGACTCATAAATATCCTCTTCAGTCTAGGTTCTAGATGTATTTTTCATATCTATTTATCTACCAATCTGCCAAAATTTACTCTGCTTCATCATGGAATCTTCATGCTTGAATAATAAGCTGAATTGTATAATTATGTTGGAATGGGATACATGTTTCTAACACCCTAGTATGGTTTATTTGAACACTACTGTCTCTGCATAAATTAAGGTTAAATTGCTATAAAATATCAACAAATACTGACAAAACAATGAAATATGCATAATGCTTCAGAGCAAAGAGCAATGCATTTATTCAGAAAACTTTTGAACTTTCCATTTATTCAGGAGTCTTAAGATTTTGATCTAGACTTTTAACATCTGTAGGCCTCATTTTTTTCCACTATGAGCATAACACTGTCTCCACATTCTTTACAGAATTACTGCAAAGGTCAAATGAAATCAGGGTAAAATGCTGTAGAAATTGTAAAGTGCTTTACAGAGAAAAAGGAATTAAGGTATTATTGTCAATAAAGTTACCATTTACAGGAATTTCCCATTTATATTCTCCTCTAATGTCTCTCTGATGGAATGTTTTGTCTTAGCCACTTAAACTATGTACACCATAGCCTCTATCATCTTGACTTTTTCTGATGCCAAAATGATAACAATCCCAGTTCACTTGTTAAAATGCTAGGGAAAATAACCCAATTCACTGATCCTGACTTTATTTCCCAGATGGTTTCTGTATGAAGACATAGCATCTGCCATGCTTTCTTCCCAACAGAATTCTTGCTAAAAGTTTTGGGGATTTGAGTATTAATATTAAAGATCCTTTCAGTTCCCTGAACCCCAGAAATTCTTTAACTGCTTCACCTCCCATGACTTTACCCTTCAGCCACTCATTCTGTGGTAATGCCCTCATCTTATTATTTCCAACCATTATGGCCCTTCCTTAGTATCAGCTTCAACCTTTCCATTCTCCAATCACCACCTCTTATCTTTTCAATACCACTTTTTATTACTACAGTTCCCACAATATCTTTTTTTCACCTGAATCTCTTTCAATACACTGACCTACTACTGTTTTTCACCCTCATGACATATTTATTTTCCTTATTACCTGTATGGATTTCTATGATCTATCATCATAGTCACTCTTTCACATGAATTTACAATTCACTTCTCCCTCTCCCTTTTCTTTCTACATTTTACTAATTTGGAAAATATCCCAACTTTACTTAAGTCTAACTCTCTACCTGTTCTATGCCTGTATCTGAGCAACTCAAAGTGGCTGGAGGAAAGCACACCCCCATAATGACTGATGTCACTTTTAACTCATGACCAGTAGCCCCGACTTCCTTCTTGCTCAGAGATCCTACTCAATGTTCCTTGTCTATTTACTCTCCAATTCTAATCTCAAGGATTATATCACACCTCCCTTTTTTTTTCTCAAACATCATTTTTTTTTTACACTGGGAAAGTATAATGAATCAAAGATAAAATTTTTATGATCTATCTACACATATTTATGATCTATCTACCCATCTACCTGCACTCATACTTACATTCTGATTTTCCTCCTGGTTTAAAGTTCTCATCTAACCAGGGCCAAAGGCCAAATCCTACACTTTTGCAATGAAATTATCCCCTCTCATACTATTTTGCTGCATACTTTCTTTGCAGATTTTTTTTATCATGTAAATGTATTACTAGTTAAAAAAAATCTAAAGGCAGAATATATTTAGAAACACTGTTAACCACAACTTCTCTGTGGTATCAACAACCACATTGTTTTCCCCTCTTTACAGAACACTTCCAAGAATTTTCTGTATTTTGTATATCCAATTTATCTCCTTCTATTCTGTTTTAAACTCAGTCATGTCAGGTTAACTCAAGAATTACAGCTAAAGTCCCCAATGAAATGCAATTATTAAATTAACTGGACAATTATTTGCACTCATCTTATGTGACTTATCAGAAGCAATTGGCACAGCTGATCATCCCTTTATAGACACAGATTATTTACTTACTATCCATGCCCTCCAAACTTTCCTCCCACCTCATCTTTCAATCACTTTTGCTGATTCATTTTCTACATTTAGTAATGTACAGACCAGTCTTCTTTTCCCCAATTACGTCATTCTCTCAGTGACTGCGTCCAGTTTCATAGCTTTAAAAATCATATAAATGTTGAAAACCTCATTTCTTTCCTTCGTCTGTATCTCTCATCTCAAATACACCTACTCAAAACATTCACTTTTGTGCCTCTGAGTCATCACAACCGTAGCATATCTAACTCTGATTTTTATTTTCACTTTTCCCTGAACTTACTTCTCCTTTAGTCACTCGCATTTCAGTAAATCACAATTCCATTTTTCCTAGTGCTCATACCAAAACCTTGGACTCATTGTGAACTCATCTTTTTTCTCTTTCATCCCATATTAATAACAAAAACTTACTAATAATTATTATATGATTACACTCTCCTAGCTGGTACACACATATACACATACATATTAACAATGAATGTTTACAGTAACTAAGGTAGGTAATCCACTCATTCATTTTTGTACAGGTAAGGTACATAGTAAATTTAAGTAGTACCTGGCTGTATAATATAGAACTGGCAGTTCTGGGATTTAAACCAAAGTAGTCTCACTCCAGTGTACGTATTCTTGTCTGATATGCTTTCAAAATATAGCCTGACTCCAATTCAATCAGTTCTCAGAGCCTTCACAGGTACTGACTTGCTCTAAACCATGGCTGTCTCTTAACTCTAGTATTGCAGTCTCCTGTTAATTAATTTCCAGACTTTTACCCTTTGTAGTTCAAATTCAAAATGCTTTGTTTTTATAACATCACATACTATCATGTCTCTTCTTAAATCCTTTCAGTTCCTTCTCATATTTCTCTCTCTCTCAAAAAAAAAAAAAAAAAAAAGAAAAAAGAAAAGAAAAGAAAAATCCACAATCCTTATCCTCCAGGCATTGCTAGATCTGTGGGCCAAGACCCTTTTATTCCTGTCTGACTTCACACTCTCTCCAACCTCCAGGCTCCTTGCCAACTTCACTCCTGCCTTTTCATTTGCTTTTCTTGCAGATTGGAATGTCCTTCCCCTTAGATACCTGCTTGTCTTTCTCCCTCTCCTCCATCAGGTTTTTTCAGATGCCACCTTACTTGAGAAGCTGTCTCTGACCACCTTGTGGAAAATAACACCAATCTCTCTCCTCATTATTTGATCTTGTTTTCTTCATAACCAAGTGCTCTATTATTTCAGGGTGGGTTTTCATCTGGGTTGTGTTTTCTGTTTTTCCATGAGGGAAAAAAATGTTACTTTTTTTCATTCCTAGAAGAGGACTGGATAGAGACACTCAACAAATATTTATCAAATAAATTAATAGTCCATGCATGTACTGAAAATTTTCTATTTGTACAGATATCTTTGTACTTAAGCTAAAGTTTAAGCAAAATTCATGTTGTCCATATTCTTCTTTTAAATAAAAATTGACAATATTAACTGCTTATCTGAGTGATAGAAGATTGTCATTCATTACTAAATACTTAGATGTGAAGTCTAGATTCCAAAACTTGTTTGCCATATGCTATCCAAAGACAAAGGTAGAACAGAATAACCAGTCCACATCCGTTACAAGTCTGGAATTCGCCAGCTTCCTAATTTTCAAAAGCTGATTTACTAGATTTACTACTTAGGTAGTTTGGAGATCTCTGGATACCATTGCTCAAGCTTGACCTACACCCCTCCTTGGCTATGGTAAATTTGTTCTCTGGATTCCCCAAATTAGTTGTCACCCAAGAGAGGTATATGTATTACCACAGGAGATGAGCCAGATAATCCTTTGTGATGCAAGATGAAAATATTATAATAAGTATTATTTAAACATAAATAAACAAATTAATCCTATGAATATTTAATATATAGATGCATACTGATATTCTCATTCCATTCCAACAACAGATGGAGAATTGTCACACATGATGTAAGATGTTCCTTCAGGGAACAATGGGAGTTCAACCAGGAGAATAGATTTACAGTGACAGACTTTGTTTTTTCCCCTAACAGAATGTCATGTGTTGTGAAGTACCTGTTTCAGGGTCAGTAAATTTCTGGATAGCGTTATCTAGTTTTAACAAAACTAAGTCATAAAATGGACAAGCAGCTGAAAAATATCCCTACAAAGAACTACGGATTGAAGATATTGATAGCAGTATAAGCACAAGCAGACTAAAAAGAGCAGAGTGTACACTTTTCTTACTTAGCAAAGTACTTACATAAGCACTTTGTCCACAACTAACAGAATAAAAATAATGCCAGTATAATAAGATTTAAAGGGAAAATGACAAAACTTAAAATAGTCTGAAAACAATTGGAAAAGTGAATTTAATTCTCATCTATGTATGTGTTTCTCCTGGAGATAATGGTTAATGATAGTGTGAAGCCATCACAAGCTAAACTGTTAAGAACTAAGTGCTGAGAAAGTGTCAATTTTTATTGAGTAATAAATATCAATAATTATTTTATTGAGAGATTTTTGTGTCAATAATAAATGATATAAAATATCAAATTATGCAGAATCATTGCATATTTATCATTATTCCATTTTCTAAATATTCTACTTTTTTAGTTTATACTTTGTGGGTATTTTATAACACACATATGTACACATCAGTATGGCAGTATACATATATAAACTATAAACAAATAATATTCATATATTGGGAGTAAACTCAAAAATTTTAATGAGTGGTACATGATTAAAATGGTTTGGTAATAACTGTCTTAAGATATGAATGATCCATTGTCTACACATTGTATTCATACAAATCTAAAACCACTAATGGATTTTGTTTATTCAAGCAATTGGTTAATTTGGTAAATATTTAAAGTCCATTAAACAGACTGGCACCATGCAGAAAAAGAAAATGTTACATTAAGGCTAAAAGGCCTGTATTCAAAACTGAGAATTTTGATAATATTTTAGCTAGTTTTTCTTACAACATATAGTTAAATTAGGCTAATTCATCATAGTACATGGGCATAAGCACAGGGTTTCAAATACAATGTGAAGAAAATGCTCCCAAAAATATAAGAAAATAAAAACAAATAATAAAAATAAAAAAGTGTAGTAGCAGTTTAAACAAACTTAAAAGGAAATAATGGTTGTGCATGCATAAATGAACTTATATGGACTTGCAACTCAAAAAGGTTGTTTTCTATGCAATAAATTTGTATAGTCAACATAAACACACTATTAATTGATACTATACATTATTAAATATTTTAAATAAAAATGCTAACATCAATGTGAGTTATAATTTTTCCTGATTAATAGAAAATGCAAACATTTTTTACACGAATGCAGTTGTGTATCTAAATTATTAACAATACTGTTCTTTGTACAATATATATTAAACTTGTAATAAATAATTGTCATACTTTAAAATTCCTGCTCGTGCTAATGATTCATATTTAAGGTTTTCAAATATAAAATTAGTTTATAAACTCTGTTTATAAAATCTGTTCAGTTTTATATTCTACTTGAAGCTAAATATTTAAAAGTGATTTAAAATGGGTTTTTGAGAAATAATTTATATGCTTATTATTTAAAAATCAATAATATGTTAAAAAGAACCAAAGAAATAGCCACGGATTCTAAATCATACTGTCACACATTTTAAATTATATTTGCCCAGAAGATCCCTTAAATTCTCAATTAGAATTTATTTATTGTCATTTTTGCTATATTTTAAATGAAAAGAATAAAGTGGAGCTATTATATTTTAGAAATATCAAACTTCTTAAAATGTCTTGGAAATATTCTTATGCCATGTTAAATATATAATGTTTAAATTACAATTTTAATTATTTGGGAAACAGTGATTTACACTTTATTTGTAAACCGTGATTTTTATTTTGATGTTTGGGGAATTCTGGGAAAGAAAGCTTTAAGGGAAAAAGAATCTTGTGAGCATTTGTGAAATTTTATTAAATCCTCTCTATTTTTTCCCCTTTCATACAGAAACTAAAAAGTAGAAGAAAAAAAAGAGAGAGAGAGAAGGAAACTGCCGACCTCAAAGAAAAATGCTTCAAACAGAGAGACATACACAATAGTTCTATTTCTGACTCCCTGGCTCAATTGTTATTTCAATTAAATATGGGGTAGTCAAGTAGGGTAGACAAATAAATGTAACATAATGAAAAGAAGAAGTGCTCTTAATATAATCATCTTCAATTTAGTGTGCAGATAATAAAGTGAGCTAACTGATGACAAACCCAAATGCAAAGCAGTCCAGGCATTAATATTTATCATGTTCAAGGGACGTTCAATAATTATAGTAACATGTAAGTAGGGTGAAAATTTTTAATACCTTAGAGACACAAATTGCATTTCTGTAAAAATGTTTGCATTATCTAATAATCAGGAGCAGTTATAATTCACATGGTTATAAGCATTTGACCCTCAGAGGAAACTTAGCAATAAGGAGATGCTGTGTTTTTGGATATTAATACATAATACTCCCCACATCTAATATGCCAACTAAACAGGTCAAAAGCATCTGTCTCCATATCCCTCTGTTCTTTCCCATCGACAGTATACTGTATAGTTCCATTTAGGTGAGATGATAAGATTTCTCAACTTCTCTATTAAAATATCCCCCTTATTCTTAATCTTGGGTTCACACCAGTCACCACTAACACAAACTAAGTTTTATTCCTTAAAAACAAAGATGCTACTGATATTCTCTACTTAAAATAAGAAAAATCACCAATAGCAAGCAAATCAGCATGTCCAAACAAACTTGTGTAAGCTACCTGTTGCCTACCAGATAAATGTATGATCCCAGCTCCCTCACATCTTTCAAAAGGTACTACCCAACTTCTGCTTGACTAGTTGGTTAAGATTCATGACACTCAAAGTTCAGTCTTCTCCCAGAGCATCCTATGATCCTGCTACTCTAAACTCTTTAATTGTCACTCCTGGACACATCTGACCTGTTCAATGCACTGGACCTTTACAGATTAAAAGTTAAAGAAGTCTCCAAGGAAGAGTATTTTTTTTTATACAATCTAAATGTATCTTTATCAAAATACATATTTCTATTACTATGGTGGATTTAACTTGGTTCCTTATACTTGTTGATACTCTTCCTCCTAGGAGTTGGAGCTTAATTCTTTTCCCAGTGACCTTTGATTATATACCCAGTTTGTGCGCAGACAACTTTAGAAGACTATGGACGATTACAGGAAGTTTAAGTATATTTGTATAGAGATGCATTTAATCAGGTCTTGAACTTCCTATAATGTTCTAAAAATGTCTACCTTGATTTGAGTAAATTCAGATTTTCCTGTGTAATTTATAAAAAGTAAAAATCATAAAGTGAGCTGTAAAATTACTAGAACACTTATTGAAAACTCTCTTGGTTAATAATATATTTTTAAGGACTGAATTTTGAATTTTTATTTGTAGCAAGATAAAAAAGTAAAGCAATTAATAAACTTTCTTTTCTTTTCTCCAAAATTTAAATCACACTTTGTAGAGAGGCTATTGACTTTAAAAAAGCATAGTGGAAGAAAGTTACTTTATTTTACATGAATTTTTAGAACAAACCAATGAAATTAAGAAACCATTGCAAATTTGTTTAAATCACAGACCCATGAGCACATCTAATTCCCCTCCCTAACCTCATAAATAACCAGTCAGCAGCGACAGATGCTCATGGATTCCGAAGACAGTCCTGTGGAAACCCACACAAACTAGTATGCAGTATAGTAAGCTATATGACAGCTTATTTGGAGTAGATTTTAGAATGTTTTTTCCCATTTATATATGAAAATAAAATTACAACTGCATTAAAGTCCATTTCTTATTGTTTAGTCATCTGGGAACCTAGAAAACTGCATCTCCCTTCTAATTACTCTACGTATGACTCATTTCTATAATCAGATCAACTTTGTCCTTTTCTCTAAGCTAAATAAATCTAATTCATTTAATGTCTATTTGCCAAAGGTTAATTATCTTTGCTTCTCTTCTCTGACCATCTCCTGTTCTTCCACTTTTTTTTTAAACTTTTTAAAGTTCAGTATCTAAAACTAGATACAATTATAGAAACCTGATTGATGTAGAACAGTGAAAGATTACGTTTTCTTCTTCCATAATTATTTTATTTAATATTTCTTAGTATCTTATTGGATTATTTTTATCATGGTATTTCACTGTAGATTTCACCATGGCCATAAATGCCATCTTCAGAAATCTTTTTTCCCCCTAAATCTTATAATATTTCCCCCAGATGCTCTCCTCTTAATTCATTCATACATCAGTAATTTTGAAGTTCTGAGAGTGCCATCTACCTCTGTACTTATCCTCTCCAATCCGTCTATCTTAAACCATCAGATTAGCCATCTTAAAATAGTATTGCTTCACTACATCCCATGGGAAACCACTCCCTGTTAACTGTCATATTAACCCTTCTGTCTACTTTTGAGATGTTATTTTATTATATCCCTGGACATGACAGTGAGCTGGCTATACTAGGTGATATACTCCTGACAATTTACCTTATAATTCTCTCTTCCTCCTCTACCAGAGTACGTATAACACCCTTTTGTAATTTTCTATTTAAATCTTTGTCTTCTCTGTCCTACTCTAAATTCATTGAGAACATTGATTATGTGATACATTGTTTATTTTGACAGCCTAGTATTTTATACTAACATAGCACTAAGATTGTCTATGCATTCTTGTTCCCAGATTAAATATGTAAATGAATTAGCATGCAAATAATATTGTGAAAATATGAAATCAATGTATTTAAGTACTTTCATAAATAAAATTTCTCTGCAGCTCATTAGACAGGTCTGAATCTATACTTTTGTCTATCCTACAAAAAGGACAAGGGTGCATGTTATCTTGGAAGGAGGAGGATATGACAAAGCAGTAGCTCTGGGGTAAAGAAACTCTAGGTCTAGAAAGGGAGAAATAGAGGGATGTGAGCAGTCAGACTTGAGGTTCCTGAATACTCATCTGGGTTACAACTTCATAGAGAAGGGACCACACAACTACAAAATGCCCCTGAATAAAGGAAAAATTTGAGTCCAGCAGGGCTTTTGTCTATCTTTGCATTAGGGAATCTGGACAACCCTGAACAAAGCCCTGTTACTTACACAATTTTAGGAGAGAGAAATGGTGCTTGATTTATTTAGAGCCAGAGAGGTGTTAAAGAGTATTCCTCTTGCATGCAAATTAACTCTTGGGCACTGTGGAGAGATAGCCAAGAGCTAGTAGGTTTATTGCATTGTGAGAGGATAATGATCCCATGGCAAAGGCTATACTTAAAGAGCCTAGGAGAAGTACTAGGACATGTGGGAGGCCCCAGGGTTCAACAGTACCAGTGAGGGCAGTGGTGGGGATGGGTCCACAAAGGGCCCAACAGGCTCTGACTGTGGCCAAGACCCTGATGAGCTTTCCCAGCCACAACTTGCACCATAAATGGCAGAAGGTCACCCAGTGCTACAGAGTATCAGTGAATGAGACCGTAAGGACCCAGAAGACAGGAAAAGGATCTCCTATGGAGCTTGGGCTCAAGGCCTTGTCATGATGTGCACACACATGCAGTCTTCCACACATCAGCCATACCAAGGAGCAGAAGAATTCCTGGAAGACTGGGCATTTCCCTAAAGGAGACCATTTCCAAAAAATTTTTAAAGGTTTCTTTACTTTTAACTATAATTTTTCAAGGCTCCCTTGTCCTCAGCAGAAATAAAAACTCTGGAACCTAATGAAAGACTCAAAGGAAATAACACTAATGTATTTGCTAGAATACCTAAAGGGTGCTATGAAAAACCCATCAACAGATAAATTTCATTTTTATTTATAAACAGACCATTTACCTCATTGTCATTGGCATGGAATTTCTTGCTTCTCTGCAAACTCTGAATTCTAAAGCTGCATGCAGGGTCAGAGTATAAAATCTTTCCTCAAACTTTAGCTCTGCTGTATTGGTGCAAGCTTATTATCTTCTTGGCCTTAATATCTATACCCCCATTGAATTGTATGCTCCCAAAATTTACATACTGAAACCATACTCCCAACATAACTATATTTGGAGAGTGGGGTTTTAAGGAGGTAATAAGGATAAATAAGATCATAAGGGTGAGTCCCTGATCTGATAGGATTGATGCCCTTATAAAAAGAATAAGAGACACCAAAGCTCCCTCTCCCCTTGCATGTAGAGAAAAGGGCATGTGAGGACACAGGGAGAAGGTGGCAGTCTATAAATCAGGAAGAGAGGTCTCAGCAGGAACCAAATGTTCCAGCACCTTAATCTTGTGAACTTCTTACCTCCAGAACTGTGAGAAAATTAATTTTGGTTGTATAAGCCACCTAATTGGTGGTATTTTGTTATGGCAACTTGAACAGACTAATATACTACTCTAAATAGAATTCCTGTGGTCATACCTATTTCTTCACTCTGTTACATAGTTTTCCATTTTTGTGCATTTATTCATGAATCACCTCATCTTTTTTTTTCATTTTTTTCTCCTATTCCTGCTGCTGCTAATCTTTAATAACTAAGTCAACTTCTACCTTCTAGGTCCTAGTACTCATTCTTCTCTTTCTATGCTAGGATCTCAGAGCTAAACAATTTAGCTTTTAATTGAATCTATATTGCTCATGTTTATTTATTAGACTTTATTCATCAATTTGAATTTCTTGGGAAAGTCAGCAACATTTATACTTCTTGAATAAATCCTACTGGAGAAATTTTTTTTCTAAGTGAGAAAATTCCAGGAATAAAAGAAAAAAATCCTATAGCAAAAACATCTTATTTTCCCTCATTTCTCAATTAACTTTTACCTTTTTCTCTAGAAATTAAAGCTCTTTAAAATTAAAAAAAAATCCTATTATATCACACAGAATGTTTGATTACTGAATATATTCTTCCAAGCTTATGGTCAATGTGGACCTTCCAGGTCTATTTTATTTCATTTGTGGTTTCATGAGGTTATTTTATTACCATACATTTTAATCCTCTACTAATAATTAATTTCCTTTTAATGAATGTATGTTTCTTATTGATTTTGTTCTATGTATAGTTGTTTAGACAAATCTATGCTTTGAGTGACTTTAATTCTTTGCTTTTTTGTTGTTGTTGTTGTTAAGTTTTACTATGTGACCACTTATTCAAAGTAGCCATATCTCATATCTGAATATCATATAACATGTTTAAAATATTGTAGAAAAAGCAAAAGGCATAGAGTCAGAAGACCATTAAATAATGATCTCTTTTCCTCTCTGAGCTTCTTAGCATTCTCTTAAAAGTGTGAAAAGTCTAGCCTCTACTTAATTGCAAAGAACAACTGAAAAAATACATACTACTATGTGTAAAATAGATAATTAATGAGACCCTACTGTATAGAACAAGGAACTCTACTCAGTGCTCTGTGGTAACCTAACTGGGAAGGAAATCCAAAAAAGAGTGGATATATGTATACGTATAGCTGATTTACTTTGTTGTACAGCAGAAACTAACAAAATATTGTAAAGCAACTATACTCCAATAAAAATTAATTTAAAAAATGTGAAAGTGTTTTTCAACCATGAATAACAATAAAAATATGCTATTCTTTGGAAGGATCAGAAATTTTAAAATTATTTAAGCTCCAACTAATTGAGAATACTTTATAATTTAAAACAAAATGCTACATCATATTTTGTATACTATTGAAAATAAAGTTCTGTCCAATTCATTTATCATGTTATTATTTGGTTAAAAATATGATTAAACTTTTAAGTGCCTAAATTAGCATGGTAACTATATTGAAAGCTTTGATGCTATTATGCTCAAGTAAATTTGCTATATAGGCTCTAACCAACTTATAGTACTTACATAGGTCTAAATAGTCATCATGGTCACCCCTTTATTGCTCCTAAATCTGTGAATTTAATTTTGCTGCTTGTCTATCTTCTTTTGAAAAAAAGAACTGCACGAGATTTAAAAAAAGAAAAATGTGTTCGATGTTTGATAATGGTATTGCGAGCAAAATCAAATTTACATAGCAATGTTACCTGTGTTCCCAGGGAAGATACTTTAAATGGTGCAAAAAGAGGTAATGAGGATCCAAGAAAACTACCACAGACTCTGGTTGGGGCATGAAAAAATGTGTGTACACAGATATACACAAACATGCACAGGTACACACACACGTACATATATTTAATAGTTTCTTTTTTTCCCTATGAATGATACATACCCTATTGTGCTCAAAGTGAGGGTTCTAGGAGATCATTCACTCTGCCGCATTACCAACCACCACCCTATTTCAGTTTACAATTGCTACCAAAAAAATTCTTACCCTAAAAGTACCTGGTATCTCAAGCTTGATTTACATATTTCCATTTCATAAATATCCTCAGATAATCATATCTAAACCAGAGAAACTTTTGTTATATAGCATTCATTATAATGTTGCCTTTTCCTTTTTGTTTTTTATCATCTCTAGAAAGTCAACTTTTCATAAAATATTTTTAATCAAAATAAGATATTGCTATGTTGTTCATAGAATATAAAAAAAAAGCTCGTTATTAAAAGCAATTACAAAATGTATCATTTCTATCTGGCTATTAAGTCTCTGATCAATATGAAAGTAACCAGGAAGCATAGGAGGTAATCTATTCACTAATAAACTGTAAATGAAACTCTGTGATTTATTATATTTTTAGAATTTAATGTGCACATAAATATTTCAATTTACTCATTTCAAATATATTCAGAAACATACTAATAGATATTTGGATAACACCAAAGTCATGAAGTCTGAGGTTTTAAAATGGAACTATTATATTAAAGGAAATAACCCATGATGAAAGGCTATTTTGCTTATAAAGTATCATATGCTTTAGTTTTAATCATCTTTTATTCATATAGATTTTCCCTGCACTCTCCACCACCCTAAATCCTACAAACCAGAATAAAGCATTATTTTGTACTTTTAATTTCTCATTGTACTTTAAGTGTATCTCTTTTCCAGCACACCACTCTCTACCTGAATTATATTAATGTACCTACATACTTATGTTCCATATTAGAGTCTATAAAAAGGTATTTGAGGATATAATATGTTTATTACCATCTTTATTTTTTACAGAATCTGGTACAATGTCTTACACAAAAAACACATTCAATAATATCTCCTCACTCAGTAAATCTGTAACAGGTTGTTAAAAGAAAGTTTCCTAACTTACTGGTTTTTTTTTTTTTTTAATTTTTTGGTGTATAGTTGCTTTACAATGTTGTGTTAGTCTCTACTGTACAGCAAAGTGAATTAGCTGTATGTATATATATATCCCCTCTTGATGCTAACATTCCAAAGCAGCTTGTAAGATATAACTCCAAGCAGACATTTTATGGTAGGTGATTGAGGATCAATTAGAGGATTCACCCATATCTAATATATAAAAGGGTGCAATTTGTCTCTAGAATTTTGTGAGGAAAGTGTAATTGAAAAGACTTGCACTAAAATTTCAATCTCCAACAAGGTGGAGAATGCACGCCACTATCCCAAGTCCTTGGGATGCAGTACCACTTGAAAGCTTACTGTGTGTTTCCTGCCATTGAGATCAAGGGAGCTGATGTCTGACCCATGGCTTACAAAAATAACGGTGAGCACCTGGCTAGAGCAGGACTGTGTCTCGGAATGAACTGCACTCTTCTCTCAAGCCATTCAAAGGGGTGTGAATTCCAGCCACCTCTTTAAAAGGTTTCCAGTTTCTGATGAATTCTGCCAGAGAGTGAGATGTCCTCAGAAGAAAGAGATGGAGTCTATTTTCAGATGCAAAGCAAAAAGGGGTTTGGGAGTGTGCAGATGAAAGCTGGTCCTGGCCTACATTGAGAAAGTTGAAGTTTGAAGGGGCCCTTTACAGGACATGTGATCACAGACCACAAAAGCTCAAAGACACTTTAAGATGATACTGTTCAGTAAAACCTTTTGATTTTTCTTCCCCTTCCTCTCTTCTCTCAGACCAGCTTTGGGAAGGCCAAGAATCTTTTATTGAAAAAAAAAAATGTCAGATAGAAGAGAGCAGAAATACGCCTAATCTACTTCTAAAACTGTAGAGTCTCACCTGCAGCAAGCCTCAGCAGGAGGTGAGGGAGGCAATGTTAATTGTCTTGTTTTTAAGAGCTTTCTCGAGATATAATTGACATGCAATAAACTGCACAAATGGAAAGTGTAAAATTTAATAGGCTTGACAGACACATACTTCTGTGAGACCATGGCATAATCAAGATAGAGAATATGTCATCACATCCCAAAATTTCTGCATGCTACTTTCTAATCGATTCCTCCTTCTTATCTTCACCTTACCATGCCATCCTGAAATAACCACTAACCCATTATATTAGAGATTAGTTTGCCTTTTCTTGAATTTTATATAAATGAAATTATATAGCATCTATTCTTTTGAGAGGAGGAGATGGCTGGTCTCTTGTATTCAACAGAATTATTTGGGGATTCATCCTTAGTGTTGCTTGTATCAATGGTTCACTAATAAACCTGTTTTGAGATATTTAAAAGACATCCAGTGAACCTCACATCATCTTGCAGTTTCACCATTTATTTTTGGTAATATGCTTAATTTCCCACAAAGGCCTTGTTTAGTGTCATAACAATCAAAAATTACCCTACTGTTCCCTAAAAGCAGCTTTTTTGATTAATAATCTGCCACACTAATGACTATACAACTTTCAACTAATAAACAAGATATTATAGATTTACTGACTTACTAAATCAGGAGATGTTTATTGAAATAACAAGCTGAGCAAAAGTTCATTTAATTATGATTGGTATGCTGTTTAAGCAAGCAACAGACAGACCTGGAGTCACTAAAAGTCATAAAAACTGTCTAATTTCTATAATTTGAAATGTTCAGTTTTCGGTAAATTGCAAACATACACATTAAAATATGCTCAGCATCATTCGATTTTAATGAAAGGAAAATTAAAATCATGAGATGCCATGACATGCCCATTAAAATGGCTAATATTGAAAAAGGCTGATTGTGTCAAGCATTAAAGAGGATGCAAAGGAATGTGAACTCTTTCAGTTGCTGCTGGTGTGATAGAAAATGATACAACCACTTTGGGAAATGTTTGCCAGGTTGTTCCCTTTTAAAAGTTAAGAATATACCAACCATATGACCCATCCATTCTGCTTCTAGGCATTTACCCAAAGGAAAAAAAAAAGGAAACACATATCCCTATAAAAAATTGAACATTTATTCATAGCAGAAATATTTTTAATAGACAAAAATAATCTACATGGCCACTACCAGGTGAATAAATTGTGGTATACCTAAAAAATGAAATATTAGCAATAAAACAGACAACTGCTTCACACTGGAGGCACCACACTGAATATCAACTAAGAAATTAAAATTAAATATAAAATCAATAAAATATGACTACAAAGTTGATTTCAAACCATTCAGTGTGTATTGAACACCATTATTATATCTAACAAACTTTGATAAAGTAGTAGCTTCAAATCCATCATATATGTGTTTTAAACAATCTTATATATGTTCAATTTTTAAATCTGGGACAGGAAAGAACTTGTGTTACATAATCTTATATTTATTATACTTTCATCTATTAACCAATTATCTACACATTTCCTTCAAACTATTTGCTAACTTGACTCTTAAAATCTACATTTACTCACTGATTCAATAGCATTTTTTTTCAGTAGTATTTTTTTAAAAGATGGAGTGGTGGAGGAGACCCTGAAAAGCAGCCACAAGATATTTCCAGTCTGATAAATGCAAGTCCTTTGACATTACATTAGACCTTTTACATTATTGATCTAATGAGGAAGAGGAATATAAGAATGGTGATTTAATATTAACTCTCAAAGGTAAGGCTTCAGCAGCATCCTTGCTGTCAGACTACTAGGATGATTGTAATAAATTGTAAGGAAACATCACTCTAATAGCTCTCCTCATAATAAAATGGTCACAAACTCAAAAAAGTTTCTCCAATGTCCACATACTCTGAGAAAGCTTAATTCATTTTTAATCTAATTTTTAATCAATTTTTACTCTGAGAAATGGAAATGCTAGAAAAGAAAAATGAATCCCAATAGTTAGAACATTCTCAGAAATTTTTTTCTGACCTAACATTGTTCAATAAATTTTATTAGCAAAATGTTCAAAATTGAGGATAAGATGGATTACTCTTGTGTGGAAATCTAAGAAACGTTGTCCTCTGTTTATAACAAGCTGATACTTCCCTTTCAATTCTACACTGGAAGATCTATTCTACCATCCCCCACCCTTTTCCATGCTGTTACTCCCTTTTCCAACAGTGAAATCACCTTGCTACAATTGCCCACAATATGTAATCTCATTTGTCAGTCCCAGAATACATAGAAAGCAGTTTCAAGTTTACTAATCCATACCAATACAGAGATCTTGCTAAGTAGATTTCAGAACCTTTTAAAAAATATTTTTGTTTTTATATGGGAGGCATTATAGGCAAAATACTATGGTAATGTGTTTACAAGTTACTTGGGTTATTTCTTTGCCCACCCTTCACTCTAGTTGTGCTATTCGTTTGAAATACAGTTAGGTCAATTGTTTTCCATTTTAAACATTTTTCTCCAACCTCATTTATTTTATTTTATTGACTATATAAAACCATAATATGTAGCCAAATGTTAAAACTATACCAAAAGAAGGGAGATCTGAGATGTTTTAGAGCCATCATTCTCAGATTTTGATTTTTAAAAGTAAATATATATTTTCTATTTCCCCTTCTCTTTTATGCAAATGGTAGCATACAATATACAAGGTTGCTGTTTTTTTCTGACCTAACATTATTAAGTGAAATTATTTCACATCATTTAATACAGATCTTTCTCAGTTTTTCTAACTGCATAGACTCCAGTGTGTAATTATACCATAGTTTTTTTCAGCCAATATCCTATGTTTGTGACTATATTTTCCTCTAGTATCTTGCACTTATAAATAATGTGGCAATAAATAATCTGGTGCATGTGTTTTTTCTTATAGTTTGAGATTGTTTTTCATTCTATTAAAAAGTGAAATTTCTAAATCCTTATATTGTTTTAACATATATTAAAATATTCTCTTTCTTAAAAGTTATAAAAACTTATATTCTTAGTAGCAATGTTTGAATGCTTATATTTCTGTGTGTGTGTGTGTGAGAGAGAGAGACAGACAGACAGACAGACAGAGACAGAGAGATTTGTTTCAGAGATTTGACCTTTGCAGCACTTTCAGTGGTTTGACCTTATCCAGAACTGGTTAAGCAGTATTTATAAATCTGTTTTCTTGCTTTTGATGTTAGATCTTGAGGTACATGGGGACAAGCAGCAGGGAGGGGAAGACAGACATAAGGGTAAAAGCAAGAACTAAATGGAACCCAAAGCACAAGCTATAGGCCATGAGGAGATGCTAAAACCTGTGTCATTTGTGGTTGTCTCTGCCCTCAGTGCCATGGATGTTCTACAGAGGCTGGGATCTATCACAGAGCTAACACACACCCAACTTAGGAGTTGGTGAAGCCAAAAAAGGAACAAAGGAAAGGTGAAGCAATTGCAGGCCTGGTCACAGCCTTCCAAGAAAGAGGGGAGTTAGGACATCAGCATAGAGGTGTGAGGGCTACAAAATGGCTGCTGCTCCACTACTATCATCCAACCTCTCACAGGAGTCTCTTCTGTAACCCACCCTAAACAGAAACGTACGGAAAAGAAAATCCTAGAAAACGTATCTCAGCATAGCCATATTAACACATCATAAGGCCACATAAGGATTCTATACCAGCGTTTTCTACTTTTAAACTCTGCGTTCTCAAGTTCTATGCTATGTGACTAGGATCGAAAGATGATTAGAGACTTCTTTCCATGACTTTTGAGTGTAAGTATAGTGCAAGCAGCCATGTCCAGGCAATTGAGGAAAATGCATTTCCAAAGAAAGTATATCTAACCAGAATTAGTAACATCTAGCATGGTACTTAGCACAATGTCAGAAAGTAGGCACTCAATTAGTACATATTAAGTGAATGACTAGCTTGGGGAAAGTGGAGAAAGAAGGAGAAACACAATCATAATGGATATGAATGCGAGGCAAATAGTACCAGAAACTTGATGGTCCTGGGAAACCAAAACAATGTCTGAAAACCAAATATTCTGAAGTCATCGCTAAAAGCCTGGTGAATCAAACTCTGGATTTTCACATGGTACTTGTAATCTGATAAATAGATGATCTTTTTGTTTGTTCATTTTAAACTTCCTTTTATATCTTTAACAGGAATGTTTACAAAATGTTCTGTGGATTTAGTGTTTTCTGAAACAAGCACTGGAAAATCCTTGTCTTTATTTTCTACATCACTCATTTGGACAGATTTGTAAAGCACTTGAATTAGTCAAGAAATTAAATTTCTTCTATTCAGTAAACATTATGAAGCAAGCAACTATCCTTTAGATCTGCTGCTTGAATAGCAAAGAAAAAATATTTTCTAGAGAATTTTGAGTAAGTTCTTAAATCTATAATTTTCTTTGGCCCATATTGTCTTAGAAAGCATTTTTCCAGAAATGGCCCAAATATCATAGTTTGTATAGGGAGACTTTCAGTACACATGAAAGCTGATAATTCTTAAAATTTTATTGGTACTGTTAGATTAGCACAGAAGGCTAGTAGATATGATCAGAGACCATTAATTGCGCCAACAGAAAAGACTATGAAATATCATTTTGACCTGGTTTCCTTTTTGATGAAGTGTGCAAATAGCCTGTATCAGAGCAAAGTTATTTTAAAAATCGATCGTGATAAGTGATGGATGAAAAATGCAAATCTATCTTGTAAGCAATAAATGGAACTAATGGGACCAATCTATATGGTCAGGAGAATAGCATGTGTCCCAGTAAGGGTTCATGCAAGGTGAAAGATGGGAATTAGTTTTGCAAAAAGCATAAAGAGAAAAATGAAAAGTTAGTCATTTTTTTATCTAAAATACCATAGAGTATTCTATTCATTAGCCTTTGAAGTTTCCTGTTTTTCCCATTGATTATTCAGTATAATTATAACTATGCATTAAACAAGGTCACCTAGGACATAACTGAATATAGTAAGCTTGAATTTTAGTTTTGGAGCCTCACTGCAAAATGGAAATGAGTGTGGTTACTTAGAAAAATAATTCTCAAACGAATTAACATATTCCCATTGTTTCCTTTATGATGCAAATTTCCAGTAAAGCACTGTGCAAAATTTTACTGCACATCACATAATGAAATAGGAAAGTTCTTGCCATCTAACTTTAAGATGTAGAAGGATTATCATTGTAAGTATTTCCAGAATCCTGAATTGTACCTTAAACTTTTCTCACCAAATGAAACACATAAACAGGTTATAACTGCCAAGGCACCCTTTTATATCTAATATGTTGATTCCATGAGGTAAAATAGTAGCATGATTACTCAAAAACACACAGAGAACACATCAACTTTTTGATCCTACTTCTTTGTTCACTGAGACCTTGGAAGCCTATTTGAAAGCCTTTCTGAATTCAATTGTTCTTATTCTAGGATACCAAACTCCTTGTGGGCTTCTGGTCCATTATTTGTACTTTAACTTTATGTCAATGACCAAAACCCATTTCACTCCTTAAATCTTATTATCATGTGAAATGTTTCAGCCTTAAAATTTTCAGTTCTGTGGGACTCATGAATGCAAAACTCCTTGACTTACAGAGCTGGATGATTTGGGCACCCATAACTCAGGTGAGAGCCTTAAATGCTTGGGCTCTATACGTGTTGCCCAAACTCGTTATTCTTCAGGGAGAAACTGGAGGTTTGGGGTTCTCTCCCAGCTGTAGGACTATGTGCCAGGGTAGGGTTTATGGCCAGACTATACCTCAGCCTTTCCTACCTGCTTCCATGGGGGTGTTTTCTCAGTCATCTGATGTGTAGGAGTCATTCAATTAGTTTCTGGATTTCTTTCAGAAAAGATTGATCAATGTGTAGTTGTATATTCAGCAGATCTGTAGGAAGAGGGAAAATTAGGAGCCTCCTATCCTGCTACTGTAATCAAAAGTGGGGTCTGACTGCTCACTGCTCAAAAGCCAATAAAGAGGCAAAGTTGGTGGAGAGGAAAACTTCATTTTGGATACTGGCAATGGGGGGGGGGAGGGCAGATGCCTGTCAAAAGGCTGACACCCCACCCCCCACACACAATCAGGGGGCAAGAATTTTTATAGATGGAGAGAGGGGGCTACAGGTAAAAACAGCACAGCACAGTCAGCTCTGACAGTCATCTTGAAATTGGTCATCCGTGGTCTGACTAATGTCATCTTGATTGTTTTAGGTACAGTTAATCTTTTTTTTTTTTTTTTTTGAAAAGAAATATGTGTAGTCTTAATTTGTTGGATGGAGTAGTTTTTATTTTTTTTTAAGCTCTTTATTGGAATATAATTGCTTTATACTGTTGTGTCAGTTTTTGCTGTGCAACAAAATGAATCAACTGTATTTATACATATGTCCCCATATCTCCTCCCTCCTGTGACTCCTTCATTTCCAGGGTTGGTTTGTTTCCATTTCTTTAAGCCCAGTTCTCAGAATTGTGGCAGCTTATGTCATGGCAACAGCCTGGTCATTGTGTAGAACTTCTTCCACCTGGTGGGGGTTTCAGTATCTACAAGACGGCTCAAAGGATGTGGCTAAGAATATTATCTATAGCCCTTGAGAAGGAACTAAAGGTCTTTGACTTTGTTTAATGACTAAAGTATTATTATTTCATCTCTTTTGAATGATTTCCTTTGTTTCTGCATTACCTCATTTCTCTGGTTAAACTTATTCTTTGGCTAAAGTTTTTCTACAGACAAAAGGCAGGCAGAGGACATGGGGTGGTGCGGCAAGAACCATAGGGTTCTGCTCCATTTCACTACCTTGGTCCATGCCCAAAACAAAACAAAAACAACACCAACCTTCCCCTCTCTTTTTACATGTTCTTTGGTAGTGCCTTCCCACTCTGATTCTAGATTTGGCAGTGGGACTTGCTAATGAGATAATAACAAATGTGTTACAAGTAGAGCTTTCCAATTGCACTTGGCAACTCTCTCTTGTGTGACAATTGGAATCATTTTGACCATTCTATCACACGTAAACAAAATCAGACTAGCTTATTGGATGATGAGAGGCACGTGACCAGTATCCCCTATTACCTTGGCCGACAGCCCACCAATCTCCAGACATGTGAGAAAAACCATTCATAATAATCCATCCCCCAGCCAATTCTCCAACTGACTGCAAACACACGCAAAAGTGCAGACCAAAAAAATGGCAGACAGACATGTCATAGATTTGAGAGGAAAAAAAATGGCTTTGGCTTTATTCCACTAAATTTGGGGATGGTTTATTATGAAGCAAAAGCTAACAATTATACCAGAGAGGCTTTCCCTTAACATCCTAGAATAGTATATCAAACACTTTAAAATATCATCTCATATTAAATTATCTTCATACATTTGTAACTATCTGATTTTTTGTTTGTTTCTTTTGTCTCTGCATTTCCTCCACTATAGTGTAAGATCTCAGACAGCATGATTTAACGTGGCTTTTTCACTCATATCTCTCAGAGCCTATAGAATTTTTTGATAAATACTAAGAATTTGATGAATAGTTTTTGAACTAATGAAGAAAGAAAGAAAGAAAGAAAGAAAGAAAGAAAGAAAGAAAGAAAGAAAGAAAGAAAGAAAGAAAGGAGAAAGAAAGAAAAAGAAAGAGAAAAAGAAAGAAAGAAAGAAAGAAAGAAAGAAAGAAAGAAAGAAAGAAAGAAAGAAAGAAAAAGAAAGAAAGAAAGAAAGAAAGAAAGAAAGAAAGAAAGAAAGAAAGAAAGAAAGAAAGAAAGAAAGAGAGAGAGAGAAGGAAGGAAGGAAGGAAGAAAGAGAGAGAGAGAGAGAGAGAAGGAAGGAAGGAAGGAAGGAGTGTATTTGTAATCATAACTACACTGGTGATACCATTCTTTTATACATTTGCTCATTCTTTATGAATTTTTCCAGAAAGAAATTTGAATCTTTCAAGATATAATTTAAGGTGTTTGATAAGTATTATTATCTTTATTCTTCTATAGATGAATTCATTTCTGTTTTGAAGCCCAACTTTACCAATTAATGAACATTACAGATCTTTTAATTTACGGCATCTTAAGCTTCTGCATTTTGAATAAGACTAAAGAAGACTAAATGAATTTGGGCAGTACAAAGTATTAAAAAGATATATTTACTACTCATTCTTTATCTTTCATTGCTTAAGCATCATCTGAGAAGTTCCTTTTTATATCTGATCTTGGATATAAATCAGTGTCAATCTCAGAAGCATCCTTAAACTTCTGCCATACATTTCCCTCTTTCTCTCTCTCTCTCTCTCTTTCTCCCTTTCTCTTTTCTTTTCTAGTTGTGAGGCACTCTAGAACTGCAGAAAATTAGAAAATTCAGCACTGTCTTAGACTTTATACCCCCCTCAGTTTTACTTTGCTTTACATGAAAAATTATTCTACACTCTATGTAGTCATGCTGCTAGGATGTGCAGAAAATCTATGAAATTATCTTAGAACACACTTTATGGATATCAGCCCAGTAACAATGTCTATCCTCTTCACTTGAGCCAAAATCTCTAGGATCATGCCATTACTTTAGGCATAAGTCTGTCCTGAGGTTCGGTTTCCTGTGAGTTTCCCAGTTTCAATTATTCCCTTCCAGGCTCAGCCTAATGGATAAAGTTCTGCTTAGGGACAAGGTTCCTTGCCAGCTCTTCCATTTTTCTTTTCTTTTTTTTTTTAGAACTTTAATTGAGATATAATTGACATGCAATGAACTGCATATATTTAAACTGTACAATTTGATGTTTTTTTCTTGTTAGTAACATATATATGTCAATCCCAATCTCCCAATTCATCCCCTCCATCCCCCCACTCCTGCTTTCCCACCTTGGTGTCCATATGTTTGTTCTCTATATGTGTGTCTCTATTTCTGTCTTGCAAACCAGTTGATCTGTACCATTTTTCTATATTCTGCATATATGTGTTAATATATGGTATTTGTTTTTCTCTTTTTGACTTACTTTACTCTGCATGACAGTCTCTAGGTCCATCCATGTCTCTACAAATGTCCCAATTTCATTCCTTTTTGTTGCTGAGTAATATTCCATCATATGTATGTACCACATCTTCTTTATCCATTCATCTGTTGGTGGACATTTAGGTTGTTTCCACGTCCTGGCTATTGTAAATAGTGCTGCAAGAACATTGAGGTGCATGTGTCTTTTTGAATTATGGTGTTCTCTGGGTATATGCCCAGTAGTGGGATTGCTGTGTCATATGGTAACTCTATTTTTAGTTTTTCACAAAACCTCCATACTATTCTCCATAGTGGCTGTATCAATTTACATTCCCAATAACAACGCAAGAGTGTTCCCTTTTCTCCACTCCCTCTCCAGCATTTACTGTTTGTAGATTTTCTGATGATGCTCATTCTAACTGGTGAGAGCCGATACCTCATTGTAGTTTTGATTTGCATTTCTCTAATAATTAGTGAGGTTGAGCAGTTTTTCATGTGCTCCTGGGCCATCCATATGTCTTCTTTGGAGAAATGCCTATTTAGGTCTTCTGCCCATTTCTTTATTGGGTTGTTTGTTTATTTTTTGATATTGACCTTATTGAGCTGCATGAAATGTTTATATATTTTGGAGATTAATTGTTTGCCTGTTGATTTGTTTACAAATATTTTCTCCCATTCTGAGGGTTGTCTTTTTGTTTTGTTTATAGTTTCCTTTGCTGTGTAGAAGCTTTTAAGTTTCATTAGGTCCCACTTATTTATTTTTGTTTTTCTTCCATTTTTCTTATAGCTTTCTGCTTCCTCACTTAGTCCAGGGGTAAGGCAGATTTTCTTTTTTTGTCATTCCAATCTTTGTGAACATACATTAATTAGACCCAAATCACCAAATATTCTTATTTTTAATGTGTATGTACATATCACAGGTAAAAATCAAGATCAAGCTAAGGAACTTTCCTCAACATACTACTAAATCTTCAATAAATTCAGCCACTCCAAATATCAGGATAGGCTTATCTTAACAAATTATCCAATCTAACTAAATGGCTCTCAATACCAAGGCATCCCAGCAACTTACATTTACAGTTATGTGTGTTAGAAATCACAGATACTATCAGTGTTTCTCAGACTACAATGCCTGATTTACCTGTAATCATCTGGATACTATTTAAGAACACAAACTCCTGATTCACACCCAGAAATACTTAGTGAGAATCACAAGGATGGAGGAAACAGGAATTGATGCTTATACACTTTAAAAATAAATGCATTAAAAAACATAAAATGTACATAAGGGCAAGTCTTTTAAAAATGTTTAGATGACTCAATTAGCCCACTAACAATTACACATATACTTGAAGTTGTTTACATAGTGTATAAATAATTCAATTCTATCTTCTCCTCTCCTGCATGTAGACTAATTGCTTGCCTAACAAAAATGCTATCCAAGTGTCAAGGATGCAACAATCACAGAGTACAGAGATGCAGTGAAACCTTCCAGACACTTGAAGATAGTATCATATTGCTATTGCTCTAAGGAATTTGTAATTTCAGACACTATTGATTACATCTGAATAATTCAGTTTAGCTAATATGACAGTTCTTATTATTAACGTACTTGGTTAGCTTCAAGATCCTGACTTTGGCTATCTTCCCTGGACTTCATATTTTAGAAACAGATTTAATTTAAAAACTTGTTCTAAACAAACCTGTGTTTGAAGTAACTCCTAAAATAGCTAAACAACTAATTCTTAAAGTAATTAGTTAATTGATTTGTTGAGATTAAGAAATGTTCAATATTTTCCAATGAATGTTTACATAAATTTTGGACAAGAATGGACTTTTTAAAGCATCTTACACTCTAAAGAATTTTTTCTTCATTTTGGTTAATTTATCTGTAATATTTTAGGCTTGCCTAGTAAAAAAAAATGTGTTATTCAAGACATCATTGAAGGATGCTGATAATCAGAATACACTACAAATACAATTATTTATGCTTTTTGTAACCAATAAAAACATATGTGCATGCAATAACTCCCTGAACAATTGACATTAAGCATCATTTTATTTCTGGAATTGTCTTAAATATGTGTGAAATTCAGACAAAAGTCTTTAAATAAAGTAGACAGAGTAATTATGAAAATACTTGTTAAGCTTGCAATATTAATTATTTAGCCTCTGTTACAATTTATACTCTAAAGCCAGACAACACACACCCTTAGGAAATAGGTTTTGGATTCATATTTCCTGGTTGCAGACTTCAGCCATGTCACAGTATTAAACTTCTCTTAATTCTCAATTCCTAATAAAGATGGTTTGAGGACAAAGTGAGTTAGCAAAATGTGTAATTAATACTCACTCAATGATAGCTATTACTAGGTTCTAGAAGTATTTTCCTAGTTATATTCTTTATGTATTCAAAGTAGCTATCTGTTTTTTTAATGTGAACACTTTTAACTTTCACATTGTGTGTGTGTCACACACATATCTGAGCTTTCATTGATTATGTTCCCCTCATTTGATGTAATAAGAAACCATAATGATGAACCTGTAAAGAGTTTTTGAAGGACAGAAGAGACATAACCCTGCGACATCAAGTTTTTTTAAAGACACAATGACTATCTATTATTGGACGTATAAGTATCATTCAGGTATTTTAAAGCATCTCAAAAAAACCCCGCCTCTGTTTGCTTTGGTTTCCATTTTATGAATGAATGCCTTATCAAATAGTCAGTGTCTTTTATAAGCATGTAGAGACTCTGATCATCACAGCTGTGTCCACAGAGCCAAAAGACACAGTGGACTACTCTATTACCACATGATGTGCTTATTCAGGTGTAAAAATTCCAACAGGTGAAATTCATCTAGCTTCCATTCTGATGTGAAGGTGTGTTATAATAAAGAAGAACATGGTATAGAACTATGGAATCTCAACCATCTTATTAACTACCTTAAAGGGAGAGAACAATAATATCAGGTAACAAGAAGGAAAAATATGATATTCAGCAGTAAATTTGTATAAAATGTAGTAGTGTGTGTTATCATGTGAATGAGATAGGATTTTTTTAACAAAGAACAATGAAGACTTCTAATTTTGTAACCTGTAAGAGAAATCCTATTTTTCATTTTCCTCAGGCTATTCCAACTAACAACTTCTTCCAATTTACCAGCCAAATTGGTTTCCCAAATTCAAATTCTGCCTATGCTAATAGAATCTATAGAGTAATGTAATTACTTAATCCATTCATTATATGGGATAGAGATAGTACAGTTAAAATGTCAAATAGAATCAAGGCTATCTGAATGAGAAATATTTTCAATTGTAATTTTTCCTTTCCCAAAAGAGACATGCAGGTATAATTTCCTGCATGCATGAAATGTTTTATATTACCTTCTGAAAGTAAAAGTCTCAGGAACCATTTCCAAGTATAAAATACTTCATATTCGTGACTTTGGACAAGTTTTGTAATTTTTCAAGGCCTCGGTTTCCTCATATCCAAAGTGAGAATTATGAGCCAAATGTCCCCTCACTATATTATTAACCAAAAGTTTTATGAGTCCAGATAACAATCAACTTTTTAAGTAAGGAAAGAATTCAGTAGCATTTATCAATTTAATGGGATTGAAGCAATTACAATATTAAATTGATTGGCACTGAAAGCTGATATTTAATTAAAAAGTGTTTTACAGAAAAATGGTAAAAACCACAACTCAGTAAACTTAGATTTTGCCCACGTATGCTTGGAGAAACTCTGCTTTTGTCTTCTGTAGAAACCATGCATCTCTCGAACAGTGTGTGACCCAGAAACAAGGAGGTGTCAACAGTGGGACAACCTGTCCAGAGCCCATTATAATTATTCTGTGAAAGTTGTCAATAGCAGTATATCCATCCAGAATGGGGACTGGGAATGAGAAAGAAAAGTGAATCAACATTTTTTCTGCAAAACACATACAAACATGCACACATTAGACACACCCAGTAGATGTGATTTTAGTAATCTCAGTGGGTGTAAAGTAAAACAATTTTCTGTAAAACCCATGTAATATGGAAAATCTGAAGATGAACCTAAATTTTAAGTGACATATGGTATTCATTCTTTCAACAGATATCTTTGAGTTTTAATATATTAGACATTTGACATATATCAGTGAACCAAACATCAAAGATCCCAGCCCTTGTAAGGATGTATATTCTAGGAAAGGAGGTAGCTAAGAAATAAATAGTAGTCACAGAATACAAATTATATATAATGTTGGAAGTGAATAAGTGCTTGTAAAATAGAGAGAGAGAGAGAGGAGATAGAGAGAGAGAAAGAAGAATGAGAGACAGGGAGAGAATGGGTAGATGAAGGAGATTGAGCATATTCTTTCCAACTACAATCAGCTGCATGGTATATAGGCATGGAATGTTCAGGGAGGTCAATTTAATTAGGTTTTTCAAAATGAGTATATGAAATCAGAAGGGGAAAATGCTCTGGGGATATACGCAAAGAGTGATTATCATGACTGACTATAGGGTTAAACCTAGTAAGCAAGACAGAGAAATCATCAAAGTGGTGAAGATCAGTTGAAAGAAAAGGTGTTGTGTAGAATCCATGAAATATATGTTTGATAGATCAAAGAATGACTTAAATGAGGGAATAATAGGGAATACATTTGTTCTAAACCTGGATCCTTACCTAAAATGAAGCTTGCATATATTGGTAATGTATAACATAATAAAGATTCTTGTCTAAAAAGTAAAATTGTTTGTATTTCTATAAAAACAATAAAACAATAATAAAATAATATATTATAGTACATTACTGAGTATTTTAATTAGGACAAATAAAATTATTAAAAACCTGTCAAATTGAACCCAACACATGATATAAACATTTTGGGATTTTATTTGCAATTTGACATTGGTCACTGAAATGCAACTTCAT
This sequence comes from Hippopotamus amphibius kiboko, assembly GCF_030028045.1. Classification (NCBI taxonomy): domain Eukaryota; kingdom Metazoa; phylum Chordata; class Mammalia; order Artiodactyla; family Hippopotamidae; genus Hippopotamus; species Hippopotamus amphibius. The sequence goes on along the minus strand of NC_080195.1, from coordinate 95,209,510 downwards.
TGGAAGTTTGCATTCGTTTCTCTTACTTATATTGGCTGGCATTTTGCAGATATGGAAACAAAGGCATGGATAAAGAAATGGCTTGCTAATAGATAGAAGTTCCAGCACTTAGACTCAGAGATTGACTCCTGGTTGTGCTTTCCAGAAAAAACCACAAGTCCTCCCTGATAGGCATGTTCAGTCTCATCTCTTTGTACCACTGTGTGAGAAGAGCAACAGACATAAGAAAAATTAATTATAGTGCCTAATGATAGGAGTTTTATGCAAATGACAGACTATTATTCATGTTGTTGTTTATGTAACATAATTATACATAATAATTAAAGATTTACCAAAAATAAATAATAGTTAGAAAATTAACAACTTGAGGGAATAAAATTCTGAACATGCTATTGTTTGTTATTTTGGTTGAAGAAGGAGGAATGCTCAAATATGTTGAAATTGACTTTTGATTAATTGCATTTTGGCCAATCTCCATAATAAAGGTGCAAATTTTCTTATAGCAAAGATGTCAATGATTGTTTTCCTAACAGATGCAATGGTGTCCAACTTCATGCAATCCTGACACCTTCTCTGAATACAACACAATATATCATTTTTCAATTTTACTATAATGAGAATCCTTCAATGTCATTTTTTCTCTTTGCAATGTGCTAAATAGAGGTGAAACTATTTCATTTCCTAATCTACAGTGAGTTTGCATTTAAAAGAATGAAGGTTAATATTAGACCTTCTGATTGAAATGCAGTTTAACCTTTGTGTCATATTTTGAAACATACTAAAATCTTCAGCTAGAATTGATATAACTACATATTTTTATTCAGCCAAATAATTTAAAAAGAAAAAAATAGTCTTTTTTTGGTGCATTTCAAAAAAATTCTAAAATCATCAATGACAAGGTTAACATTTCAGGGCATTCAATCTGTCTTTTGAATATGCATTGTCAGGCAAGCCCTAGATACCACCAAAATATGTTTCCCTAACAGTAAATCATCATCATGATTGCCATTATTGATCTGGAGAGTCAGTAACTGAATCTATCCATGGGATTCAGCACCATATATCTTGATATTATATAGCCCCATCCTCTGCCTAAACCCATTAAACTGTCAACTGTGGGTTTACATCATTTTTATTTGAGGGGCCCAGTGAAACTTTGCACTTTACTTGTTTTCTAAAACACTTCTAAGACCAAACTACCTCATCAGGAAAATTTCATTGTCTCCTGTTAATATCTGTTACCAAGATTGGAGGTCATAATAACTTTTAAAGGGAGTATAACCATTACCACTGAACACAGCAGGGAAAATATAGTGTGCGTATTTATTTTCATGTCTATACATAAACACATATGAATGTATAATGCTATGACAATTTAAATCTATTAGAATATGGGAAGTATTATGTAACAATATCTGCTTCAGGGTACATACAAAATCAATTAAGAATTTGTGAGTGCTATTTAAATACTATTACCTATCTCTCCAAAGCCATTAAATAGTAATAAAGGAAAGCTATTACATATAAATTGTGTAGTTAATATATTTTCCCAGAGTTAAATTGAGATATTGCAGAGTATGAAATCAGGATTTTTCCCTACCTTCATTTCCAAAGACTTTCAGGGATTCATTAGTGGATTTCAATGTGTGCATGAATATCCCGGCAATGCATCCAGAAGGTTTTATCTACATGCATCTCTGCTAATTGGTGAGAAGATCAATAGTTTTCAATATCTTAGGAGATATCATGATCTATAAATTATTGAGATACAGAATAACTAGCAAACATATTTTTAATTTAAAGGATAATTATAAAAGTCAGTTTGCTGAAAATTACAATGTGGCATATTTTACTTAGTTTACAGTGAAAATTTTGAAAGTAAGCAATGACTATTGGTTTAATTTCAAAATGAAACATAAAACACTACACATCTGTAGCCTAAAGCTCAATGCATGAAATGTATTAGAAGCATTCAGAGTAAAACAAATATATGCTGCAGGTAAAGAAAAAGAAATGTATCTATATCTCTATATCATCTATCTTTCCACCTATCTATCTACATATTTATCTAAAAGTTAGTATAATATATACCCTTTGGCTTATGAGTAACTTTGTATGGTTTTGTCTATATTTTCTCTATTCCATGATTATAAACTACTTTTTATACCTATAAAAGTATAAAAATTGCTGCTACAATATAGTACATTTGTCAATTATATTTCATAGTTGTTGAAACTTTGAATTTTTAAATCACTGAAGTTTCTTGCAATTGAACATACTCTTTATAACAACTATTCTAATCATAAGGTAAAAAAATAAACTACAGCTAACTGAAAAGAATTATTCCAATTTTTGTTCCATATTTTTCCCACATCAATAACTTTGGAGACAATTTGAAAGACAGATAAATAATTTACTTTAACTTGATAGAAATGGCAATGTTCAATCAGAGGGAAAGCAAAATCTTTCCTGCCCATGTTCGCAAAACTTCATCATTGTTTCTCCAATCCCTGATACGTATAAATGCACTCAACTATCATACAATGAATATAGAATACACTAGATTCTAGGTATCAGAGAGGGAAAGTGATGGCTGTCTTTTATGCCTGTCTTCAAGGAACTCACACTCTGAATTACGTAATGATACTATAACACAGTGAGTTCACTGCAGTGATGGAGATATTCCCTAGGCAGTGTAAGAGCGCATCAAGTGATACATTTCCTTATACAACTAGTAGAGGTACTAGAAAGATTTTCCAGGAAGAGTGATAGCAACACTACAATGTCAATAGTTGCATACTAATCTTTAACTCCACCATTCTGTGAGCTCCCTGTCATAGTCATGTTGTCTTATATAACTGAAATTAACATGTGATAAATGTATCACCTGGTGTGTATCATATGGCATATATCACTCAGCAAAACACATTACAGACATTGGGGTCTTTGTAAATACTTGACAGTGAATGTAGTTAATGTATATATTTATCCACAGTTTATCATTTTCACCCTAATTAGGCCTAATTTGTTTTTTAAAATCTGGGTTGCACTTAAGCATGTTTTGAAGACAGAAATTGAACATTAACAAAAACGTATACATCTCAGTATTTTTAGGATTTCTAAGATATTGGCCATTGAAACGATTCCAGCCATGATGAATTTTGCAGTCATGGGCACAATTCTATGCAAATAGTCTCTCTCTCTCCCTCTCTCCACCCTAATGTCTCTCATTATTTATTTATATACCTATAAATATAAACATATAGAAAGTGATGAGAACAGCAAAAAATATGTATAAACAATGCAGTAAGATATAGAAAGTTGAAAGGGATCTCAAGTTAGTTGCTATAACCAGAATACAGAAAATAAACTTTTCAAGATAGGTGAGTTTTACGTATTTAAAACATCTCTAAAGATGTAACTAAACATAGTTACTGGTTTTTCTGTTTAAACCATCTACTTGAATGTTTTTGTAACAAATATGAATGTGTTTCGCTTGCACAGACTCCCAGTTTATATATATTTTTTTAACCAAAAGTATTTACTGATCATATGGTGGACACATTCTTCACACCAGCGATTTGAGGAGGAGTAAGACTGGCTCTAAAGCTGTGGATCCAGAAAAATGCATTCTGTGTGATAGATGTCAGAAACATTCTCAGATGAACAGGTATTTTTCTCTAGCCCTTAAATTTTAAAAATTTTATCTTAACTTACCCACTCAAAATTACTAAGAGTTTCCTAATAAAAAAAAAAGGCACCGTGTGCAAGGGCTCATGGGTGTGCAGAGTCCTGGCACACTGCTGATGGAGGGAGAGATTGTGAGTGTGGGTGAGTGGAGACTAGGGGTGGGGGGTGGGAACAGTTAGGAAAGATTTTGCACCATGTTAAGGAATTCAAGGGATTACTCTATCAACAGAAGGAAGCAACTGGAGGGTTTGTGCACAGATTTGTTTTACAAATCTGGGTTCAGCCTGAGTGATGGACTCAGCACACAAGAGACTGGAGGCAACAATAGGGAACTTTGCAAGGGCTGAGAGAGATGCTAGCTGCCCTGATTCAACCTTTCTAACTTCCCACAGTAAAAAACAAGAGAAGGCTTGTGTGTCTTCATTCAGTTGTATACCACGAGTGGGGTAGCAAGAACAGTCTACTTTGGGTAAAGGCAATCAGGGTGTGTATATGTTGTGGAGAAACTAAAAATATAAAAACATCAACTGAAAGTCCATCGGCTTTGTTTACTCACCGTGATTTAACGATGTTAAATGATATCAGAAGCTGTCTTTTGTTAGCCTAAGTTCTAAACAATTACTGAAGTTAATGTTTAGTTTCAGTAATATATCTGTAAGCTTCATCTTATTACATTTGTATTATTTGTCCTTTAATAAACATTAATACAAAGAATTTCTATGTGGAAGTTAATGTGGAGAATTTCTAGTTACACAGACATCCCCTATGCTCTGAGACTTAGCTACACAAGTTCATCTTGAGAGTAAGTTCGAAAGAATTCACAATTATTTTACCTTCTTTCAGTACATTTTGGGTCTCCAATCTTAGAAGTATATAATTCTTTTTGCAAGAGCTGTATGCCATTTTTCTTTCATCAGTTAACTTTTTCCCGTATGTGAAGCTTTAAATGAGGTTAATCAGAAGCAAAATATATTCACAAACAGCCAGAATCAGCCTTGGAAAATGTACAGTGAAACAGTAAGCTTTGAAATCATTCTTTGAAAATCTGGGCATGGAAATTGTGGAGTAGGCCATTAATTATGCAACGGCAAAAGTAAGGAAATGGAACCTTCCAAAGAAAAGTAGTTTCAAATTTCAAAGAAGAATGCCTGGAGAACTGACAAAAGATGCTCATCTTATACTGCCAAAGACTTCAAAAGAGAAATATTTTATTTCTTTGATTACTTTCATCAAGAATTGGATACTCATTCTGAATTAATGAATTAATAGTCAAGTTTACTACCATTTAGCCATTTTTACTATTTTTTGTAGAATAAAAATAAGTTCAGAAGTTTTTGATAAGTGTAATTGAAATTTATGATGTATTTTTGTATTTTAAGATATTTTAATGGAAAATTTGTGAGAGCAGAAAAAAAAAACTATAATAGATTCCCAAGTAGGGTTTTTATGAATCTTTACACAACTTATATTTAAGACTTTCCTTAACCATGTGTATATGTTATTTCATGTGAAAGGATAATTTGAAAATTAAAATGTTTTTCAAAATTAAAATTAATAAGAAACACACATGAACAATAAAGAAAGAAAATAGATCGACAAATCTACCTATAATAGCATTGGGCACAAAGAAGATTAATTTTAAAGAAGTCACTGACAAATTTGTATAAGTTAAGACAAAAAAAATTGTCATCTATTAATGCAACAGATTAATATAAAAGCATGTGTTTTTCTTTCTTTCAAAAAATTATCCTTAGTGCAATTAAAGAGGAATAATCCATTATTTTTCTCTTTATTTTGTATATATTTTTATTTTTCTGTGATAATTTCTTACATATGATGTATGATGAAATAAAATTCTATCATTTTTCTGGCCATATTGACACTTGTTTCATCTTATTATTATTCCTGGAAAATAATTGTGTCGTGTAGATAAGGTGGATGTTAAAAAATGATTCACTCTGGCTGTCAAGTAAGCCAGGCATGCCACTGCCTTCATTAGACCTCCAAAAATCTCATTTTAAGTCTAACCTTGTGCCAACCTCTGAGAAAACGTAAATAAATTCTATGAAGAATTCATTGTATAAATCAGATACTAAGGATACTAAGGAATTTTGTTAGATATGATAATGGCTTTGAGATTATTTAAGAAAATGATCATACTTTTTATAGTCATACAGTGAGTGAAAAGCTATGAAGAAGAACTGAGATTTGTTATGAAATACTTCATCAAAGAAAAAGAGGGGGGAAAAAAGGGAAAAAGGGAGAAATAGAAAAGAGATGAAAAAATTTAGAAAAATGTTAATCATTTTAACCTGAATGATGAATGCTATTATTCTGTTCTCTCTTCCTGTAAAATTAATGAAATTTTTCATAATAAAAAATAATCAAAGAGAGTTCATTTTGATATATGGACTTGGGTTGACACATTATGTCAGTATATTTTCTGAGAGAAGCTGTCCTCCAGTATGACTGACTAAAAGAAAAAATTTTACTTTCTTGTACTTGCTTTAAAGACCTGAGGTCTGCACCAAAATTGTGTAGTTATCCTTCCAGAAAAGAGAGACAGAGATATTTATTTTTTCAGGGTATACAATACTTTGCTCAGTCTCTCTCACTTTCTCTCTCTCACTCATTAGTGTATCTTATTCTGCTTCCACTCAGAAATTTCACCTTGATAATAAGCAGATCTGAAAGTGGAAAAAGTACAGTAAGGGTGGTCACAAAAAGATGGAGAGCCCTAGTTGTAATGCATAAGGAAAATTATGAATTAGTTTATTCATCAGATCAGAGATTCAATGAAATATTCAATGGAAGTAAGCATAGACTCTGACTCAATGTAGCATGAGAAATATATCCACTTGTCTGATTACCAGAGAAAGGACATGGAAGCCCAGAGTACAGCAAAGCAAGACTTTAATAAAGGTCTTGCAAGAGCAAGTGTCTGCCAGACAGACAGGCACACAGGAGATGATTACAGCAAGCATTTTATCCCCTAGTTCTCAAATCCTTCCGCTGGTTCCTCATTGGCTGAGTACTACAGGCTTCACACGCTTTCCCAAACATCGCCTACCAATGAGGTTACAATATGTACTTTGTTATTATTTGATTGGAGGGCTTAGACTTCCTCCATGAGGATGTGACTGTTACCACGCCTCCCTTTGTTCTCTTACTTTTGGCGTGAACTTTTGCCTTTTACTTTCTGGTACCAGCCTTTGGTCATGTCTGCAAACTTTACTCCATTCTTTGGAAATGAATCATCATATATCTGTTATCTCTCACATGTAGTAATATCCCACCAATGATATAACTAGCCTCAACTGATTAGTTTTTATAAATCAAGATTTCTTCCAGCTGATTTGTGCATTCCATTTCTATTTCTAGTTCATAAAAAAAAATTAAGTAAATCTTCATTAATCTAAAGAGAATAGACCCCCTCAAAAAAAGTTAGTAAAATGTTTGCAACAAAAGGAAAACATTTGCAAAAGGTAGGGCTATGGATTTGGGAAAAGAAAGTGAAGAACTTCATCCATCACCATGGAAGTATCAGGTCAGGCACCACAACAAACCCAAAATAGAGAATATGTGGAATTAAGGTTGATGAATAACTAGTTATGTCATAAGGACAAGGGCTATATAAAAGCATGAAAACAAGGTGGGAAAACTTATGTATATATGATAAATCATAAACTGATCTGTGACTGGAAATGTAGAAGGAATAAGAAAAGACCAGTTCAGAAGAGAAGGAGCAGGTAGTCTGGGGTCATGAAAAGGCAGATTTCAAGGCTGGCTCAGTTATGGCCTGGCATGAGATAGATGGAAATTTAGACAATACAAGACTATTTGCAACACCACCAGCTTGGTCATACAAGATAGCCTTGTTGGACCATGAAGGTAGATTCAGCAAGATTAGTAGACATAATCAGCTTTATTAGAATTGATCAAAAATAAAGAATAAAATTATAGGAATAATTAAAACCAGGAAAAGCCTGAGAGCAAATAACTAAAGATAGAACCAAGATTTGAGGCAAAAATTACATAAGTTCCCAGGCAGTGTCAAGCAAAAATTGAAATTGAAAAAGTTAAACAGATAAAGAAGACTATTAAAGACTATTGCAATAAGGAAGAGAAAACAAAGTGGTCTGAACTTATCTTGGTTTAAAAGAAAAGGATCGGAGAGTTTTTAAGATGTGGGGTGATGGATAGTAGACTGTTCTGTTTGGTAATTATTGTAACCTATGGAAAATTCAACTTTCTCCTATCTTCAAGGCAGGAAGGAATTTTAAAACTTGGAATTAGACTGGAAGGCAGTAGCTGTTTCTTCCTTGATTGCATTTCAAAAAGATGGCTCCTGGGTTCTTAAGAAAGACAGTCCTTTGTTGCAGAACTGGAAGGAGGATTTTTAAAAGATTTACATTTCAAAAGGACAAAGAAAGAATTTTCAATTACAGGTTTTCTCAAGTAAATGTTCTAAGTAAAGGGAGGTCAAGGGCCTAAGGTCAGGAAGAAGCCTTCTAAGGTTTAGTCAAACAAAATGAAATGAGAAGGGCATTTTGGTCTGGAGGCTGTTGTTACAATGGAGAACTGAGGAATGAAATTATCTCAAGTTATTTCTAGATAGCTTGGAATATTTTGGAAGTAGACCCTTCTATACTTTAAAAGAGTCTCAGTTGTTGAGTTTGAATTACCAGAAAAGTAAGCCTTTTTCATTTGATACTTTTTTAAATTATCTGTTTAAATCAAGGTACATTTCTCTTTTAAGATTTTGGCAGACGTATCAAACAGTCCTTCACCAAGGCATCCAATAAACCTAGAAACCCAACCATAACTGAAAGATAATAAAAGTGTGATCAGTATCAGAGGACCTCAATATTTTAGGTAAAATTCAGCCTAGTTCATATTTCCAGTTTGGAATTATCCAGTGAGACTAGTTTGTATCATACAAATGAGAGAAGGTAATGAAAGTATTTGTTCATAATACAGAATGGGTAGAGAAGGACAGTTAATTGATATCAGCTCTAGCCAGAGGTAGATATTGAAATAATGGAAGAGATATCCTAGGTCTGAGTCAACAAATATGGGAAGGAAATGAAGGAAATGATAAGGGGTGATGGAGCAATGCTGTCTTAGAAGAATTTCCTAAGTGTTCACCAAATCATTCTTTATTCTTGGATGCAAAGCTAATTATCCCTGTCCTTCCCCTCATCTTGGAGGAAGATAAGATGATGTGATCAGGTTATGGTCAACAGAAGGTAGACAGAGATAATGTACTTGTCTTCTAGATCTATTGTTTAAATTTTCTGTCTCTTGCCCTCCTTTTTTAGGGCTGGGCAGATGAAGTTGATCCAAATATTTTTGAAGGAATTTTTTGTTTGTTTGCATCAAGCTATATGTCAGACACTAAGGGGGTCAATGCCAGTCAAAATAGACAGAGTTTCTGCTCTTTTGTTCCAAGGAATTTATTGCAATTCTTTGCTCTTTTTATTACATAATAAATGGGAAGTTTTGCTTGCATTACTCTGAGCAAAAAATGAATCTACACTCCAAATAGTGGTAACATATAAATGAAAGGGAGATTCCAGAATTTTGTGCAATTATAGACTCAGAGTCAGAAATTATTTAGTTATTAGGAACCTCTATAGAATATCCATGAATAAACTGCAGGTTGTCATTGTATTCCTGAAAGTAAAAGAACGATTCTAAGTGCAAGTCATTTTTCCAGGGAGAGGAGATAGGAATTTCATCAAATTTTCAAAGTGTTCATGACTCAAAAATCACTATTAGATTGCTTCCATGTCCTGACTATTGTAAATGGTGCTGCAATGAACACTGTGGTACATGTTTTTTGGATTATGGTTTTCTCTGGGCATAGGCCCAGTAGTGGGATTGCTGGGTCATATGGTAGTTCCATTTTTAGTTTTTTAAGGAACCACCATACTGTTTTCCATAGTGGCTATACCAATTTACATTCCTACCAACAGTGTAGGAGGGTTCCCTTTTCTCTGCACCCTCTCCAGCATTTATTGTTTCTAGATTTTTTGATGATGGCTATTCTGACCAGTGTGAGGTGATACCTCGTTGTGGCTTTGACTTGCATTTCTCTAATGATTAGTGATGTTGAGCATCTTTTCATGTGTTTGTTAGCCTCCTACATCTTCTTTGGAGAAATGCCCATCAACAGATGAATGGATAAAGAAGATGTGGCACATATATACAATGGAATATTACTCAGCCATAAAAAAGGAATGAAATTGAGTGATTTGTAGTGAGGTGGATGGATCTAGAGACTGTCATACAGAGCGAAGTAAACCAGAAAGAGAAAAACAAATACTGTATGCTAACTCATATATATGAAATCTAGAAAAAATATTACTAATGAACTCAGTGACAGGGCAAGAATAAAGATGCAGATGTAGAGAACAGACTTGAGGGCATGGGGTGGGGGGGTTGAAGAGGAAGCTGGTATGAAGTGAGAGAGTAGCATTGACATATATACACTATCAATTGTAAAATAGATAGCTAGTGGGAAGCTGCTGCATAACACAGGGAGATTAACTCAATGATGGGTGATGACTTAGAGGGTTGGGATATGGAGGTTGGGAGGGAGTCGTGGGAGAGAGGGGATGTGGGGATATATGTATAAATACTGCTGACTCACTTTGGTGTACAGCAAAAACTGGCACAACAGTGTAAAGTAATTACATTCCAATAAAGAGCTTTAAAAAATCACCATTAGAGTCCAGCTTTATCTTTTTTCAAATGAGGCCTATGAAATTCAGACCAATGAAATGTCTTACACAAAGTCACAGAGGTAATTAGTTACAAAATTAAAATCAGAACAATGTTTCCTCATCTATAGCCCTTTATTCTTTTCCATATATCATTTTTAGTATTTTTACTATTCTCTGAAGAGCCCTAGGAACTGTAAAAAATTCCAACTGTAGTGATTGAGTTACAGTTATATGGAGAGGCAGGGAATGTTACATCCTGTTCTATAAGTTCTTTAAACTGTTATTTTCTGTTGCTTCCACTGTAAAGATGCTTGGAAACCATTCTAAGAAGCATAACCTTCTTTATGTCTGAGTATAGTTATTAAATCTGTCTAGGCCTTTCAGCAAGATATTCCCAATTCTTCTACTCTTTATTTACACATCATATTTTGCATCATTCTTGTATTTGCTCTCTTATGAAAACTCTCCAAGTCTTTTCCATGCATTTTTATGTTATATAACCACAAATAGAAGATATGGTAAATGCTCTAGTAAAATATACAATTCATGAAGCATTTTCTATTATTTATTCTCCACTTCTGTAGATATTTCACTTATGCAATTTCTTCAATCTCTCTAAATTTGAAATACATAAATGTATTCATATAACTGAATACAATACTCCAAAATGTTTTAACATGAGTTTTTGAGATTTTTATGAAATTCATAGCAATGTGGTGTAGTTTAAGAGAATAGACTATGGGGTGTTTTTTAAACTGCTTTGAAATCCTCCTTCCAGCAATTAATTAAATGTGTAACATTGAGTATGTTTTTTTTAGTTTTATGGGTCAACAAATTCTTAATATTATTCTTATTCTTAAAATGAAGGTATTAATGCAGCGATTGAAGATTTTTTAAAAAACTAAATGTATTAATGAATTAGATATAATGCATTTAAATTTCCTGGAACTCTCTTGAAAACTGTACTTCCTCGTTAAATCTTAGTGTATTATTTGAAATATTATATGAGCATCTTTACTCAAGGCTATTCGTTTGTACTAAATGAAGGCACAACACCCGTGTTTAGACTCATTTTATCATGTGTATATATCCTACATTTTCTTTTTCCTTGAGTTTTTACAATGTTGCTGTTGAATTGAACAACTAACTTACTTCAGTGTTTATCAATCTTATTTAGCTGTGAAACTCCTGGTTCACAAGAAATCCTTAATGACCAAAAGGTAAAATAAATAAAATTAAACCTGCTATCATTTATTATAGGTTGATAGTTCAATGTTTCATCTTCTCATTTTACCTTCTCACCTCACTGCTACTACCTTCCAGCAAATTTATTTTAAAAAAGAGTTATCTGGGGTATACCTATGTATAGGAGGACTATATTTGACTTCTCTCTCTTTTCCTAAGTATAGATTTTATTTTCTGTAATGTTGTAATATTTTAAAGATATAAAGTGTTTGTTCTTGTGTGTGTGTGTGTGTGTGTGTGTGTGTGGTCGATGATGTTGGTGCTGTGTCCCTCTTCGACACTAGCACACAGCAATGATAATGTTGGTTCCTTCTAAAAAATTATTTTTAGTTCCCACAACTCCTTATTATCCCATTTATTTTGCCTAATATTTTATCGCTAAGGGATAAGTGTTTTAAAAGTTTGGAAAAGAGAAAGGAAAACAGTTTTCCAGGCTTGTACTTATTGTGAATCCCTTCCCCTCTAGCCTGAGGAACACAGAAGAAAAAGAACTAGAACACTACTGTGCAGTAAGTGCTTTATTGAAATAACATAGTCACATGTTCCAGAATCTCATCAACTTTCAGCTCTTTGCTTATTTTATTTATGTATTTTCTTATTTTCACAAGCTAATTTAAAATAGGCTTACTAGTATATTATGAAGAATCCCAATAAATAATTGAAACTACTACAGTGGAAATAGATATATGTTGTAGTCTGAGACATGCATATTACATCTTTTTGCAGGAAATGAGAATACTCTCTTTTCTGGATAAAGAATAGTAGTCACATAAGTTAATGTCTGAATTACAGTATGATATAACACAAGATAGCATAATATGTCACAATAACAACACTGGGTACAATGTACCATTGTGCTGTAAACTTTGAATTGTTTTATTGATAGCCTGGCACTATGAGCACAAGGATCTGGTTATAATTTAACATGAATAATATTTCTACAGGCATTTTAACAGTGGAAATTTTTATTGTTAGTCAAATCTGGGCTTATGCAAGACAGGTAAATATAAAACAACAAAGGTTTCTTCGTAGTTTAGTGACCAATATATTACAAAAAAAAAAAAAAAAAAAACTTCCCAAATGCAAATAACTTCTGTATTTGTTATGCCAAAAGAGATATAAATACTTGTCAATATCAAATTTAGTGAATGCTGTTTTACACGTAATTTTTTGACTGTTCTGTAAGTACATTGATTTTAACAGATTTAATTTGTCATATTATATATATATATGAGAGAGAGAGAGAAATATATATGTATTTTATTGAAATAATTCTGAATTAATAAAAATATGTCTTGGCTCTTGGAGGTGTATATGAGTTTAAACATACTAGTACCTAGCAAGTGCCTGGTATGCAATAGAAACTTATTAAGAATGAAAAAACAACTTTCCTTTTTTCATTAATTTTAAGTTTATAATTTACTTTCTACAATCTTCAAAAATAATACTTTTATTTACTGTCAACCCACAAATTGCCAGTGCAGGTCAAAATTCTCCCCCTTATCTTCAAAGTTAACACAATCCCTTATTCTTGGAGAGTCTCATTCACTTGTCATCTCTAATCAAATATCTCACAAATTTTAAATTATATCTTATTTTTCTTTCACTTGCTAATCTAGTCACAAACATGTATTGTATACATATATCACTCTAAGTACTGTGGTGGATATGGAAACACAGTGTCAACAAGAAAAATACATTTCCTGTCCTCATGGGCTTTATACTCTAATGGGGGGATACAGAATATAAACAAATATATAAATATAATTTCAGAGATTACTATGTGCTTTGAAAAACCACAGCAGAGTTATTGGTCAGTTAACAAGGGGAAAAGCTACTTGTGTAGGATGTTGAAGGAAGGACTCAGGGGTGGGGGTTCTAAAATCTTACTGAGAAGCCACGTGAAAATGTGGGCCAAAGACCATCAGGCAAAGAAAAAGCAAGCATAATGCCTTGAGACGGAAAACAAGTTTGATTCAACAATTCAACTATCTTTGTTTACATGACAGGAATAATTTCCTATTTCTATCCTTGCCGCCCTATATTCAGTTCTCCAAACAGCAATGTTTGTTTAAAACTTTCATCATATGCTCCACTTGTCTAGTTAAAGAACTCCAGTAGCTTCTTTCCAAATGCAAAATACATTCCATTCTGAATGAATTCCCTTGCCTGCATGCCCATGTCAATCTGAATTCTGATTATCTGCCTATCTTTCATCAGTCTTCTCACTTAGCAAAAAGCTCCAACCATATTGACTTGTTGGTGAAGGGCAGAACACTAACATATACATCAAGGTACTGATTTTCAGGTAGACATTTTTGACCATTAACATATTCGGACGAAAGTGACAAGAAATGGTTAGATTTGGGATCCCCTGCCATTCTGTAGACCTGTTGTAATAGAGAAAGAAAAATCTAGAATGTGCCCAAGGTTCTTGGTCTGAAAAACTAGATAAGAGGCTAAATGTAACCAAATGCAACCTGGCAAAACTGAAACTAATATTGGCTCCCAATCTGAAAGTCTTTGTCCATTACCAGGAAAGTGATAAATTTGGAGTCTTTGTAGACCCTATTACCTACATTCTTCATATTGAATCAATAATTAGATTCAGTTGATTATAAGGTCTTAATATTTTTTGTGTCTGCTTTCCATACCAGGGTCAGGCACTACATAAGTTAATATTACTAGCTATATGTACATTGACCTTTCAGCTTTTCATCCACTTCTCCTTGAAATTATATTTCTAAAAGGCAAGTCCAGGCATGCCATGTCCTGCATTAAGTCTTTTGTAATATTTTTTTATCACCTTTGATATAAAATCTAAACTTCGTAGTGGGATATACGTGTACCTCCATCTTAAGATTTCAGCTTTCACTTCTGACCTCTTTTACTATGTACTTTCTGGGACTCCTGCTTCAGCTATTCTAAACTAGTTGTAGAACTTTAAACCTGAATGTTTCTAAACTTTTTTCTATACTATTTTTTTTCCTTTAATATACTTTTCTGTCATTGGACACACTCACCTTTGAAGACTCATTTTGAGAGCATTATCACAATGAAATTCACCTGCCTCTCATATATAGATCACAGTCTCCTTTGTGAACCAATGTGCCATAGGATACTCTTGTTTCTCTTTAGCTTTTTTGACTGCAAGAAATTATGGTTAATGGTGACAGAGATGAGTATTATAAGAATACAGACGGTACATTAAGGAAGGTAGTTTTCATGGGGATTTAAAGACATGATTCACAGAGAGGTGGTCTTCATAGCTCTACAGCAAATTCTGGCTTCAGGGTATGGTGGCAAACTTAACAACATGAATTGTTTCTATTTATTCTCCCTTGCTCTGTATGACCCATTCACATTTTAAAACTCTCTTATTATCGTTCAATTTGCTCAAAATTTCACTTTCCCTTCTTGGTAAAGCCCCAGTAAATTTGATATGCACAAAACTCAATATGTTCTGCTCCAGTTCCAATGCTTTTTATGCAACCAGAAAATCATATTTTTAGTTTAAATTTTGGAATGATAATTTGAATAATCCAGCTAATTTTAGTATGAACCATGTCACAAAATCTATAGGGTTCCCAAAGAAGCTTCTGGATTTCTTGCTCTTCATTATTTCTTCTGGGTCTCTAAGTACATGGAATAAACCAAGCCTGCCTAGGTAAAATGGGCTATGAGTCAAAAAAGTTTCCATGATAAGGAAGTATGGATGAAATGAGCACCAATCCAAAATATGTCATCCTCTAATTATTATGCCTGTTTCTATTTACTTGACACACAACGTCAGTTATAAAGATGTTTGCTAAATGTGATATAACCTTCTTACATAATCAACCTTATAACCACCTCACAAAAAGTCTAATCAGATATATAACCGGTTACTAAATTTAGAGGTAAGGGAAAAAAGCCTATTTAAAGGTGCTTTCCAGTTTTAGAATCCAGGATTTCCAAGTTGTGTTCATTAATTTCCTGATTCAGTCATAACCCCATCCTGATGTTTTTTCCTGTGAATCAAATGGAATAAAAAGTACAACCACAACTGACAAAACTTAAGTACAATATCAGGATAAGGGCAGAAAAACTGCAATAGCAAGTCCCATTTATAACAGGAATAAAAAATTCAAGGATTAACACGATGTATTAGTTGCCGGTTATATCTATTGCTGCATAAAAACATCACAAAACTTTGTGGACTAAGAGAACAAAAGTCATTTATTTTGTTCATGTATCTGTAATTTGGGTAGGGTTTGGGAAAGATTCATCAGGGAGCTTGCCTTTAAGAGATTCAGCTGAAGCAATTCAACTAGAGCTGGAGGATATACTTTCAAAATGGTAAATTCACATAGGTGGTGATTTAGTACTAGCTATCAGCTGGGACTTCATCTATATTGTCCACAAATGTTCACGCACAGATCCTTTCCATGGAGTGTCCCTGCTTTTTCAAGAGCAAACATTGCAAATGACCATGGTGGATGGGCATGGCATGTTTATGCAATATGCTGAGACCGTCATAAAGAGCCGTTCAGTTTCAAGGAGAGGGAATAGATCCTATTATAAGTAATACTATAGAAAGAATCTATGGAATGGAGATATTGTTGTGCTCACCATTGGCAAACTCAATCCCAGCAATGGTTTGGACTACATACCTCACACTCCAAAATACGTCACAGAAATTTCTGGCTCTCATTCTATAGCAACAATTTGTTAGTGATAGCAGATTTATCAACTACTTAATCACATGGTAAACAATATTTTCCCTCATTTGTTTCCTCATTTATAGATGGTGTGCTTAATGCTCATGCCTAGAAATGGCATTGTGGGAAGAATCTCAGTTTACTCCTCATATGAATCACGCACAGAATACTGATCATCAAGCCTGGATTATTTTGGTAATTCAACCTCTTCCCAAAGTCAGCCACCAAGATTATAGGGAATTCCCTGGTGGTCCAGTGGTTAGGACTCGGCACTGTCACTCCTGGGGTCTGGGTTCAATCCCAGGTCAGGGAACTAAGATCCCGAAAGCTGAGTGGTATGGTCAAAAAAATATAAACAAAATAAAATAAACAAATTTAGAAAAGATTATAAAGTCTTCCCAACCCTGTTTACTTGAATAATGGTATCAGTGAGGGTCATCTTGCTTAACAGATTCCCAGGGCAACTAACCCCAGATCACCTGTTACAGTCCTCAAAATATGCAGCATACCTCAGGTAGTAATAGGAAGTGTTGTTCTTTTCCAATGCAGGGAAACATGGCCCATAATACCTTTTATAGCCTAATTCAATCTTATTACCTTTCAGAAACTTCACCACTCAAAATCTTTATGTAGTCTTAGTTCAGATTTCTACACAAGAAATTGTCCTTAGGTAGTATCATCTTTATAAGCCAATTTTGCATAGGCTGTAGGTGATGTAATTTGAAGGCGTTGGTGATGTATCAGCTTCCTGATGGGATCACTATGACCTTAAAGTGGAAGATCTGGGTCATTCAGCATCAAGCTTGACCAGTGAAGCAGATGGAGCTGGAAGGATGCAAGGTGGGGATGAGGCAGGAGTAGGCAGCTTCCATTGCAAAAGTATATGGAGAGCAGGCATAAAGATTAACATATCCAGGATGGCATAATAGAACTTGCATTTGCACTGTTTTCTTATATTGCATCTCTTTTGCATTCAGGGTACATGTCTGATTCATACTCTGTGCACTATGGCTGATGCACATTAGTACTCTACTAATGTTATATACATTAATAAATGACAGAATGAAGGAACCAATGGGTTATATTCTTTATTATGGCTACTATGACACTGGGAGATTGTAAATAGAGTTCATGTCAACCCTTATTGATGGTAATATGAAATCATGCTGTATATGGTGAAAAGTCAGGCAATTTTCAAGCACTAAGTCAGGCACTTTTCTACACAGTGGAAAAGAAATGGTCTATGAAGCAATTTGCTCATATATTTAGGTAATCAATTATTTAAATCTATTCTATTATACATGTTATTGGGAGATATGTGTGCTCTAACCTGCCTACTAAGGGAAAATACTTCAAGCCCAATACCTAGTCATGAGCAGATGCAATACTTTAAGTGCTTGCTTGTGAATGGGTTATATAAATTCTCCTGTGTAAAACACTGAAAGACTAAATTAGGAACTCAAAAAATTGGTGACAAATTTTAGAAATATTCTGTTCAACTCAGATACTCTAAACATTTGAAAGCTTATTACCTGGTTATCTTAGTTTTATATGAAGATAGGGGCACAGAAGAGTGAGAAAGACATGCTGGGAGAAGCTGATGGAAATAAAATGATATGGCTAAGTGGGGAGTATTTATTTTGTGTAGTTAAGACCTGAAAAGGGAAATGAATAAGATCAGAATTCAAAGACAAATCAAGTTTTTTCTGACTAAATAATACACAAAATACCGCTGTTGTTTTTCATTAAATAGGGTTCTTTAAGTGGGACAAAAGAGGGCCATTGAATACAAATTACAACAGAGAAATAATTCACACTCATACTTCATATAAAGATTGGAATTCTGTCCAAAATTAGGATTTATACAATTGGATGGTGGACATGAATGGAAATGCTGACCCACAGCAATTTTTTTTTTTATAAATTTATTTATTTTATTTTTGGCTGTGTTGGGTCTTCATTGCTGCACAGGTTTTCTCTAGTAGCAGCGAGCAGGGGCTACTCTTCATTGCGGTGTGCAGGCTTCTCACTGCTATGGCTTCTTTTTGTTGCAGAGCATGGGCTGTAGGCGCATGGGCTTCAATAGTTGTGGCACATGGGCTCAGTAGTTGTCACTTGCGGGCTCTAGAGCACAGGCTCAGTAGTTGTGGCGCATGGGCTTAGTAGTTGTAGCTCGAGGTCTCTAGAGTGCAGGCTCAGTATTTGTGGGACATGGGCTTAGTTGCTCCACGGGATGTGGAATCTTCCCAGACCAGGGCTTGAAGCTGTGTCCCCTGCATTGGCACATGGATTCTTAACCATTGTGCCATCAGGGAAGTCCTCTGACCCACAGAATTATGATTGTAGAGACAACATAGAAGCTGTGCCTCAAGGTGCGAGGAGTTTTAGCTTTTCGGTTATAGTTTAGCAGATATTGACCTTCCAATGAAAGCTAACTTTAGCAACACAATACTTCCTCTGATGCAAAACCCTCACAAGTCTCAGGATCATCTAATTCTGGTCTTAGCTACTGTCCATCCCGAAGTCTTAAGAGAGCGTTTATCATCTTCTGCTGTGCTTTTCTCATTGTGCAGTGACACATTGCGTTGTAGGGGCTACAGCACATGAACTGTTTGCTGCCAGATGTGCCTGTGAATGTGCTCATTCTACCGAATTTGTCATCCCGGGAAAGATTTGGAGAGATAGAAACACTTGCCCTCCTACAAAGAATTTGAGATTGATCCATTAAACTTACTGTAGCAAAAATACAACATGTGGGATCATTTTATCCTTGCTTTGAATTTTCACATGTTTAATGCAAATCTGTGCTAGTCAACAATTCAACATAGAAGCAAATAAGGTTTCCATCTCAGTGCTTTCAAGCATTGAAAACAAAAATATGTACACACATATTTTTTGTGCGTATATATTTTTGATACAGAAAATCCAGTTTCTCTGTAGCAGGATTTCTGACTTACAGAAACAGTGAGATACTAGATGTTGTTTTAAGACACTAAATTTGTGGTAATTTGTTATGCAGTATAGAGTTGAATATACTCATGCATTCTTGTGTCTGTAACTTCAGTAGAATACCACAGTCTGTACCATATGAGATCAGCCATGATTTCTCTAAAAAAAACTTCCATATTTAATAATTATTTAACATTTTAAGGAGAAATATTTAAAAAGGAAATTATTTCATTTCTATATTCTGTGCCCTGGCTCTTTTAAAATGAGCATCTTAGTAGACAGAAGAAAAAGAGCTATTCTCCCCCGACTTACAGTCTTTAAATGCTATGGTTCTAAAGCAGCATTATAATTCAGAATCATTTGTGAAAGTTATTAAAAAGTTACAAGAGAGACTTCCTAGGTGGCACAGTAATTAAGAATCCACCTGCCAACGCAGGGGACACAGGTTTGATCCCTACTCCAGGAAGATCCCGCATGTCTCAGAGCAACTAAGCCTGGGGTGGCCACAACTATTGAGCCTGTGCTTTAGAGCCCATGAGCCACAACTACTGAGCACACAACTACTGAAGCACACGTGCTTAGAGCCCATACTCCACAACAAGAGAAGCCACGGCAATGAGAAGCCTTCGCACCACAACGAAGAGTAGCCCCCGCTCACCACAACTAGACAAAGCTCGTGTGCAGCAATGAAGACCCAACACAGCAAATAAATAAATAAATAAATAAATAAATAAATAATAAATTTGTTTTTAAAAAAGCTACAAGAATAATTAAAACCAATTGTCAATCCCTTAATATTTGGGCTGACTGAATAAGTATCTTCATGTTCTCTATCTTAGAAACTTTGGCAAGGGAACAAGTAAGAGCTGGTATCTTTCCTCAAAGGGAAGTAGCCTTTTTAAGGACTGTAAAGGCAAATCTGATGTACACCCCTAATCAACAGTCACTGCTTTAATGGTCTTTTGGTTGCTCCAAGACAGATAAGGTCTGACATTCAAGGCTGTTCACAGTAGGAATCCATTTATCTTCCTAGCATCCTGCCCTGCATTCCAGATACACTAAAATGTTCAGTTCTCCAAACAGGTGATAAAATCTAATGTTATTTGGTCTATGATCTAGCTGCAATGTCCTTTCCTACTTTTTCCCCTAGCTAGTTTCTTCTGTTCCTTTAAGCATCACTTCCTAAGCCTGTGTCAGTGGACACTCCTGTCATGCTACAATCATGCTACAGAATTCATACTTCTTTTAGCACCAAGAATGTTATGCTGTGATGCTTTACACATATATTTATCGTTTTCATTAGACAACAGTTTTTTGAGCTCAGGGTAAGTGTCTCATTCATCTTTATAGGCCAATGCTGTAAATATATATGCATAAATATATATATGCATGTATCAATATATATATTTATATGTAAATGTTATTAGTTAGTATCTATGTAGTAAGCACTGTATAGATAATTTTTGAAGCAATGCATTTAATTTTTAAAATGTCTTTACAAAAATAATGAGTCCTTCAGATGAAGATTTTATTCCATAATAATTTCTGTAAATGGGATTGTTTTTTTTATCTGTCACCCAGTTCTTTAATCATACACTAGTCTAGATTTTTTTATGACAGTAGCTGTGGATACTACTAACATTTACACTCAGTTGACTTAAAGTAAAGCAGATTACCCTCCATAATGTGGGTGGGGCTCTTCCAATTATTTGAAGGTCTTAAAAGACTGAAGTTTCTTGAAAAGAAGCAATTCTTCCTCAATACTGCAACATACAAACCATGCCTGAGTTTCCAGACTGCTGATGCATCTACAGATTTTGGATTTAAGACTGCAACATCAACTCTTACCTGAATTTCCAACCTGCTTAGCTAATACTGCAAATTTTAGATATATCAGCCCCGCAATTGCTTGAGCCAATTGCTTAAAATGAATCATTCTTTAGATATATGGATGATAGATAGATAAATAGGTAGATAGATATCTCTTAATGGTTCTGTTTCACTGGAGAACTCTAACAGTAAATAAATTTTTATTGATGATGGCTTAATATTTACCCTGTCTTAAAAATGATCAACTCAACAGGAAATTTAAAAGAATTCCTAATCACTTTATTTTGAATTTTAAACAAGATTTTGAATCATAAATAAGATTTATCCTTTGAAATATTTTTTAAATTTCTTTTCTCAATGAAAATAAAGTAAAAATGTCAGATCTATAAAAATTTACTGTGGTGAAAAGAGGAAAAATATAAAGCCAAAGTGCATCTCACTTAACTTTCCTTATGTAGCCATGCTAATGCTTAAACCTAAGCCTTGATTTTGATAGAGGATTAAATGAGTTAAAGATGTCATAATGAGATAAATTGCTTTTAAAAAGGTTTTTATTGATATATGGGCAGGGATTTTTTTTTTTTTTTTATGCCTTTACAATGTGTTCTTTGGCAGAATAACTATATGAAATGAAAAGTATTCCTTTTAATAGATACATGTCTTGTGGAAATACTCAGAGCAGTAGAGTTTGTGGTATGCAGATTAATGCCCCCTCCACCACCCCAAAAAGATGTTCATATTCTAATCACCACAATTTATTCTTACGTTATTCTCTATAGGAAAAAGATGTTTGTTGCAAATGCGATTAAGTTAGGGTTCTCGAGATGCTTAGATTAACCTGGGCCCAATTTAGTCACATGAATCCTAAAAAATGGAGAACCTTTCCCATCTATGATCAGAGGGAGACATAACTAGGGAAGAATGATCAGACAAATAAAAGCCACTGGCTTTGAAGATGAAGGAAGTTAGCCATGAGCCAGGGAATGTGGGTGGCCTCTGGAAGCTTGAAAAGATGAGGAAACAGATTCTCCCCAGACCCTCCAGAACAAGGTGCTGACACCTTAACTTTAGTACCGTGAGGCCTGTGTCAGACTTCTACAGAAATGCAGGATAATAAATATGTGTTGTTTTAAGCCACCAAGTTTGCAGTAATTTATCACGGTACCATTAGAAAACTATACAGAGCCTTTCAAAATAATTATGAGATGGAGACATATCCATAAAGTTTAAATAGGAAAGAAAGAAGAACAAGGTTAATTTTCAAAGTATTTTTTCCATACACTGCAACACTGATAGCCCAAAGTGGACAACTACTTGTTACATTGATAATCCATCTAGGACTTCCCTTTCTCTGCACAGTTCAAATAAAGCCATCTAGCACTTGAGAAAGTGTTTGGTCACACCCCTAATGGTTTACCACCAGCAGGCAATTGTGAGCACACTTTGGATGTTTTAGCTGGTGACTGTGCAAAGCTGCAACTTCCATATTATTTCCAAGGAGTAGACCTCAGTTCAGAGCTGTAGCCAATTTATTTGCACTATAGGGCATTATTTGAGGAAAGATAGAAATTTTGGACCTCATATTACTGTCTTCCTTCCTAGCTTACTACTGGCTGAAATTCTTGTCTTAAATGTTTCTAAGAAGTAGCTTTGCAATGGCGTTGCCTCCAATGGGCCTCAAATGTAATATCCAAAGTGAAATGCTAGCTTAAAGAGGCACAGTGAGTTCATCTAAATGGATGTTCATCTGTGGAGCTCCAAAAGAATGATACTGATGACAGTCAATTTTCCAAGTATATCAGTTTTGTGAAAATAAGATAAAAAGATTTCTTGACTGTGGATGTTGAATGAATAATTAAACTATGAGTTGTTCACTGAAGAACTATTGTTCTAAGCTACCCTGTTCCCTAAATAGAGGCAAATGAGTCAAGGAAAGGTAAAGATAAAATGGAGATAATGCCTGTCCTATCACACAGGGTTATTATGAGGATAAAATTAGATAAATTTAAAATGTTTGAAATAATATACATATGGAAAAACAAGACTTTATTAAAAACAGCAAAGCTACTGAAAAGAAGCAGAGATGGAAGAAAAGTTTTATATCTTTTGTAATGGTAATTTATAAAAATTTTGAAAGGATTCAATAATAAAAATAGCTTTAATGCATTTTTCTACCTTAAAAAAAGTTTTGTTTCAATCTTTAAAAATGTGAGAATTCAAAAACAACTCATTATCACTATGCTTTATGCATTGTTATTCTCTGATGTTATCTAATTCCCAAGTGTTTTGAACCCAGTGCTCTCCATTACAACAAAATGGGAAACACATACTCAGTTTTCAATTTCTAGTATCTGTATTAAAAAGGTTAAAAAAGGTGAAATTAATACAAATAATACATTTCAATCAGTCCAATGTATTCAAAATATTATTTCAACATGGAATCAATACTGAAATTATTATTAATGTATTTTACCTTTTCTTTTTACTATGTCTATAAAATATGGTATGCAGATCATATTTTGAACTAGCCACATTTCAAGTATATAATAACCAGATGTGGTTAGTGGTTACCATATTAGAAAGAATAGTTCTAAATGTAATGCTTTTACTATCCTTGGTTTAAAAAAAAAAAAAGGCTGGCCACCTAGTGCAAAGGTTTATCCATTTGATATCTAAGAAAACAACTTGATATACTCTTGTCTAGGGACCATCAATATGTGGCGGAGGTATGGGCTGTTGTGGGCACTGACCTCCTTTCACAGCTTCACAGTTTCAACTAGAGTCATTCCAGTTTATTCTAATTTGTTATTTTATGTTTCTATATCATTCTTTTTGAGCAGACTTTCCTTGATAAAAAAAAAAAAATCTCAAATAACAATGCCTCAAGGCAGTGATCACAAAATAGAACTTATACTAAGAAAGAAACACAGGGATATCATATATTTTGGACGTGTACAATATTTTTATGATTATTTTTCACATTAACAGCTACATTTGTAGCTTCTTTAAAAAAAAATAACACATTCTTTGCATGCCTGCTTTTCAGTCATGTATACACTCCTCTGCATCTAGTACCTTATACTAGCCCTCAATACTTATTTGTGTTACCTATCAACTTCCTGCAGGAAAAGCAATTTTTAGTGTGTGCTCTAGTTAATTTAATTATAGGTAGCTTCCAAGATCTGGCACCCAGAATATCTGTTCATATGAAGAGAAAGTCTACAATTAGTTTTTCTCCAGCTACTTGAACAACAGTAAAGAGTACAGTTGGTCAGGAAATCGCAAATTTTATCACAACCAAATACACATTCCCTTATTAAATAATTCTGATAGATGTACCAAAGATAGTAATCCAGCTATATGTATCAGACTTTAAATGAATACTAAATAAAACAGTCATTTACCATCTAGTATTACTTGATAAACTGAATTGATAAAATCCGAGAAAAATAATTGTTATACCAATGTCATTTCAAGGTAAAATGGTCTCTATGTAACTGAGAAGTTGATTGGTAAGGAGAACTTTCACTTCTGAAAGAGTAACAAAGAAAGGATTTACTTTCATCTGAAAAACCTAAGAATCAGAACAAAGTAAAAGAAAACGTATTTTTAAAACCACTGGACACTGGACAATGAAGGATAGCAAACCATGAGATATAGAAACAACTAGAAGAGCACTGCTGTTGTATTAAACTGCCTTGAGCAGGGCTGGCTTCAAAGCCATGAAACCAGTGCAGCTGCACAGAGTCCAATACTTCGTGCAATACCTGCTGTCACTGTCTTGAAATTCTTAATAATATTTGAAAAAGGGCTCTTGCACCTTCTTTTTGTGCTAGACCTGCAAATTATGTAACTGGTTCAGTCTTAAGACTTTCTGTATCACAGAACAGAATGGGGGATTCCCCATTTTGAGAAGATGGCACTGAGGGTGCAGGGAGACAAAGATAACTAGCATTGACAAAGTAGGATACCAGAGAGGAGAGGTACACACAAAGAGAGAACTCCAGAAAATCATAGATGGTTTCATTTTAGTATTTAGCAGACATATGGAAAAAATCCAGGAGGCTCAGGAAGAAAAACCTGAAAGAGTCACAGGAAATAGTGATTTGATCTCACACTTGTCTGAGAATAGTGACAATTCCCACCCCTCAGAGTTGAAACCAACATAATTCATGGGCATTGAATCAAAACTTCAGATAAATTCTGCTTTGGTCCAAGCTAACAAAATTGAAAAGCAAACCCCAAAAGATCAGGCTGTTTTCAGGTAACTTCAATACATCTTAGAACAAAGCACACTATTATTTAAAGGAATACAAAATAAAAATTCAGTTTCCAGGAAAGTAGACTTCATAGTATCTGGTATTCAATCAAAAATTACCAGGCATACAAAGAAGTAGGAAAATTCTCTCCACAATGAAAAGAATGATCTATCAATCAAAACTAATGTAGAAATAACACATAGGCTATATTAGTAGACAAGGACTTTAAAAACAGTTATTATAACTGTATTTCAGATATTTAAGCAACTAGAGGAAAGAATGAACAATTTTAGAGAGACATGGAAGGTATAAAAAGATGCAAATAAAACTTTAAGCACAGAAAACCACAATGTTCAAGATGAAAAATATAGTGGATGGGGTTATCATCAGGTTAGACACTACAAAAGAAAATATTAGTGAATTTGAAGACATAGCAAAAGAAACATTCTAAAATGAAGCACAGAGACAAAATATAAATAGTAATGTATGAAACAGAGATGTTTACAACTACAAAGAATCATATATATGTAAGGAGAGTTACCAAAGGAAAGAAAAAATAGGAAAAAGAAAAGTTCAATTGTGTTTCACAATGCAAGTGAAAGCTCTTACAGGAAAGTGATATATGTTAATTCTACTGATAACTGTTGGCCAGAACTGATCAGTGGTCCTACAAGGAGAACATTTAGAGTGTTATGTTTCCTAAAGACTGTTAATATTTAGCAAACAAAACACATTCCTGGAAATTCTTTGTTATGATGTAGTTAAGTCCAATTTTATTAGTGTATTATTTAGGGAGATAGAGAAACACTAATCACTATAATAAATAAAGTTTACAATTTCAGTAATTTAACATGGTCAAGGCTACTTTTCTATTCTGTGAATATTTGTAGCAACTGTTGCTTTCATTTAACTCTTTTCTTACAATTGAAAGTTCAGGGATTTATTTTCTTCTTGTATTTCTGCATTTTCCTAGGGCTTCAGATTATACTTCATCCAGGTTTAAAGAAAAAGAGAAGGTAGAAAAAACATTCATGCTTCCTCATTCACTTGGCCTGGAAATAACCCACATCATCCCCAGTTATATTCTAATGGACATGGCCCCAACTTATTGCAGGGAAGTATAGTTTCCACATTATAGTTTTATAGGGCTTATACATTTTTGACAGCTATCTTTTCAAAAATGAGAAATAAAAGGAACTATTTCTTGACATACACTAGGATACAACAGTATACATCCAACTTAAGATAAGGCAACCACAATACAGGCAGTTCAGGAATGGAGAAGGATGCCTTAATAATTATCCTCCATATCTCATTTTCTTTTTTGTGGTTTTCTTTTTTCAGCATTTCATTTGCTTTGACTTTAGACCATCCATCCCACATGGTTAAGACGGTAGTCTCATAGAGTCCAAGTAAGTCTCATATTTGCTAGAACCCCACACCAGAGAAAAAAATGACTCCTGGTTATTCTTATTTCAAACTACAAAAGCTTTGAGGATGGGCTATAATTTGTTTCAGTGGGGTCAGGTACTTACTTCTGGACATTCAACTTGACCAAAAGGACAAGGCATATAAGAACATGAGCACACTCTTATTAACTATATTTTTTTAATGTAGTGCTTAAAAAGACAAGGGTGTTTCCAGAAGAAAATAATTCATGATTAGAGCAAATAACAGCAAATAGACACTTTCCTTTGATGACTTTTTTCTCCTTTTTAAATGATTTCTCCCACTTAGAAATTCCTAATTGCTACCAGCAACCAACTACCAATCATGACCAGTTATGTAGTTCAACAGTTGAGAATGTTTTCCTCAAGTTTGCAACTCCAATTTCTTCTTTCCCCTCCATCATTCCATTGGTACAGGCACTCCTTAGCAGAGTGAATTGAGGCTATTGTGCATGAGCATTCCAGCTCCCTGCTGTATCAGTGAGACTGTATTTATATCTAAATCGTTCATTACCTCTTTTCTCTTAGTTTCAGGAACTATATCTTTTTAAATTTGAAGTTTAGTATCTCCATCTGTATTCTTCATCCTAAAATCTCCAGATCATTCATGCCAGTGTTACTTATTTTCTTATATCTTCAATTTCTTTTTCTCTGTACATTCTTTTTTGGCACAGTCTTATCCACATTACATATCTGTTTCCTACCTAGGAGATGGCATGATTATCTGTAGTAACGGTGAATACCAAACTGGGCTGGACTTTGGGCTCACTTGGGGATTACAGCTGCTACTAAAGATTCTGAATTAATTGTAAGGGGTATAAACTGTGTACCGAAAGTCTTAAAAGTTGTTCCCAGGTGATTCTAATAAACAAAAGTTTGAGAAACACTGATCTATAAATTTCTTAGCCAAAATCTGATTCATCGTTTATTTAGTCTCTAACTACACTGGTCACATACAATTAAAACAAAACAAAACAAAACAAAAAATCCTGTTACTCTCACTTGTTGACTGTTAAATTTATTCCTTTTGTATATGAACATTACCACCTCTTTATTTGAGGAACTCCTCATTTCTCAGGATTATTTTATTAATAAAATTAATATTGCTAATCTTGATCTGCTTCCTGGTCAGTAAACCCTGCAAACTTGAGGTAGGAGATAGATGGGCTCCAGCTAGGCATTTACATCTCATGAGGTAAAGAAGATGAGCTCCAGGCTGGACATTCATTAACAGCCTCCTGTTTACATTTCCTGAGGCAAGAGGCAAAAAGGCTCCAAGACTACATATTTATGACTGGACTCCTGTCTATATTTCAATATCTGCACTTGGATATAAGAAAGAGCAACAGGAATAGGGTAAATAACTGGATATTGGACACTTTTATGGCAGGGACAGAATGGGGCTCAACCCTGTTAAGAGGTCAAGAAGTCATACACTCCCCATCCTTGGGACAAGGGAGACGTTAAATATGCATAGAAAGGCTCCTTGGAGGTCAAAAAGGTGGGGGGGACACCACCCCATATTATGTCATGCTAAGCCTTTCCTATAGGCCTCCGGGCTGAAATCTGTCTTGGAAAAAAGTTGTGCACACATGTTGAGGAGGGTCCTAGGGCAGGTCAGATATAGAAAAATAAACCAGATAATTGGCCAAAGGTAAACAAAGAGCCGGAAGAACTGCCCTATATAAATGACTTAACTGCCTCTTTACTGCCTCCTCCTCATTAGGGGGGCACACCAACACCCTTTCTCTATGGGTGTGCATCTCTGCCTTGCTTCTGTCTTAATTAAACAAACTGTTTCTCTGTGTGCTCTCCCAATCGTTATGCTGTCTCTAATAATAAACTTTGTACTTGCTTTTATAGTTTTAGCCTCCATGAGAAATGCATTCTTCACTGGGGCAAGAGCCAGGGAAAAATAGCTTCTAGCTTCTAGCCCTTGCTGGTCTGGTGGCTAGGACTCCTGGTTTTCATCCAGGCTACCCAGGTTCAATTCCTGGGCGGGGAATTAAGATCTCACTTCACACCACTGCTTACTGCTGTCTCATTGAGATCAAACTGTCATTAGACTACTCTTTGTAAATCACAAAGCAGATATTCCACACCTGATCAAAAACATTTGGAAATTCACTACTGTGTTCAGCCTGAAGTCCAAATGCTTTAGTTGGATACATAAAACTATACTTAATCTGGTACCTGCCTAGCTCTTTAGTCATCTACTATAGCATGCTCCCTCCATCTCATGCTTTACCAACCCAATCCCTGTGCCCTCACTAGTGTAAATTCTTGGATTTCAACAATTAGCTGAAACATCAGCCTCTCTATCCCATTTATTCTACTTTTCAGTGTTTCAACTTTCCACTGCATATCCCAAT
The DNA here is from genome assembly GCF_030028045.1 of Hippopotamus amphibius kiboko. Classification (NCBI taxonomy): domain Eukaryota; kingdom Metazoa; phylum Chordata; class Mammalia; order Artiodactyla; family Hippopotamidae; genus Hippopotamus; species Hippopotamus amphibius. The sequence continues at coordinate 95,180,289 of NC_080195.1, read as the reverse complement.
TCAAGTTGAATTGTTACCCTCTGTTTGATGCCATATTTACCTGTTGTCTTTTTACATAAGATCTACAAGTTTTGTTGCATTATTTGTTTATAGGTTTAGTTTCATTCTCTAGATTTTAAGACCCTTAAAGCCAGGGGTCATATATTATACATCTTTGTATTACACTTATGCCATTGAAGTAATCATAACTGGATGAATAGATACTATACCTTCCAAAATATTAATTCCACTTAGGAAGAGAAAATATAATAGTGGAAAGTAATGATTTTCTAATGATGAAATTTCAAGCATCAGGAAATATTTTGTCAATGATATCCTCAAATTAGATGATAGTCTGCACTTATCCATGTATAAGTAGCACCTACATTTCACTCAAGATGGCCATGTTATAACTTCATGGGTTCCTTCACATATCTGATCTAGAACAGCTGTTCTCAAAAGCGTGATCCCTGCACCAGCAACATCATTGCCATCATATACCCTTTCAGATATTTCTGATGTCCCAAAGTTTGAGAACTACCATAAAGGTCAGAGAAAGAGCTCATGTTTGTTGCCTGACTTACTTTTTTCCCTTTACATCATGTATGATGATTGGGAAAGCAAGCTCTAAACGTGAATTATAGCCAACATGCATCATTTGGGTAGTATGAGGAAGTGGCTTAATCTTTTGAACCTAAATTCTCTAATTTATATGATGGGGTAAAATATTGCCTACATTTGAGTTGCTGTGAATATGAAATGAGTTAATCCATAGAAAACATCTACCACAATTCATGGAGTAAATGCTTAGCACAATGCTTGCTCAGAAATTTTAGCTGTTTTTTTTTCCCCTTTTGATACTATTGCTGCTATTTTCACTACTACTATTATTGTTACAGTACTATTTTTAATACCACCATTATCAATAGTTTTACAGTTCTTAAAAAATAACTGCGAAGTGTTATATTTAGTATCCTATTAGATAGGTGGAAACAGTCTAGAAGAGGTAGATTAATAAGATCACACAGCAATTATGAAGTGAAACCGGGATTAAACAACAGGTCAGTCTGACAAAACCAGAGAACACAGTTTTCATAGTAAATTGTGCTACTTAAATAATATGCATTTCAAGTAAGGATGGAATACTTAACTTTAAGAAATGTTTAGTACGTAAGTGAAAAGGAAGTTTGGTCATTTGATAAAAACTACAGATACTATTAAATACTGCCAGGTTAGTGTCTTCTCAAAGAATCGTAACTCAACATGTCAAAGTAGAAGGGCAGTTAAAATATGGCAAGAAATATACAATTGTTAAAGGCCTATTCATTTTTTTTTTCTTTTGACATTTGTAGGTATGAATGTCAACACAAATTCAAGTGTATAAAAGAAACAACATATTTTCCCCGACAACTCAACTTATCTATTTTGAATGCCCATAGCACTGAGGTTGAAGATTTTAACTCACTCAGTCTAGGGTTTTTAAACAGTGCTGAGATTTTGTTGGGTTCACTTAATCCTTGATGTAATACCTCTACAGGGAAATCTTGAGATTTTCTTCATCCCATCTGATCTTCAGTCATTCATTCATTCAGGTCATCATTGAAATATTCCTCTTTCCTGTCTGCTGACTTTATTCAGATTCTATTGTTCTTGCTGCTATATTCACACCAATCCTGAAGCCATAGGTACCTTCTCTGGCTTCTTTGTCACCCTGGGGATAGAAGTCCTGGGAAGCTTATTTATGGCCCATATGTACTTAAAGTTGGAAACTTCCATTCACAGTTATGGTGGACACAGAATAGCCTAAATGCTTTGGCTGACAGAGAGTGAACTACAGAGAGAACAAGGACAACAACAAAAGTCAATATTTATCACACGCAAAAAATATTCAGCCACATTTTTACACATTGTGTATTTTCTGTACTATTGAAAGGCTTAAATCACGTCCTTAAACTCACCTTAGTCTGCGGTCATTTAAGCCCTTTAGCTTTCCTTCACAAGACAAATGAATAGTTAACCATTTAGCTGATAAGCAAATCAATTCACTGGAACATGAACTACACACAGTTTTAATATCTGTAATGTGTTTGGCAACAATGGGAAAAGTTTGTATGCACTAGAACATACATTAAATTTTTTACCCTGGAGAAAGATGAGGAGAAACATATGGTATTCACAATGTTAGTGATTAAATCTCACGAAGCATAGAAAAGAAACATTAAACATTCCTGCAAAATGGAATTAAATAATATCAATAATGGTTCATATAGTCACGAGGAATTACGTGGAAGAAAAAGGTTTAACAAGAAAATGTGAGTTGAAATGGACAAACGTATCCCAAATGGTAGAAATAAGTTCAAAATGCCATTAAGCCCAAGTCTCAGCTGTTAGTTCTGAAGAATTGACTGATAATATATTAATTGGCTTTGGGGCCCTACACACTCACCAAAACACACCCACACATACACACAACCATGCACAGATGCTTTACTTTTGATAGATGATTGTAATAAACTTCAGGTCATAGTTTTAATTATGTAGGCTTATTTATTGCACCAAATAATTCATTCATTTATTTCAAATTTGTCTTAATAATGAAGCTGATATTTTCATCATCTATGTAAATGAAGTAGTAGTTTATCAGATTGAACAAGCTGACTTCATGATCTGAAACTCAAATATTTAATTCCAGTGTTAAGCTAACTCATAAGACTGCTACTTACCCAGGAAGAAAACAGAAACTTTCACAGAATAGATGTTTAATGAATATTTATTTTGAATGAATAAATTTTAAAGTAATGAGGAAAGGATAAAGGGAGAGAATGAGGAACAACAAAAATGAAGTTAGGGAGAGGAGGAAGGGGAAGGCAGGAAGGAAAGTTGGAAAAGAAGGAGGTAAGGAAATACAGAAAGAAGTAACGAAAAAGAAGAATTTTTTTAATATAAATTATTTATTTATTTATTGGCTGTGTTGGGTCTTCATGGCTGCACAAGGGCTTTCTCTAGCTGCAGCGAGCAGGGGCCACTCTTCATTGTGGTATGCAGGCTCCTCATTGTGGTGGCTTCTCTTGCTGTGGAGCATGGGCTCCAGCTGCATGGGTTTCAGTAGTTGGGGCACATGGACTCAATAGCTGTGGCTCCCAGGCTCTAGAGCACAGGCTCAGTAGTTGTGGCACTCAGGCTTAGCTGCTCCATGGCATGTAGTATCCTCCCAGGGCAGGGATCGAACCCATGTCCCCCACACTGGCAAGCGGATTCCTAACCACTGACCAACCTAGGAAGTTCAAGAAGAGTTTTTAGAAACTTCGGTGATAAATACACAAAACTACTCCTTGATACTGTTCTTACTATTACCATTTGTAAACTCTTCCTTCAACATAAACATAAATTTGTACTGTGGTATCAGCTAATTCTTCACAGTAGAGACAGAGAATCCTGTTTCTTTCAATATTACCATATTCTTCCAAGTAGTTTAATCCCAGAAGCTATTTTTAAAAATTCACTTTCCTTTGACACACATTTCAATAGCTCCTTTATGAACTATTGATACTTTCCTCTAAAGCATCCATGATTCTTTTAAATTTCTGCTTCTACCACCCTATTTAGATTTTTATCTCATCACTTTAATGATTTCCAGACATTAGACTCTCTCTGTAGACCAAGCGAAAAGGCATTTAAAAGCTATCCTAGACCTGTCTGCTAGAGAAACGTTCTGATATACTACAAGTCTGGTGGAGAGCTAGTAGGTTGACTTTCTAGACTAGAAGTCATACTGTTGTTAATGATTTGACTTTCTGGGCTCATTGCTGCCGATTGTGGGTGAAAGTTCTATTTTTATAGATGGTCTGTGGGCTGGAAAACAACAACAACAACAAAAAAAGAACAAAGAAAAACACCCACACACAATGTGAGAGCTGTGAGTTCAGTTTTATTTGTAGCTTACTGTGGCCTATAGCCCAGGAGAGAACCTCTCAGATAGCTCTGAGGGACTGCTCTAAAAAGGTGGTGGGGAGGAGGTCAGTACATAACAGTAAATGATTTTGATGAAGGAGGGTGCACGCAAACAGTCATACATCTCAGTAGAAGGTTGATACTAGTCATGAGGAGCAAACGTCTCCGTTAGTGATTTTACTGCTTTCCTAGGTTTGAGAAGATGCAAGAAATTGGGTTCATAAAATTGTCTCCTAAGGATATCTAATTAAGTGAAGGCCTCATTCCTGATCTCTGCCTTGAACTCTTTTCAGGATGTGTTAAAGGTCATCGACTGCAGTGGTTAGTGACTTCATCCTTACAGAAACAGACGGCAAGTGGCATTCTTTAGTTTGCAGGCCTAAGCATTGTCCACTTGTCTAACCAATCTCTAATATGAAATCTCACACAATCTGGATATACGTGATTTTTCCACATGATTATAACTAGATGAAGCTTCATTGCAAAGAGCATTACAGAGGTGATGTGTACTTTCATTGTTTTGCATATGAAGGTACATAAAGTCATTGTATCTCATTATTTGTGTGCCAAGTTGAATCATTTGGATATGGAATTGTTCACCAGATTTCTTCATTGTAGAAAATTTTTCACTCTTTGCCATCTCATTATCTCATTCTTTCTCTGCATATTAGCTTTCATTGTTAAGTAAAGACGAGCTTTTTCTTTACCCTACTTCCTCCTTTGTTAAAACATCATTACTGATCCCCGAAAACTTTTGTTATTTGAATTCTTATAATGCATTACCCTCAATCATTTTCTTAATTCTTTCCTTCTGTTTTATTTTTTTTTAATACACAGCCTGTATTAAAGTTGGCCCATGAGAACACATTTTCACCAGGTTTTGTCCTTTTCACACATTCACATCAGAATCTGAACACACACTTTCTTCCTAGAACAGCATATTACATGCTTATCTTCCACTTTGTCCCAAATATAGAATCAGCCATTTCTCCAAAGAACATTGGTGCCTTTTATTGGGAACACATTATTACTTTACTTTTAATGCAGAGAAAACTGGAATAGTATTTTCTACCTTGCTGAAGGTGTTTGCTAAGAAAAAGTTACACTAAAAATATTAATCTTAACATTAAAATTTCTGTAACGACCAAATAATCATTATCAATATAACATATACCTCCAAATTACTTATAATGTTCTAAGCAGTTACTGGGTTATTGAACCACCTTGATCTCTGTGCTTACCTTTGCATAAGTAAATACACATGAGTATTACCAGACGGCATTGGTAAAATAAGGTAAGAATTGCAAGGGACAAAGTTTGTTCAGTCAGACGTTTCTTTACCAGGAACTTTCCATTTGCAATATAGTAGTAAATAAAAGTAGAAATATCAAATTTTCTTTCCTCTTTTGCTACTTTCTTGTTCCCGGCTCCTTCTCCAGGCTCTCCGCTCCCCGCCCTCCCCTCCTCGCCCCGCCCCGCCCACCCCAGACCCGTCTGTCTGCTCTGCACCCGACGCAGCTTCAGCACCTCGGCCCAAAGCAGTGCTACAGTAGCCATCCTGGGGGCTTCCAGAAGAATTCGGCAGCCGCTTTAGCTTCTCCTGAAGAACAGCCCCTTGGTAAGCTGCCTGACCCTCTAGGATACTGCTCATACACCCGGAGTGGCTGCCGATCTGAGCCATATCGAGACCACAGCGTTGGTGAAAGGCTACCTCGGACCTGAGCAGGTGCAAGACTGCCTGAAGGGCTGCGATGTGGCTGTGATTTCTGCGGGAGTCCCAAGAAAACCAGGCATGACACGGGATGACCTGTTCGACACCAATGCCAGGATCGTGGCCACCCTGACTGCTGCCTGTGCCCAGCACGGCCCCGAGGCTACGAGCAGCATCATTTCTTTTTTGTTTTTATATAATTGAGAAATTTTTAGTATGCAATCATTGATTTTTTCCCCCTAGCTGTATCATTTCAAACCCATTAACTCCACCATCCCAATCACAGCGGAATTTTTCAAGAAACATGCGGTATATAACCCCAATATAACCTTCGGGTTGACAATCCTGGACATTGTCAGAGCCAACACTTTTGTTGCAGCACTGAAGGGTTGGGACCCGGCTTGAGTCAACGTTCCTGTCATTGGCGACCATGCTGGGAAGACCACCGTCCCCCTGATCTCTCAGTGCACCCCCAAGGTGGACTTTCACCAGAACCAGCTGACCACCCTCACCAAATGGATCCAGGACGCCGGCAGGGAGGTGTCAAGTCTAAGTCCGGGGCAGGCTTTGCCACCCTGTCCATGGCATATGCCATGGTTTGTCTTCTGGTTTGTCTTCTTCATCGTGGATGCGATGAACGGAAAGGAAGGAGTCGTCCGTTGTTCTTTCGTTAAGTCCCAGGAAACAGACTGTCCATGTTGCTCCATATCGTTGATGATGGGGAAAAAAGACATCAAGAAAGAATCTAGGCATCGGCAAAATCTCCCCTTTCGAAGAGAAGATGATCACCAACGCCATTCCTGAGCTGAAAGCCTTCACCAAGAAAGAAGAGGAGTTTGTAAAGAACGTGACATGAGAAGGTGATTAGCGAGCAGTCCGTTTCCTTAACTTATTAAGACATCATGTCAGTGTAAAGCCATCTCAGACAGTTTGTTCTTTTCTTTTTGTTTTGATGATGAGTATTGTATTAACAAACAAACCGTTCCAAATCTCGGGCCAGTCTATCGGTGCATCAATAAAAGCAGGCTTTGATTTTCTTTTTCAAGGTCTCCTCCAATTAAAAAAAATTCTTTCAAATATTTGCGTGTGGGAGAAAACAAATGCCAGGGAAGAAGAAAAAAGTATATGTAAAATTTTTGAACTACCCCAGGCAGAGAAAATATTTGCTAGTAGTCACATCAGGAAGATTTTTGGATATAATAAGATAAAAATTAGCATTTTTATATGAAACAAAGTTTAGAAAATAATTAGATTAATTTAATTATCTCATTACTCTGTGTGAGGATGTTGCAGGATGACCTAAACAAACTTTTTGTGCTCGAACTGATACATGATAAATGAGGTAAAATTTAAATTATATGCTACATGTAACTGGCTTGTAAAATGAGAGAAAAACAGCAAGACTTAGGGGAAAGTTCAGAAATCAATTAAAAATTGAGCAATTTATTCAAATAATTTTGCAGTTTAAACGTGACCTTTTTATCTTTTAGGTCAAACAGATCATGTATTTCTAACATACTAAACTATCAATAACTCATGTAATATTCCTCCTAAACATGTAAAAAATTCTACTACAGCAATAAATTACTGGGATGCTGTGAAATGATGTTATAATAATTTCAGTTGGCTTGAAGGAATTGGTGTTTTATTTAATATTAAAATAATTATTTATTATGAGAGTTTTCTACATTATTTCCAAGTTTTATGTTCCTTTTCAAAAGAAGGACTGTTTGAAAACATTGAGGGACTTCCCTGGTGGCATAGTGGTTAAGAATCTGCCTGCCAATGCAGAGGACACTGGCTTCAGCCCTGATCTGGGAAGATCCCACATGCCATGGAATAACTAAGCCTGTGTGTCACAACTATTGAGCCCGCATGCTGCAACTACTGAAGCCTGTACGCCTAGAGAAGTCACCACAATGAAAAGCTCACACAACCCTGCTAGCCAGAACTAAAGAAATCCCGTGCACAGCAACAGAAGACCAAACACAGCCAAAATAAATAGGTAAATAAATAATAATAATAATAAAATACATAAAATCAAATAGAAAAAATTTAAAAACATTGAAAATGTTGAGGGCAGTCATCAAAATGGAATTGCCTCTAAAAATTAAACACGTGTATTTGCTTAATTTTTTTAAGTCAACTCTGATTTTACTGGAAAAGTCACTGAAAATGTTGTATAGATTAAAATATAAAATCAAATGATACAGTTGATCTTCAAACTGAAGAATAAAGAAAAAAATTAAAGTAGAAATTTTATCTAGACCTGTTTTCATTTCTGTCTGGCACATTTATTGATTTAAGAAACCTCTGTTTCTAGCATATACTGAAAATGAATTAAAAGAAGGAATATGGAAATGTGTTAATAATAAGAATTGCATTGCACATTTACTATGTGCTGACACTGTTGTGTTTTGACTAACCCATCTATCCTTCTGACAGCCCTGCAAGAGGTATACTATTACTGTCACCATTTTGTGGAGGGGAGAACTGAACCTCAAGTTAATGAAATAATTCACCCGCAGTCACTTAATCTTGGGTGATGGAGTTCAGGCCCCAAAATAGGCAGTATTATTCCACAGTTTCTTGTTCTAAGTCATGAGGTAATAAGCCTTAAAAATAGATTCAGAACAATTTATTTATAAATGCAAGTTATAATGTTGAAATGCCTACACATTGTAATATAAAATATTTTTTGTTACAAATTTTACAGAATGAAACTAACTTTTTTTAAATTTAAATGATTTGCCAAACAATTGAGAAAGAGTTGGAATTGGGAACAGATTCAGATTTTCTGAAATTAAATTCAGTTTTTTTTTTTGTAAGAACGTAAAGCCTACTAATAAAATTTTTAGAATTATGATTGATGAAATTAAGGGGGAAAAGGTATTATTATAATAACAGTAAACATATATAATGCTTACTGTGTGCTATCCACTTTTCTAAGTATTATGTATTTTAATATATTTAATCTACAGAACAACCATATGAGATAAGTTATTACTATTACCACTTTTGAGATAAAGCAACTAAGGTACAAAAAGAATAAATTCACTTCTCAAGGTCACAAAAGTGATAACTAGCAAAGCCAGGATTCAAACTCATGAAGTTTGGATCCAGAGTTCTTGCTTATGAGTCCAAAGAAATGTCCACATATCAGTTTTGTGTCTGGGAGGATTTCTAATAGTAGAACTGAGGAAGGCAGAGAAAGCAAATGCTGTTTCATGTTTTCCCCGCAAGAAATGGGGGAGATGAGTGAAAGTTTTACATATGCTATGTCTGAATTGTCAAAAAGTGTGCTATACAAATGGAAATACATCTGAAATAAAAAACAATATGTGGGACTAAATCCTAGCCCAGAAATCAGAATAAAAACTTGTAATTCAGCTACTACAGGATCATTTAAATGGAGAGAGTAGAAATAATAACATTAATAATAATAATAATTGTTATTACAATTATAATATGTACTATAATAATTTTATATTCAGGTTGTAGTTTATAGCTAGATTTCTTGTCATGTATATTACCTTATTTAAACTCATATATTATGTAATTTAATGTCAGAGACAAAGTTCTCTATAGAACAGAGAAGAATTTCAAGACAACTGAGGGAGAAGAGTCAGTCAAGGAATAAGAGTGGCTGTAGAGATGAGAACTGACCTAAATATAAACCTGAGTTTCAGTAGTGAGTGAATGCTGAGCTAGTGAAAGTGACAAGATATTCTGTACTTTCGAGAGGTTTTCAGAGAAAGAAAAGAAAGAGAGATTTTAAAGAGTTGGTCAGAATGAGAGAAGAAAATAACTTTTAGGACAAACTAGAAGAAAATAAATTTTAGGACAAACATATTTAGAGATGGAAGAAGAGAACTGACGGAGAAAAAGAAATTAAAGCTCAGAAGTGGGGAAGGGTTGGTAAATGGTTCGTGTTTCTTGTGACATGAGGGAATGAGATCAGAAACCCCCATCTTTTTGTTAGAGATCACGGACAATCTAGTAGATAAGAGAAGTTTCAGTAGGAAATATGGGATAAGGAGCTAGAACATTTTGAGCTGGATGGCTTCAGAAAGATAGTCAATAAATTAATACATTGAGAATAAGGAATGGGAGCAGAGTATTGCGAAGAAAAAGTGGCATAGACATGTAAGGAAGTGTATTAAGGGATCAGGAAGAGAAACACTTTCAATTAAGTCTATGGCATCTACTGGTCAGCTTTCTGTCTCAAGCACTTTTAGTAAGAATATAGTTCTTAATCACTTCAATCTTTTAAAATTAAAAAATAAGGCTTATACTTCCCTACCATAATCCAATATTTGATATTCCTTTCATTGTTGTGCTAAGTAGGCAAACAATGGTAAAATCTAAGACTGACTGGATTCTCAAATGGGCCAATAAAGGATTTTTGTCATCATAAAATGTTGAATGGGAAAGGATTTTTAATAGTAATTACCATAATCTACATTGGAGCTCAGAGAAGGCAGTAAAGTCAAGCACTAAGTAATTCACCTGCAATTAATGTTTTAGTGTCCATAGGGATCTCATGGTTACTCTATCGAATAATGAAAGTTGTATGTGTAACAAATTAACTTTTAAAAATCTCAATTAATTTCTCTATTTTAGTTCTATTTATTTTAATCTTTATTTCATAAAGCAATTTTTTTACCTGCTTGAGTGTCCAAAATATGTTACACAGCTCTTGAGGGAAAACAAAATATGAAAATCATTAAAAAATGAAACAACCACCACAACTGAACTCTGCTCCTTGTAACATCTAATTTCTTTATGAATTGTGGATTCCATGAAAAGTACTAGAAAAATGTAAGCTTGTGATTTTTTTAAAATCCTATAGAACCTACACTTATTGCAATGCTTTAGAAAAACACGTTTCTGGAATCCCCCAAGGAGTTATGGAAACATCTAGACACAAATTATGCACAAGAGTCAAAGAGATGAGATAGAGAGGAATATCACCTAAATTATTTGCGTCAGAATCACAGATGCATTCTCTTTGTGCAATAACAATTATTTTGGTTATTTCATCAATATAGGGTTATTCCATATACAGGATAGTTATCTGGAGTATGTATGAGATTTTTTTTTATCAAAGTTTACCTGAGTATTGTCTGAAAAACTATGGTAACAAACAAGAAGAACCCTTTAAAACCAAAATAAAAATTAATTCTCTAAGTATAATATGACCCCCAAGGACAAAGTTCACAGTGGTAAACTATTATACAGCATGCAGTTTTTATACAATTTCTTATGTCTGCTATAACAAATTACCACAAACTTCATGGCTTAATGCAATATACATTTATTATCTTACAGTTCTGGAGGCCAGAGGTTTAAAGTCAGTTTCACTGGACTGAAACCAAGATGCCTAGCTGGCCAAGCTCCCTTTGGAGGAACTAAGGGAGAATTTGTTTCCTCTCCTTTTCTGCTTCTAGAGTTATATTTCTTGACTCAGGGACTCTTCATCCATCATCAAAGTCAGTGGCATAGCTGCTTTTCTCTCTGGCCCTGCTTCCTCTACTTCTTTCACACGTCTTCTTCTGTAGTCTGTGTCAAATATCTCTAATATAAGGGTACATGTGATAGCACTTAGATCTTGACTTTATGATATCTGCAAAGTTTTTTTTTCCATATTATAACATTCACAGGTTCCATGGATTAGGGTATGGATATCTTTTGGGGATCCATTATTCAGCCTACCACAGTGTATAAGGCATACAATAATCTATAGCACAGTATCTAATGTGTTTTCCCTTTAATGTATGAAAAGGAAACTGTCAAGAAAACCCTTAATAATTGAGAACTTGATGCTGAAAGGAGCATATGGTGTCAGAAAATCATGCTTCTACAAATCCTTAGAAAACAAGGCTGTGCTCAAATTCTAAGAGCTGTCCCTTCCTCACCCACAAATCTCCAAGAATGTGTAACTATGAGGACATATCCCAGCCAGAGCACTTTTCTGTCAAAAACACTATCTAGCAAGTGTTTGCCCATGAGTGAAAGAGTAGAAATATAACAATGAAAGCAGAATATAGTGAGATCAAATGAAAATCATGAACCAGATATATCCAAAATGCAGTGAGAATAATATACTTTTCTCTACCAATTGTCTAGGATTCTTTATATTTTTGTGTGTGTATATATACATGTATGTATGTGTATATACGTATGTGTGTATATATATACACAATTGTATATACATACAAACAATTATATATATAAACTATATATATAGATAGACAGATAATAGATCATATTATAAGTATGTGTGACATGACAGTCTGTATCCCCTCTACAACTGGTAGAGACAACAATGGCAGAAAATGTAAATACAGTTTAAAATATTTCATTAGAATCACAGATCAGTAAGAGTGGGTGGTGCATACTTAGCTTTAATTTCAAATAAGAAAGGGTAATTGTGTCTTAGCAAACAAACACTCATAGACATATTTTGACATGGCTTATTGTGGCATGACATGTGCAAATTCAGATCTTCACAAATTCCTAATCAAGACATGAGGGTCAGTGTCTATGTGCCGTTAATTGGGTTATTATGTCCTGTCATCTTTTAGTTAACTCTATATGTTTACATAATATCTCTTCAACTAGAATTTTCCCCCTTTATGGGATAGAGCATAGTTTAGGCATAAGATATAAGCATGCATAGCAATACATATTCTAAGAAAAATGTTGTTTCCTTTTTGACAGTGACAAACCCAGGAGTTCAAAGTTCATTGTATTCTAAAGTCACTGAAGCAAAAATTTTCATCTCTTGTAATGCCTAGTCTAGTGCCTCATACATGGCATGTAATCAGTAAAAGTATAATGAGTAGAACTCATTAATGTAATTTGTAAAAAAATAGTCTGTACCCAGCTAAATAATTTATTTTCAAAATGAGCACAAAAAAATAGTGCTGAACATTGGGAAGTGCTTAGCCAAATAAGATGTCATGTTTTTCTGTGGAAAAATAATAAGATTCATCCATGATTTGAAGAATGTACCCTCCTTATTTTTCATCTATCCTTTAGATTCATGACTTGAATTCACAGACATTGCTTAGATGATTTGCTAAGGCTTAAGATAGCTTCTCATAATGAAGGAAGGAAGGTGGATATTATAGAGACTGTACTATGTGGGGACTGTTCTATCTGGGCACATGGCCAACCAAATTAAAAATTACATTTGTAAGTCTAGTTTTCAGATAGGTATAGTTTTGAAACTAAGTTCAGGACACTGGGATATAAGAACGCATAACCTTTGCAACTACTGAAATGAATAAGGAACGAGTCAAACCTATCTCCTTTATTTTCCTTCCTTTTTGCTGGCCGGAGTGTACATAATGGTTATAGATGGAGATGCCATCCAGGACCAGGAGAAATCCTTATGAATGGAGGCTTTCATAGACTGAGTCCCTAAAGCAGACACTGAAATGAAATTTAATATGCAAGATATTTATTAATAGTGCCTTTTGGATGATCCACAGTAGACGTTAGGAGAAGGAAACAGGATTAGAGAGAGGGAGAAGTTGAACTGAGATGCAGGTCCCACAATAGCCTCCAGAAATCATATGAGATCTTTGGAGATAGACTTGACTTTCAAAATAGTCCCATGATGAGTTAAAGTGGCCAGGGCTTTACTTCCTGTATTGATCGATCACTGGCTGTGGGTAACCCTGAGAAAGCATAAGACCTTGTGTGAGGAACTTCTTTGCAGCTGAATCAATCCCTCAGGGGCTGAACTGTGTGCTCACAGCTCACCAACAACTGGGAAAACAGATCCTTCCATGGTGGGCATCTGATGGTACATCACATTGTTCAACACAGTGGCCAAGTCCAGCTGGTAATAAATAGAGAAGTATTATGAGTCCCAGAACCCTGAGAGAACTTTCCAGTCTTGGAATTCAACCTCTGGACTTTGATATGAAAGAAAAATTTCAAACATGCTCACTGTAACATCTCCTCCACTGGCATGGTTTTTATTACCATCTTTATGACCTTGTGTCTCCAAATTTACCTCTAATCTAGATCAAGTACCTGTATTATATGGCATATGAAGTACTTGGCATTTCCATTTTAAACAATGACTGCTTTTTTAATTTCAAACTGAGCAAACTAAAATAAACATCATCCTCACACCAAACAAATTTTCTTTTTGTACTACCAATCTCAGTATATGACACAAAAATCCATGTAGATATTATTTCACAGTCCAAATTTTTAGCTCAGGAAGCATTTTACAAGATGAACTTTTTTATACCATCTCATGACATCCCCACCATTCATGCAAAATTCTTTTTACAAAAAAGTTCCCTTATACAAAGGGGCTATTTTCTCTTAATTGTCTAATCCTTTGTCCACACCGTTTTCTCTTTCTATGATGTTATACTCATCTCCCCTCCAGCTAACTTTTGGTCACTCATTTGCATTTGTAATTATTTATCTCCAAAGAAAGCATCATAATCTCTTTATATTACTGTGTCTGCAGCACCTACAAAGTGCCTGGCTCACAGTAGGTCTGTATTCATACTGAGTAGATGAATGGATGCATGCACGAATGAAAGACACCCTTCGTTCCATTTATCCCAGTTTTCTCCCCTTTCCATAGAAGCATGCCTCATTTGTCTTCCATGTTATAACAGTAGTGAAATATAAACCTGAAAAATATATTAGGATCAAATAATGAACAATGACAAATATCAGAAAAAGTAAATTGGACTTAATTTGTTAAACAGTGTGGAGCCATTGAAAATTTTTAAGAAGCCTTCAGGCAAAAACATGAGTTTTTAAATTCCAGGCTCTAGCCAATTAAAGATAATCAAAATGATCATTTCATTAATTGAATTCTTACTAGAAGTGTATGATCAGTGTTAAGCTGTGAATCATTTAATAGAAGGAACTCTGAAAGATGATAGAATATTCACTGTGCTCATTCTTCAGATAACATTAAATAGCAAGAGGGGTGAAGGAAGTGGCTTAAAACTAAGAGGCTATGATAACAATTTAGAGTGACCTCCAGGAGAGTGAAGACACAGAACAAAATGCATTAAAGATGAGATGAGGGAAATATAAGTGGAGAGGAAAATAATTTTTAAAATGCAAAAATATAAGATGTGCAAGTGTGGCAGATACATAGTGTCATAGTAGATAACAAACTAGCCATGATCAGTGATGCAGCTCCAGGGAAAGCAAATTCAATGTTGAATTCTAAGTAGAAACAGTGCACCCAGAGATGATGCAGATTCTCAAATTACATTCTCTGTTTTGTCTTTTTTTTTTACACTCTGCAATCAAGGAGCTCTGTGCAAAATGTGGGGCAGATTTGCAGAAAAGAAATATAATCTATTAAATGTTTAACTAATAAGTTAAATAAAGGAAGAGTAAATAAGAAGTGACCATACTGAAAGGTGACTAAGAGTTATGTTCTGCAAAGGGTGATGTCCAGGCCATTTCCACCAAGCTTTATAGTTTGGAAGGGATTAAGAGCTAAAAGTAACAAGACAGATTACATATGAGGGATGATTTCCTAATACTTGAAAAAATATTGGCGTAAGTTGCTCTAAAGACAAAAATAAAATTTGAGTACAACTTTCTTTGAATAACTTAAGTAAAATTCTACTGAACAGGAAATGATGCATTGAATCTTTCTGACTTACCCTTATCCATTATAAACAATTTGGTCAGAGACTTCCCTGGTGGCGCAGTGGTCAAGAATCTGCCTGCCAATGCAGGGAACACAGGTTCAAGTCCTGGTCTGGGAAGATCCCACATGCCAGGGAGCAACTAAGCCCATGCACCACAACTACTGAGCCTGCAACTCTAGAGCCTTCAAACCACAACTACTGAAGCCCGTGTGCCTGGAACCCATGCTCTGCAGCAAGAGAAGCCACCTCATCGAGAAGCCCGCACACCGCAACAAGGAGTAGCCCCTGCTCACTGTAACTAGAGAAAGCCTGCACGCAGCAACGAAGACCCAACACAGGCAAAAAATAAATTTAAAAAAATATATATCGCTCAGTGTATATATTTATACATAGAGAAAATGGTAATGGTGTGAAGAAAGACAGGGGCTAACATGGCACAGTAGAATGAATGCCAGCCTTGCAAGTGATCTTGAAAATGAAAATAATGGGTATCACCAGTGATTCATGGGTTCTCTGCTGGCAGCCATGCTGATCACATTCTGATCACACTGAATTCTCTTGATGATTCTATGGATAGACATGATCATCAATCTCAATTTTAAAAGGGGAAACAGGCTGAGCAAGATTAAGGCCACTCATTCACTGGAATATGTATCCTATATCATGTTTGTTGGACACTAAAATACATATTCCTAACCATAAATAATACTTGAGTATCAGTATCAAGAAAACAGGAGAGTCAGGTTGTTGGTTTTTCTTTTTTTTTTCTGCATCCCCAATGTTAAGAACAACAAATTTATTTAAATATTTTTTGAAATAATGTTAAAAGTGGAAAATTTTGGAAAATAAGTTGAGATAAGATGAAGAGGCTAAAGAATCTATTAAAGAGTATAACACATTCCTTACTTATTATAAATGAATGGTACATGGAATAAATAGTGTTTCCCTGAAATTCATATGTTGAATCCCTAACCCTCAATGAAATTGTATTTGGAGATAGGCCCTTTAGGAGTTAATTAAGGTTAAATGAGGGCCTAAGGTTGGGGCCTTAATCCAATAGAATTAGTGCCCTTATCAGATGATGCAGCGATATCAGAGCTCTTTCTCCACAGGCACACAGGAGGACTCAGTGGGAAGGCAGTCATTTGCAAGCTAGGAAGACTTTTCACCAGAACCTGAACCTTGCCAGAATGTTGATCTTGGACTTTCCAACCTGTACAACTGTGAGAAAATTAATTTCTCTTATTTAAGACACCCAATCAGTGGTATTTTGTTATGGCAATCTGAATAAACTGAGAATAGCTTTAATTTAAAAAGGACTGTACTAAAAATCATATAGTTTATAATGTCAGGTTAATAAGCTGTGAGCTCAAGTACAGACCTTAGCACCATAAAGGATAAAGTCAGAGAACTAGTGATGAGGATACTGGCTGTTCCTAAGGGAGTGTGATTTTTAAAGACATTGCCCACTTTGTTATTCACCTGATAAGGACCAGACAAGGAGATTTGTTGTTGTCGCCATTATTACTGAGGCTGTTTGTTTAAATCTGGGATAAGCACAATTCTAAATTATCTCTGTGTTTTTATTTTTGACACATTGGCTTCTGTTGATATTAAACAGATCAGATTTTTCAATATTCATGTAATATTTACAATAATTTCACATTTGCAGGAAAAAGTAGCATAGAATTAAGAGCATGGAATATCTATTAGGGTAGATACATTAAGAAAATCCCCTTATAGAAGTGTTTTCAGTATCATTTTTTTTAATATTCTCTTTTTTCATTTCTAATCTCACTTCAGTCAATGGCCTTAGTAGAGAGCTAAGTTCTTAGCTCTGTGAGACTAACCTGATATCTAACTTATCTTTAATTCAAGGCTCAAATGGGAATTTGATTAATGCAGAAATCTTTTAAAAAGATGAATTGGTTTGTGTTTACTTAAAATTATACAATGACATAAAAACTGGAAAACACAAATACCCTATAATGTCACTTCTTTGATTAGCCTTTTGAGTTACTCACTTTCAGTTGCAATCGATTTAAATGAGAAAATTAAATAAACAAATCACATTTTAAAATTTCTTTTAAAAATGCACTGAAAGATTAGGAGTGGTTATACATAAAAAAAGGTGGTAATGGATTATACAGAGAAAGATTTCTTCAAAATATAAATTTGTTGATATTTAGTTTTATATTATAAACTATGATTTGATCTTCCATGTCCCTCATGCCTGATTTATTTTCTGATGAGAAAAGCTTTCAATTAGGATGTGATCACTAATCCAATATTTTAAAAAATGTTCATCATTTCTTGCAGAAATAGGGTGAGAAAATACTGTTAAATCATCAAATTATCATTGGGAATTTAGGCTTTACTAATCATAACTGCAGCAAAGAATATTTGATTATGAGTTTTTAAAATGTAATACCCCCCCCCCACACACACACAATATGTCATTCTAGTTTAATTCTTACTTAGCAATATTGGAAAATTTTACTGTTTTCTTATTTTAAGTATTAAGCTTTCCTGAACCTAATTTCCTTATCTGCATTTTGAACAGAAACTTTATAGCAATATGGCAGACAGAACTGACATGCAAAGTTCCCCTTCTGTTCAAACACATAAAAATCTTTATTAAAGGAACATTTTAATTCATAACAAAGTTTCAACACAAAGCAATACAATATTTATAATTTCACTCCAGAGTAATAAAACATGTGCTATTTAGTCTTCTGTGTAACATTAACTATTATTTCAACTTATCTGGTGTAAAATATTTGTGTGTATTCAAAAAAGTAGTGGACATGTAAAGATTGAAACTTAATTAAAAGTATAATCATTAAAAAATAAAAAGCATATTCTCAAAAAATTAGATAAAGTTTAACAGTTTCATTTTAGAAGAAGGGATTATATAGAGACTCCATAATTTATCACAATCATATCAGGGACATATAAAGCCTGAAATATCATTTTTATAGTCCAAGTAAAATATCTTAGTGTAAAATAATTTTAAATAGCATGCTATGCTACACTCATGGGCTAAGCAACACCATCTTAATTTTTTATTATCTATGTAGCCTATGAGGATTGAGGGCTACTTTGAAAATGTCATTTTCAAAGTGAAAATCTTTTTTACTTATTTTAAACCACAGCAGCCAGATTATTACTGGGAAACTAATCATATCTGTAGCAAATTCCATTTTTGAAATGTGCATCTGCTAGAACCCCTGCATTTGAATTTCACTGTATTTTTTTGAACTCTTGTTGCATTATTTGGGTCTTTGAATCTTAATAAGCTTTTATACACACATTTTTTTGCTGTTTGAGTAGCACTCTCCATCAATGTTAATGAATATTTTTACAACATAACTTGAACAGAACCATTCCGCCCATTAAATTAGATGGGACTTTTAGCATCATCTTGAAAAAAAGATGCATCAGCTGTTTCCAAGCACTTTAAAATACCAGATATATAACTTCTAGATGACAAAATGAAGTTGGCAGAATTCATGTAAAAATGCTCTTGATAGTCTCATGCAGGCTTTTCTAAGACCAGTGTCAATGTAGAGGGCAAAGGTTAAATAAAAAGGGAAATGTTTAAACAGTTGAGGAAAAATAACAAGTAATCCTTGGTAAATATGTTTACAGCCAGAATGGGTAGAAAGCAATATTGAGCACATCTGTTTAAAGGATGAAGAAACCTTTAGCATAAAAACAATGACCTTGAGCACATACAGGCAAAAATAGATTTAAAATACGTGCTGTTATATAGCTTTGATAAAGTTTTGTACTGCCTTTTCTTTCCAGGAACTTGAAGAATTTTTCAAACAACACTCAATTTGAGAATTTTTCTTGCTGAATTGAGAGGGCTCTGGGAAATAAGTTTATGTAACTGGAAGAAATAAAATCTCTTAATAGTTCCTTTTGTGTAAGAAAATGCCACCTTTGTGTATTTTTTTTTAAAAGAGAAAAATTTTGTAGGCTGTTTTCACTGCTATAGTATTAATAAAATTACTGTATTTGAAAACTAATAATTGAAATGATTCAACATTTACCAAATTAAACCAATGAAAAAAATTAATAGAATAAATATTTTATCACACCATGTTTTACAAGTCTACCTTCCAAATATTTAAATGTAATAGCAATATAGCCCAGAATGTAAAAATTTGAACACATGTAATAGGCAGCTTCTTTCCTCAATAAATCTAATGGCAAGTGAATTATGTTTTTGTGAGAACAACTGAAGTTTCTCTGTTTCAGAGGCTTTGGAATAATACATCAGAAAAGTGATGGAAAACAAGTGTCTCCCATACCATAAAATTATGGCAACATAAACTACATCGTGAAGTCATCCTCTGGACATCAATAAAAAGTATATCAAAATGTCTGTATGTATTTTATGTTCCTAATTCTGCCAGAAATACATTCTACTATAAACCACCAAAATGTGAACAAGTTTCAATTAAGCATGTCTTATATTTTATGTACATTTCATTATTCAACTGGTGCTCAGATGCAAATTAGGCATAGTCAATATATTCTTCTCAACTCTGTTAGATCAGATAAAAATCTGAGAATTTAAGCTTTTGTATGTGGTTAGTCTAATTTCAGGCCTGTCAACTAAATCTCCAGTATTCTCAAAGTATTTTTATTTTAAAATCTAATTGCTTTCTAATTCATCATAGCAGCCTAGTTTCACCAGATATCAAGACAGCACATAATATTGGGCCTTACTCCACAAAGAACATTTTAATTCCTTTATTAAGCTATTTTTAGATTACATGACTATATATTTGCAGTAACTGAAATAAAATAGATGATAAAATTAAGATTCATAATCATTCATCTGTGATTATAAAATCCAAAAACCTCTGAAAGCTGGAAATGTTTTCAAAACTCAATGGGCAATAATATTTGACATTCTTTGTATTCACTTAGTAAATAAATAGATTTGAGGTAATGTATAGTTATTCTTTCCCACTTTGTAGAATATTGATATGTTTCTGAGAACATAAAATTATGTTTGATTATAGATCCTGCTAGGAGTGTTATATACAGAGTATATGTGCATATTGCTTTCCAAAATATCTCCAAAATCCTAAATTCTAAAATATATCTGATTTCATGATTTATAGAAAGGAGACTACGGATAGGATAAATATTTAAGGGCATTGATTGAAGTCCATATGTCAAAACAGCCTTGCATCCCAGGGATAAATCCTACTTGGTCATGCTATATGATCCTTTAAGTGTATTGTTGAATTCAGTGTGCAAGTACCTTACTGAGGAGTTTTGCACTTATGTTCATCAGTGATATTGGTAGTTTTATTTAATTTTAGAGTCTTTATCTGGCTTTGGTATCAGGGTAATTCCAGACTCATAAAATGAGTTGAAGGTTTCCCTCTTCTTCTATTTTTTTGAAGAGTTTAAGAATAATTGGTATTAATTCTTCTTTGAATATTGGGTAGAATTCACCAGTGAAGCCATATGCTCATGGACTTTTCTTTGTTGGGGTGCTTTTGATTACTGACTTAACCTCTTTATTTGTTATTGGTCTCTTCAAACTTTCCATTTCTTCTTGATTCAGAAAAATGATACACACACACACACACACACACACACACACACCCCACCAGCACCACCAGCACCACCACCACACTGGAATGTTATTCAGCCTTACAAAAGAAGGAAATCCTCCTGTTTGCAACAACATGAATAAACCTGAAAGACATTATGCTAAGTGAAATAAACTAGATGCCAGAAAGACAAATACTACATGTCCTCACTTATATGTGGAATCTAAAACAGTCAAAGGTATAGAAGCAAAGAGTAGAAGGGTAGTTTCTATTTGCAATTCATGGCATATTACAGGGACTGAATAAATAGCTGTTGAATAAATAAATGTATGTGGGGATGAAAGTTGTTATGTATATCATTTTAAATATTCAAATGTTAAGCTTATGAATGTGGAAAGTAATTCTGGGACGACATGGTGATTGGAGAGGCACTGCCAACGTTCCCACTGTATGAGCGTGGAAAAGGGGGCAACAACAATATCAAAGCTATTGATGGATCACACTCTACTTAGTGCAGTGAGCAATGATCCTTGTAGGACTGTAGAAAGGACACTTATGGAAGTGTGCCATGCCTGAGAAATTCTTTCTTAGTCTTGTTAGTCCTAAAAATGCATCTATAGTTGGAAATGGATAATGACCTTCAAGAAATAAAAGATGACCAGAGCTTTCACAATCTTGTTCTGATGAAAGTAAGATACTAGTCCAAGTAGATATTTTGCCAACAATTAGTCCATGTGCTGTATTTCTGAAAATGTTGGAAATTCTGTCTTTAAAATAGATGATGATGTAGTGGTACATTAATTTGTACTTTCACTACCAAGCTGAAAAATAATTGAATTCCACATGCCAACAATTCATAACACCCTTGGAAAGTTAGGCAAATGTTATTTTAATCATATTGATAAATACTTTAAAAATTAATTGGCCTTGTCTAAGTATTATCATCAGAAATATATTGATTCAGAATTGGTCTTGTGCTAATATTAATGTCCCTGCTAAAGGTATAAACAATCACTAGAGATAAATTCATTTAAATGCATTCAATCACATGGGTGCAATATATTGCACTGAGAAAAATCAGAAAGAAGTTTGAAAGCTTCTTTTGTCTCAAATGGGTAATAGATTATATCTGAATATTGTCCAAAAGTTCAGGGTAAACCAGGAAGGATCATAATCCACAACATACAGATGGACAGAATCAGATTAAGATGATTCTGTGAACTTTGTCAAAGCAGGTAAAAGGGGGGAAATCCAAGGTAGTTTGAAGCAATAAAAATGCAGTGGAAATTTGAAACAAAATTTGAGGAAACGACTTCCCTGGTGGTGCAGTGGTTAAGAATCCGCCTGCTAATGCAGGGGACATGGGGTTTGATCCCTGGTCCGGAATGATCCCACATGCAGTGGAGCTACTAAGCCCATTCATCACAACTACTGAGCCTGTGCTCTAGAGCCCGTGAGCTACAATTGCTGAGCCCACATGTCATGACTACTGAAGCCTGCATGCCTGGAGCCCATGCTCCGCAACAAGAGAAGCCACCGCAATGAGAAGACCTCGCACTACAATGAAGAGTAGCCCCTGCTTCTCTGCAACTAGGGAAAGCCCACGTACAGCAATGAAGACCCAATGCAGCCAATAAATAAATAAATAAGTAAATAAATAAATTCATAAAAAAAAAATGAGGAAAGCCAAGTCCATAATGGATGATTCAAAGTGCTTATTATATCAAAGGGAAAGAAAATGGTAGGGGATAAAGCAATGAATGAAGTCAAAATATCAGAGTTTTAGAGACTCAGAAAATGCAGCAAGGCAAGCAATTTAAAATTAGACATAGACTATCTGAGGATAAAATATAAGTGAAGCCAGCAACTCTTTAATGATTCTGTCATGTGCTGTCATGCACAGTAGCCTAAAGGATCCTTCCTCCCCCCACACAACGGGACAGAAAACCAGTCTAAGTAAATCACCTTCCTTAAAATAGTAATAACATAGAGGGAAAATGTATTCAAACTTAGGAAACCTGTATTCTAAACTTAAGTATGTCTCATATAAAAATATATCATTAAACAAGTAACAATTCAATCTTTTTTTAAACTAAAAAAAAGGAAAGAAAAAAAGAAAATGGCCTCAATTTAAATGTTATTGTAGCCATCAACAGTATTTTTTATGTGTAAAAAGTGATGGATCTGACTGCCATGTCTTTCAAAACACAATAGACACAAATAGAAACATTTGAATCTTCTCTATTGAAGTAAGTGGTCAGTTACTGATAATGAACTTACAATGTTATTTTCCCAGCCCTCCATACATTCCAGAATCTCTGCTGAAAACCTCTTCCAACCTGTTGTCCTTCTCAGGCTTTTGAAAAGCAGATTGATTCTTGCCTTTGTTCCTTCCACACCTAGAACAGTGTCAGACACCTTGTAGAAACTCAATAAATATGTGTGGAACTAAACTAAACTTTGACTACTACTCTCAGAATGTCCAACAATGTCAGTCAAATAGCTTCTGCAAAATATCCAGGCACTCCCATTATATTTTAGAAATGGCTTCAACACTTTAACAAGTCTACATGAGTATTTTTAACCATGTTTCTTAGTTTGGGTTCCCAAGAATAATGCTTGAAATAATGACTTGAGTGCAAGTGGGTGTTGGGATAACACTAGAACAGCTGTGGAGGGCAGGCAGATTGAGATGGGAAAGGGGGAAATTAGCAACAAAGGATGAACAATGAACATTGTTATTGCTGTGAGCATCTGGGACTAGAACCCTCTAGAGACCCCCTGAAGAACTGTGTAGGATAGAGTTTAGAATTGTCCTGCAAAATACAGAAAGTTGGGACATTTACCCATTGACTACCATCCTTAATGGACAAAGCTGTTCCCGGGAGTCTTAATGTCCTTGAACTTCTGTGAGGCACATTCAAGGGGGCTGAGTGACCAAGTTCAACTTTAGAAAAAGGCATCAGGCAGAAAGATAAAGATCACACGGCACTTTTCAGGTGGAACAGTCAGCTTGCAAGATGTTTCCACCCAGGCTGTGATGAAAACAGAGGTGTGCAGAGGTGATGATGTAATATGGGGCATAAAAACCATGTGCTACCATAGGATAGCTTATAATATCATATTTTTAAAATATTATAAACCATGTTAATGAATACATAACCTTAGTAAATTAAATGCTCAGTAATATATTATAAAAGGTAAATAATAAACCATTTCTATAAATGATGTACTTTCATGTGTGCTTCCTATGTTCTTTTATATAAAGTGTGTTTCATAGGATATGTAATACATTTGTTCATTAATTTATTCACTCATTCGACCTATATATACACTGAGAGATAAATATGGTCAGGCACTGTTCCAGGCAAAGAGGAAAAATTTAGTAACAAGACAGAAAAGGAACTCTCTTCCTTATCTAAGCTTTTATTTGATGGGAAAGGGGATCACAGGTTTCATATTGTGCAAAAGCTAAGGAAAGTTGGGTTCTAACCATTGATATAAACTAGCGAATATTCACTGACTGGCAAGGCTATGTGAAATCCTGTTTTCCTAAATAAAAGTTAATATATTTTCTGCATTCTCTGGCCACAGTGAGTGGTCAGATCATGAAATTATATTTCATAGATTGCAATTCCATTTTATTTTTAACTTTCCTGTACAGTATATCAAATTAAATACCTACATGTAACATATCTTATGCCAATAGTTTGAAGGCAATTGAATGAGGGCTCCTTGAGTTACATTTGAATGTTAATTGTACTGGCAATAATAACATCACCAACTGACTGACCCTTGTTCGACAGACAACTAGGATAAGAGAATTTATATGTAAAGAACTTTGAAAGAGGTTAGACTAAATGAGAGCAGAAAAAAAGTTCAAGTTAATAATGAGATTTAAAAATGATCTGTAAAGCATAACTCCTTACTTAAAATGACATGTTATATGTCAGGCTCCCTATATAGAGCTGAGCATAATAATTACCCAGAAATAATTTCATGTGCAAAGAACTTTGTATGGGAGTTAGACATCATGGAGTCTGGGGTGCAGAGGGGCTCTGTTCTCCAGGTGTGGTAGTTATGGGTGAGTCATTTGCTATGCCTCAGTTGCTTCATTAAGTAAGCAAAATGTATGCACTCAAAACAATCTCAAAAGTTTCACAGTTAAAATGTTTTCCAGAAATTCCCTGTTTCTGTGAATAATCCTTGGAAAAAGAAAAACTCATCAAATCATGGTTTATTGGTGGGGTTTTGTTGGAGTGTACACAAGCTACAAAATTAGTTTAATTAGCAACAGATGATATACATTTTAATGCTAAAAATGTCTCTTTATCCTTTTCTTACTTGTTTGCACAATGCTTATGAATCAAGATTTATATAAAGGTGATATTAGAATTCCTCCTGATATGCACATCAGAACTGGTCAATCAACACAGCTTCTGATAAAATACATACATTTTTTGGATGAGTAACCATATATCATAACATAAAAGAACTGGCAAATGCAAAACTGATAAAGCACACTTTTAAAATATTTCTAATGTCTTTTCTTTATAGTTGTGAAGGGAGAAAAACCATATCTAAGCTCATGCATAGTTTATGTGCCACATAAAACATGTTTTGAAAAATATAATGAACACTTTCGTGTCTTTTGAAGCTTTAATAATTTTTCATTTTGGAAGAAGTATTTTTACCTTTAATTTCAATAATGAAGTTCTACGGTTCAATGCCTGAGTCACCAAAAGATGGTGCCGCTCTTTCAGCTACTGTCTTTTAACTCCAAATATGGTATATTCTTCTATCCTTTGTTTTGTGATATTGGAATTTGCCTCTCAGCAAGTCCTTTCCTTTCTTTCTGACTTTCTAATAATTCTCATAATAGAGAGGACCAGATGGAGAATGGAAGATAGGTGAGTCAAGAAAGGACATAATCTCTTTTATTTGCAGGCTGTTTCAAACAGCTTATCCCCATAAATTAACATTCTGCCTGGCAACAGTGGATCAGCTGTTGGTCCTAGTTCAGCTTCTTTCAGTCCTCCCAGGGCTAACCTTATGTGCCCTCCTTTCCAGAGGTACCAGCAGCAGCCAGGCAACACCCCCTCTGGAAAGGTCCCAGCCCCATGGTCAAGAGATCCCTCTGAATTGTCTAGGTTTCCCTAAATCCAGGTTCCTCTAACCTGATATGTATGTTACCTGAGTCTTCCTCTTTTGCATTTCCAACCATCCAGCAGCCATATAACAAATTACCCTACATTAAATTACCTCTGTTGAAATACCTACTCTGATATTTTTGTTTTCCTGACTGAATCTTTATGGATACAAAATATTTTCAATAAAGTAATCTTCTAGAATACTTTGTCTACATCAGTGAATTTGACAAACGTAAAAAATTTTCAAAAGTTAAAAATCACAATAAGTCATGTTGACTGTTTTGTTGACCTTAAATATTTCTTTAGTTTTACACAACTTAGTATAAAAAAAAAAAAAAGACTAAAAATATTATGAGAAATTATAACCAAAAAATTCCAAATATTTTGGTTGTTTTGATGTATGGTGTCTCTCTGATTGTTGTCAGATTGTTTAAGAAGTTTACTGGTTAGCAGATTACTTATGAACAAGTATACATATGCATATACACACAGAGACATGCTTAAATATACTGATAGTAATGTGAATTTTTTATTGGTTCAAAAATGATTTGGTTATAATAATCACAAGTATTAATTTGTAAGGTTGTTTAATAAAAATAACTCACCCAGTGGCAAGCATTTTATCAGTTACTTTTTTAGCATTTTAATAGAAGAAAAATATTAATTAGTTTTCAGAACAGTTTAGATTTCAAGCTTCAAAAATAATATAGAAAGTACTATTATAACACACGAATTATTTTTCTTTAATACACACTTGAATATTTTTTAAGTAAAGCCAAATAATTTTGAATTCCCAGGTGAAATCTGAAGAATAGTTCATGTTTCTCAACAACCATTATAAGATATTCTATGAAGAAAATGAGGAATGTATGAATCTAGATTGTGCTCTTTACTTTCTAAAGTAGGAGAAACTGTTAGCGCTTCTGCTGATGGGTAGGTAAGGCAAAGAACTAAAAACAGAGGCCAAATCATATATTAACATTGTAATAGGATAGAAAAATGAGCTATTTTAAAATTTTCTTTGAAAACCAAACCAAATCAGATAAACTACTACATTTTAATGCCATTGGACAATCTTTCATCAACCACTGCAGGCAAAGAATTGCAATAGAGATAATATGAATATTTTATAAGTAATTCTTACATAAACTTCCTTTGTGATATATGGAAATTGTGCTGGAATTATAAGGCACATTTACAACCAAACAACTAGAAATAAATATATGGGAACATGTACATGTGATTGAATAATCTTAAAACACTATGTTTTTCAAATATAATGTAAGGTATGCACTGCAGGGAAGAACTCTCTCCAACACTTAAGGAGGCTTTCTATGAGCAAAACCTTATTGCAAGTACATGTGTGCATGCACTGTAGGATGGGCATTGGACACAGAATACTATAGTCTATGAGCAGGATATGGTATGAATAGAATATAGTTGATACTATTAAAGTATATTAAGAGAGGATAAGATATTCAATTTAGCTTCCTCTTAAGTTTTCTGACCTCCAGTTTCAAAATGGAATTTGTCCATTGTGCTTTTTCCATACATATTTAACTTGTTTTTGGTTTTGGAGAAGAATCCATATGCACTAATAACCTAATTCAAAGAATTACAAATATGATTTATAAACAACACATTGATAACAAATGTTTGATTTAGATCAACCATGCCTTTTCCTTAAAACAATTATAGGTAAAATACTCACTGAACACATTTCCTACAATATGTCTACGAAGGGCTGGGCATTTGGATTTTAAGAAGTGTAATGCACGAAAAAGTGTCAATGACAACTTTGCACTGAACCGTGTTGATAGCATTTTCAGTTCAATAATTAGGTAGGTTTACTGTGTGTCACATTACAGGTGCTCAAAAATAAGAGATCTAAACTAAAAATCTGCCAATGAATGCTCTTACAGTGTAAGAAAATGGAATATTTTAAATTTTTCATTATTTTTTATCAAATCTCAGAGGAATTTTTCCTCCCAATCATAGAAAATAAGGAACCCTGGGAGACAGAGAAGGAGCCCCATGACAAACAGGAGGAAAACAAGAGGAGGAGGAAGAAGAGAGGAGGAAGAAAAAGAGAAACTTGAATATCATTGCATCCTTTTGCTAACCAACTTTGAAAATTGTCTCTTCCTTTCTACACTTTATGTTTTGAAAGATGCAATATCACTTTAACTTAATACTTGCATACTCTTTAAAAATGTTATACCAGATAGTATGAAAAGTATTTCAATATTCTTATAACACTTTAGTCATAAATCTGGACCTTTACACTTTTACCCTTTGAGACAATCAGCTTGAGAGCAATGACTATTCCCAATGTGAATCAAAGATAGGATTTGCATGTGCATTAGGAAAATTAGAAAAACCAGAATGTTCATGATTTCAATATTCACAGCACATTTCTAAGGTAATTTATGAAGTGAGCTGAGAATTTGGGGTTTGTTTTAGTTCCACATCAATGTTTGTGGATAAATCAAAACCATAGAATTTTTAGTAAAATTTATTCTTCTCAATCAAACTCAATCCACCAAACTTTTTTCAGTAGAATTACTTACATGGGGAATGAGGACAACATTAAATTTTAAAATAATATAATCTTATATGCAATGTAACAAAAAATTTTGATTGCTTGGGGTATTATTTGAATGGTGGATTTATGTATTCTTTTAATAAATGTTTATTAAATACATGTAATATGCAAAGCACTTTAACAGGTGCTATGAGGGAAAAACTTTTAAAAATGCATGTTTAACCCAATGCAAACCTATTTTGCATAAATAAAGCTTTTTTATGTATATTGTTTTCCTTTTTCCTAAGGCTCTTTCTCTCCCTTTCCTTTTCTTTCCTTTGCTTTGCTTTCCTTTCCCTTTTCTTTTTTTTTTTTTTTCTTTTCTTTCTTCATGCCTCTTCTTCAGCCGCTACATAATTCATATCAGAACCTGGAAAGTAAATGATTAGAGCAGATCTAGTATCTAGTCTCAATTCTGAAAAGGCATTAGCATCCTTAAGGATGAGAAAGTCAGGTAAACCGATCTATGCTTCTGTTAACATGATAACTGTATCCTTCCTGCAAAGCACATTACTGTAATGGCATTTGCCAAGCATGGCTCTCTGGGAAATGTCATGTAAGCTTGTGACCATCTGAGGACAATGGAGATAGATAGTTTATGACTGAGTTTTTTTGTGGTATTATTTATGTGGCCACAGTCATTGCTTGGTAACTTTACATTTTAATTTGAGCCACAACATACTCAATGTCATAAGAAGACACTTGGTGAGCTGTGTTTCTGTCCCTGATATCTCTCTACATTGTTTGCACCTAGTGATTGCTTGTATCCTTGTAATTATTAGAAAAAAAAATAATTTTCGGTAAAGTCTCTAATTGATGTGAACCTGATTTTACAGTCTGATGCTTTGGGTTATTGTATCAACTTTATATTAGTCAGAGCTCTCCAGAGAAACAGAACTATTGGGAGATATGTATTATGGCAGGGAATTGGCTACTGCAGTTATGTTTGGAAACTGACAATTTCCAAGATCTGCAGTCAGCAAGTTTGAGAACCTGGAGATCCAATGGTATAGTTCCAGTCCGAATGCCAGCCAGGCTCAAGATCCAATTTGAGTTCAGTGGCAGGCAAGATCAATGTCCCAACTCAATGCAGTCAGGCAGGAGGAGTTGCCTCTTATCTGTTGGAAGGTCAGCCTTTTTTTGTTCTATTAAGCCCTTCAGCAGATTGGATAAGGCCCACTCACATTGGGGAGGGCTATCTACTTTACTCAGTCTACCAATTCAGATGTTAATCTCATGCAGAAACACTCTCACAGACACATCCATAGCAATGTTTGACCAAATATCTGGGCTTTTTAGGTCTCAGTCAAGTTGGCATACGAAATTAACCATCACACTTAATAGTCATTTTTCCTTTTGTTTTTCATCTTGAAAAAAATATGCTTCTTCTGCACTCTGCTTTTTATCCAAAAATGACATAAAGAACTCTCTCAACTAAACTGAAACAATGCAGATTCCCTATTTTTTAATGGTTGTATAATTTTCCATGGTGTGTATTTATTTCCATGGTAAGCATATGCTATATTTTATCTATTTTCTTATTGATGACAAGAACTTTATGTGATTTTATTTTGCCTTATATCTTTCTTCTCCTACAAAATTGATTCTTTGGTA
Organism: Hippopotamus amphibius kiboko; assembly: GCF_030028045.1. Taxonomy (NCBI): domain Eukaryota; kingdom Metazoa; phylum Chordata; class Mammalia; order Artiodactyla; family Hippopotamidae; genus Hippopotamus; species Hippopotamus amphibius. Next base: position 95,150,062 of record NC_080195.1, on the reverse strand, counting down.
GCTGATTTCTTTGTTGTTTACATTTTTTTGTCCTGTGTTATAAGGAAAGTTACCAGAGGGTTCAAACAATTCAGCATATGATTGATTTTTAAAACCTTATCTGACATATTGACTTGAGTACTAACCTTGGAACAAATTCTTCAAACCAAATAGGAATACATATATATGATTATATACTATATCTACATCTATATGTTAAAGAATTTATATTAGAAACAAATCTTTAAGGTCTTCACACTCTTTAAAGATCTTGAAATTTTCAAAAACCTTTAAGCATGTAGTCATAGTATTTTAGAATATATTTTTAGTAAATGCCATTAATGCTATAAATGTTATTACTATATTCCTAAAGGAAGTAGCTTTAAGCAATGTAAAAACACCATACATAAATTAGTATTGCTAATTTTTCACATCACTTTCATCTTTGGTTTTCAACTTTTCTTTCCATGAAAACAATTCACAATTTTGTTTTCATTTATGAGATTTTATAATGCTCAATTTTTTATTTTCTTTATGCCCTTTGTTCATACTCGACACATGGACTCTGAAAATATATGGGAGCATTAGGGACTTCCTAGGTGGCACAGTGGTTAAGCATCTGCCTGCCAATGCAGGGACACAGGTGCAATCCCTGCTCCAGGAAGATCCCACATGCCTCAGAGCAACTAAACCCATGTGCCACAACTACTGAGCCTGTGCTCTAGAGCCCACGAGTCACAACTACTGAGCCCACATGCCACAACTACTGAAGCCTGCATGCCTAGCTGTGTGCGCTGCAACAAGAGAACCCACTGCAATGAGGAGCCTGTGCATCACAATGAAGAGTAGGCCCCGCTCACCACAGCTAGAGAAAGCCCATGTGCAGCAACGAAGACCCAAAGCAGCCAATAAATATATAAATAAATAAATAAATAAATAAATAAATAAATAAATAAAATTTTTAAAAAAAAGAAAATATATGGGAACATTATATTTTATTTTATATAGAGTAGGAGCATGCTTCACACAAATAATGATCTGGAATTGAATAAATTTTATCATAAACATTTTGTATTCATTACTTAAAAATGTATATGTGTAGCCTCTTAGATATTTGGTGTTATAAAAAAGCATATACTTTAGAAGGATTATATATATGTTATAATATTACCACAGGTCCTTGAATATAAGTAATAATGAGCCAAGCGTTAGCATTCTCTTCCAGTTAGGACCCTGTTTGAGACACGGTTCTGCAGAGGAACAGAACCAAAGGATATCTGTATGTGTATATAGATCCACACACAGAGTGAGAGAGATCTATTATAAGAAATTGGCTCACATGATTATAGAGGCTGAGAAGCCCCATAATGTGCCTTCTGCAAGCCGGAGACCCAGGAACTCTGGTGGTCTAATTTTGAAAGCTTGAGACCCAGAGAACCAATGGTATAGATTCCAGTCAAGGTCTGAAGGCCTGAGAGCCAAGAGCAGGGAGGGCAGGAGAACAATATCCAAGCTCATTCAAGCAGGAAGACAGCAGATTCAACCTTCCTCCACTTTTCAGTTTTGTCCAGGCCCTCAATGGATTGGATGATGCCCACTCCCACTGGAGAGGGCAATCTTCTTTCTCAAATGCAAAACTATTCCAGAAACACTTGCACAGACATGCCCAGAAATAGTTTAACTGGATATGTGGGCATCCTGTGGCCCAGTCAACGGGATACACAAAATTAATCATCACAGTTCCCATGGACGTTCTTTACCAGCCCAAGGTCAGTCAGTGAAGATGTTCACTTATTAGTAGTTGAATCATAATCAGGACTGTAAATATTTGATCTTCTTGTTATTTCTGGATAGTCAGCCATCTAGGCTCCTGTTTTGTTTAGTTTTTTCCTCTCTTTCTCTTGTTTTCTAAATTCTATAAAATGACTTATAATCAAAGTCTATTTCAGAGAACAAAATGTACTAAATTTCATGTTTGATTTCTATTTCCACCTGCTAAAATTGCAGCAAAGCACAAAATCAAAGAGTTGACAAAGGTCAGAGTGATTCAGTATACCACAGTTAGGTTTTGTTTAATTATACAAGAAAAGAATCATTTGATCCACTTTTGTGTTTCAATTCATTATAAGCATACTTATAGAATTTTTTTAAGTCTCACGGATTTATTTCCTTAGCTAAATTTTAAGCAACTCACAGAAAAGAAATCATATTATTTATGTATTTTTAATTTTTATGATCCCATTCAAGACTAAGACATTTGACATTAACTTTTATTGTCCTTTACCAGGCCAAATACATTTGTTAAAAAGGGACTGTTTTCTATCCTAAGAAATTGAAATTGTATTGATATTTATTAAGATGATCATATTGCTTCTACTTTCCAATATGTTTTTATGAAAGAAATATTTTTTGTTCTTCAGTATATTACTGGTACAAGCTTAGCCTGGACTGTGATTCAAAACTGTCTGATGGGCAGGACATGATGAAAAATTAGAATTGTGTTAAGACAATGAGGAAAACCCTGGGACAAAATCATCTCAAGGGATGAAAAAGCTGGATATAATGAACCAGCCCTAACTAAGCCATTGGAAGAAACAGTCACAGCTTCTGTCCTCAGATTCTTCTCTAAACCCTGGAGCAAATTTAACTAAATTCAGAAAGAACCATTTCTCTAAAACTATTCTAAGATATTGAGGCTGAAACAGCAATACATCAGTATATTTTAAGCCAGAATAAATGGTCTAGTCTGTCAAAGGCAGCTGAGATTTTTTTTTGTATGATAAAGACTAAAAAGTACTTTTTGGATTTAGAGACAAGAGTTTATTTTTGACCCTAGCACAAGCCACTTTAGAATAGAGTGAGTATATAGAGGAATTGAATGGTGACAACTTGTTCCAAAAATTTTGTGTAAAATACAGGAGACATAAGTAGGATTGCATCCTAATGGATATTAATGGGTACATTGAATACAGAGAAAGCTTTGCTTTGTTTTGTTGCATGAGTGCCTGCTTATTTTAACAACAGGTGGAAACTGAGCCACATTAAAAGAGCAGAGAATTAAATAGTAGAAAGAGGGAAGTCAAAGATTTTGGAGAGAAGCAGTTAAGTGGCATAGAGAAGTGCCAAGAAGGAATAGGAAAAAAAAAAAAATCCATACCAGGTGTGGAAGTTTTAGCCTTTGTCAAGAACAGATCCTTCTCCATGTGACAGGAGAGAAAAAGAAATGGAAGAGTGCCAATGCAGAAATTTTTAGAGAATGGGTTGTCGAAATTTGAGGTTGCATCTACCTTATGCCTTCAATGTTCTCTGTAAACTAAGAAGTGAGAGCATTTAGAAGAATTATAGTGTACAGATGAGGAAGGAAGCACGGGTGAGGTTTATAAATCTGAAAAAATAGGGACTAGATGGCAGATACTATTTTAAACAAGGACACAACAGTATCTCCTGTGTCATATGCTCTTCAACACTGTGGCCTTATCACTCATCAAGAACTGAAGTCCATGTCTCAACTTTCCTGAATCTATTGACTGCTTTCACCAATAAAATGCAAACCAAATGATTCTGTGCCAGTTCCAGATGTAACCTTTAACCGGACTGCAACTTCTGATTCTTCTTGGAAGCCAACTCCATGAAAGAAGTGCAGCTGTCCTCAATCCATCATGTTATGAGAAGGCAAAGCCATGAGGAGGGTCCATAGGGGATATCATGGAGAGAGAGGGAAAGAAACTCCAGAATACTAAATCTGAGTAAGGCACCCATTTTAAATGCCCAGCACACTTGAGAATTCAGGTAATATCTGAGGACTGCTTCATCCTCAGATATTATATGTTTACAACCAAAAGAAATGAATACTTGGCTGAGAAGAGACAGTCCACATAACTATGAGACATATTAATGATAAATTATTGATTTAAACTACTAAGTTTTGTGGTGGTTTGTTACATAGGAATAGACAATTGGAAAATAATGTAGACTATGTTGTTTTGGCAGGTGCTGAAGTGAACTAACCAGAGAAATATGGTAGGACATATGAAGCAGTGTTGAATGCCTAAATAAGGCATAAACATAAGATAATATAAATATTGTAAAATATATAATATAAAATAATATAATAATAATAATAAACAATTTATTTGGTAAACGCTATGTGCAGTTGAGTAACTCTACCCAGCAATACTTATGAGCTACCTGTGAGCACTGAATATGTAGAAAAATACCTGTGATTGATCTAAGGGTAACGTTTAGCCAGGATAGATACAAGAAAAAGAAAATTCATCAAGAGAGTAGAAGGTCAGGAAAAAGAATGATTTAAATTGTTATTTCAACCTAAAATAAATGTTTTGTTGTCTTTGATTGTTTTTACCATTTTTCCTCAAACTTTTCTGGTATGCTCAGAGTCTCCACCATCATCATCACCACCATCCTATCACCCCCAAACATGCTCTTTCATTGAATTTGATCATAGTTTCTCTTCATAAAAATAGTGGGTGGAAATAGACTTTTCCTTTGGGCTGCTGTGTATAGGTTCTAGACTTTTTCAAATGATTGACATTAATTATATATAGATCATTATTCTTGGGAGGATATGTGCCTTTCAATGGTCAGATTTGGCACTGGAGTTTCTCCTTATTCCTCTTCAAGTTGATGCTCATAATTAAAAAATCTAGAAAATTGTATTCCATCTTGAAATAGCAGGCAGACTCTCCTAAGCAAAAATTTCCCCCTAGATAAATTCCTTTTTTAATGCTTTTTTTTTAAAGAAACACATCTTATATTGTGTTACTTAGAATTATACCTGAAGTCTTTATCAGAGATTAGAGAAACAATCTAGAATAAGAAATGGAGTTCCTCTATGTTTGCTTTTTTTTTAGCAGTCCTGAGTACAGGAAATTATTGATAGCCTTAAGCTAGTAACTTTACAAGGATGTGTCACACAAATGTCACACCTACGTTTTCACCACACTCCTGAACTGTGAATCACAGTTACAACTGCCAAGAAGAAAGAGCACTTTAAATTTTAATAACTGATTTTTCCTGTTTTCTGTTTTGCTGGCTGCCAGGGTCCTTTTTTATGCCAATGGAAACCAAAATAGAATAAGACTTCTTTACAATGATTGTGTCAGAGGGGAAGGATATGAAAAGCTGATATAAATGAAGTTGAAATGTTCTTTCTAATTTTATTTACTCTTAGGAAAGGGATTTTCCTAAGAAAATACAAGAATCACACCACAGTAATCATTTTGCATTCACTTTTAAAAATGAATAAAAAATTGAATTGGCCATAAATTCATTCCCTGTGTTCTTCAGCAAGACACAGGGGTAAATACTCAATGGAAAAATTTTAATACAGTCATTCAAAGAAGTATATAGAATCATAGGCTACTACCCATTGGACAAGTAATTTGTGACCCCACTTTTTCTATTCCATCATGCAGTGCAGTCTATGCATATTTTTTTAGTTCAGCCATTCTATTAAGTAGTGCAGTCATGTCCAAGAAAGAATAAAATGTGAGGGAGGCAATTTGTCTTCTGAGGTAGCTTAGTTGCTACAATGTATCCCCCTCCATTTTATCACCAAGTCCCCACAGATATTCAGCTTTACTTTTATTTACATAATTGAGGATTAGGCAAATCCATATTTATATTCTCTTTCCAATTACAAATGCCCTACTTGATCATGTGTTACTGTGTAACACGTTTCCAGAAAACAAAGACCCCAACCACATTACTCTGTGATTTCAATACTACTGTCCATCCTACAACCTATAAAGACTTTCATTCATAGGTGGAAAACAAGCCACCCACAGTATATCTGTGTTGTTGTAAAACCAGAGGTGCCTGATATTTCTTTCCTTTCTGTCTTAGTAAACTAGCTTTGAAAAATTTTAGACAAATAGATGGGCATACACACTGATATTGATTACCTTCATTTTTAAGGTTAACATCACCTTGGCCCATGTTTATTCATTAAGACTGTGTTTGTTGCCCATTGAGTGTGATTGAACTTCTATCTGAATAATAAACTCTGTCTCCCAGGTTTGGGGCATCACTCAAATAGAGGTTCTCAGCCTCTGACAGTTGAGTACCAGTCTCACCTGACACCTGTAATTGTTCTCCATTCCATAATCCAGACACAGAGCAAGGCTGTTGGAGGTGTCACTGTGATTCCTAAAGAGTTTTCCTCTTGCTGCTTAAAAAGATTTCACCATCACCCAATACAAAACAGCTATTTGAGGACCCTGCTCCCTTCCATTCTTCACACAAAATTATCTCCACTTCGTTGGGTAAGCACAGTTCACGAACAGGCAGAATTCTGTTACACGTTGCACTCTTTGTTGGTGACCTTTGACACCCACTGAAGTGTCAGACCCAGAGATGTTGCTGCTGACACTTTGGGAAAAGGCAAGATCTGAAAGTCTGAAAGTTGGTTCCAGGGTGGCCCTGTCTTAAGGATCTCAATGTTGCGTGGCGTTGGGTGTCATATTGGTAAAATACTTTCAAATTCACATATTCCCAACAAACCACAATAGATAATATGATCCCAATGTTTTACAGCTCCTCACAACCTGGGCACAGAGGGTCAGAGAATTTGCATGGAGCAGATAAATACCAGGATCAGGATTCAGGCTCCGTCAAAACCGCATCCATGAACCTCCATGCACAGAGGAGCAGCAAGGGAGCAAAAGAGTAACGGAAAGTAAAATGAATATTATCTTTTTCAAGAGAAAGGAGTTAAAATTATTTTTTTAATAAATTTATTTATTTGTTTGTTTAATGTTTTGGCTGCATTGGGTCTTTGTTGCTCTGCAGGGGCTTTCTCTAGTTGCAGTGAGTGGCGGCTACTCTTTGTTGCAGTGTGTGGGCTTCTCATTGCGGCGGCTTCTCTTGTTGAGGATCACAGGCTCTAGGCACACAGGCTTCAGTAGTTGTGACACATGGGCTCAGTAGCTGTGGCTTGCAGTCTCTGGAGCGCAGGCTCAGTAGTTGTGGTGCACGGACTTAGTTGCTCTGAGGGATGTGGGATCTTCCTGGACCAGGGATCGAACCCATGTCCCCTGCATTGGCAGGTGGATTCTTAACCACTGTGCTACCAGGGAAGTCTCAAAATTAATTTTTAAGTGTAGGTAGATACATGTAATAAATGATACATTATTAAATATGAGGTGCTAAGTTTTAGTCAATTCAAGTATTTTCTTTCATATGCATTATTATTTGTAGTGACAACTGTAGCATTTTTCTTTCTAAATGGGTATGCATTGCTTTATTTTATTTCCCAATTAGCTTTGATTTTTTTATGAGAACAAAATTTACTGATTAAAAAAAAACCTCATCTTAAATGATGCAGTACTTCTGTCAGATGAAACAACAGAAAATATTAAACATGGAATTTTTTTAAATGAGTCAATATTAAATGTAATCTTGTAGCATTAGAATATTATAATTGCCACAGCGATTCTCTAAAATATAATAAACTTTGCCAGTTAAATTTTGATTATGCATAATAACCATCAGTCATTCTATAAATAACATTTAACAAAAGTATTTTTTATTGTTCTGAACCTAATCAGTTAAATGAAAACATTCAGGAAAGTATGCTCAGAGAATATTCTATTTTGGACTTTTGAATTTATTTTTTTCATTTCTCTGTAGTACATCCTGCTAGCTGAATAAGTAATTTGTTGTTTGTTATTGTTGATCTTCTTGATAGCTTAGATACCTTAACCAGTTATAATTATCTGCATATTTAAAATCCAACCATATTTTTACAGTAAAGCTAATTTTAAAGGCTGTTCGTAGTATCATTTAGTTTGTCTTCATATGTTATCTTGAACAGCACCATACAGTAGAAACATAATGCAAGTGATGTATGTAATTTTTAATTTTCTAATCACCATGTTACAAAAAATAAAAGAACAGGGAAAAAGTATTGTTAGATATTTTACATAAACCAACATATGCAAAACATTATCATTTCAACATGTAATCAATATAAAAATTATAAATAAGGTATTTTACATTTCATATTTTATATGAAATTCATTGTATATTTACATTTCAATTAGAATTAGCCACATTTCAAGTGCTCAATATCCATCTATGACTAGTGGACTCCATATTAGACAGGGAACTCTAGAAAGCAAATCAGTGTCTTTAAATTGCTTGAAACAAATGCACAAAAAAGTTACTTAACAATAAAACTAAGTGCTCAAGCATTCTCATTTTCTCTAAAGGTTAACATTGTTTTTAATTTTTATAATGGAAAATCTTCCAACCAATTGGAAAGTAGATTTAATGGTGTTATGTATCCCTTGTGTTCATCACTCAGCTTCCTGAGTTAATCAACTGATGGTGGTATTTCATCTCAATTCATGTTTCATCTTTATCTCCACCCACTCTTACCCTCTATTTTTACTATAAAACAAATTAGAGACATCAAAACACTTCATTCATATCGTTAAAAATATATCTCTAAAAGGTGTTTTAAAAACATAACCATAATATCATTAATACACCTAAACTATGTGTTAATATTGAATACCATCCAATTTTGACTGTCAGTGTTCAAATTTCAAACATTTCATAAGTGTCAAATTTTTAACAATGCTTTAAATTATTTAAATTGTTTTTATTTTTTTAAGTTTATTTTCCTCTATGTACTCTCATTCATTCTCTCTTTTTCTGTCTCTCCAAGCCCTTTTCCTCTTTTTCTCTCCTTTTCATTCATTTGTGGAATAAACCGTTTTCATTTCTTGTGTTATTTCCATTTTGTTTTAGTTTTACAATTTTTCTTCCTGTCACGTTTTCCACATTCTAGAATCTGCTGATAGTACTGCTGTGGAGTAATGAAACAGATTTCTCTGTTCACTGTTTTCCCTATATATTGGTAGATAAATCTAGATTCAGTTTCTATGTTTTTGGAGATTATTTTATAGCGTATCTAGGCTGTTTGGTCTTTTCAACAGTGGATGCATATTTTCCATCAGGCAATGCACATCATCTGCTTTTCTTCTTTTTATGATACTAGCAGCTATTTGTGATTAATACATAGCTCCATTGCATCATCGAGAATTGCAAAAAAAAAAAAGAAATTCTAATCCAATTGTTCATTCTTCATATATTACCAGGAAAATTTCTATAAAAAGAAATTCCCCATGATTTCCTGCTTGATTACCCCATAACATGTACAAACTATAAGGGAAAGACTTAAAAACATCTTTCTTTTGACTTTATCAGCTTTCAACATAATTTTTCCTCAAGCTTAAAAAATGAATGCTTTAAAAATTTAATTAACTTATGGGTATAAATTGACGGATTTATTTTTTTGTGATGTCAAGCATGTGCCATCTTTGGCTAGTGAAAACTCTTTCAAATAGGTTCCTATGTTTTTAGCATGATCCTTGCACTGTTCAGAGCTTCCTTGCCATCTGATATTAGGATATTGCAGATTCATCTTGTGTAATATCTTGACCATGTCTAGAATGGTCTCATTTCTCCTTCGTATCCTGGATCATTTTTGTGGAAGGCCTATATGGACACTAACTAGAGATGCTATTGCCAGGGGATAGCCCAATGTTTTAAGGTCTTTTTAGTAGAAAGTGCTAGAAAATTTTTTTTTTTCTGCTTGCTTGTTTTCAAAGTAAAGCACATAGTGCTTTCACAATAATATTTTTAATTTAAAATGCAGATTATGGGATGTTTATTTAACCTGCTTTACCTTATATTTCTATCCCCTTTACCCATGCAGAGACGGTGTTTTATCTAGAACATTGGGAATAAGAAAATTAAAACATTATATGATTACTCAGTTTTTAATACCTTACAACAAGTACAGCCATTACCAAAATTAAAATATGACACCACTTCAAATGCTATAGTTTTTTTTTAATTGATATTTTGCAGTATATTTTTGTTCCACTATAAATTTATAGTCAAATTACTCTGTTTTGAATCCATTTGGCATAATTTTACCTGCATGGATATGACTGTGTGTATATTTATATTCATTTGTTACATTTTACTTTTGATTGTATCATTTTGGATTTTTAGTATGATTTAGTTTAATAATTATATGAAACATTTGCATGGCTCTAAAGTAAAATTTACAATAAAATCTAAACTAAAATTGATAAAACAAGGACTATTTAAAGAAGCCCAGTTTTTAAGATAAGATAATCCCCTATATCTTATTTCTTCCATTATAAGTAACCTTTATTTTTTATTTCATTGAATATTCTTTCATGATTTGTTTATTACAAACAGATTTTTTGGGCCCTTCATCTTTCTTAGATAAACTGAACCATACTATAAGTCACTTTATAAAAATATACAGACATGAAATGTATGATTTTTTTAAAGTTTGAAATATTTTAAGCAAAAAACAGTTTCTGTGTAAAATGGAGTAAAAGAATATCTTTTGTATTTTGTGTTGCCTATTGTAAACTTTTTGAAATAAGGACTTCACAAATATCCAAAAAGATAAAAACTTTATCATCTCCTTATGAAGGGTAGGTTACACTTTTTAAAAAAAAATAAATTGTAGGCTTTTTGTTGGGATATACATTTGAACTCAGAGTAGTCTTTCAGAGAAGGGGATAAAGATATGTTAGAGTTGGTTGTCACTTAGATGTGGGGAAAATGACCATTTGGTCTGTTTTATTTTGGAAATTGGAGTATGGTTTCTCAAAACCTCTTATTTCCTCTGAGTTTGAGAATATACCCTTTCCAGTAGGCAGTAAATATTATCGCCAGCAACATGAAGCTATCTACTCTAAGTATTTGTATTCAATTAAGCTCTGTTTTTTAAAACAGTATTTATTAATACATCTAACTGTATGGATGATAGATCCAAGTGAGAACATTTTCCTTTAAGTAATGTAAACCAGTTCAGAACTGCCATTAAGTTGTGATTTTGAATTGCTCCAGTCATGGCTAATTACCAAAGAACTGCTTTTAAATTCTTTCTGTTTGTCTTTTCTCTTAAATTTAGAAAAGAGAAAAGATTCAATCACTGAGGTAGTGTGTGATTTGCTCCAATCAAAGAATTCTGCCAGGTGTTAATAGTTACCCTCTGCAATGAAAGTTTACATGCCCAGAGTGCCTGGAAACAATTTTTGTACTGCCTGGAATAGACATCTGGGTATTTAAAGTGTGTTTCCTTTAACCAAAATTAATAATGAAAAAACAAAACAAAACAAAAAAAACCTGTTAGAATTCATGTAATAACTCATTAGATGTCAGAAAGAGATTGATTTTTTGCATACATACAATATGTATGTTTCAAGATCAAATACCCTCCAATTAGACCACATATTTTTAAAGTAAACGCCTAGAAAATCAATTGTCTCTCAATTTTCTACTCTTTTATTTGTATTTTAGTACTCAAAAAATGTGAACAAGGATTTATCCGTTAAAGGAAAACTCTTACCAACAGTCTGGAGTGTTGCATGCTTGTGCTAAGCAAAGGGCATTATAATGTGGGAGAGGAAAATGTTCTGAAAGAGAAATTAAGGGCATAGAAAATGCAGCTTTTCTTTAAATACAGATAATATTGATCTTTAGTGAGTCTTACATCTTTCAACTACAGAGACACACATTCCACTCAGTAGGCTTACTGAATCTTCACAAAACATTAGCAGGTTCAGACAGGAACCAAAAGATGGCACAGATGACGATGATGATGAGTCATGTTTCAGAAAATCCCGTGAGTTTATAAGCTGCTTTTCCAACTACTTGATTTTTGGGAATCTGATTAAAGGAGTGAGGTTAAAGGCAATTGGGAGTCAGGTACAAAAAGCAAGGCAATGATTAGTTGAAAGTACATGCGTAGTATAGGCAACTGAACATTGGACAGAGTCTTTGTATTGGACTTTACTGCAAAAAAAAATATTTACTGTTTCCCTCCATAGTATACTTTTTAAATTATTTGTGACTATTTTCTTCTATTACTATAGCTAATTCAGAGCGGAATCTAATTTAACCCTTTTTTTATATGCACCAGCAAATGCTTAATTAAAGATCTTGTGATATATAAGGAAAACATTCCTTAAGGCTTAAAGATAATCATAACAAAAGAGATTCATTGAAATTGGGGAAAAAATGCATGACTCAAATATCTCATTTCTCCCCATTCCCTCTTGTACATTGCCCTTCTAGCAATTAAGCTCCTTTCCATTCAGCTCATTCAGATATTGAATTCTAAATATTGAAGAAACCACATTTCATTGAAAAATGCAAGACTTTCATTTTGGCATAAAAGATTTAGTTTATAAGAGGTGAAACTTTAATCTGAATTTCCCTTTTAAGGGTATTGCATTTCATTATTTGGAAGCCCTACATATAAATGGGAAAAATAGATTATTTTTTCCAAACTCAGGATGTTTAGAGATCTTTTCAAAAGTGTTAATTTACTTTTTAGATATATGGAAATTTAGTTTTTGAACTGATGGACTGCTATTTTAGGGCTAAAAATAGTGTATCAGTCAACTTAATACTTCATTATACATCTTCAAATGAATCATCTCCCTTTTCCTCAGCCATTATTTCCAGATGTGCGGTAGGTGGCCAAATTCCTTTTTATAGGAATTTTATGATGCCTTATGCAAGGAACACAGGAACATTGACAATTGTCTTCACTGTTTCAGCTCCTAGCCTTGTCTATTAAAGTAACTACAAAATGCATGGAGTTCATTAATGATCCAACCTGCCTTATCTACACTATGTTAAAAGATCTAAGATAAGTAGAAAATGTAATTTTCAGTTAAAATCACTCCATAAAACCTGTACCTGGATATCTCTGAATTAAGTGCTTACATAAAATACAAACCTAACTTTTAATTTACTGTTATTAGAGAAGGAGAGATCTTATTATTTCCACCTTACAAATAAGGAAACTCAGGTCCAAGAAGAGTTATTAAATAATGCTCAAAAAGAAGCAACTGAGAAGCTGGAAAAAAGAATGTAACATACAATCTCTGACTCCATATTCTGGATACTTTGAACCACAGTGTCCTTGTACAAGGTGTTAGGACCAGGCTTAGTGAAATGTGAATGCCTTGAAGGATACATGGAAATAATTTCTTTCTGCATTTTTAACTCCTAGTGTTGAGCATGTTGGGATTAACCCTGAGCTCATTTTTCATGCCTGTATACATTCATTCCCACAGGCACCCCACCCCCATATCAGTGACATTAACCATGGCCTTTAAACTTAAAATAGACAAATCTGTACCTCAGTCCTGTCTTCTTGTAAGTTTCTTCTTAATCTCATATGTCCCACTCTATCAGATGTCTCCTTATAAATCTCCTTCTAATGTCTCAAAAGTATTTTTAATTTTTTGTTTTTCTTCCCAATTTCCTTACAATGCACAGTAGTTCTGCTGTTGCCTTTAAACACTTGTGATTGTTCTGTTCCCTGGACATCCCAGACATGCTAGTTTCCAGGGCTGCAGGTACTGTTAATATCTCCCACCATTACCATCCTATGCTAGCATTTGGGGAAATGTGAAATATGAAATAGAGACATTTACCATAGTGATAAAAAATACACACACTGAAAGTAAATATACACAAGAGGGCAGACAGCAGTGTCAAGCAGTATCAGCAGTATTTCATCCTGTGGAACTGAAAACCACAGCCACAAAAAGATAGAGAAAATGAGAAAGCAGAGGACTTTGTACCAGATGAAGGGACAGGATAAAACCCCAGAAAAAGAACTAAATGAAGAGGAGATATTCACCCTCCCAGAAAAAGAATTCAGAATTATGATGGTGAAGATGATCCAGGACTTTGAAAAAAGACTGCATGCAAAAATAGAAAAGTTTACCAAAGACCTAGAAGAATTAAAAAGCAAACAAACAGAGATATGCAACACAATAACTGAAATGAAAAATACACTAGCAGGAACCAACAGCAGATTAACTGAGGCAGAAGGGCGAATAAGTGACCTGGAAGACAGAATGGTGATCATCACTGATGAGGAAAAGAATAAGGAAAAAAAGAATGAAAAGAACTGAAGACAGCCTAAGAGACCTCTGGGACAATGTTAAATGCAGCAACATTCACATTATAGGGGTCCCAGAAGGAGAAGAGAGAGAGAAAGGACCCGAGAAAATATTGGAAGAGATTATAGTTGAAAACTTCCCTAACATGGGAAAGGAAATAGCTACCCAAGACCAGGAAGCACAGAGAGTCCCAGGCAGGATAAACCCAAGGAGAAACATACCAAGACATATAGTAGTCAAACTGACAAAATGTAAAGACAGTGAAAAGTTATTAAAAGCAACAAGGGAAAAATGACAAATAACATAAAAGGGAACTCCCATAAGGGTAACAGCTGATTTCTCAGCAGAAACTCTGCAGGCCAGAAAGGAGTGGCATGATGTATTTAAAGTGATGACAGGGAAGAACCTACAACCAAGAATACTCTACCCACCAAGGATCTCATTCAGATTTGATGGAGAAATCAAAAGCTTTACAGACAAGCAACAGCTAAGAGAATTCAGCACCACCAAACCAGCCCTACAACAAATGCTAGAGGAACTTCTCTAAGCAGGAAACATAAGAGAAGAAAAGGACCTACAAAAACAAACACAAAACAATTAAGAAAATGGTAATAGGAACATACATATCGATAATTACCTTGAATGTAAATGGACTAAATGCACCTACCAGAAGACACAGACTGGTTGAATGGATACAAAAACAAGACCCATATATATGCTGTCTATAAGAGACCCACTTCAGACCTAGGGACACACACAGACTGAAAGCGAGGGGATGGAAAAAGTTATTCCATGCAAATGAAAATCAAAAGAAAGCTGGAGTAGCAATACTCACATCAGATAAAATAGACTTTAAAATAAAAAATGTTACAAGAGACAAAGAAGGACATTGCATAAAGATCAAGGGATCCATCCAAGAAGAGGAGATAACAATTATAAATATATATGCACCCAATATAGGAGCTCCTCAATACATAAGGAAAATGCTAACAACTATGAAAGAGGAAATGCAAGGCAGAAATAGAGACACAGATGTAGAGAACAAACACATGGACACCAAGTGGGGAAAGCAGGGAGGGTCGGGGGGGAGATGAATTGGGAGATTGGGATACCAAATTGTATACTCTAAATATATGCTGTTTATTATTGTCTGTTAACTGTATCTCAATAAAAGTTCTAAAAAAAAAGTAAATTTAAACAATAAATATTTTCTTGCAAAATTTTTGCCAAAAAATATCATGAACAAAATTCTCTGATGCTACAAAACAAAAACTATGATGGTCCAACTGAACGTAGTTTTGAAGCAATTGTACTTTTTAAGAGATCACTTTCTTTAAGATATTGTCTCTAGATTTTTGAGATTCCTCAGATGTCTGAATCACCTATCACTCCTCCTAAGATGAGATTCAAACTCCTGAGAACTTTTGTAAAACAGGTACTCTTTTTTTCTTTTTCTTTTTTAAACAAAAACTAAGCAGGAAAAAAGTTTTAGCAACATAATTCATTTCTGGCACCTTCACAATTTTCATCTCTCATCTTGTGGATTTTACTGTTTTAATTAGAATCATTTCTTATCACCATCATTAAATGGATCTGTTAAAAAATGACCAATTCTGATACTAAAAGGACATTATAGTCAAGTCCATTTTGTCTTATTTCAAATATTTATTCATTTGTCTGCGCTGCATCTTAGTTGCAGCACATGGGAGCTTTGTTGCAGCATAAGGTATCTTTTTTTTTTTTTAGTTCTGACATTCAGGACCTTTAGTTTCAGCATGTGGGATATTTTAGTTGTGGCATGCCGGCTCTTAGTTGCAGCATTGGGAGTGTGGAATCTTAACTTCTGGACCACCAGGGAAATCCCGATTTTGCCTTATTTTAAATTTTAGATAATTTTTCTTAAAGTTATATTCTTTTGACAAATGACACTACGTTGCCATCTTTAATCAGTGCTCTTCATCTTGTGGAAACGTTTTATCATAACATTAGTCATGTAAGAAGAAAAGCAAAAAAGGAAGACAGGAAGGGAAGAAACAAAGTTCATAAACTCTAGCCATTTAGAGCTATCAAGAAACGAGACTAACAATTCAAGAGAGATCTCTTCCCACTCTTAAACAGGAAAATGGTACTGATTCAACTTCTGTGCAAGTATTATACACAGTTTAAAGGAAACTGTAAGAATCTAATATATGAAAAAAACAAGAATCACATGATCTACTTGATCTTTCATGTGGTGTGTCTACAGAATCTATGAACTAGAATACAAGAAAATTAAATAAACCTCCAAGAACAATGGAGATGAAGAAAGTCCCTATTCAAAGTGATCTTCCAAAGTCTGGAACAGTAGTATCTGAATAACTGGGTTCATTACCATACTTAGTCCCAGAAAACCTGGGGTGGAGAACAAACTACTTTGTACATCCTCTTTTGTACAATGGGTAAGCCTTGCATCATTCATCATCATCAAGGAAGCATAGCAGTCACCACTAGATGAGTCCTTAGAAGCCAACACTCACAGGTGGCACAATAGGTAATGCAGCACTATGAGTAACGATGTAGCCAGCATTAAATAAATGGTGTCAAGAAACTGTGAGGAAAGAAGATCTATATAGTTTCAATGCAAACACAGTCTGAAGAGCCATGGCTTTGTACTGTCCTTTTTCAACAGAGTTGATATGAAATTAGGCAACAATACATGTTTGACAATGAAACACACACACATGCATGCACACACAAATAGTTCCTATACCAGCACAGGAAGAGATAGAGCCTGGACACTGGAAAAAACTTCACAGGCACTGATTGAATAATAAACAAATATATCAGTGCCTCTTCTCTGTTCATTATTTAAATCTTCATTAATAAATCACTCTAACTCACATTCGTGGGACTTCCCTGGCAGTCCAGAGGTTAAGAGTCCACCCTTCCAATGCAGCGGGCGTGGGTTCAATCCCTGGCAGGGGAACTAGGATCCCACATGACGAGTGGCCTAAAAACAAAAACAAAAACAAAAAACCTCATATTGGTCATGCATTTTATAATATATTTTATAGTAAAATTGTTTACATAGATAGGGCACAGCAAATATTTGTCTGGTTCTGTACATCCTGTATATGACCTTGACCTAGTCACAGGTCTGATCTTTTACTCTTGCAGACAGTTGGCTCCTTACGGGAAAATATTAAGATAGCAGGTTCAAACTAAAACCATCTCCAGCTAAATGCTCACTGTTTACATTAAGTGAAATTCACTAATTAAAACCAACTTCACATTAATTTTATTATTCCAGGAAACTGCAAATTACTTTGTTTATTTTAGGAGCTTCCTGAATATCTTTCTATCCATACATTAGCCTATTTGAGTTGTCAGGGTAATAGACCTCTTCTCAGAGCATTTGACTGTTGTCCTGTTTAAAATTCATTTCAAAACTCTCGATTCACTCTGAACACTAAAGCTAAACTATTTTTTCACAAATTTTGATTAGTATTCTAATTTGAAAAATCTACCTTAAACCAATCCAAAACTCTTATAAATATTCTGCCTTTGACCTCTCCTCCTCATATGCTATCAAAACTCTACAATTGCAAAATAATAATATTGCTTATTGCAGTAAGCAATAAACTTGGGGTGGTTTTAGTGGTGTCTTTGGAAAATTGGGTGTTGACATACACTTACAGTTAAAATACTTGAGTAAAAATCATAATAAATGGATCAGAAAATATTTATCCTCTTTGAAAGAAGACAATTTTAAAACATATAATAATATTTTAAGCTGTATTTTACAGTGCTTATTAGAGACTGACTACCACAAATGAGCTAATGAAGAGTCTTTGCATTTTAAAGATAGCATTTATAAGAGAGAGGTAACTTATGTGAGTTCTATCTCTATAACCTATATGTAAAAATAGTACTGTTACAAGGAAAGAAGAACTCTAAAAACTTTACCGCCAAACAACCATAGAAAAATCAGTTCCAGGCAAAGCACATACATAAATTTAAAAAAATTTATTGCATAATAAGAAAGACTAAGCCAATTTTAATGCATACCAAATAACTTCAAATACTGATCCCTCTTCCTAAAAGCTATTTTAAGAATTGATTGCTAAAGTTCATCTTTCCAGTTTAATATCATGTTAATTAACATCTTAAAATGTAGAGCTTGTAAAATATCACTTCTTCAATATTCATTTTTCTTCCAGTAGACCTTCTAACTTAAGAAATGTTCTGGTGCTCTTATCTCATAGATTTACATGCTTTAGTCTGTCAAATGTATGTGAAATGTCTGGTCTTACTCTTGCCCACAGAAAACTGTGTAGCATCCACAATTTTTAGCTTCAGGTTTTGGCACCCAATGTGGATATGAGGGGGCATGAGACTCATTCTGTGCCCTGAAGACATTTATACTCACATAGTATTCCAGAAAAGTAGACAGGAAATTATAATACATTTTGCTAAGCATAACAATTAAAATTGATATTTGGAACTAGAAGAGCAATACCTATTCAAGCCTTGGTGATGCAGACTAGAATCCTCCTGAAAAGTTTCTAGAAAACCAGGTAGCGCTTGACCACATTGTCATATAGGCATTTATGTAGTCGACAACTGCAATGTTTTCTGGCTGCCCAGTAATGAGGAAAAAGCCTCTTATCCATAATCAATAGAAGCTTATGATATCTGTAACTAAATCAGCAAAATATATCTTTTATATTTTTACTTCTTCATTGGTATATTTAATTTTTTTCTTCTTAAAAATTACTGTGACTCACTTTGTTTTCAAACACATATTTAAATCTCTCAGCTGTAAACTATACATTTACTGAATTTCTCCACTAAAAAAAATCTAAATATTTTTTCAGATGTAAATTTACTTTGTTGCTTCCTTCCTCCTCTCTTTCCAAAATGTATAGTTAAATCACTTCCCAAGTATATGCTATTACACACTGGAATATCCTTCAATTTTGTGTGCAAGGGCTTTTCCTCACCCTTCAAATCTCAAAATACTAATTGGAAATCTGGGACAATTTTTAATTGCCCTCACAGCATTGATGTGTTGTAACTGGTATGATAATCTTCCACTTCGGGCTGGTGGTGACTACCCCTTAATTCTTCCTGCAGCAGATTTTCATTCAACAACAAACTACATGCTTCAGACATGTGCTCTTATTTCTTTAAGCCCTGGTTATATTAGGGGAATTTTCAGCATCCTAAATTCCATCAACTCAAGATGGATCTCAAAAAAACAAAAAATATCAACCTCTGTCAAGAGTCAGATGTACAGCCTTGGTTTGCCAATCAGATGAACTCACAAGCAATTTCAATTTGGAGAAAAGAAGCCCATGTTTAACTTTCAGAAGTGGCAGTGATTGTAAGATTGACTCCTCCCCTGTATCAGCTTCTGTGACGATGGAAGCCTCCTCCAGAGCTTAGCAGGGGCCGTGGGAGCTGGAGTAGCTTCCTTAGCAGCCTGTTCTGTATGTAAGGAAGCTTTGTTTCATGCCTGGCACTCCAGTCCTCTCAGCAGCTCCACAGACTCTCAAATCAGAAACAAAAATAAAAATTTTTCAGTTTAATCAGAAAGAGTTATATCTGTTACAAACAAAATTGACGGTTATGGCCTCTGAGTGGTTAAATCATAAAACCTCTGGGACATAGCAACCTTATCTCTTAAACAATCCTTGCACTGAGAGCAACATAAAAGTTGAGAAGCACCAAGAAGTAACGACAAAAGAAAGACGTTCTAATTGATATATTATCAGAACATGTGTATTAGTTATCAGTGGCTGAATAACACATTGCCCCTACATTTTGTAGTTAACACAACACATACTTAACATATTTCAGTTTTGGGGGGTCAACTATCCAGGTATGGCCCAGCTGGACCCACTTTTTCACAGTCTCCCAGTAAACTGTAATCATGGTGCAAGTCCAAGTTGTATGGTCTCACCAAAATTCTCACTTGAGGAAGAAACCATTTACGAGCTCACTCAGTGAACATCCAGTTCCTTTCTCAATGTTGGATGAAGGGCCTCAATTCTTTGCTGGCTCTTGTCCTGAGGCCGCTTGAAGCCCTTGCCAGGTGGGTCTCACGACAGCTTGCTTTATCAATGCACGCAAAGTGAGAAAGTAATTTGGAGACTGTGTTAGCCATACTGAAGTCATAGCTTTTTGTAATTAATCTAAAAAGGGACATCTCCTCAACTTTGCTATGTTCTGTAGGTTAGATGCAAGTGTCTTTAAAGGAGGATATTGTTCAAGACCCTGGATATCAGGAACAGGGATCATTGGGCCCCCTGTGAAGTCTGCCTAACACAATTAGACTTTAATCAACCTACAGATAATCTTTCTTATGCTTACCCCCCAAAATAGCTGAAAAACAAGTCCTTATGTCGAAAGCCATGAAAGGTATTGACAGAAAGATAAAGCAATTCCACTTGTTAAGGCAGTAATACAGCATTCATTTGGGAGAAAATTTAAACTTCAACAATTTGTGTGGATTGTACAATTAGAAATAAATAACCTAAGATATATAACATGAAATTAAAAAAAAATTGAATCTATGTTATAGGAGAAGGAAAAAAATGTTTGTAAAGTGAAACTTGGAAACTTGAAAAGATATCCACAAATTTTCTTTAATTACTGACTAAAGTTACAAAGAAATTACTATTTAATTGTGGGCTACAATTAATAACATTTGGATAAAAATAGTTTGCATTGTAAAAATGAGACCAAAAGAAGAAATCCTAGAAAATAAAAGGGAAAGCACTATAACCTGGTAAAGGATTTGATCACCACCAGGGAAAAGTTTAAGACTGTACATATGTTATCAACATTTGACTTGCAAAGATTTTTTTTAACATTTGTAGTAAGCCTATGACATAGAAAATATAGATTTTTGACTTCCCAAAAGACCATCAGAATAGCCTGTTGATCAACCAAAGCTGAGTTTATTACCTGCTGTATTAAGGGAAAGTGTCATTCTGACAGAGTTATAGTACTACCTGGGAAAAGGGAAAATAGGAATAAATACTACAATAGGACATATTTCTACCAAGGAAAAATGTGCAAATCTGACTAAATAATCAAAGGAGTGCTAGAAAGTTACTCTTTCCTAGGAGAGAAAATAAACTCAGAATTTGAGAAATGGATGAGAGGAAATTAGAACTCAACTCAAAGACTTAAACCACTATTACATTTAGAGAGACTTCTGAGTGAAGTATCAAGGGACCTCAGATGAGCAAGCTATTTTTGAAAAGGAGTATGGAACAGAAATAGGAAGAGATCTGAATTCTATCTTGGTAGGAGTTCTAGGACTGCTGGCTATAGATATCCAAGAGATCACCAGAGTCCATCAAGCAAAATTGAGTTTATCATCCACTACTGCAAGGCATCTGTTTGATAAAGTCTTAGTGGTGTGGCTTTAGGGCAAATAACAATAGGTTTTCAGTGTCTGGGGTGGGAATGTAAGGTGGGCCTTTCAATGTGAGTATCTGATAGCAATGAGCAAACTTCATGAAATAATTTTTTAGGATTAGGACACAGTGAGTCTTGAAAATTAGTGAATGAATAAAAAGTTGTTTCAGAACTGAATGGTTTGCCAATTTAAATTAGGGGACTTTTTGTCCTGAAATGGGGCTTTTGGCTCAGATGAGTTAACTACTGTTCTGAGAAGGGGGTTGCTTGAGCAGCTTAGTGTTCAGATAAGTTAATTTCTGGGAAGTTCCAGAAGTAAATGAAGAAATTATTTACTGATTTTATAGACTTGTCTTCCAGGGAAAAATCTTCCTGGAACAGATAGTAAAAAGGTAGGCAGATTTAATTCTTAGTTCTAACATCATGCTATATGTCTGCAGGCAGCATTAATTCTCAGTATTGTTATTTCCCACACTTTCAATCAAGGGAGAAATAAGCTTTTAAGAGGTTTAGAAAGTTTCTACCACTTATTCTAGAATAAGACCAAAGGCAAACAGATCAGAAAAAAAGAAAGCTTTAATTACTGCTAGCAGAAAGACTATTATGAATGTAAAACAGCAGCTATTTCCTGGTCATGAGTAGACATTTTATATATGACACACATTTAGGTTGCTCATGAGAAAGGAGACAGAGAGCAAGAATTTGAACTGGTGGGGAACGATGGTAAGGCAAAATGAATGACCAATGCTCAGCTCTCAGAAGCATATGTCCTAGGGGTAAATAAATGGGGAAGAAGAACAATCTGAGGATTGAGTTTATCAATAAAAAGTGTTGCTTAGTCTCCATGCTTGCGACTTTTGCAACACAAGCTTTGCAGGAAACATCTCAATTATTGATATCACCCAAAGTTACACAATTAAAAAGTGGCAGAATCTACATTCGAATCCAGCACTATCTTATTTAAAAATCTATGCTTTTAAGCAGGGATCATGTTGTCATAAATTGTTATATGAAACACACACACCTAATAGATGCTTGACATATAAATATATAAAAATATATTTAACAGATACTTGGTGAGTAAATACATATGCTATGATGTATTCAGCTTCATACATTGATGGCCCTGCACTATTTTGGTGGTTGTATCTGTCTATTATGTATATGTGCATATATGTGAGAAGGAAGTTAATACGTGACAGCTTATTTTACATCTTGTGAGATTTAGAAGATTGTGTGATCATGGATACATATTCTGATGATATAAAATTATTTCCCATTCTTTTTTTCTAATAATGAGAAATGAGAGAATTTATTTACCTTAAAAAAAGAGTGTGTACTGAAAATTTGTTCTAATTCCTTATTCAACTTTCTTTATATGCTACTACTTATATACATCGATTGAAAAACTTCATAGCCATAAACAAGAATGAAGTACTCTAGGGCAGTAGGAACTTACAGGCATAATACATTCATCTACTGATTTATTTTTTTCAATATGTATTTATTAATGATTTCCATGTTCAGATGTTCTTGAAAACAACATAATTTTGATTTCAAGATCCTTACATTGCCTTAATGACAATGATATATAGTTAGATAAAACAAATTGTATGACAATAATTTAGAATTACACATGCTATGATTTCAAATGTATATGTATATATACAGATATTTACATTATGTATGTACATATATGTTTGCATACATACATATATAACACGTCTTCCATTAATGAATCTGTAAAATACCCTTTACCTTTGATCACTAATATTTGGAAAATGGGGGAAATTATTTATCTTTTAATTTTTTCTTCATTAGAATATTTGAATTATTTAAAATATTTAAAATTACTTAAAATAATAAGTTGTCAGAAATAACACTAAAATATACGTCAGTAGACATAGCTTTAATATTAGAACAAGTTATATATATATATATAACTAATATTTAAGTATATAATCTTAAATGTCATTGCTTTTGAAGTAAAAGGCGTGCCTTTTCCAGACAGGTTTTTCATGTGTAAAATGAGGCATTTATTTACTTCATTATGCCTTCCAGTTCTAATGTCCTCTGATTCTGAACAATAATCAATCAGATACCCATGAGAGAAAAATACAAAGAGTAGGGAGGATGCAAAATAAATTGATAGCATTATGGTCACTAATTAAAGTTTACATGCAAAAGCGAAGATCCTCAGATTTAAATGTATGCCTTTATTTTTCTCCATAATTGTACAAGATGTATTGTCTCTGTTTGCTGATTGCAAATCTCATGATGGGTAGGGCAAAGAGACAATTTCTCAGGTGAGAAATCCAACTTAAATTCTCACATAGTTTTTTTTAAACTGGGATCTTTGGAAAACTAGAAACAGAATAATTAGGGAGAGTTAATTAAACATGAAGATCCCTGTGAATTAGAAACTTGTGGCAGATTGCAATAATTGTTACTTTTTGACAATTGTCAATTGCTCCAGTTATTCTTATAACTGATAACATCTGAGAACCACCTAGAATTAGAATTAGGAAAAATGTAGCCAGTAATAAGTACAAAATTGAAGTAACGGGTTAACTGCAGAGTTCATCACATCTGAACTAATTTGTTTTTTCGTGGACCTGCCATGAGTCCTCTGTTCTGCGTCTGGATGATCAATGGTTCCAAGTTACAGGAATTTGAATTGATAACCTCAGAAAGGTTGCAGCAGTAATATGATTGGAGTGAAGTTAATGAGAGATTTCCAGGGTAATAGAGAGCTAGGTTTCAGGCAATATTAGCACATCAGTGGCAGAGCAGTGTGTTCAAGAAGTTCAAAGGGACCACGAGGAACCTTCGTAAGTTACAATCATTTCCATAGCAACTGATTCAAAGCTCTCGAAGACAGTGCAATTGTACTGATTTTCTGCCTACTGATTCTGAGGGAAAGCATGGCTGCTCCACCATATTTTGAGAGAAGGTGTTAAAGGACCAAGTGTGTATTTGGAAACATTTGGAAATGTTCCACAGTGTGTGATGAAGGGCTGACTTACTATTCCCTTAAGCAGAAACGACACAAGTATGAATGCAAAACATAAAACTTACATCAACTTTTGCTCAGCCTCCACTAAAACACACTATTCCAAAGGATTTCATCTCAATAAACACAGTTAACAATTTGAAGAGATACAACTGAGTTAGATAATGGTATTGGGGAGGGGGATTGAGAAGAATATTCCTCTTAGATTGTTTCATTGGAGAAACACATTTACAATATGATTTTGGTAGGGTCACTTATTTGTTTCACAAATGCTTCAAATGTCATTTGAAATAGTGGCTGTGGCTTTAACAAAGTCAAAAATTTGAAAATATGATGAAAATGTTTTCCTTATCACAAGCAAAGTGCATATATAGAGAAAATTTCCATGACTTCCAGAATCTCTTGGAATCTCATTCATGGATACTGAGATTTTACTTTACAGGGTGTTTATGTAAAAATGGTGTAGTAAAGTAACAAATATAAATTGATCTTAAGAAAGATTTAGCTTTTCAAAGTTGGAAAATTAAAAGGTGCTTTATGATTTTTTTTTAGCTGTCAATCACACCACAGCATTGGGAAGGTTGTTCTATATATTTGTCATTTAATTTTATCTGTCAAAATGGAAAATATGTGGGTAGTCACTTGAAAGTTCAAGCAAATTTAAATGAATTAAAGCTTCAAATAAGTAATTACTGTCATTGGATAAAAGGTTACTTAGGACTAAACCTGACCACTCCATCTATTTTATAGTCTCCAGTCAAAGTTAGCTGGCTATATATCATTGTCATTCGTTTAAAAAAGCTGACATAGGCATTGGTATGCTGACATTGAAAATAATTTTACAAGATATTTTGAATGAATAAGCGTGAGACCTGAAGTCTAAAGATATCCTATTCCTCTTTAATTCTAAGGATGAACCACTGAGAGTTTGTGCTGTAAATCTCTTATAGACACTGTCATGTGTGCTTTCAAATGCCACTCAATGTCCCCAAAATGCTGTCATGAGAAAAAGATCAATTATGGGTAAACATAAAGGGAAAATAGCAAGAAAGTCAAATTTTTCAAAGAATTGTAATAGTGATTCGAATTTCATAAAATATTGATCAAAATCCTCAAAGACAGAGTTAGTGATAGTTGAGAAAGTCAATTATAAGCTCTAAACCTTTGACAGCAAAATATTAGAAATGAAAATAATAATATAAATTTAAGGAAAATAAAAAATAATTTATATTAAACCTACATAATGACAGTTAATGAATAAAAATAATAATAGTTCGTTGAGCATCTACTATGTGCTGAGTATATTTTATTTATCAAGTTTATTCATCCCCCAAATTGGACAAAGTTGTGCTCCCATTTTTTTCTTATGGTCAAACTAAGGAGCAGCAAAATTAAGTAAGACTGAGGGTCACATAAGCAGAATGTGTCATGGTCCAGATTCAAAGCCAGGTCCTGCTGTTTTCAAAACTTATCTTTTCTAATTAAATGGAGATTTAGTAATTGTTCAGATTATGTCATCAATGTTGATACTAAATTAACCTGGATGGCATTTATATCAGTTAACTTTGCTACATCACAATGTGCACACTCTCAAAAAATTAGTGACTCACAACACATTTTCCCCCTTGATTCTGTTGCTTGGCCAGGTGGTTTGTTTGGTCCATGGCTTAACTCTCACGTCTGAGGCATCAGCTGGGACTGGGGTCAGTTGGGCTCTGTCTTCATGTGGCCTCTATGCTTTAAAATGCTTGTTCACACAGTGACAAAAAGGTTCCCAGGAAGAAGAGTGGGCAAGTCCCAATGGGCAAGCACTTTTTAGCCTTGGGTTAATTTACCTTTGCTTCCACTAAGTCAAAGCATGTCACATAGTCAAGCCCAGGTCCAAATGATGAAAAAATTGAATTCATTTCTTGATGAGAAATGATGCAGATTATTGTAGCTTTAAAAATATTAATTCATATAAGAATTATCTAGCACCTTTTTTTTTGTCTGCTTTTATAACCAGTAATATGGGAAGATAATCACCAAATCTTCAAGTCTGCCTGGGTTGAGATTCAAAATTTGTTTGAAATAGAGGAAATCACATATTTAACATCATGAATATCGTAGTTGGCATATGTTTGGGTTTCATGGTATTTAACTAGCACTTAAATGTTATTTGATAGTTATAATAATCATGTGAAAAACAAGAATGGTAGAAAATTACTTTCCCCTTTGAACAAAAGAAAATCTAGGAAATATTGAGTTTTAATTAACTGCTTAAAGTCATAGCAATTTGGTAGCCCTTGAGGAATTGGAATCAGTGGTCGGTTTACCTTCTAGTTCTGTGCCCAGTACAATACTCTGGAAGAAATTGAATTAATCTCATGACTGTTTTTAAAAATTCCTTTAAAAAGATCTGCTCAAAAGCAAAGCAAAACAAAAACAATTGTGCATAACTACATGCATAATTCTTCCTAATCAACACTAAAACTGTCCTATAATCAAAACGGTGAAAAAGAGTGTTACATTAAAACACATTACATGCTCAAATTCATATTCGTTATTAGAAAGGCTTTTTCATTTACCTGTGTTCTGCGATGTTTATTGTGAAAGAGTAATGAGAATTGTGGCAATATTTCTGTAAAAATGAGTCAGTGATGAAATTAACAGTTATTTATGAAAAAGTATATAAAATCCAGATAACTTTGTTCTTGTCATGTTTTTTGTTTCCCAGTGCATACATATTCTCCTTCCTGAGAAACATTAAAAGTTATACCAGTAGGCTAGATTGAAAGATCACTTAAGTAAAATTCCTCAGTGTTGCACTCAAAATCCACCATCAGCCTTTGTAAGCAGCCTCTACCCCAATTCACCCTGATGCTTTCTTCTGGGTTGGGAGGTGGGAGGAAGAGGAGGATTCCTTCCAAATTCAATATGCTGTCCAGGGTATTAAGAGAAGTTCCTTGCTGTCCGTGTCTTCCTGGGATTCTAGTTTTTAAGCATTTATTGTCAGTCTCAACATGTGGAGTCATGTGTTTCCTGTGAGTTTCACCAGCCTCTAGGACAGATTGATAATTTCAATTGACCAGTGTAGAAATGGCTGAAATCATAGAAGTTCTGCAAATTGGGCTTCTTCTGGGGCTCTCACCATGTAGGTTATCCATAGAAAATGTACTTTGGGCTATTTACTTAAAGATTTTATTTAAAGACATATGTAATTTACATTTATTTATATAGTACACATTAAAAAAAAACCTAAAATACCTTTTAAAGACATGCTCCTGCTGAAGGCCAAAGGGGGGTGAGAAGACATTTGAATTGTGAAATGCATAAAGATTTTGAATAACATTAACAGAATAGCTAGTTAAGTAAGTGACACCTTGGCACTACTGCACCTAAGTTCATGAGTCCAATTCTCATATGGGTCAATGCATTACTCTGTTCTGTCCTCTGATGGCAACACTAATGTCATCCAGACATTTTATGAATACATATTCATTGCTCCTTAGAGGCTGGGCCATATAATATGAATGATTTCATACTAACTATCCATCCTGCTGGGGAAAAAACTTCAGAGCCTGTGATCTACTAACAGAAGGTATTCTGCCATATTTTTATATGTGACCCTCATGCTAGAGATATTATCTTCTAGATATTGTAGATACTATATATGCAAAGAAGTTTAACTGGTATTCCACCAATTAATGGCAGTTGAGAGTAAGAAAATTATTATGACAAAATGATTTTATGAAACTGTCTCTTTTAATCTAAAATTTATATTAAATATTATATTGAGCTTGGGTGAACACACACACACAAATGAGGAGTTTATTAAACCTAATTGGGAGGAATTCAGTATTCTGTGAGTTAGATGGATGGCCAAAATTGATGCCTAGTTTAGCAGTGGAATTAAGTCACAATCTAGATTACCTGATTTACTCCTTATTTAATATGAGCATAGCAAGGAAAATCAGTTATCTTGAAAGGTATATCCCCTACAATTTGAAGAAACTGGCAACACAGATTAAACAAGACGAGCATATTAAAATCTGTATGTATGTCGATAACATTACAACCTCATTGGACCTTGGAAAATATGTTCACTATTCACATCACTGAGGAATGAACATCAGGCATTCATTGGGAAAATTAAAATGAATCTTACTCTGCTACATTTCCAAGGATAAAGTAGTTTTCTCTAACTATAGAAATGCCAAAAGTTAATCAAATTTTCAGAGCTGAAAATGACAACACTGTTGTAATATTATAGAGACATTTGTTCCACATTATACAGTGGAAGCTTAATTTTCAAACATGCATAGCATGTATGAATGTAAATCCTCCATATTACATTAGCAAGGAAACCAACAATGCTGTTGAATGAATGAGGATTGGGAAGAAGGGAAGAATAAATGTATGAATAATACCAGTTAATACCTCAAAATACTATCCCACAATACATGGTGTCTTTAGCAAAGTGATTTACACTATGAATCATGCTTTAAAATAGATTAACACATTCCACTAGTGATATAAACCAAAAGATAATATTTCACATTTAAAATGGCAGAAAATTAATACCTAGAATATACATTAAACACAAGTTTAAAACTTTTTAAGTACATGCTTCTGTACAAGGGAGACAAGAAAGGGAATGAGTGTTGCATTAGCACAGGTACTTGAAGCACTGTGATTTAGGCTTCTTTACAGTGTGCTCACAAACATTCACATCCTTGAGCCAAAAGAATACTGTATGCATCCTAGGATTGTGGACTATTTAAATGCATCATGTGACCTTGCAGGTCAGTCATACTTAAAAGTCAGGTAAATAAACCTGAGATTCATGAGATTAAGATGAGTTTATAATAGTCTGTATGTATGTGTGTGTTTGTGTATTTGCACACAGTTCTGAGACTATAAGTCACACAGTATCAAATCTGAGGCCATCAATCAGAAACAGTAGAGAGCCTCATTCGACAATAAACTTTCATTACTTTTGCTACTCCTAAACCTTTATTAGTCAACTTTTTAACTCAAGAAAAATTGGTTGTATTTTATGGTCTGTTGAGAGGCCAGATTTATATTAAGGAGAAAACAGAAATTCCAAATAGAGACATGAAATACACAACTTTGAAAGAGTCTTCATTTGTTCAACGTAAGCTATCAATGTTCCTCTCCACAGCCAGCACTGATTCTATGTGCTGAATATTATCAGATCATCTCTGCAGTCCTAGAGCTCACATTCAAGTGGGATAGGGTAGACAATAAACATGAACTACATCAATGGAAAGTTCTCTGGTGATAGTTTTGTAGAGAATAAAAATAAAATAGCATAGGAGGAAAGGAAACACAGGAATGGAGAAAGAAGGTGCAGTAACTACTAATATGGGTGTGAGAGAAAGCCTTTTTTTTTTTTTCAGAAAGCCTTTTTAATAAGGTAAAAATTGAGCATGGAAAAGGCATCAATATAGTGTGTGTGCAAGTTCATTCAGGGTAGAGTGGAAAGCAAGTGCAAAGATCCTGAGGCAGGAACAAGTTTGGCCTGTTTGCAGAAAAGCAGAGGCCAGTGAGACAGATCAGAGTGGGTAATGGAAAGAGTCAGAGGAGATGAGGAAGGCTTGCATCTAATCTCACAGGACCTAGAACAAAAACACAAATGTGGCTCAGGATTTCATGTCTAAATATGTGGATGTATATATGAGTCAGTGTAGCCAATTCCTAAATAAAATATATTCTAACTTCCCATATTGAGAAATGTACTTTCCCAGCAACCAAGAAGACCATATGATTTTAAAATTCTTGGACTCCTTAGTGTCATCACGGAAATACAGCACCACAGAGACAGCCTATTAGGGAGACCACTTGAGATAGTGACGTTAGAAGCCTGGGGTTTTATTGATGAATAGTAAGATGTGATAAGATTCTGGATGTGTTTCAAAGGTAGATTAGCTAGGATTAGCTAGGATTTGCTGATGGACAAGATATGTGACATGAGATAAGGAGGGGCCTTGGATGGATGCAAGATTTGTAGCATAAGGAATTGGGGGGTTTCCTAGGTGGCGCAGTGGTTAAAAATCCACCTGCCAGCTCAGGGGATGCAGGTTGGATCCCTGCTCCAGGAGGATCCCACATGCTGTGGAGCAACTAAGCCCATGTGCCACAACCATTAAGCCTGTACTTTAGAGCCCATGAGCCACAACTGTTGAGCCCAGGTGCTGCAAATACTGAAGCCCACATGCCTAGAGCCTGTGCACTGCAACAAGAGGAGCCACAGCAATGAGGAGCCCGTGCACCACAACAAAGAGTAGCCCCTGCTCGCTGCAACTAGAGAAAGCCTGTGTGTAGTAACGAAGAGCCAACACAGCCAATAAATAAATAAATTTATATAAAAAAATAAGGAATTGGAAGAATGAAGCCTCACTTTTTTGTTGTTGTTGTTGTTGTTGTTGTTTGGCATGAGGGTTAGAAGGCTTTTCCGGACACATTAATTTTTACATACCTCTTAGATATTCAAGTAGATATTGCAAGTAGGCTTCCCAATATATTCCCAATATATTAGT
Source organism: Hippopotamus amphibius kiboko (assembly GCF_030028045.1). Classification (NCBI taxonomy): domain Eukaryota; kingdom Metazoa; phylum Chordata; class Mammalia; order Artiodactyla; family Hippopotamidae; genus Hippopotamus; species Hippopotamus amphibius. Next base: position 95,119,118 of record NC_080195.1, on the reverse strand, counting down.
CTGGAGTTCAAGGGAGAGTTCAGGGCTAGGGTTAAGCACTTGGGAGTATTCAGTGAATGTGTGGTATTTAGAGCTGGTGTACTCACCCTGTGTACAGATGGGTGACCTTGGTAGTCAGGGTGTGTGGAAGTTCTCTTCTGATCGCTCAATTCTCTCAGTGAAATAGGAAGCAAGATCATTTTCTGTGAGTGAGGATGATGGAGACATTTTGGGAAGTTTGAGAAGAGGGCACAAAGTATGAAATCATCCAGCAGCATGGAACAGAGAATAGAACAGGGAAATGTAGAATTCCCACACAGCATTAGGGGTTCATATCTACTAATGCATGTATATCCCTGAAAACACTGGCTATCTGTTAACTCCCTTTGTGTACCCACAATATTGATAGAGTGTCTGGCACATAACATTTACTGATTTTATTGAATAAAATCAAATGAAAATGAATGCTGGATCATTATGACTTATCCCTGACCTAATACATAAGATCTCAATCTCACATACACATTTATCACAAGGAAAAAAATCTTTACATTTGATTCCTTGATTTACTACTAACACTGGCACTTAGATTAAGAGACCTGATGTTTGAGGGACTTCCCTGGAGGTCCAGTGGTTAAGACTCTGTGCTTCCAATGCAAGAGGCACAGGTTTGATCCCTGGTCAGGGATCTAAGATCCCACATGCCATGCAGTGTAGCCAAACAAACAAACAAACAAACAAACAAACAAAAAAAGGGCCCTGGTGTTTGACAATGTTGCACCCCCTTGTATATAATTTTTGTTGTATTTGTTGCCACCCATTCTCAGAGAGGGATTTGCAAGCTTAGAGTAATGGAGTACTATCTTTGCTTTGGATCCTCTCCATTGAAGTCAACTGAAGCGATTCTAGAAAAGAAAGCTCAGCAATGTATCAAGCTTTTCCTTTCAGAGGCTTCTTTCTGTGATTGCAAGGCTGATCTCAACCCCTGCCGCCCTTTCTAGCACTCTACTTTCTCTTCCCTCTTCAAAATGTGCTTTCCCTCCAAATCTCCTTGAAAATTGGAAGGCCCCTCTTCTGTAGACTATTTCAGTTGAGAGACAGCAAAAAGAATAAAGAGAGGTTCCAACATTTCTGTCTCCTTTTTTTTGCAGCTCCTCCCGCATTTCACCTCAAGGACTCATTTTATGGTACCAAAAACCTAACAGCCGGGTATAATAATTATCCTTTATTTGTACCCTTGGGTTTTTTTTCTGAGCACCCCTGGTGACACTAGCTCATGACTATTGAATCAAATTGAATTGTAATTTTAAATGTCACACTGAACCTAATTTAATGTAGTAATTAAAATGACTTATAGCTCAATCATTTTTCACTGTTCAATTTAGATACCCTCCCTCACTCTTGCTTTTACTGAATGCCTCACACAGGGCCCTGTGCTTAGCAGAAAGGAGGACAATATTGAGAAGTATCATACGAGGTTCTTTTCCTCAGGACATTTACAATGTTAACAGGGAGACAAGAAATGTATGCTTAAGATTTTTTAAACCACTGTCAAATTTCTGTATAATAAAGTCCAGAGAATTACATTTTTGGTGTAGAGGAGTTTAGTTTAAACAGTGTTGGTTAAATGATGTCAGATGATGGAAATGCATTCAAATGGAAAAATCCTGCAGGCAGTTGAAAATGCAAGACCAATGCTCAGAGAATGGTGAAAATGAGAGATAAAGATGAATTATTCTCTCGCATAGAAGTGGGTGGATTTTAAATAAGCTCACCCATATAGAGAAAGTAAACACTAGTAGAGGATTGAGAAGACTGGACATATTTGAGAACTCTGAGTCAAACCATGGGTTAGAACCCTGCTCTACATTATTTACCCATGTGTTATGGTTCAAATCACTTGCCTTCTCTAGACTCCATTTCTTCATTAAGTGGTAAAATGAAACATATATGTTTACAGTATATAAAATAGGTGAAAGTTGTCAAGCCATAAAATAAATATTGACTGCTGACACCATCAAAAGAGTGACAGAATATTCTGTTAATCAAGCAAAGCTAAGTTTACTGTTCCTACTACAACCACAGAGTCTTAACAGAGTCTTTGCAGTGTCTTAGAAGGATATTCATGGGATTTGGGGGTCTGAGATAAAGCAGATTATGTCAGGTCTTTCAAAGAGGGAAATTAATTCATTCTCAGCAAAGATTATGACATAATAATTTAAGACGAATGGACACAGTAAGATGACGGTCCTGATAAGTAAAGTGTTGTTTAATAAGCAAGTTGTTTAGCCAGGTTAGTAATCTATTGTCTGACAGGAGACTTGTTTGTCCGAAGGAAGTATTGCACATTAGAATTATTAGGAGAACTTAAAACAAAATGCAGTAGGCAGACAGAATTCTAAAATTATCCACACAAACTTCTAATCCCTTGGTTATTCAATCAAATACTAATCTAGGTACTGCTATTAAAGGAGGTTAACAGATGAAGGTAAGGTTACTAATTAGATCACCTTAAAATAAGGAGGTGGCCTTGGATTATCCAAGTGGGTCTAATGTAATCACATGGGCCTTCCGATTTTAGAAGAGGAAAGAGGAGAGTGAGATGAATGTGGAGGTGGAAGCAAGAGAGATGAGGCAGAAGGCAAGTCAGAGAGATTTGAGCATGAGAAGGATTTAATTCAGTGTTGTGAGCTTTGATGATGGAGTAAATGGGTCACAAACCAGGGAATGTGGGTGGACTTTAGGATCTGGGAACAGTCCACAGTTTACAGCCTGCAAGGACACAAAGACCTCAGTCCTATACCTGCAAGGAATTGAATTCTGCCACAACCTGAATGAGCAAGGAATTTGTCCCCAAATCCTCCAGATATGAACACCTACCTTCTGCCACCTTGCTTTTGGCCTTGTAAAATCTAACCAGAGGGACCAGTCAGGTCATACTGTATCTGCACTTCTGATGTATAAAACTCTGAGATAATAGATTTTTATTGTTTTAAACCACTATGTTTGTTCTTACATGATCTAAAAGAAAATCAACATTCGGTCAGTATATATATATGTATGGGACATTTGTGCAGTATAATATGAATGTATCTATCTTTTTCATTTTTGGTAACTGAACACATTGTAGTTTATGTTAAATATGAGTAGTTATTCATTTGTACTCAATTTGTCCTCAGGAAATCATTTTCTGTTGAACAACAACATATCATGAAAGCCACTATTTCCAGCTATCCATATCATGTGTTCCCTTCAATAATATCATTCTTTATATTTTCTACTAAAATTTTCTTGCTAGCCTATATTCAAAGAGGCAAAGAATTCCCTTAGCTTCATGGCAGACTTCTCAGGGGAAAAACACACACACACACATACACACACACACACACACACAGATTGTAATGCAAAATTACTTGATATTGTTAATTGTATCCTTAGAATAAAAATGATTAATATATTGATTTAAAAGTTTACATGTTTATGTACTGAAATAAAATTCAGAGAGAAAAATTACAAATTGGAATAATTAATATGTCAACTTGCTGATGTTGAGCTGTATAATCTAAATAAAATAAACGTTAAAAAGTAAGCTCTATAAGAATGCACTGTTAGAATTTTTCCATTTAAAAACGATAATAACTAAGAAAATATTAGAGTCAAGTTGTTTTTGCTAAAGTCACCATATAAAACTTTGATTAGAGGAATTATAAGCATCAAAGCTTCCTTTCTCTTTGAGTATACCTTAACCAATCCTTGCTTTATCACATTTCAGCTAGATGTCAACCATCAATAGTGTTTCACACTAAAGTCCTTAAGACAGAATGTATACATCAAAAATTGTATACTTCTTATTAAATAGTAACTTTTTCAAATTTATGTTCTATTGTTATACTTTATGCTTACTCTTTGAAAAAGTGAAACACGAGGTTAGGACTTATATTTGTCTTTATGTCATATCCTTCTTCATGTATAAATAAATGATCATTTTGGCTAAATTGATTTTTAGCTCAGGGAACTATAAATAGAGAATGGATATGAATATCCTGCATTATTTTTACCAAAATCTCCCTCTAGCCTCAATTTAGATTGATTAAATCTTGTCTTTTTAAAAACTATTTCCAAAAATACCTCAAATTTTCTTTTCCTTGAAGAACACTTTTTATTACACACTGAGATACTTTCTGAACAATTCAAGTGGCTTTTTTTTTTCCACCTTAGGGAGAATCATGTAAAGTTAATATCATCTGATGAAGATTGTTCACACTTCTAACCACTCTCTAAATTTAGTATTTTATATTAAATTGAATTTCCCATGCATGTTTCCACAGTGACATGTTCAAATGACCTGAAAATATTAGATTTGTTCATTGTGATCTGCTGGGTCAAACTGCAAGACTGACTCTAACATGAATAAATCAGACTTTGTTAACCCTATCCACCAATTTGGTTATTTTAAAAGCAGGGCTTGTGAGATTTGGAAACAAGGAATCATAGAGTCACTCATTATGATGGACGTTTACATAGGGATCCCTAGGTGTTGTGCCCTTGAAAAATCCCCTCACCTTGAGTGTGGTAGAACTTCTGACTTGATTCTGCCAATAGAATGAAGGGATGGCGCTGCTATGACTGTGTAATATTATGTAAGATCTGTGCCCCCCCCCCCCCGCCTTAGCAGAGTAGAACCAGACTCTCCTAGTCTTGAAGAAGTAAAGTGTCATGAGGTGTGAGGTCTGTGAGAGGGCCACATGACAGGAAATCATCTGGGTGGTTTTGTGGGCATGAAAAGGAGCTCCCAGCTGACAGCCAGTGAGAAAAGCAGGATCGTGCTTGTAGAGAGCAAGGAGATGAACTCTACCAATAATTACATAAACTTGGAAGAGGACCCCAAGCTCCACTTGGAAGAGGGATCCCTACCTCCAGAAAGGAATTTAGCCTTATTGAAACCTTGATTGTGGGAGCAATCCTCAGTAGAGGACCCACTAGGTCATGCCTGGACTATTGGCACACAGACACTATGAGATAATACACCCTCACCAACTGTAGTTTCCTACTTTGTTATTTTGCCCATCTATTATGTATAATATGGTATCTCACTATTTTAGTTTGCGTTTTTCTAATTATAAATGAGATTGGACATCTTTTGTGTACTTACAAGGCACTTTAGTTGAAATTCGTACTGAGATAACTATAGATTCAAATGCAATTATTGGACATTTGATGTCCAATATTTATTATGTTTCAAGCTAAACATAATAAACATATGTTGCTATTTTTATTTTATATTTAATTGGTTAATATTAATAAAAGATATGCTTGTTTATTTGGAGAGCAAACACACTGAAAAGAAAAAAATTAAAAACTTTAATCACATGATACTGAATATGTCATGTTGAGGTATCTTTTCATAATCACCAGTATTTGGTGACTGTTTTTCCTTGGTAAATATATATATATATTTTATATATATATATATATATTTTATATATATATATATAGAAGTTGATATATATATATGTCAAGTTCTCTGGTGGCAAGCAACAGAAACCAAAGTAGGGTACATTAATCAAACAATCTTAAGTATATGGACTGGCTCTTAGAAGTCACAGGGAAACTAGAGAACCATGTCATATTTAGAACAGAAACTGAACAAAGTCCAAGGACAGAGACCTAACAGAGACCAAGGGACAGTCAATTTTAGGTGCCCCTATTGGGATTAATCAGCTCTAACTTAAAAGTGTTCATGTTGCTTCATGAGAGATCCAGAAGAGTGTAGGGTACCTAGACACTTCCTGTCAGTACCCTGTTTGTAATGTGTGTGGTAGTGAAGGGGGTGGTAGTTCACAAAAGCTAAGTAGCATGACTACACAGAAATAAAGGTCAAATTTCTGTGGTTCCAGCAGCTACAACAGATGTCCGCTACATCTGTAATGTCATTTTAATGGCTTATTAGTATTCCACTTAATAAATTACTTATCAATCACTTTCTTTTGGACATTAACTGCTTTCCAATTTCTGTCATTGTATAAAATATTGCAATTATTATACTAGTAGTTAAGGCTTTCTAAGATGTCTCCAATGTGCTCGTTCAATAGAAAGTATACATTTTTCAGCAAACTGTTCATCAGAAAGTTTATATCAATTTAAATTTCAACCATTAGTTCAAAGGTCTATGTATTTTCTAAATATATGACACATTTGTTTTGTTGTTTTCTTTTATTGCTATTGTATTTGCAGTTCTTGGATCACCAATTAGATCAAAAATGGATGTGCTAGCCATGAGTTTTTCTATTATGCATCATCTGGCCTGAGCATAGCTCAATTTTTCCACTCAAAGTTGTCTTTAATGATTTATAAGAGGTCTTTAAATGTTTTGGTTTTAACTCTTTGGATCTCATATAATTGCAATTATTTTTAAGAATTTGTTGTTTCCTGTTACCAATTTCTTATAGTATATTTCATTATACAGAATTTTTACATTTATATACAGTCAAACTATTAAGCTTTGCTTTTGTAATTTCTGCCTTTTGTTGTTGTTGTTGCTTAGTATGGTTTCTGGATGAAACGAAGTTGGTCTCTGTTTTGTTTTTAATGATTGATTAATTGGTGGTACCTGTGTGATGAATCCACTCTAACATTATTTAGCAGAGATATTATATTCATGTTTCACTTTTATTGCGTATACTTGGTATTGGTAATGAAAATTTTCAGATAACTTAACGCTTACGGGATCCAGAATATTCACCTTGGAACTTCCTCTTCTTCCTGGATTGTCAAAAAGAAGGCTTTTCCCCTAGTATGTCTTTCTGTTCAATTGCCCTCCACTGCTGTGTTTGCAGTTCCTTTCTACCACCATGTTGAGATGCAGGGGCAAGCTGGTTCTTTATCTCCTTCTTAGCTTCTTGCCTGAATACACAGACATTGTCACATGGTGATGTAATAGGCATTTCAAACTCAAATGTCCCAAAGAGAACTCTTGGTTCACTAACAGCTTTCTCTCTACAAAATCACTCCATTCATTCCAAAGATATTTATCAATGAACCATTCCCATAGTTGTCTGCCTAATTTTCTGAGCCGTGAGCTAAACCTGAAATGCTATTTGAATCACGTCAAAGGCATTTTGATTTTCCTACAGTGATATATTTTTTGTTTTTCGGACTTCCTATTCAAATTGGAGCTCAACATTAGATAACATGTAATAATAATTGCTTAATACTGTCTACTCCAAATTCAGTCTAACATGTAACACCAAAACTCTCTGTGTAATTTCATTTTAGCATAAAATCTACTTCTCTTAATATTTAAAAGTATACATAAAGTTAAACTTTTGTAGGCCAAAATTTTCTTTTTTTCCCTTGACTTTTATTATATATTTAAAGGTAAAGTAGAACATAAATTTAAAATGACCACAATAGATATTACTTTGCAATGATTTAGTGTCATAGAACTGACTATATCTTGTCACTTTATTCCCTAAACTCTTATCTGAATATAGATGCACTAAAAAGAATTTCTGCAAAAGAGCTTATCTGTTACCTGCAGCTAAGATACTGACAGAGTACTTTTAGTGAGACAAACTGCATTCCGGAACTGATTATAAAGATTTGAAAGTACTTGAAGTACAACAGTCACAGTCAAACCAATGTATAAACTCCTTTGAATGGTATTTACTTTTAAAAATATGGATGTAATAATTTTCATTGATAAAATATAATAGGAATAAAATATAATAGAAATAGATACTGTAAGGTAGAAATAATAGGCAGTATTTTTAAAAATGTATTCCTAACAGAAAATTTTAAAATAGTAAAATTGGGAATTAGTAACAAAATCATTTCAATATATTTTCACAAATAAGAAAAAGTATTAGGTTACCAAAATTAGAAAATATATAATTTTTCACAGTTTTTTGTATGAACACAAAGGTATAAAGTTTAACTCATAAATCCACATTAATGTCACAAACATTTTTAAAAGGAAATATTGCCTCATTTCTTTCTCTGAATCAACCTGATATATATATTGTCCTAAAGTTGGGAAATTCATTATGTAGGTCAGGCTTTTCCTGTAGTTAATGGTTGGCTTTGCCTTTGTGATTTCCTATAGTTGTAACCACAGTCATATTTTTCAGGCTACACTCCAGAGTCTTGATAACAAGAATTGACTTTTTTTTTAATTTCAATCCTGAGCATTCTTCTCTTCTTTTACCCTCACATATCACAACAGCACTTGATTCAGAGTGAGAAATGGGAAGGAGCAAGTGAACCAGTTTTGGAATCAGAAGGTCTTGATTTATGCCTCGGCACTTTTTACTGAATAAGTGACCTCTCTTGAAAGGAGTGTGGTACAGTGGATTAAGCATGGGTTTTGGAGGCAGCAAGAATGCATTCAAACCCCAGTCATATCTCTTTATAGCTGCATAAACTTGGCAGGTTACTTAATCTCCTTGAACCTTGGTTATTTTTCTGTAGAATAGTGATGGATGTTTTATGCACATCATTGCTCTGCATCTTAACCAGCAAAACTTCCTAAAAGATCAAGACTCCCAAAAAAAGTTCTCAAAAAATGTTAGGTGTTTCTTACCTCCCTCACTACCGCACTTCAATTTATACATCAACTTTCTCCATGTTTATGTCACTATGCCCAGTTGCCCCACTGGCAACCCCTCAAGATGATAATCCCAGTCTTATCCCCTCCAGCACAGGTGGTGCCTCTAGAATTCTCATTTTCTAAAAAGTAGATGTTTGTGTTTCTCTCTGCTCCACCCCCTACCACCTTCCTCCAATTACAGCTCTCATCCTCAGCTGTGGTCTCATTTCTATCCCATCGTTTTGTAAGGTTTCTATTTCATACTAAAATTGTACATATGTTTACTAGACTGTGTTCATGATGTGATTCTGAAAAAAGCATGTCAACAGAAAGCACTCACTTTTCCTATGACTATGAATATTCCTCATAGTTGATCAGATGGTGAAGAAGAAGTTTGCTTGTTAGTTACATTTTGTATCCAATGCCATAGCTCCTGTGTCACTCATGGAGAATGTTTATGACACCATGTGTAGGTTATATTTCAGCATTTCTACCCCACACATTTCTTTAATCAATCCTCAAGATTTCCAGAGTATTCAGTTATGTAACATCTGCATCAAGGCTGCATTTTTACCAAGAAACCTCAATTTACACAAATTGAGACTTCCGAGGACCCTTCTGCTCTACTTTCCTGGATGTTTCCCTTTTTCTTGTATTCATTATTTCTATTTTCTTTATAAAATGTTCAAACCTCTCTTATGAGCTTTTTCTATCCTCACACTGAAGCAATTATTTGGAGGGATATAGAAATGTAGGTAAATGTATTTTTCCAGGGATCTTGAGAGGCTTTGTTCTGCTCTCTTCCAGCCTCTTGTGTTACTGATAAAGTACCTGACACCAGTATGATTATTGTCACAATTTACAAGACTTTGGTCTACTCTCTGGCTTCTGTAAGTTGTCTATCAGTCATTAAGTAGTTGGAAATTTCACAATGTTATGTATTGACCAGGTGCTTTTGTTGTTGTTTCAGTAATTATTTTGAACAATCAATAGGCCATTTCCATCAGCGGCATATATCCTTATTCAGCCGTGAATAAAAAATCTCGTATTAATGCTTGATGTTTTTCTCTCCTCTACTTTCTAATTCTCTGTCTTGGGAAATCTCTTAATTCTGATATTGAATCTCCTTATTTGATCCCTTATGTCTCTGCTTTTTTATTGTCTGTTTCTCCTCTCTCTCTCTTTTTTCTGAATCCAGAAGTATTTTCTTGGCTTTCTTTTCCAACCCATTTGATTATTGTTATTGTTAATTTTAGTGAATTGAAAATGGTTTTTGCTGCTATTGTTCTTTACTTCATGTTGAACAGTGCTGTTTTTGTTTCATGGATGCATCAAGCTCTTTTTTTTTCCCAGTTATATTTTGTTCCTCTGTTTCTTCTAATAACACTAAAGTGAAATTTCCCCTCTATTCTTTTTAGTTTTTCTTTTTCATGTTCTAAAACATTTATGCCTTATGTCGACCACCTTCCATTTTAAAATAAGATTATAGAAGGTCTGTTTTTGGTGACAGGTTAGGTAAGTGGATAGAGAGCTAGACATTCTTCTGAAGGACTTTTATTCTTCTGGAAGATTCAAATGGGAAATAAAATAGATGGAGGAAAATATTCCATTTACAATTATTCCATTAATTCCTAAGATTTTGGCCTCACTTTTCACAACTGCCATGCATGGCATTTGCTTCCACTTCATCCAGAACTTCCCCAGGATTTCATTGGCAGGGTTGTCTCCCTCTTCTGAACAGACCTCCCATATCTGAACATATTCAAACTACGGCTTCCTTTTCTCTTTCATCTTTGTTTTCAGTCAACATTTTTCCACCTCCTCTTAGTTTCATTTATTTGTTTAAAATCTCTCATGTTATTTCATGTCATACACTGATCTCATAACTCTATTTTGCCTATTCCTTTGCTGTCATTTTAATAAATCTTAGGAAAAGAAGATAAACACAGATTTTCAATGCAACATCCTGACTTAAGCAACCTGAGGATTTAGAAATAAATGAAAAAAATTGGCTGATGTTTTCATTTGGGTGCAGAATTCAACAATTTGATATTCCCTGAAAGGTGAGGTCCCATCACAACTGCCTGGAAAGCTTATACAACGACACATGTCCAGTTCCTCCTTGCTTTTGCTATGCCCTCTGAGCGAAGGCAAACCACAATTTCCAGTGAGAAGACTCTGAGCAGTTATTGAATTAAAGCAAATTAAGACTTGTCCTGAAGCCTCAAATAACAGTTAAACTTGAAAATCACTGAAGACAAAGATTATTTTTATTTTATCCGCTCAACCAAATCTTATCTAAATACATTCAGGTTTTCCACTGCTTTCTCCAATATTTAGCTGACTGGTATTTTTCCAGAGTTCTAACACCAAATCAAATGGAGGGAGCTATGTTGAAAGTGATGTGTTTAATACTTCTGCTGCCTCCCTTCCAGTGTGCCCACGTCAGAGACCTGTTGAAAGTAAGCCTACTTACTTTGCAGTTAAGAACCTTTATAGTTAACCTATCATATGCCCTGCTTCCCTTGCTTCCATTTTGAAATCTATAGCATCCCTTCCTTGTGATCATCTTACTATAGGGAGATAATAACCACTTTCAGGATAAGCTTTAATTACTGATATAACCAAATCATTTAAAATAGACTCTTCTTGTAGTTCAAGTTGCCTTTGCTATTAAGAAACAAATGTCTACAAACCATTTTTTATCCCAAAAATATTCTATGAAACCTCTGACAACTATCTGACATCGAAATGGTTGTGAAAAACCATTCCTTTTCATATGTGTGGAAATTCACAAAAGCCCAAGCCAGCAGTAAGAGGCCTTGTTAACACTTTAGAAATACTAAATAGAGACTGTTTACAAACTTGGAAACAGCAAAGCAGTGATTCTGAAAACCTGGACCAATGTTAAGCTGAATTGCTAAAATTGAATTAGAAGCAAAATGAGAGGCCAAAGGAAGGAGAGGTCAGATGGATGGACAATGTCATGAAAGGTGTGAGTGTAGAATGTGGCTGTTGAATACCAACCTTTCTTCCTCTCTCATAGTTTCCTCAGTGAGTATTTGACACCTTGATCAAATCACAAGTTTATCCTGAACTCTGAAACTTTGTTTTGATCATGCTTTGCTCACCTTGATCATAATCCCTTCTAAAAACCCTACTTTTTAAGGCCCACTTAATTCTCTTTTTTTTTTGTAGAGCCTCCCTTAACGATTTCAATACACAAATATCTGTCCTCTGAAATTCTGTAATTCTTATTAAACCCTGAGTGTAAGTTACCACTTTTTGTGTATGTGTTGTGTTTTTTAGAATCATATACACTTACTCTTCCAAATGGAACCATAGATTCATAAAGGAGAGGTCTTTTTCAATGTGTGTTTTTTTTTTTTTTTTTGTAGTTAATGTGTGTAATGTGGAATGCTAAATACCGAAGACTCATGAATTTCTCAAATACAATGTCTGCTTCTCTTCACATCCACCATAATAGCAGGTGCTTGATAAGCTACAGTTATAAACAGTGAGAGTTCAATCTTAAAGCTTTCCCATTTGTTCTTCTGTAAACTTTTTCAGTGTTCTTGTTATGTTTATATTCAATGCTTTTCTTCACAGAATGTCAAAAGCCCTGGGTGTATGGCCAGTGGAGACTAATTTAGTGAAAAGTGAAAAAGAATGTGGGCTTTGGAAACTTGCCCAGAGTAAGGGAAATGCATGGTGAGGCCCAAGTTAAGGCTCATCCTTGGCTTTCTGTTCTTTTCTCACCATGCCCAGTGCAGGAGAGAACGCATATTTCTCCAGTAAATGGTTCTGACTTCTTGGCCATTTACACCCAATTCTGCATCTGCATCACTATTTCCTCCAACACTCTATTTTTCCAGCTACTTCAAGTTGTTGTACATATTATTTCAGTGTCATATAAATGTAAAATAAAATTCATCTCACACATTAATTTCCTAGCTTTTGTCTTTTTTTTTGTTTTTTTTTATTTGAAACAGGGCCGTATTATTAAAACCAGAGACATAAAACATGAGTAATATGTTTTAACCCTTTATTTTGTTTTTTTCAAATAAGATTCTCCACATACGCTTTTGTGAACTATTTAAACATACACCTAAATGGAAAGAACAGCCATCATTAATGGTACAATAAACTCGCATTTTTGTCAGTTTTGGTTTTCAACTTCTCTCCTCCTGGCCTGTGGACTGTGTGTAATTTATGATTCTTAAATTCCATCCCAGGTATCATTAATCCCAGGGTGAGCTGCCACATCCATCAGCATTCATAACTTACTCTTCCCTAATTTTCCTACTGATAAAAGCCTAGACAGATTATTATCATAGTAGGCCCAGCATTGCACTTTCCATATTCCATGCTGACAAAAGGGTTTGGTAATTTGCATATTATGAATCAAAACAAGGGCATAAATAGACACACCCTAAAGTAAACCAAGGGAAACTGAGCATGAAAGTAGAACATTCCTTACCTGCATTATACAGGCTACTGATTTCCATTACCAGTCTCCCTGAATACTACCTCCATGATTACCCATTTTTGTCCACTCCACGTATTCACTGCCAGCATATTTCTACCTGGATATAAGTGTCTTGGGATTCCAATCCCCATTTTATTATATTAACACTTTTGCTACCATCCAATAAGCTTTAATCAGGCTAGAACTTTTCTCAGACACATGAACACAGGAAATAGTAAGCAGATAGAGTGCTGGCTTTAAATGTATCCTAAGTTCTTTAGGAAGGTGTTGACATTATTTAAAAATTATATGAATAATCTTTATCTTTGTTGGTGAGAATGTAAATTGATACAGCCACTATAAAAAACAGTATGGAGGTTCCTTAAAAAACTAAACATATATGAAATATTCTATAGAATTTCAACAATGAATAAGGAAAATTATCATCAAGGTGTGAATTTCAGCTTTATTGGCAACTGAAAGCAAATATGCACTGCGGAAAGCAGATATTTTTACAACTATCCATAACTGAAAAAGATTATCTTTTCACAAATTCCACATAATTTCCTTTTATTTTTATGATCTTCTGGACTGAAAAAACGTTTGTCAGACTGTGCCAGCACCGTTGTTTCATCTCATTTCTTTTCTAATCCAGCTGTGCTGGCTGCATCAGTAGCTACATTGATTGGACAAAAAATGGTAATTTTATAAATATGTTGATACTACCGAAAACCTTATACTTTAATACATCATCACTAAATAGACACTTAAATTTCTTAGACAATTAGAAAATGTTTAATAATTCACCTATGTTTAGATTTTTTTGAGGAAAGAAAATCACACCATCATTAATCTTAATTATGTAAAGATTTAAGCACAATTAAAAAAAAAGTTCAAGTTAAGTCTTTTCAAATATAATTATAAACTCAGTATTTCTGTCTTGCTGGAATGATCTGCAATTTCATAGCAACCATGTTCTGCTCTGTAACTTTTCTCCTTTGAATCACTCAAAGCAAAATTGGTGCAGCAGAAAGGATTTTGTTTATTTTTATAACATTGTTCTCTCCTGCTTCAGGTCATGTTTAATTTCCTCACACCACTGTTTGAAAAATCAGCTTCCGATTTCAAGGTTAGAAGAACAACCCTGAAGGATTCTGTTTGTTTTACAGCTATGTAAGACATGTTAATCTTCAGATTCCTACAAGTTCAAGATGACAATGGAGTATAAAATACAAGGATTTTAGGTCTTAATAACAGTGTTGATTTCACAAAATCTTTGCTTTCCTTAATCATATAAAATATTTATTAAAATCAGATTTTAATTTTTATATTAGCCATGTATTTCAACAAGACAGAGTTTCCGGACCAAGTTTATCTTTATGTTTATTCTCTTTTCCCAGAGGCAGCTCCTGAAAAACCGCTCTGCCCTTAGAAGTCAGCCTACATAATTGGAGACAAGTGGTGTAAATAATTTGCCCTGCAAAAGTAAAACTAAAAGATAGCATGTTAAATCTTTTTAGTCCCAATTACTAGCTAACACTGCTGTTAAATTACAGAGCTCAAGGCTCTGAAATAAATTTGGAATTATACTTGGTATGCAATACCATTTTGAAATGTGGAATCTAAATCATTATTCTGTCAAGATGTAGGTTTAGCGATTGAACCTGTATATGATCAATTTCTTGCTCTGATTGAACTTCAACCTTATAAGAGAACTATGTTATTGGCTCAGATTTCTCCTAGAAATATAGTGTGAGTATTTAGGCCACCATTAATAATCACCCTAATTTTTAACTTCTCCACAGAGGCATCTATCTCATCTATTCATGAGACACCTTTTAACTTCAACAGATATTCAAAGATCAGAAAAGACATATAGGTGAACGAAAAAAAGATTACAGGGGATGCCATGGCATGCTGTGTTAATGCAGCGTTCCGAATTAAAATAACTTTCCTTTTTTCCTTTTCAATAATACCTTGACATATCCATGGTTATTTAAAAAAATAGAAAGGTGAGATAAGTGAATGAATGTAGATTTTACATAATGGTTGCATGGTGAAATTATTGAGCATAGGAATCAGGTAGAAGCAAACCTACATGGATATATGTTGTTATTTATCAGTATACAGGGAGAATATGTATATTATCATATTTCCAATATTCTGTTTCTCTATTAGAGATGAATTAATAAGATAGTAAATTAAAGGTCAATGGAAGAGAATGGGTTCTGAAGCCAAACACAGTTGTGATTAGTTGATTCATCAATACTAGCATTTTATACAACTTCTTAGGCATCTGTGAACTAAACTGTCAAAGGTAGAGTTAAAACATAACTCACATACATCCTGGACAACAAAGTAAGTTTTCAGTATAATTTAGGTTTCTTTCCTGCTAAATCCTCATTTGATAAATAATAATTGTCAGTTACCAATAAAGCAGCCTGGCTAAAGAGTCACTCAAAAATCAATTGCAGAGTCCTACTGAGTATCTGCTTTTTAATAATGACATATAATTACACTCTGATCTTGGACACCAGATCCTATTGTGTGCTTGGTCTTAAATTAAATATGAATTTGCCTTGATCTTTGGCACTGAAGTTCACAATAAACAGTTGCTAATATTTTGTGATCTGAACATCTCTTGAATAGGATAACATGAAAACAGCAAGGTCTTCTAGAAAACAAAACAAAACACTATCTTTTTACAAGAAACCCTTATCTCACTACTTGTATTTAATTTTTGTATGCAGAAAATTTTGTCTTAAAGATTTTGGAGGACAATAAAGTAAGTGTATAAAAAGGTATCTTCATTAGTAGAGTAAGTAGATTACATGCTTAAGAGGGCAGAGGATTTGCTTATATATTGCCTGGTGTGACACTCAGCAAATGTCATATGATTGATCATCCTGGTTCAAGAACCAAAATGGAGATGGATGCTTTTGATAAGTAAGGGTTCTGGCCTAGTGCTTTTCTGATGGTGTTTTTAATAGTAGTGAATTTCCATAGCATCTGTCTCTGTTAGTCTTTTCCACTATCAGACACAATAACTGTATTAAAGACCTGTAAACTCCTCTTCTCTGTGCCTAAACTTTCTTGCATATGCACATAAAGTCCTAAACTTGCAGCCATCATGATTCTACTGACCCACCAACTTTATTCCAACTTGGTAAGATTATGGCTTCTTGGATACAAAAGAAGCACCCCAATCTTAACCTAACCAAGTGGATAAGTTTCACTAACCTTCAAGAAAAATATTTAAGGCAATTGTTACTGCTCCAAATCAACAGAGCATTGGGGACAGGAGGGTGGTTCTCAAGGAATAGATAAAGTCATCATTTACTCTCTATTGTTAATCTTCTTTTCCAAAAAATATATATTTTCATCAGGGCTAATCTAAACCTTCAAAAATCTAACATACTATTGGATCACCACAACATTGAATTTGTGGTAAAGGAACTGCCCCCCAGACATTTTATGCTCTGCTACCAGAGCACCTCTATCAAATGTCTATGAAAAACATATGCCTCATGGAATTGTGATGATTAAGTAGTATAAATTAGGTAAAGTTCTTAGCCCTCCCCCCAAAAAAGAAAAAAGTTCTTAGCCCAGAGCCAGGCATATAATAAATGCTAGGTAAATTCTACTTATTGTTAATTATTAGTTCACAATACACATGAAAATTGAAAATTAAAATTATTCAGATTGCCACTGACATGGGTGTTTTCTTTAACATGTGATATCATGGCCTGGATTTCTCATGTTAAATACATGATGATTTTAAGATAAATATATGATTGCTTAAAGTTTCTCCTTTTCTTTCCAATTACAATAATAGAAATCACAGTCCCTTAGATATTTAAAGCACAACATATGTGCAAAGCATCAGAATCTAGTCCCCCAAATCAGTAAGGAAGGCATCTCTTAACTTTAATTTTAAGAGGAGGTCTTGGACTATAATTCACTTATTACCTGCCCCTTTTAATGAATACCCATTTAAATGGAGACCTAATCTGCCTACAAGTGCAGTACAGATCATGGGACTGGGAAAGTACCTCTTTATTTTAGAGATGGACCTTGGGTCTTTGCTTTCATCAGCTCTTTGCAACTATCACTTGATGGTAAAAAAACACAGCTGATGTTTAAAAATTGCCCTAGATGAAAGGCATCAGGGTTGGCAAGGTGAAAATCAAGAGCTTGTGAATACATTACAAGTGGAAAGAATTTTTGGAAACTATTTCCAAGTACGTATAATGCACAATTTCTAAAATGAATAAAAGTTTGAAATAAGCTTTAAATAAGATGTTGAGAAGATGTAAGAAGTGTAGTTACTTTAATCTTAATCAATGCAACTTGTGATGAGGTAATGAAGAGCAGGCAATCAGTCAGAACCCAATCTACCCAAATGAAATCTCAAACAACAACAGAGGATATTTTTTTTTACTTTAGTTTGTGTTAAGAGAAATGGGCAATGCGAGTGCTATGCAGATTTAATGTGCTAATGAAATCAATTCATCAAGTTTTAAATTATGTAGGAAATTAAAATAAGAAACTGTTCTGTACACAAAAGAGACTGTGTCCCCAAGAGAATAACCAGCCTTGATAAAGAACAGCCCTAACCAATTTTAGATAAGCTTTTTTAAAAATGTTATATATCAGCTGCATTTAAAGACATCTCATATTTTCAAAATTCCCCAATGAATCTCCAGAATTTTTATTTAAAAAGGAGCCTAGGAATGGAAATCTGGAAGAAGCAGCCAAGAGAACCATTGTGAAGCTGTTTACTAGCTTATTGTTCCTCAGATCAGTCATCTGCCACCTGGCTTTTGGGTGCTATTGAGGTATCTGGAGACATTCAAGGGTATATGAGTACAGATAGTTTAAGGGAATTAATTTCCAAAGTAAAGAGTTACATCTTTTATACTGAATCTTTCCTGAGAGCCTCTGATGGAGCTTTGGGTCCTAATTTTCTACCACCATATAGTAAACTCCAACTTGTAAAAATAAAAAGCGTCTCGCCCAACACTAAACTTAAGAGTGCTGATTGTTCCAGAATATCACAAATCTACAAGGAGTCCCTAGAGGAATCAATCAAAATATATTATTGGTTTTGAGAAAATAAAGAATTTTGATGACAAGGTGAAAATAAATTTGAAAGACTAGTAGTTTTCAAATATCTGTTTTCAGCAAAATTGGACTACCTACTTGAATTGGGAGCTGATGGGTCATTTAAAAAGGATATTTGTTGAAGAATTGGAATAAGACTTTTGCACACATCCTCAGAGGAGCTCAAATAATTCAATGACATTGCTAAGATAGCATTCTTATTCCCATCTACTTACTTATGTGAACAAGGTATCTCAGTACCTGCATGTATAAAGAGCAACTAAAAATTAATAAGAATAGAATTTATGATAAACTTTGTCTCATTATAACAACAGTCTATTTATAGATATTAGAGTCAATGTAGTAAATTTTGTACATTTTAGTAAGTACATTTCATAAAGAGATGTGTTTTCTGTAAAAAATCACTTAAAGTTTATGAAAATATGTAATAAATTTATATTATCTATATCAATTAGGTACTAATATTTATTATAATAATTTGTAGGTACTAATAATTACTATAATAATAACTTACTCCTGAAAGAATTTTTCAATGTTTAGAGAGGCTTATGGCCACAAAATAAATTAAATCAATAAAAATATTTTTATCCTAAAATATATCACATTATGATTAAAAGTTAAATTCAAGCAGTTGAATGGAGTTGGTTTGAGGAGCAAAAAGGAAAATATAAAATTTCTGACTCAAATATAAACAATGTTTATATGTGTTTTTTAATGGATACTAGTGGATAGCAAATCATACTATTTTCGTACCACTGAAAATGTTTAAAGAAGTAACTTAGCTTTATTTTAAAAGGCCTATATCTACTTTATGCTGAAAATTAAACTCTTTGTAAATATTAAAACTTATGACAAATAGTGTAGCTGTGCATCTAGAAGTGTATCTGGTGTATATCATTCATATAAATTCTTCCGTAAATTAAACAGATTAAATATTGATCAGGAGTGGCTTAGGCATGTCTATGGAAATCTGAGGCCTAGGAAGGGATCCAACATTGGAAATGCCCATTTCACCATTATGAAGCAGATTTTCATTGGCTCAATATCATTATTTATGCTCTTTCAGCAAAGTATTGAAAGAAGTCAAAAATTTTGTTCATTTTTATAATATGCTATCTTTAAAAAAATTATTGAGTACTAGGCATTTTTCATGGATTATCACATTTAAACTCTCTGTAGTCACATGACAGCATTATACTTATTTCTGGTTTAGAGATGGAGACACTAACATTTAGAATGGGGAAGGGAATTTTTCATGATCAAGTGGAGGAGTTGACATTCAAATCAAGTAACTGACTTTGTCGCCATGAATTATACTCCTATCCTTTAGTCTTTTCTGTCTTGTAATTTCTCAGACAGGGAAATAGAAAAAAACCTACCCTTCTTAATTGGACTGATTTCCTTCTACTTACTAGTAATATATAATAGGATGATTATATAATTAAAAGCCAGAGTTGGCAACTCTTTCCATTATGCTACAATAATTTTCCTATAGGTTTAATGAAAACTATGGTCTAGTTGAAAGTTATGCTCAATTATTTTGTACCTTGGTAAATTGGAAAATACTTATTTTCTAAATAAAAGTAACATAAATAAGTTTTTTATGAAGAGTGCAGATTACATATATCTCTAGTAAGTAGAAACAATATAGATGAAAGATTCAGGGTTAAAAAAAAACAGTGAAACTATACATATTAAATTTAAAAAGCCCAATTGATTCTCTTTTCATTTAAATTTCTCTTAAGAATATTTAAAATAATTATTGGAATTTAGAAATTTTATTAAATTCCTATGAAATATTTATTACATTGCAAAGATCTTATTTTACATAAAATTGTTTTCTGAAGACAAATGCCAACGTGATGTGATATGTAACTTCAGTTGCTTAATTTTATCACTCACCCTGTTGATGAATGATATGTCCTGCAAAAATTCATTTGCTGAAATCCTGGCCTCCACTGTGGTTACATTAGGAGTCAGGGTCTGGCAGAGGTAACTAGGTCATAAGGGTACAGCCCTTATGAATGGAATTAATATGCTTTTTTTTTTTTTTGAGGTACACCAAGTTCAGTCATCTGTATTTATACACGTATTCCTGTATTGCCTCCCTCCCTCAACTCCCCCCACCCTCCCCGTCCCAGTTCTCTAAGGCATCATCCATCCTCAAGTTGAACTCCCTTTGTTATACAGCAACTTCCCACTGGCTATCTATTTTACAGTTGGTAGTATATGTATGTCTATGCTACTCTCTCACTTTGTCTCAGCTTCCTCTTCACCCCCCGCCCCCCCAAACCTCGAGTTCTCCAGTCCATTCTCTGCATCTGCATCCTTGTTCTTGTCTTGTCACTGAGTTCATCAGTACCATTTTTAGATTCCGTATATATGAGTTAGCATACAATATTTGTCTTTCTCTTCCTGACTTACTTCACTCTGTATGACAGACACTAGGTCTATCCACCTCATTACATATAGCTCCATCTCATTCCTTTTTATAGCTGAGTAATATTCCATTGTATATATATGCCACATCTTCTTTATATGAATGGAATTAATATGCTTTTAAAAGGGACTCCAGAGAGCTCTCTCTCTCTCACCCTCTTTCTATAATGTGAGGATACACCTGGAAGGCAACAGTCTGCAGCCTGCATGAAGGAGCACTCTCACCAGAGACTGACCATGTGGGCAACCTGATCTTGGACTTCCAGGCTCAGGAAATAAATGTCAGTTATTTATAAATCCACTCAGTCTACAGTGCTATGTTATAACAGCCAGAACTAACAAGATAGTAACAATACGGAAAGAAAGATTACAAAAAGGATCAAAATGTTTGTCAGTCTTTAGCTTAACAATTACCTTACCATAGAACTGTAGTTTGTTCTCACTTTGTTTCATTAAAATGAGATATTCAAACTTTTATTTTTTACAAATGTGGATGTTTCAGAGTGTTAATTTGAGCCAAATAACCTACTAAAGATGATTTGGCAATTTCTGAATCTAAAAATAAACTCATAATTTCTGATTTACCATTTGTAACTTCAGCTATCATTAGACAAGGAGAAATTAACAAATTTTAGTTAGGTTTAACAGTTCATAGTCTATTAAAGAGAATGATTTCTAGATAGTGATCTGTTCAGAAATTGTTTCTGATTTGTCTAAAATCTGGGCTATGAAAACCTGTAGATGAGGCTTCTTAGGTCACTTTTGCTAGAGTTTAATTAGAGTTGCCTTTGGAAAAAAACATGGAGATGTGAAGTGGGCATTTGAATATGTGAATATGGATTTTTAAAGAGAAGTTTGTGCTAGAAGCCAAGTGTAGAGGAAGAAAAGGAGATAGCCAATATGGAAAAATTGCTTTGAAATAGTACATAATTAAGAAATTAAAGGGACAAGCTTTAATTAGAAATATAGTTAATGTCCGCACAGAGATGAATGAGACTGAATAAGAGAAGGAGGAGAAGTGACAGGGAAACCAGAAGAAACATGTTGTTACAAAAGCCAAGGAAAAAGAATGTTACAAGGAGGATTTTAGCAAGGATCAAAATGGGACCCTATTGCCAATTGGGCAATATATATATATATACACACATATATATATATACACACACACACACACACACACACACTCTCTCTCAATTGTGTTTGACTTAAAAAAATGAGAAGATAAAGGAGATGAGAAAGACCAGGGCATATGTAAATATCAATTGTAAAGAGCTGGTTAGGATGAATAAGCTGCTGGAGACCCCATGATCACAACTAAAATAAAATAAGCAATTAACAAGCTTTTGGCAGTGGGTCAGATTTCACTTTCTCTACATTTTATTTCTTTCCAGTCCACCTTTTTTGTTTTAGTTGAAGTTTATGGAATACACCTGCATATCCTTAAAGTGGTAGGAGCACTCTTTGCCTCCTGTTGTAAGAAGAAAAGCAATTTGAGCAGTACTGGTGTGTAAATGCAGATACCCCAAAGCAAATAGAATGTAGCAGAAACACAAAGATTGGAAACATTTTTGATTTTTTTTGTAGAATTGTTGTCAAACACAGACTGTTCCTAACTAAACTATGATTTAATTTACTTTTTGTTTTTTTTTACTTTATGATGGGGCAAAAGCAATATGCATTCAGTAGAAACTACACTTCAAATTTTGGATTTTGATCTTTTCCCAGATTAGGATGCTGGGCATTTACAGGAACCACAGCTCACCCTCACCCCCGTGATCAAGAGGATACACAACCAGTACACTTACAACCATTCTGTACCCAGACAACCATTCTGTTTTTCACTTTCAGTCCGGTATTCAATAATGTAAGTGTTCTGAGCATGTTTAAGGTAGGCTAGGCTAAGCTATGATATGGGATAGGTTAGATGTATTAAGTGCATTTTCAACTTACTGATAATTTTAAAATATGATAGGTTTATCAGGACTTAACCCCATCATAAGTTGAGGAAGATCTGTAGTATTAATATCCTCAGTTGTTTATGTTAACCACAAGTTTTTACCCTTGCTCATTAATTACACACACACACACACGTGCACACACACGCCTGCCTGCTTCTAGAACAATAAATTAGTAAAGCAATGAAAGTGATACATAAGCACATTATGAAACATGTTTCAGTAATGTCTGATATTTATATTCAAACCTTCATTCTAAACGATTGGTATGTTCTTTACATAATGTATGCATAGCAGGTGTTTCAACCTCTAAACAAGAAGCTTCACTGAGGTGGAAATAAAGTAAATTTTCTGCTTCAACAACTAGGAATATTCTTTATTTAATGGGAGAAGAGTAATTTTTGCAACCAAAGTAGAAATGGGGAGACAAGATAAGGTCAGTCTTATCTTAATTATTGATAATGGACCTGAGAGGTTAACTTTCCAAGGCCTGGGTAGTTTGCAAGAGACACTTAATCAATATTTGTATGTAAACTTTTTTTTTTTAATAAGCTGTGATTTGAATGTGTTGAAGTACATAAATATTTAAAGTTAAATATAAAAAATTCCAGATGGTTGTCTGAATCACTAACATTATCTATGTATTAGCCCATAGTTCTTTTTGCTGCAGTTGTAATTCCTTTGAAAAAAATCAAAGGTTGGCAATATAATGTGAAACTTTAAGTTATAACTTTATATTTTAGCTGCAATGATCATTTGGATATTGTAGGTGAATTATGATAGTGAGATGCATTCAGGCTTGTGAAGGATTAGGGTCAATCAATAATGTATTTTGCTTTCAATTTGGTATTCTAAAACTAAGATTTTTGAATCTTTCAAGAAAAAGACAGAAATGTTATAAGGCTTCAATTGGTTTTACCAGGCATTTAACTCAGAATCTTTCATTGAAGCAGATAAACCACGTAGTATTTGGGGTTTAGGAGTTCCAATATTCCTTAATTTACAAGGACCATGGAAACAAGAGAAAGTTTTAAAGCTAATTAATAAAGATGATCTTAAGATTATGTCTACATTAATGTCATGAATAAAAATAAGATACAGCTTTACTTTAACAAAAAATCTTGTCATTCCCTGTTTTTTATGATCCATAAATGTGAACAAATATAAAATAAAATAGAACAATTAAGTTATTTTGAATCTTAGGATAATACAAAATATTAGATGGAGGCAACCTATTCTCCATCTTTAACTATACAGTAAATCTATACAATAGCTTTTACTCCAAGATTTTCAAATTAGAACAAACATCCATGGTGTCAATATGTAAATACTATTCTCTGTATCCATGGCAGTCATGTTTTGTGAAGCTACTATCAACACGGATTTGGTAAATACAGCACCTTGCTCTTAGGGAAAATACAGTTAGGTTGCTGTGAGACTCTGGTCACAACATTTTCATCAACCTTGTACATAACCTTGTTTTTGGAATGTTTCTGTTTAAAGACAGTTTATTTAATATATATTGCTGATTCATTAACATTGGGCTCAGGGACAACAGCCATATAGCTCATGCCTGAATAAAGCTTATCTAAAGAATGCACATCACAGTTTTCTCGCATTTAGAAAAATTAGACAGCACTTTAACACTGTGCTTGGGGCTGATTTAAAACAGAGAAATCAATGACACAAAAAACAAAAGATGCAGAAAATGTGGCACTGACTAGACCTCAAAAAGGACACTTGTTGATAGCATGAGGACTGAAACTAGAAGCCAGTGCATGCCCTTGTTCCACGTCAGCTGGGAAGGTGCACATTGGACAACTCAAATCTTTTTTTTTTTTTTTTTTTTTTTTACTGCCCTGGACATGTCTATGAGTGATTCTGAAAGTGCTGGGAATATGGATTTGGAGGTTACATGTGCATCTTAACAAATAGGCAAATTTGCAAATACAAAATGTATGGATAATGAGGATTGATTGTATCTCTCCCTCTATGTTGCCAGTCCCTGATAATAGAGGTCTACATGTCACCAAACTTAGGTCTGCTCAGTAGTAAAGCCAACCTACTGACGTGAGGTTGTGGTGAAAGAAAGTGCAGTGTTTATTGCAAGGCCAAACAAGGAGCACTGGCAGCTAATGCTTAAAAGACCTAAAGTCCTGGATGGATTTCAGGGAAGGTTTTTAAAGGCAAAGTGAGGGAGAAAGTTATAGGGTATGTGATCAGCTTGAACATGACTCTCTGATTGGTTGATGGTGAGGTAACAGGATGACATCATAGGGGTTAACATCACCATTCCTCAGGCTCCAGCTGGTCTGGGGGTTATGTGTATGTGGTCATCATTCAGCTGCTTTTTCCATCTGGTTGGGTTTTAGTATCTGTAAAACAACTCTGGAATGTGTTTCAGACACATTCCTGTTATCTACATCCTTCAGAGAGGAACAAAAGAGTCTATAGATTCTGTGATATGGCTGATCTACTGTTTAAATTGTTACCAGTTCTGGCCCAAATGCTATCTTTTGTTACTTCATGTTCACATTCTTCTAATCATTTGTGACTAAGGGGAGGCCTGGAAGAGTAAAGCTTTTCTACAAACAAGAGGCAGGCAAGGGACATGGAGGGGGAGGGGGTTTGCTATGGGAAGGCTCCATGGGATCCTGTTTAGATACACAATGAGCCTGGCCAGCTAGAATTTATGTAATTCTCAAAAGCACTTGAAAGACTTCAAAATTTTAGAAAGTGAAAGACACACATGTTAAGAGTAAATTACTGAGAGTTATATAATTAATAAAGAGTAGAAACCATTAGCAGTTAAAACTAAGCTACACATCTATTTAAACTTTTTTCCTATTTAAATTAGATGAGTTTTTTTGTTGTTTCTTTCTTTTGTTTTTCATTTTGTTTTAATTAGAGGGCAGTAAATGGAAAGATTATGGAGGGATTGATCTAAAACTTGCATTTCTGGCCCATAGCAGAGGTGAAATCAATAACTATCATATTGAATTTGGGCCATCTCTCTAGCTGACTGCTAGTAAACCTATTTGGTAGAGACTATCAGGAGACTGCAAAAATGCTTTTGAATCTATTATTGCTCAAGTTTTCCTGTTTCAAACTGACAACAGCTAAATTTATAATATGCTACAGTCTTCTGGTGTGAATGTTTCCTAAGAGAAAGTGCCTATTAACTTCTTAAGACACCTGTATATATTTGCAGATATAAGAGATTCTTAGAGTATAGGCATCATTCTATAATCAGTTTTCAGAGTGATTGATGTACCCTTATATGTGACCATAACACAAGTTACGGACGTTACTAAAATCTGTTAGCATAAGTGTGGGGACTTGAAAATCATTATTGTTATTTACAATCCTAAATAAAAGTTTAGGAAATGCAGGGACTCTGAGGATTGTAAGTGGTGAATTTAAGAGGCAAAAATGAGTCCATTTGGGGATAACACTAAATACCAAGAAGTGACTGTAAAAGAAAAGAAGAAACTTGCAAAGATTTTTTGAAAAAAAATCTTTTTCATATTCCAAAGAGAATATGAAATATAAAACACAGAGATACTGTGGCAGGAGATGAAAGTGAATGGGGTAATTTCCAGATAATCAAGGTATTTCGACCACATGTGGTGATCTCCTCTCCTATTCAATACTGAAATTCAGAAAAGAAGTTTTTAAAAAGTGAAAGTCAATATGTACAAATCCTAATGAGATTTTGACATGGGTTTTTTTTTTTTTTTTTGAAGTCAGCTGACTTATCAGAGAAAGGGAAGGGACAACTTAAGAGTTAACTGGTCTCAACAAAGTCCAAAGAGTT
The DNA here is from genome assembly GCF_030028045.1 of Hippopotamus amphibius kiboko. NCBI lineage: Eukaryota > Metazoa > Chordata > Mammalia > Artiodactyla > Hippopotamidae > Hippopotamus > Hippopotamus amphibius. The sequence continues at coordinate 95,092,749 of NC_080195.1, read as the reverse complement.
TCAACACCTGTGGGCATCAGGTAGCTTGAAGACTTTGAAGTTGAGATGGAAAAGAAAAGATGGAGGGCTTTAGAATAATCAAGAAAGAAAACTGAAATTGAAAAATTATCTGATATATTTGAGCATTTGGAAAATAATATTCCTAAAAAAAAGTTTGACAGGTTTAATGGAACATATAAGTGAAAACTATACAATTAGAAAAAAAGAATCATAATTATAGGCCTGTGTGACTCATTGGGGAACAGCATTACATAGCTTAAATATTTACATACTCCAAGTAAAACTGACTCATAATTTGACCAAAAATCAAAATTCTATCTGAGAATAAGTGGAGGTAGATGCTAAGGAGGTATTCTCAAATAACTTGACAGGAGGACAACAGATTCTGAAACTGATAATTTAAGATGAGACTCCAGAAACATATTATGCAGACATGTGGATCTAATATATGAAAAAAGAGTTGAAATATTTGAAAGTATTTTTTTCTACTTCTAGAAGTCTGGGGTGGAGAGAAGCAAAAGCAGAACATACAGAAAAAGCCTGTTTTTACTCTAAGCCTAGTAACATTTAATTTCTTTAATGAACTTGAATGTTACTTTGCTAAAATAAATATGAAACAAAAACAATAAATTTGGGAGGGGGATTTAAGCAATTGGCTGTAAGGGGTTCATGATATCACTGGTACAATTTTTTTTTTTTTTTTTTTTTTTTTTTACTGGTACAATTTTATAGGTCCAGTGGCAGGACAAAAGCCCAGTCTTCGTATATAAATTCCTTGGTGGTCCATTGGTTAGGACTTCTTGCTTTCACTGCTGAGGGCACAGGTTCAATCCCTGGTCAGGGAACTAAGATCCTACAAGCCTCGTGGCATGGCAAAAAAAAAAAAAAAAAAAAAAACGCTCCCCTCCTCCCCCAATACACACACACACACACACACACACACACACATCCTCCATTTTAGGCTCTTTCATTAATTTCAGTTCTGTATTCCATTGTTTGTCTATGAATGCCCCTAAAGCCATTTACCAACAGATAACTGCTAAATCAAGTTAGTTCCCTTTTGTAAAACTACATTTATTTTCCTCCATGAGGCCTGTATTATACCAACTTGGAATTAATCTTCCCACTATGGATTTTTCCCTTTGCATTTGCTGTCTTGAATGTCCTTTTTAATCTTTTTCTTTTAATTGCTTCTTAAGCAGCACTCAAGATTTGGTTCAAATCATTCCAAGAAGCCCTCTTGGACCATTTCAGACCTCAAATGACTATTCCTTCTGTGTGAATCAGTACTCTTTGAATGGCTTGTGTCATAAATCTAATTCAAATCTCTTGAAGGATAAAATGGATTTATCAGCAGACATCCCTGAAAAAGTCCAATAGTAAAAGAGACTCTAGGCACAGCTGGATCCAGTAATACCTCTCTCTGAACCTTCTCAATCCTGCTTTGTTCAGTTTTAACTTTATTCTCAGAAGGTTCTTAATTGAGTGGCACAATGGTCACAAAGACCTCTATAATTTCATCCTATCAGCCTATAACGTGCACAAAAATAGTTCCATCTACATTGTTCCAGTAAATCAGGAAGCAGATTTTCGTTGGTGCAGCTTAAGGCAGTGTGGCTAGGGAGAAGGATATGGTAATTAACCAAGCAGGAGCCACCTAGACACCACTGAACTGGGGGCTCCTTGTGCTCTTATTTAATCATATGGTCTGAGGGAGAAAGAGGTACATTCCCAAAAGAAAACTGAGCTGAGAAAAACAGATTTCTACCATTGGTCCCTCCTCTAGCCTCCTGTGTCTCTGCTCTATAGCATCTGACATTTAGCTTTTATTTTACATCACTATAACTACTCTGTATTCACCCACCTAAGTTTATGAATGCATATGTGTTTTCTCATCTAGACCAGTAGGCTATATTTTATAGTTATTTTTTATACCCAGCAACCAGTGCAATGATCTGTGTATAATAAGAGTTCAATAAACATTTGTGGGTAATGCAGAATTATAGGGAATGTTGTCTAGTAATTAATCAGCATATGTTATGCCAATTTGTGTGTGAAAGTGTATGGTGGGAAGATGTTTTAATACATGTCACACGTCTCAGTATAAGGATCTGTTATGAAGAAATGTTATGTACAGAAAGCCTAAACTATTAGGCTGTGGCTCTATTCTTCTAAAGACCAAAAATTGATTTAGTTTGTCAAACTGCATATAAACAGGCAGAAAATAAATCTGACCTTATGCAACCACAGTGCATGGTATTTGTGAAACCAAAAGTTTTAAAGAAACACATCATCTAATAAACTGGAAATGGCGGTGACATTTTATAGCTTAAATGTGAAATGAAAGGGCATTTCATCGACATTCATGATGTTCTGAAAACAAAGAAAATTACATTGTATAAACAACATTAAGTAGCCAACCCACGTTTCTCCATATCGTTGATTATTCATGAAGCCTCTGGTTGGGTCTCAGCTGGCTCATACACTGCCCTGCCCTGCTCGACTTCACACCCTGCTCAGTGACCTCTTCTCACTTGGTCACATCAAAGCAGCCAACTTCATCCTCCAGCTTGACCTGGGCTACCTCTGTGGCTTCTGAAGCCTGCTCAGAGCTCAGAGCTCTCTGACTCTGCCTGTAGCTGAGATCCAAGATGCTCCTCATCTCAGGCTTTGCTGTATGTCAGTTGAACTGGGAGTTTGGTATGGGTTGAATGCCCTTAAATTCTATGGCCTGGTCTCTCCCAATCAAATCCAAGAGAGGACAGGCCTTCAGGGAAAGTATCAATGGACCTGGAGGAGACAGAGATGCAGAAGCTATCTAGTGTGAGACTGAGATTGATGATCAAGCTCAGAGATGACTGGGAGAAAGTGGGAAAGGGACTGCTAAAGAGCAAGGAGACTGTGAGACAGCAGAGTAGGACTGGGACAGCCATACACAAAGTGGCCTCATGGCACATGGTATGCTGTGGATGTTCTCAAAGTGTGGGCTGGGGACCTGGGTTGTTCCAAGACACTTGCTTTTGCATTAAGAGGTCAAGCCTATGTATTTTCATTATAATACTAAGATATTTGCCTTTTCCCCTCAGTCTCTCAGGAACATACAATGTACTTTTCTTGAGACTCATGGCGTGATGATATTATTTGTTTGAAGACTAATGGATTGTGTGCTTACATGTCTTGGGTTTTAAATTTTTCTCACTTCAAACACTTAATACAGCAGACATCTGGAGATATAAGCTACATAAACAAAAGCTCTTTGGGTTCCTCAGTACAGACATTTCTAGCTTGTATGGTTTTGATATTCATGAGTTTTCTATTCACACTGTACTGTTCAAAGTGAAAGTTGCTTGTAATTTTTTAAAAAAATTTTATTGGAGTATAGTTGATTTCCAATGTTGTGTTAGTTTCATGTGTACAGCGAAGTGAATCAATTATACATACATATGTATCCACTCTTTATTTAGATTATCTTCCCGTATAGGCCATTACAGTGTTTTGAGTAGAGTTCCCTGTGCTATACAGTAAGTCCTTATTAGTTATCTATTTTATATACCATAGTAGTGTGTGTATGTCAATCCCAAACTCCCAATTTATCCCCCAATTTACTCCCAGTAACCATGAGTTTGTTTTCTATATCTGTAACTCTATTTCTGTTTTGTAGATAAGTTCGTTTGTACCCTTTTTTAGATTCCACACATAAGCACATCATACGATGTTTGTAACTTTGAAAGTGTGAAGGTGTCCTTAGACAAATTCTGTACCAAAAACGGATTGTTCTAGGAGACAGTTCTGACTCTATGATCTTATAGAATTTGAGTGCTCCCTTGTTTCCCGATGTAAAGAGGGTGTAAGAATCTCTTCAGTCTACCTCATAGACAAATTGTGGATGTTGCAAACCATTAAGATCATAGAAATTAAAAAAATAATAATAATGGTAAATCTTAATGATACGCTACCACTTAATAACAGCTAACATATTGCTACTCCTTACATGACATGTAGTATTCTCAGCAAATGATGCCTGCTAACTGATTTAGCCTTACTTTATGAAATAAATATGATTATTACCCACATTTCACATTTAATGAAATTGAGATTGAGAGAGTTTAAGTAACTTTTTAAAAAATTAATAACCTTTTTAGAGAAATTTTAGAATCACAGAGAAATCTGGCATGAAGTATAAATAGTTCCTATATACCCCTAGCTGCCTCTTTACACAACCTTCATAACTATCAGCATTCCCTATCAGAGTGGTACATTTTGTACAAAAAAAATAAAATAAACTTACATTGGTACATCAGCACCCAATGCCCATAGTTTACATTCGAGTTCACTCAATGTTGTACATTCCAAGGTTCCTGACAAATGTATACGGACATGTACACACCATTGAAGGATCATATAGAATAGTTTCACTACGCTAAAAATTCTCTGTATTCTGCCTATACATCCCTTTCTCCCCTCTAGTCCCTAGCAACCATTAATCTTTTTACTTCCTCCATAGTTTTGCCTTTTTAGAATGTCATATAACTGGAATCAAACAGTATGTAGCCTTTTCAAATTGGCTTCTTTCAGTTAGCAAAATTCACTTAAATTTCCTCCAAGTCTTTTCACGGCTTGACAGATCATTTCTTTTCAGCACTGCATAAAATTCCATTGTCTGAATGTACTACAGAGTATCTGTGCACCTGCCTACTGAAGGACATCTTGGTTGCTTCCAAGTGTTGATGATTATGAGTAAACCTGTTATAAATATCTATGTTTAGGTTTTTGTGTGAACATAACTTTTCAATTCATTTGGGTAGGTAAACACCAAGGAGCTTGATTAGCTTTGTCAGAAACTGCCAAACTGTCTTCCAAAGTAGCCTTGCCATTTTGCATTCCCACTAGCATTGAATGAAAGTTCTTGTTGTTAAGTAACTTTTTAACTTGCCCAATGTCACAAAAAAATAAGTGGCTGATGCTGGATTTGAATCTATTAGTAAGTTGACTGGCCTCCTAAGTTAAAGGAGAAAAAAAAAAAAAAAAAAAAACAAACCCAGCAATTTACTGTATACATCTTTAGCTCCCACCCCAATACACATACACACATGCAAAACTTACTCCAACTACAAGCTTACTGATAATTTCAGAATCTACTCCTTTGTCCAGCTAGAATAAATCAGAAAACTCTATAATTGTATCCCAAGAACAGGATAAGAGATACTGCCTACAAAATGCCACTGAACCAAACCCTGCAGTTTCAAGAGCAATATATTCACAAATACCTAAGAAATAATATCACAGGTCCAAAACTTTTGCTAATTACATAAAATAGGGTTCTTTTTTTATGATTTTATTAGTAATCAAGGAGGCACTTGACATAAATTAATGAAAGAGCTTCAACAACCTAACTGTCCATCAACAGATGACAGATAAAGAAGTTGTAGTATATATATACAATGGCATATTAGCCATAAAAAATGAAATAATGTTATTTGCAGCAACATGGATGGATAGAGATTATCATACTAAGTGAAGTAAGTCAGACAGAGAAAGACAAATATGGTATCACTTATATGTGGAATCTAAAAAAATTATAGAAATGAAGTTACCTACAAAACAAAAATAGACTCACAGATATAGAAAACAAGCATGGTTACCAAAGCAGAAAGAGGAGAAAGGATAAATTAGGAATTTGAGATTAACAGATTACTACTACTATATATAAAATAAACAACAAGGACCCACTATATAGCACAGGGAACTATATTCAATATCTCATAATATCTTTAATGGAAAATAATCTGAAAAAGAATATATATATACATATATATTCATATGTGTAACTGAATCACTTTACTGTACACCTGAAACACTGTAAATCAACTCTATTTGAATAAAGAAAAAAGAAATAAAGAGCTTCAAATACCTTACTAACAGTGATTCATGACTGAATGAACAACAGATTGGAAAGAATGAGAGTGAGTAGAAACATTCAGACTGCCTTTCTTTGTTCTATAAAGTAAGAACTATGCACTTTATGAAGAGGCCACAAGCTATTTTTGAACATATATACCTTACATAAGTATTTTATAAAGTCTTTTCACTCACTTTTATTTTTTCATTTTGTATTTTTATCTTGTTGCTTTGAGCTGACTTAGCCAATCTCTTCGAGATATTCTCATACAGTTGCTGTCAGCTGATAAAGTGGCTGAGACTAGATGGTCTATGACAGCCTCACTCACATGTCTGTAGATTGCCTCAGTGTCAGCTGGACCAATGATGTGGTCACTTATCTCACAGCATCTAACAGACTAGCTTGGGCTCATTAAAATGGTCTCAGAAATAATTTTCTGTTTTAGTCCATTCAGTCTGCTATAAAAAATACCACAGCTAATACATATTTGAAGAGTGCTTCAAGTATATGTTTTTAAGAAATGGGAAAGAATAAAAAACAAAGTATGTATTTGAAGTTTAAATATGTATTTGAAAACAAGGAATGTTGTAAATACAGGAAAGTTTATATCTGAAAGAGGATTCATAGATAGATATAGATAGATAATATATTATTATAACATATAATATAGTAATATGATGTATTAATTATAAAATATGATACATATTAATGATATATACTTAATATACAGGAAAAAGAGTAAATCTTTAGAGAAACAAAAAGGGCATAAATTTTTCAAGGAAATAAAACAGTATTTTTTAATTTGTTGAGTTTTTACTTTTATAATTTATGACATAAATCTCTGTTGAACACTGAATGGATTTTTTTTTAAATCACAGACACAAAATTCAGAGAAAAAGACAGGATTAAATACACTGAGCTAAAGGGGTCTAGATAAACAATTATCTAAAAAAATTTTGTACATACATGGAAAGAGATTAATTGATTTGGGAATTCTCAGTCCAAATATATCTAAAAGATTAGTCATTGTAAATGAAATAACTCCATATATAAAATACATATTTCACTTACACTGACTTCAGGGAGGAATGTATTTTCTGATTCCAAAGAAATCTAACATTTATATTAATTCAGAAATTGATACTAATATTTAAAGCCATCATAACAACACCAATACTTTAACAAATTAATTTACAGTTTTGTAATAATTTTTAATACTGAGAAGTCTGCTGAAAAATGTATGAAGTAGAGGTTAAAATATTAACTGTAGGTGTATATCTCAGAGTAACACCAAAATAAGCTGTTGAAAAATATAGCCATTATTTACATAATGATTGCTATATGCTGAGTACTATTATAAATTATTTAAAATTAACTTATTTAGTCCTTATAGCAATTCTAGAATTCATTCTCTAATATTACTCATGTACAAAGAAACCAAGAAACAGAGAGTCTAAGCAATTTACCCAAAGTCACACAGCGAGAAAATGTCAGAGTCAAGATTTGAACACTGACAAAGACCACAATCCATGCTATTATTCACTAAACTAAAATGCCTATCACAGAAAAGAAAATAAATATAAGTGATTCACCCCAGAATGAGAAAAGATGAGTTAACGATAAAATTTTTCTCAAAAAGGCCTTTCTAACAGTGTTATCTCATGGATACTTATAATTTTTGACATATCAGGAATATTTTTCCTTGATAAGCCAGTAACAGTTACAAAAATTTAGGAGCAATTGCAATGTACCAGTTTTTCTACCAGATGCTCTCACTACATGATGCAATGCCATCTCCATCCCACAGTCTAGGAAGATGTTGTCACCACCCTGTTCTGAATGAGTGAAATGAGGCTCAGCAATATGTAGTAACTTGTTTGTAAGCTGTGTGTAAATTGCAGGGTCATGCCTATAACCCAGGTTGGCCCTGGTCTGCTGGCTGTTACTTTTATACTACATTGTCCTCCCTCTTTCAGCATATACTTTAATATCAAATTCTGCCTCCTGGTGGCCTTCATTCTGCTTTGAATATGTGTAGAGATACCTATTCTTCCTATTTACCTTTCTAACAGTAATCAGGCCTCTACTACTTGCTGATTGCAAACACTTTCAGTGGGCCAGATATTCATTCATTCACAATATTTATTTATTTAAAGAAAAAGAAAAGTAAATACCAAACATTCAACTATATGATTGGCATAACCCTACAATGAATAGATTCTTTACTGTCAAAGCCCAGTAATTTTCAGAGTAAAATAAGAACCTTAACTAAATTATTGGTCATCAAATAGTCTTTTTCTAAATGCTTCTAGGAGGCATGTTTTTTCTTCTCTGGAAAGGACCATGTAATTGGTCAGTATTGCACCTACTGATGCCAAGGGCTTCAAAGTTCCTGAAGTTGACTTTTAGGGAAACTGATGTAATCCACATCATTTCCGTCACATCATTTACATCAAAAAACCCAGCCAGTCGGCCCAGGTATGACTGAGGCATTATGACCCATCACTACTTTAAAAGGGCAATGGGTATTTCAGGAAAGAGATTTGAAGGATAATCAAAATGCCATACCCCTAGCTAGCAAATCATCAACTTTGATAGTAAACCATCAGCTCTGAAGTGTATCCTTGAATCCACTTTAGATTCTTTTGAATATTTTCCACATAAAATGCATATTCAAACATTTAGATTCATGTATAAACTTAATGAGCAGAGGCAAAGTTGAAATACGACTTTGATAACCAAACTGATAAGCACATCTGAAAAGGATTGCTATGCATTTTGTTTTCTTAACAAATGTGCATTTAGAATATTGATCAGTGACATCTGGGGAAAATTTCTCCATATCGCACTGTTCAAACTACACACCTCTAGACTCCTAACTGAAAGCAATAATGAGAGTTGCCAAGAGGTCTGTATTGTTCCTTCTCTATACCCTTGTCAGTTTAATAGTGCTTGACATGGTTTCAGCACATAAAATTCACGCCTTGCACTTATATAATGAGATAGTGAGTCTAAAGCTCAATTTGGATGCTGAACGATGTTTACCAATATTCTAAGACAGTTCATGATGGAATAGTTTGTTGAGCTCCTATTAATAGCCTTGTGTCTGAGCCATTTCTAATTCCAATAAACTGAAACAGGTCTGTATTATACACCCAGTTCTAATCAAAAGTTTTTACACAACCATACATGAGGTCATAGCAATAGCCTGGAAACTGATATTAAGAAATGTGTTATATTTCTTCAATAAAGTCAAAACTATCATAACAATATTTTAGAGTCTGTACATCCTAATTGTACACTTTACAATCTGCTATATTCTATATTCAGATATGCAGATAAAGGTTGTCTGAGATTTAAAATTCTAATATTGAATAGATTGTAAACCTCATGAAATCTTGTGTTTTAGGTATCTTTTTATATCAAGCACCCAAGAACAGTACAGTTTTTAATCTCCATTCAATGCAGGTGTTTCTCTAGTCCTCTGAATAAAAAGTTCCTGTTCTGAATATTAACAGTCTTTAATTTACCTGCAATTGTTCCAACAGCTTTGGCCTTCACTGTAATTTTCAGACTATGTTTTGCTATGTGGGCTCTCTAGTGTTGCTTTACTGTCTCCAAACCACCTTCCCCATTCTATGCCCAGAGAAAAGTGAACCTTCATTCTCCTTCAGCCCACATTTGTACAAGATCAGCTCCACTTTCTATGGTTTCAGAGAGGTTGGACTTCTGTATAATTCTTCATTAGGAAAAGAAAAACAGGATGTGAGTTTATACTGCTAAAATAAAAGTTTGCAATACAATTTTCTGAAATATAGCATGTCAACTGCTAATTCACAGAATTGGAAATATAAAAACTTTACCTAATTGGTTTATATCAGTCACCATCAGGAGCCAAAACCTCTTGACTCATTCTAACCACGAAACCACAATCATTACATAATGAAATGAAATGAAATTACAAGGGACCCCTGTTTAAAAGTTACTAAGAATTTCAAAACAGTGGCAGCCAAACATAAAATCATGAGCAGGGCCCTCTAAGTTTGCAGAGGTTGCAAACCCATGAAACCCACCCACCTTGACCAGATGAAGAAAGCTTATGTATTGGTATTTTACATTATAATTATTTGAAACTGTTTAACATAGTCTTTTCTCACTTGAGTGAATTATAAAAGAGTCTTTGGTAAACAAATAAAATCAGCCATTCAAGAACAGTTCTTTATTGAGAGTTGTGCCCCTGAAACTCATGCAGAATGACATGAACCACATCATGCATCTTGGAGTGCCAGCACAGCACGGTGTTGACAATAAACTTGAAGGAGAATGAAGTCATTTATCAGCCAGCTTTGGCAAATTGCCCCTTTAAAATTCTCAGTTCCTTAACTGCAATAAATATCCATGTTTCCAACCTCTAGAACTGTAAAAGAGAGTTGTAGCCCACTGGAGGTGATTTCTTTGTTAAAAGTAAGGTAAGTCGTAGATAGCCCTATCAGGAATAAAACCCCGGCTACTAAAATGAATAAGATGGCCATTGCTTATTCCGAAAGAATTACCCTATGTTTGGGAAGCAACTGTGTCAATAGGGAATTTAATTAAACTGAAGTCATTTCTATTCTAGTAGATGCCCAACTGGAGACATCACTGCCACAGCAAGATTCTGAATGTGCTTAATAATCGGGAAGGGTGTAAAAAAGCTTTACTTGTGTTTCTGGATAAGGTGGTATTAAACACTAATTTTCTTTGTTCTTGTAACTAATATAAGGGCTGTAATAAATAAGAAATTATATACAGGTACATATATATGGTCTTATAAAGTAAGAAAAATATGATAGAAAATATGATATACTTAAGTATGTCTTTTTTAACTATTTTTAAGTTAAATCAAAGAATACCTGTATGGATTAATATCAAAGTACAATTATAACTAAGCAGGGGCTTCCTTAATGGTCCAGTGATTAAGACTCCATGCTTCCACTGCTGGAGGTACAGGTTTGATCCTTGGTGTGGGAAGTAAGATCCCGCATGCTACACAGAATGGCAAATAAATAAAATAAATAAATAAATAAATAAATAAATAAATAAATAAATAAGCAAATAAATAAATAAGCATGGTTCAAACCATGAAATTGTTGGACTCCCAGACCAGTTTCTATGAGCAGTGAATTAATATTGTGGAACATTGTATTCAATTAACTCACCAATTTTATGCAATTATTATGTTCAAGGCATTTTGCTATTTCCAAGGAAATACAAAACTCCTAAAGTTATGATCTCTGACCTCGAGGAGCTAACACTTTATTGGGTGAGGAAGGGAATATTAGTGAATATATGAGGTTTACATTAATGTGTGTAACTGTTGTAAGGCACTTTGATATTGGTACATGTGACAGCAACTATGGATACCATGTTATGGCAGAAAACATATGGAACTGATAAAGAATTCATCATGAGTAGGAGAATAGTTTCACAATGAATTAGGTGTTGCCTCATTTATGATAAAAACTCTCCAGAAAGTAGGCATAGAAGGAAACTACCTCAACATAAAAAAAGCCATATACAACAAACCAACAGCCAACATCATTCTCAATGGTGAAAAACTGAAAACATTCCCTCTAAGAATAGGAATAAGACAAGTATCCCCACTCTCACCACTATTATTAAACATAGTTTTGGAAGTTTTAGCTATAGCAATCACAGAAGAAATAGAAATAAAATGACTCCAAATTGGAAAAGAAGAAGTAAAATTGTCACTCTTTGCAGATGACATGATATTACACATAGAAAATCTGAAAGATGCTACCAGAAAAATACTAGAGCTAATCAATGAATTTAGTAAAGTAGCAGGATACAAAATTAATGCACAGAAATCTCTTGCATTCCTATATACTAACAATAAAAAAATCAGAAAGAGAAATTAGGGGAACAATCCCATTTACCATTGGAACAAAAAGAATAAAATACTCAGGAATGAAACTATCTAAGGAGGCAAAAGACCTATATGCAGAAAACTATAAGACACTGATGAAAGAAATCACAGACAGATGATACAAACAGATGGAGAGATATAACATGTTCTTGGATGGGAAGATTCAACATTGTGAAAATGACTATACTACCCAAAACAATCTACAGATTAGTGCAACCCCTATCAAATTACCAATGGTATTTTTCACAGAACTAGAGCAAAAAATTATTCAATTTATATGGAAACACAAAAGACCCAGAATAGCCAAAGCAAACTTTTTTTTTTAGTAAAGATATTTAATAGTTTTCCAATCATATTTATACCTGTACTAGGTCAGTCTTGAAGATGTTTGTAGGAAATTCTTTTTTTGCCAAAGCAATCTTGAGAAGGAAAAATGGAGCTAGAGGAATCAGGCTCTCTGGATTCAGACTATACTACAAGGCTACAGTGATCAAGACAGTATGGTACTGGCACAAAAAAAAGAAATATACATCAATGGAACAGGACAGAAAGCCCAGAGATAAACCCATGTACATATGGGCACCTTATCTTTGACAAAGGAGGCAAGAATATACAATGGAGAAAAGACAGCCTTTCAATAAGTGGTACTGGGAAAATTGGACAGCTACATGTATAAGAATGACATTAGAACACTTCCTATCACCATACACAAAAATAAACTCAAAATGGATTAAAGACCTAAATGTAAGGCCAGACACTCTACAACTCTTAGAGGAAAACATAGGCAGAACACTCTATGACATAAATCAAAGCAAAATCCTTTTTGACCCACCTCCTAGAATAATGAAAATAAATACCAAAATAAACAAATGGGACCTAATGAAAAACTTAAAAGCTTTTGCACAGCAAAGGAAACCATAAATAAAACAAAAAGACAACCCTCAGAATGGGAGAAAACATTATTCACCAACGAAGCAACTGACAAAGGATTAATCTCTAAAACATACAAGCAGCTCATGCGACTCAATACCAAAAAAACAAACAACCCAATCCAAAAATGGGTGGAAGACCTAAATAGACATTTCTCCAAAGAAGACATGCAGATGTCTAACAAACACATGAAAAGATGCTCAACATCACTAATTATTAGAGAAATGCAAGTCAAAGCCACAATGAGGTGTCACCTCACACAGGTCAGAATGGCCATCATCAAAAAAATCTAGGAACAATAAATGCTGGAGAGGGTATGAAGAAAAGAGAATCCTCCTGCACTGTTGGTGGGAATGTAAATTGGTACAACCACTATAGAGAACAGTATGGAGTTTCCTTAAAAAACTAAAAATATAGTTACCATATGACCCAACAATCCCACTGCTGGGCATAAACCCTGAGAATACCATAATTCAAAAAGATACATGTACCACAATGTTCATTGCAGCACTATTTACAATAGCCAGGACATGGAAGCAACCTAAATGCCCATCAAACAGATGGATGGATAAAGAAGATGTGGCACATATATACAATGGACTATTACTCAGCCATAAAAAGGAATGAAATTGAGTTATTTGTAGTGGGGTGGATGGACCTAGAGTCTGTCATACAGAGTGAAGTAAGCCAGAAAGAGAAAAATAAATACTTTTTGCTAATGCGTATATATGGAATCTAAAAACCAAACAAACCAAACCAACAGAAGAAAAGGTACTGATGAACCTAGGGACAGTACAAGAATAAAGATGCAGATGTAGAGAATGGTCTTGAGGACACAGAGGGAAGGGGAAGCTGCACCAAAGTAAGAGGGTAGCATAGACATATATACTAGATAGCTAGTGGGAAGCAGCTGCATAACATAGGGAGATCAACTCCATGCTTCGTGGTGACCTAGAGGGGTGGGATAAGGAGGAGGGTAGGGAGGTTCAAGAGGGAGGGGATGTGGGGATATATGTGTAAATACAGCTGATTCACTTTGTTGCACAGCAGAAACTGCACAACATTGTAAACCAATTACACTCCAATAAAGATCTGAGAAAAAAAATTAGATGTTTAAGATAAGGAGAATTTAGATATAGAAAAAGGAAAGCAAATTCTACACATAGAGAATAGCTGAGTAAAGTCACAGATACAAAAGTATTTTACACATATAAAAATTGAACACCCAGTTTCAAGGATCAAGGCAGTTTTGCTACAGATATGCATGGGTTATTGAAAGTTTTCTCCTGCTACTCCTTTCCTAATTTCTCACAGTCATTGTATGATTCATTCTGTATGAAAAGACAAAAAGAAATCTATGGAGAAGGGAAAAAAAGATAATCAGTTCATAAAATGGCTGGTTCGGGGATGAGCATGTGAATTTCTAATTCAACTTATATTGTTGAAAGCTGAATCTCTCTTTATCAGATGCCCAAGGGGTAAAGGGCATTTAACATGGAGTAGTTAGCTACAAAGACATTTTAAATTATTCATTAATCAAACCATTTAAGATGCTTTAAAATATGTTCTTTGGCAGTTATATGGTTTCATAAATGCTTTTATTCTTATAAAATCTTATTGTTTCCATTTATTCATTCTCCATTGCCTTTTTAAAACAATATAATGTGACCTCAGGAAGAATCTCTTAAGATTTGGTTCCAGAAGTTCAAACACATTACCTCTGGGTAGATAGGGTTTAATTTGTTTGTTTGTACTTAGTTATAAGAACTTCTGAATAAAGTCTCTAAGATTTAAGATATTTGAAATGCTGAATAAGACTTGGACACTAACCAACTTCTAATTATTCAAATGTGAATTTTGGACTCAAATTTTACACATCTGTAGTAACATCTTCATGATTAAGCTTGTTTATGCCTTAGAGATTTGAATTAATTTATATGCTTTTTCAAATTTATTTTTATGCTTTATTTGAATTAATTTTTATGCTTATGGAGTCGAGTTACAACAACATTGATTCAATGAGGGTGGGAAAAAAAGAGAAATTTAGGATTTTAAGTTGAGCAACTCATGAGGATGTCTTTAATAGAAATAAGGGAAACTGAAAGGGAAGTGAACTGAAAGTACAGAAATGAAGTCACAATGGGACATATTGAATTTAAGCTTCTTGAGGACATCAAATTGGAAATACTAAAGAGATACAGTTGAAAAGGATGCTTGACAATAGTTTTTAAATAAGTATGTGATATGAATAAGTGAGTAAATGAATAACTACAGTTTTAAATCTCAGGACAGACTTTACAAACTTCAGTATGAAGATCACGGTTCAGACTGTGAGATTAGATCAGCAAGAGTATCATGAAAAGAGAGATGAGAAGACTAATGAAATTGAACCTGAAGAATATCAGCAAATTCTGGTGTGTGAGAGGAGTAAGAGTCAGCAATTGATCATGAGAATGAATAGCCAGAGAGGAAGAAGGAGAATCAAAGTAAAGAATGGTTCAGAAACTAAGAGGCATCAAATCATATGAGATTACTATTTGAGAATACCCAGAGAAAAGCCACCGAGTTTAGCTCTTATAAGATATACGTTTGATCTCAGTCTTAGAATACTGGACATTTAAAAATCATTTTATATTGAGGCATATTTATTCATTCTAGTGTTGTGAAGTAAAAGTAAAAGGATATATATATATATATAATGTCATATTGTTTAATTGAAGTTTTTATTTATTAGGTTTGTTTTAATCATCTCGTGGTCTATCCACATCCACCTTTCCCAGCCAAACCTAATCCACTATTCCAGCTGCCTGTGGTCCAAGTCCTGGTCCAAATCTGAGAGCTGACTTACAGCTAAAAATGAGCAGAGACTTGGGGAAGTGCTTAACATTGAGTATAGGCAGGCAACTGGAAATTAATTTTAAACTATTCACCACCAATATTTATGTTTCCACAACTTATTAAGGACCCAGGAAGACTAAGAGAATTGTATAATTAATGGTTATGGTCCTTATATATATTCTATGGCTGCTGCCAAGAGAATTGACAGGAAAGTTTTGACTAAACATTGAGTCTGTAAATTCAAACAGACAAATCCAAGTAGAGGAGGCAATGGAAAATGTTCTGACATGGAGAAATCTGTACACATTTCAGGTTCAAGTTTTCAGTTCAACACTTAGAAGTGATGTAGATCAATTTTGTTGCCAAGCCTAAATTCCCTTATATGTGATAAGAAGGAGAATAGTACCATACCCACCAACCTTACACAGCTGCTGAAAAACAAAATGTGTGATATTAGTTCAGTACACTGGGAACTTCTCTGGTGTGAAAACAATCTGTTAATTTGTATCTGTGTAGCATTATTATCATAAGAATTTAATATGTTCTTTAAGCATGGTAAATTATTTTCTGTATCACAATGTAACAAGTTTATCATTTCTAGAAAAAAAAAATGGAGGCAATCCTGGTTAAAGGTTTCTCTTGCAGAGCAAAATGATGGAATGTGAAGCTCCAAGCCCTGACTCTTCCACAGACGCATCAAAAAAAAAAAAAAACAAAAAAAAAAAACAAAAAAAAACAACAACAACAACCATAAACTAGCTGTACTAACCTTACAGATCTCTGGAAAACAGTTAAAGGTCTACAGCAATTAAGCAAATGCTTAATCAAGAAAAAGTCTCCTTCAAAACAGTAGGAGATTTTCTATCATTTCAACTCACCTTGCCCCACAGATATTTGCACTCCAATGTTCACAGAAGCATTATTCACTATAGCCAAGAAGTGGAAACAGCCTTAACACCAATGAACAGATGAATAGATAAACCAGTGTGGTATACACATACAACCAAATACTTAGCCTTAAAAACCAAAACGATTTTGATCTGTGTTACAACATGGATGTACCTTGAAAATATTATGCTAAGTAAAGGAAGCCAGACACAAAATAACAAATACTGTATGATTCCACTTATATGAGATACCAAGAATGGTTAAATTCGTAGAGAGCAAAGCTACAATGAGGTTACCAGGGCCTGAGGGAGGAGGAAATGTGGAGATAACTTTCAGTGGGAACAGAGTTTCAGCTTGGCATGATGAAAGACTTCTGGAGGGGGATGGTGTGGAGGTAAACGCACAATGTAAATGCAGTTAATGAGATTGAATTGTATACATGAATTGTATAATGGTCAGATTCATGTTATGTATATTTTATCACACAAATATCTTTCTAGCCTGCTTTTGCTTTTAAAGGCCTAGTGCTCTCTCATAGAACAGTAGGAGTTAATCTTGTAGACCTGCTAATAACCAGAGGGAAAGAAGCCATCGATCATTTTTAATCCAGTGAGTAGGTATTAGTTATTTCTACTGAAAGGAAGTTTAACATTTCTCACTCTATTCTGTTAGAGAAAATAAAATTGCAGAAGTATGTCAACATTTTACTTTGTTTTTGATAAAAATGGTCCATGAGTATAGTTTTGGACATAGAAAATATCATTTAGATGTTATCCTGTGGCTCTATAAATTAATATTTGTGAAATATCCAAACACAAAAACTTAGTCTATTCTAAATATTTTTCAGTTCAACTTAGAAATATTACTCTGTTTAGAAGTCTGGCATGATTTAACCTTTAGTGTATTTCCAAATCCTGGATACATTTCCTTAACAATGGAAATTAAATTTTTATTATGACTGCAAATAATAATTTTTTCAAACCAAAGCAAATTATGCTACTTGAAAAGTGTTCAAACATTTTAATGTAATTTTTAGGAGTAACAACCATGGCCAAATAGGAATCTTGGATCTCATATGATTATATAAAATTAAAAATATATAATTAAGTAGTAACCTAAGATGTTATTAGTGTTTTAAAATTTTTTATTACCTGGATTGCTCAACATTTATTTAAACAGATTTTGATGATTAGAACATTCATTTCAACAAACTTGTTTTTGAAAAATTACTTAGAGTGGAAAGTAGTATTTAAAATATCATGAAAATATTGCCATAAAATAGAGTAAACAAAATTGACTGAAAATACATTTAAAGTTTTTAAGTGATAAATTTGAATGTATTAGAAAATGGCTTTAAAAGCTTATGACAAATTAAAGTACACTAATTTCCTCTGTCAATTACAAGGCACCATTAAATAAAAGCCTACAAATTCTGAGTATTCTATTTTGACCAATTCATCATTTTAATCAATTTGTTTTCAACCAAATTTTTTTCTACAAATTTAGTTTCCACAAAATCTCCTGGAGTTGGTAGGTGCAGAAGAGGCTAGACATTTTATCAGCTAGTGGTGGTGGGATAGTTGGAGTTGAGCTATTTCATAATTCAGAGTTTTTCTTCTTAGTGAGGTAGTCTTTAAGATTATCTGCTGTGAGGGGCTAGGAGTGAGCAAAATAGTTTTAAGGACTTAAAAATTTGAACCCACCTTCATGAAGTTAGGAAAGAAATAAAGGAAAGAAAAAACAGAATATTTTTTCAAGTAGAGTTTGAAAACTTAAACTTATGAGCAGCAGTGTACTTAGGTAATATTGTAAATATTTTCACAATTCTTCAAACCTAAACCCATGACCCAAAGGGCATAGATTTTGTCAATTTCTCCTTTCCTCCCTCTTCAGATGATCTTAGGAATAAACATGTATCTATTCTGCACCATATCAAAAGATTTCTGTGGCTTTTTTGTTATTGAATTCCAGGTTTTGTTTTAAGCTCAAATTTGCTATCTTCTCTCCCCACTCCCCAGTTTCTCCCTCCCTCTCCCCCTCCCTTGCCCTCTTCCTCCCCCTGCCCCTCCTTTCTCCTCTTCTTCTCTTTCTTTTTCTTTCTCCTTCTCCCCCTTCTCCTTCTTCTCCTTCTCTCTTCTTCTTTCTTCTTCTTCTCCATCTTCTTCTTCTCCTCCTCTTCCTCTTCCTCCTCATCCTCTTCTTCTTCTTCCTCACCTTCCCCTCTTTCTTCTCCTTCTTCTTCCCCTTCTCCTTACCCTCCCCTTCCTCTTCCTCCTTTTCTCCTTCTCTGTCTCTCTCTCCATCTCTTTCTGTCTCTCTCTGTCTCTGTCTCCTCCCCCACACACATATGTATACATTCCTCTACCTGACCCTCCACCATGTTTCCTGTCCAACCCAAAGACAACTGAAGGGAAGTTCCCAAACTATTAATCTCTCTATTTCACTCTAGAAGTAAAGGATTTTATATTCAATCACTATAGCTAAGTAGATTATGGCTAAGACACAAATTTGGGAAAGTTAGAGTCCAGAATTCTCAGAAGTTATGTAGGCTAGGGAAGGGCTCAAGCATAGGCCGGTATTGATATAAACTACGCACTTCGTTCTGAGGTGATAACTATTCTGTTGATTCTGTGCCATTCCTTTGAGAGTGATGTTTACTGTATCTTTTTCCTTTTGCTTCTGTCCCCTCTGTACTTAAACTGTCCCTTCTCTCTTCTGTCCATTATCTATTTATGCAGCAGAAATTCTTGCCCCTCACATAAACCCCATTCATTCATTTTGTCATTGTTGATGGAACAACAGAAACCTCTTTTTTTTTTTAAATGGTAACTTTAGGCTTCCAATTCATGAGACTTAGGATTGAAATAACCTCCTGCCATTTTCAATATAGCTGTTAATTATGAGTGCCTGAGAAATTAAGGATATTCACTTCTATATCTTGTACCCTCCCAGAGCACTCATATCTTTATTTCCCCAAATATTCAAGATGCAACTTGGGCCAAGCAATATATGCAGTCAATAAATGCTTAGTTTTTAAAGGTATGCTTTCATTTTCTATTAATTCTAGCTACTGTTTCCTGTTATGAAGTGTCTGCTGTGCTTTTGAGTTATTCGTCAATTCTGGTTCTACTTAAATGTTGAAAGTGCAGATTGGTAAAATTTGCATTTTTAATTTCAATTCTATATTTGAGAATGTTTGCCTCCATTTAGGAGTATTCTTAAAATCCTTTTAATTTTTTTGGAAGTATGTCTTTCTTAAAATTAAATTTGCATTTAAATTTAAGGTATACAGAGTGTTCTGAGGTAAAATCAAAATTGTGAACCAGTATTCTGATTCTGTGCATTAAAATCTCTATAGAGGGAAATTCTAGAATAATATCACAATTAGGTGATTACTGAGTTTGGGGAATTAATAAGTGTGAAAGTAGCCAAAATGGAATTATCAGATCAAGAAAACCTCAGACACAACCAGAATCTCTTGGGAAAATTTTTCCAGGACATATAAATGGATGAATAAGAATACCAGATATTCTTTTACTACAGTTTTAGACATTGTCCAGTGGACCTTCAAGGGTTATGTGATTTTATGTGTGGTTTCACTTTTGATTTCCTTTCTATTCAATAGATTATTTCACAGCTCTGTAAGGGTGGAAGATAAATTGTGGAAAATGGATAAAATGATGATAATTCTTATCCATAGGAAAGTGAATTTTTTTTTCTTTTTATTGGAGATAAAATTGACTTCTGCTCTGTAGACAATAAGACCTCACTAATTGCATTTATGTTTTATTTCCTTATGAGAAATGAACCTATTTTACATCTATTAGCAAATTTGTTTTGGAATTCCATATATATAAAATATACATACATTTATATATTCCTGTTTTGTTCTTTTGTTAAGCTGCAGAGTAAGTCAACTTATTTTTTCTTTTATTATCATTGTTACCCTTTATTATTTTCTATCTTTGAATTTTAAAATTAAAATGTCATTATACAGTACTTGATATATTGAATGATCCATTTTTCTATACAGTTTCTTACAAGCATCAAATATTTTCTTACCCTTTTACAATACAGTAAAAAGTATCTTTTGTCATGTTCCATGTTCTTTCGAACTAGATTCATTTTTAACAGACTCTTAGAATTCATCTCCTAGAAATAATGACATTCATAAAACAGTATTAGGATGGCTAACTGATTAAAGGTCTTCAGATTTTGAAAGAAAATGCCAAAGATTTCTCAAATATCTTACCAAAAAGAAATACTAGGGAAACTTTTTATTTACTAAAAACTTTGTGAAAAATTGTATTATAGAAGATTAGCTAGCTTTACGAGAATTCATATGCAATGTTCACATTGTAATATCAAATGCATTTTGAGTACTTTAATAATGAGAATTGTACTTCATAGCACATTTAGTCTGAATTTTAATATAGTCAAAATTCTGAATAGACATGACATTAAAAATAACATAGATTAATAACTTCTGGATATCCACTATAGAGCATAATGTCTATAGCTCTACAGCAATAATATACTCTATGCTAATAACTTTGTTAAGAAGATAGATGCATTTTATTTTATTACTATTTTATTTTATTTTATTTTATTTTATTTTATTTTATTTTATTTTATTTTATTTTATTTTATTTTCAGCTGCGCTGAGCGGCTTGAAAGATCTTAGTTCCCCGAGCAGGGATCAAACCATGCCCAGCAGTAAGAGCACTGTGTCCTAGCCATGGGCCAGCCAGAGAATTCCCTAAGAGGGTAGATCTTATGTTAACTGTTTTTTTAATAACAAAAAAAATTATGTAATAAAACAAAATAAAAAGGGCAAGAGGAAACTTTTGTAAGTGAATAATATGTTTATAGCATTGATTGTGGTGATGGATTCACAGGTGTATACTTATCCCCAAACTCATCAAGTTGTATACGTTAAATATATACACACTTTCATTTGTCAATCATACCCCAATAAAGTATTTTTTAAAGAAAAAAGATTGTATATATAAGTGAATTTTCAGAAAACAATATGTTGATATTTAAGTCAAGCAAATATAGAAATGTGAAGGAGTTTTAAGTGTTCATACAGTTTGTTGAAAATAAATGTAATAATAAACCTGAACTAGGAACTGAAAAATTTTCTACTGGTTTCCATGGAAATTTTACTAATCCATAAATATTTTTCCAGTTTTATTGAGAAATAATCAACATATATCTCTGTATAAGTTTAAGGCATACAGCATGATGGTATGATTTACAAATATTGTGAAATGATCACTGCAATAGTTTCAGCTAACATCCATCTTCTCAAATAGATGCAATAAACAACAAAGAAAAAATATTTCTTCTTGTGATGAAAACTCTTAGTATTTACTCTCTTAACAATTTTCCTGTGTATCATACAGCAGTGTTCTCTATAGTCATCATGCTGTATACTACTACTTCCTTAGTATTTATTAATCTTATAACTGAAAATTGGTACCTTTTGACCACCTTCCTCCAATTGTCCTTTCCCCTACCCTCCATCCTTGGTAACCATATATCTGCTATCTTTTCCTATAAGTTTGTCTGTTTCAACTTTCACATATAAGTGATATCATACACTATGCATCTTTTTCTGTCTTGCTTATTTCACTTAGCATAATACCTTCAAGGTCTATCTGTAAAACTTCTTTACCACAACTTCTCTATCCATTCATCCATCAGTGGACACTTAGATTGTCTCCATGCCTTGGCTATGGCATATATATTGCTGCTTTGAACATGAGGGTGCAGAAATCTTTCTGAGTTACTGTTATTTGAGTTATTGAGCTTTTTTTCCCTTTTAATAAATTCCTAGGAGTGGAATTGCTAGATCATATGGTATTTCTATTTTTAATTTTTTGAGGCTTCTTCATACTATTTTCCATAGTGGCTGCACCAGTTTACAATCCCACCAACAGTGCATAAGTGTTCCTTTTCTCCACATTCCATGCCAACGTCCATTTATCATCTTCTGTCTTTTTGATGATGGCTGTTTTAACAGGCATGAGGTGATAACTCTCTGTGATTTTAATTTGCATTTCACCAGTGATTTGAATATCCTTTCATATACATGTTGGCTTTACCTATATTTTATTTGGAGAAATGTCTGTTCAGGTCCTTTGCTTATTTTTTAATTGGATTATTTTTTTTTTGTATTGAATTGAATGAGTTCATTATATATTTTTGATATTAACCCTGTATCAGATATACAGATTGCAAATAATTTTTCCCAATCTGTAGGTTGTCTTTTTACTTTCTTAATGATTTCTTTGCTATGCAGATGCTTTTTAGTTTGATGTGATCCCGCTTATTTATTTTTGATTTTGTTGCTTGTGCTTTAGGTGTCACATACAAAAAATCATTGCCAAGACCCATGTCAAGGATCTTATTCCTATGTTTTCTTCTGGGAGTTTCATGCTTTCAGGTCTCACATGGAAGTCTTTAATCTATTTTAAGTTAATTTTTGTCAGTAGTATAATGTGTGGGTCCAGCTTCATTCTTTTACCTGTGAATAGCCAATTATTTCAGCACAATTTATTGAAGAGACTGTCTTTTCTCCATTAGGTATTCTTGGCCCCTTTGTCAAATATCAGTTGAGCATATATGCTGGGTTCATTTCTAAGCTCTCAATTCTGTTCCATTGGTCTATTTGTCTATTTTTATGCTAGGGCAATACTGTTTTAATGACTATAGCTTTATAGTGTAGCTTAAAAACAGGAAGTGTGATGCTTCTTGCTCTGTTCTTTCTCAGGAATTCCTTGGCTATTAGGAATCTTTGTGGTTCTGTATACATTTTATGGGTTTTTTCCTATGTCTGTAAGAAAAAATTCCATTGGAATCTTGATAGAGATTGCATTGACTCTATAGATGACTTTTAGTAATATGGATATTTTAACATTAGTTCTTTTAATCCATGAACATTGATACCATTCCATTTATTTGTGTCTTTGATTTTTTTCAACAGTGTTTAATAGTTTTTAGATTAGAGATCATTCCGCTCCTGAGTTAAATTTATTCCTAAGTATTTTACTGCTTTTGATGCTATTGTAAAAGGAATCAGTTTCTTTATTTCTTTTCAGAAAGTTCATTGTTAGTGTAGAAACACTACAGATTTTTTTATGTAAATTTCATGTCCTGTAACTTTACTGAATTCATTTATTAGCTCTAACAGTTTTTTGCTTGGTATAAAATCATGTCCTCTGCAAACAGAGACAAGTTTACGTCTTCCTTTCTAATTCTGACTTTTATTTATTTTTCTTACCTAATTGCTCTAGCTAGGGGTTCTAGTACTTTGTTGAATAGTAGTGGTGAGAGTGGGCACACTTGTCTTGTTCCTGTTCTTAGAGGGAATGCTTTCAGTTTTTCACCATTAAGAATGAGGTTGGGTTTTGGCTTCCCATACATGGCTTTTATTATGTTGAGGTAATTTCCTTCTATACACATTTTCTGGAGAATTTTTATCATAAATGGAAGTTGAACTTTGTTAAAAGCTTTTTTCTGCATCTATTGGGATGATCATATGGTTTTTATCCTGCAATTTGTTAACATGGTGTATCACATTGGTTGATTTGCATATATTGAAAAATCCTTGCATTCCAGGGATAAACCCCACTTGATCATGGTGTATGATTTTTTTAATGTACTGTTGGATTCTGTTAGCTAGTCTTTTGTTGAGGATTTTTGCATCTATATTCATGAGTGATATTGGCCTGTAATTTTCTCTTTTTGTGACATCTTTGCCTAGTTTTTATTTCAGGGTGAGAGGGGCCTCATAGAATGACTTTGGGAGTGTTCCTCCTTCTGCTATATTTTGGAAGAGTTTGAGAAGGACAGGTGTTAGTTCTTCTCTAAATGTTTGATAGAATTTGCCTGTGAAGCCATCTGGCCCTGGGCTTTTGTTTGTTGGGAGATTTTTAATCACAGTCTCAATTTCCATACTTGTGATTGGTCTGCTCATATTTTCTATTTCTTCCTGGTTTAGTCTTGGAAGATTGTACTTTCCTAAGAATTTATCCATTTCTTCCAGTTGTCCAATTTATTGGAATATAGTTGCTCGTAGTAGTCTCTCATGATCTTTTGTATTTCTGTGGTGTCCGTTGTTACTTCTCCTTTTTCATTTCTAATTCTGTGATTTGTGTCTTCTCCCTTTTTTTCCTGATGAGTCTGGCTAATGGTTTATCAATTTTGTTTATCTTCTCAAAGAACCAGCTTTTAGTGTCATTGATCTTTGCTATCGTTTCCTTCTTTTCTTTTTCATTTATTTCTGATCTGATCTCTATGATTTCTTTCCTTCTGCTCACTTTGAGGTTTCCTTGTTCTTCTTTCTCCAATTGTTTTCGGTGTGAGGTTAGGTTGTATATTCGATATTTTTCTTGATTCTTGAGGTAGGACTGTATTGCTATAAACTGCCCTCTTAGAACTGCTTTTGCTGCATCCCATAGGTTTTGGGTTGTTGTGTTTTTACTGTCATTTGTTTCCAGATATTTTTTTGATTTCCTCTTTGATTTCTTTAGTGATTTCTTGGTTGTTTAATAGTGAATTGTTTAGCCTCCATGTGTTTGTATATTTTACAGTTTTTTTTTTTTCCTGTAATTGATATGTAGTCTCATGGCATTGTGGTCAGAGAAGATGCTTGATATGATTTCAATTTTCTTGACTTTGCCGAGGTTTGATTTGTGACCCAAGATGTGATCTATCCTGGAAAATGTTCCATGTGCACTTGAGAAGAACGTGTATTCTGTCGTTTTTGGATGGAATGTCCTAGAAATATCAATTAAGTCGAGATGGTCTAATGTGTCCTTCAAAGCTTGTGTGTCCTTATTTATTTTCTGTGTGGATGATCTGTCCATTGGTGTAAGTGAGTTGTTCAAGTCTCCTACTATTATTGTGTTACTATCAATGTCCCCTTTTATGGCTGTTAGCATTTGCCTTATGTATTGAGGTGCTCCTATGTTTGGGGCATAGATATTTACAATTGTTATATGTTCTTTTTGGATTGACCCCTGG
This sequence comes from Hippopotamus amphibius kiboko, assembly GCF_030028045.1. NCBI lineage: Eukaryota > Metazoa > Chordata > Mammalia > Artiodactyla > Hippopotamidae > Hippopotamus > Hippopotamus amphibius. The sequence goes on along the minus strand of NC_080195.1, from coordinate 95,067,235 downwards.
ATCATTATGTAGTGTCCTTCCTTGTCTCTTGTAATAGTCTTTACTTTAAAGTCTAATTTGTCTGATATGGGTATTGCTACTCCAGCTTTCTTTTGACTTCCATTTGCATGAAACATGTTTTTCCATCCCTTTACTTTCAGTCTATATGTCTCCCTTGGTCTGAAGTGTGTTTCTTGTTGGCAGCATATAGACGGGTCTTGCTTTTGTATCCATTCAACCAGTCTGTGTCGTCTGGTTGGAGCATGTAATCCATTTACATTTAAAGTGATTATTGACATGTGTGTTCCTCATACCATTTTCTGAATTGTTTTGGGTTTGTTTTTGTAAGTCTTTTCCTTCTCTTGTGTTTCCTACTTACAAAAGTTCCTTAAGCAATTGTTGTAAGGCTGGTTTGGTGGTGCTGAATTCTCTTTTGCTTTTCTGTAAAGCTTTTGATTTCTCCCTCAAATCTGAATGAGATTCTTGCTGGCTAGAGTGTTTTTGGCTGTAGGTTTTTTCTTTCAGGACTTTCAGTATATCTTGCCATTCCCTTGTGGCTTGCAGCATTTCTGCAGAAAGATCAGCTGTTATTCTTATGGGTTTTCCCTTATATGTTATTTGTTGCTTTTCTCTTGCTGATTTTAAAATTTTTTCTTTGTGTTTATTTTTTGTTAGTTTGATTAATATGTGCCTCCGTGTATTTCTCCTTGGGTTTATTCTGTATGGGACTCTCTGCGCTTCTTGGACTTGATTAATTATTTCCTTTCCCATGTTGGAGAAATTTTCCACTATAACCTCTTGAAATATTTTCTCAGACCTTTCTTTTTTTCTTCTTCTTCTGGTATGCCTATGATTTGAATGTTGGTGCACTTAATGTTGTCACCAAGGTATCTGAGACTGCCTTCCTCTCTACATGGTGCTGTGCTGGCCTGGGGGAAGGATGATGTAGTCAACATGTAGTCACGCCTCTTACCTTCTAATGCAGTCTGTCTTGGTCCCTGGGGTGTAGGGGGTACTTCAGCCTTTACCCCCATGTCCTAGGATTCTCTCAGTGGTGTCTTGTTCTTGAAGAGTTGTTAGTTTTTCTTGTGAAGGAGACCAAAGTCAGGAACAACCTATGTCACCAACATGATGATGTCCACAATCCAAAAAAATTTGATGATCTAACCATATCAACAAAAATATTGAAGAATGAAATATTAAGAACAGAAAAACCTGGGTATTTATGTGGACCCAGCATGTTTAAATAATAAAGAAAACATTTTCAATTGTACAATATGAGTAGGTGTTAAAATATATTGTTTATTCATTTATCTAGTCAACAAATGTCATTATTAAATCTGTAAATGAATAACAAACATTATGATGAGACATAATTTTCTGGTCAGTTTATTTACTGAAAAATAGTTATCACTTGTAACACCTGAATATTTCTAAGGTTATATGCTATTACATTTAATGCCATTTCAAAGTAATTCTATAGAAGTTATAAGTTCCTAATCACATTAATAATAAAATATTCTATTAATAATAGAATATTAATAATACAAATGTTAATGCATTTTTATAATAAGGTGGGAATTAAATGTACAGGATATTTTTTTATTATTAATTAATTTATTTTTTGGGGGGGCACACGAAGTTCAATCATCTGTTTTTATACACATATCCCCATATTTCCACCCTCCCTCGACTCCCCCCCCACCCTCCCCCTCCCAGTCCTCTAAGGCATCTTCCATCCTCGAGTTGAACAGGATATTTTAAATATGATTTTAGGGACCATGAAATATAGGCCCAGTAACTGGTTTTGAATCACTCTTTTTGGCATACAAATCAGCAGTGAAGATGTAAATTAAGCCTGTAACATGTTTTTAAATTAGCAGATCTATTTGAATTGGGTTGGAATAAGAGTCTTTATTTGAAGCCCAGGGTTGCCACAAAATTCTGTGTTTTCTGCCAGTTCTAGTTACCTTTCTGGAGATAATGACACTTCTGTGTCTTTTGTAACCTAGAGACTACTTTAAAAGACATTCTGAAAAGCCACTCAGGGACTATGGTCATACAATTGAGTCTGGAGTGGAACTACTCAGGTGGGCCTTTCACACCCCCTTCCTATTCCACTTTACACTCTGCTCAGGCTCTATGGACCTATTTTGTTATGTGCAGAGAAAAGGGAGTAAATTATCTTTTCCAAATAATTTTTTAAAAATAATAATACCAGAAGTATAAATTGGGGTGGAGGGTAAGTTCCTAGGACAATTACTTACAGAAGAAGAGGGATAGTATTCTTTGTTAACTATTTCTTCAAAAGCTTGACATTCTCAATAAACATAACTATTTCTGAGTTTTATCATCTTACCTTTACTAGTCCAGCAACATTTCAGCCTTAACATCCAATTCAATAATTCTTCTAATTTTTTATACCCATGATTCTGTAGGGTTGACATTATAAGGACTTCAACTGTATTTCTGAAATTCAGAAAGCTCTAATCACTAAAATATTTTTGAGAACTCATTAAGTCGAATTTGACCCAAACTGACATGAATTTTACAGTCTCAACATATTGTACTTAATGTGAATATTTATTTGTTTTGTTTCAAAACAATGTGTTATCCTAGAACTTGCTTGAACTAGAAAATATTCCATTTATGCATTCTAATAATTTCCTAAAGTAAGAAAATTTCTGTATTGCACACACATCTGGTATGCAGAGTTTGGATAAAAGTTTATGAAACTCTATGGGTTATTCCATTTTTATCTTCATAATTGCTTAAGCTAAAGATTTATATCTTCTACCTCTTGTATCTTTTACTTCTTTTCTGATTACATTTTCTCTGGGTTACCCAGTTGAATTCTCTCCCCCATCAACTCTGCTTGTGATGTCTGGACTCCTCCTGTATGTGTTAGCTATTGCTGTGTAACTAACAAGGACCTCAGAGGTGGGTAAAGCAGCAATCATTTATCATCACACACATAGCTGCAAGTTGTTTGGGTGCTCAGTAGATTTCACCTGGTCTCTGCTTCTCCCTGCATCTCTTTGAGTAGAATAAGGATGCCCAGATTCTGACTGCAGTGGATGAGACAACTCAGTTCCCAGGTCCTTCATCTTCTTCTGGGAACAGCAGTTAGTCTCCTCTGCTCATTTCTTGGTGATGCAGAGGTACAAAAGAGAAAAGATTTACAGATAAGCTAGGGGAATAGAGGAAGAGGGTGTAGGAAGGTGACAAGAGTAAAAATGACAGCAGCAAATGATTGGATCTGATTTTTAAGTGCTAAATTTTTAAGTACTAAATTTTTAAGCACTAAATTTCTGCTTCTGTGTTCCCTCCCATATATCCTTGTATCTCCTTGAGAATAGAGGACAGCGTATGGCTTAGATAGCCACTTGTTAAGGGAATCTGAGCACTGAAAATTAGCACATAAATAAAAACTAAAGAATAAACTACCTTATTCATTATAACCCATCCCCACTGTTGGAAATAAAGACATAATGAGATTTTCACCATCTAAATAAATTCTTCCTAATATGACCATTGAAAGGGATTACTCTGAAGTTCATACTCTGGAAATTTATTTTTCATTAAAATTCTTTCAAGTGGGGAAAAAAGTACTGATTGTATTCTGAGAGTCAACTTTATATATTACACACATGTTCAGTGTAAGAACTCAGTCATGAACATATAGCAAGATTCCTTTATTTTAAATGCCCTATTTTATCCTCTATTTTAAAATGTATTTCAATATTTTATTTACTTATATGCTGCTCAACAATTTGCAATTTTTTTCACAGTATATGAAATTCAATCTTTCTATAAGTGCAAAGTAATAAACACTTTCAATGAGAATTATTAAGAAACTGTGGTAACAAAGTTATTTAGCATGGAAAAATCTCCCTTTGGTTTCAAGTGATTAAAGAATCACTTTTTCAGGTTTTGGAAAATAAAGTATTTCAGTTCACTGGGTTTCAAAATCTGTATTTCTTTAAATGAAATTTCCAAAATGATCAACTTGGGGCATTTGTTAAAAGTGGAGATACCCAGTCTCTTCTCCAACCTATTGCAGAGGGAATTCTAATGATTGAAACTGGGATTCTTCACTTTCATGAATACTTTAGTGACTCATTTGAATTAATGCTAGAGGGCTCTGGAAGCTCTATAATGCAGAGTGCTTTTCCTTAATGCTACATATTTACTGGCTGAAATAAATGCATCATTGGTGTTTCAAATAAAACAAATGCTAATTAAATCAAGGAAAGACTGCATAATGATTCTATCTTTATGAAAATTACCTTTCTCCAAATATATTTATAATTGTAATAAGAATAAAATGAGAATTAAATAATCAATTCTACCATCATAATATACTACAGCTGTGTCTACAAAAGTTATCAGTCATTCAAAGGAGTTTTGCTTATTTGAGAGTAGCTAGTCCAAGTTTGGGCCAAAACGTAAAGATGTTAAGAACTATGTAAGGAAAAAAAATGTAAAAAAAAAAAAAAAACTTTTTACCTTAATATATATTTTTTTATTTTTTATAGTTAACACATTTCTATAGCAAAAAAAAAAAGGAGGGGGTGAGAAAATTCACTGATTGTTAGTAATTAAATTGGCACCTCTGATAGTTTTTTTGTGTAAAATTACAATATTAATTCAGAAAAGGCATCATGTGTTCAACTCTCTGATTTGGAACAGTAGATAAGACTTAAAATGTTAAAGTAATTGAGCTTATACTTTTTCCACTTAGAACACATGGTTTAGTCATTTCCACCATAATGGCAAAATGATTAAGGACAATTGTATAAAGAAAATCTTAAGAAATGAGTTTAAACTACAGTACAGCCTTAGGGACAACTATAAATAATGGTTTCTGCTGTTCAGTTAATTACAATGAAACATGACCATCAATTTTTGTTTTCACCATCTTTTCTGAGGAAAATCAAGAGTAATCCCTTTCCTCTTAATTGCCCTCCTTATTTTCTTCTCCACTTGAAACAGCAAAAATTGCTATTAGAAACTCTTTAATAATCATCACATGTAATATTAAAGTTTTATTATGAATCTTTTTAGGTTTGCTAATGTTATTGCATCATGGATGTTACGTGTCTGAATTGCTTCCTCTTAGAAACACCAACTAAAATACTTCTAAGTTAAAGAAAAAGAATATCCATATTAATGAGTGTCAAGTAGTTTATATAAAATTAAACTGGCTACTTCCTGGTATGAATTGTAATAGCGCAATGGCTGTGTGAATGAGTATTCACTTTTTTCTCTCCTCAGTAACTTCCTTTTTCCTTAGCTGAAGTCCACCTCCCAAACCCTGGTCTACTGAAATTCTGGAAAAAATGCAGTTTCCAGTAAAGTGTGGAAACAAAGACAAAGGAGCTCAGGGAATGTGTTTAAGTTTACAGCACAGCGCTGATCCTTCAGAAAGGACTCAATGACCTGGACGTTTGGTTTCACTTCTATTTTTCTGTTCTATAGAAGCTTAAAGTGAGAGATAGTAAGTAAAGAGAATTTGAGATGTAACTAAAGAAGTTTCTTAACTTCTCAAATATCTCTTTCCTTTTCTATAATTTATTTTTTGAAAAGACACGTTAGTATTCACTGTAGTGTTTTCCTGTTACTTCTAAAGTGTAAAACTGAAGGATGCACTGAAATTTAGCGTCCTAGAGATTTTGCTACTGTCTAGTATGACAACAGGTTTGTGTTAGGATGTGACAGAAGTGACTAATTTGAGATAAATGCCACCTAAAATACACATCTTCACAAATGCTCAGTGATAAGAAAGGAGGAGATACATATTGTGAAGCATGTGGTGCCTTCTGGTCTCACTGGAGAAACTGGGATGTGGCGGTGGCTGTGAGTCTCTTCACTGTAAATATAGCTTGGTGCAGAATCTTTAAAGAGATTCCAACTTATTTCTTTATGAAATCAGCAATCACAGACCAGAAAGATGATTTTAACAACTTTGTAAAATTTCTTATGTTTTAAATATCATCGTTATTTTTTATTTCCTACTTTTACATAATGATTAGTAGAAATATTCTCAACAAAATTAATCCAGAGACATCCTTCCTTTAACAGCAGCAAACAGCAGCTAGAAGTCTTGAGTCTAAAAGAACATCAGAATTAAGCAGCAGCAGCTGTCAAGAGGAAATGATAAATGACTAAGACTTGGGGACCAGTGGCAAAGACAAAGTAAATTTACAGGCTGCAGTTTGAGTCCAAGATAGGCTCTGGCCGTGAGGAGCAGAAAGTGTCCTATGAACGTTCTCTGCTGCTCAAGACAGATGTATGTCACATTCTAGGACTCAAACCCTTCCTTTCTCTATCTAACAAGAAAATGATTGGAAGGGTTTTAATAGTGTAGAAAACTGGGAAGGAGGGAAGGAGGGAGGAAGGAAGGAAGAAAGGGAAAAAAAACCATGAAGGAATGACCCTAAATAAATAGACTGCCAATTATTTCTCCAGCAAAAAATAAAAAAAATAAAAATAAAAGATAAAAATGGCTTTACTTGGGAGCAATGAAGAATTGCAATTCAGAATCTGCAATCATGGCAAGCCACAGAGTTCAAAGTATGGTGGCTTTTCATTGGCTGAGTTGGGACAGTCTCATCAGCTGAGCTCTTACCAAGAAAAAGTCTTCTTCTTGGTGGGCTCTGCTATCATCTTAGGACATAAGAGCTCCCTCTTCTGGCCTCTCAACTCTATTTTAATTATTTCTGTTTATTAATTTTTACAAAAGGAAGGGAGAAAGCAAGAAAGAAAGGAAGGAATCACCAATGTCATAATTAGTCATAAATGTCTGGTAGCATAGGGTTGAGTTGGGACTCTGGAGCTGCAAACTCTTTGCCCTAAGGGTAAGCCACTTCATTTTTTTGTAACTCAATTTTCTCATTTTAAATGAGGCCGACTAATAATCTCTACATTTAAAAAACTTGAACATTCTCTATTATACTTCAGTTCTAGTGCCAGCACTGCCCCTACCTAGCTATCTGTCCTCAGAGACAAGAGACCTCCCTCTTTAGGTGTCGGTTTCTTCTATAATAATGGGTTGAGTTATCAGTTATGAAGCCTGTTATATCATCAGAATCACTTGATGTACAGGTTAGAAATACTGATTCCTTGACCCACGGCTACATTTGAAGTGGTCTTTTGTAAGTAAGGAAAATTTAAGACCCTAAACTTTATTTTGGATACAAATTCTAGTCTCCACATGGCAACATCAGAATCCCATCAGACAAGATACCCATTTAAAACATGCATTTGTAACATTCACATCAGATCTATTCAATCCTGATCTCCTAAAGTAATACAAAATATTTATCTTTAACAAATGCTACAAACAATTCCAAGGGAAATTAAGGAATAGGAATCACTGGGTTTGATGTCTTCCCAGTTATAATCATGGGAAAAAAATAATTTACAGATACTCAGTTCTGTAATATTGTGGAGTGGCATTTGTCTTTAGCAAATAAGGATAAAGCTCTCAGAGATTTTTAATGGCTGAACTGGGCTAAAACCACATGTTCATAAGTTGATTATTTTTTCCCTTCCTCACTGTTTATAGAAAAGAGTTAAGGTGGGGGAGACGGAAGAAAAGAATGCTTGAAATTATGTGGGGCCCATTTGAGGTGGTCATTATTATGGTTTCAAATATTTCTGGTTCTGCTTCTGGAACATAATAGGATTGCCTTTTTTTTTTTTTTTTTTTTTTTTTTTTTTGCATGAAATTAGGTAGGACCACATGATTTGCTTTAAACAATGTAATCAGAGATTGTGTGTATGCATGTGTGTGTGTGTGTGTGTGTGCACGTGTGCGTGTGTGTGGTTTTTTCTGCTCTGAGATTTGAAGACCTGTTATTCTTTTCAGTTCTAATCAGAAACAAGGTAACAAGCCAAGGCTAATACTTCCTGTTGTCATTACTGCATACAGTAACTGTGGGCTATTCTAGAGAAAAAGGTTTTTCTTATGCAAGTTCAAAATTCTTGGACCTCACATCTCTGGTACCGTGTCTGGCCATACCTCAGGGGATTTGAATCCTCATGCATATACTGGCATTTGGCAAATTCACTGTAAGAAATAGGAAAAATACACAAACATACTAACAGAGAAAGTATTTATATAGTGTCACCAAATATGCCTACTTTTGTCCTCCATGAGAAATTTCCCAGAGTAAGCATGAGATAGAATATGGAGATTTCTTCTCTCTAAATTATTTATTAATTCATAAGTTCCAAAATATTTATTAAATGCTGCATATTCCAGTTTCTTGAAATCATTGCTGAACCAAATAAAGATTTCCTGCCTCAGGGAGCTTATGTTTTAGGGAAGGACACACACAATAAATAGTAAATCTAATAAATAAGTAAATTATGTAGTATGTTGAAATTGACAAGTGCTATTGAAAATAGGAAAAAGTGGAGCAGAATGAAGGGGAAAGAGTAGCATGGTCCTGTAGTTGGAGAGCAAGTTGCAGCATTAAATTAGTGGTTTAGGTAAACTGCTTTGAGAAAATGTGATCTAAGAAAAGACATGAAGGAAGCGAGGGAATTAGATAAGCACATGTCTTTGGAAATAGTGTTCCAAGGAGAAAGGATATCTAAAAAAATGTCCTATGATATTCTCCTGCATTTCTAATCAGTAGATGAGTAAAAGATAAGGTCAGAGAATTAATAGGGCATCTTATGGCCCTTGTATGAAGTGTATTTGTTACTCTGATTAAAACTGAAATTGATTGCTAACTTTTTTTAAGCTCTTTATTGGAATATAATTGCTTTACACTCTTGTACCAGCTTTTGAGGTACACCAAAGTGAATCAGCTGTATTTACACATATACCCCCATATCCCCTCCCTACCACTCTCCCTGTCCTGGCCCTCTAAGGCTTCACCCATCATTGAGTTGATCTCCCTTTGTTATACAGCAACTTCCCACTAGCTATCTATTTGACAGTTCATAGTGTACATATGTCTATGCTACTCTCTCACTTCATCCCAGCTTCCCCTTAGGCCCCTGCCCCCCACAACCCCATGTCCTCCAGTCCATTCTCTGTATCTGCATCCTTATTCCTGCCTTCTCACTGAGTTCATCAGTACCTTTTTTTTTTTTTTTTTAGATTCTCTATCTATGAGTTAGCATACAGTATTTGTTTTTCTCTTTCTGGCTTACTTCACTCTGTATGACAAACTCTAGGTCTATCCACCTCATTATATAAAGCTGTATTTCATTCCTTTTTATGGCTGAGTAATAGTCCATTGTATATATGTGCCACATCTTCTTTATCCATTCATCTGTTGATGGGCATTTAGGTTGCTTCCATGTCCTGGCTATTGTAAATAGTGCTGCAATGAACATTATGGTACATGTTTCTTTTGGGATTATGATTTTCTCTGGGTATATGCCCAGGAGTGGGTTTACTGGATCCTATGGTAATTCTATTTTTAGCTTTTTAGGGAACCTCCAAACTGTTTTCCAAAGTGGCTGTACCAACTTGCATTCCCACCAACAGTGCAGGAGAGATCCCTTTTCTCCAAACCCTCTCCAACATGTATTGTTTCTAGATTTTGTGATGATGGCCATTTTGACCGGTGTGAGGTGATATCTCATGGTGGCTTTGACTTTCATTTCTCTAATGATTAGTGAAGTGGAGCATTTTTCATGTGTTTGCTGGCCATCCGTATTACTTCTTTGGAGAAATGTCTATTTAGGTCTTCTGCCCATTTGTGCATTGAGTTAATTGCTTTTTTGGTATTAAGCTGCATGAGCTGCTTGTATATTTTGGAGATTAGTCCTTTGTCCATTGCTTCATTGGTGAGTATTTTCTCCCATTCTGAGGGTTGTCTTCCTGTCTTGTTTATGGTTTCTTTTGCTGTGCAAAAGCATTAAGTTTCATTAGGTCCCATTTGTTAAAAGGATCTTAATTTGATGCATGTCATAGAGTGTTCTGCCTATGTTTTCCTCTAGGAGTTTTGTAGTGTCTGGCCTTACATGTAGGTCTTGAATCCATTTTGAGTTTATTTTTGTGTATGGTGTTAAGAAGTGTTCTAATTTCATTCTTTTACATGTTGCTGTCCAATTTTCCCAGCACCACTTATTGAAGAGGCTGTCTTTTTTTCCATTGCATATTCTTGCCTCCTTTGTCAAAGATAAGCTGCCCGTATGTGCTTGGGTTTACCTCTGAGTTCTCTGTTCTGTTCCTTTGATCTTCCTTTCTGTTTTTGTGCCAGTACCATACTGTCTGGATCACTGTGGCCTAGTAGTATAGTTTGAAGTCAGGAAGCCTACCACCTCTGTCTTTCCTTCTCAAGATTGCTTTGGCTATTTGGGGTCTTTGTTGTTTCCATACAAATTCTAAGATTTCTTGTTCTAGTTCTGTGAAAAATGCCATTGGAAATTTGATCAGGATTGCATTGAATATGTAAATTGTTTTGGGTAGGAGAATCATTTTCACAATGTTGATTCTTCCAATCCAAGAACATGGTATGTCTCTCCATCTGTTTGTATCGTCTTTGGTGTCTTTCATCAGGATCTTATAGTTTTCTGCATATAGGTCTTTTGCCTCCTCAAGCAGGTTTATTCCTAGGTATTTTGTTTCTTTTGTTGCAATGGTAAATGGGAGAGTTCCCTTAATTTTGCTTTTTGCTTTTTCGTTGTTAATGTATAGGAATGCAAGAGATTTCTGCGCATTAATTTTGTATCCTGCTACTTTACTAAATTCATCGATTAGTGCTAGCAGTTTTCTGGTAGAATCTTTAGGGTTCTCTATGTATAATATCATGTCATCTGCAAAGAGTAACAATTTTACTTCTTTTCCAATTTGGATTCCTTTTATTTCTTTTTCTTCTCTGATGGCCATGGCTAAAACTTCCAAAACTATGTTGAATAATGATGGTGAGAGTGGACACCCTTGTCTTGTTCCTGTTCTTAGAGGGAATGCTTTCAGTTTTTTACCATTAGAATGATGTTGGCTTTTGGCTTCTCATATATGGCTTTTATTATGTTGAGGTAATTTCCTTCTATGCCCATTTTCTGGAGAGTTTTTATCATAAATGGATGTTGAATTTCACCAAAAGCTTTTTATGCATCTATTGAGATTATCATATGGTTTTTATCCTTCAATTTGTTGATATGATGTATCACATTGATTGATTTGTGCATATTGAAGAATCCTTGCATCCCAGGGATAAACCCCACTTGATCATGGTATATGATTTTTTTAATGTGCTGTTGCAGTCTGTTAGCTAGTCTTTTGTTGAGTTTTACATTTATATTCATCAGTGATATTGGCCTGTAATTCTCTCTTTTTGTGACATCTTTGCCTGGTTTTGGTATCAACGTGATGGTGGCCTCATAGAATGAGTTTGGAAGTGTTTCTCCTTCTGCTATATTTTAGAAGAGTATGAGAAGGCTAAGTGTTAGCTCTTCTCTAAATGTTTGATAGAATTTGCCTGTGAAGCCATCTGGCCCTGGGCTTTTGTTTGTTGGGAGATTTTTAATCACAGTCTTAATTTCTGTACCTGTGATTGGTCTGCTCCTATTTTCTATTTCTTCCTGGTTTAGTCTTGAAAGATTGCACTTTCCTAAGAATTTATCCATTTCTTCCAGTTGTCCAATTTATTGGCATATAGTTGCTTGTAGTGGTCTCTCATGATCTTTTGTATTTCTGTGGTGTCTGTTGTTACTTCTCCTTTTTCATTTCTAATTCTGTGATTTGTGTCTTCTCCCTTTTTTTCCTGATGAGTCTGGCTAATGGTTTATCAATTTTGTTTATCTTCTCAAAGAACCAGCTTTTAGTGTCATTGATCTTTGCTATCGTTTCCTTCTTTTCTTTTTCATTTATTTCTGATCTGATCTCTATGATTTCTTTCCTTCTGCTCACTTTGAGGTTTCCTTGTTCTTCTTTCTCCAATTGTTTTAGGTGTAAGGTTAGGTTGTTTATTTGCTATTTTTCTTGTTTCTTGAGGTAGGACTGTATTGCTATAAACTTCCCTCTTAGACATGCTTTTGCTGTGTCCCATAGGTTTTGGGTTGTTGTGTTTTCATTGTCAGTTGTTTCCAGATATTTTTTGATTTCCTCTTTGATTTCTTTAGTGATTTCTTGGTTGTTTAATAGTGAATTGTTTAGCCTCCATGTGTTTGTATTTTTTACAGTTTTTTTCCTGTAATTTATATCAAGTCTCATGGCGTTGTGGTCAGAAAAGATGCTTGATATGATTTCAATTTTCTTGACTTTGCCGAGGTTTGATTTGTGACCCAAGATGTGATCTATCCTGGAAAATGTTCCGTGTGCACTTGAGAAGAAAGTGTATTCTGTCATTTTTGGATGGACTGTCTTATAAATACCAATTAAGTCGAGATGATCTAATGTGTCATTTAAAGTTTGTGTGTCTTTATTTATTTTCTGTTTGGTTGATCTGTCCATTGATGTAAGTAAGTTGTTAAAGTCTCCTACTATTATTGTGTTACTGTTGATTTCCCCTTTTATGGCTGTTAGCATTTGTCTTATGTATTGAGGTGCTCCTATGTTTGGGGCATAGATATTTACAATTGTTATGTCTTCTTCTTGTATTTATCCCTCGATCATTATGTAGTGTCATTCCTTGTCTCTTGTAATAGTCTTTGCTTTAAATTCTAATTTGTCTGATATGGGTATTGCTACTCCAGCTTTCTTTTGACTTCCATATGCATGGAATATCTTTTTCCATCCCTTTATTTTCAGTCTGTATGTGTCCATTTATCTCAAGTGTGTTTCTTGTCGGCAGCATTTAGAAAGGTCTTGTTTTTGTATCCATTCAGCCAGTCTGTGTCTTTTGGTTGGAGCATGTAATCCATTTACATTTAAGGTGATTATTTACATGTGTGTTACTATAACGATTGCTAACTTTTGAACAGAAAAATGACACAATCTGACAAATATTTTAAGAACTAATGGCAATTTTAAAAATAAAATAGACTATAGAAAGGAAGGGTAGGATCAGGGAGAGTGTGTCATGCAGTTGCAGTAATATAGACAAGAGATTATGCTGGCTCATACCAGGGAAGTAATGGTGGACTGGAGTTAGGCACTGCTCTTTTTCTTTCCTCTGTGCCTTGGAAGAAAAAATGAAAGATCAAAAAATAAAATAGCAATCATTGATACACAATCCATATTTTTTTTTAATCATAAAAATGGTTTTGGTCTGGAAAGCTTTAGAGAAAAATAAAACACCTAGGAGCCCACTTGTGAGTTAATCTATTCTAGAATCAAATGAAGTCTTATGTACTCCTACCCAATGACAGTCAGTCCCCTACCACTGCTCCAGAAGTAACCATTTTTGCTGTTCTTAAATGCATCCATAAGCCATACATAGACTTGATTTGCTTTTTTTTAGGTTTTATATAAGTGATATCTTACTATATAGCAAGTAGGATATATAAATATAGACACCATTTTTACCAATATTTTAATTATTTAAGAATTGTCCATGTTGATATAGAAAAATGGTACAAATCAACTGGTTTGCAAGGCAGAAATAAAGACACAGATGTAGAGAATAAACATATGAACACCAAGTTTGGAAAGTGGGGGGCAGGGATTGGGGTGGCATGATTGGGAGAATGGGATTGCCGTATATACATTACTAATAAGAAAAAATAATCATATTGTACACTTTAAATATATGCAGTTTATTGTATGTCAATTGTATCTTAATAAAACTTCTTAAAGAAAAAAAATAAAAGGAAGAGAGAAAACAAACAAACAAACAAAAGAATTGTCCATGTTGATAACGTAGCTCTAGTTCCTTTGTTTTAATTGCAGTGTTTTATTCCATTGTAAGAATAAATTATATCTATTCTTGTGATCATAGAATTTTAGGAAATGTCACTGGAATACAGGGAAATGAAGATTAAAACCATAAAACCACAATGAGTCCTCAGTATCATATTTCATGAAATGTTTTCAAAATTAAGATGTTTAAAATTTTAGCAATACCAAACAGAGTATTAAGCTATGGTAATTTTCATTACTATTGGGTGGAAATATAAATTGGTACAACTACTTAAGACCAAATTTGGTGTTATTTGTAAAATTAAAGATTTACATACTATAATTCTCTCTCTCTTTCTCTTTCTCTTTCTCTCTCTCTCTCTCTATATATATATATACATATATATATAGGTTTTATGTGGTACCAACATTTTTGAACTCAAATTATCCCACTGTCCTCAAACTGTGACACATTATACAGTGAAAACAATTAGTGACGGTGCTGGTCAAAGGGTACTGACCTGAGGCACGTTCTCTAAAACCGGCTCCAAGTCAGGGCTCACAATGACGCGGTGTCAGAATGTCCAGCAGTCTTTTCTTAAAACCTAATGAGCTGGGGAAAAAGACTCTTGCTTGTGCAGGAGGCCCTCCTTCTTCAGTCCTGGCTAATGGTCAACACTGGAGCAAGAGACCTTGGCCAGTCCCAGTGCCAGCTTCTGTCCCCAGGGAGGTGGTTCACACATCTTGAAAGAAGAGAGGTTTGCAGGAGTTGCTGTCCTTGTTCTGCTACCTCCCACCAGGACAGAACTCAGCCAGCAGTTCCGTGATGGAGCAGCACATGCAGAGAGTACAGATGTGTCTGCAGTGGAAGGCATGTTCCCACCAGTGCCAGAGGCTCCAGTGAGCACAAGCAGAGAGCAGCGGGGTAAGGGGACAGCCACCTCCACCAATGGGCACAGGGCACACCTGCTGGCGGTCATTACATCTTCCACCAAGGCCTCCAGGAAACCAGACAAGGCTAGGCAGTAGCAGAGCAATATAGTATGTGTGTGTATATATAATGTACATGTATATGTAATATGTATATAGATATATGTATGTTTGTATATACATATCCATCATATATTTATTCCCAATTAAACTCTTGCACATAGGCATATGGAGACATATACAAGATTGTCCATTGCAGTTTGTTTGTTATAGCAAACTCTTAGAACTCTTCTAAATGTCCATTGACAGAGGATTCCATTTACAATGGCCTTACAGATGGAACTTTAAGATGGAAATAGGGACAAAAGGTATATATCACAGGGAGAAGAAATAGAGTAAGCAAAGGCATAAAACCAAAAATATACAGGAGTGTCTTGGAAAGAATCCACATCAGTTAAAATGTGAGATTTGTAAAGGATATAATATGTGTTGTATCTATAGAGTAAAAGGCTTATTAACATAAAATCATGGAAGACTTTGCATAGCATGGCAAGAAATACATTCTTTTCTCTATGGAGAGAGGATAATAAGAGCAGTGAGTCCAAAAACAATCACAGACAAGAAAACATATCTATTCACATCTGAAAGCAAGAAGAGCCATAACAAATACTAGTGAACCTTTGCAATGTAGTGTCACATTAAGACCACTGGTATAAAAGCAAGAGGGAATTAGTATTAAGTAACAACTAAAATAATTTGCAAGTTTTGTGCAGTGATCTACAAGGTAAAAGAAATGAAAATAATTTTAAAGGAGCATGTGACCAGCGCAGTGAATGAGACCTCAGAGACTAATGGCTTAAATCCTGGGGCTGCTGACCTTGTAATGAGCAGATTTTTCCTGGTGTGATGGACTTGTGACTGTAGATTGATCATCCCCTGTTTAAGAAGAAGTAAAGGAGATGTCTGCTGAAATTGTAAATACCTTGTTTACCAAACTCAGTAATAGAAAAAGCCTGCTGCAGCTCAGCTGCTATTGTTCTGCCATAATTAGAAAATAATATCTGATTTCATGAGAAATCAAGAAAACAAGGGCAGCATGAAATACTAAAATGGAAAGCCTCAATGAAGAGTGATTTCAAGCACAATTGTTCTAGTCCTCCCTCTTTTATTCAAATAAGCAACAGAAGGGTCACAATCAGAGAGGTGGATACAGTTTTTATTTTCTTAGGAACAAAGTAGTTTAGATCTGAATGGAAACATTATACCAACACTAAAGCTTCATCAAAAACAGTATTAAACACTGGGAAACATCTGCTAACATATTCCCAACATGTTTTAAAATATTTTCCTTGACATTTAGCTAAATATGTCTTTCCCTGATTTGCTATTTTTTGCAAGCTAGATCAGAGCCAATATTCATATAATCAACAAATATGTTCCCATATGCTTTTCAAAGTGCTCCATTTCTTTAGTAGAATGTAGTGTAAATTTAATAATATTAAACATGATTTCAGAAGATATAAATCACTGTCATGACTATTGTTAAAAGCTGTTTATTAAGCTTCCATCCGCACAGCTACTCTCCTGTACACCACATGAATTGGCAGTATAATCCTTTATTTTTAACAATTGAAGGCTAATGACTATAAAACAAACAAACAAAAAAAGAGACATCTCTTTTTGGCAAAAAGACATATAAAGGTAATGATACTAAAGGTTAATAAATCAATAAAGGTTAACTGAAAATCAGTGTCTTTTCACACAGTTTAATTTTCACCAACTTCTAATGTGTTTGGTATCACTCTCCTTTTTGTCAAGGTGGAGAAACTAGCCAATACAGTAGAAGATTCAAAGCTATAATTCTTTGACTTAAAACTTTGGCACTTCACATCAATTGTCAAAATATATCAATTTACAGATGGTTGACGCTACCTGCACCTTTGAGTCTTGGAGATAAATCACGCAACCGTTCCCTCTTACATTTGGGAATGTGAACAAGCACCTTCCCAAATCCATTCCCTTCATTTATTAAACTTACATTCTTAGAATGTTGGTTCCACATGCAGATTGCCGAATAGAGAGCCAAAATTTTTCATACAGTAGCTGTAGAGTAGGACAAGCAATTTAGCATGTTCAAGAAGCAACAAGTGACTCAAATGCAGGGGGACCTATGAATCACATTTGGAAAACTCTGTTTTTTCTCAGAAGCCTTCTTTGATCTCTCAAGCCTAGAAAAGCCATCCCTTTTGTATTTTCACATATTACTCTCTCTGAGCATTTGTTTATAATCCCCATCACACTATTACTGTGACTGTCCAATGACTCATCAGCCCCCTTGAATAGGTTTCAATATTCTTGAGGCAAAGATTTATGTTATTAGTTTGCTGACCTGACAGCCAATTCAGTTCTTGGGATATAGTAGATGATGAATTAGTGTTTGTCAAATGAGTGAATGAATGAATGAATGATAAATGCCATTTACAAATGCTATTGATAAATGCTCGGCTGACTGACAGAATGAATATTTCTATCAATTCTACCAGTCAGGGTCTTTGTTGTAAACTCTAGAATCAACCCACTGTTTTAAGGAGAAATGTAATTAATTCAAAGTATGTTTGATGGCATATAGAATCATTATGAGGCCTGGCAAAACAGGCTTGAGGCTCTGCATCTAGGAAAAATAAGTGGAAAAAAAAAGTTCTATGAAAACACTTGATTTTGCTACTGTCACAACCTAGCACTTAAGGCAAGGAACTTGACTGCTCTGCGTCCACAACTGCCCTACACAGGTGCTAATTCTGGGCCAAGAACTTGACCTTTAATACTGCCATCCCCAACACCTCTACAGTGCTTACTCCAGCCAAAGGATGGCTTGATACAGATCTGTGTTCTCAGGTTTCTCACACAGGTACATCTGATGGGGGAAACAGGCTGCATGCCCACATCATGGCTGTAAGGAAGGCTAAAACTTTGAATTAATTCTCTGCTATGTTGAATAACAGAAGAGGTTAACCAAATATATGAAGGCTAATCAAAAGAGGATAGGCAGATGGCACACATCCACTGTATCGGTCAAGTATTTTTTCACACTTTTTATGTATAAGACATTGCACCAGACTGGGGGTGGGGGGAAGGAATCCTCTTTACATTCAAAAGTTTAGAATCCACTCAGTTCAGTAATTGCAATGGCTTTAGTGCGGTCTTTGTGGTGCTGAACTTTGGAACACCTATATATTAATGAGTTGACACATTTAGATAATCATAAGACAAAATAAATCCTCCAAAACTTTTTGATTAACTTTAAGAAATAAATTTGAGTGGCAAGTTGGTATATAAGGGTAAAGCTCTTTCTTGTCTCCTGATAGTATTCATAAAAAGGTGAAAATAAAAACTTGGAAAGACTGACAATAAAATTTTATTGCTAGAATGAACTTATTGGCATGGAAATGAAAGTCACCTGAAAGTTATTTAAAATGAAGAGAAGTGGAATACCAGATCTTCACAGGGAGAGGAAAATGCCTAAAACCCGACACACAGAGCATGTGTAACTTTCTCAGAGCATTTTTGAATAAAATTCTAAATGCAGCCACAGCAATGACGCACAATTTCTTACATTATATTTTAGTTGACACATGTCAATATGTTATGCATTAAATTGATGTGTAATATATTCCTAAATATCTATGCCAATATTTATGAAGGCAAGAAGATTCACTGTCTGTTGCTGAGTTTAATGTTTTTTTTCTAATTTCTTATTGTAATAAAATACATATAACATTTACCATTTTGACCATTTTTAAGTATGAAGTTTAATGGCATTAACTATATTCACATTGTTATGCAACTATCACACTGCCCATCTCCAGAACTTTTTTATCCTCCAACTTTGAAACTCTCCCCATGTTTAATTAACTTCCAACCCCTCCTCCCACCAGTCCCTGGCAACCACCATTCTACTTTCCTCTCTATGAATTTGACTACTCTAGATAATCTCATATACATCAAATCATACAATAGTTGTCATTTTGTGGCTGGCTTATTTCACTTGGTATAATGTCTTCAATTCATCCCTGTTGTAGCATGTCTCCTGAGTTGAATTCTCCCTAAGAAAACCCATGACAATTTTCCTAGGAGACATGGAAATATTCAAAATAAAAGGCATGCTTGACATATATGTGTTTCCTGAACTCCCATATACAATCAACCACCTTGCATCATTCTATCCCTCAAATAATTACAAACTATGTATAATAAGTGCATATATTAAATTATTTCATTAAATGATCCAAAACTGTGTGTAATAATAATAACTTAAAACTATGTATTAATCTCATCTTGCTGATCCCACATTAGTGCTAATCAAAAATCTCTTGCTTCTGCTATTATTATTACATTTTTACTTCATTTCTCCATTTCCAGTCTCCTCAATCATCTCCATATAGCAGCCATAGTAACATTTCAAAAATAAATTAGATCATATCACAGCCACTATGGAAAACAGTATGGAGATTCCTCAAAAAATTAAAAATAAAACTGCCATATGATACAGCAGTTTCACTTCTGGGTTTTTACCCCGAGAAAATAAAAACATGAATTCAAAAAGTTATGTGCATGTTGGTGGGAATGTAAGTTGGTACAGCTACTATGGAAAACAGTTTGGAGATTCCTTAAATAACTAAGAATGGAACTACCATATGACCCAGCAATCCCATTACTGGGCATATACCCAGAGAAAACCATAATCCAAAAAGAAACATGTACCATAATGTTCACTGCAGCACTATTTACAATAGCCAGGACATGTAAGCAACCTAAATACCCATCAACAGATGAATGGATAAAGAAGATGTGGCACATACATACAATGGAATTTTACTCAGCCATAAAAAGGAATGAAATTGAGTTATTTGTAATGAGGTGAATAGACCTAGAGCCAGTCACACAGAGTGAAGGAAGCTAGAAAGAGAAAAGCAAATACCATATGCTAATGCATATATATGGAATCTAAAAAAATGGTACTGATGAACCCAGTGACAGGGCAAGAATAAAGATGCAGATGTAGAGGATGGACTTGAGGACACAGGGTTGGGAGGGGGCAAAGTGGAAGCTGGGACGAAGTGAGAGAGTAGCATTGACATATATTCACTACCAAATGTAAAATAGCTAGCTAATGGGAAGCTGCTGCATAACACAGGGAGATAAACTCAATAATGGGTGATGACTTAGAAGGCCAGGATAGGGAGAGTGGGAGGGAACCATGGGAGGGAGGGGATATGGGGATGTATGTATAAATACAGCTGATTCACCTTGGTGTACCTCAAAAACTGGCACAAGAGTGTAAAGCAATTATATTCCAATAAAGACCTTAAAAAAACAGTTATGTGCACACCAATGTTCACTGCAGCACTATTTCCAATAGCCAAGATATGGAAGCAACCTGTGTCAACTGATAGATGAATGGATAAATAAGATGTGATATATGTGTGTGTATACACACACATATATATATTCATAAAAATTAATGAAATCTTGCTATTTGCAACAGCATGGATGGACCTAGAAAGTATTATGCTAATTGAAATAAGTCAGGCAAATATCATATGATCTCACCTATAAGTGGAATCTATAAAAATTAAACAAACAAAACAAAACAATAGCATCCTCATAGTTATAGAGAAGAAACTGGTGGTTGCCAGAGGGGAGAGCGTGGGGGTGGGGAAATAGGTGAAGGGGATATAGAGGTACAAACCTCTAGTATAAAATAAATAAGCCACAGTGATGCAATGTACACCACAAGGAACATGGTCTATAATATTGTAATAACTTTGTATAGGGACAGATGGTTACTAGACTTACAGTGGTGATCATTTTTTAATGTATGCAAATTTCAAATCACTGTGTAGTACACCTGTAACTGACATAATATTATATGTCAACTATACTTCAATTAAAAAAAACTGATTCCTATTACTCCTCAACTTAAAATCTAAGTGCTTCTCTATCTTCTTGGGATAAAACTGAGCTCCTTACCTTGGTCTTCAAGGCTTTATATGTCCTCGCTCCTTCTCCCCTACACAGCTTTATCTCTTGGTACTCTTGGGTTCCCTCACTTCCCTCCAGTAGCCCCTTGGGCCTGCAAGCCCTCACCTGTCTCTCAGACTTTTCTATTTCCCTGACATGCTCATCCTTTGATTCTACCTAAATCCATACCCCTCTTTGTTTCCTTACAGAACACCTGGTTGTTCTTTTCCACTACATTTACTGCAATTTCACATTTCACACTTCTCTGTTTATTTGTTAAAAATATGTGCCAGGCACCATGTTGGTTTTTTTACTGCCATATAGCCAAGACTTAGCATGGCACCAGGAAGATAGCAGGCACTCCGTGAATCTTGCTTAAATGGTTAGATGAATGATGTCATGCTTTGAAGTTGAAGAATGATTTTTCTTTGACACGTGTATCTGACAATGAATGATTAAAATCTCAGGTACTTACTGAAACTTCCAGAGTCATCTCAGGCTGCAACCCCCTTCAACTTACTTATTTGAGAAGACAAGAGGTGTGCTTTCCTCATTATCCTTGCCTTGAAGTTGTTTCCAGTCATGGGTAATGATTTCCTTAGTGTGCACAAAGTTGCTACCATTGGAAATCAGGTTAGGAAGTTTCCATGACTCTCTTTTATGCCCTAAAGCAAAACTGTCACTGAAAGTGTGGTCCGGTGGCTAGCCACTCAAAAGCCAATAAAGAGGCAAGGTTGTTGGAAAGGAAAATTTGCTTTATTTTGGATGCCGGCAACTGGCAGGGGTGGAGTGAGGCAGGCAGACTCCTGTCCAAAGGTGGATGCCCCCCCCCACAATCAGGGGGCAAGAGTTTTTATAGACAGAGAGAGGGGGCTATGTCCAGAAACAGCACAGTCAGTTGTGACAGTCTTCCTGAAATTGATCATGTGGTGGTCTGATCAGTATCATCCTGATTGTTTTAAGCACAGTTAATCTTCAGTTCCAAGGTCAGTTTGTTCCCATTTTCTTCAGGCTAATTCTCAGAATTGTGGCAGCTTATGTCATGGCTACAGTCTGGTCATCATGTAGTTAACTTCTTCCACCTGGTGGGGGTTTCAGCCTCTATAAGACAACCCACAGGATGTGGCTCAGAATATTATCTATAGCCCTTGAGAAGGAACTAAAGGTCCTTGACTTTCCGTACTGACGAAACTATTACTGTTCTGTCCTGTTTGACTGCTTTTCTTTGCTTTTGCATTTTCTCACTTCTCTGATTAAACTTATTCTTTGGTTAAAGTTTTCCCACAGACAAAAGGCAGGTGGAAGACATGGGGAGGAAGGGCCATAGGGTCCTGCTCCGTTTCAATACCATGAGTCAAATAAACAACTTGGTATGCAATGGTAGAAGGAAGAAGAAAGGAGGGAATAATAATAAAAAAAAAAGATTCGTGTTTAAAAAATCTGATGAAGTCAAATTCGTTTTGGTCAAGAAACAACATTGATTTTGATGTAAGAATTTAGTTCTCATTCTGATTCTTAACTGCTTTGTAAAAGTTAACACACTCATTGTGATTTTGCTGCCTCTAATATTAAATAAATTTGTAATTCTTGCTGGAGCTACTTGCCTGGATTGTTGATCATTAAAGCAAAAACAGGAGGAGAGAAAAGATGGCGACGAAGTAGAGAGACGTGGAGTGCATCCCTCTCCACAGATGCATTGGGAATGCACGGAAGGACGCAGTCATTCCCACAGAGAACCAGCTGAACACCAGCAGATGGCCTCGGACACCAGAAAGGACCGCGGGGAGCCCGACATAGCCGGTAGGGAGGCAACTACGAGGGCTCAAAGAGGGTGAAGCAGCGGAGCTGTGGCAGACGGGAGGGAGTGAGAAACATACGGAGGGTCCGCAGCGCAGCGCAGCATTCCCGGACCGAGACATCGATCCGCGGCTGAACGGAGGGTCCAGGAGCGGGAGCGTGGGAACCGGAGAGCTGGTTCAGGGTGAGAAACATTGTTGCCGGTAGGGTGACGGACCGAGAGGACAGGAGGGAGGAGGTCCGCGGAGAGGAGTGCCCGTCCCTGAGAGCTGCCCGGCCATGATGGCGGCTGGAGGCGGCAGGCTCCCGGGCGGGGGGAGGAGCCGCGCGCGTAGCCTCTCCCTCTCTTTCGGCGCCTCTGCAACAGGCAGTGGAGAGACGCCCCTGGGCCACCTAAGGTGCTCAGGGATAACAAGCACACTCAGGCACTTGGGCGGGGCTAGATTAAAACCCCTTGCAACGCCAGCAGCAGGGAGGCTGCCGAGAGAAAAAAAAAAACAACAACAGCAACAAAAAAAAAAAACCCCGAGAGAGGCCCAACTCTAAGACTTTCTGTGTACGCCTGAGCCACCAGCGCCCTCTGCAACAGGCACCTCCAAGCCTGACTGAAACAACAGTGCGCCACTGCTCACTCACTCCCAGGAGAAGGAGCCACTATTGTATCCTCTCCCTCCCCACACACCGATGCTTACAGACGAACAATAAAGGGACCTCTGCTGGTCACAGAATAACGCAAAAAAAACCCAAGGCAAGGAGAAGGACACTTACAGCTGAGACGCTAAGGAAACAGAAATAGTAGTATCAATACCTATTGAACTGGTCCATTCTGGGATCAGTTCTGGATTTTTTTTTTCTTTCTCTCTCTCTTTTTTTTTTTTTTTTGATTTATTAAATACGATCTTAGCCCTAAGGGATCTACAAGTTTTATAACATAATTTTTTAATGATATTTTTTATTCTTTTTTTTTTTTTTTTTGCCTTTTTATATACTTTTATATCTAGCTAAGTTTTTGGTAGTACGGACAAAATATCTCTCATACTTTCCTTTCATCCCTATCTTTTATACATTTCTATTCCTTTCTTTTTATTTGCATATTTCCAACCACATTACGCTCTTCTGTTCCCCTTTCTTCCAGCCTTTTTAAGTTTATTTTATCTTAACATACTTATAAGCAACACTATCGGTCTGCTCAGACTCCTTGCTCTATTCTCCAGATGACACACTGCCTTGGTATTTAATATTAGGCTTTTGTCTTTATCTTAGTTCTTAGTACAGTTGTCTAATTACATTCTGAGAATCTCCATTCTCTCTGGTGGTACTCTAGCTCTTTTCTATATTTGATCCTAGCTTACAAAATCTCCCTGGATTGATGTTTGTATGTGTAGGGTGTTGTTTGTTTGTTTGCTTTTGCATTTGTCTCTGATTTGTTCTGTTTCAGTTGTCAATTTCTGTTGGGTTTCTCTTTGAATATCTGATAGCACACAGAGGTTCTGTCAGGTCTTCTACAGCCTTATGTTCTAACGGATTCAGTAATTGTGTGTCTTATACATGTATGTGTTTCCTAGACGTAATATTCATTTAATCCAATACTTGGACATTAGTCTGAGGCTTGGACAGTCTTCTATAAACACCTCTATCGCCAGGACAAGCAACCCCAAAAGTTTGGACAACCATGAGGAAACAAAGAAACATCATGCAGGCAAAGGAGCAGGAAAAAAACCCACAAGACCAAATAAATGAAGAGGAAATAGGAAAAATGCCTGAAAAAGAATTTAGAGTAATGATAGTAAAAATGATACAAAATCTCGATAACAAAATAGAGAAAGTACAAGAAACAGTTCATAAGAACTCAGAAAAACAAACAGCAATGGATAACAAAATAACTGAAATTAAAAATACTCTAGATGCTATAACCAGCAGAATGACTGAGGCAGAAGAACGAATAAGTGAGTTGGAAGATAGAATGGGGGAAATAAACGCCACAGAGCAGGAAAAAGAAAAAAGAATAAAAAGAATAGAAGACAGTCTCAGAGTCCTCACTGATAACCTTAAACGTACCAACATTGAAATTATAGGCAACCCAGAAGAAGAAGAAAACAAGAAAGGGTCTGAGAAAATATTTGAAGAGGTTCTAGTGGAAAACGTCCCCAACAAGGGAAAGGAAATAATTAACCAAGTCCAAGAAGCACAGAGAGTCCCATACAGAATAAACCCAAGGAGAAATACACCAAGACACATATTAATCAAACTAACGACAATTAAACACAAAGAAAAAATATTAAAAGCAGCAAGAGAAAAGCAACAAACAACATATAAGGGAAAACCCATCAGGATAACAGCTGACCTTTCTACAGAAACTCTGCAGGCCAGAAGGGAATGGCAGGATATACTCAAAGTCCTGAAAGAGAGAAACCTACAGCCAAGAATACTCTACCCAGCAAGAATCTCATTCAGATTTGAGGGAGAAATCAAAAGCTTTCCAGACAAGCAAAAGTTAAGAGAATTCAGCACCACCAAACCAGCCTTACAACAAGTGCTAAAGGAACTTCTCTAAGTAGGAAACACAAGAAAAGGAAAACACCTACAAATAGAAACCCAAAACAATTCAGAAAATGGTAATTGGAACACACATGTCAATAATCACTTTAAATGTAAATGGATTACATGCTCCAACCAGAAGACACAGACTGGCTGAATGGATACAAAAACAAGACCCTTCTATATGCTGCCTACAAGAAAGCCACTTCAGACCAAGGGATACATATAGACTGAAAGGAAAGGGATGGAAAAAGATATTCCATGCAAATGGAAGTCAAAAGAAAGCTGGAGTAGCAATACTCATATCAGACAAATTAGACTTGAAAATACAGACTATTAAAAGAGACAAGGAGGGACACTACATAATGATCACAGGATCCATTCAAGAAGAACATATCATAATGGTAAATATCTATGCCCCCAATATAGGAGCACCTCAATACATGAGGCAAATGCTAACAGCTATAAAAGGGGACATCAACAGTAACACAATAATAGTGGGAGACTTGAACACCCCACTTACATCAATGGACAGATCATCCACACAGAAAATAAATAAAGACACACAAGCTTTAAATGACACATTAGACCATCTCGACTTAATTGATATTTATAGGACAGTCCATCCAAAAATGACAGAATACACTTTCTTCTCAAGTGCACACGGAACATTTTCCAGGATAGATCACATCTTGGGTCACAAATCAAACCTCAGCAAATTCAAGAAAATTGAAATCATATCAAGCATCTTCTCAGACCACAATGCCATGAGACTAGATATCAATTACAGGAAAAAAACTGCAAAAAAGACAAACACATGGAGGCTAAACAATTCACTCTTAAACAACCAAGGAATCACTACAGAAATCAAAGAGGAAATCAAAAAATATCTAGAAACAAATGACAATGAAAACACAACAACCCAAAACCTATGGGACGCAGCAAAAGCAGTTCTAAGAGGGAAGTTTATAGCAATACAGGCCTAACTTAAGAAATAAGAAAATTATTGAATAAACAACCTAACCTTACACCTAAAACAACTAGAGAAAGAAGAACAAAGAAACCCCAAAGTGAGCAGAAGGAAAGAAATCATAAAGATCAGAGCAGAAATAAATGAAAAAGAAAGGAACGAAACCATAGCAAAAATAAATAAAACTAAAAGCTGGTTCTTTGAGAAGATTAACAAAATTGATAAACCATTAGCCAGACTCATCAAGAAAAAAAGGGAGAATATGCAAATCAACAGAATTAGAAATGAAAAAGGAGAAGTAACAACGGACACCTCAGAAATACAAAACATCATGAGAGACCACTACAAGCAACTATATGCCAATCAATTGGATAACCTGGAAGAAATGGATAAATTCTTAGAAAAATACAATCTTCCAAGACTGAACCAGGAAGAAATAGAAACCATGAACAGACCAATCACAAGTACGGAAATTGAGTCAGTGATTAAAAATCTCCCAACACACAAAAGCCCAGGACCAGATGGGTTCACGGGCGAATTCTATCAAACATTTCGAGAAGAGTTAACACCTATCCTTCTCAAACTCTTACAAAATATTGCAGAAGGAAGAGCACTCCCAAACTCATTCTACGAGGCTACCATCACCCTGATACCAAAACCAGGCAAAGATGTCACAAAAAAAGAAAACTACAGACCAATATCACTGATGAATATAGATGCAAAAATCCTTAACAAAACACTAGTTAACAGTCTCCAACAGCACATTAAAAAAATCATACACCATGATCAAGTGGGGTTTATCCCTTGGATGCAAGGATTCTTCAATATATGCAAATCAATCAACATGATACATCATATCAACAACTTGAATGATAAAAACCATATGATCATTTCAGTAGATGCAGAAAAAGCTTTTGACAAAGTTCAACATCCATTTATGATAAAAGCTGTCCAGAAAATGGGCATAGAAGGAATTTACCTCAACATAATAAAAGCCATATATGACAAACCAAAAGCCAACATCGTTCTCAATGGGGAAAAACTGGAAGAATTCCCTCTAAGGACAGGAACAAGACAAGGGTGTCCACTCTCACCACTATTATTCAACATAGTTTTGGAAGTTTTAGCCACAGCAATCAGAGAAGAAAAAGAAATCAAAGGAATCCACATTGGAAAAGAAGAAGTAAAATTGTCACTCTTTGCAGATGACATGATATTATATATAGAAAACCCTAAAGACTCTACCAGAAAACTGCTAGCACTCATTGATGAGTTTAGTAAAGTAGCAGGATACAAAATTAATGCACAGAAATCTCTTGCATTCCTATACACTAACAATGGAAGAGCAGAAAGGGAAATTAAGGAAACTCTCCCATTCACCATTGCAACCAAAAGAATAAAATACCTAGGAATAAACCTACCTAAGGAGGCAAAAGATCTGTATGCAGAAAACTTTAAGACATTGATGAAAGAAATCAAAGACGACACAAACAGATGGAGGCACATACCATGTTCCTGGATTGGAAGAATCAACATCGTGAAAATGTCTGTACTACCCAAAGCCATTTACAGATTCAATGCAATCCCCATCAAATTACCAATGGCATTTTTCACAGAACTAGAGGAAGAAATCTTACGATTTGTATGGAAACGCAAAAGACCCCGAATAGCCAAAGCAATCTTGAGAAGGAAAAATGGGGTTGGTGGAATCAGGCTTCCTGACTTCAAACTATACTACAAGGCCATAGTGATCAAGACAGTATGGTACTGACACAAAAATAGAAAGGAAGATCAATGGAATAGAAGAGGGAACTCAGAAGTAAGCCCAAACACATATGGGCACCTTATCTTTGACAAAGGAGGCACGAGTATACAATGGAAAAAAGACAGCCTCTTCAGTAAGTGGTGCTGGGAAAACTGGACAGCAACATGTAAAAGAATGAAATTAGAACACTTCCTAACACCATACACAAAAATAAACTCCAAATGGATTAAAGACCTACATGGAAGGCCAGACACTATCAAACTCCTAGAGGAAAACAGAGGCAGAACACTCTATGACATCCATCAAAACAAGATCCTTTTGGACCCACCTCCTAGAATCATGGAAATAAAATCAAGAATAAACAAATGGGACCTCATGAAACTTAAAAGCTTTTGCACAGCAAAAGAAACCATAAACAAGACTAAAAGGCAACCCTCAGAATGGGAACAAATAATTGCCTATGAAACAACGGACAAAGGATTAACCTCCAAAATATACAAGCAGCTCATGCAGCTTCATACCA
Source organism: Hippopotamus amphibius kiboko (assembly GCF_030028045.1). Lineage (NCBI taxonomy): Eukaryota > Metazoa > Chordata > Mammalia > Artiodactyla > Hippopotamidae > Hippopotamus > Hippopotamus amphibius. The sequence goes on along the minus strand of NC_080195.1, from coordinate 95,038,962 downwards.
AAAAAGCAAATAACCCAATCCACAAATGGGCAGAAGACCTAAACAGACATTTCTCCAAAGAAGACATACAGATGTCCAACAAACACATGAAAAGATACTCAACATCACTCATCATCAGAGAAATGCAAGTCAAAGCCACAATGAGGTATCACCTCACACCAATCAGAATGGGCATCATCACAAAGTCTGGAAACAACAAATGTTGGAGAGGGTGTGGAGAAAAGGGAACTCTCCTGCACTGTTGGTGGGACTGTAAGTTGGTACAGCCACTATGGAAAACAATTTGGAGGTTCCTTAAAAAACTACAAATAGAACTACCATATGATCCAGTAATCCCACTCCTGGGCATATACCCAAAGAAAACCATAATCCCAAAAGAAACTTGTACCATAATATTTATTGCAGCACTATTTACAATAGCCAGGACATGGAAGCAACCTAAATGCCCATCAACAAATAAATGGATAAAGAAGATGTGGCATATATATACAATGGAATATTACTCAGCTATAAAAAGGGATGAGATGGAGCTATATGTAATGAGGTGGATAGAACTACAGTCTGTCATACAGAGTGAAGTAAGTCAGAAAGAGAAGGACAAATATTGTATGCTAACTCACATATACGGAATCTAAAAATGGTACTGATGAACTCAGTGACAAGATCAAGGATGCAGATACAGAGAATGGACTGGAGAACTCGAGGTATGGGAGGGGGTGGGGGGTGAAGGGGAAACTGAGACAAAGCGAGAGAGTAGCACAGACATATATATACTACCAAGTGTAAAATAGTCAGTGGGAAGTTGTATAACAAAGGGAGCCCAACTCGAGGATGGAAGATGCCTTAGAGGACTGGGGCGGGGAGGGTGGGGGGGACTCGAGGGGGGGGAGTCAAGGAAGGGAGGGAATACGGGGATATGTGTATAAAAACAGATGATTGAACCTGGTGTACCCACCCCCCCCAAAAAAAATAGATGCTATTTGTAATGCACAGTGCCTGACACAGAGTACACACTGAATAAATATTAGATATTATTGTTACTACTATAACAATTAAAGGGATGAAAAGTGAATAAAAAAAAGACAAATAGAAAAGATATGAAAATAAATAAATAAATAAATAAATAAATAAAGCAAAAACAGCATTTTCCACACTTTAAAGTGCTTTACAAATATATTATGACAATATATTTGCATGGATGTGTTTAAATTGCTGAGTTACTATGGGAGGGTAACAATGTAATATACAGTATACTTAAATCATAATTACTTTATGGCTGACATCTAGAAAACTTAAAGGAAGAAGGCATACATTTGGATTTTTAAAAGAGTAACACTGTCAGATAATGTAATCCTTAAGGGTCTGTTAAAGCGGTAAATAGGTCAATTCATTGATTTTGCTGTTGAATTATTTCAGAGATAGTAGCTGAAAGCCTTGGTCACATTGTGTTTTACATGCTCTATTTCACAATAAAATTCCCAGTTTTCCACTTCTTCTGAGAGTTACGAGGACTGTTTTTCATTAAAATCATGGCATATTTTGATTTTCCACTTCAGTTTTCCAGGGAGAGCATGGCTCTGAGACCAGCTGTTGTGCTGCACTCCCCTTGAGAAGCACCACTATTAATTGGAACAAAAATGTTTGAATAGCAAATGTCACTGAATCTCTCAGGATGCTTTAAGCTTCTGCAGCTATGAGAAAACACAAAGCAAGTCATGGCTGCATTATCTAGAAGACCTAAGGAAATAAGAGGAATCTTAAATTTTGCCAATGTGTTACAAATAGCCTGAGCACTTTGAATTCACCAGTTAATAACATTTACTACATATCTCTTATGCGTCAGGCATTTAACCTAGTCATAAGGATACAAAGATGAGCAAGAAATCCCTGTTCCTGTGGGAAATACAGTCCCCAGAGAAGAAAGACAATATGAAGTCAAAGAATAATGGGGTAAGTGGCAAATGAGGGAGTACAATGAGCTGTTAGCACACCAGAGGGAATAAATCTGCATTAAGGAATTAGGACATGTGGACTAGTTAGCTATTGCTGTAAAACTAATCACTCCAAAATTTAGTGGCTTAAATCAATGAGGATTTATTTAGCTCTCATGTTTTCAAAACAGCTAGTGGCCTTGCTCACATATCTGTGGTAGGGTATGCTTGCTGATCTTGGCTGGGGCCTCAGCTTGAGGCCTCAGCTGAGAAACTGTTTACATGGCAGTCACACAGGGGGACAAAGAGAATCAGAAACATGAAAGGACTCTTGAAACCTAGACATGGAACTGGAATTGGCATTGCCTCATGTCCACAACATCCTATCAGCCAAAGCACCTTTCAGGTCCAGCTCAATAATTGTTGCCATTTTTTCAAAATAATTTACTATAACAGATAATAAATAACAAGTGATTTTGACCTGTGTCTTGAAGCCAGTCTATAAATTAGAGGGCGAAAGGACATTCCTTGATATTACTAAGGATAGGGAAGATTCCAAGTTTAATGTATTTTATAAGTTCCTACATTTCTTCATCACATCAGCACCTTTAAGACTGCATAGATACAGAAACTGAAACTCAAAGGAAAAATAAGTTATTGATACTTAAATGAAACTGTACAGATAGGAAATGGTGAATAGTAAATTGATCCATATTAGTCGACTCCAAAAGTGTTACCATATCAATTTTACTGTACCTCCTCTTTACGAACAATACAGGAAATCTCCCCAAATCGAATATGGTCCATATTGTTTGTTCTGAAACTTCTGAGCTTCTTTATTAATTACCTTCTTATTATGTATTTTTAGTTATTTATCCATTTGTTCTTCATGCATTGTGTTCATTTTACATTTGTTTAGTTTGTACTTATAATTTGTTTATTATTTATATATTTTTTATTATTTACACATATTTATTTATTATTTATACATATATGCATGTATTAATTATACATACATAAATATTTACATATTTATAAATATATAAAATTTACATTATTTATGCATTTATTATTTATACATTATGCAAATAATATACAATTATTTGTGTATTATTTATACATAAACTATATATATATTTGTTGTGCAAGAAAATGTTGATAGCCCACCTAGATTTTTTTTTTTTCCTTCCTGAAGGAAACTAATTGTTTATTTACTGACCCTATGCTCCATGAGACTCAGGGCCTCCATCCTTAGCTACAGAGTTGTATCTTGTTTAAGGCAATTAATGCATGATACTCTGATAATGACTTCCTGTAGTCCAAGTGCAGTCACATGACATAAATTGAACAAAACTGGCTGAAGGCATGACCTCTGGAAACTTGTCTGTTGAGTAGAACCAATACAACAGGTAGTTATGATTGTAACAAGCATTCCTTTTGTGACAAGAAAGGAAACCAGACATAGATTATTGCTCCCTTGTAGGATGGATAGATGAATGAAAGTAATCTGATCCTTTATAATATTACCAAGCAATTGCTCTCACTTCCACTCTACCTCTGAATTTCCAAAAATAAGACATAATTCTTCTATAAAAATTGTTCAGTCCAGTTTTGTTGTTTTAGTTGTTACTATCTGCTTGCTACTACTTGCAGCCGAAGTAAAGACCTGCTGACCTAGATCTTGCAACAGCTATTGTACCATCTATTTCCCACTCTTACCACCACAAAACTATTCTAAGTTCTTAAGGTATTCCTGTGCAAAAAACCTGACTCCTCCTATTTACTCAGTTACTGACCCAAATTCATTCAGGGTCATTGCTTTTTATTTATATTATTCAAGCTTTGATAACCCACCCAATATCTTCCTAGAAATTCAGCTTCTTACACAGCCCAGAGTTGATTTCTCAAGACACAATACAGAACTCAGCACTGCTAGTATTAGCATTAGAGTGATGGTAAGAAAGTTAGGATGGAACATTGAAGGAGATTAGATTAGTAAAGTAAATTCAAGATGACTTGTGAAGGGCCTTTACAGTCTAAGAAATTTTTATTTTTTTCTAAAAGAGAGTTTTAAAATTGTTACCATTAATGTGAATACAAAGAGAAAATGTGATCTGATAATGGAATAAAATTTACAATCCCAGGAAAATCAGAAGGAAAAAAAAGGCAACATTATAGCATCGGAGAGCTGTCAGTTTGTTTTAAAAATATAACTAGAGATGTTGATGGATGGCATCTGGAATGTAGATGATATCCAAGTCTGAGATAAAATGATTAGGAAGTAAAATATACCAGTGAAAATGAAAATAATGGAAGAGAATGGATAAGCATTTGTTATTAGTTTCTTTTATAACATGAAGGAACTTCATAAAACTGAAATAACACATATGTATGCCTTAGCTTAATTTACATATATCAAAAGCTGATATATCAAATCAAAGCTTTCCAAATTATATTCCATTGGATATTTTTGGTCAAATGTAAGATGACAACAAAGTGAATATTCATGATTTACGTCCTATACAAATTATTTATCATTACATAAATTGTCATTTGTCATTCAAATAAAATTTCTACCTGATATAACAAAATGGTCTCATTTACTGCCTGTGATTTTGTATTTCACATATATGTTTTCTGTAACTGTGGATCAAACTCAACATCTAATTGCATTATATTTTATTAATGAAGATACAATTTAAAACTATGAGTTCTAAAAAAAATCCTGATTAATCTGCCTATGACATGTTGCAAAGTTATAATTAGTCAATTTAAATTTGAAGAATGAATAAAAATAATTCTTATACTTCAAAACACAGCAGTCAATAAATATTTTCATACACAAAACTTCAGAAATTGTATACAGCTTATAAATCAGGAAAATTTTTAAACTAAAACAAATATGCATACATTTATTTTACTATCACAAAAGCAATATTATTTATAATAATTATATTCATAAAATAGGTATAATATTATTAGAATTATGATGGATAATATGATAATCACAAATTTTAAATTATATATTTAAAATATCCTGGAAATTTATGATTGCTTTACTTTAATATTACATCAAACTGGGTTTCAACAATAAACTGACTTAAAATAAAAAACAATAGAATCCTTAGAACCAAGTATTCCTGTGCAAAAATTTATTTTTCAGTGGATGCAAATGTCGTTGTCTTTTACAAATTTAATTTCAAAAAAAAACTTACCAGGAATTCTCTAATTAAAGTTGCATACATTGGTAGAGCATATTCAAGCATAATACATCATTTTTCAGAAATAAGACTTTCACTTTGGGGCAAAGAAAGTAATTAAAAACCAGAATAATTGATTACAAATAACTTTAAGAAAGTGACATATATTTCAGTGGGACGGGAACAAATTAAAGAAGAAGCATGATTAACTTATATCAGTATTTGAATTTATGAATATACAGAAAGGTTAGTTAAGCTCAGAGAATGGAAAATTACCATCAGAATGCACAGTCAACTAAGTCAATGATTTATTAAATAAATGTTTCTTGAACATCTATTATGTTGCAGCTCGTGACCTATTTTCTAGCTGGAGATTCAGATAGACTTTACTCTTCTGGATAATAAATGCTCTGAATAATAATTTTTAAAATGATGGAGAAGTACTGATAGTATTGAATAGGACCATGTCAAGGTAGCTCATGTGCATATGAAGTATTTAAACATAAATTAGGAGTTAACCATAACTGAAACAACTGAAAACAATACAATAGCTTTGTTTTGCCAACATAAATCTTAATAGAATCAACTTATTGATTATGAAAATTAATGCAATTCCCTTTCAAGGACTTCTCTAGCTCAACTAATACATAAACCTAGAAACTACTTTGTGTGTATAAATTAGGCATACTCTTTATACATATTTGTATTTGTTGAAAATGTAAAATGTAAAGAAGGAATTTGGGGATTTGATTTAAAAGCACACTTTAATAGCCCAATTGGATCATCTTTAAGGTTAAACTAATTAGTTACTGGAATAATTCTCAATCCCCATTGCATGCCTAGAAAGCTCCAGCTTAAATGTTGGCACATCTATCTTCTCTACTGGGTATCACTTCAAGAAGAAGACTCCTTCACTGTAAGTTGGCAGAGGGATTGTTATTCACCTACTGCCAATAAATGCTTTTGAATATATTCACAGATGAATGCGGGAATGAATGAATAGATGAATTATGACATCTGTTCTATATGGCCAAGAGAAGAAAGGCATCTACTTTCTTAAAACAGTACAACGTGAAGGTAGCTGTGCTTCACTGCAATGACACTTTCCTAGTTTTAAAAAGTAAATTATCACATAAAATTCCCCAAAGAAGACAAAGCTCAGATAGATACACACACACACACACACACACACACACACACACATACAATATTTATATACTATGTGTATAGGCTTTTACCAAAAACTACAAAAACAAACAAACAAAAACAAAAACCAAACCAACAAACAAAAAACTTGCATGCAGGAAGAAGTAAGATAGCCATTAAATAGCAGAAGGCCAGAAGGCAGGAGGCTACTTCATACCTTTTCTTAACACACCACTGTTAACAGGTCTTCATTTTATACAAAGATAAAAGCCAAGCTACCTTCATTCACTTCGCACTTCGTTTAGAAATTTTGAGATCTACAGAGAAAGAAGGCACTTTTACTCACAAATACACAAGTTTAAAAGGAGTGGCTAATAATATACATTTAAAAAGTGATTGAAGTATATACAGTTTGACAACATGAGAAGCACAAGGAGATGAAGTCAAAATACATATGGATTTTTTAAGCATATTTAATATATATATGTTTTGGAAACAGGGAAGGGAGAATAAACAAGGTCAACTTTTGAAAATGTATTGAAGAACATTCTTTGAAAACAAGGCCATTAAATATTGTAAAACTTACATTTATTAAAAGAAGAGATTCATACATATGTGAAAAGAAGGAGATTCATGGTATTTGTTCAAAGGAAAAATGAGAGTTTAAGGGAAAATAAACAGTATTTGTTAGTGGAAATTTATACTGTTAGAATCTGCAACATAAAATTCTACTGACTGTGGAAGGATGCAAATATTTCTCATCATTCTTTCTTTTGTGTATGTATAAATTCCACACATTTACAGCACATTTTGATTAGGCTATAATAACGTTGGATTTGGACTGAATTACGCTGTCTTCCAACACTTCTTTCAGGGGCTGCAGCTTGCAGACAGTGGAGCATGGGATTTCTCAGCCTCCATAATTATATGAGTCAATTCCTTATAACAAATCTCTTCTGATAGATGTATCCTATTGGTTCTTTATCTCTAGAAAACCATGACTAATACAGGGAGTGATCATTACGCCACCTCCATTGATTCTGGTTATTCCTTCTAGTTCTTCCAATAGAAGACTGCAACCCCTAAGTTAATATTTCAATTTTTTTTTCCTTTAGCACCAAAAATTTTCACTTAAAGTGGTCCTAAAAATGTCTTTTAAAAGCAGGTTTAGGGGCTTCCTAGGTGGCACAGTGGTTAAGAATTTGCCTGCCATTGCAGGGGACACGGGTTCAATCCTTGCTCCAGGAAGATACCACATGCCACAGAGCAACTAAGCCCATGCACCACAACTATTGAGCCTGCGCTCTAGAGCCTGTGAGACACAACTATTGAGCCCATGTGCTGCAACTACTGAAACCCACGTGCCTAGAGCCCATGCTCTGCAACAAGAGAAGTCACAGAAATGAGGAGCCCGCGCACAATGAAGTGTAGCCCCCACTCACTGCTGATAAAGAAAGCCCGTGCCCAGCAAAAAAGACCCAACACAGCCAATAAAATAAATTAATTAATTAAAAAAAAGCAGGTTTAGATATATTTTACATGACACACAATTCACCCATTTAAATGGTATAAGGAATGAAAAGGGGTGCTTGTGATGTGAAACCTTACTGACTCCTTGAAATCAAGGTCTGAGATGGGTTTCTTATTCTGAACAGAGAGGGGGAAAGAGTAGCATTTTCTGGCTGCTGTTATGACCTGGATAAAATTGGCATTTAATGAGGTGGAGACAAGCAGATACAGCCACATATCCAACCAGGCTGAATATGTTATACATCAGGAACTCCAACTTTATGTATCTCAGACATTCTCATTTAATATTATATATTTCTTAATTTCTATTTTAATTTCCCATGTCTTTAGTTATCTATGCAGCATTTTGTGCAATTTTAGCTCAGTCTTCCAGGTCATTAATTTTCAATTCAGCTTCATTTAATGAGCACTTTAACCAACCTACTGAGTTTTTAATGTAGAATATACAAATATATGTATATATTAGTACATGCACATAAATATACATACATATATTTTCTATTTTCATAGAAATTCTAGTTTTAAGCTGACAATTTATTCACAATGAATTATATATTATTCTTGAATTGCTTTTTCAGCTTATTTCAATAAAATAGGCACAACTTTATAATAATCACAAATTTGGGATATTTTGTTGTACAAGTTAGATGGATGATGAGGTCAACCACATTTCTTATAGATGATTTAAGATGTGTGATGCAATGTGAATTTGGTCAAAAAAATCATATTTTATTTATTCATACAATTTTTGAATATATCTTTTTACTTTGAAATTGCTTTTCATAAGACAGAGGGAATAAGTATGAATCTTAAAACATAATGGCATGGACAAGAGGGCGGACAGCAGTATCAGGCAGTATCAGCAGTCTTGTGGAACTGAAAACCACAGCCATAGAAACATAGAGAAAATGAAAAAGCAGAGGACTTTATACCAGATGAAGGGAGATAGGCACCTTTCCAGAAAAAGAATTCAGAATAATGATGATGAAGATGATCCAGAACTTTGAAAAAAAATCAATTGACCATAAATATAAGGGCTTATTTCTGTACTCTCAATTCTATTTCATTAATCTACATGTCTATTCTTTACTATTACCACACTATTTTGATTACCATGGCTTTGTCATAAGTTCTGAAATCTGGAAGTGTGACTCTTCCAAATTTTTTCTTAAGGTAGTTTTGACTCTTCTATGTTCTTTGCTGTATTAGTTTGCTAATGTTGCCCAAAGTACCATGGATTGAATGACTTAAACAACATAAGTTTATTTTCTCATAATCCTGAATGCTAGAATTTGAGATCAAGATGTTAGCAGATTTAGTTTCTTCTGAGACCTTTTTCATTCACTTGTAGAGGGCCATCTTCACCCTGTGTCTTCACATGGTCTTCTCTCAATCTGTTTTTGTCCAAATTTTCTTGTCTCAAAAAACCACCATTTGTATTGATTTAGGGTCTACCCTAATGACTTCATTTTAACTTAATTACCTCTTTAAAGACCGTAGCTCTAAATACTTTCACATTCTGAGGTACTGAGGCTAAGACTTCAATATATGAATTTAGGAGGAATATAATTCATTCCACGACACTTACAAACCATGTGAATTTTAGAATCAATTTGTCATAAAACAAAAAGACACCTGAGATTTTGACATGGATTGTGGTGAATCTGTACATAAATTTGGGACATACTGACATCTCAATATTGTTTTCTGATCCAAAGCACAGGTTGTGTTTCAATTTATTTAGATCATCCTATAATTTCTTTTAATAGTGATTTGCAGTTTTCTGCATACAAGTCTTGAGCTTGTCTTATTAACTGTTTTTCTAAGTAATTTATTCCTCTTCATGCTATTGTAAATGATGCTGTTGCCTTAATTTTTTCAATTTTTATTGCAGTCTATAGAAATACAATTGATTTTGTATATTGATCCTTTGTTCTATAACTTTACTGAGATTATTTATTAGTTCCAATTTGTGTGAATTTATATATGTATTTATGTGCATGTATGTATATAATGTCATGTCGCATAGAAGTAGAATTTTAATTCTTTCTTTCCAATTTGAATGCCTCTTATTTCATTATCTTGCCTAATTTCCTGGAGGAGACATAACAGTCCAGTGTTGAATAAAAGTGCTGAGAGAAGACATCCTTGTCTTGTTTCTTATCTTAGGAGGAAACTAATCTGTCTCGGAACCTTCACCTTAAAGGGTGAGCTGTGTCAGGGTGATTGGAGTCCAACATTGTTGGCCTGGCCTATTTTTCTGGGCATTGTGGGAGAAGTGAGCCCTGGCTCTCTTAACTGCATTTGATACAATAGAGCTTGTGCAACAGAGCTAGGTAGTATAAGAGTTTCTGGTGTGCTGTCTCTCCCAACCCTAAGACTGAGAGCTGTGTGGAGAAGGAACCCTATCTTCCCAGCTACACAAGCATGATGTAGAACTTCCATCACACTAAGCTTTGGATGGAGGCAGCAGGTTGTGGTCAAATGCCACAGGTTACTTTCCATTTTTACTATGACATAGTAGATTTTCTTGAATAATTGTTTCTCCATTTTATGTATGCTTTTAATGTCAGTTCCAGAGACTTCATATTATTGTTTATGATTTCCACCTGTTAAATGATTGTTTAGCGAAGAGTGTCGATTGAGTTCCTCACAGGGCCATTCTGCCATTCTGGAAGTTTTGACCCCTAAAAAAATACAAATTTAAATGTCTTTTATAAAATTTCACTATTTTTCTATAATATTAGGAACATAATATTCTTAAAGATACTTAAAATTGTATCCATTTATTTCAGCATACCTTGTATGTCTTTTTAAAGGTCCCAGATGATAGTGAGGAGTGTGGTTTCAAATCAGTAGAGTTAGACACTGTTTTATATTTTATTTACTTTTACTAATTTTGTGTTCTTTCTTGGTACAGTAAATTAGTCAATGATAAAATAATTGATTAGCAAGGCAATAGAATACATTCTATTATCTTCATCTTCATGAACACATTGGCTAATTGTTTTGTAAGTGTGTTTCTTTATGGACTCATGATCTTTTCATAGTCACTGTAAGTTAGCCAAATTCAATCAACATTCTTTTCATCTAAAATAGTCTTCACTTGGCCAATATGATCATTTATTAATTTAATCTCTGGATCTTTGATATGAAACAATTAAACTTGACAGTTGTCTTGCTTTCTGACATACAAATGCATTTTAAGCTTCCTTTTGCCTTTAAACTCCAAATATGAGAAATTCACTTCTCCAAGGGACCATGATTCCATTTAGTGGAAAGTTAGTATTGAAGAACAAGAATCTGGATGTTTGGATAAATCATGGGGTTACAATTGCTCCTGGAACTTTTCAGTGGACATAGTTCAAAAAAATTATTTTTAATTTAATTTCATTTTGTAATATAAGTTGACATTTACAATACAAGTAAAAGGACATGATTCTGCTCAAATTCTTGATTATTTAATTGTACATCTCCTCAAAGTCAATTTGAAAATAGATGAGCTAAAACAAGAGGCAGCTTTTGCTCTGGATCTATTTATTAAGCAAAATTGTTTTTTCATGATGTAGAGGTTCACTATCCAATATTATTCCAGTGAAAGTCACAGAAATAAAAGCCTGAAAAAATGAAAAAGGAGCTTAACCAGTTGCAGATCTATAAAAGTGCCTAGAACAGATTGTTAAATAAATCCAATATAGTCCTTAAAGAATTCTTCCTAACAATGAGACTTATTAGACCACAGTAGTTTTCTTCATGATGAGTGTACAATCTTTGTCCAATCTTCTTCTGAGTTTCTGAAATCTTTCCTAAGAAAATATGATAAAAGACATTTACAAATATTAAAAAAGAAAAACTTGTTCAAAAGCAAAAGCATGGATAAAGTATTTGACAGAGTGTTTATCAATCATAAATATCTATTACTAGCATTTCACAGTTTAATTCAAGATAATTTATTTGGGAAAGGAACACTAAAAATCAAATTAAATTGTGGCTATTTACCCTGAATATTCATATAAAACATATATCACTAAAATGAAGATTTGTAGTAGCACAGGAAGTGATTATTAAGGTGATTGCTCTTTCTTCTACTTGTATTTTGTAATAAAAATTTGCCTCAATTGTTATCTGATGGAGGCTGCACCAGATGTGCTCCTGAAGGTGCTTAAAACATATGAGGTTCCTGGGGGTTAATTTCTGCTTCCATGGAAACTACCCTGTTGTGCCCCAGTTTTAAATGACTTCCTGCAGGCTGACACCTGGAGGCACCTGCTCAAAGAAACATCTTTCTTAGGGCTGGAGCAACACACAAAATAAGAAAAAAGTTTCATGTTTATCTTCCTCTGCATTAAATATAACAGTTAACATTTTGAATTTTTAGGAAGTAATTTCTTTGGAATATATTTAGTTATGGTTTTTCAAAGTTCACTTAAGTACTTAGCAGACAGTAGTTTATGAACATCTCTTCTGACATGTAACAGGTATATATGCCCACTAATAAAATAATCACTAATGTGTCATTTGTTCACTAATTAATTTGCTTGGCAAGTGTTGATTTGATGTGCTTACAGGATAAGAAGTAATTAGGACACAGATGCTGACCCCAAGAATCTAGCAATCTACTTGGAAAACAGACCTGCAAAAAAGAACCTTCTAAGACAATCTGGAAATTTCAATGAGTGCTAAGTATACAGGGTAATTTGTGTATATGCATGTTTAGAAAGTACACCTTCTCAACATAGAGAAAAACCAGTCATGGAGATCTCTTTAGAGCAGGTTAGGAGCCAAAGGAATAGTGAGAGAGTGAACAAGGGATGGGGAAAAGAAGCTTTCTGGACGCTGGATTTATGTAGGATATGGCAAGCTATCTGTGATGGAAGAAATAGAAACTACAATGGAGGGAGTTTAGAAGGTGCCTGAAGATACAGATAAAGTGGATGGTCACATAATCTTCATACTATGGCTTTTAGCCCATATTTTATAGGTGAAGGGGAGCCACTGAAAGCTTTACAGCAGGAAAGAAACATAGATTTGATTTTTAGATAGGTCCCTTTGGTGGCCTATCTAAATGCACATTGCTCTGAGACAAGGAGTCTAAAAGTAGGGGATAGAGAGGGGGTGCTACTGTAGGGTTCTAGATCAGTAAACACCAAAGCCTAAAATATTGTAACACAGTAAGTAGAGAAACATAGAAAAGATTAAATATCTATACACACACACAATTCAAAAGGACTTGTTAAAGGATTTGTAGTATGGAAGAAGTGTGAACTAATACCATGTGTTCTACTAGGTCACTGGTGATTCCAACTACTGAGAGACCAGTATTATATTGGATTTGATGAGTTTGAGATGCCTGGGGGTTACCCAGGTAGAAATGACCAAAAGGAAGTTCTGTATCTGAGTCTGATGTGTAGGGATACTACAGAGCTAGACAAGGAGACTTGGGGCTCACCCACCTATAGGCAGTTACTAAATTAAAGCAAAGAGTACAGTCACCCAACATAAATGAGAAGACAAAAACAGCAGTGAGTATGTATAGGATCCACAGAATGTTGAAATAGCCATTCTGTTCCTCCTCATGGATGAAGTCAGTACAAACAGGAAAGCCAGGTCTCAAACTTTTGGTGAAAAAATATGGATTAACTGAGAGTTCAGTGGCAACAAGAGGGTTTGGGATTACCATAGTTTACAAATAATACATAGCATGTATATGAAAATTGTTTTCTTTCTCCATTCTGTCTCTAATCTCAATTCACAGAAATGATTTATGTTAATGGTATTGGTTTTTATTAACTCTAGGAGATAGTTTTATGACTATTCTTCCATTTCTTAAATGTTAATATATAACCTTTAGTCGGATGCACTAACATCCCCAAATAAAAGATGATTAAATTAGCACCTGAGTCTTTTTTTCTGTTTTTTTTAACTTCCAATTTTTTATACTTTATGTTCTTGAAGAGTAAAGTACTTATATCTTGTTCTAAAACTATAATTAAGAGTCTGTTCTTATCAATAGATTGCTTCTAACAGTAGAAACATATCACTGGCATTAAAATCCCGAGATTATGTAAATATTTATTACTTTAAAATGAAACTATAGGATTAGATCCAGAAGAATGGAAATGCAGACTTTGAACCAATATCTATGTCACTTAGAGGAAAATATTCCAAATGTATTTAAACTAGATCCAGCTTCATTTTTTGAGTTCGGGAAGGGTGACACAAATCAGAAGTGTCAATTCAATTTTTAATCCATTGCTTTTATTATTTTCCTACATCACACAATTGCTTTTTAATATTTACTCTGAATTGACATGTTTTTTAGTTCTGCCTAGAAAAGAATTACTCTTTCTGTGTTGTGTGCCACAGTTATCTAGCAGTCTGGTCTCTTTTAATTCCTATTTTATTCAAAATTTCCAAATATCTGGATCAGCATCCTGTGACAGATGTGTAAGATCGGATCATTAACGCATAGAAGCTCTTCTACTGTGTCTTAACTGGGCTGCAGAGGCTGGAAAATTAAAAACAGAACAAAACCAACAAAAATCTAAATTTCCTAAATTCCCTTGCAATTTGGATTATACAAATCATATTTATATGTGAGTTGATTGGGCAAGATAGGCTAGGTTCTCAAGCTTTCATTTTGCTGGTGAGAGTTATAGCATGGCTATACTTGCTCTGAAGCTTTTGATTCTGGTGATGGTCTCAGGATCCTTGGATCATAGCAAGGGAGTGTGTGCCTGAGATCAATAGGCAACAACTGTTGTGCTGAATTCCTTTGCAGTTTTGGAGTCCACTAGAGGCCCAACCTAAAGCCTGCTAGAACTTCTGGCATTTTTCTGGTTACTAAATTTCCTGTATTCAATACTTTCTGCTTAAAGTACATAATGTGATTTTTGTCATCTGTAAATAACCTTTGTCTGGCACATATTCTGTATTTTTTCAATAAAGTAAAAACACATAAATATATCACATTTATATATTTATATACATAGATTTGAAATATATTTAAAATGTATTTAATATAAAATTTTTTGTTAGCTCCATGAAACTTTAGAAATTTTGACATTTAATGAGACCTCGAGAAGGAAAGTAGAAGATAGTTGTACTCAGTCAGCTATCTCATCTATAAATACTCATATTTTTATTAATAATTATAAAACATGTAGAGCTAAGGGTATACATAGCACTATGAATAGTTATCTTACTTTTATGCATCATTTGGATAATATGGATTTAATATTTCTTTTTAAAAATATATGTCCCATATATTTCTCACTGTGAAATCAATGTTGAAGCTGTGATAGATCTGACAGGAAAATAGTAACCTTATATACACACAGTCTGAGACTAATGGTTTATACTCCATTCTAAATTTGATACTTCAGACTATGAAGAACCTATGTTCCCATTGTCACTGTATTCATCATTTACATACAGTAACTTGACAGTTGCTGGAGGCATTTGCAAGGCCCAGGGCTGTCTTGATTAAATGCTAAAGAGTAATTTGGTCTAGAAACTTATGTCAGAATAGACTGGTTTGAAAGGCACAATGTGCTAAAATGTTTCATGGCATACTATCAATATAATTCTTATGAAAGCATCACCTATTGTATGGTATATTTGTTTCTTTCTTTCCTTGCTTTTGCCAACATGAAACTTGGGTTTAGAGAATAGAGTTCAATATGAAAATCTTACCACCTGGAAAAGAAACACATGAAAGATTCCTTGGGTTGTAATAATGTCACACTTAATTTTGAGGTAGACACAAAAACATCCTAATAAGTTTCAGAAATCATAACAAAAGAAATTAGAGAGATTTTACAAGAACTTGGAATAGAAGTTAATTCTTGTTAATGATTGTCTCTGGTGTGCAGTGCTTCAGTTTCAAGTTTAGCATAGCAAGGTGCTTAAATAGGGCTGATACATTGATAAAACACATGTATACACACACAAACACACAATAAAGTGACACCTAAGAGGTTCAATTTTCTATCTAAAAAAAATTGTCCTTTACGTTAAAATTGTATTTACTAAGTTTAATGAATTCCCATTTCTAATTATATGCTGGGAAAATATTGCTTCAAAAATGAATACTTGTACTTAAGGGGATATAAAACTTAGTAGAGGAAGACACTGTAAAATCTGTGTCAGAGAAGCAGAGCCACATTTAACATAATTAATGTTTACTTAATTCTCTAGTTTGGGTGTGGTAAAAGCTATTAAATGTGGGGTAGGATATCTGGAGATAGATAGCAGCTTATGGGGAAGGGGATTACTAAAGATGGAATACTTCAATTAAAATCTGTCTGCATTAGACTTGCTTATTCTTTGCACTGTTTCAGCCTCAAACTATTCATGAATAAAAGAATGGTGGCTGAAATCATGTCATAATAATGTAGGCCCTTTTGGAACACATTCATGTCCAAACCAGGATTGCAATTGCCTATGTACCACATCAGAAAAATAAATATATTCATACAGAAAGGAGTTAGAAGCAAGTGTGTGTGTGTGTGTGTGTGTGGCCAGTGGGTGTGAAAATTGGGCAAGCAGGTGGAAAGGGAGGAATGTCCGGGTGACTCCACAATATGCTACTGCACTCAACCATTCATCAGAAGGCACAGAACAACCTCAGCAAAATGGACTAAAAAACTCTTCTCAGCTCCCAGGGTGCCTTAATGATATATAACATTGGGGAAGCAGTCGTGGTCTTAAGAACTAAGATGAGCTTCTCTTTCTAAGGTAACCAGCTTGCAGTTGAACCATCATTAAAATGAAGGACACTGATGAAGCAACCTTATTATATTGAATACTAGTCCCAATCTGATTATAAACAATTAAATAAAACCACACATGGCATTTTCCTACCAAAATCATGAAAGGAAGCCATTTCCAGAATAATGCACATTTAAAGGTCACATATCCTCTGAAAGAAGAATGCATAATTTAAATCTGCCTGGGAGCAGCTGGAACTTGCCCTCTAGCTATAAAAACATATTTTCATTTTAATATTTACTCAAGAATTCATTATACATGGTTAATCTCCCATTTAATCTCCTCCCCCTAAAATTGCCCACACCATGCCTGAAAACAATGAGTGGTTCTATTTTGAAGAGTGCTTGAGATTTATGAAATTTTTCCTATCAAAAGAAAGTGGAGAGAATTTTATTTTACTAGGTGATTGAACATTTGTAGTTTTCAATTTTCATGTGTGTCTTTATTAATTCAGTTAGCAAGTATGTACCATAAATACGTAATAAATGCTTTCTGTCAAAAGATATTCTAAGAGACATTATATTTAACTTTCTAAAATTTTGTTTCAGTGAATAATCTATCCTCCTTGTGGAAAAATTTACAAACATAACACCAAGTGAAACTGAAAGTGGATAATATTATGGTTTAGGCATTTACACTGACAGCCAAAGGAGAAAAATTCAGCATCAAAAAGTAACAATGACCTGAAAAAGCTATTGAACTAATCTTTATTGAGCATTTACTATGAAGCAGATCCTGTGTTATGCAATTTCCTTAAGATTATCCTATTTAATCCCGGCAGTACGTCTATGAGATCAGCTCTAATACCTCTGTTTTAAGGGGCTGAAGAAACTGGAACTTGGAGGGTCTAACTGATGCAACTGTGATCATGTTATTGAAAGTAGTGGGGGTAACATTTTGGATGCTGGCAGCAGGAGGGTGGCAGAATCTCCTGTCCAAAGGCTGACTATCCTCTCCACTGACAATCAGTGGGCAAGAGCTTTTATAGACAGAGAAAGGAGGATACATGTAGAAACAGCAGAGACAGCTCATAACATGAAATTGGTCATGCAGTGGTCTGGTCAGCATCATCTTGATTGTTTTAAGTACAATTTATCATCAGTTCCGGGGTCAGTTTGTTCCCATTCCCTTGAGGCCAATTCTTGGAATTGTGACAGCTTATGTCATGGCTACAGCCTGGTCATCATGTAGTTAACTTCTTCCACGTGGTGGGGGTTTCAGTATCTACAAGACAGCTTACAGGATATGGCTCAAAATATTATCTATAGCCCTTGAGGAAGAAGTAAATGTCCTTGACTTTTTGCTTAATGAGTAAACTATTACTATTTGGTCTCATTTGACTGTTTTCCTTTGTTTCTGCATGTTCTAACTTCTCTGATTAAACTTACTCTTTGGCTAAAGTTTTTCTACAGAAAAAGGCAGGCTGAGAACATGGAGGGCAAGGACCATAAAGTCCTGCTTCATTTCAGTCACACAGTTAAAGTACAGAGCAATAATGACTACCTCTGGTCAGCAAATCTGCTCTCTCTGCCTCCATATCCTGGGAAGACTCCCAAGCTTTCCCAGAAATTCTTGGGACTATGTGACTATTTTGACTAATGGAAGGTGAGCCAAAGTAGCGTGTGTCACTTCTAGTGGCAGTTGGGAGCCCTTGTGAGTTATTCACATTTTCTTTCACCAATGTTGTAGCCACTGAGGCCATAAGATGACATAGCAGGGCTGTAAGACCAAAGTGGCCTTCAACCCTGAGGCATAACAGACTGCTGAGGACATCTACCCAGCAGCACCAGACTTAGAATGAGAGAGTGAACACTTGTTTGTTAAGCCACTGGAACTTTAGAGTACACTAGTTAATCAAACAGCCTAGTCTGTCTGTCTTGACTAAAATATGAAAAGGAAATTAGTACCTTTTCCTGGTATCATTAAATAACAAAGAGAAAGGTCACTTTACAGAGTGAGTATATTTTAAATGCACCATCACATGTTGCACTGAATAATAGAGTAGCAACCAGCTTCCTGTAGCAATTTAAGCTTGAATTAATTAAAATTACATTTAAATTTTACTTAGCCATATGAGTCACATTACAAGTGTTCAACTAGTCATGCATGGCTAGTTGTTCCTATATT
This sequence comes from Hippopotamus amphibius kiboko, assembly GCF_030028045.1. Lineage (NCBI taxonomy): Eukaryota > Metazoa > Chordata > Mammalia > Artiodactyla > Hippopotamidae > Hippopotamus > Hippopotamus amphibius. The sequence goes on along the minus strand of NC_080195.1, from coordinate 95,020,256 downwards.
GGATAGAAACAGAACATTCCCAATATCAATGACAATGCAAAATAGTATCAGGGCTGGTTTTTTATTTAGTCTATCATTGTAGATACAGACAGTGACTCCAATATTAAGTGGACATTGAAACAGATGGCTTCTGAAATTCTTTTGAGCCATGAATCCTTCAAAAAAGTCTCTGTACAGTCATTAAAAATAAAGTTGTTAGGGGAAAAGATTAAAAGGAGAGTCATGGGTTCTTTTTCCAAATGTTACCTTGCCTTTTCAAAAATATAAATTTATGTTTAAAAATTGAATACCCCTATATGATATTTAATTGTATCAGGAAAATTAGAATTTGTAGAGCCTCCCAAGTAATACAAAACTACTAAATAACTAGTTGTTGGTGGCATACAGGTACTCAGATGCACTCATTCTACTTCTCTGTCCACTGGCATCTCTGGTAATAGAATTTCACTGCAGGTAGAAAGAAAAGATGGCAAGCAGACATAGGTCTTTAATTAAAGCAAAATCTCAAAAGATTTGTTTTTTATTACAGCTCCTAAATCTAACAGTGTGACTTTTTTTTTTCTCATGTGAAAGAAAAGGGGAAAATACTTGAACACGAGACAGGAATTAACATAAATGGAGAATGAGAAACTTTCTTAGCCAAAGCAAAACCAGCTAACGCATAAAATACTTCTGTAACATTGAGGCACTCTGAGAAGCTATCTTAACCAAAGATGCAAGCTTTTTTTTTTTTTTTTCTTTTCTTTTTTTCCCAACTCTCCATCTCAGCAACAAACTAAGAAATAAACTTTAAGAAATTACCATCTTAAGAAATTATCTGGAAAAAATTTCTCAGTGTTCCAGCTTCAAGTTTTACAAGTATCCATCTTTATCAAGAAAAACTGGACTATGATGAAATCCATTTAAGTAATACCTGGGGAAATACCAGAGGCTCTTTCTTTCTCAACCTATGAGAGTGTAAAGGAGAAAAATATGAGCACTCAGCCCACTGGATCCCACTTTTATTCTATGATCGAATGTACTCTTGTACCACCCAATGCAGGCTCCATTCTTCACCCCTGATCAGTGACATGCCAAGGGAAAGAGGCCATTGGAGCAATCTATCCTGTGTCCAGAATATTTTATCACTGACATTGTTTGGAATGGTCAGTTTATACAATGATGATGAAATGCATTTTAGTTGGATTTCTTATTATTTTTTTTTATTCTCCATGGAAAAATTGTCCCTAAGTGCTTGTACAATGGGCATATCACTCTCACTGACCCACCCACATCTTGGTAGCTTCTCAAACTTGTCACATGGACATACCAATGACATAAGTATGGGACTAAATCTGTGCAAGAGGCCGAATATCTACTTTTCCTGTAGCAAATTCATGATCCTATGAAAATTAAGCAGCATTTTTCTATTATAATGACTTTTTTTACAACTTATAAATTGTGAAATAACTTCATTTTTAATTAACTTTCAATTTAGTATCAAATATTCTGTAAAATATTTTCATTTTTTGTTTATTCAATACTTCCTTAGTTAATCATTATGCCACTTTAGATTATCCTAATATTCTTTCTGGTATATTTGGTATAATCCATGCCAGCCAAAGTAAGGATACATTATTTTAGGAGTCAGTGCCACTAAATTTTAAAGGAAGGAATTTTCTAACTTAAAAAGAAAAATGGCTCACAGCAGACTAAGGGCGAAATAAAAATAAAAAATAAAAAAAAGACAAAACCTTTGAAACCTTAACATTTACCCTGAGGCTATTTAAAAACACCATGTTAGATAATATAAGTAAAAAATATTAATAATGCCCATACTCCAACAGAATATACACTGAAATTCAGAATAGATGGAATTTTATTCAAGCCAATTATTTAATTTTTTATGAGAAAAATAGATTTGAGGAAAAACTAGTGATGGAAAATATATAACAGTAATTCACTTTAAACTGAAAAGGTCAGAAGTAGGAATGTTCAACTATTTTCCATTAAATACAAGATATCAAATTAACTGCCATTGAGATTAAGTAATATCTCATCATTTTTTTTCCTGCTTTACTACAGAATTCTCATTGGATCCACACCATTTCAGAGTCACCATTAGAGTTCCCTTTCTAATAGTGCTAAGCACAGAGGAAGGTGCAATCAAAATAAAGACACAGATGGAAGTATAGACTGACTGATTGACAAACTCATTGAATGAAAGAAAATAACTCATAGAACATCACTTGTGTTCTTTGAAAATGGAAAAGATGGGTGCAGTGATTAGCCACAGGGTGCAATGATTATTCAACAGGTGAATAATCAAGTTTGTGATAAGCAATCATCTTCTTCCCGATTTCATATTTTCCTCTCTTGTTCTACTCTGTCAGGAATTCACAATCCTATTAATCATAGCACATCTATAAAGCATAGAGATTCCAATGAATTTTACTGTTTATCTCAAGCCTTTCTTTGGGGTTCAACACAAAAAAATAACATTGTAAACTAGAACACTGTAGGTGGAAAAGCAAAGCAAATGACTAAGATATATTTTAGAATTGCTGAGTTAATTTTTTTTTTTGAGATGTTACTGCAGACATAATCAGTGGCACTTGGAAAGATTTTAATCATTTCTATCTCGGGAATTTAATATAATATTTGAAAATGTTTGATGGCTGGTGCGTAAAGCAGACCTGCATTTATTAAGTACTGAAATAAGAATTCCTGAGTATATATCAAAATACACAATGGGACAAACTGATCAGCAAAACATAGTGATCTTATGTCTCATAAGATTTTATTGAGCATTTAACTTATTAATATGCACAAAGTGCTCCTTACACATTTCTAAAATGTTTTAGGAAGCTATACATTTCTAATATATGTTAGTTATGGTTTTTGAATTGTGTAGTAATCCTAAAACAAAAAGTGTCAAATAATTCTTCATCAGATAGATATAAACTTCATAAGCAAACATGGCCTTGTGAGTTTTGTACTTATTTGCTGCTGTGTATGAGCCCCTGTGTAGCAAGTCAAATTAAAATCATATTATGTTTCACAGTTTAAATAGATTTCACTGTGATTTAAATTCAGAAAAAAAAAGTGGAAAAGGTGAGAGCTTTAAATTATCTGAAAGTGCAAACATGTATAGGCATAATGATCTAAAACAAACCAAAAAAAAACTAAACAAATAAAAGCGGGCTGCAAAACATTTACATTCCAAGTAGACTATTACCTTACTGTGATTCTTTTATTCACTAACTTGTAACTATTGTTTAGAAGTAGTAAATAATGTTCTTCCCTGGCCATCCAGTGGTTAAACTCCAGGCTTCCACTGTAGGGGGCACAGGTTCTATCCATGGTTGGGAACTAGGATCCCACATAATGCCCCACCAAAAAAAAAAAAAAAAAAAAAAATAGAAGTAGTAAATAATGTATAATCATTGCATTTGGTGAATATATTGGGAACTGATTAAAAAAACTAGTTAGCTGTTTTAAAAGGTGTGTAATCACAACAGTAATAGAGGTGTCTCAAGTGGAAATATATTATGTACTAAACAGCAAGGATTAAGGAAGAAAGTGAAATGCAAAACCTGCACTTCACTGCCAAACTCATAACAGTGCAGTTTCAGTATGTCAACAGCATCCATTACATTAGTACAATGGTGCTAAGTCAAATTTTATTGACATTGCAATTTTGTTTGCAGTTAATGTATTTGTTTAGTCGTATATGTTCCTAAGAAACTTAAACCTTCAAGTTTCTGTTCACTGTATTTTGTGGCTATGCAAATAACATTGTATGAAAATATTAATGCTAATCTTGAAGATTTTGGTACACAGACAAATCACTTCTTAGTAATCAATAACTGAAACAACTACACAATATCACATTTGATTTTTAGCATGTTGAAAAACTGTAATGCAAGGATTTTAAGTGTTTATATTTGTTAGCTTTTGTGTAGGTTGGCAAGATTCATCTGTCTGTCAGTAATGTTCTTCTCACCCTGCATTTCTGTGTCATAAAGTTGGTGTTTGTGTATTTCCAAACCCACATGATAAAAAATCTAGAGTCAAGTAAAATAAAAAAGAAAATAGAAGGACATTTTCCCTTTTTAGGAATAAAAAGTAATATTGATAGCATTTATCTTACCTTTTGAATAATTTGGTAGAAGGACAAAATGATATTGTATAACAATAAGATGTTTCTCACATATTCTGGTTGTAATAGCACGAGGAAGGAGAATGGTCCCTTTTACAATCATAGTGTGAAATATACTTACAATTTAGGAAAAGTGCACATTGACAGGAAGAAAAGAAGATTCTGAGGAAGATAAAAAAGAGATGTTGAAAACCAGACAGAGAACAGAGGATGGGTCAAGATTTGTTGGGTAAGAAGAAATCAAAAGAGAGGGACAGGAATATGGAAAGAAGGAAGTCATGAGGGACCAAAGGGAAGGAAAAGAATCATTCATTATTTATTCTTTCATTCATTCACTCAGTCATGTAGCATATGAAACACTGGTTCACTAAGAACATATCGAGCTCTGGTTATATGCCAGCTCTGAAGTAGATTTGGGTATGCACTAGGGAAAAAAAAATCGAACACTTTGCTTAGTCTAGTAGAACAGATAAACAGCTGAACAAACAAATTTAAATATATCATTAATTTTAATCAGTATAAAAGAAAACAGGGACACCTACTGTTGTAACTGCTGCTCACCAAAGATAAGTTTGCACCACCAGATAAGAAAAGAATGTATAGAAAACTAAGGCTTAGAGTTTGTTTAACTTTGTACTGTAACCACAAAAGTAGAGCAGTTTATTATTTTCTACATTTACATCTTGAGGGTTTTTTTGTTTGTTTGTTTGTTTACTTTGCTTTTGGTTTGGAACAGAAACAGATGGATTAATGATTTAATTGGAGATAAAATGTATTTCACATGCTGATATTCCTTTGCATTTTCCTCTGAATCATTCGAATTGCAATACTGAGCATTTTACAAAGGGCATAGGATGGCTACTTTTATTTTAAATGTTCAAGTTTATAGTTGAACTACAATTTTGATATTTTCTTTGAGAGTGCTAATTCATGCCAACATTTCTGAAAATCATATTTGGGATTAGCAATAATATAATTTTTATGCTCATTTTATTTTCAAATTAAAGTATTACAATCTACTTTGATCTTTGTGGAAATGCTATCCAATAAAAAACTTGAGATACACAACAATGTGAGTGTATTTAGTGCCACAGAACCATTCACTTTACATGGTTAAAATGATAAATTTAACTTTATGTATATTTTACCACAATATAAAAAAGAAAAAAAAAGAAATCATAAGAAATATATGAAAACGTAACAGAGAGGATATCCCTATGATTCCTTGGACTTCAGGTTTCTTTCCTAATCTTTTAGCACTGTAGTCCTCAGCCTCTACTGTGCATGGGACACATTTAAGAATCTTTCTGATCAAATGATGTTTTCCTTGTGTACATGAGCAAACATAACACAATATTTTGAATAATTTCATAGTTTTCATAGACATCCTTTAATGTATCTTTGAGCCTCAGAAAGGGTTTTCCCCTTAGAATAATCTTGGAACCATTTTTAATTCATTGAATCATTAAAGAAAGATTTCTCATGGAAACAAAACAAAACAAATTATCAAGCAAACAAACAAAAACTATGCCATTCAAAATGAACAACTCCTCTTCTTACTCAGTTCAGTTTTGTTGAGGAATCAGAACCAAATAAATAAAAGGCATGGATGGATTACATGGGAGTAGAGGGGAGGGACTGAGTCAGACAGGAAATGACAGAAGCTAAAAAAATAAGAGCCAGACCATCCAGAAGAGAAAGGAGCTTTACAGATAGAATAAAAGAGGAAGAACGTTTTGGCCACAGGCATGGTTGTGAGATGGTCTGTGAGGTAAGCGATGAGAGCAGAGATTCCCTCTTGAAGGAAACATATAGGAATTAGGACAATGGATGCAGAAGAGACTGGGAGGAGATTAAACAGCTTTGTATATATCAACCTGCAGTGCCTGGAACCAATCATGGAGGGCACCACAAACAGGGATGGAAATGGACAGGCTGAACAAGGAAGGTTATTGTCCTCAGCGTGGAGTTGAATCTCTTCCAAATGAGCTCACTGCTGGCAATAGAAATAAGGTACTTGGTTTGCTATTGAGCACATCTGCAGGGTAACTGCTATGGAAAATGTGAGTGTGATCATTCAGTTCCTCCGTGGAATAAAAGCCTCTCACTGTCTTTGTTGCTCTGGCTGTGTGACAGTATGGAGACACATAAAATATGAGAACACACCAGGTATTTGATTTTATTGGTGACCTATCTAATATTCTATAAGCAATATCCATCTGAAAGCATGTAACTGGTGCCAGAAAGCAGCTATATGATAGTTTTTACAACATCTTTCAGTTATTTTAGAACTGCAAATCTGGAAAGGCTAAAAATTTAAACAGCATAATTATCTTTTAAATGCTTCAATTTTGATATAATACATGTTGAGGCAAAAAATATTATGGTTCATAATGCAAGTATACTCTCCCTCAACTTCAATCCTATCCTAGGATGTCCTTTATTTAGAGTAAAAACTTTAATAGAAAAACCTTAATGACTTCTTCCTTTTCACGATCATTTATGGCCATTACAGCATAGGTCACTCACAGCTTCTGTTATTATCAGAATGTGAAAGACCCTGTCAGGGCTTCTCATTGTTATTTGCTTGACATCCATTTATTATTTACCATTGGGGACATCACAGATGGCCCAGTAACCTTCTGATCCTCTTAATGAAGAATGATCATTATTTTTATGGGTCCTCTTGGGGTACCCGATCTGTAAGTAAAGAGCTAGTGGAAAGAGAAATTATATTTGGAGAGTGATTAGCAATTGACCACACCTCACAAAGCAACCTGTACAGTTAAACAGACTGTACCCAGACTCTTTAAACTTGAATCTACCAGGGAAGATGTGGATAAAGATAATGAGTTAAATAAATGGAACAGCACAAAGTAATTGTTGCAGTATTTAGGAATATTTAGGATATAGATGGCAAAGAAGAACTTACTCAAGTGGGCTCATGCCAAGGAACATGTCAACTTCTATAACAAAATTCCAGAGAAAGTGGTGGCTTTTGGAGGTTCAAATAATGTCATTAAATAATAATAATAAATAATGTTTTCTCTCCATCACTTGACTCCATTTCTCTGGGTTACTTCCTTTTCAGACAGAAAATTCAGTGTGGTTGCAAGATTGCTGCCCAACTTTTGGGATTATATCCATATTTGATAAGGAAGAGTACTCACTCTGACATCCCCTGAAAAATCCAAGTACATCTCTTTGAGTCAAATAGTATCTCAGGCGTAGCCCTGAAGATACAGCAGTGTTCTCAATAGTGTGAAAACTGATTGTTCTACTCCTGGCTCACATATTGCATATGTGATAAAAGATCAGAAAAACGAAAAGAAGCCAGAGTTAGCTAAAGCAACAAATTACCACAGCAATAATAAAATACAGTTAAAAAGTAACCCTGATGTGATTGACATTAATAGTGAATAGTTTAGAAGTCAAAGTCAATAAAAGCTAACACCTTTAAAAATCATAAAATTGTGTGTGTGTATATATATATATGTTTTTTAAAATAAACCTTACATGCAAATCAAAACTACACTGAGGTATCACTTCACACCAGTCAGAATGGCCACCATTTAAAAGTCTACAGATAATAAATACTTGAGAGGATGTGGAGAAAAAAGTAACTCCTGCACTGTTAGTGGAAATGTAAATTGATATAGCCATTATTGAGAACAATATGTGTGTTCCTTAATAAACTAAAAATAGAGCTACCATATGATCCTGCAATCCCACTCCTGGGCATATATCTCAATAAAACCATAATTTGAAAAGATACATACATCCCAACGTTCATTGCAACCCTATTTACAATAGCCAAGTCATGCAAGCCACTTGAATGTTTATCAATAGATCAATGGATATAAAAGATATACAGTCCATTACATATATATATATGTATATAATGGACTACTACTCAGGCATAAAAAGGAATAAAATAATCCCTTTTGCAGCAACATGGATGGACCTAGAGATGATAATGTTAAGTGAAATAAGAATCAAAGACAAATAGAGAGAAAGACAAATATCGTATGATATCACTTATATGTGGACTCTAAAACAATGATACAGTGAACTTATTTACAAAACAGAAATAGACACATAGACATAGAAAACACAAACTTGTGTTACCAAAGGTGATAGTGGGGTGGGGGAGATAAATTAGGAGTTTGGGATTAACATATAAACACTACTATATATAAAATAGATAATCAACAAGGACCTACTGTATAGCACAGAGAAATATATTCAATATCTTATAAGAACTTATAATTTAAAAGAATCTGAATCACTTTGCTATACACCTAAAACTAACACAACATTGTAACTTAAATATACTTCAATAAAAAAAAGTTAAACATCAAAAAGTAAACTTTGGGCTTCTCTGGTGGCACAGTGGTTAAGAATCTGCCTGCCAGTGCAGGGGACATGGGTTCAAACCCTGGTCCAGGAAGATCCCACATGCTGCAGAGCAACTAAGCCTGTGCACCACAACTGCTGAGCTTGCTCTCTAGAGACTGCAAGCCACAACTACTGAGCCCATGTGCCACAACTACTGAAGCCCACGCACTGAGAGCCTGTGCTCCACAACCAGAGAAGCCACTGCAATGAGAAGACTGTGCACTGCAGTGAAGAGTAGCCCCAGTTCTCCGCAGCTAGAGAAAGCCCATGCACAGCAATGAAGACCCAACACAGCCAATAAAAAATAAATAAATAAATTTACTAAAAAAAAGGAGTTGTGATTCAGATATGAGGAATACATTAAAAAAAAAAGTAAACCTTAAAAAGGTATAAATTTTTCACTAATATTTCATCTAGGCCCAAGGCAAATCTTAAAGCATGGTATTTTCATGAGTATCTTTCTTTCCCAGAGCACATGCACACCATGTATTCTAATTTCCATTTCTGCTTTTTTAAAGTAAAGTAAATATTTAAAGAAAACTTGCAAAATAATCTGATGGCACAATTCTTGTTTTTAGACAATTCTCCCTTTAATTTTGCAGTTGTCTCCCATACTTCTATCAACACAGATTTCTTTTAGACACTCATAGAGCATGATTGCCTTCTTTTCCTAAAGCACACCCAGAGTACATGTTCTTAGATTTCCATATTTACTTTCTTTAAAGTACAATGAGGTTCTTCCAGCCCAGACAAGCTTGTGTACATCTGTTTCTCCCTGTTCTTTCCTGTTCCTCTAAGTACAACTGTAAACTCTGGAAATAACTCAAGACTCAACCCAAAAAGAGCTCAGACAGGTTGTTAAAAGGTAAATGGGTTAGAGATGCCAGGACATGAGAAATATCCCAGAGGCAGGTTGGCTGCATCGCCCACCCCATGCAGAAGAAAAGCCACTGAGACTCATTGTCTTCCAACTTCCAGCCTAGCAACAGAGGGCAGCCTTGGTGGGTTCATTCTCCCCCAGATGAAAAGAGAAGCCCTCTGACAACATCATAGGGATCAATCAGGATCTCCACAAAAAATTAGGTGCCAGCAGGGGAATCATTTTTCTTTTCTTCCAAATTTGAGACAACCCTCCTGGGAGCTTCTTTGTCCACATGGATCTGATTCCTCCTTTACTCAGAGACTTTGGCCATCTTGAGATAGGAGGGAATGGTGGTTACCAATGAGATCCTGCCATGCCTCTCCCCTCCCCTTCCAAATCTGGGCAGCCCCCTTCTGCCCCTTTAGACAGTATTACCAGGGAAAAGGAGAACACCAGGTGCAACAGATAAACCAAATAAACCAAAACAGAGCTGCAAAAACTCTGAAACTCCACTGACAGTATACTAAAGTAGGCCAAGACCAGGGAGCTAAACCTAAAGAAGGTGTCTGCTAAAATAATAAATAAAAATAAAAATAATTTTAAAAGCCCAGAGTCCTTTAGCTGTGAGGAAACAAAACTTCCTGGATTTCTCAGTGTTCCTATAAATAGATCATAGTTCCTAAAATTTTACATACCTTGAAAATTAGATCTGGAACCATATGGCTACTTGATTGTTCTGATCTGAAATGATAGTAAACATTCTCCTCTCTCTCTGGGGTCCAAATAATTGCACCCTTGCTAGATTCCTAGATTAAGCCACCAAGGAGCCTGAGGGTATCTTCTGCCATATTTATATTTCATGAAAGAATGAGGACCTGGATGTTGGAAAGAGCTCTTTGTTGTAGTATCTGAGACATGGGGCTATCTGGTGCTTATCAAAAATTTTATTTATGTACAAAATGTCCAGGAGAAAGAAAACATTTTAGGATAGTGGAGATGTCAGTTTTTTTCCCTTTTTTATAAGCAGATAATTTTTTTTCCTTCTTCCTCACCTATGACATGTCTAGGCACTCATGCAGGAAAAATTCCCAATGCTCTCATCTTTTCACCCTAGAAATAAGATAAAGTTCCTTGAGGGGGTCTGATCCCTTATGTACTATGATGTATCTATTAAGAAATCTGTCACTGATTCAGAACACCTTGTGTGTGAATTATTAGAATTATTTAAATGGATATTAAAGACCCTCTACTAATATAATAGGTAAAATGTCCAGGATTCAATTGAAAATCTCCCCACCAGATAAGAAATAAGAAAATTATAGTTTAAATTAGAAAAGACAATCAACTGATTGTAATGTGAAAAGAAACAGATGTTGGAATAATCTTACAAGGACCTTAAAGCAGCTATCATAAATATGCTTCAAGGATCAACAGCGGATTCTCTTGAAACAATTTTTTTTAAGATAAAAACTTCAGAAAAGAATTAAATGTTATAAAAAGAATGAAATGGATATTATAGAACTAAAAATTAGAGTCAAATTGATATCATACAGCTAAAAAATAGAGTAAAATAACTTTTTATTAACTCACTAGATGTACTCAATAGTAGAGATCAAAGGGACCTGTAGAACAAGAATAAAAGATCCCATATGTATTTCTTCAGCGTCTCAGAAGGAGAAGAGAAAGAGAATGGGGCTAAAAGAGTGTGTGAATAAATAATTGCTGATCACTTTCCAAAATTGGAAAAATATACAAACCAAGAAGCCGAGTGGATCTCTAACAGATTAAGTGTCCCAAAAATCTAGAACAGAGATATCATAATTAAATTTTGGAAAACTAAAGTAAAGGAAACTAAATGAAAATGAGGTTTCCATACTTCACACCAAGTGGAAAAATGTTGATACTAGTAGATTGTTATACATCACATATGCATTTTGTAATACCCAGAGCAACCACTAGAAAACTATATGAAGAAATACATCCCAAAACACTGTACTTAAAGTGAGAACTTAAAGGTACTTTCAAAACAATCTGATCAAAATAATTTTTCTTAATTTTGGTACTTCCTTTCCCCATTTTTACCCTTGTCTCTTCCACAAATGATAAGACATTAATTTTTTTAAACCACAAGTTCCCATTAGGGAGCCTTAGAATTCATTGCTGAAAGCCTACCTATCTCAGGGATAAGGTATTTGAGGCTCTAACAGTTTCCTTTTCCTACCGCACACTATATCTCCCAGTCGATGGTCTCCAAATCTTGTTTATTGGCATGGCTTAAAGAGATTTTAATTGGATGAACTATGTCAGAATTTCTGGGGGTGATATTCAGGTGAGACTCAGGTATTACTACAGTTAAATTTTTTCAAGAGATTCTAATGTATAACTGAGTTTGAGAACCAGTTACTTAAGTGGTTACTTACAGTAATCTTTTGTTGAAAAAATTCTGTGTGCTGATTTAGCATATGGACAGTTGGAATTGGAGGAAGATATCCACATAAACGTGTAAGGAAAAAAAATGACTGAAATGATCAATAAGGCAAGTCATCACTTATTTTTGGAATGAGCATTTCTAAATTTTGGAGATTTAACTTTTGTTGTAATCATTTCCCTAACAATTGTTATCTCTCAGCCATCAGTGGTTAAATCTTGAATGTTGAGTCAAGTTAATCTGTAGTATTAAAATAAACCATAAAAATAAAGTTAGCTAGAAAATCATAGTAAGTTAGAAATATACGTAATCCTTTTGGACCATGCCTGCCTGCTTTCCTTCAATTTCTGCTTTGCACTGTCATTTCTACTTATGTTTAACAATAATTGAACATTTGATGAAATCTGTTAAATTCTATTTTTGATAACATTTTTCTTCAGGTAAGTTCTTTCCTTCTTTTATTTTTGTTCAAAATTCTACACATTTTTCCCTTTTATTGAGGTAAAATTTGTATATAGAGCAAGGAACGCATCACTTGTAACTGTTAAATTGGGTGAGTATTGACAAGTGTAATATTATCCAAATAAAACATTTTGTTTTATCTTAGAAAGTTTCGTTACTCCTCTGTTCAGTCAATTCATTAGCAACCTCTGTATTTCTTTCTATCATCATGTATTTGTTTTGCTTGTTCTTGAACTTCACATACATTGAATCACACATTATGTACTCATTTGTGTCTATCTTTTTGGCTTAGCATAATATTATAGCTGTGAGATTACTCCATTTTGCTTGTATCTTAGCTGTTCATTCTTTTGTATTGCTGAGCAATATTCCATTATTTTAAAATAATATAATTATTTTGCCCATTTTCATGTTCATATACATGAGTTATTTTTAGGTTTTGGCTGTTATCAATAAAGCTGCTACAAGACTCTTGTAAAAGTGTTTGTATGGACACATGCTTTCATTTCTCTTGTGTGAATTTTCTGCCAGGAGGGCAACTGTTCTGTCACACCTTAATTGTTTAACTTTTAAAGTGACTTTTTAAGGGCTTCCCTGGTGGCCCAGTGATTAAGAACCCACCTGCCACTGCAGGGGACACGGATTCAAGCCCTGGTCCGGGAAGATCCCACATGCCATGGAGCAACTAACCCACTGGCAGACAAGCAGATTAAAGTTTTACAGATCTCCACCCACCAAATCAGATTAAAGATTTATTGAGGTCCACCCACCCAGCCCCACCCACCATTAGTCCCTCCTATCAGGAAGCACCCACGAGCCTCCTAGATAGCTTCCTCCACAAGAGGGCAGATAGCAGTATCAAGCAGTATCATCAGTATTTCATCTTGTGGAACTGAAAACCACAGCCACAAAAAGACAGAAAAAATGAAAAGGCAAAAGACTTTGTACCAGATGAAGGGACAAGCTAAAACCCTAGAAAAACGACTAAATGAAGAGGAGATAGGCACCCTTCCAGAAAAAGAATTCAGAATAATGATGGTGAAGATGATCTAGGACTTTGAAAAAATACTGGATGCAAAGATTGAAAAGTTGCAAGAAAAGTTTACCAAAGACCTAGAAGAATTAAAGAGCAAACAAACAGAGATATGCAACACAATAACTGACATGAAAAATACACTAGAAGGAACCAATAGCAGATTAACTGAGGCAGAAAGGAGAATAACTGACCTGGAAGACAGAATGGTGATAATCACTGATGGGGAAAAGAATAAAGAAAAAAAGAATGAAAAGAACTGAAGACAGCCTAAGAGACCTCTGGGACAATGTTAAATGCACCAACATTCACATTATAGGGGTCCCAGAAGGAGAAGAGAGAAAGGACCTAAGAAAACACTGGAAGACATTATAGTTGAAAACTTCCCTAACATAGGAAAGGAAATAGCTACCCAAGACCAGGAAGCACAGAGAGTCCCAGGCAGGATAAACCCAAGGAGAAACACACCAAGACATATAGTACTCAAATTGACAAAAATTAAAGACAGAGAAAAGTTATTAAAAGCAACAAGGGAAAAACAACCAAAAACATACAAGGGTTAACAGCTGATTTCTCAGCAGAAACTCTGCAAGCCAGAAGGGAGTGGCACAATATATTTAAAGTGATGAAGGGAAAGAACCTACAACCAAGAATACTCTACCCAACAAGGATCTCATTCAGATTTGATGGAGAAATCAAAAGCTTTACAGACAAGCAACAGCTAAGAGAATTCAGCACCACAAAACCAGCCCTGTAACAAATGCTAGAGGAACTTCTCTCAGTGGGAAACATAAGAGAAGAAAAGGACCTACAAAAACAAAAACAAAACAATTAAGAAAATGGTAATAGGAACATACATATCGATAATTACCTTGAATGTAAATGGACTAAATGCACCAACCAAAAGACACAGACTGGCTGAATGGGTACAAAAACAAGACCCTTATATATGCTGTCTACAAGAGACCCACTTCAGATCTAGGGACACATACAGACTGAAAGTGAGGGGATGGAAAAAGATATTCCATGCAAATGAAAATCAAAAGAAAGCTGGAGTAGCAATAGTCACATCAGATAAAATAGACTTTAAAATAAAAAATGTTACAAGAGACAAGAAAGGACACTGCATAATGATAAAGGGATCAATCCAAGAAGAAGAGATAACAATTACAAATATATATGCACCCAATATAGGAGCCCCTCAATACATAAGGCAAATGCTAACAACTATGAAAGAGGAAATTGACAGTAACACAATAATAGTGGGGGACTTTAACACCCCACTGGCACCAATGGACAGATCACCCACACAGAAAATTAATAAGGAAACACAAGCTTTAAATGACACAATAAATCAGCTTGATTTAATAGATATCTATAGGACATTACATCCAAAACAGCAGATTACACATTTTTCTCAAGTGCACATGGAACATTCTCCAGGGTAGATCACATTTTGGGTCATAAATCAAGCCTTGATAAATTCAAGAAAATCTAAAACATTTCAAGCATCTCTTCTGACCATAATGCCATGAGATTAGAAATCAATTACAGGAAACAAACCTGTAAACACAAACACATGGAGGCTAAACAATATGCTACTAAATAACCAAGAGATTAATGAAGAAATCAAAGAGGAAATCAAAAAATACCTAGAGACAAATAACATTGAAAACACAATGATCCAAAACCTGTGGGATGCAGCAAAAGCAGTTCTAAGACGGAAGTTTATAGATACAATCCTACCTCAAGAAACAAGAAAAATCCCAAATAAACAATCTAACCATACACCTAAAGAAACTAGACAAAGAAGAGTAAACAAAACCCAAAGTTAGTAGACGCAGAGAAATCATAAAGATCAGAGCAGAAATAAATGAAATAGAGACAAAGAAAACAATAGCAAAAATCAATAAAACTAATAGCTGGTTCTTTGAGAAGATAAATAAAATTGATAAACCTCTAGAAGACTCATCAAGAAAAAGAGGGAGAGGACTCAAATCAATAAAATTAGAAATGAAACAGGGGAAGTTACAATGGACACCACAGAAATAAAAAGCACAATAAGAGACTACTACGAGCAACTATATGCCAATAAAATGTACAACCTGGAAGAAATGGACAGGTCCTTAGAAAGGTATAACTTTCCAAGACTGAATCAGGAAGACATAGAAAATATGAACAGATCACTCACAAGTAATGAAGTTGAAACTGTGATTAAAAATCTCCCAACAAACAAAAGCCCAGGGCCAGATGGATTCACAGGTGAATTTTATCAAACATTTAGAGAAGAGCTAATACCCATCCTTCTCAAGCTTTTCTAAAATTTTCAGAGAAAGGAATACTCCCAAACCCATTTTATGAGGCCACCATCACCCTGATACCAAAACCAGACAAAGATACTACAAAAAAAGAAAACTACAGACCAATATCACTGATGAATGTAAATGCAAAAATCCTCAACAAAATACTAGCCAACAGAATCCAACAACACATCAAAAATGATCACATACCATGATCAAGTAGGGTTTATCCCTGGAATGCAAGGATTCTTCAATATACACAAATCAATCAATGTGATACACTATATTAATAAACTGAAAGATAAAAACCACATGATCATCTCAATAGATGCAGAAAAAGCTTTTGGCAAAACTCAACACCCATTTATGATAAAAACTCTCCAGAAGGTGGGCATAGAGGGAATCGACCACAACATAATAAAAGCCATATATGACAAAACCATAGCAAACATCATTCTCAATGGTGAAAAACTGGAAGCATTCCCTCCAAGATCAGAAACAAGACAAGGATGCCCACTCTTACCATTACTATTCAACATAGTTTTGGAAGTCCTTGCCACAGCAATCAGAGAAGGAAAAGAAATAAAAGGAATCCAAATTGGAAAGGAAGAAGTAAAACTCTCACTGTTTGCAGATGACATGATATTATACATAGAAAATCCTAAAGATGCCACCAGAAAACTACTTGAGCTAATCAATGAATTCGGTAAAGTTGCAGGATACAAAATTAACACACAGAAATCTCTTGCATTTCTATACACCAACAATGAAAGATCAGAAAGAGAAATTAAGGACACAATCCCATTCACCATTGCAACAAAAAGAATAAAATGCCTAGGAATAAACCTAACCAAGGAGGTAAAAGACCTGTATTCAGAAAACTATAAGACACTCATGAAAGAAATCAAAGACGACACAAACAGATGGAGGGACATACCATGTTCTTGGATTGGAAGAATCAACATTGTGAGAATGACTATACTACCCAAGTAATTTACAGATTCAATGCAATCCCTATCAAATTTCCAATGGCATTTTTCACAGAACTAGAACAATAAATTTTACGATTTGTATGGAAACACAAAAGACCCCGAATAGCCAAAGCAATCTTGAGAAGGAAAGACGAAGTTGGTGGAATCAGGCTTCCTAACTTCAGGCTATACTACAAGGCTACAGTGATCAAAACAGTATGGTACTGGCACAAAAACAGAAATATACATCAATGGAACAGGATAGAAAGCCCAAAGATAAACTATGGTCAACTAATCTATGACAAAGGAGCCAAGGATATACAATGGAGAAAAGGTAGCTTCTTCAATAAGTGGTGCTGGGAAAACTGGACAGCTACATGGTAAAGAAGAAATTAGAACACTCCCTAACACCATAAAAATGAACTCAAAATGGATTAAAGACCTAAGTGTAAGGCCAGACACTATAAAACTCCTAGAGGAAAACATAGGAAGAACACTCTTCAACGTAAATAACAGCAAGATCCTTTTTGATCCACCCCCTAGACTAATGGAAATAAAAACAAAAATAAATAAGTGGGACCTAATGAAACTTCAAAGCTTATGCACAGCAAAGGAAACTATAAGCAAGATGAAAAGACAACCCTCAGAATGAGAGAAAGTATTTGCAAACGAATCAACAGACAAAGGATTAATCTCCAAAATATATAAACAGTTCATCCAGCTCAATATCTAAAAAACAAACAACCCAATCAAATAATGGGCAGAAGACCTAAATAGGCCTTTCTCCAAAGAAGACATATGAATGGCCAAGAGGCACATGAAAAGCTGCTTAACATCACTAATTATTAGAGAAATGCAAATCAAAACTGCAATGAGGTGTCACCTCACACTGGTCAGAATGGGCATCATCAGAAAATCCACAAAGAGTAAATGCTGGAGAGAGTGTGGAGAAAAGGAAATGCTCTTGCACTGTTGGTGGGAATGTAAATTGATACAGCCACTATGGAGAACAGTATGGAGGTTCCTTGCAAAACTGAAAATAGAGTTACCACATGACCCAGCAATCCCACTGCTGGGCATATACCCAGAGAACATCATAAACCAAAAATACACATGCACTCCAATGCTCATTGCAGCACTATTTACAATAGCCAGGACATGTAAGCAACCTAAATGTCCATTGACAGATGAATGGATAAAAAAGATGTGGTACATATATACAATGGAATATTACTCAGATGTAAAAAGCAATGAAATTGGGACATTTGTAGAGACATGGATGGACCTAGAGACTGTCATCCAGAGTGAAATGAGTCAGAAAGAGAAAAAGAAATATTGTATATTAACACATATATGTGGACTATAGAAAAATGGTACAAATCAACCCATTTGCAAGGCAGAAATAGAAACACGGATGTAGAGAACAAACATATGGACACCAAATGGGGAAAGCAAGGAGTGTTGGGGGTAATGAATTGGGAAATTGGGATACCAAATTGTACACTCTAAATATATGCAGTTTATTGTCTGTTAACTATTTCTCAATAAAAGTTCTTAAAAAAAATCAGCCATTTAAGCTGTCATCTGAGCCCACCCCTTAACTTATCAGCTGAAAGGAAACATGTGAGTGAGCCCAGGCTAAATCAGCAGGACTGTCTAGAATCATGAGAAATAATAAAACATAGTCTTAAGACACTAAAATAAATAAATAAGTGAATAAGTAAGTAAGTAAGTAAATAAATAAATAAATAAATAAATAAATAAATAAATAAATAAATGAGATACTACCTCACACCTGTTAGAATGGATATCATCAAGAGGAGAGATAATAAGCCTTGGCAAGAATGTGGAGAACAAGGAAGCCCTGTGCACTCATTGCTAGTGGGAATGTAGATTGATACCACCATGTGGAAAACAGTGTAGATGTTCTCCAAAAATTTAAAAATAAAACTACCTTATGATCCAGCAATTGCTCTTCTGGGTATATGTCCAAAGGAAATGAAAATGGCATTGAAAAGATATCTGCATTCCCATGTTTATTGCAGCATTATTCACAATAGTTCACTTCTTTTATTGGTAGATAGAGTAATGGTTGTTGTACTATCAGACAAAGCATATTTCAGAGCAGACTTTAAACATGGCTAAGTAGGGTTTTTTCATAATGATAAAGGGGACAATTCATCTAGAAGACATAATGATCCTAAACATTTCTATATCTAATAATGAGCTTCAAAACAAAAGCAACAAAAAATGCAAGAAAAAATAAATTCACACTATAGTTACAGATTTTAACACTATACTCTGAATAATTGATAGAACCAGGAGACAGAAAATCGGTAAAGATAGAGAACACTTAAATAGCATTATCAACCAAATTGACATAATTCACATTCATAGAACACTCCACAAAACTGCAGCAGCAAACACATTCTTTTATAACTTAAATGGAACATTTACCAAGATAGATGATATTCTGGGTAGTAAAGCAAGTGTCAATAAATTGAAAAGTATTCAAGTTACACAAAGTGTGTTTTTTGAACATAATCTGTTTATTCATTCACTTATTGAAAATACAATTAAAAATCATAAATATTTCTCAATTTATAAGGTATAGGATATTTAGAAATACTCATAAATGATGAAATGGCTAATTTGAAATGCCCAAGAAACATGGATTATTATAAACATGTCTTTAGATCAGTGATTTATGAATAACCTCTTTTAAATATGAAGAGATAGAATAGAGATGATAAAAATGTGGACAATTCTCTCCTTTTAAAAGTTACTGATTTTCTATTTAAAAGTAATCAGCTTTTCATACATTGTAGACCGAAGAATTAGACTTTGAATGTTCCTTACCACTCTCAAGAGAAAACAAGTTAGGTGACTATCCAAATTAATTTTACTTGAGACTGATAAATTTTTCTCTGATTTTTTAAATAGCAGTACTTTAATATATTTTCTATAATGTTCCTTATATTTATTATATACACATATTTTATTTCTTATACTTAAATATATCATAATCAAATATATTTTTAAATTATGTAGTGATTATAATAATATTGTTTTATCACCAAGCCCAATGTATATATGGAGAGTATATTAAACCCGCTATATTCTGAGATTAATTTTAAACTTTATCAATCTGTATTGTCTGTGTATATGTGATGCTTAATGAAAAAAATTGAATGAGTTGACTGATATGAATTTGAATCTTGTTACTTCCACTTTGCAGATTTATAAACCAAGAAAAGTCATTTCATCCTTTTACTTATCAGAATTTTAGTTCTAAAAACAATGGGAATGAATGATGAGGTATATAGTATGTGTGTGTATAACTATTATTTTTTTCTATTCCATGAGTTTCTAATTGTAGAAGCTCTATATATTGCAGTTTTAATATTTTGAGCCATTTCACTGCTTGGGTAGAATCTCTCATTTGCTGCTGCTAACAAATCATACCTCTTGGTGGAGTTCTCTCTCACAGTGACTAGGTGGTCACAAAATTTGGAAGCTGTTGTCATATTAAAAAGAGTTATGCAAGCAAAGGCTGCATAAATAATTGCACATTGGAACTTGTGCTCCTGAAAAACTTCCTTTTGAAAGCCATTCACCATACTCTAAAGACCTTTGTGTACACTTTAAATATATGCAGTTTATTGTATGTCAATTGTATCTCAATAAAAGTTCTTAAAGAAAAAAAAAGACATTTGTATTTTACTACAGAATGGCTTGAGATCATGTGATGAAAAACCTAGAGGATGAGAGGCCATCATCCACATTCCAATTTCTCCTGAGCTTCCTGCTGACTGCAACCGTCTAACTGACCTCTAGACATCAACAAGGTGAAAACAAAACAAGAGAACAAGAACATAAAGTTGAGCAAACTCAACACACAAAATCATGATATAACAAAATGTGGCATGATATTTTACAATAGTTTGTTACATAGACTGGTGGGCAGAATAATGATCCCTAAAGTATGCTCAGGTCCTAATCTCTAAAACGTGAAAATATATTGCCTTACATTAAAAAAAGACTTTGCAGACTTAATTAAGAACCATGAGAAGGAGAGATTATATTGGATTATTCACATGGACCCAATGAGGCAGGGAGTGTGAATCAGAGAAGGAAGTGTGTTGACAGAAGCAGAGGCCCAAGTGATGCAATTGGCAGCTTTGCAGGTAGAAGGGGCATGTGTCAGGGAATGTGGGCAGCCTTCATGCTGGGGACTGAACTTTTGTATCCCCTAAAAATTCATGTGTTAAAAACTAATCCCCAATGTGATGGTAAGTGGAGGTGAAGTATTTGGGAGATAGAGTTAGAACATGAGGATGCGGCCTTCAAGATGAGATTAATGCCCTCCTAAAAGGAGGATGAGAAACAAGAACTAACTCTCTCCTTCTCTCTCACTGATTTTTCACCAAGGAAAGATCATGTGAGGACGTTACTAGGAAGAAAGTCCTCACCAACAATGCTGGCACTTGATCTCAGGCTTCTGTTAGGGAACTGTTGACTGAACCCACTCACCTTGGCCGGGCCCACTTGCCTGAGATGTCTCACAACAGGAGGTCCCAATAAGGAACATGGTGCTGACACCAAAATCTAACTAGGAAAATTCAGCAGGGGCCAAAAGAGGGAGGAGAAGACCAACCTCCCAGAGTCCTCCTCACAGGAATCCATTTTGACTGAGAGATGGGTGCACCATTAGGAAGGACACTGAGTCACACTATGGGTCAAGCAAAGTGATTGGCCAGAGACAACCCAAAAACTAACCCCATCATCATAAACCCCAAGACTGCGAGCCATGTGGCAGAGCAGTTCTCCTGGGTACCCTTACCCTCCTGCTCCCCACCTGGGCCCCTCTTTCAAATAAAGTCTCTTGCTTTGTCAGCACGTATTGTCTCTTTGGACAATTCATTTCCAAGTGTTAGACAAGAGGCCACCCTTGGGCCATGGAAGGGGTCCCCTTTCCTGCAACACTTCCAGCCTCCAGAACTGTGATAAATGTGTTTGTTGTTTAAGCCATGCGTACTATGGTAACTTCTTATAGCTGCCCAAACTGAGACACTCTAGATGACTTCAAACTAACACAGTCTTGCTGACATCTAGATTTTAGCTCAGTGAAAACCATGTCAGAGTCTGATTTCAAGAACTGTAAAATAATAAATTTGTTTTTGAAGTCACTAACCTCTTGTACTTTCTTACAGCAGCAGTAGGAAACTAACACTAGTAAAACACAAAAACATGAAACAGAAACCAATACACCACAAGTGAAATACCAAAATACCGTTGTAACAAAAACCTAAAACTTCTGGCATTGGCTTTCTGACTGTAGGAGATGGAGGCCTGAATGTAGGTAAGGAGGCTGCTGGTGAAGTCAGCTAGAATAGTGAGGAACTTGCTATTAAAGACAAGAGACCAAAAAAAAAAAAAGAAAAGTGTTTTGTACAGGCAGAACAATTAGGAAATTTGTTACCTGTGATAAAATGGAAAGCAAAAAATATAACAAATGAGTTTGTGAATCAGTCAGATTCTCAGGCAGCATATTGAAAGTGGTAATTGTATTTTTTTCTTCTTAAGTATAATAAGGTGTTGCAAGAGAGAGATGTGCCAAAGAAATTTTCAAGCAGATTTTAGAGAGATATTTTTCTTTCACAAGATTCATTCTCTCATTCTCACGCTTTCCAGCTGTCAAAATTTCTCAGAGCAGAGTATAACATCAGGACAAACATTAAAGTCAGGGTATTAATAGTAAAACATAGTTCTGAGATGAAAAATCAAATCAAGTGTGTCCTTTGTTCAGGTAACAGAAATTTAAGGAAGTGCCTTGTGAAGTTTCCTAACTGGACAAATGAGCTTTTAAGAATCTTAAGGGAATTTACAATTTGTTCCATTTTGCATCCCAATATAGAGAGGGAACTGTCACAGAGATTTAAAAGTGTAAATTTTGTCTAATGTAGTGGATTACAATTTAACACATACAAAACTCACACTGTTTTTAAAGGACTTATATCAGCTCCACTTAATGGGCTTAGGTAGTTTAAATGAAAATAGATTTCCAGGTACTAAATATATCTGGTTAGGAAACAGGCCAAGATATTTACTCACATAACCACACATCATTTTCTACAGAAAAGCAAAGATATCAAAAGTCACCCTAAGAATCACGGACAAGAATAATTTTAGTAACTACTCCCAGGGAGTAGAACCAGATTCAAACTGAGGAAAATCCCTTATAGGGATGGAAAGGGGAACTACATTTCTTCCTGGACGTACCATGAGGTTAGTTCCTGATAAGCCCATTGTTAAGTATCATAAATTGAAAATGCATTTAATACACCTAACCTACCAAACATCCCTGCTTAGCCTAGCCTACCTTAAATGTGCTCAGAATATTTACATGAGCCTACACTTGGGCAAAGTCATCTAACACAAAACCTATTTTACACTAAAGTGTTGAATATTTTATGTCATTTATTGAATACTGTACTGAAAGTGAAAAACAGAATGGTTGTCTGGGTACAGAATGGTTGTAAGTGTATTGGTTGTGTACCCTCGTGATCATGTGGCTGAATGTGAGCTGTGGCTCCTGCAGCTGCCCAGCATCACCAGAGAGGATTGTATTGCATATTGCTAGCTGGGGCAAAGATCAAAATTCAAAACTGGAAGTACAGTACATACTGAATGCCTATCGCTTTTGCACCATCATAAGGTCCAAAAATTTTAAGTGAAACCATAGTAAGTTGGGGACTGCCTGTAGTAAATTTTGATTGGCTGGACATCAAAGTTTCTACAGAGAAGAAAAGGTCAAATGCCCTCATTTCCTCCCTCCTTATCTTTTGAATGGTAACATCTATTGGTCTATTGTTATTTTCCCGCCCCTGTCTCACAGCTGTCTGTAGGTTTTCTGGGAGCAGTTAATTGCCTTTTTCATGTCCAGGCCCCTGCACGAAAGAAGTATTCTTCATGTATACAACCTGAGGAGACATATCAGAACCGGCAATTCATTTAGTTGAATAAATTCTGAGATTTAAACCTGATCCTGATAACATGATGAGCTAAGGTTCTGGAAGTATTGGGAAGGGAGTGAGTGAATTTTGCATATGGAAAAGATGTGAAGCATCAGAGGACAAAAGGAGGATAGTTCCATACTATAACACAGGTGGTATTCAGCAAGGCATACTCTTGTTTACAACCCCCATGCTCACACCTTGATTGTAGGTTTATTCACTTGACTTTAACCAATTGGACACTGAAAATGTGATGAAAAAAGTCTTGGCAAGTATGTACACTTTGGGGCTTCCATTTTTAAAATTTCTCCTAGAAGCCAGAAGCCACAGAAATGAGCTCCATTACACCATATGGAGCAAAATAATTGCCAAGCGAAGTCAAAGTAACACACGTAGTCATGAAAAATAGTACATTGTTGGTGTTTTAGGCCATTACATTTCAGTTTGATTTGTTATTCAGCAATAGATAACTGAAACAAAAATAGAAGTAATAAAATGGAAAGCCATTCTTTCTACTTTTTCAGACTCAAATTTAACCTATTAAATAATTTATGAAGTTACATATTATTAAACCATTAACATTATCTATGGTTTGTCTCTAAATGATATGGAATAGCTGCCTAACACAGTGTTGAAATATGGCAGATACAGAGATCGTCATGACTATCATTTTTTTTGGCATTTTGTATAGTAGACACTGTCTAAAGAACTTCATAGACATTATCTCAGTAAATCCTCATATCAACTCTTAGAGATAAATATTATGCACTGCAGAATCACTATTTTATTGATGAGAAAGTCAAGTTCTAAACTTTTATATAAATTGCTCAATTTCAGAGCTAGTAATAGAGGATAAGAATTGTGATGTGAGCCTGGATCTACTCTAACTCCAATATCTAGGTTCTTACCTATTTCCTATTATTACCTCAATAATACCAGTTCTATCCACATTGCAACTTTGTGAAATATTCTTCCTTAATCTTCTTTTTCTTTTTTCTCTTCTCAAGAGTAAAAACATGAATTTCTTGGTTTCTGAGTTAGTGAAAATTGCATTTATGCTCTTCCGAAGGTGTTCTAATGGGAATTGGAAGGGGAGCTTCACATAATAAAACTTGATGATAAAGCTTCTGCAACCTCCACTGAAGTAATCTTGAGTATATATTCCACTCCCCATTACAATGTTTGGGTCTTTGCTTACAGATAAGATGACTATTTTCTTCCCCCAGTCAATACCTTCGAGTATAAAGAAAATTACAACTTCTAAAATTCTCCATTTGTAAATGACTCTTCCAAGTGAATTTGTACTGACTTGATCTCCAGATGTGATAGAATACAAATGTTTTGGATTGATTTTGGTAATCATTCTTTCTTCTATATAGACTTTCTTCAATCTTGCCAGTCAGTCTTAGACATTGATCATGCTTATGATAGATGAAATGAAGATAAAGTGATATAGCAAGGAATGTGAAAATTGGAGATGGAAAAGGAGATGTTGATAAGAACTGAATCATGAAGTTAATCTTTTCTCTAAATATTAAGATGCCTTAATGCTAGAAAGGCATCTTATTGCCTGCTGGATTAATAAAAAGTCACAGTAAATTAAATTTTGATTAAATTTTATATGATTTTAGTACAGTAGTACAGTTGTCTCTCCCATGCCAAAAAAAAAAAAAAAAATGCTGTGTATGGAAGATGAAAAAGTTATCCAGGGAAGTTGCAATACTCAAATGTATACCTTTTGTTTTGGAGAGCAAAGTTATGCGAAGGATAAGTACACATGCAAGACCCTTCACAAAGAGAATATTATTTTTGTTTTGAGAATATTCTAAGTTGTGTATTGAAAAAAAATCATTCAGGAAAAAATTAAATTTAAAAAGAAATTTAAAGTGCTGACTCCATATATGACATGAATCTTAGGAGACCATACATTGATTACCTGTACTACAAGTAAAGAGGATTTATGGCAGGCAATGGTTTGGGTCAGAAAGAAATAGAAGAAACTCTAAAATATTAACATAAGTAGTCCATTTCCTTTATACACCAGTGACTTAGTTTTGGTTCTTTTCTCATGACATATTTTGCATTTCATTATAACTATTTTTAGTTAATTAAGTAAGATATTAAGAGAACAAACACAATATATAAATGTCCCCATTTTTTCATCCTTCAAAGCTTACTTAATGTTATTTTTATTCTATATGTAATGTACTTTGGGCAATTTGTAAAATTTTATTGAAAATTGCCCGCTTTTGAAAATTTGGCTCTTTTTTTTTTTTTTTTTAAGAATTAGTTAAATTTCCAATGGTCATAAAAATAAAAAGAAAGAAAACACTTTGTTAAAGCTTGTGAGAAATGATTAGCTTCTCTTCTTTTATAACTCACAAAATCCTAAAAAAAGATATTTATATAGGAAACAAAATTCCAACATGAACTAGAAGTGAATACTAGATTATCATTAAAAGTGTGTCTTTTAACCCAGTGCATTTCGAATGTCTGTGTGCCTCAGAATTACCAGAAAGGTTTTTTAAAACACAAACCCCTGGGCCCCCTCCCAGATTATCCTGATTTACTAGGTCCATAGTGGGGTCTAGAATTTTATATTTTTAACACATTCCCAGGTAGTTCCGATGGTGCTGGTCTGCGGATCATGTTTTGAGAACCACTGCTCTTACCAACTTTTATTCATTAAATTCTCCAACTGGGCACAGTTAGAAGCTAAAATATTGTGACTCAGGGTGAGGCAAGATGACAGAAAGCATTTTCTTCTTTTGAATATATAGAGATAGGTTTGGAAATTTTTTTTAAATAAAAAATATTTGTCAAGTCATAAGCTCACTCACTGCAGAGATGTTATTCAAAATAAACATAAATGCAACACTTTATTAAAGTAAAAGTATTTTTACTATTAATATACAAATGGTGAAGAGTGACAATCTTGATATACTGTAAGCCATACTCTCAATGTTTCTCATAAATACAAAACTTCAACATTTGCAGTATAATTTTTACAGTTTAGACATATATATACAGCATTTCATAGGGACATACTATATTGAAACAATAAGAAAACTTTGTGGTAGCTAACTTAAGAATATAGAATTTGAATGGCATATATAAGTTAAAGAAAATAAAAGACAGTATGTTTTAATGCATACTGAACACAGCATAGAATTCACATACCAAAAAAATAAGATTTTTTTTAACCTTTATTTCTAAGTTCACAGATGCCTAACAGAGTTGAGGCAAATGCTAAACCATGAATATTCCTTTAAGAATTGGAACAGATATGTTTCCTCTTAACAGTACCATTTATTTTATATAATGCTTGTTCTCTTAAAAAAAAATCCTATTTGCAGAATTGAATCATAGGTTCTATCTATGTTAACCCTCTTCTCTGGATTTCTCTAAGATTTCTCCTTTGCATCATTATAATTAGCCTTAATTTTTATCTACACAATCTTCCTTGTCCCTACTTCAACACTTCTCACACTAAGGTCCTTCTGTTTGGCTTTCTGGATTCTTTCAATTCTTTGTTCCTCTAGTCTTCCATGCCTTGTTGTGATTTGAAATGCTCCAACAATCATTACTTTGCTTATTCTTTTCCAAAGAAGGCAAGACCAGACGCTAAAAGAAATATGTTTTAATTTTAGGAAAACAATGAAAATAAATGGCAATATTAAATTTGTATTAGTTATTATGAATGTCATGTGGTCAAAATCCTGAAAATATGAAAAAGTTAAAGTGGTAGTGCCAACTAATGTAGTTATGGTATCCTATAGTGAATAACAAATTATTTTTCTAGGCATATTAAATGTTATCAAATAAATATTAAGCATTGCATATAATATGAGTCTATGAGGAGAAATTATTAACATTTTTTTGAATACAATATTGTTATATAGCTGCATCTACTTGGGAGAATGCAATTTTTAAAAAAGAAGAGGGACTTGGAAGGAAATTATATTTGTTCAGCAACTACTACATTTAGGCTCAGTTACACACGTAATCATTTCATCTCAGAACATTATTAAGTCTGTGAGTAGACTTTTTTGAGAGATTTTCATTGTAAAATAGAAGTACTTCATTTCTGTGACCTTCTGCAGTCAAATTTTGGCATATGCTAATACATCCATATGTGATTTCAGTGTGAAAGACAATGCAATAATGCTTCAAAGGGTTAATAAGAAGACGTAAATCTTTTCTCTCTAAAGATAAATAATGTAAACCATCTCATTTAAAAAATGTATTGTCATCTACTTATAAATTCTGTTGAATAAGCACTTTGGATATGATTATGAAAAAAAAAGAACCCCATGAGAGATTGAAATTGAGCATTTATGTTATTCTCCGTGAAAAAGAACATTGCAAATTTAATAAGTAATTGTAGTATGCTATTCCAATACTTCTTAAAATTAAGAAATGGAGATTATTCTTTCTATCACCTCAGTTGTAGATATTTTCATCAGCTATTATCTTATTATCAACAATGAAGGGTGATTTATGGTCCCAATCAAACATATAACAGGAATAATGTAGACCCAAATGACACCATAATAATTTACCCTTTTTAAAAAGACATCTGTTGTCTTCGTCTTACAACTAGTAAAAGTCAATTTCAACAATATGTAGAATTTATTTATTGTCTAGAATAACAATACAGAGCAAATTAAGTATATATTGTGTATGCATCAAAAGAATTGCTTTGTCATGAGTGGAAATAAGTTACACAGTATAGTTTGTTTTGTTGAGATTTTGTATTCAAGGTGAAGAAGTCTGAACTGAGCTTATTCACTAAATGTAAATAAGACAGCATCATTCAAGTGTCATAGATATAAGCAAAACATATCAATAAAGATTGCAGTTTTCTTTTAATAAAGCAGAATGTCATGCTAATCCAAAGGCACAAATACATCTCAGTTTTTTAAAATATGAAGCATAAACTTAAGGTATGATTATAAAGTTACAATTAATTCTTGGCACTCAAATAAATAATTTGATTAATAAAAACCTTCTATTTATATATATGTTTAATTCAAAGACCAAGATTCATGTAAACTTTGCTGGATCACAGAGTCTTTGAAAAAATGCTTTTATAGGTATTAATAGTAAAAAATAATGGAAAGTTGAGAAACATTACATTAACATTAGACATTAGTATCAATAGAATGGTCATAAATCAACTGCCAAAAATAATAAATAAATGTTTAAAATCAAAATTCTTAAATTTCTTTGCAGATCATTGTAAAATATGCTGACACAGTAATTTGTGCCAGTTTTAAAAACAAAATACCTGCTAAAATGCTGACATTACTGTTCCTTCTTATACGTTATTGAATATAGATTGTCATTGCCTAATTGCACATAACCTATCAAGAAATACCAATGTTTTCAGTGATATCTTTGCTTCTTTGTTTAAAGTAGCATAGGGTTCTGGTTATTTAACACTACTTATATTCAGTTCAATCTTTTGATATTTTATACTAACGTTTAAGAGTACTCTTAGACAGTAAAAATAACATTTGTATGGTTGTACGGATGTGTTTAGTCTAGAATAAGAATGAAAAATAAGAAGCAGATCATTTCAGTTCTACTCATATTTCACAATTTACTACAAGCCAGCTCTTATTTGGAAACTTTTACAAGTAGAGTCATTTGGAGCATTCCATTGAAATGTTAAAAAAAAAAAAAAAAAAAGCTTATCACAGTATTCCCTGGCTCCTGCAGGGCATAATGTTCAAGGACAAGAGATAAGGACCACTCAAGACAATTGAAACAGTGCACTTGAAACAGTCTGTTTACAATTAGTTCCAGATTATCTGTTAACTTCAGATCATTACTCCACATTAGTGGCAAGAAATTTAACAGCATACATATGTATATACCTATATATATAAAAGAAATATTTAATTAAACTGCTTTACATAGAAAGTCCAAAGAAGGGAAACAGAACTTTCAAATTGAGGGGAAAAAAAATCTTTGTTTTTATTATGATTTCTCTGCTCTTGAAGTATAGCACGGATACAACAATAATAAACATGCTAAATTGCTTTCTCAGTTTTCCTAATTCTTTCACCATAATTACTTTAAAACCTCATGGCCCTATCCAGGAAAATTTAGTATCCATGCCTATTGCTTCCTGGATGCCTTGCCAAGCTTGGTTACTCTGCACAAACTAATTCAAGTATTTTGATTAGTTTTAGCACATTCATACAAAAGGGAAAAAACAGTAAAAGAAAGCCAACAGACAGTCAGACAAACAGAACTTAAACAGCAACAGTCAAATCCATCAAAAGACCAGTTGGATAATTCCTGCTCAAATTCCTAGGTAGGCACAGGAATTTTTTCTTCAGAATACTCCTGAAAAGATAGCAAGGAGAGATTCCTGCATCATATAACCCTGTAAATTATGGCAAGGACACTGTGGAGATATAGTGCCTGAATGTGCAGATGAGCACATTCTCTCCTCTGATAA
Source organism: Hippopotamus amphibius kiboko (assembly GCF_030028045.1). Classification (NCBI taxonomy): domain Eukaryota; kingdom Metazoa; phylum Chordata; class Mammalia; order Artiodactyla; family Hippopotamidae; genus Hippopotamus; species Hippopotamus amphibius. The sequence continues at coordinate 94,990,173 of NC_080195.1, read as the reverse complement.
CCATAGTTTCGGAGCATTACTTCATTCTCTCCTTGGTTGACAGTTTCAAGCACTTTGTAAATAAGTGTTCATGAGTGACATTAATATTACATTTAATGTTTGTCAAATAATCTCCGTAGAGAGATACCCTACAGCAGGTCACTCTGCACTGTTAAGACTTTCCTCCAATGTTCTATTGGTCTGCATTCCCTAACCAGTGTATATTTGAGCTATAATACCCCCTGAAACATGAAAGGTTATGAATGTGATGGGGCCTAAAGAAACCTTTGGCTCTCTAGGGTAAGAAATAATCTAAAACGTGCTCCCAATTGGTATGTATATTTATTATCATAAATACATTTATTTTTACCTTACATATAAATGAAAATCATGTTTCAGCCTTTTACCTTTGAGAGTTTGCATAGCTTGGAAGTTGATAAGTATTTTATTCTGGTATGTATTACTAGTAAGTGACATTAGAAAGTTTGTGTTGAATAGTTAAGGAATTTCTTCAACCCAGTTTATCAAAATCTTAAAATGACTTCTAGCTACAATATACAGAACAAAAACAGACAGTAGCAATTCTGTTGTCTATCACTGACACTTTTATGGCAATGTCTATGTTAATTTCTCCATAATTTAATCACTAAGTATTTTAATTCCCATTAGCCAATTACATATAATGACTGACCTATAACACTGGGAAAATGAATTTTTAAACAAAGATTATCTGTCAATGGGCAAAAATGTATCTGAGGATACATTTTGAAGTATTTGAACATGAAAGACTTGTTTTTTGATAAAATTATTTTAAAAAGTAAAAGATAATCACATACTTATATAAATATATCGAGACAACATTGATATTGTTCCCATTTCAATTTACTTTATTTGAAGCTGAGGGCAAAAATCAGTATTATTTTCACTTGCAATACATTTTCTTTGTGTGTAATCCATTGTGAGTGAATGTGGCATATATAAGAGAGAGAGAGATTTATGGAATCTTTCTAATCTAATTTTACCCACAACTAATATTTGTTCAAATGGGTAACAATTTTGATCTGGCACTTGTCTATTAAAAATCAACATTGAAGTAGCACTGTAATTATAACATAAAAAGAGTTTTCCAAAGTTTCTCTCAATATTTAACATCTGCTAAAGATAACTGGCTCCTTCAAGCCTAAGTTCCTGAAAGTCTCTGGATGAAAAGTGTACCCTTTACTAAGTATTTTCATCTTAAACTGAAATCCACTTTAGCAATCTATTTGCCCAAGATTGGATTAAAAAACATGCAGGGCTTTTTCATACATTTAGCTCACAAAGCTTTTATTTTGTTTGTTTTTCTTAAACCCCTATTTGTGGAGATGTTGTGGTATGAAATACAGTTATTAACAAATAGAGAACTTTATCCATATAATAAATGGCAGTACTTCAATCATAGAATCAAGTTGATACCCAAGAGTTGGTGCCAGTCAGGTCTCTATATTGAAATTCATAACAAAATAAACAACAGTAACAACAACAACAACAAAAGGAAATGGACCATGGGCAGGAGTATTTGATCATATGTATATGTGTACAAGATATTCCAAGCTAGAAGTTTCCCAAGAAATTAAGGTCAATGGAAGAGTTTTGGTCATAGGGTCACTGCAATCCAAATGCTCTTTGTAGCGTTTGTTGTTCAAGACTCTGTGATCTTGGTGTTATGCTTTGCTGTCATCTTCTTTTGACTGAATGATGTCGTTAGAAACCTTAATTTCTATAGTTTCTGGATTTAGGACTTCTTTCCCATTTTCTTCTTTTAAAGGCAATTTTCTGGAAGAGAATATAAAAATAATACACAACTGGCTAAGGCATTTTAAGTGGTACCCCTTAATGTTTAAGTTACTGTTTTGTAGAAGAAAATAGAGTATAATTATTAGAATAAAAAATATCAGATTTGTTAAAGTAAAATCAAATTGACAAAAAAAACCCAAAAGAGAATAATACAATATTGTCTATTGTAAAAATGTCATGTGATGAATAATAATGAATGAAACTATATATTTGCAGATTTAGATGCACCAAATTGTTCATTATAGGGTGGCTTAGGTTTAATAAACCACTGATGTATTAAAAATATAATGAAGTGTTTGGGAATGTGAAAAAGCCAAAATAATTTTATATGTTAACTAGATGATTTACTAGTAATCCAGTTTTTCAAGTAAAAACAATCTGTTACATAAAATTCAAAAGCTGGGTAAATTAGTAATATTCTTTGGAACTTAATGCAAATAAATATATTTCAGGACTTTTTCACTTTTTTACATTTATTATATTTGTTTTCTTTAATTGGTCTCTTCACTATTATTTTTTCTTGATACTTTTGTAACATTTATAAACATTTTTTGAGAGTTTCCAATTATAACTTATGCAGCAATAACAACCTTAATTTCCTAATATTAAAACAGCTTTACAAATCACACTACGATGACAATACATCAAGATTTCGAGTTTTATCTACCAGCCTTAAATTCAGTGGTTTCCTATTACATCTTGTGCATATGGCTTTGAGGGCAATATTTCCTCCCTTGACAAAATAATTTTTTTCACATCAAGAAAAGTGTTACAATAGAATTCAATTTGCCTCTGTGACTTTAACCTCACCATTTTATGGAGTAGTGAAAGTTATTATGCTGTTCCTCTGGGATTCATTTGTAATTTCTTTTATATTTCTGAATGAGAAGAGAAAGCCATTGTCTTCTGAAAGTCAAAGCTCTTACATGAAAACTAACCAATCGAAAGTAAATCATTTCATTGCTAGGAGTGAAGTAGCGTCTACTTTGTACTTTGTTGGGCAGGCTTTCTTTTATATTTACTATGAATAGTTCAGAGTTCCTCTTTTCTCTGATTCCCAGATACTGAAAACATTGATAATAAAGGATTATAAAAACAATGGGTTATTTCTAGCAACAAAATATACAGAAATTTAGAACTTGAATGGAAGGTTAGCATGATGCTTATTCTATTTCTTACTCACAGAACTATGTATTACATTTATAATTAACCAGTGTTTTTTACTAACTCTTGGATGGTGTATTTTTGCATATATATTTATGCACTATTTATATTTATGTTAAATTGTATTTTTAAAGATTACAGTATTTCTTTTCTTTGAGAACCAGAGTAGCTATTAAAATCATCTTATTTTTGTTTTGTTTCAAAATATGGTCCCATTCTATGTAAGGGCATTTTCTTCACTCGTTTTCATACACACCATTATACCATAGTAAGTGTTCATTAATAAATAGGAATTTGTTTTTCTGTGTAATATTTTACTTCATTGAAAAGACTTCTGATTTCTGAAGGCAATTGTATAGAACCTACCTTGTGGAAGATGCCTCTAATAGTCAACTTGAAGTTAGAATGTAACAATCTCTAAATGGAGTCACTAAAAAGGGCTCTGAAGATTTAAACCAAAATTTAAGCTACAGAGTAGTACTCTGTCTAAATATTAATCATTGCTTCCCCTTCAGAACAGATAAAGGGGATTTCTGAAACAAGTTATTTTCTTCTCCTGTGACAACACTAAGCATTTGACTTAGGATGAGAAGCCTAAATCAAATTTCTCTTTAAAAGAATACTAGCTGGCAAAGAAAAAGGAAGTTTTTTGGAAAACAATGAAAGTTAAAAGTCATTTTGGTGAGCAATATTTAAAGAATATGTGATCACCATGATTTTGTTAGTATCAAATATACTCAATAGAATACTGCTATTGCTACTTCCTAATAATGCCTTTGGTCATTTTAACCTTCATATTCATGAACATCATCTTTGCACATGTTCATCATCTTTGTGGGTTTAGCTGAAGTACTTATTATGGTTTTAGTGGAGCTCCGATGGATGCAGAAAGAAGTAAATAACATAACCTTGAAAGGAGACCAAGCATCATTTACTATAGAGACATTGAAATGATAGACTATTTAACAGAATTTCTTTTTCTTCTTGACAAATATATATTTTTCTTTTTAAAATAGACTTGCATTTATTTCACATTATTTATTCTTATTTTAGACTGTCATATTTATATTCAAAGCAATAGCTAATTTCCTGACACTTTTTTTAAAAAAAATTTGGCTGCAGTGTGAGATTTGTGGGATCTTAGTTCCTGATCAGGGATCAAACCCGCACCTCCTGCACTGGAAGCATGGAGTCTTAACCACTGGACTGCCAGGGAAGTCCCTCCTGACACATTTTTATTTCACTAAAAATCAATCATATTTTGAAAGTATCATTTTCTTAAACAGCAAGATTAGTGTAGGAAAACCCAACTTTGTGACATGCTTCCTTCATTTTGATATTTTTGCATAAAATCATGAATATATGTTTGAACAGATTTTCTCTGACTGATACAAAGTCTTCATTTGAAATATCTCAATTATGATATTCACATGTACTTTCATTGAAGAGAAACATCATTTTAAAAATGAGGTTATTTGTCAATATCTGCTACAAATAATGATAATGTGTTAATCACTTTACAAATACTTATCCCAAACAATTAAGCATTTCAAGCTACATACTCAGGTTCTGTTAGTGGTGTGGTTTCATTTGGTTCATTTACTGGGCTCCCATCTTCATGATTAGTAATTCTTTCATCCTCTGTTCTCATCTCCACTATTGGTTCTTTTGATCCATCTTTCCTAGAAAAATAAAGAAAAAAAAAATCTTACCTATGAAATGTAAAGATGGATGCATTGTGGAACATGGTTAAAAATCTCCACAAAATCCCATCACCCCTTAAATAAATCCAACATGGTCAAAATAGGAATATCACTAAGGATTTTTTCCATTTAAATTCATCCAGCATATATTATTCAGAAAAATTAGAAAGAAGAAATTCCATATTGTCTAAAATTCTTTTCCTCATCAAAATTGTGTTAAATGTTTCACAAAAATAGTTCAAATTTTACATTTGATCATTCAGTTTCTTTTGGGAAATAAATGAAAAATATGTTGTTAACTAAAATTTATGGCATGAAGTAGCTTCTTCCCCCTAAATTAACCATACACTTTAAAATACATATTTTTATTGTAAAAATAACATCAAATGAAAACATATTGTATTTGAAAAATAATATTGCTTCTATATCAAAATATGGAAGATAAAATTTATATATAAATATGTTTTATTGTTTCAAATGTCTGAATTTACATACTTTTAACTATAAAGCAATCACTGACTTTTAATATATTTATGATTTGAGAAAATAATTTGAAAAGAATTATACTGTAACATATACACATGATTATTTTCACTTATAATTTCTTATCCATGTCATCTTTTTTAGATATCTAAAGTCTGAAATTAAGTGTAATTTATCATAATTGTGAGGAAAAATTTTACTGCAAATTTTCATAGCCCAAAAAAATAAACAAAAGAAGGAAAAACAAGGAAGCCATTTGCTAATAATAAAAAATGAAGTGAGATATAAAGGTTGAGAATGTTGTACCCATCATACAGATTACAAACACTGCATACATACACACACACACACACACACACAATTAGGAAGGGATGGTTGTTTTCAACAACCCAAGAATATAGTCTTACTGTACTGTCCCACAGTTGTGCTCTTATGTATTTACCCAAATGAGTTGAAAACTTATGTTCACATAAAACTCTGAGCTTGAATCTGTACAGAAATTCTATTCATAATTGCCAAAGACTGGAGCCAACTGAGATGTCTTTTGACAGGTGAATGGATAAACTGTGGTTCATCCATACAGTTGAATATTATTCAACAACAAAGAGTAATGAGCTATCAAGTCACAGAAAGACATGGAATAAGTTTAAATGCATATTGCTAAGGAATATAAGCCAGTCTGAAATGGCTACCTACTGCATAATTCCATCAAATAACAGTCTGGAATAAACAAAGCTGTAGAAACAAAGCTGTAAAAAGATCAGTGGTTGCAGGAGTTCAGGGTGAGGGAGTGAGGACAGGATGTAATGGTGGAGCTCTGGTCATGTTAGGGTGGTGAGTGTATCCTATTTGACACTGTAATGGTAGATATGGGATGATGAAATTAGTTCTTTAAAATCAAGTAAACTAGGATTACATTCAAAAGAAGGTAAACAATAAAACCCAACAATGGCTCAGATATTTAATGGACCTCACAAATGCTGACACCTGAAAAAAAATCAAGCTAATAAAATGCTTTTGATCAGAAAGACAGTGTGATATTATTGCTCTTATTTCAGTATATAGGTACCTCACATAAACACACATAAATTTTTGAAGAAAATCTAGAAGTCAATAGTGAAGAATCCTTTTACTCCTCTAAAATTCAAATGTCTGTTAGAGTTGGTGATTCAAACATGTTTAACAACATTCTCTGTTTTGGCGGCTCCAAGTAAGCAAGATCTATATAATGGTAGAGATGAGTAAGAAGCCAGTCACCATTAGATTTCAGTTTTATGCTTTGTTTGTTTGTTTTTGTTTTGTTTTGTTTTGTTTGTTTTTTTGCTTGGTCATTTGCAGTTGTTATTCTTCAATTGATTCTTTTAAAAAATTCTTCATAATACCAATGCTTTTGATGACATAGAGGATGATACTGTTTGAAAAAACATGGCTATTGATGATTCTGAGCAGAAAAGTGATTCAAAAAACCAGATTTTATTTTTAAATATTTTAATAACAGATACAGATTTGTGATGAAATAAAGCAGAATGCAAAGAAAAGAGAGTGAATTTGGATTTCAATTGTATACTTTCTTACCAAAAATATAGAGATAAGCAAACAACCTTAAGCTAGAAAGGACAAAATAAACATTATTGAAAGGAAATGGAGTAACAAGAGAACATGGTGAGTTGTTCTAAAATCTTTATTTTTGGTTTTAATGATCTTTTTGATTTTTAACTAGTTATCAGATTCAAGTATAGAATAATTTAAAATGGTATAGAGGGAAAAGTGACTCTCCCTTCCAACTCTGTAGGATATTTAGTTATCTATCAGAGAGACAATTACTGTTCCATATTTTTGCCTTGTTTTCAAGAGATACTCTAAGCATATGCCAGCATATAGGTGAGAAAATGAATTATTTTTAAACAAATGGTAGTATACACACTGCGTGTAATTTTGCCTTTTCAATTAGCACTAGATATTAGCTGTAATCCATCAATGAGAATTTAGAAGTGCCTTAATGTTTTTCATGGTGCATACTTTCCCGTTGTATATATTCACCACCATGTATTTGAACAGTCTCCACTGACAAACACTGAGGTTGTTTCCAACCTTTCCTATTACAATAAATACTATATAAAACACACATATAACCTACATGAATCTAATCCCTATCCAGTGTAAATTACATTTAATTATTCTTCTAGTGATATCAGAATAATTACCAATATTTCTGTGGGATTATAAAGAGTGACAAGGCAATAAAACATATGCCAAAATTTATAGAAAAATTTACAATTTATAAACTGGTAAACATTATAAAAACTCTGGCTGGATTTCTAGAACTGATTTTTAAGCAGAAAACAATAAATGTAGCTTAGCAGTTAAGAGGATGTGTCCTAGAACGATTATGGCTGGCTCTCCCACTAACTCATTGTGCAAACATCTGTCCTCTATTGCTTGTTTAGTAAAACAAGATGATAAAGATACCAAACTAATTTCTGCTGAGTCCTTAGAATAGAGCCTGCCGTACATGCAGTACTCAATCATTGTTAACTGTCATCACCATCCAAGCAGGCCAAGGAAGATTTGTTAGGAAATATACTACTAAAACTTGCAACTTGAACAAATTACATAAGAGCAAAATGAAAATATCTTGATGCACACTGAGAAAGAATATTTTATACAATTCATCAATTCTTAAATGAAAATGTAAAGTTCATATAAGTAATGGCATCATCAGCATAATCCGAACTTTGGGATAGATTGGGGAAAATATTTGCAACAAATGCAACATTAAATGATTAAGAGTCACATTATACAATCAACAAGTAAAAGAAAAGTTAAACGACTCTATGAAAATGTGTAAAGAATATGAACCGGAAATTCCAAGAAGAATAAAGTGATCAAAATAAAATCATATAATAAGCTCAGACTCAACCCCAATCAGAAAAATGCAAATTTTAAATGATATTTTTCACTTATCAGATTGGAAAAAATTAGCTGATAATATTCAGTGTTTGAGAAGCCACAGGGAAATATATATTTGGTGATTTTTTGGGAACGTGAATTGGCACTGACTTTTATGGGCAATTTGCCAGTATTTTTCAGTTTTGATCTTCCATTCCATATATAGGAGCTTCATGTACATTCACAACAGGATTTATGTAAAAACAAAGTTCAAAACAGCATAATATACTTTAATGTTATAAAGATATTGACAACCTCATCTAAATTACAATAGAGTAGTGGATAAATACACTATGACATATAATACAATGGAATACTACTTATTTATTTAAAAAAGAGTCAGAAATTCATGTCCTGAAATCAGATATTTTGAAACTGCATTGCTATGTGAGAAAAATGATATGCACGTGCACACACACAAACATATATACACATTATATGTATGTAAATGCAAATCAGTATGTGTATGTATGAGGGGAGGTGTATGTTTGTGTGGTGTGTGATGTCAGGTGTAATTCTTATGTTTGCTTCTCCAGCTTCTTTCAGGATTTTTTCTTTATTTTTGAATTTCTGTATTTAGAAAATTATATGCTTATGTGTAGTTTTGTTTTATTTTGATTTTTATCCTCCTTGGTGTCCTCTGAACTTCCTGGATCTGTGGTTACATGTCTGATATTAATTTGGGGAAGTAGTTATTATTGTTTCAAATATTTCTCTTTCTTTCTTTCTTTCTTTCTTTCTTTCTTTCTTTCTTTCTTTCTTTCTTTCTTTCTTTCTTCTGGTACTCCTATTGTGCACATGTTTAGCCTTTTGTAGTTGCCCCACAGTATTAGATATTCTGTTTTCTTTTTCTTTCAGTCTTTTTTTCTGTTTGCTTTTTAGTTTTGACATTTTCTATTAAGATCTTCTCAAGATTCTTTCTGCAGCCATGTCCAGTCTTGATAATAAGCTGATCAAAGGCATTTTTCACTTCTGTTATGGTGTTTTTGATCTCTAGCATTTCTTTTGGATTCTCTCTTAGAATTTCCACCTCTGCTCACCTTTCCTATCCCTTCTTCCATGCTGTCTACCACATTAATCACGTATTAAAAAAAAAAAATCTTGGTCTGATAATTCCAACATCCCTGCCTTATCTGAATTTGGTTCCAATGCTTGCTCTGCCTCTTCAAATTGTTTTGTGCCTTTAGTGTGCCTTGTAATTTTTTCTTGATAGTGGGACATGTGTACTGGCTAGAAGGAACTGTTAAATACAGGTTTTTAGTAATGTGGTGGTAAATTGTGGTGTAAAGGGGATGCATTCTATAGTCCCATGATTAGGTCTCAGTCTTTTAGTAAGTCTGTATCCCTGGACTGTGAACTTCATAAGTGCTTCTCATTTTTTTCCCCTTTAAGTGGAACAGGATGGCTAGAGTGGACTGGAGTTGGGTATTTCCCTTCTTCCATGTGGCAGTTAGGGGGTTCAGAGCTGTGTCTCTCTCTTTCTGCATATTGGAAAGCCACTTACACACACACACACACACACACACACACACACTTGACTAGTTACTTCCTAGTCTTTTTTATATTTTAGTCCTTTCACAACTTGCTCAGAAAAGTCTAATTAGGTAAATTTATTCTGTTTTGAAAAGTAGCATTTACAACAGAAATTTCTTATTTATTTATCTATTTCATTGTTTTTTAACCAAAATGTATTCCCCATCACAGTAACTAGATAACGGCAGGGACTAGGTTGCTTTTCCTCACAGTTGTATCTCTGGAGCTGAGATAGTGCCTGGTTATCTACGTGTTCAATAAGTATTTGCTATTGCAAATTCATGCTTGGGTAAATAGGAGTATACATATATTTTGATAAAATAGTAACCATTAATCATTTTATAATATAAACTATGAGAAATCAAGATAATTGTTTATTTACATTAAAAGCCAAATAATGGAATATCCTAGAACTTTACACAATGTTATCCTGTATGACATTGACTTTAATTTATCTTTTCTCCTGCAATATAATATTCTTTAAACAAGAATTCTCTGTGTTTAGTTAATGTGTTTTGTTATAAGTCTACACAGTCTTATAACCTGTGATAACAAGAAAGGACTAGTCTCACAATATGGAGGATCCTTGCAAAACTAAAAATAGAACTACCATATGACCCAGCAATCCCACTACTGGGCATACACCCAGAGAACACCATAATTCAAAAAGATACACACACTCCAATGTTCACTGCAGCACTATTTACAATAGCCAGGACATGGAAGCAACCTAAATGTCCATCAACAGGTGAATGGATAAAGAAGATGTGGTACATACATGCAATGGAATATTACTCAGCTGTAAAAAGCAATGAAACTGGGACATTTTTAGAGACATGGGATGGGCCTAGAGACTGTCATACAGAGTGAAGTGAGTCAGGAAGAGAAAAACAAATATTGTATATTAACACATATATGTGGACTATAGAAAAATGGTACGAATCAACTGGTTTGCATGGCAGAAATAGAGACACAGATGTAGAGAACAAACATATGGACACCAAAGGGGAAAGCGGGGAGGGTTGGGGGGGAAATGAATTGGGAGACTGGGATACCAAATTGTACACTCTAAATATATGCAGTTTATTGTAAAAAATAAACAAATAAAAAGTTTAAAAAAAAAGAAAGGACTAGTGTCAGAATGCTTGGGATCATGTTTAGAAGCTAGTATATATCCAATTAATCAAATCAATTATATCCTATTTCTCACTGAGATTGTATATAATCTTTTTCTTTTTTTCAAATGGATTTTTGAAAAAGAGTTGAAAACTGTTTCCCTAAGGCAGGGGAAATTGTGATTTGAAATCTATGCTGGACAGTAAGTGTGGAACAAACCACGTGTTTTCATCTTTCCAAGTCTTTAAGGTTAATTAAACTCAGCAGGAATTACAAATAGAAGTGTTGGTGGCTAAAATACTAATTAATAAAGTCAAATAAAAACAAACAGCAGAACTTGGATGTACCTCATTTTTTTGCATGTGGTCCCCAACATCCCCATAATTAATTAAGACAAAAAAGTGAAGGTCCTTTTTGATATCTCTCTTTCACCCCAAAGTTGAATTAGTCAGCAATAGTTGACTCTAACTTGTCTGTATCTGGATGCTATACACTTTTATATGCCTATAGTACTGCTGGCTTGCTATGGAAGAGCATCATTTTCTACCTGGAATATTTCAAGATTCTCCTATCCAATCTCCCTGATTCTAAATCTTTCCTTTACACCTACCAACCCTCCAGTAATCCTTCTTCACAGGTAGCTAAAGAAATCATTAAAAAAACACATTTAGTCACTTTCTATTTAAAAAATATTTCCTTACTTTGACCCAAGAAGTTTTAATACTTTCGTAGTTGGGTAATTCTCTCACCTGATTAACACCACTCTCTTTCCCTGCCTCACTCCACTCAGGTCCATTTGGCCTTTAACATGGCAAGTTCATTTCTGACTTAATGGCCTTTGTGTTAGTTGTTACACCAGCTTAGAAGGTTCCTCCCCTTGATCATTATATTTCTAGCTCTTTATCACTCACTCTTCAGCTTAAGTTTCACATCCCTTATGGGGTCTTTAATGACCCAACCTCTAGTAACAATTTATCATTCTGTTTTTCATTTTTCTTAGTGCTTATCACTACTAGGCATTTTCATTTTTAGTGTTTATTATCTGACTTCCTACACTGAAACATGAATTCCATGTGAACAAAATCCTTGTTTGTTTTGTTCACCACTTTATCCCGAGGTTGTATAGCAGTGGTCGTTCCCTAGTATTTATTCCATGTAGTTTATAGTAAAGCAAGAATGAAGATATAAAAATTCAGTTTTGATTCATGTGTGCATATATGTATCATCTGCATATATGTATACTTGTGTTATATAGTATGTTGTTTTTTCGATATGTGAAAAAGAAACTAAAACTAAATTTGGTGATACGTTTGTTTAGTTAATATGACAATTTAAAATTACAGCAAGTTATTAGGAAGTAGAATATGTTTCTTTGAGGAAAGCAAGAGATATTGAATAGTGAACTGTTTCCACTATATTTACTATGTCATAATATCTCTTTCAAGCATGAAGTAGATGTGCTGTGTCCAACAAGTAAGCAGGTGACATTTTGATTGGGATATTTAACCTAATTTTTAAATTGAAAATGTATACTATCCAATTTATTATCCCATGAAGTGAAAATAGTCCTTACAGAATATCCATGAGAAATGGTCATAGACAAATAGCCTAGTAAGATTGAAATGGGCTTGGAGATAAAAACAAAACAAAAACAAAACAATGCAGCCATGCAAAATGGATCTTCTGTATCCCTAAGCCTAGAAAATAATGTATGAGACCATATATGCCTAAATGTATTTATCAAAAATGAATAGAAATGACTCAACAATAAAATGAAATGAATTGCTCACACACAAAACACCATGAATGAATTTTAAAACATTATGCTGAGTGAAAGAAGCCAAACACAAAAAAATACACATTGTAGGAAACTATATCAAGTTTTATAAGAGCTAAAAATTATCTATGATGAAAAAAATCAGAGTAGTAGTTGCCTGGGGTAGGGGGAGTTCCTGGAGTAGTGTGGGTTGTCTGGGTAGAAACAGGAGAGAATTTTTGAAGGTGATGCTAAGATGGAATATTTTTGCATTTCACTTTAAGGTTTGCCTGAAAAAAAGATAAATTTTGAACTCTTTGTAGTGATATACAAAGTCTATCTTTACCGTGATGCCGATGTCTGATACTCACAGGTATGCAGCTTTCCCTTCTTCTAGTTCTTTACTTTTACCACTGGAGCCACTTTTCTTCCCACACATCCTCCTGGTGATGCACATCAATAACCCACATTGTCGAATAAAGAAGCAACTGACGTCTGTTACCACAAGGATTAGCAAGAGTGCAGCGACTCCCAGACCAATGACCGCTCCAAGCCCAAGACCATTAAAAAGCGTGTCTTAAAAATAAAAGAACACAATTTTATTAAACCCCAAATTAGAAAAGATTATTCAGAAAAAGAAAAAAAGAAATCTTCAGTAGCAGACTTCAATTTCATGATTGTTGGGAGCTATTGTCTGGTTTTCAAACAATGCTTTAAGCAACTGACATGTTAAGGATTTGAAATATTTCTTATAAACTTTTTTTTAGATAAAACATTCTAAATAACTCTTCTTTCCAATTATTTCCTGATTCCCTTTGGGGAAGATAATTAAGATTTTATCATAACCCTAACTGTACTCTTTCAGAATAAAGTCAGAACTATTAACAGATCATCACTTTCAGAGAAAAAATATAGTCAAAACTCCTGTAAGAGAAGTGTTAAATAAATGCTGTATATGGAATCATTTTCATTTTAAGACTTAGGCTTGCAAATGATGCTGTAGCACTTTGCTTTGACAGAGAATGCTCTTTAAAATGTCTGCCTAGAAATATTTTAGAAGTCATCATTTTAGAATAAATGGTTTACATGTATTTTTCCAGTTAAAATTCTAACAAATCATATTAGACTAGAGGCAAACTTTAACGGAGTTGTGGTACTTATGACCTTTCTGAAAAGATAGAGGAAGATGGGAGCCACTATTCCATGACATGTGGTTGCAGGAAATTCCAAAGGTCATACAGAAAGTATCCATGAAAGAGGTGATTGAGAATGGGATGGAATAGCCTGATTGACAGAGTAGAAATAGCAAGAAGGGCTAGTATGGCAAAAATGAATCAAATGTTAACCACATATAGTTGAATATGAGGGTTGATTACACAACTGTAACAAGGTAAAAAGGAAAATGAGCACAATGGAAACACACAGGATTAAACTGACAATATTATGTTATCCAGAGGGAAAAAGGAAGATTATATAAGACAATTTTATAGAACTATTCAAAATGACTCAACATGATTATGTTAAAATTTGCTTACATAACATTATAAAATTATAAGTACCCATTTTAATGATAAAATGTACTTATCACTCAGCATCATAATAACATCCTCAATCTGTGAGTGGTGTGCAATGCACGTGACAGACACAGGGACAGATGCAAATTTGAGTTTTGAGAAAACCACTTCTAAAAAAGATGTATATGTAAAACAAAGATTTTCTAAATCATATTTCTAAAATTAGGCCTAATATATTTAAATAATGACTGAAGAAATTGTGATCCAAAGGAATGGATATAACTGTTCTTATTTTGAATCTTCGACTAACAGGCTTGTCTTGAATATGTCACCTCTGTATGAATCCTAGCTTATTTTTTTGAGTCTCACGTCTTCTAGGAAATACATGTTATTTCACTCTCAGAGCTTGCAGATAGATTAAGAAAAATCATTCTATTTGTGACATGGTGCCTGGCACTTACCCAGGCGACTTTGTGATTCAGCTGTGCTACAACACAGATGTACTTCTGTAACGGCCCAGTGATGTTGCAAATAAGAATTCTTTCAGCACTGAATCAACACACTTAGAACTCACATGTCCAAGAAAAGGGTGATTTTGATTATAATTATTTTATTTCTGATAATGAGAAGCAGGTAATAAACACACAACGGTGTTGGAGGAAAAACATTTTTTGTGCTGTTTTTGGAATCTCCTTTCCCTAGCAAAGTTTAACCTGCTATTTTGATGGTTTCAGTGTAGAAAAATTGCTTAGCTCATATCCAGAGAAATTGTCAGCTTCCACAAAACTATTCTATTATCCCATGAACCCACTTTAAGAGAAGACTGGAAAAATGAAAGTATTTTTCAGCCATGGAAATGTATCTTTTTTTTTTTTTTGGTAAAGTTCCAATATACAAATAGACAATGAAATTTTAAATATCATTTAATAATTTTCAAAGATGTATCTATAGGCATGACTTAAAAGAAACTAGTGCCTCATTCTATAAAAATACTGTATCGAGCAAATAAGGCTTTCTTTTTAGCAATTTAAAAATTTATGCATTTTATTCCATTACCCTTTTTGAAATATAAATGGTTCTCATCTGAATATACTATTACAATATAATGAAGACAACTTACCTATGAAACATCTTTGATTGTATGTAAAGCAAAATTATGTTTTACAGTGTTCATATATAATCATTTTGGATGTACTTCACATGATTCAACAACCAAAGCTCAGACAAGAATAGTAGAAAAATACATATCCAATCGAGCTTTAGCCCCTGTGGGTATATTGACTCCAATGACATTTGAACTTTAATCACTTCTTTCCTACTTCATTTAGATTCCTCTCACATGCGGACATAGAGCCAAACAATAAATCCCACAGCTCAATGATGATATATCTGGTCTACTACATAAATCCCCATTTACCTTTTAAAATGTGAAGACTCTTGCTTTGTACTTAAATGCACTGGATCTGGTGTCAGAAAATCCTGGTTCCATCACTTACTCCTATGTATACTTGGTTGAGTCAGTTAATTTTTCTCTAAGGCTGATGCCTCTATTGAAATGGGGACAATTAAGAAAACAGCTACCACAAACTAGGTCATGAAGTTGTTGGAAAGATTGTTGTGAATATAATAATGTATTTAACACCTCAAACACTTTTGCCCAGCACTAAGTAAAAATTTAGCAAGTGTTATTATTATTATTTTATTATTAATAATAATAATTCTAGGGAAATACTAGGGAAATGAGGTTTTGATGAAAAAAATAGGCCATTTAAATTAGTGCAGTAAATATATCTCTTCATCAACAACCTTTAGAATCTTGTTAAGCATTGATTATTCTCCTGAGAATACACTCACTTAAAAAAAAAGTTTTAGCTAGTTAGCTTTTAAATGATAAATATTTTATTTGTGAACTTTTTATCATTAAACCAGCATATTGATCTGTTCCATTCCCAAGTCAGAAAAAGCTCTTAGAAATATCATATTTGTAAAGCCCCTTATGGTGAGGGAATATTGACACTAAAATACCTATTACTTTTTTTCTAAAGAAACAAAATTATAACTTTTTAACTTATGATTACAATGTTGGAAAATTACTTGAAGTTATTTTTTGTGAAAAACCAAATATATTTTTGTCATTGCAGAGAATAGGCACAGACATCAAATAGGTTTATGTTATAAATATTTAATTAAGTTTTCTTTTGAAAGATGTTTTTTTTTAATTTCAGCTTAAGAGTATATTTAAATGCTTATACTTTCTCTTATCCCATGGTTAGGCTGTAATATATAAAAGCTGAATTTTATGTTTTCTTCTTTTCTGACACCAATTTAATCTATTGTGAAAGTTCACTTATTTGCCTTTGGACTTTTCACAAAGTCATAACTATGTGTAACAGTACATCACTAGGATTTGGGAAGTGGCAATGATTTATTTTCTCAGTAACATACAAAAACTCTTTCTTTATAAGTAAATTATGGTTTACTTACTTAACAAATTGAAACTGTGCATAGCAATCATTTAAAGAATTTTAAACTCATCTTTTCTTTTTTAGCTTCCCAGGATACTTACATAGGTGCATTATGGTATAATTTTTATTAAACTCCATTACCTAAGCAAAAATATTTTCAGGTCTATCTTCTAGATAAGAAAAATGAGTTCCAGAGAGTATAGTGACCTAAGTCACAAGATAACCCTCAATATTAGATCTGTACAAATGAAAACTGTTTATGTATGTATATACATAAAACCACACCACATGGCTTCTGGGATCTTAGTTCCCCAACCAGAGTTTGAACCCATGCCCACAGCAGTGAAAGCGCCGAACCCTAACCACTAGACCACCAGGGAACTCCCTTGTTCTGTATTTTTTTATACCCATGTTCAAGTCAACATTTTGTATTGGGTACTTAGCATCAAATAATCAAAAGATAGTAATAAAATTTAGTGAATATATTAAAATGTATAATTTACTTTCATGAAAATGTCAATATCATTTTTTCCTATACTACTAGTGAAAAAACAACTATTTAAATGCAGTACAATAATGCTAATAATTATTTCTCGCTCTTACATATTTTTCTTGAATTCTTGCTTTCAGCTTCTTTTTTAGTCATCTTTTGTATTGCTCTTTTGAAAAAGGATTTCACATTATAATTGAAGAAAAATAAATAATTTAGGAACCAAAAATTCAAACATCTATTTTTAGGCATATTTTGTTATTGAAAGCAAACATGAGAATCAGACTAAATGAGTTTTTACAACCTCTCTCCAAAATGCACCTCCCACACCATGAAATTCAGAAATTGGCTAACTAAACCAATATGTATCACCACAGCTTTATGCAATTGCAATTTAACAGTCATCAAAATATAAAATCAAAACACTAAAATAAGAAAAAAAAAGTCATTTCAAATCTGTCGTATGCGTGTCTTTTCATGTTTCTGTTGTAGAAATTAACTTATTGCTAAAACACTGAATTAATTTTCCAATAAATATATTATATTTGATATTAGTTTTTCAAAAATCAGTACACTTTGTTCATAAAAGTAGCATTGCTTTTTGACTCAAGTAGTTCAGTTTTTATTTAACTCTTTCTCCATAGGTTAAGAATTACTTTTAGATGTGGAAAGTCGTGATAAAGATATGGAGAAAAAACTTTTTTTTTAATTTAAAGGTTCCAAAAATGGAGATTCGGTTTTTGCTCCCAGGATAGTGGTAATTTTCATAAGCAATATTGTTAACTACAGTAAGTTTAGGTGTATAAAAGATAAAAAGAAAAGCCCTTTTTGGTGTTAATCATAATAGCTAGATATCCTTCCACAATAGGTGTAAATCTGTCTCCTGTTTATACGTTCTTCCTTCATCCTGTGCAGTGTAACAAACTTTCAAATATCAAATGATTTATGGAAAATCTAGGTATAAATCTATACACACATATCTTTCATCCTATGTGGAAAGAGACAGAGCAGGCAGCTTTGTGCATTTGAGCTCCATCTAAGCAGTGATGGTCAGCCACTGAGCTACTTTAGAATCAGACATCTGGATTATCTAAAGACTTTTGTGTCTACCTAGTTTCATTATTCTTTTAAAGGACTATTAATTCACTTAGGCTTCACAAACCTTCATTGAATGCTACAAAATTAGTGCAGAATTAGAGGGGTTTCCTGATATGTACTAAAATAGGTTAAAAATTAGCATAATTCTTTAGGGTTATCGTGCAACTATTTAAGTCCAGTTTTACTTATGAAGCATAAGTTCCCCAAATGTAATTTCACTCATTGGACTGCCAAAAATACAACAAAAGAAGAAAGGGGTGAGATTTTTAGATTGAGAAGGGCCAACAGTTAATAGTAAGAGTTTCTAGAGTTTTGGTAATCTCTGTGCATTACAAAAGTTACACTCTAAGGTAATACGTACTTTTAAAAGAAAACGTATTACACTAATTTAAAAATCAACTGAAGATTTCACATAGTTTCCTATTGTGTGACCTTAGACAGCTGTTTTCCAAAATCACCTGCCACTTATATACTTGGAAATCATCTTAAATTGATAAATTAATGTTCTGTGGTATTTTTCCTACAATCCCCCAAATCAACAAAGGATAGACAAATGTAATAGAAAGAGCCAAAGTATAGAAATGAGACGATGGTCTACACTGTGTCTACAGAAAAAAATATTTTTAAAAGATTTTAAAACTTTTGATAAGCTTTACAGCTTTAAAAGCAGTGGGGATATTGAAAATGAAGTATAATCACAATATTCCCCCAGCATAGACAAAGCTGCAGGCTTTACATTTTTTGACATAATCCACTTGTCAAGAAAGAAAATAATATTTTCCAACCCTGAGGAGCTGTGCAGAGAAAAGTCATATTTATAAGATTTTCTTTTTCCTACAGGGAATACCTGACCTGCTAAACAGAACCTAAATTAGGTATGATTTGTCTTTAGGTTTGATTGTCTTCTCTCAGTTATACTAAATGAGGAATCAGGCATATTCATGGAAATGCCATATTTATGTATTTCAGGTTTTTAGAAAAACAATTCCAAGTATCTACTTTTATGTATTTGAAACAACACAACTTTCAAATCATTTCTGCAGGTGTAATCACAAGTAGAAAAAACAAAGAAAACTTTGATTTAAGCATTTTATAAAATTCACTATTAAAGAGGGAAATGTTGAAAACTACTGATATAATAATCTGAGCCACTCTTTCCATTTCTCCACATACCACATTTTTCTTCTATATCATGGCCATGGGCCTCCTGCATTTACAGTGACTGCTGTTAATCCCTGAATTGATGGATACCTTCAATTTTGATTCCTATTTAATATGCCTGTTTGAAACAAATGTTTGAACTTCTGAGGTTTCCAAAGTCTGGTCAATGCCTCTTTAATTGTATTAAATAGAAAGAAGGAGAAAACCATTGCAAACTATATCAGCAAGGATGATTACAAATATCATTTTTCATTAATCCAAAATGTTTAAAAAATTCTAACGACAAACTCAAGAGCAACTATGATCAGAATTTATACTCTTCCTCCAAACTGAACCACATTTTGTATTGCTTACCTATACATCCAGAGGAAAACTGAGTATCTCTTCCTACGA